>NC_086176.1:115913052-117127506 GCF_023053635.1 Elgaria multicarinata webbii | reverse complement strand
TTGTGATGAAGAGGGGATATCACCAGGTGCTGCATGCATGCAAATGACACCTACTAAAATTTCCTTTTCAATACAATAGTTAAAGATACGGCAGCCCTGTCCTCCGTTCCATATGGTCACCCTACCTTCTACCAAGTTAGACCATTGGTCTATCAAACCCAGTATTGTTTCTTCTCTCCAGTTCTCAGCTGGCGAAATGTTTCACACACCTGATACTGTTTGAAGATGGGATATTCTGCCTGTTACCACTGAGTGATTAATTGATTACATTCGTTTCCCATCTTTCTTCCATCATGGAACACCAGGCGGCTGATGTAGGGTTCCCAGATGTTCACCCATCCAGACACGGACCAGACCCAGGCCTGTTTAGCTTCAGGACTGCTGCTTCACACATCTTCAGACCAGACCCACCCCTTCATCCCATGTTTTATTTGCATCTCTAACTGGCATACTCGTGTGAAAGCTTCCAATCCATCCATCCATCCATCCATCCATCCATCCATCCATTGTTTCTTTAGTTTATTTAAAACATTTATACCCTATTTTCCTGTCCGACGGGGATCTCAAAGGCAGCTAACAACCATGCAAACGAAGCAATGAAACAGGTGGATCCATGTAGAACAAATGCCCTAATAAACAATAAAGCAGAAACGAAGAAGAAATGCAGCCGTTTCTCTTCTCTCCTTCCCCACTGATCCTCTTTGTGCGTGTGTTTTGTGGGGGATTTTAGCTGTATATTTTCATGCATTTTAAGTGAGTTTTATATTGGTGTATTTTAAAATAGTTGTTTCATGCTCTGAGCCGGAGGGATAAGGCAAGCTGGGAATTTAATACACGGTATAAGCTTTCCTCACTCGCTTCTGCTAGAAAAAAGTTCTTTTACCGCTGCATCGACGGGTGTTCTTGCTAAACCAACTAATAGAGGAAAACAAGGCTGCCTTCTAAAACAGCTGCCCAAACCTTCTGCCTTCCACTACAATTCCCATCATTCCTAGTCAGGGTGATCTTCTTGCAATTCCTAGAGGTTCTTTTTTCTTTCTTTTTTTTTTTTAAAGCCACTGAAGCAACAAAGTCCAAGCTTCATTAAATCAGGATTTATTTATTCTTATTTATAGCCTCCTAATTTGGAATTTTGGCTGCATTACCAACGGGGACTGAACATGGGTTAATAAAAGTGGCTTTGTCCTGTAGACAGCATGAGAGCCAGCAGCGGGGGAAATGGCGTGGTACAGAGAGCTGGTGGTCATGTTGTTCCAAGTCAAGAAAAAAGACCGTTCAAATGAAAACAAGCAATACTCTACTAGACCTCAAGATTCTGGATATTCTTTCTCATTGGATTGAGCGCAGATGGAGTGGGCTGACCTGACAATTCAGTGGAAAGGTGGGGTCATTCATGAAGAGAGATGGAGAGAGTGCTCCTATTGTAACAAGTTTGAACAAGAGAGGGAGGGGGACGGGCTGAAATGTGAAGTCATGTTCATGGCATTGGCCTTAGCTAGACCTAAGGGTTACCCCAGGCAAATGGAGGGGTCATCCCTGCTTGCTCCCGGGATCCCCTGTGTGTTGGGATGCACAGGGATGATCCTGGGATGTAGGCCTGGTCTAGCTAGGCAATTGCTTCCACAGCACAGTCTATTTATTTATTTATTTATTACATTTTTATACCGCCCAATAGCCGAAGCTCTCTGGGCGGTTCACAAAAATTATAGTTTGTGCGTTGTTATGGGGAATCTAGGGAAATTCCCTCTTCATCACAACAGTTAAAGCTGCAGGTGCCCTGCCCTCTTTTAAATCTGGTCACTCTAGTATAGCTCCTGCAGCTTTAACTGTGGTGATGAAGAGGGGATTTCACCAGGTTCTCCATATAAACAAATGGCACCTGCTGAAATTCCCTTTTCAATACAACTGTTAAAGATAGAGGAGCCCCATCCTCCTTTCCATATGGTCACCCTAAGCAAATTTAGCTGGTGTGTGCAAACAGGACTGCAGCCACAGCACAGCCCCTGAGAAACTAGAGGGGAGCTATCTGCCTACTTTAGGGAACCCCAAGTTTGGCAGAAGTCCAACATCGTTTTAGAGGGGGGGGGAACACCCAGGGGGAAATCCCACCCCAAAACAGCTCAGCGTGAAAACTCAGTGACCGGAGAATTTGAAAAAATGAAAAGAGGAATGGATTGGAGTATCTTCAGAGAGGACGTGGCTGGCTAGATCCTGAATCTAGACCATGCTGCCCCTTTTTGTTGCAGCACCCGCTCATTAATACAAATTCTAATGTGGCCGCTGCTGCTGCACATCCAGAATCACTGTGCTATTTACGAAAAAGGGAAACAGATACAGAAGATTTTCCTTGGCTTAAATTTGAAGAGATACAAAGTACCACAATCCCAGCTTGGGGCGTTCAGGGAGGGTGAGAGGGTGTGCTAGTTCACACTCTGGTTTGAGAGGAATAATCCACATCTCAGCTGCAATTCACTGACTACGTTCAAAGTGGCTGTTGAAAGGTAAACAGGTTTATGGGCTGTAAGTGAGAAATCAAATGAAGGAGTGAGAGGGAGGGTGGAAACGGGAAAAAAAGAGCTACCCAAATTACAGAGCAATTGTGCATATAGGAGAAGTGGGGCGTGTGTGTGTGGAATAAAGCACTGGAAATAAAGGGAGAACTGATATTTGTTTTCAGGAAAAGACTGGTGCGTTACCCTCTTCCGTCTCTCCCCAGGAGAACAGAAGCACCTTGGACTTGGGGTAAACTCACAGATTTTTTCCAGGCAGCTGAAACATTGTGAGTTCAGGCCTGAGGTAGCAGCAGCTGAAATTAACTATCTCAGGGAATGAGCTACAATTTCCCCAGCCGCACACAGTAAAACCCATGATGGCTCAGGGGGCTGGAATCTGGATGGAATCCACCCTGGAGAAGAGCTGTGGTTCAGGGAAGAGTGATGCATTAGGAACAGAGGAAAGTCCTTATACTGAGTCAGAGTTTTGGCCCATCAAGGTTCATTTGGTTTAGGAATCACTTTTAGCCTGAGGCTGAATCCAGTTTTGGAGAAACTAGGGTGACCATATGGAACAGGGCTCCTGCATCTTTAACAGTTTCATAGAAAAGGGAATTTCAGCAGGTGTCATTTCTATATATGGAGAACCTGGTGAAATTTCCTCTTCATCACAACAGTTAAAGCTGCAGGAGCTATAGTGTGACCAGATTTAAAAGAGGGCAGGGCACCTGCAGCTTTAACTGTTGTGATGAAGAGGAAATTTCACCAGGTTCTCCATATATAGAAATGACACCTGCTGAAATTCCCTTTTCTATGCAACTGTTAAAGGTACAGGAGCCCTGTCCTCCTTTTCATATGGTCACCCTAGAGAAACACATAGGGAGAGCCTTCCTATAATGGATGGGGTCAAAGGCTAAGGGAGTGGGGCTGAGGGCAAAAGGGGTGGGCCCAAAATTAGGGTGACCATATGGAAAGGAAGGCAGGGCTCCTGTATCTTTAACAGCTGCATAGAAAAGGGAATTACAATAGGTGTCATTTGTATGCATGCAGCAGATATTCCCCCTTCATCACAACAGGTCAAACTGCAGGAACCCTGCCCTCTCAACCAGATACAAAAGAAGGCAGGGCTACTGCAACTTTAACTGTTGTAATGAAGAGGGAATTTCACCAGGTGCTGCATGCATGCAAATGCTGAAATTCCCTTTTCAATACAAAAGTTAAAGATACAGGACCCCTGTCCTCTATTCCATATGGTCACCCTAGACTGAAATACAAAGAGTACCTGTACATTGTACCTTGAAGTTCTTTCTACCAGTAACCTAGCTTTAGGACAGGCATTTTAACCTTTTAAGGTACAATCCTATGCATGTTTAGACAGAAAACAAGGTCTATAGCTCCCACCATGACCCAGGCTTATAGAGTTTAATCTTTTTTATTATTTCCAAAAACCAATAAATAAAGGACACTACAGAGCAAAGAACAAAACAAAAACAAACAAACAAAAACAAAAATAAAATATTCTCCCAATATTCTCCCCAGCAAAAATATGTAACAATGTTTTTATTTTTTCCTTACTCTATCATTGTCAAATCCAAATCTCTAACTAATTTCTCTCTTAACATTTCCTACATTATTGGTTGAATCCACAGATATACAAGTCATCTTTATATTGTCCCTTCATACAATTTACAAAAGGCTCCCATTCTGTTATAAATCTTACAGTCAATTTTTCTCTCATTATTGCCGTGAGTTTCACCATCTCCGCTAGCTCAAACATCTTCAGTAGCCATTCCTCTATTGTGGGGGCTATTTTGCCTTTCCATCTTTGTACATATAGCAATCTTGCAGCTGTCATCATATATAAGAATATAGTCCCATGATTCTTTTTATCTGCTCATCCATAAATCCCAAAAGAAAGTATTCCAGTTTCAGTTGGATATTAATTTTTTTTGGATTTTTTGGATTACAGAATGGATTTGAATCCAGAAGGTTTCCACCATGCATGGTAGAATGTTCCTTCCTGCTCTTCGCATTTCCAGCACAATCCTGATGCCTCTTTATACATTTTAGCCAATTTTGCTGGTGGCATATGCCACCTATACATCATTTTGTAAAAAAATTCTTTAAGATTGGTACTTAACGTAATTTTTAGCCCACTTATCTACATATTTTCCCATTGTTCCATTGTCTGGCCCCATTTTATCAAACATTCTTTCACTTGTTCTTCCTCCATCTCAAACCTCAATAAATTTTTATAAATTTTAGCAATAACATGTTCGTCATTCATACATAATGCCCTTTCAAATTCTGACTTATAGGTTGAGACAGGCAAGGTTCCCTTACCTTGATTCCTATTGGGCTTGTCTGGCTGAGCTGGGGTTGAGCAAGAAATGTGTTTAGTTTGCATTTTCATGCAAACTTACCTAATTGTGCATTTTTGAATAACTACGCGAACTGAAACACAGTAATTGTTTGAAATGTGCCTTTCTGTGAATATTGCAATGGAGTTTTCCAGTTAAAGAAAATTGCATACCATGACGTGTATATTAGTGGAAATCATGTTTAAAATCCATTATGTTCGGAAAATTATTGGCAAAAAAATTGCATTGATTAGGCAAAACTACATAGAAAATGCATGTGTTAGGAGAAATGGGCATAAAAATGCCTGAGAATTTTGATGTGGACTTTTAAAAAAAATATCTCAAGATTGGAAATGAACTGGTTTCAAGATTGGAGAAATTCTCAGCGTTCAAGGTGAACTGAATTTAAGACTGGGAAAAATGAGAAACGGAGGCCTTCGCCTAGACCTAAGTTTTATCCCGGGGTTGTCCCTGCCTGCTCCCAGGATATCCTGTGTGTCATTTACATGAACAGGGATGACCCCGGGACAATCCTGGGATAAACCTTAGGTCTAGCTAAGGCCAGAGAGAAACAGAAATGGATCCATCTGCCTGTCCAAGCTTTCTGAGGGGGAAGGGGTGTTCTAAGTGTCTCTCCGAGTTTGGAGATTTCTCCTGAGCTCATCCATTGTTCATCCTTACTTGCAATGTACTAAGTTTGGTGCCATGGGGTGTGTGTGAGGAGGGGGGCGAGAAAGGAGCTACAAGAAAGGATGGCGGACGCCTGTTGCTGAGCCACTCTGAGCCAACTAAACCTAGGGATGTGCGAATCAGCAAAATTCGAGGTAATCAAAGTTCTCCGAACTCCATCTCGAATCTCGTTCAGACTTCAATCTGTATCTGATTGCGAGCTTTGGTTTTTCTTTCTTTTGCATGAAAATCCATGCATATTTTCCTGACCGCTTTCCCAATGGTACGCATCAATTGCGCGGATTTTCAAAATTCAAGCATTCTTCTCCCATTGATTAATAGGCATTTACGAATTTTTCCATGCACATTATTCAAATGTATGCACGCTGTCGAGCGCATTTTTTAAAGACTGCAAATTGCAGCGCAAAGCTTGGAAAAGTTTGGACTTTGACCGCAGATTGTGTCTGAGCCTGAGTCAAGTCTTCAAATATTTTCAATCAATCCAATAAAAATAACTTCCAAGAAAAACTTTGAATTTGTTTGAACAATGAAACCTCATTAAGGCCTTAGCTAGACCTAAAGTATATCCTGAGATCGTCCCTGCCTGCTCCTGGGATCCCCTGTGTGTCATTTACATGAACAGGGATGACCCCGGGACGATCCCGGGATAAACCTTAGGTCTAGCTAAGGCCTAAGTGTGCTTTATTGATTGAGGGTGGTGTACTGGCTGAAGTGTTGGACTGGGAGTCAGGAGATCTGGGTTCTAGTCCCCACTCGACCATGGAAAACCACTGGGTGATTTCAGGCCAGTCACAGACTCTCAGCCCAACCCACCTCACAGGGTTGTTGTGAGGATAAAAATGGAAAGGAGGAGGATTATGTACATTGCCTTGGGTTCCTTGGAGGAAGAAAAGGTAGGAAATAAATACAAAAATAAACAAATAAATGTTTGGTCTGGAACAATGAACTGAAACCAATTTCTCATACATCTGTAACATAACCTCAATTTGGCTCATCTCTTAACAGCTCAAGGATTTCCAAGATGGGGGTGTTTGTATTCCCACCCCTCCATTTCCTCCTAATTTTTTTGCCTCCCCTAATTCTAATGACATGCCTGACACACCTCACCATCCGGCGAGGTGATGTCTGCCCTGTCCTGGACGAGGTTGCACTCTCCCTAAAGGATCGGGTCCGTAGTTTGGGGGTGCTCTTGGATCCAGAACTGTCACTTGAGGCACAGGTGAACTCAGTGGCAAAGAGCACCTTTTATCAGCTTAGGTTGATATACCAACTACGCCCTAATCTGGATGGAGATAGCCTAGCTACAGTTATCCATGCTCTCACAACCTCTCGTTTGGATTACTGCAATGCTTTATACGTGGGGCTGCCTTTGAAAACGGTCCGGAAACTTCAACTGGTACAAAACAGGGCAGCCTGTTTACTAACAGGGACTGGCTGACGAGCCCACATCACACCAGTCCTTTTCCAGCTTCATTGGCTGCCAGTCCAGGTCCAGGCCCGATTCAAAGTGCTGGTATTAAAATTTAAAGCCTAAATGGCTTGGGGCCAGGCTATCTGAAAGAATGGCAACCAGAATGATCAGGGGTCTGGAAACAAAGCCCTATGAAGAGAGACCGAAAGAACTGGGCATGTTTAGCCTGGAGAAGAGAAGATTGAGGGGAGACATGATAGCACTCTTCAAAGACTTAAAAGGTTGTCACACAGAGGAGGGCCAGGATCTCTTCTCGATCCTCCCAGAGTGCAGGACACGGAGTAACGGGCTCACGTTAAAGGAAGGCAGATTCCAGCTGGACATCAGGAAAAACTTCCTGACTGTTAGAGGAATACGACAATGGAATCAGTTGCCTGGTGAGGTTGTGGGCTCTCCCACACTAGAGGCCTTCAAGAGGCAGCTGGACAACCATCTGTAAGGGATGCTTTAGTGTGGATTCCTGCATTGAGCAAGGGGTTGGACTCGATGGCCTTGTCGGCCCCTTCCAACTCTGCTATTCTAGGATTCTGTGAACGCCTCCTCCCATATGTACCTGCCCAGACCCTAATGTCATCCTCAGGGGTCCTTCTCTGCGAGCCCCTGCCAAAGGAAGTGAGGCAGGTGGCTACCAGGAGGAGGGCCTTCTCTTCTGTGGCACCCCGGCTGTGGAACGAGCTCCCTTGAGCTTTTATATTGTATTTTATATTATGGTTTTATACGGTTGTTTTATACTTTGAATGGTTTTAATTTTTGTGAACCGCCCAGAGAGCTCCGGCTATTAGGTGGTACAGAAATGAAATGAAATGAAATGAAATGAAATAAATAAATAAATAAATAAATAAATAAATGGGAACCAAATTCACACGGAACTATCCTAACAAGTAAGAGAGGGGGTGGTGGTGAGAGAAAGGGAGCTGGTGCTGGCGTGCTTAGCACAATTCATCAGAGTTCAGAGTGCACTGAATCATCCCGTGGCTACTGTGCTTTTACATCCCCCATATGCTACTTGCACACCCATTCCTGTGTTTGGAGAGCAGCACCTGATCGCTTTAGATCTCCCTGAGCAAAATCGGAACAGACACGTTGCAGTTTTAGGTCCTTGAGCAAACATGTCTCCCCCGCCCACGTGCTCCCAGATCAGATTTTCACATAGCCTAGGAAGAAAAGGGATTAAGGGTTGGAGGGGGGGGGTGCATGGAGACCTGATTGAAAGACATTGCAGGGGGTGGAGTTGGGAGGGGGGAGGGAGGGGAGCGAACAGATAATAAGCAAGCCCTCGTTGCCCTCTGCCTTTATGCACTTCTCGGGAAGGCTCCCTACAGAATTACTCTGTCGCCCTGCAGGAAAGCATGTAATAACTGAAAATACAGTGTCAAAAGGAATTTTTCAGGCCTTGACAGCTCATAAATTACAGTTCGTTGACTCCTTCCTGGCTCTAGATTTAAATTAATAGGCAGCCAGATATATAGTTTTCTTTTTTTAAAAATAAAATAAAATAAAAACATCCTTCCGCCACGTGTGAAAAGCCACGAGAGGGATGCGGTTTGGTGCAGTTTAAAACTTGGCTCCTGTTCCGGGTTTTCTTTTACCAGCTAAGGGGGCGAGGCGAGAGAAGGCCTATCCTCAAGGGGGTGAGGGAAACTACCGTTCTTGGTTCAGAAAATGCCCAGAGCTGTGGCTACAATTTGTTTGGGTGAGGAGAAGCGTAATGCTCGAATTACTGGTTGGGGCTACAAGTGGGCCTGAGCCCCCTCACCTTTCGTGATGGCCCCCTTAGATGCTGTATTTATAAGGCTATGGGGCCATGCGTTAAAGTACAGTGGGGATAGTCAGGGTTGTGATTTGTAGACTTCATTCAGGGCCCCCTTCCTTTCCCTCAAGAGTTTGAGCACCGGAGGAACTCCTGCCCTCTTTGGTCACTAAAGTCGTATGTCACCTGGTGCTTGAAGGAGGCGTTCATAGAATCATAGAATAGTAGAGTTGGAAGGGGCCTACAAGGCCATTGAGTCCAACCCCCCCTACTCAATGCAGGAATCCACCTTAAAGCATCCCTGACAGAGGGTTGTCCAGCTGCCTCCTGAAGGCCTCTAGTGTGGGAAAGCCCACCATCTTCCTAGGTCATTGGATCCATTGTTGTACTACACTTACAGTCAGGAAGTTTTTCCTGATGTCCAGCTGGAATCTGGCTTCCTGTAACTTGAGCCCATTATTCCGTGTCTTGCACTCTGGGAGGATCGAGCAGAGATCCTGGCCCTCTTCTGTGTGACAACCTTTTAAGTATTTGAAGAGTGCTATCATGTCTCCCCTCAGTCTTCTCTTCTCCAGGCTAAACATGCCCAGTTCTTTCAGTCTCTTTTCATAGGGCTTTGTTTCCAGACCCCTGATCATCCTGGTTGCCCTCCTCTGAACTCGCTCCAGGTTGTCTGCGTCCTTCTTGAATTGTGGAGCCCAGAACTGGACGCAATATTCTAGATGAGGCCTAACCAGGGCCAAAAAGAGAGGAACCAGTCCCTCGTGTGATTTGGAAGCTATACTTCTATTAATGCAGCCCAAAATAGGATTTGCCTTTCTTGCAGCCACATCGCACTGTTGGCTCATATTGAGCTTGCGATCTACAACAATTCCAAGCTCCTTCTCATTTGTAGTATTGCTGAGCCAAGTCTCCCCCATCTTGTAACTGTGCATTTGGTTTTGTCTGAGAACTTTTTCACATTGTTCACCTTTGCAAATGGTTGAGTTTGGTTTTGTTTGATGTCATTAGCTGGCTGCTTTGGGCTTCCTTGCGGTGGGAAAAGCAGGGTAGAAACAAACTGGCAGTGAAGTTGTGAGGTGGATGAGAACCTTTTCCCTTGAAGTGCTAGCTTTTTTATTGCGGCGAGTCCCCCCCCGCCCCACATACAGGAATCTTCACAAATGTTATTGCCCACCAAGACTCTGAACTGCTCCAGTCCTCTCTAGTCCTCGGGGATTCTAACACCTTGTTCTCTTGAATGTGCAGATTTGGCCCAACATTTTGCTAAGTTCTGGCTTGTAGCAGATTAATCCCTGCCAGCTCTTTGTTCTTCCTTCTCTGTGCTTACAAATTTCAAAGATCTGTTGCCTGTTGTGTTCTCCTGCCACCTCTTCAAACTCCCTTTGCCTGATTAAAATAATACCCAGCCCAATTCCAGGCTTTTAAGGCTTGCAACAAGAATTTTCTGCGGAGAGTACCGTGGCAGGAGTGACAGCCAAATGAGATAACCTTTTACTCCATTTGTCAAAGTGCCTGAAGCTCCCTATTTCAAGAGAAGAGCAATAAACAGGGAGCGAAGCAATTGCGTCTGGAATCTGGAGCGTTTTAAATAAATGGAGAGGTTTAAAACAATAACTGGAACGCTCAAAAGAAATAAAAAACCTGTTGATCCATCAGCTGTGCTTTGTTTATTGGAGGAACCAATTGGATAATTCGATACAATTAAACTCCAAAACGCACGGAAATATGATGTTTATTCATCTCCTGCTTCCGTTCCCATAATTGAATGTTGTGGTTTGTAAAGTACGAAAGTGTTTCTAATGCTGCGTCGTAGCCAAGTGAAACCCATTTAATCACACTCAATGGGTCAGACGCAACATTACGGCATGCGCAATTGAGTTGCACCTGTATTCCCTTGGCAAATGCATCATTAACTCGCGAAATGTAGCCCGTGGTTGCCGGAAACAGAACAACAAAGACGAAGCCGTACCACCCCTCACTTTGGAAATGCCAACGGGTGATGGAAAACCCAAGTGGGAGCTTCACATGGGGGACCTTGGTGCGTATGTGGGCTGTTGCCGATTTACCGCTTTCCCAACAAAGAGAAATAGGTTGCATTGTTGTCCCTTCAAACAAAGTGTTCTTCCAAACACAGCAATGCCTCCCCAGTGCCTAAACATTTAAATAATGAAGCTGGGAATGAAAGCGGCTCTAGGGAATTGGTAAAGTGGGCTGCTAGATTTCACTCCATGGGCCATTGATGCCAAAAACATTGTTTCTGTTTTTCAACATGCCACACTTGCGACGGAGGTATGACAGAGATGAGGCCAAGTGACAGAGCCAAGACTGATCATTAGTTTCCAAAGTGGGAGATTCTTTGACTCATGCATAACCTGTTAGACCACTCCAACTAACCTAGGCCGTAGCTAGACCTAAGGTTTATCCCAGGATTGTCCTGGGGTCAAACCTGTTCATCTAAGTGCCACACAGGGCATCCAGTGCTCAGACAGGGACGAACCCAGGATGATCCCGGGATAAACCTTAGGTCTAGCTGTGGCCCTAGAAACACACCTCCTTATGCCAAATCCCCTGAAGTCCCAGTCCTTGGGAAAGACAATAAGATAGCCATCTTTACTGGCATTTGCCATCTCATGATTCTTTGAGTGCCTTGAATTGGCGCTTCTCAAAGGCTTCCCTTGCTCCTCACCTTTCTCAGTGGAAAATGATATAGCCTTAAAATGTCCCCTCACCTTGCAATCATGCTCCCACTGCCATTGCTCTGTATGGCACCCACATCCCCTATCATCCCCAAGCATCTAAGTACAGACAACACAATTATGTCCACCACCCACCCAGCCAATGGCACCAAGAAAAGGGTTCTCGGCCCGAGTTAGAAAGCTTCTGATGTGACCAATGAGAGATAGGACTTAGTAGACCATTTCCAAAGAACCTCTACCCTCTCACTATGGGAGTCTCTTGGTCTTGATAGTCAGATAGAAAGACAGTGGACCCACTGGTGTCAGTGGGGTAGTGGATCTGCTTTGGTTTTCAGTCAGAACCAGTTAGAACTCTAAAGGAGCTTTGTACCTTGGATAGTTCCTTTAGAATTCTGACTGGTTTTGACAGTAACCCCGAGTGGATTCACCACCCCACTGTTGGACCCATCAGGTTCTACTGGGTAGAGCTCAACTCCTGACAATATGAATCCAAAGTGTTGCACCACCAGTGGTTGTGAGTATAATCCAACCAGGATGTGCCCACGAGGTGCAGATGACACACTCCTGGGTTGGGAGAATAGTTAGGCTAGATGTCCCGGGCGAGTTGACTTGAAGGTCAATTGGTCTGACCAGTTGTAAGAGGAAAACTGCCAGAGTGGGGGAGGGGAACAGATGACATTGGCCCTCACCCGAGTCCTCTCCTTCCACTGCCGTTGCTCATGTCCATAAAGATGGAGGAGAGATGAAGACAGTTAGGAAGCCACAATGATGGTGTTCCAAGGGTACTCAGACTTCATAGAATCATAGAATAGTAGAGTCGGAAGGGGCCTTTAAGGCCATCGAGTCCAAACCCCTGCAGGAATCCACCCTAAAGCATACCTGACAGATGCTTGTCCAGCTGCCTCTTGAAGGCCTCTGGGGTGGGAGAGCCCACAACCTCCCTAGGTAACTGGTATCATTGTTGTACTTCTCTAAACGTCAGCCGGAATCTGGCTTCCTGTCACTTGAGCCCATTATTCCGTATCCTGCACTCTGGGATGTAGGAGAAGCAGGTGAGCAGTGAAGAAGATAAAGTGGGGAAAGAAAGTGCCATAAGTCAAACTGCACGGAGAAGTGCTCCATTTCTATCTCCAGCATCGCTGATGGAGGAGGATCTCAGATGGTAGGAACCTGGTTGGGATGCTGATGCATGGTTAACAGTCAGTGTAGACATGGTTGGGCTACATGGACTCAGTTTAAGGGCCTTTCTTGTGCTAATAGGACGTAGTGCTTCCATGCATCTAGCACCAAGCTCATGATCCTATACAGAGCTGCTAAGAAGTTAAGCCCCATTAATTTCCCCATAACTTCCTTCTGTGTAAAGGGATGGTTTGGTTTTGCAAAACTATTGTCTCAGAGCTAAGATGTGACCTCTTAGCTTCAAGGCGTGGGTCCAGTCCCGTGTCATGCTTGATTCAAGCCCTGTCCCACCCCGCAGAAAGGAGCACAAGAGACCATGGATGGACACCAATGGGGGGACTCCCCTCAGCCGAGGCAAAAGTTGTCAAAAGCTTCAACGAATGAAACTGGAACGTTATGTACTGCTTTCCCATCAAAACGATTTGGAACCACGGCATGAGAACTCTCTCTGCATGAGGGACAGGGCTCTGCTTGCTATTAAGGAGGCAATGTAGCGAAGAAAGCTGGAAGCTCTTAACCCCTGTCAGTCATCTGTCTGACTCAAACTACAACTCTCCTTCTACCTGATGGGATCTGCTGCAAGTCTGACAGTCTTTCATTGTGGTAGGAAAGAACCCTTCTTTTCTTTCTTTTCCTTTCTTTTCCACCTTCTATCCATGATGAAGCCTTCCTCCCACTTTTCTTTCTTTCTTTCCTTCCTTCCTTCCTTCCTTTCATCCACCCATCCTTTCCTCTCTCCTTTTCCTTCCTTCCTTCCTTCCTTCCTTCCATCCACCCATCCTTTCTCCATTTCCTTCCTTCCTTCCCTCCTTCCTTCCTTCCCTCCTTCCTTCCCTCCTTCCTTCCCTCCTTCCTTCCTTCCTCCCTCCCTCCTTCCCTCTTTCTGTCTCTACTTCCTTCCTTCCTTCCTTCCTTCCTTCCTTCCTTCCTTCCTTCCTTCCTTCCCTCCTTCCTTCCTTCCTTCCTTCCTTCCTTCCTTCCTTCCCTCCTTCCTTCCTTCCTTCCTCCCTCCCTCCCTCCTTCCCTCTTTCTGTCTCTACTTCTTTCCTTCCTTCCTTCCTTCCTTCCTTCCTTCCTTCCTTCCTTCCTTCCCTCCCTCCCTCCCTCCCTCCCTCCCTCCCTCCCTCCCTCCCTCCTTCCTTCCTCCCTCCCTCCCTCCTTCCCTCTTTCTGTCTCTACTTCCTTCCTTCCTTCCTTCCTTCCTTCCTTCCTTCCTTCCTTCCTTCCTTCCTTTCCTCTCTCCTTTCCTTCCTTCCTTCCTTCCTTCCTTCCTTCCTTCCTTCCTTCCTTCCTTCCTTCCTTCCCTCTCTCCTTTTCTTCCTTTCTTTCCTTCCTTCCATCCCCCATCCTTTCCTTCCTCCTTTTCTTTCTTTCCTTCCTTCCTCTCCTCCAGTTAGTGAGCATGCAAAATGGAACTGACAATCTCAATAAACATGGCTTCCTTCCACCTAATTAGCACATCTAATTCCAGTTGGAGGCGTTTCTTACACTGAAGTGACTTCAGAACATGGCCCGGAGGTTCATTATTGGAGGACAGAATGGGGAGCGGCTTCTCGAGAAAGGTCATGGATGGGTTTTCTCTGAAAGTCCAGGTTACCTCTTATTTTTGTGGAGACAAACTTGACAGCCCACTCACGCTTAATACATAGCAATGCCGTGAGGAGATAGTTAGGGACTGGGATTTGTCGGCACTTGCTAGATAGCTTGTGCTGACCCTCGTTAGGAACACTAACGATGTCAGACAACCTGGGTGCTCTAATTGCTGTTTGAGTTTGGACGTGAACCTTGGAAGGCGGCTTTAGACAGCTCTTCCCATCAGAAGACAGGGGGAGAAAATTAAGGTCCTGCAAAGAGCACAGGCCTCCACATATATTTCAGTGGATGACAGGCCAGGATTTGAATATCAGTTTGTCTCAAAGACCACAGAGAGGCAATCTATTAAATATTTCACATTTTCTGGGGTCTCCTTCTCTTGGACAACTTCGGAACAGTGTGGATGAAGTGAATTTTCTATCCCCCTCCCCAAATACTTTCACTGAAGCACATCTATGGTGGATTCAGGATGGAAAAAAGAATGAAAAAGAAAATACTTCTTCGTACAATGCATTGAGGAAAAAAATGAGATGATGTGTTGACCAGGTGCTCCTTCCTGCATCCTTCCCTTGGCTCAGCCCTGGTAGATGTCAGTACAAAGAACCCCGCAAGGTGCATCACCTTGAAAATAAATCAAATAGGAGAGAAATTTTGTGGTCCTTAGTTAGCATCTCAGGGGCAATAGGATTGCTTGGAAAATCCCCTCCAGAGCCATTGACAGAACTACGACCTCAGAGGGGCTCTTTGGTCTCAAAGGAGTTCTTCAGTGTCCTTGCATTGGCTTCTCTCAGCCACTGCTGATATTTCTGTAGTGCTTTCATCTATGAGGTTGGAACTCTGACTCCATAGAGAGAGGAAACTGGACATTTCGGGGGCCTTCCACAGGATGGGGGAAAAGTACTGAAGATCTGAGGCATGTCCCGATCTAGGAAAACATTGAAACATTCTCCAGGATGTGTCTAAATGTTTAACTCCCATTGTGAGCAATGGAAAAAAGGGCCTTCTGTCCATGGGTGGAAGAAAAAGAGAGAAAAAGACATTCTTATTTTCTGACTTCTGCTCTGCCCGCAAGAACTGACAGAGCATAGGAAGCTGCATGGGATTACTCTCTAAGGGCCTTGCTAGACCTACCACCAAATCTGGCGGTGAGGAGAGGCCAGGCCGTGCTAGAAGTAGCATGGCCTGTAGGCCCCGTCTACACCTGAGGAGCGACGGGGCCGAGGGAAGCCCCGTCGCGTCCACCATTTTTTCCCCTTAAAGCGGCCGCATGCGCAGGAGTGCACCAACGACCAGGTAAGTAATTTTTTTTTTAAAAAAAATAGGGTCCCCCTTCCCCTGATTCCCCCCCAAGACCTGCTCTGGCCTCCGATCCCCCGTGTCCCCATGTCCATGTCCCGCCACCCCCCCGTCCCCACTTGCTATGTCCTGCTGCTGCCACCACATCACAGGCTGGACATGGTGACAACAGGAAATGCTGGCTGGGGACAGTGGCAGCGGCGGCAGTGGGACAGAGCAACTGGGGATATTGGCAGCGGCGGCAGCAGGACACAGCAAGTGGGGACAGGGGGGGGTGGCGAGACATGGACATGGGGACCGGGGGGAATCGGAGGCCAGGGGAGGTCATGGGGGGAATCAGGGGATGGGGGCAGGAGAGCTGTGGCCCATACACCGCTTTTCCCAGCTACTCGTGTGTAAGTGCGGTAGCTGGGAAAAGTGGCAGAATGGTCCACACGCCCGCGGTCCCGGCCTCAGCCCGACCTGAGGCCGGGACCATGGGAAAAACCGGGCTAAACGGGGTTTCACTTACCCCGCGCCCAGGGAGGTTTAACCCCTGCCTGACCCCGGGATCCCCTGTGCGTCATTTGGATGCACAGGGGCGAGCCAAGGGTGAGCACTGGGCTAAACCTCCATCTAGCAAGGCCCTAAAACACCATCTGATGTAGTGTTGAACTTTAATCCAATAGTGAAGGTTCAACATGCTAGACAGATACATTCATGAAGTAGACACTTTGATCAAAAGCAATTAACAATTGGGGACACATTAAGAATTAGGGTGACAACTAAATAGGAATAAAAATGCTACGAACAAAAAGAAAGAAGTTCATAAAATGAAGCCTGACACCAATGTTACCTCCACACTAGGAACCTAACTAAATATCCATAGATGTCATCTTTGAGAATGAAAACCACATACTTGAGTTGTGTCCCAAATGAAACAGCAGGTTTCCAAAGAGTGAACTGCAGATGCATGGAGAGTTAAAATGGGGACTTATCAGTCATATTAAGCCAATGGTACCAAATGATGGGAGGTGCCCTAATATAGTTCAATGCCAAGTGAACTATAGGCTGGACCGCAGGGTTGAAAACAACAGAATGAAATTTAATATAGATAAATGCCAAGTTCTACATCTAGGAAATAGAAACCAAATGCACAGTTACAAGATGGGGGATACTTGGCTCAGCAATACTACAAACGAGAAGGAGCTTGGAATTGTTGTAGATCACAAGCTGAATATGAGCCAACAGTGCGATATGGCTGCAAGAAAGGCAAATGTTATTTTGGGCTGCATTAATAGATGTATAGCTTCCAAATCGCGTGAGGTACTGGTTCCTCTCTATTTGGCCCTGGTTAGGCCTCATCTAGAGTACTGCGTCCAGTTCTGGGCTCCACAAGTCAAGAAGGACGCAGACAAGCTGGAGCGTGTTCAGAGGAGGGCAACCAGGATGATCAGGGGTCTGGAAACAAAGCCCTAGGAAGAGAGACTGAAAGAACTGGGCATGTTTAGCCTGGAGAAGAGAAGATTGAGGGGAGACATGAGAGCACTCTTCAAATACTTAAAAGGTTGTCACACAGAGGAGGGCCAGGATCTCTTCTTGATCCTTCCAGAGTGCACAGAATAACGGGCTCAAGTTAAAGGAATCCAGATTCCGGCTGGACATCAGGAAAACCTTCCTGACTGTTAGAGCAGTATGACAATGGAACCAGTTACCTAGGGAGGTTGTGGGCTCTCCCACACTAGAGGCCTTCAAGAGGCAGCTGGACAACCATCTGTCAGGGATGCTTTAGGGTGGATTCCTGCATTGAGCAGGGGTTTGGACTCCATGGCCTTGTAGGCCCCTTCCAACTCTGCTATTCTATGATTCTATGATTGTATGAAATAACTATTCAGTCAGCTATTTCAGTGGAGAACTATCTAAGCAAATGTACGGCACTCTGAAAACTGGTCCACAATCGAATGGGCAACGGCGGTGGGATAAATAGCACAGTACCCTGCAAAATACCAAGGGAGTCACCCTATTTCACATTAGCTGGTTTCTGAACCGAAATAGCAATGTGCCTGTGAAAATTACAAATCCACCTCTGTGAATGAGTGTCCTGAACATGCATTTTTTGATGTTAGGTGAGGTGAAAATACACATGGAAATAATTGGAAGGCTTCACACATCCTTAATCCACAATGACACCCTCACTGGGTTCTTTGTGATTTACTGTTTTTGTCACATAGATTAACGTGCACGGCGACCGTGGAGTTTTGCAGCCTGCACTAAATCTTCTCCTTTGGGCTCAGTAAAATGTGATATGACCCAAAGCAAGAGATGTGACTCACTTGGAAAGTCCCTCCACCCTTTCCACTTTGGCGTGAGACTTCCCCAAAGTCATAAGGCAAGGATAGGGGACATGTGACCCTCCAGTTGCGTCTGGACTACAAGTCCCATCATCCTTCACCATTGGCTATGCTGGTTTGGGCTGATGCGTGTTGCCATCCAACAACATCTGGAGAGCCACGTGTTCCTTTTCCTGCATAAGGAAGGAAATCCACCAGGCTGAAGGACTTCAGGACTGAGTGGACATCTCTGTTTTTCTATAGGTTGCGGAGCATCAGCATGAATTAACATAATGCTGCCCACCTCCCTTCAGGGCTGAAGAGGGTGTAATGTAGTCAAGGGCTGATCTCACCCAATAATATCATTAGGGCGACATAGCCAAGCCCCTGATGTGATTGGCGTTGACATCTGTCAGGATGGATCATGATGTGGGCTTCTTTACAGGACAGGATTGTGGACATGATGAGAGGCTGTATAGCAGGGCAAGGAAGATTGGGGTGGGGGGAGGGCATTGCATTCTTTTGTAATACATCATTTAAGTTTGTTTTTTTAAACAACAACAACAACACAGCAACACTGTAGCCTAGGAGTGATTTGAGGCAGAAGGCGGCCGACGAATTTGTGATGACAACTGCCCTAAGGATCCTCAAATGTCTACAGAGAAGCAAGAGACCCTCCACTTTTGGAGCCCCCGCTAGTTCTGAGATCCATTCCTATGTCTATAAATGTGCATATCAGATCTGACACACCCTAGGTCTCAGCTGGAGCCCGGGTCTGATGTTCGGCATTTAAGGAAGATACCGAGAAGATGGAAAGGATTCAGGGCTGAGTGACAAAGATGCTGAAGATCACAGGCAGGCAGGGTGCTGATGGGAGGTTTCAGGAGGAGGGCATACATTTGAAAGAGAACTTAAAACTGTTAGCACTAATGGCCATAGGCCAACGGAAGCATAACCCTGCACAAGCTCAATTGCAGCAGCCCGTGGGAGTTTCATAGAGACATAGAATCATAGAATAGCAGAGTTATTGTCTTGGAGTTATTGTCTTGGAGTTAATATAGAATATTATGGAATTCTTTGCCACAAGACATGCATTGTGGCCTGCACACACTTTTAAACTTCATTGAAGCAATGATTCCATGACCTTCCACAAATCCACAGGAAGACCTCTGATACCAGAGATGAGCTGGGCTGAGGGAAAACCGCCTGAAGCAACAAAGCCCTGAGAGGTAAGGAAGTGAAGGGGGGACGGACGTTTCAGTGCCCCTTGTCCATAAGTTCCTTGTCCATGAGATGTTGTTGGATTACAACTCCCATCTTTACCATTGCCTCTGCTGGCTAGGGCTGATGGGGCTTGCAATCCAACAATGTTTGGAAGGGCTGCATGAGGGACATGAGAGGGAGTAGCAGGGCCATTCCATTAGCCCCACTGAAGACCTCCCTCGTGAAGGCTGTTCCTCCCTCAACTACCACCACCAGCAGTCATGCCAGCAGGGCCGTTTCACCAGGAGGCAGGCCATTCCTCTTCCCTCCCCGTTGCCTTTTCCTTGTGTGTTGTGCCTTTTCTAGATTACAAGACTACAGGCAGGGGCGCTCTGGTTTTAGTGATGATATCTGCACCATCTTGGCCTTGTGTAACAATGGTGCTCCATCATTATATGGCTATTCCTCCCACCTCAAAGAATCCCGAGAGTCATAATCGTGGGGTTTGTCTTGTCATTGTATGCCCCTCATCCTCTGTTCCAAAAAGGACACCAATCCTTCTGTACTGTTTACAATATTAATAAAAATCCAGTTTTTGACATTGGAGAAATGGAACCCAGGAGGCTGCTATGCAAATGAGCAGGGAGAGAGCAATGCCGATTGGTTATCAGTGCTTCCCTCCTGGGTCCTGTGGGACGAAGGAAAAGGGAACTAATCTGTGAGTAGAGATAAGCCCATTTCCTCAGTTCTGCTCCTTTTTATCAATTCTCTGGTTCACTCGGCCCCGTATCCCCCTTCCGCTTGAGCTCTGGTCTAGCTAAAATCATTTGTAAAATTAATTCTGGCACCGCGGCGGCATGTGCGAGTTGCCACCACTGTGGATTCCTTCAGTTCATTCCCACTGTCCCCTCCTCTGTGTTACCGATGTATACATGTGCATGGATGGATACATTGCAAACAACAAGAAGAACGGCAATCATGGCGTGAATGGACGGTGGCTTCAAGGTTGTGTTGATGCAGGCCTTTGCCGGTGCGCGCCCATGCACTTTTTGCACACGGGCACACAAAAGAATCTTGATACTTAGGGGTGAGTGGAGATGATCCTATGGAACTGTTTTTGGTGAAATGGCAGAGTGGTGGAATCTCTTCGGGCAACAAACAAAAATTTGTGTATTTGTGTGTGTGTGTGTAGAGGGGGGGAATCTACCAATTTTCCAGGGCTGGGATTTGCTAGGAAAAGTAGAGCTTGGCAGCTGTGTAGCAATCTGATCAGAAAGGGAACTGCCAGCCATACCAGGGGCCGATTGAGCCCGGTATGGCAGTGATGTTCCTGGTGCACCCCCTTGGTTTCTCCCGCTGAAATGAAAGACAGCTGCCATTCAAAGTAAAGCATCATAAAGTAGGGATGTGCTCCGCTTCTAATCGGACCGGCGAATTAGAAGCGGAGCGGGGGGCTTCGCCTGCCCTTAAGGCGGAGGCAAAGAGGATTGGGGGGCCGGCGGAGCGTGGCGAAGAGGATCGAGGTGAAGGCGGATCCTTCGCCTTGATCCGGAGCTCCGCCGGAAAGGTAAGTGGGGTTTACCGGGCCCTGCCACTGTCGCTGTCGCCCATGTGGCAACAGCGGCAGGGCCCGGTAACCCCCCCGCCTTCCTCTCCCTTACCTGCCTCCGTCCGCGGTCCGTCGGCGTCTTCAATTGAGCCCGCGGTTCAACCAGGAAGTCTGGGCCGCAAGTGGCCCAGATTTCCTGTTTGAACTGCGGGCTCAATTGAAGACGCCGACGGACCGCGGACGGAGACAGGTAAGGCCCCCCTCCGCCTTGGTCCCTTACCGGGCTCTGCTGCCGTCGCTGCACTGGCGGCGATGGTGGCAGGGCCTGGTAAACCTCCCGCCCTCCTCTCCCGGCCTTACCTGGCACCACTCCCCTTCATTGCGGAGCTCCGATTCGGAGCTGGAGCTCCGCGGCGAAGAGGAGCGGAGTATGGGCGGAGCGGTGCGGAGCAGAGCGGGCCGATCCGAAATTTTCAGATCGGCCCGCGGGGCGGAGCGGGGGGGTCCGTGCACACCCCTATCATAAAGCAATTGGTGCAATTCATATGCATACAGCATCTAACCCCTCACTTTAGAGTCAGGGGACTAGACTGGATGGCTCTGATGCATCAAGGCCTACATGTTCTTCCATGATGTTTCACACCACACCATGGTGAAGCTTGGGAAGGACTGTGGCCTGGTGGGAAACCCATGCTCTGCAGGCAGAAGGTTCCTGGTTCGATCCCAGGTAGCTCCAGTTCTAAGGAGGAGCCCAGGAAGGAGGTGATAGCAAAAACCTCTGCCTGAGATGCTGGAGTCACAGAAGGCCAGCCTTCCCAAATCTGGTACCCTCCATTATTATTATTATTATTATTATTATTATTATTATTATTATTTTATTTCTTTATATAGCACCATCAATGTACATGGTGCTGTACTGAGTAAAACAATAAAATAGAAAAACCCTGCCGCATAGGCTTACATTCAAAGGCTTCAGCTCACGTGAGCACCAGACCTAGCCAGTAAGGCCAATGATCAGGAATGTTGGGATTTGTAGTCCAAAACATCTGGACTGTGGTTCAGTCAGAGAGCCCCTACTTTGCATGAATAAAGTCCTGGGATCTCCAGTTTGCCGTGGAAAAATTTCTGTCTGAAACCCAGGAAAGCTGCTGCTGCCAGTCAGTGTCAGCAATACTGGACTAGATGGACCAGTGGTATGACTCTATATGAGGCAACTTCCTACATTCCTATGGAAGTCTGGGGAAGGCCAGAGGAGACAATATGGAAAGAGTCTGACCTCATATAAGGCCGCTACCTATGTTTCTAGGAACTCTAGGCATGTCTACACTGGGCGATATCCCGGGGATCATCCTGGGATCATCCCTGTGTGTCCACATGATGCACAGGCAATCCCGGAAGCAGGGAGGGAAGATCCCTGCATTTCCCTGGGATATCGCCATACCCTTTTTTCGTGGCTTTTCCAGCGGTCTTGGGACAATCCTGACGACCGGGGGTAGTGTGGCTGGCTGCCCCAGCTTTTTCCCTCTTCCCTGTGAGTAGCAGGGGTCAAAATGAGGGAAGGAGCCAGGATAGGAAGAGTCCAGGGCCATTGGGGTGGGGTGGGGAGAGGGGTCAGGGCTTTTTTTTTTACTTACTTTTTCACAGGAGCGCAGGTGCGCTCCAGCTTCCTGTATTCTTAAAAAAAAGGCAGGTGCAATGTCTTCCTTCCTCCCTGGATGTCGCACGCCTTGTGGGGATGCAGGGGGAGGATCTCGTGATCAGTATATCGTGTGATCCTCCCCACTCCCTCCCGGAATACCGAGAGGTGTAGACATGCCCACATATAAAAAAATAGAAGATCTCCAAGAAAACCCAGACAGACTAAGCCAATTCTGGGAGAGTTTTGCCCATCCTAGTTACAATCTATGTCAGGGATGAGCAACCTCAGGCTCTAGGACCAAGTCCGGCAAACCTGCATTCCCAATCCAGCCCCCTGGGATTCCCCAGATGGCCACAGCTCATTCCCTTAGTCCCATCCCTTTCCCCCAACCACAGGTCATTTGGTGGTACCCCGGGGCTTTTGTGCAGTTTTACCCAGTGAAGCCCAGTGGCTCCGATGTCAGTGGAGTGTTGAATCTGCCCTGGGTTTCAGTCAGAAGCAGTCAGAACTCTAAAGGAGCTCTCCAAAGTGTGGAAGCACCTCTAACCTAGAATCATAGAATCATAGAATAGCACAGTTGGAAGGGGCCTAGGAGGCCATCGAGTCCAAACCCCTGCTCAATGCAGGAATCCACCCTAAAGCATCCCTGACAGGTGGTTGTCCAGCTGCCTCTTGAATGCCTCTAGTGTGGGAGAGCCCACCACCTCCCTAGGTAACTGGTTCCATTGTCGTACTGCTCTAACAGTCAGGAACCTATTGGCTGCTGTGGATAATGAGAAAAACCCGAAGGCATTGGCAAGCTGCAGCCAGTCAAGATGATAACACTGGACATAGTGGACCAATGGTCACATTCATTTCTAGGGTGCTGCGTACATTCACATGCATTGAGATCTCAGATTCCACGATCCTCTAACACAATGCTGTATACTTTTGCCTGGACATTGTTCAACTCCTAACAATGGAGGGGTGAAGAGTAGGGATTTACAGATTTTGCAAAATCCGCTCTGTCCTCTTTCGCAAATTGTCAGGTGCCTTTTGTTCCGTTGTCTGCTCATTAATGGAATCAGATTTCCCCCCCAAATTTCCTGAATTTGTGCAAATTTGCATTTGCACAAATCTCCTCCAAATGCATAAATCCCCCCATCCCCAAATTGCTCCCAAATGCACATTTTCTTGCTTTATCCTATGGGGGAAATGCACATTTTAAGCCCATGTTTTTTATGTTACGTATTTTTCTAGAACTAAATTTGCATGACATCCAGGAAAATAATAATAATAATAAAAAAAGTCCGCAAGTCCATGGAATCTGTACGGAAAAGCTGGCCTGTTACGAAGTCCACTGGTTGGAGTCAATAAAATAAAAACTTATTTGATTCTGTTGAGGATTTCTCTGACATCCCTAACGAAGATTTTGGTCTAAGACTGTGGAGTTCCCCTTGCTCCCATGCAGGATTCACAACATCTGCATTTCTCATGCCTGCATGCGGCTAAGGGACAATGCAGTTGACATCCCTTGGACTTTCATCCAGGTACTTTTTTTTTCTATTTTAAAAATAACAACCCCCGAATGTGTCTTGCAAATCCGCTAAGCAATCTCAGAGTGTTGAGAGAGCATGCTGGTGGCTAGAATAAAGCATGCACAGTGCAGGAACACGGAGGAATGTAAACCAGGACGCCGTGGAATATGCCAGTGTGGCTTTCTTAGAGCTGTGCAGCTCCGGGGTCCCTCTGTAGTGTGAGCACCGATGCTTTTAAAATATAGACTGAACTGCCAGCCATGTTCTCAGCAGGGCCTTGGGGACATCCCTTTTCTGAAGCCAGCCACAGATGTGCCGACGCTTCCGAAAGCAGAACACCTCCAAAGGCCTCCTTCCTACTCATCAACCCACCACAACGCAGATACCTGATGCCGCTCCCGTTCCAAGGATGTACAACAAGCCCCTTAGGAGTTGCTGCAGTGCCCTGTGCACGAGGAAGGCTCAAGGAAGGATGGGGATATTTTTAGCCTGGGCTTGCTCAGCTGAGTGCAAGGCAGACCAAGGGTGGGAGAGCTTCCTTTTTTAAGGTCGCTGTGGCATTACACCCCACAAGTCAGTTCCCAAAGGTATGTCTGCAGTTTGTAAGTCTGTGGTTTTTAGAATGTTGGCCTGAGTGGGCGGAGTTAGAATGTCTTGGGAGCGGGAGGAGTGATATATAAGGGAAGGACTGAGGGGATTGAAAAAAACTTTTCGGGGAGGACTTGTTAGGTACTTGTAGAGTCCTTAGTGCTCTCTGTATTTATGGTACTTAAGTTCTGGGAAATTTGAGGGTCAGTGTAGTGAGTGGTGTCTTTAGAGTGTGGTGTGCACGTAGTGGATGTATATTAATCAATACTGAGAATAAAGAAAGTTCAAGAGTGATTGTGTGAGAAAAAGGAAAGCGTGACAGAATGAATGAGTGACAGGATTGTATGAAAGGTTTCAAAAAGGTTTTTAAATGTTGTTATTTGAAACAAAGCTTGTGAACTTTTAAAAATAAATTTTGATTGTTTTGTTTTTAAACTACCACAAAAATCCCACGTGTCTGTTTGGCATTTATCATCTGAGGTTTACACATTTAGCACCCACTCTGACAATCATTCATCTCAGCACATATAACTCACAGTGTTTTATTTTATATATTGAAATCCTTCTCCATTTAACCCCTTTCTCCACATAGTTTGGAGGAAGGTGGTTTTTGTCCCTCGCCTCAGGCGTATCAAGCAGTGGTGCTTGGCTTGAACAGGGAGTAGCCGCGGCCGGGTCTGGTGTTCAGAGCCTGTGTCGCCCCAGTCGCGCCTGGAAGTCGCTCTCCCAGAGCGGCTTCCGGCTGGGCATGCTGTTCCGAAGCCACCCACCCCCACCCCAGCGTCCTGGCTTTGCTTTGGCTGGGTGGGCGAGATGGTGCCCCCGCCTAGGTACACTGGCGTGGGTGTGGGTGTGGGTGTGGGTGGGTGAAAGCAGCTCACCTGCCTAGGGCGCAAAATAGTCTGGCACCGGCCCTGCATAGTTGCACCATCAGAAGCTGATAGGTGAAACGATGTCTGAAAATTCCAAGCTCACAAAAGAAAAGTGCTTCATACTGTGAATTTCAACAAGTCAATTCCTAATAATAATCATAACAATAATAATAATAATAATAGTAATAGGTTTTATGCCTCCTAATCTACAATATATGCACACGCTACCTGCTTTGGGCTTCAAAATACCTGAAAACAGAGAGCTAGGCCTCATCTACACCAAGCAGGATATTGCACTATGAAAGTGGTATATAAAAGGCAGGAGCCACACGACGGCTTTATAGCGATGTTGGCGTGCACTGACAACTGATGGGGCCCATGGACACGTAGCGCCGTACCATATACTGCTTTCATACTGCTTTCATAGTGCTATATCTTGCTTGGTGTAGATTAGGCCTTAGGCTAAGGGAACGGGGGCAGGGGTGTGGTGTGTGTGTGTGTGTGTGTGTGTGTGTGTGTGTGTGGAATGTCTGTACTGACGTTGGATCAGGGAGCCACGTGTCTGGGCCCAGACTTTTGAAGTCAATCACTAGGTGCAGGCTTAGTGGTCTAGACAATTAAGAAGAGAAGATGCAGTTTTACCAATTGTACATCTGTATGTCAAGCAGAACAAATGAAATCCTTGACAGCCTCTTAGAGGATACCAATCCAATTTAAAGTGCGCGGCAGAAGGGTGAGCAGGATAGTCAGAGGTTAAGATAAATTTTGCCATGTCGCTCTACTTGCCTGGCTAATTTCTTCTGTCTTTTAAACACCAGCCACTTCCATCTGCCAACAAACCCAATCATGTAGAGAGCCTCCACATAACAGAAAGCGGTCGGAGTGTGTGTGTGTGTGTGTGTGTGTGTGTGTGTATGTGTGTATGTGTGTGTGAGTGTGTTTTAGGATGGGGGATCTGGGAAGGAAATAATGTTACCATATGTTAGGGTGACCATATTTGGGAAACCAAAAAAGAGGACACCTAGTGTGTGTGTGTGTGTGGGGGGAAGCAGCTTTCTGAGTCCTGCAGAAAGTACGTTATTCCCCCGCCACCTTAAAGAACCCGATTGGAGTGGAGGAGGGGAAAGGATTTCATTCTGCACCACCACCATCCACTCCAATTGGGGCCTTTTCTATAATGTCCACGAATGACCCACTTTCCCCTTTAAGACCTCAATTGGAGCTCGGGGTGGGGGAATGATGTGCCTCAAGAAAGCATGTCATTCCCTCCTGCCATGCTAATGGCAGCCTTAAAGAGGAAGGTGTGTCATTCCAGGACATTATTGAAAATGATAGAAAATCCCCCCTGACACCATGGAAAGAACAAAAACCAGGACAAATCCGGGGAAATCCTGACAGTTGGTCACCCTACCATATGTTCTGAGGAAAGAGCAAACAGCAGAACCCCCAGTAAATGGTGGTGTGTGTGGGAGATTAAAGAGATCCATCAGGGATACTTTAAGGTGGATTCCTGCATTGAGCAGGGGTTTGGACTCGATGGCCTTATAGGCCCCTTCTAACTCTGCTATTCTATGATTCTATGAACCAGAACATTGGTGTATCTAATCAGTGACCTAGGGAGGTGGTGGGCTTTCCCACACTGGAGGCCTTCAAGAGGCAGCTGGACAACCATCTGTCAGGGATGCTTTGAGGTAGATTCCTGCATTGAACAGGGAGTTAGACTCAATGGCCTCATAGGCCTCTTCCAACTCTACTCTTCTATGATTCTATAATCAGAAAACCTTTGTTAGTTCCTTCTAATCTAGTCAACTGCTTAAAACAGTGGGCAGATTTGCAGAATTTTTGACCCAAGCATGGCTCAGCACCAACCCATATAACACGATCTGCCAAGTGTTTGCTGGTCCTACTTGATTTTGGAGTTCCAGGCAGGCAGCAAAAAGAGGACGCTTGTTGAGCTGCTAGTAAACATATGAAAATGCCTTACACTCAGTATGGACATAAGAAGAGCCCTGCTGGATCAGACCAAGGGTCCATCTAGTCCAGCATTCTGTTGCTACAGTGGCTGACCACCTGTTGACCAGGAACCCACAAGCATGACACAAGAGCAATAGCACCCTCCCGCCCATGTTCCCCGTCATACTGGAGGTAGAAGATAGTCATCATGATTAGTAGCCATTGATAGCTTTCTCCATGATTTTGGCTAATCCTCCTTTAAGGCCCTCTAAGCGGGTGGCTATCACTGCATCTTGTGGCAGCGAATTTCAGAGTTTAATTATCCAACCATTCTGCCATGGTTCGCTGTGAGCCACAAGTCGTGCAGGTCTGAGAAATTGTTGGGACATAGACCAGGAAGCCTCTGTCCAAAGTGACACTCAACCCTGAACTGTGGCCCAATCATTCCTCTTTCAGCCCAATCTACCTCACAGGATTGGTATGCAGCTAAAATGGGATGGCATGGTTCATGTATGCCACCCTAATTCCTTTGAGATACAAATGTGAGAAGTTTGCTTACTGCTTCTTTGTTGCGTTGGCATGTTCTCACTGGATCAACTTCCATTTGGGATCATTCAGTTGGCATGGCATTGCTCCAAATGTTTGGAGAAGTGAGATCTCTTTGGAACTCATTGTCACTTGACATTCCATATTGATTGATTGATTTGTTACATTTAAATCCTGTCTTTTCCTCTAAAGGACCCGAAGGCGGCGTACATGCTCCTCTTCCTCTCCATTTTATTTTCACGATAACCCAGTGAAAGCCAATTCAGAGTGAAGACACTAAGCTTTGCCTTCACTCTGAATGGATGTCCAAGAGGGAATCACATTGTGAACATTTTTGCTCCATTCACAGCTACCCATTTAAAGCTGCCTAAACAGGAAAACGTTTCACAGAAGATGAAACTATTTACGAAATGTGCCCCCGTTCACCATTTCACCTCAGCCCTATCAACACCTCCTGAAGCACTATGCTACTGCTAGTACATGTTGTACCTCCAGATATACACACAGCCCTGCACATCAAACTCTGAAGCCTCTGTTTAATGTTTAATTCCATGTTTAATTTTTAAAATTTGATTCGGTCATTACCATAAACATTAAACAATATTTCCTGTTTAAATATGAATGGGCTGCATTATTTGATTGAAATGAGTGTTCAGATGGCTAATGCGTTTTATTGCAGCTATAGAATTTTAGTGTTATTTTCCTTCCAGCTGCCGCTGTCTCAGAGAGCCGGTAGAATTGAACTTCTAAGAGGAAGAGGCACCATCAAACAATGCAACATTGTCTGCCAGGGTATGACACACCCCCTACCAAGGAGACCCTCTCCCATTTTAAGACAATGCTAAATTGCAGCAAAGGTTGCCATGTATATTTCATAGGAGGGCTCTTGTGGTGTTTTCCATCACTCTATCACCATGCTGTGAAAATGTGCACCCACTTGTTCTGTAAGGTTTAAAACAGGAGAGGGCAAATTTAAGAGGTTGGGGGCCCATTTTTCCCACCCCCAGAACTCCCTTGTGCACCACCTCTGCAGTTCTGAAAATAAAATTTAAAAATTAATTGGTGGCAATAGAGTGAAAATTAGCTTGTTTTCAATAAAAGTGTAAAAAAAAAAAAGCTTCAAAATGGCTGTCCCAGACGCCATTTTGTTTGATGATGATGTTGATGATTTTAAAATGTTGAGTGCCCACCTCTGTTTTAAAAGCACATGAGCCATGCCAGTAAAAAAAAGTTCGCATCCCGCATTGCAAGAGAATAGCTATTATATATTCCTGCCTTCACACAGGCTTTTCCTGAAGTGGGAACCTGCCGGTTACACTTTGTAGCACACAATAGTGTGTGCAGACTTTTTGCTGATCAAATTGCATTGTTTTATTGTTAATGTTACATTTATTGTGGTTTTGATGCCATTGCATTTTATGGTCACCGCTTTGATATTTCTGTGCGAAGTGGTAAATAAATTTTAATAATAATAATAGTAATAATAGTAATAATAATAATAATAATGTAGAAAAAGAAGAGGACAAGAGAGAAAAATATACATCACTGGCTTGTGAAGTTAAAGAACTATGGCAGCAGAAAAAGGTCACAATTATTCCGTTAGTCACATCGGTGACTGGCATCACATCAAAAAACTACATAGAAAACCTTCAGAAACTGGGCCTACCAAAATTCATCCACACCAACTTCCAGAAGGCAATCATACTAAAAACAGGTTCAATGGTCAGGAAATTCCTGAATTTGTAAAAGACAGCATGACTTGGCAAGGCCTGTCATGTCCATCTAGAAAAACTACCACAAGCGAGAGAAGAAGAAGAAGAAGAAGAAGGAGGAGGAGGAGGAGGAGGAGGAGGAGGAGGAGGAGGAGGAGGAGGAGGAGGAGGAGAAACTGGAACACTCTCCCCTTAGAACTGCGACTGGCCCCTGTGTAACCTGAATTCAGGAAGGGGGCCAAGACACATCTTTTTTTTAAACTTCATTTTTAAAAACTAAGGGTGCATCCTAATCCAGATGCCTCCCAGCCTCTGCACTCCAAGGCTGACAGGAATCCTAGACAAAGCAGGCGGAGATTGTTGTCTCTCTGCTTCTCCCACTTTGCATTTTTGCTAGATGGGCACTTTTGCCCATCTCTTTAGGGCTCCATGGAGGGGGAAGGAAGGAGGCTGGGGAGAGGTGGGCAGAACTCGTACCCCCA
The DNA here is from genome assembly GCF_023053635.1 of Elgaria multicarinata webbii. NCBI lineage: Eukaryota > Metazoa > Chordata > Lepidosauria > Squamata > Anguidae > Elgaria > Elgaria multicarinata. The sequence continues at coordinate 117,097,606 of NC_086176.1, read as the reverse complement.
CTTCTCCACTACCTCCCCTGCCCCTCCCTGCTCACAGAACCATCCCTTTTCTGTCATTCTGAGGTTGCTTTTGTGAACTTGGGAAGCGGCCGGCATGGTCGTCTCTGTGAGGGGGAGCGGGAGGGGAGCACAGACTCCTACACTATCTCTGACATCGGATCCAGGAATCCAAACTATCCTATGGCAACTCAGGTTTGTTCTCCCCATTGTTTAGATTATTATGGTGTTTTTTTTTTTTTAAAAGATTGTTTTTAGGTTTCACTATGGCCATGGCTAGACCTACCGGGTCTAGCACGATGGAGGTCGTACGATCTCGCGATATGGTTATTGCGAGATCTCCCCCTCTGTCTACATGTGGTGCGCAATGTCCCAGGAGGAAGAGGACGTCATGCCCGCCATTTTGTTTTTTTGTTTTTAAAGGAGAAGGAGCACACGAGCGCTCGTGCGCAAACGGTAAGTTTTTTTAAAAAAATAAAATAAATTTCCCTGGTTCCCCCACCCCACCCCCGATGGGCAGAGAGCTCGTGAGCTGGCATATTTTCGCTTAAAACTCTTGCACCCAGTAACAAAGTTTCAGGGGAGACTTTTCAAGCTTTTGGAACGGACTAGCAGCTTCTGCAGACAACTGCACGAACGTTATAAAGCCCTGAGGAAGAACGCAACCACATTCGAAACGCGTAGGCACCTGGCACTTTAATAAAACCTTTACTAATAATATTATTCATAGAAATCATAGAAAAGCAGAGTTGGAAGGGGCCTACAAGGCCATCGAGTCCAACCCCCTGCTCAGTGCAGGAATCCACCCTAAAGCATTCCTGACAGATGGTTGTCCAGCTGCCTCTGGGAGGATCGAGAAGAGATCCTGGACTTTGAGAAGAGAATGTAGAAGATTACTTGGTTCCACCCTTGCCTTTGGCTATTTTTTACTCCAATGTTGTGACTTGGCAGATGGTGGCTTCCTATGTGTCTATACCTTGCTCTCTCTCTCTCTGTGGCCCTTTCTACACCATCGGGTTTTTTGAGGGATCATCCCTGTGTGTCCAAATGATGCTCAGGGGATCCTGGGATCAGGGAGGGATGATCCCCTCCATTTCCCCAGGATAACTGAGACCTCAGTTATCCTGGTTTTACATGCAGTCCTGGGACGATCCCGAGGACCACGGGAGGAGTGGGCACCTGTCCCGGCTTCTTCCCTCTTCCCTGCGAGTAGCGGGGGTCATCAGAGGTAAGGAGCCAGGATGGGGCAGAGTCCATGGCCTTCAGGGGGTGGGGTGGGTAGCGGGGTCAGTGCGTTCCCTCCCCTTACCTTTTAATTTTTGCTGGAGCGCAAGTGTGTTCCAACTCTGTCCCTTTTTAAAAAAATGGTGGCTGCTGCATGGCCCGTTTAGACTGAGGGCGACGATGCCAGAAGAAGGTAAGTCCGGGATTGCCCCCTCTTCCTCCCTCTAAACCCATAGATGTCGAAAGGGCCTCTCTCTTTCTCCGTCTGCCTCAAATGCTAAAATTGAGGGTCATTCAATGAAAATGACATGCAGTAAATTCAGGACAGACAAAAGGAAGTATTTCTTCATGCCAAACATAATTACCCTATATAATTAATTGATGCAGGCTGCTGTGATGGCCACTAGCAATAACGGCTTCTTTAAAAAGATATAGATAAATCCAGGGAAGATCGCTCTATCAATGGCCGTTAGCCATGCTAGCTTGGAATAGATGCTCAGAGGCTGCTACGCATGGCTTGTGAGTAGCAGTGTGCGAAACCAGTCACTTTATTTCTGCAAGTTTCTCTACTTTGCCTCCCCATGGTCTTAGATGGATGCAAACAAGCTGGAGGGGGTTCAGAGGAGGGTAACTAGGATGATCAGGGGTCTGGAAATAAAGCCCTATGAGGAAAAACTGAAAGAACTGGGCATGTTTAGCCAGGAGAAGAGAAGGTTGAAAGGAGACATGATAGCACTCTTCAAATAGTGGAAAGGTTGTCACAAAGAGGAGGGCTAGGATCTCTTCTCGATACTCCCAGAGTGCAGGACATGGAATAACGGGCTCAAGTTACAGGAGGCCAGATTCTGTCTGGATATCAGGAAAAACTTCCTGACTGTTAGAGCAGTACGACAATGGAATCAGTTACCTAGGGCGGTTGTGGGCTCTCCCACACTAGAGGCCTTCAAGAGGCAGCTGGACAACCATCTGTCAGGGATGCTTGTAGATGTATTCTTGAATTGAGCAGGGGTTTGGACTTGATGGCCTTACAGGCCCCTTCCAACTCTACTAGTCTTTGATTCTAGATATTGACAGAAAGTCCACAGTACACACTGGACATCCTGGCTTATGAAAACAACTTTTGTGTAGGTTTGGTTCTTGGTTTTTCCCCGTTCTGAGAAAACAGTTGTGGAAATTGATGTGCACCACAGTGCTGGACTGGCATATTAGACAAATTCATGGAGGAAAACTCTGTCAATAACTACCAGTCATGATGGCTATTTGCTACCACCAGTAGTATGCCTCTGAATGCCACTTGGTAGGGAACAGCACCAGGAGGAAGTTAGTGCTCTCATGTTCTGCTTGTGGGCATCCCAGAGAGACCTGGTTGGCCACTGTGGGAAGCCAGAAACCAGACTAGATGGACCTTGCTCCAAACCACGAAAGCTCTTCTTAACGTTTTTCTATGCTTGCACAAATGCATGCAAAGAATATTGCTGATTGTGCAACAATGTTCCCCCTTTGGCTGCCGTGCCTTTTGCCTCTGTGAGACGGAAGAAAAGCAAAAGTGCATCTCCTCCTCCCTCCCAATCCCCTTTCCTTTTGTGTCATGTCTTTTAGATTGTAAGCCTGTGGGCAGGGACTGTCAAGAAATACTTTTGTAAGCCGCCGTGAGAGCCTTTTTTTGCTGAATGGCGGCATAAAAATCCTTAAATAAATAAATAAATAAATAAATAAAATCATTGGATCTGCAGGCATGTTTATATCTAGACTGGGCTCCGATTGGTTTAGGCACACAGGCATGCTCTGAACTGTCTGAAAATGTGGCTCCATTTATTCCCTGTTCAAAGTTATCTAACATGCTGGGTGGTTTATAATCTCATGCTAATCCTTGTAGAGAAGGGAAACAGAAGTCTCATCTACACCAAGCAGGATATTCCACTATGAAAGCGGAATGAAAGTGGTATATGGTATATGCATCAATGGGCCCCAACAGTCAGTGCACTTCAATACCACTATAAAGCAGTAGTGGGGCTCCTGCCTTTTCATAGAATCATAGAATAGCAGAGTTGGAAGGGGCCTATAAGGTAGGGTGACCATATTTGGGAAACCAAAAAAGAGGACACCTAGGCAGGATCTACACTACTGCTTTAAAGCGCTTTATAACAGTTATAAAGCGCTTTAACTGCTTTAAAGTGCTATAAAACTGTTATAAAGCTCTTTAAAGCAGTAGTGTAGATCCGGCCCTAGTGTGTGTGTGTGGGGGAAGCAGCTTTCTGAGTCCTGCAGAAAGTACGTTATTCCCCCGCTACCTTAAACCGATTGGAGTGGAGGAGGGGAAAGGATTTCATTCTGCACCACCACCATCCACTCCAATTGGGGCCTTTTCTATAATGTCCACGAATGACCCACTTTCCCCTTTAAGACCTCAATTGGAGCTCGGGGTGGGGGAATGATGTGCCTCAAGAAAGCATGTCATTCCCTCCTGCCATGCTAATGGCAGCCTTAAAGGGGAAGGTGTGTCATTCCAGGACATTATTGAAAATGATAGAAAATCCCCCCTGACACCATGGAAAGAACAAAAACCAGGACAAATCCGGGGAGATCCTGACAGTTGGTCACCCTATATAAGGCCTTCGAGTCCAACCCCCTGCTAAATGCAGGAATTCACCCTAAAGCATCCCTGACAGATGGTTGCCCAGCTGCCTCTTGAATGACTCTAGTGTGGGAGAGCCCACAACCTCCCTAGGTCATGGGTTCGATTGTCGTACTGCTCTAACAGTCAGGAAGTTTTTCCTGATAGAATCATAGAATCATAGAATAGCAGAGTGGGAAGGGGCCTACAAGGCCTTCGAGTCCAACCCCCTGCTCAATACAGGAATCCACCCTAAAGCATCCCTGACAGATGGTTGTCCAGCTGCCTCTTGAATGACTCTAGTGTGGGAGAGCCCACAACCTCCCTAGGTAACTGATTCCATTGTCGTACTGCTCTGCTTTCATACCGCTTTCATAGTGGAATATCCTGCTTGGTGTAGATGAGCCCAGAGGCAGGGAGCTGGCAGGTCTTTCAAGTGCCACACAATGGGTTGCGTCCAATGTTAGTCTGACTTAAGTCCCACTCATTTCATGGAGTCTACTCTAAGTAGAACTAACATTGGATGCAACCCGATAAGTGACAGCAGAGCTGGAATTTGCACCCGCGTTCTCCACCTCTGCACCTCAGCCTTTCAGAACCAGGACAGGATCTACACTACTGCTTTGTAAGAGTTTATAATGGTTTTGACAACTGTTCAGGCCCCGGACACATTGCATATACCGTTTTCAAACCGTTTTCAAGGTGTTGTGTCCTGCTTGGTGTAGAACTGGCCCTGGCATCCTCAGGATGTGTTGGGCCACAATCAACAGCCATGTTGGCTCAGAATGATGGGAGTTGCAGTCCAACACATCTGGAGGTCAGCAGTTTGGGAAAGGCTGCTCTATCTACTGTCCTGTGGTCTCGCGGGAGTGACAGTCCCTGAGTCACAGCTTCCTTGCCAGGAATGAGAAGCTGCCTCTGACTTTTCCATTTGTTAGCTTTCCCTCTGCGAGGAAAACTTGCATATGGGTGGTAGAACAGACCAAGTGTTTTCATGCTGGCCTCTGGAGATATATGCCTCCTAATAATAAATTGAAAGTCAATGGTAGTATTTGTGTGTGTGTCTCCCCACAGTCTTTGTTTATCTACCTTTTTCTGCATTGCTCCCCCACCCATCCATCTCATACAAGTCTTTAACAAAAAACACACATATTCAAATTGTAACACGCAGCAGCCCACACAAATCACCTATTATTATCATCATCTATTTCCCCCCCAGTGACTGGTTACCATTTCATTTTGTGTAATTTTTGATGGCGGACACCTCGCGCGAGCGGTAGTGTTGTGAAATAATAATAATAAAAATACTTGTGGAGGAGCGGGGGGTGGGGGAGAGGTGGAAGGGTGAAAGAAACCAGGGGATAACCATGTGCACACGGGAGCACATATTCCCTAGCTAATGTGTCTTCCCAGGGAACACTTGCGTGTGGCAGAAGAGATATGCTTGACGCAGGTGGGAAGAGAAGCACGCTTCGCCACGACTCCTGAAAAGGTTTCACAGAATGCAATTATTTGCCTACGCGTTGACACAGGGCACAATCAAGGGCTACAATTAGACAACTATTATTCCTGGAGCTGTCCATAAAAATGCAGATCACTTTGACGGCCCATTATTTATACTCCGGGGAGAGCCTGAACATATTGGCATGCATGATTATGGAATAGTCACTCACACACACACACACACACACACACACACACACACACGATTCCTGTTGACTGGGGACAGGCGTCATATTCTGCCCCCTGTTCCTGGTAAATCTCTGCCCCTCTTATGTCTTTTGAGGAGTTTTTTGTTTGTTTTTAAACTTGTTTCAGTGTGTACCTGCTCATCCTTGAATGGTCATTTTTCCGGTTTCAGCCTTCTCTCCTACACCTCTAGAAGGCAAACTTCTGAGAAATTAGATTTCCTGTGGATGGACTCACCCGTGTCCAGTTCTGTCAGACACTTGCTAAACCGCCGCTGCCACCTGGCACTGCGTGAGCTTCTTCACAGCTTGGCGAGCGCCCAACAAGACCAGCCTATTATTATTATTATTATTATTATTACTACTACTACTACTACTACTACTACTACTACTACATTTATATCCTACCTTTTTTCCTCCAAGGAACCCAAGGCGGTGTACATAATCCTCCTCTTCCTCTCCATTTTATCCTCATGACAACAATCCTGTGAGGTAGGTTGGGCTGAGAGTATGTGGCTGACCCAAAGTCACCCAGTGGGTTTCCATGGCCGAGTGGGGACCAGAACCTGGATCTCCGGACTCCCAGTCCAACACCTTAACCACTACACCACACTGGCCCTAGTCTGGAGCCTCCATGGTGGTGCACAATGGAAGCCCTGGAAATTGCGTATCTTCCACCTTGCGTAAATGGCAGCTGCAAAGGCTCCATTTAAACATCCTACCATTTCTCACATGGCAGGCAGTGAAGTTCATTTTGAACTGCATTCCTACCCCCATACTAAAACCAGAGCACTGGCAAAACATTATAAAGTTTTTTTAATGAGTGAGGGAGGAAGCAGCAGCCAGGCACCCCTCCATCGTGCCTGGGTCCAGCTCCAGCTGAGAGTCCCCCTTCCTCCTCCTACCAACTGTCTCTGCAGAGGCCATCAGTGGGGGAGGAAGCAGCAGCCAGGCACCTCTCCATCATGCCTGGGTCCAGCTCCAGCTGAGAGCCCCCTCCCTCCTCCTACCAACTGTCTCTGCAGAGGCCATCAGTGGGGGAGGAAGCAGCAGCCAGGCACCTCTCCATCGTGCCTGGGTCCAGCTCCAGCTGAGAGCCCCCCTTCCTCCTCCTACCAACTGTCTCTGCAGAGGCCATCAGTGGGGGAGGAAGCAGCAGCCAGGCCTCTCCATCATGCCTGGGTCCAGCTCCAGCTGAGAGCCCCCTCCCTCCTCCTACCAACTGTCTCTGCAGAGGCCATCAGTGGGGGAGGAAGCAGCAGCCAGGCACCTCTCCATCGTGCCTGGGTCCAGCTCCAGCTGAGAGCCCCCCTTCCTCCTCCTACCAACTGTCTCTGCAGAGGCCATCAGTGGGGGAGGAAGCAGCAGCCAGGCACCTCTCCATCATGCCTGGATCCAGCTCCGGCTGAGAGCCCCCTCCCTCCTGCTGCCAACTGTCACTGCTGAACTTTGCAACTAAGAATGTAGTGCCTGAATTTGCTTTCCTTTCCCCCCTCCTCCTCCCTCCCAATCCCCTTTCCTTTTGTGTCATGTCTTTTAGATTGTAAGCCTGTGGGCAGGGACTGTCAAGAAATACTTTTGTAAGCCGCTGTGAGAGCCTTTTTTTTGGCTGAATGGCGGCATAAAAATGCTTAAATAAATAAATAAATAAATAAATAAATCAGTTTTCCAATGCCCTGTAATCCATTTAGGGTGCAATCCTGTGCATGTTTAGACCGAAAGAAGAGATCAGCAAGGCTGGCTGGGTGATGCTGGGAGTTGCAGGACTTCTTTACCTCTAAGCATGCGTAGGATCGGGCCCTTAAAGTACTAAACCAAAATGGCTGTCCCAATCCATCGCCACCACCGCCCCATGTGTAGATTCCCTGTGCCTATTCATAGGTAGTGGATTTTGGCAGCCATTTTGGAAGAACCAGTTTGACTGGCTTGAGGTGAGCTGTTTGTCTGGTTTGTGGGCCCAGTAGAGTAGGTGACAGCAAAACTGGTGAACAGCAGCCTGTGAGTGTGGCCATGGGCTTCCCTTCCCTCCCTCTCCTTCCCACGTCACTTCTGGCATTTTTAATTAAAAGCCTCAACAGACAAAGAAAAGGCTTTGTTGGCCACCATGTTTCCCCACTCCCAGCATGCATGCTGGGAGTGGGGAAATAGGACGGCAACTGGAGCTTTTGTTCTGGCTGCTGTGGCTTTAATTTTAAATGCCGGAGGGGACACCGAGGGAAGGATGGGATAAGAAGGGAAGCCTGACACCACTTGTCACAGGCAGCCACTTTTTAGAAGTCTGAAAAGAGGTTACAAGAGAGAGACAGAGAGAGAGAGAGAGAAGAACCCAAAGTGTCTGTCTCCAGCTGTTTCTACACCAGCCTGAAAATCCGGGCTGGTCACAGCCGAGTCCCTGTGCATCCAAATGATGCACAGGGACTCCCAGGGGCAGGGGGAAACGAGTACGGGTTTTCCCAGGGAGAAATACTCCTTGGGAAAACCCAATTCTTCCCGCGGTCTCAGGATCATCCCAAGACTGTGGGAGGTGTGTGGCCGCCCATCCTGGTTTCTTCTCTCCTCCCCGCAAATAGCAGGGGGTCATCAGACGGAAGGAGCCAGGTCAGGGGGAGTCCAGGGCCATCGAGGGTTGGGCGGGGAGCAGCGTCGGGGCATTTTTTTTTAACCTCCAGCTCCTTTTCCTTAAAAAAAAAAAGTTCCTGCAACGTGCGTGACGTCTCTCCTTCCATCCAGGACATCAGCAGCCATGTAGAAACAGGGCGACAATCCCGGAACTAGGTAAGTCCGGGATCGCCCCCTTTTCGGCCCTCTACACCTATAAGTGTAGAAAGGGCCTCTGATAAGCCTCCCATCAGGGGCTTGTCTATACGCCTTATCTACCCCATAGTGCCTGTGCAGCGGTGCTGCGTTGTTTAAATGATGCAGCTGCCAACTCGTGGCCACGTTGTGAGTTTACTTTTGAAACTGAGCTTTCTTGTGGTGTCCTTTTACTGCCACTTTTCCACTTGCTTTGATGCCACACCGCATCGTTTCTCCCGTCTGTTTCTCCTCTGCTGCATCCTGGGATCTAGATTTAGCATTCCCACCTCACAGCTGTGATACTGCAGGGTTTTGTGGGGGGGGGGGGAAGCAGCTGCAAAGTGGCATCATATAGACCAGCCTTCCTCAACCTGGGGCGCTCCAGATGTGTTGGACTACAACTCCCAGAATGCCCCAGCCTGGCTGGGGCATTTGGGAGATGCAGTCCAACACATCTGGAGCGCCCCAGGTTGAAGAAGGCTGATATAGACCCTGCCCCCTGAAACAGACAAACAGGTTTGGTACCCTATCCCACTGACATGGTTGCCTAGGTTTCAGGGGGACTTCCAGAATAATGTACAATTTTTGGAACAAATACTGAAACTGGTCAAAGTATGTGCAGCACTGAACCCACATGATATAAAAAAAATGCGGGTATCTCACTTATTTATTTATTTATTTAGAATATTTATATACCGCTCCTCATTGAAAAATTTCGGAGCGGTGTACAAGGTAAAATGAAAATAAAAACAGAATAAAACAGTTAAAACAAAATTGAAAAGAAGCAATAACAGTAATCCAAGGCTGCATGTTAAAGAAAGGCTTCTTGGAATAAAGATGTTTTCAGGAGGCGCCGAAAGGAGTACAAGGTTGGCGCCTGCCTGACCTCCAGAGGCAGGGAATTCCATAGGAGGGGGGCCACCACGCTGAAGGCTCTTCCCCTGGTGGATTCCAATCAGAGGATGGATCTAGGTGGAACCACCAGGAGCAGGCCCTCAGATGATCTCAGTGACCGGGCAGGTTGGTAAGGGAGAAGGCGCTCTCTCAGGTATCCTGGTCCCAAGTTGTTTAGGGCTTTGTACACAAGTACAAGAACCTTAAACCTGGCCTGGTAGCGAATAGGCAGCCAGTGCAGTTCCCTCAGCAGAGGAGTTACATGCTGGAAAGGGGCAGCTCTAGACAACAGCCGAGCTGCAGCATTCTGCACTAGCTCCAGCTTCCGGAGCAGCTTCAAGGACAGCCCCACATAGAGCGCGTTGCAGTAATCTTGAGGTTACCAATGCCTGTACCACCGTGGCCAAGCTATCCCTGTCCAGGAGAGGCCGTAGTTGGCGAACCAACCAAAGATGGTAAAAGGCACTCCGAGCCGTGGCAGCTACTTGAGCCTCCAACGACAGAAATGGATCTAAGAATACCCCCAAACTACGAACCTGTTCTTTCAGAGGCAGTGCAACCCCATCCAGAACAGGCAATGAGCCTGTCTCCCGGACTCGGGAACCACTCACCCACAGGGCTTCCGTCTTGCCAGGATTCAGTCTCAATTAGACAGAGGTCCAATCTACCCCAATATCCTGTTACTACACTACTGATTATAATGGTTTATAATGGTTATGACAACTGTTCAGGCCCAGGACACATTACATATGCAGTTTTTATATCGTTTTAAAAGTGTTGCAACCTGCTTGGTGTAGACCGGCGCACAGATAGGGATAGGCAAAATCTGTCATTTTTGCCTTCTCCTTCAATCAATGTTTTTAAATTTCAAATGCCTTCTTTCCCAAATATGAACCTTATGAATTCTACCAAATTCCTATAAAACCCTTCTGAAATGAAATTCTCACTCATCTGCAATAGCCAAATTCAATAGGTACATCTATTAGCAAAACAGGGCCACATTGTACCTGCCTACCACATAGCCGTTAAAGATGAAGAGCCTATCAGAAAAGACAAGTGGCAATAATAAATAAATAAATAAATAAATAAATATGCAGTTATTCAAAGCCAGACTCATAGTCCTAGGCCTGGATGGAGAAACAGGTTCTCCTGGATAGAGTATTTAGGTTTCTCCCTCATTTGATTTTTTTTTTTTAAATCTCAAGTTCTTTTTGTTCTCAATATGGAGAACTTTGTGAAGTTTGGTAAATTCTTATCAAAACAGAACTCAACTTACCATCCTGTGGTTGCTGGAGATCTGCTCCCTAGCATAGGCCATCGAGGCCATCGAGTCCAGCCCCCTGCTCAATGCAGGAATCCACCCTAAAGCATCCCTGACAGATGGTTGTCCAGCTGCCTCTTGAAGGCCTCAAGTGTGGGAGAGCCCACAACCTCCCTAGGTAACTGATTCCACCGTCGCACTGCTCTTACAGTGAGGTAGTTTTTCCTGATGTCCAGACAGAATCTGGCTTCCTGTAACTTGAACATGCCCAGTTCTTTCAGTGTCTCATAGGGCTTTGTTTCCAGACCCCTGATCATCCTGGTTGCCCTACTCTGAATACGCTCCAGGTTGTCTGCGTCCTTCTTGAAGTGTGGTGCCCAGAACTGGACACAATACTCAAGTTGAGGCCTAACCAGTGTCGAATAGAGGGGAACCAGTACTTCACATGATTTAGAAGCTATACTTCTCTTAATGTATCCCCAAAAAGCATTTGCTTGTTTTGCAGCCATATCACACTGTTGGCTCGTATTCAGCTCATACCATAATAAATATGTTAGTCTTTAAGGTGACACAACGCTCTTTCTTGTTTTGACTAACCCAGGTCCTCCTCTAGAATTCTATCCATTTATTATTTATTTTATTTTATTTATTAGATATTTATGCTGCCCAACAGCAGAAGGAATCCGGCCATCTCCTGAGCAGAATAACTAAGCTTTTCTTTTTTCTTTTATTCTAAGTTGTGACTCAACTTTGCACAGCTCCTTCTGTCACAGAAAGCATCCCATCGCTGCCTCGGTGACGGAGATTCCAGGCTCGTCCTACTCCTGGCCTCATGTCTCTGTCATCCCAATCATGTTCCTGAGGTGAAGGGGAAAGCATGAGGTGAGCCATTGCCCTCCTTCCTGACATGGACTCATCATTCCCCTATTTGTTGGGGGGCGGCAGGCGACCCATTTGTCACGGGAAAGCAGCCTTGACTGACTGTGCTGAAAACAGAGGTGACCTCGAGGTGTGAGAGGCTGTCCATGAACACCATGACACACTTCATCTTTCTTCCCTGGTGGACGCGGAGGCCAGGCAAGGGGGGGGGGGGGCGGCAGCTGTGAGCTCAGGAAGCAGAGACAGCAGGCCGCTGCTCTTCCAACTTTTCCTCCCTTTGTACTTCGTTGTTCTGTGGTGATTGGATTAAAAGCCTTTCAGTCTATACAGCCAGATTCCAGCTGGACATCAGGAAAAACTTCCTGACTGTTAGAGCAGTACGACAATGGAACCAGTGACCTAGGGAGGTTGTGGGCTCTCCCACACTAGAGTAATTCAAGAGGCAGCTGGACAATCATCTGTCAGGGATGCTTTAAGGTGGATTCCTGCATTGAGCAGGGGGTTGGACTCGATGGCCTTGTAGGCCCCTTCGAAGTCTGCTATTCTATGATTCTATGATTCTATACACAAAAGCAGAAGGTGGGAGCAAAATGGTAGAGTCCCAAGATGGTGGAATGGAGTCATAGAATCATAGAATAGTAGAGTTGGAAAGGGCCTACAAGGCCATCGAGTCCAACTCTACTATTCTATGATTCTATGAGTCCATTCCACCATCTCTATCTGTTAGATTGCAGATGAGGCGCGTGTGTCTCGCATTTTAATTGATCTCTCACGCAAATAGAAAAATATGGCAGGTCAGGTCAAGGCTAGACATTTTCTCCTACTTGTGGGGGCTTTCTACTTGTGGGGGCAGTACTTTTGTCATGTGAGGGAGCATTAAATTTTTTATTTCCCCCACCTTCAATCTGCTGTAATGCAGTCCCACAAATGGATTCTACCACCTCAATCAGTAGCATGGGTAATGCTGGGGAAGAGGACACATTTGTGTGTGTGTGGTTTGATGAACAAACATCTTTGTAGGTTTCTTTTTGGTTAATGGAAATCAGGGCCAGATGTACACCAAGCAGGATATGACACTTTGAAAATGCTTTTAAAGCTGTCTAGGGATAGTGTCCTGGGCCCCAACAGTTGTCACTACTCTTATAAACCATTTTAAAGCATTAGTGTAGATCCTGCCCAGGACTTGAAATCTGGAGGATATTGGTGTGTGTGTGTGTGTGTGTGAGAGAGAGAGAGAGAGAGATGCATTTTAGGAAATTAAGCAGAAGACAGCACAAAACAAAGGAAGGGAGCAAGGAAAGACGGAAGGAAATATTTGTTTTGAAAGAGGATGGCATGAAAGAAGGCAACCAGGATGATCAGGGGTCTGGAACAAAGCCCTATGAAGAGAGACTGAAAGAACTGGGCATGTTTAGCCTGGAGAAGAGAAGATTGAGGGGAGACATGATAGCATTCTTCAAATACTTAAAAGGTTGTCACACAGAGGAGGGCCAGGATCTCTTCTCGATCCTCCCAGAGTGCAGGACACGGAATAACGGGCTCAAGTGATAGGAAGCCAGATTCCGGCTGGACATCAGGAAAAACTTCCTGACTGTTAGAGCAGTACGACAATGGAATCAGTTACCTAGGGAGGTTGTGGGCTCTCCCACACTAGAGGCATTCAAGAGACAGCTGGACAACCCTCTGTCAGGGATGCTTTAGGGTGGAGTCCTGCATTGAGCAGGGGGTTGGACTCGATGGCCTTGTAGGCCCCTTCCAACTCTGCTATTCGATGATTCTATGATTCTAAGGAATCCAGAATTTTATTAAATGAATTCTTAGTGCACGTGTCCACTTGAAATGTATAGTGACTTTGTAACAAGTTAACTGACATTGTGGATTCCAAAAATTAAAGCATTAAAATAACAACCAAACGTAGTAAGAACACATTAAAATGATCTGAAATACCATGAAAAGATATGGTGATGACACCGAGTAACCATGCCTGGGGAGAGAGTTCTTCAGACAGTGGTCACCACTGAAAAGGCCACATCTTTGGTGACCCCCATCCTAACAAAGATCTAAATGTATGCAAAGTTGGCCTTTTAATAATATGTCTGACTGATCTTGTACATTTTGCTCTGTCAGGGAGAGCAATCCCATGGCCTATTTACTGTTTTACTCTGTACAGCACCATGTACACTGATGGTGCTATATAAATAAATAAATAAATAAATAAATAATAATAATAATGTTCCCCTCCAGAAAATTCTGGGAATTGAAGTTTGGTGAGGTGTTGGGAATTTTCTGATATAGATGCCTGGCTTCCCATTACAGAACTGGAAAGAGGGAATGATTGTGAAACCCGTTTGACCCAGGACACATTGTCACTGACCTTAAAGTGGCCATTGTGAAACAAAGAAACTTCACAATGAGATCAGAGCAAGGGACTGTTGAGTTAGAATGCATCAATAGGTTGAATTCTATTGCCAAAGGGTTGAATCAGGATAAGGGATTCTTATCACACTACATGTGTTAATTGGCTTATTTATTGCCAGAATGTTTGTGTTATCAGCCACAACTGCACTGTGAAGGACTGGTGGTCTGGCAGCCGTAATGTGATTGTCATTGCCAGGACTTTGGGCATTCAATTTGCTTCTGACCTTACTGTTTACAATTCTCCGCCCCTCTCCGCTAACATCATGGCACCGGTAAAAAGCAGTAGCGTAGATCTAGCCCATATGTACTGCATATAAACCTGAAACTTTCCATAATATTCCATGGACCTGAGGAAGTGGGCTATAACCCCTGAATGCTTATGGCACAATAAATTCCATAGACTTTATGGTACCACAAGACTTTGTTGCTTCTTTTTCAATAGACTAACATAGCTACCCTCTGGAAACAGTCTGAATCTTTCTTTCTTTTTAATTTCCCTGAGTGTACATAACGTGCTACAAGGTACATTTGTTTCAAAAGTGCCCCTCTTCTTCTTTTCTTGCATCAACAACCTTCAAATGTGGCACATTTGTATCTAAGTGCCATTTATGGACCTTTATAAACACCATCTTGTGAGAAAACACAGAGGCTACATTACTATGGTCCCTGAAACATCAGAAGAGCCCTGTTAGATGGACCGAGGGTCCATCTAGTCCAGCGCTCTGTTCACACAGTGGCCAACCAGCCATGGGCCAGGGACCAACAAAGCAGGACAGAGTGCAACACCATAGGATAAAGCAGTTCACACTTTCCTGCCCACAGAGAAGGAATTCTGCTCTCCTGAAGGTGGTCCAACAGCAGTAATATCATAGAATCGTAGAATAGCAGAGTTGGAAGGGGCCTACAAGGCCATCGAGTCCAACCCCCTGCTCAATGCAGGAATCCACCCTAAAGCATCCCTGACAGATGGCTGTCCAGCTGCATCTTGAAGGCCTCTAGTGTGGGAGAGCCCACCACCTCCCTAGGTAAATGGTTCCATTGTCGTACTGCTTTAACAGGAAGTTTTTCCTGATGTCCAGCTGGAATCTGGCTTCCTTTAACTTGAGCCCGTTATTCCATGTCCTGCACTTTGGGAGGACACGTTCCTATGCCTGGTCCTATATATCCATTCCCACCCCACTTACCCTTCAACCCGTATTTCCCCATGTCTATTGACTCAAGTTTTATTTGAATCCACCTGTGCACTAAAGGAGTATCATAAACCCATCTAGTGCACCTTTTAAGAGAAGAATGCAAATGGGCTGCATTTTGTGAACTAGCCAACTATGGTCAAAGATGTTCCTTTGGCCAAATCCCAGCAATTTGTCCATGTGCTGCGTGTGTCTCAAAGAACGTGTCCCAATGTTGACTCAACTTCTCCTCTCTGTTGCCGGGTTTGACTTGTTCCTTCCAGCAATGAATTTATGGGTGCTCAACTGTTTGGTCTGACCACCATCCTGGCTTATACTTTAGGCCTCGTGGTTGATTTGTACTGCAGCAACTTACTCTGGTTCATGCCTTGGGGTGCAGCAAGCAAGTGAAGGCAGGTGGCATCCCGGCCTAGGGTGACATCTGCTGCCTACCTGAAGAGGCCAGCTTTAAAGCATGCTTCTCCCACTGGCGTCCTCCTACCCAAAGGCTGTGACCCCTGGCCTTCTGCACAGCAGGTACAGGGGCCGACCCCGACCCCCCCCACCTCTTGCATCCGGTCCCCTGGCCGATATGTCCATTCCTGGCATAGATCAGGGGAGACTTTGGATGCGCCGGGTCCAAAGCCCTCCCATTTCCTCTACACCCCCATCCTTGTGAATGGGGAGAGAAGTATTACAGTCCACTGGAAGAAGGAGGAGGAAGAAAATAATGGAATTCCCCACCTTCTGATTCCAAAAAATTCTCCCTATCCTTTCCCCCAGCATTTTCCAATGATTCTTCCTCCCTTCCCAATACTTTTTTCGATTGCTTCTTCCCAGTTCTGGATTTGCTGGATGCCTCCTAAGGATCTTGGACCAGGTGGTCTTCTCCATGAAACGTTCAGCCTTAACATTCTAGCAACCCACCTAGTGAGAGAAGTGAATAAGCTAAATGGCTTCCAAGTTGACATTGGCTTGGCTCAGCAATACTACAAATGAGAAGGATCTTGGAATTGTTGTAGATCACAAGCTGAATATGAGCCAACACTGCGATATGGCTGCAAGAAATGTCTCCAACCCTTCATCGTCCAGGTTGCTCCCATTCCACAAAGATGGAAGAAAGGCAAATGCTATTTTGGGCTGCATTAATAAAAGTATAGCTTCCAGATCACGTGAGGTACTGGTTCCTCTCTATTCAGCCCTGGTTAGGCCTCATCTAGAGTATTGCGTCCAGTTCTGGGCTCCACACTTCAAGAAGGATGCAAACAAGCTAGAGCGTGTTCAGAGGAGGGCAACCAGGATGATCGGGGGTCTGGAAACAAAGCCCTATGAAGAGAGACTGAAAGAACTGGGCATGTTGAGCCTGGAGAAGAGAAGACTGAGGGGAGACATGATAGCACTCTTCAAATACTTAAAAGGTTGTCACACAGAGGAGGGCCAGGATCTCTTCTCGATCCCCCCAGAGTGCAGGACACGGAATAACGGGCTCAAGTGACAGGAAGCCAGATTCCACTGGACATCAGGAAAAACTTCCTGACTGTTAGAGCAGTACGACAATGGAATCAGTTACCTAGGGAGGTTGTGGGCTCTCCCACACTAGAGGCCTTCAAGAGGCAGCTGGACAACCATCTGTCAGGGATGCTCTAGGGTGGATTCCTGCATTGAGCAGGGGGTTGGACTCGATGGCCTTGTAGGTCCCTTCCAACTCTGCTATTCTATGATTCTATGATTCTATGTGAGTCAACCCGGAATATAGGCAGTTGCTTATGAATTTGCTCTGTGTCTAGACATCTTTCAGCTTGTCTAATATACAACTGTTTATCAATAACTTATTAGATACAAGCAATCAGTCCGATTTATTTTGGCCTGTGGATTATGGGAATATTGGCAATGTGTCCAATGTATGTCTTCCCAGATCTTTTTCCCCCTGTTCACTTTTAAAGGAGAGATGTGGCTTCATCCCCTTCTCTGTGAAAATATTATTTACAGTAGGGTGACCATACGGAAAGGAGGACAGGGCTCCTGTATCTTTAACAGTGGTATAGAAAAGGGAATTTCTGCAGGTGTCATTTGTATGCATGCAGCACTTGGTGAAATGCCCTCTTCATCACAACAGTTAAAGCTGCAGGAGCCCTCCCCTCTTTAGCTAGAGTGATCAGATACAAAGGAGGGTAAAGAAAGCAGTACTGTCTGGAAAGCAGTGTGAGGATTTGGCAAGGGAGGCTGATCTCCAGAGTGCAGGACACGGACCAACGGGATCAAGATAAAGGAAGCCAGATTCCAGCTGGACATCAGGAAAAACTTCCTGACTGTTAGAGCAGTACAACAATGGAATCAGTGACCTAGGGAGGTTGTGGGCTCTCCCACACTGGAGGCCTTCAAGAGGCAGCTGGACAACCACCTGTCAGGGATGCTTTAAGGTGGATTCCTGCATTGAGCAGAGGGTTGGACTCGATGGCCTTGTAGGCCTTCCAACTCTGGTATTCTATAATTCTATGATCTCAAGGAAGGCCAGTCAACTGGAAAGGGTTGGTATAATAGTCACCAAGAACCAAGCCCGAATACAAACACTGCTGTTGGGTTCGCCCTGAAAGCAGAAGCAGACCTTTAAGGAAGTGCCGTTGCTGAGCTGAAACGACTAATACATTTTCTCGGTGAACATTGTTTCCTCAGTGCTGACAAAGGCCACCCATTTTTAGTGATTTTTGGGCACTCCCTCCTTGGAAAAGGACAAACTATTTCTTTTATTTTGCCCCAAGTTTTCCTTGCCATCGGCAATGTCATCACACCGCCAGATTTGATCGCCTAGCTTTGTACCATTATTCTTAAGGATGGGCAAGTCTGTCAGTTTCATTTTCTCCTTCACTCAAATTTAGACAAACTCAGGTTCTTTCTCTTCTGAATGTGAGGAACTTTGCAAACTCTGGCAAATTCTTATCCAAAAATAAACTGAATTGAAATACTCCCCCGTCTGCACCAACCAAATTCAATAGGTGCAGCTATTCCCAGCACGGAGAGGAGCGCTGTGTACCTGCCTGCATTGTATCTGTTAAAGATGAGGCTATCAGAAAAAAGAGGTAGCACGCCCAATTCAGCATCGCAATCATGGTTAAATATGCAGGGATTCAACCCTACTCCAGATCTACTCCTTGGGCATGTCTACATCTCCTGGCGATCCTGGACGGACGAGGAAGCTCTCACGATATGTTGATCGCAAGATCCTCCTCCTGCATTCACACGTGGCATGCGGTGTCCAGGGAGGAAGGAGGATGTTTGCACCTGCGCTCCAGCGACAAAGTAAGTCACACAAACACAAAAGCCCCGACCCTGTACCCCACCCTACCCTTGATGGCCCTGGACTCTTCCTGTCCTGGCTTTTTCCCCTCAGATGACCCCGACTACTCGCGGGGAAGAGGGAGGAAGCCGGGACAGTCAGCTACATCACCTGCAGTCCTCGGGATCGTCCCAGGACCATGGGAAAAACCAAGAAAAAAAGGGTATGCCGATATCCCTGGGAAATGGAGGGATTATCCCTCCCTGCTCCCAGGATCCTCTGTATGTCATGTGGATGCACCGGGATGATCCCAAGACGATTCCCGGGATATCGCCCGGTGTAGACATGCACCTTGTGTGAAATCGCCACGATCCCATCATGGTAACGCTATATCCCTCCTGTGCATTTATAACTCGTAGGGCACAATGCAATTTGGTGCGATACTTTGGATAATGTGGAATAAAAAACAGGAAGTAACACGATGGAAACGATATATGGAATGTGTAATGTGCCCCAACAGTTATCAGTGCACTTCAATAACACTATAAAGCAGTAATGTAGATCTAGCAATGCAGTTTTAAGAGCTGAATACCCATAATACTGAGCATAGATGGACATAGTCTCAGTTTCAGTCTCTCCCACATTCATTTTTTTTAAAATAAATAAATCTCAAGTCTCTCCCCTAACAACACCCCCCCCCCCAATTTGGAAAGGCTTGCATATATTTGTAAATTCACATTAAAAACCAAACTGAAATGAAATTCTCACCCATCCCGAGTAGAATGGCCCCAAGTTCCAGGGTTTTATGAGATACAAAAAGAAAGAAAGAACAATTTCTGTTCAGCCCAACCCCCCATATATAATTTTATTAGCCTCCATCATGCCACCCTTGTGGGCTTCTTTCTAAATGAAAAAGCTGCAACTTCACCCCCTGATCATTTTACATGCCACTTTCTGTCCTTGTCCAGCTCCAAGATATCATTTCTGAGACAGGATGACAAAGAGACACACAGAGTACGTATATGTAGTGGCATTTGGCTATATGCGGTTGTATTTTCAATACATTTCCTTATCATTCTTAATATTGACTTTGTCTTTTTCATTGCCACTGACATTTTCAGTCAGCTTGCTACTATGACCCCGAGACCTCTTTCCGGATTAATCACTGCCAGTTTGTATCCCATCAATGTGTACGTGAAGGTAGGAGTTTTTGCCCCAGATGTGCTTCACTGTACAATTATTTTCATTGAATCTCATTTGCCGTTTTCTTGCCTGTTCAACCAGCTGGGAAAGGTCATGTTGGAGCTTTTTATCTGCTTGTGTTTTCACCATCCCAAATGACTTGTTATTGTCTCCCAACTTGGTTATTCCATTGCTTAATCCTGACTCCAGGTAACTCCTACTAGTTCCAGTAGCGAAACCTGGGGGGACCTCACTGGCCTCATCCCTCCATTTTGGGAACTCTCCAGTGACTCTCCAGTACCCTTAGCTTCTTGTTACAGAACCATGAGAAGATTCTGTTACCCTAGATTTCCACAAGGGCCTTGGATGAGAGACTCCATCCATTGTAAAAATGGTGGCAAAGCTTTCTAATCTCAGGTATGGACATGTGCTTTGGTAGCTGGTCATGCAATGCTCACCTGAAATAAGTGAATATTAGGAGCCCTTGAATTCTTGTCTAGTTCAGATTAAAATCTAAGGCCATGGCTAGACCTACTGGGTCTAGCGCGACGGAAGAGGGAGGATCTGGTGATCGCGAGATCTCCCCCTCTGTCTACACAAGGTGCGCGACGTCCAGGAAGATAGAGGATGTTGCACCCACCATTTTGTTTTTTTTAATCGAGAAAGCGTGCAGGAGCGCTCCTACAAAAACGTAACTGTTAAAAAAACAACCCAGCTCCCGCTCCCCCTGCCCCAACCCTGATGGGCACAGAGCTCCTGAGGATCATCCTTCCATGCTCCCGGGATCCCCTATGTGTGATGTGGACGCACAGGGATGATCCCGGGGTGATCCCCAGGATAAACCCTACTCTAGCCATTAGGGATGTGCTCCGCTTCTAATCGGACCGGAGAAGCAGGAGCGGAGCGGGGGGCTTCGCCTGCCCTTAAGGCGGAGGCGAAGAGGATTGGGGGGCCGGCGGAGCGTGGCGAAGAGGATCGAGGTGAAGGCGGATCCTTCGCCTCGATCCGGAGCTCCGCCGGAAAGGTAAGTGGGGTTTACCGGGCCCTGCCGCTGTCGCCGTCGCCCATGCGGCGGCAGCGGCAGGGCCTGGTAACCCCCCTCCCTGCCCTCCTCTCCCTTACCTGCCTCCGTCCGCAGTCCGTCGGCGTCTTCAATTGAGCCCGCGGTTCCACCAGGAAGTCTGGGCTGCGGCCCAGACTTCCTGGTGGAACCGCGGGCTCAATTGAAGACGCTGACGGACCGCGGACGGAGGCAGGTGAGGTCCCCCTCTCCCTTGGTCCTTTACTGGGCTCTGCCGCTGGGATTGCCTTGAGTCTTGGCGTGCATATGTATCCCTGGACAAGCTATCATGGTGGCGAGTTTGAGGTTTCTAAAGTGCAAATTGACGGAGCTATGGAAAGGGGTGTGAATGCGGTGCCCGGTTTTCATAAATTCCCCCAAAATCAGGGGATGATGGGATTGCCTTGAGTCTCGGCGTGCATGTGTATACCTCCATGAGGTGTCATGTTGCCAAACTTGAGGTTTCTAACTTTCACAGAAAAAAAGTTGTATACTTTTTTAGCTTAATGCAAGCCTATGGGGGGGGGGGGGAACGGAGCTCCGATCTGGATCCGGAGCTCCGAGCAGAGCGGAGTGGACATGGGCGGAGCGGGGGCGGGGCGGAGCGGCCTGATCCGCAAATCGCGGATCTGGAAGTGAAGCGGAGCGGGGGGTCCGTGCACACCCCTACTAGCCATGCCCTAAGTCATATCAGAATCCTGATCCCAAATCCCTTTCTTCCATCCACCCAGCTCCTTGATTCATATACCACACTCCCACTCCTTTCACAAGACCCACTTACTGGTTGGACCAGTGGCTGTAGCAGTACTAACTGGTGCCTACAGGTTGAGCAGCAGTAGCTGTTTTCCCCTCTGGTATACAAAAACCTGGTTGCCTTTGGAAAGTGTGGTTTTCCTATTGCAGTAGCCGTTGGGAAATGTACTTTTCTCATTGCAGTGGCTCTTGGGAAATGTAGTTTTCTCACTGCACTAGGCATTCGGAAATGTAGTAGCTAATGGGGATTACGTTAACGCAAATAAGCGCAAGTAGAATGAAATTCTGGTTTAAAAAATCCAATTCCACTGGTGAGCAGATGATGCTCCCTCAAAGAGAAGAGCCAGGGGCCTTACAAAACTGAATTGCTCATTGGGCCCGTTCGGAAAACACCTTAAACCAGAAAGCCAGGCCATGTTCAGAAGACATCTTGAACCATGGCTTTAACCATGGTGAATAAGGCTTTTTGCACAGCCTGGCTTTCTGACTTAACCATCGTGGTTAAAGCCATGGTTTAAGGTGTCTTCTGAATGGGGCCATTGTCTGGGCACATCCTGATAGCCCTACCCTGTGCCTGCTTACCCTACCCTGTGCCTGTTTGCATTCTCTTCCCCTCCTTATTGTTTTACTATGATTTTATTAGATTGTAAGCCTATGCGGCAGGGTCTTGCTATTTACTGTTTTACTCTGTACAGCACCATGTACATTGATGGTGCTATATAAATAAATAATAATAATAATAATAATAAAATAATACAGTGCTGCTTTCCAGAAGCTACCTGGTCCACTTCCCTCTTTGGCTTACTTCTGAAGCTAAATTCGCGGCATGTTCCCCATGGTAGTTCTGGGCTCATCTACACCAAGCAGGATGTAGCACTATGAAAGTGGTATGAAAGTGGTATATAAAAGGCAGGACCCACACCAAATAGGATATAGTGGTATGAAAGCAGTCAATGGGCCCCACCAGTTCTCAGTGCACTTCAATACTACTATAAAGCAGTAGTGTGGTACATTTTATATACCGATTTCATACTGTTTTCATAGTACAATATCCTGCTTGGTGTAGATGAGTCCTCTGTCTCCTCTTGATTGATAGGTGGGGCATCACAAGGAAACAAAATCATCTCTCTCTAGTGACCCTTAATATGAACCTAACCATTTAAAACTTTTCAGAAACTACCTAGTGCCAGTTAGATGCATTAAATTCTAATTGATTTTAAAAGAAGAGTTAAAATGCAAGCTTACATTTCTCCAGTGAAATCTATGGGATTGAAAAGCATTTATCTCTCCTTGGATCAGGGCTTCCCTTATTGCCTTGCAACATTGCAGATTTTCACTACTTGCTGCTTGTTCTGGATTGGTTTCTAATAGGTGTTAAATGCGATCACGGCACTCACCGAATGAACAATGAGACACCATCAGACGTATCAAGCTATTTTAAGCTCAGCTAGAAGTTGTCAGGAAAGGTACTTCGTATCAGAAGATTCTTGTTTTGTAGAAAGTCTTCAATAGGCCTCCTTGGTCAGAAACTCTTGAGATAAATGGAGTGCATAGCTCAGTGAAACGCGGTTGGTTTGCTGCATAAGGTCCGGGGATTCGATCCCCATTATTCACAGGTGTAGCGGGGAACCCTAATTATATATTCTGAGAATGCACAGTTTTTCATTTTAAACTCATTGAAATCAGATCATTGTGCAGAAAAGGGCAACCAAAAATGATCAAGGGACTGGAACATCTCCCCTACGAGGGAAGGTTACGACAGCTGGGATTGTTCAGCTTGGGAAAAAGGAGGCTGAGGTGGAGACATAATTGAGGTGTACAAAATTATGCACGGTGTGGAGAATGTGGAGAGGGAGACATTTTTCTTCCACTCCCATAATACTGGAACACAAAGGAGTCACATTCCATGTTGCTGATTAGTGGATGATTCAGGACAGACAAAAGGAGGGACTTCTTCACACAGTGCATAGTTAAACTATGGAATTCACTACTACAGGATGTAGTGATGGCCACCAAGTTGGATGGCTTTAAAAGGGTGAGTGTGGATAAATTCCTGGAGGAGAAGGCTATCAAAGACTATTAGACTTGATGACCAGTATCAGAGGCAGTAAACCTATATACACCACTTGCTGAGGATCTGTTGCTCCATGTCCTGCTTGTAGATCCCTGGCCAACTGTTGGTTGGCCACTCTGTGAACAGAGGGCTGGACTAGATGGACCCTTGGTCTGATCCAGCAGGTCTCTTCTGATGTTCTAATGTCATGCCTACAGGCATAAAATGGAGCTTACATCTTAGAATCATAGAATAGCAGAGTTGGAAGGGGCCTACAAGGCCATCGAGTCCAACCCCCTGCTCAATGCAGGGATCCACCCTAAAGCATCCCTGACAGATGGTTGTCCAGTTGCCTCATGAATGCCTCTAGTGTGGGAGAGCCCACAACCTCCCTAGGTAACTGATTCCATTGTCGTACTGCTTAGGGTGACCATATTTGGGAAACCAAAAAAGACGACACCTAGTGCGTGTGTAGGGAAGCAGCTTTCTGAGTCCTGCAGAAAGTACGTTATTCCCTCGCCACCTTAAAGAACCCGATTGGAGTGGAGGAGGGGAAAGGATTTCATTCTGCACCACCACCATCCACTCAGTTGGGGCCTTTTCTATAATGTCCACGAATGACCCACTTTCCCCCTTAAGACCTCAATTGGAGCTCAGGGTGGGGGAATGATGTGCCTCAACAAAGCATGTCATTCCCTCCTGCCATGCTAATGGCAGCCTTAAAGAGGAAAGTGTGTCATTCCAGGACATTATTGAAAATTATAGAAAATCCCCCCTGACACCATGGAAAGCACAAAAACCAGGACAAATCCGGGAAAATCCTGACAGTTGGTCACCCTAGTACTGCTCTAACAGTCAGGAAGTTTTTCCTGATGTCCAGCTGGAATCTGGCGTCCTTTAACTTGAGCCCGTTATTCCGTGTCCTGCACTCTGGGAGGATCGAGAAGAGATCCTGGCCCTCCTCTGTGTGACAACCTTTTAAGTATTTGAAGAGTGCTCTCATGTCTCCCCTCAATCTTCTCTTCTCCAGGCTAAACATGCCCCGTTCTTTCAGTCTCGTTTCGTAGGACTTTGTTTCCAGACCCCTGATCATCCTGGTTGCCCTCCTCTGAACACGCTCCAGCTTGTCTGCATCCTTCTTGAATTGTGGAGCCCAGAACTGGACGCAGTATTCAAGATGAGGCCTAACCAGGACTGAAGAGAGATGAACTAATACCTCACGTGATTTGGAAGCTATACTTCTATTAATGCAGCCCAAAATAGCATTTGCCTTTCTTGCAGCCATATCGCACTGTTGGCACTGTTGGCACATCTTCTACCCTCCCCTCCTACCACTCTCTTTGTAGTCGTTTGGCACACCCCGGGTGCTGGGGCCCTTGACTTTGACCCCAATCTCCTGCCCTAACTACAACACTGTCCACCCACCTCTACTCAGTCCTAAACTAAGGCCCACATAGCTTTCTTTGAAGCATAAGCTCACTTATATAAGGAGATATGAACTGCCCAGTTGGATTAGAGCCAGGTTCCATCTAGTCTAGCATCCTGTTTCCAACGGTGGACAGCCAGATGTGTCCAGAAACCTGGAAGCAGGATGTAAAAGCAACAGCCGTCCCCTGTAGAAGTGGTCCCTTATTGTGTCCTTCATTTCAAGCCATTTTGCTCCAGATTGCTTCTCATTTAGAGGCCTTCTGTCACTCATATAGAGCTGGAGTGCTGAGGAGTGTGATCACATCAGAGCTGCTTCTATTATATAAACAGAAATGTTGCATTTATGTTTCCTGATGGAGCCCTTTCCCTCTCACCCGCTCCCTTTTTCTGTTTCTTGCAACATTTGCTGCATTATAGTTAATGGAATTTATGAGAACGACTTGTAATTCTCCAAAACTGCCTCGTGTGGTCATTTTAGCAGGAGCCCCGTGAATTATGCAATAGCCCATCGCCTTAATTAAAACAAATTGCATTTACTGTATCAGCCCCTTGTATAAATCACTCCCCAAGGCCCATCTTCGAAGCTCCTACATCGCCAGCTCTTGAGGGATGTTGACAGCAGACTCCGTCGCAAAAAAGCATTTGGAGCATTGAAAGAACACAAACACACACACACACACACTTCCGACTTCCCAATCTCGGTGCCTCCAGCCCTCTCAAAGGCAAATAAATAAATAAACAAAGTGCACCCAAAAGAGTCGTGGGGAAAGGAATGACCTCCTAGCCTCCTCTATTGCATGGATTTGGGCAGCAAGAGGTCTGCCCATGCCAACAGGAGTAATTATTATTATTCATAGAATAATAGAATCATAGAATAGTAGATTTGGAAGGGGCCTATAAGGCCATCGAGTCCAACCCCCTGCTCAATGCAGGAATCACGTGTCACGTGCTCTGGATTCACTAGCACTTCTAGTTTCCTGTTTCGTCCAAGAATGGTTTTAAGCAGGCTGAATTGAAAGGACACCGGACACAGAACCAAACCTGGGTTAAAACAAACAAACAAACATCCTTTGAAGACCCTGTCTGTACAAATGTAGTTCACAGAGATTGGCAGTTCTCCAGAGAGCACTTCTTGGTAAGAATATGCCCCTATTAAAGTTGCCTCCAAGTCATCTTCTTGGATTTGAAGATTCCACCAAATTTATTCTCAACAAAAGCCGTTTCCATCCCGAACAGCAGAGCACCTCTTGTCTGGTGTGATTAAAGCAACAGGACTCCTGGGAGACACAAGAATCAGAAACAACTGTTTGCTCGAAAGTGATATTTCACCCCCCAGGAATGCTTTAATAGCATATTTATTATTTATTACATTTATGTACCGCCCCATAGCCGAAACTCTCTGGGCGGTTTTAAAAAAGTTGAGACGCATCCTACTTTGCACCAATGACATTGATACAGAAACAAGTAAATAAATAAATAAATATTGGGGGCTAATTCTTCCTTCCTTCCTTCCTTCCTTCCAACTTTTTTTTTTTAAGGGCTAAAGTAGGAACCCAGAGGGATTTCTCACACCACGCAGTATAATTAGACCGGACAATGAGGCAACCAGCTTTTTATTCCATTGTTGTCGATCTCATTTAATAAGGGAAATGACCGCTGGGTATTCATGTCTCTTTGAGTTCAAAGAGGCTGGAAAAGTGGAGTGTTAGATGCTGCAGGAGGAAGTAACCAGATTTGGGTTTTTTTGGTTTTTTTAAAAAAAGACACAACAAAATTAAACGTAGCCCTACGGAGAATGCTACTCCCATCAGTAACAATGGGATGTAAGATTAGTCGCAACAAACTTTGCCCCATTGATTTCAACAATACTTATAGCCCGATGCGTGTTTAATTGGAAGTAACCCCGTGCTTAGTTCAATGGGACTTACTCCATAGTGAGAGCAGACAGGACAACAGTTTTCAGCAGAACTCACCCTTTCTATGTCAGGCTCATGACCTTCTGACTAGTACCTAAGATTTACAATTAGTTAAGACAATGGAAAACCTATAACGGCTCCAAGTGATTTTTTGATGAAGTACTTAAGGTTCCAAAGGGACCAAGCCGATCTGGACTCACACAAGCATATTCAAGCAGTCGCTTAAGTCAAATTGATTTTAAAACAGAAGTGCAATGCTATGATAACCATTTGGGATGTCCGGCAGCTGTGAGATGCCTATGAAACACACAAAGACCTTTCCAGGGACTGTAGTATCCTGGATTGCATCAGGGAGTGGGTGATGATGGTGGCACGTGGCTGATCGTGGTGGTGAGCGAGTGATCACGCTTGTGAGCAGGTGATGGCAGCAGCAGCAGCAGCAGCAGCGGGGAGGTCACGAGTGCTCACTGTCCCTGGGCTCTGGTAAGTTCAGCCCTCCCAGCCACTGCATGCTGGGAGTTGTAGGCTGTTCCTTCTATATGGAGGCCTAGGGCTGTGAATTAAAATGGCGGCTCCATCATGAAATGACCGTTAGGATTCGATTTTTTTGAATCCGAGGCCCGGATTTGCACGGCCCTAATAACAATTTGGATTGCTCAGGGAAGTGGCCAATCAGAGTTTTGTTCCGGTGGGATGTGACAAGGGATGCAATTTCTTTTTTCCTCTTCCTCCAACCCTGCCCATGGCAACCACATGGCCAGCTGTCTTTCTCCCCCCATAACAACTAGTAGAACGTATGGCACATCATGAATCCCGACGTTCTGCCGTTTTTCACGTGCTGCTTCACATAGGCTGCTGTTGGCTGGTGGTTAGGGAGGGCGGGATTCAGGATGTCATAAGATCTGTCATGACGCCCCCGCCCCCATGACTCGGACACAGGAGAGGAAGAAACAGCTGAATCCAGAAGATGAGTGATACAAACCACGGAGGTACTGAACAAGGCTTGGGACAATGAATTCGAACCTGTCAGCCCCTTTAGCCCCCTGAGGAACCAGCTCCCTTCACACCAGGAGACATATGCCTCCTTAGTGCCTGCTGCTCACCAGTGAACTAGGTGGTCCTGACACATGATGGAGCACTAGGCTCTAGGTCAGGAGGATGACCCCTTTAAGACTCTGTATCTTCAGGAAAGCGGAGGAGCTGGGGCAGGGAAGCCTGGCCCAAGTGGAATAAAACATGTCAATTGAGCTCCAGGCAGGGCTGGCGCTGCCATAGAGGCAACTCAGGTGGCAGCCTAGAATGCCAAGCAAACGAGGGCGCCGAACGGTGCACCCAGAAGCTGCTCTCCCAGAGCGGCTTCCGTGCGTACTGTTCCAAAGCCGCCACGCCGGCCGCCCCCCAGCCCCAGCATCCTGGCTTCGAAGCCAGTGCCTGGCTGGAAGCCGCTCCTGGCTTTGAAGCCAGGATGCTGGGGTTGGAGGCGGAGGCTTCAGAACGGCGCACCAGGAAGCTTCCGCCCTGCCCCCCAACCCCAGCATCCTGGCTTCAAAGCCAGGAGTGGGCGCGGGGCGGAGGCTTCAGACCGGCGTGCCAGGAAGCCACTTCCTGGGTGCGCCACTTCGAAGCCTCCGCCCCGCCCCCCCCAAGCCCAGCTCTGCTGGCATTCGACAGGCCGCTGTGTATTGTTGTAAGCCACCTTGTGAGGGCCTCTGCCTTGAAAGGCTGCCAAGAAATAATTTAAATGAATGAGTGAAATAAATACAGAATGCTGGAGTAGTTGGGCCCTTGGTCTGACCCAGCAGGGCTCTTCTGATGTTCTTAACATCACCATGTGTCAGGAGTAAAGAACATGCAGCCTGAAGACCTCAGCCAGCCTTCCAGACTCCCCAATCAAGAATCACAGAAACATAGGCCATAGCTAGACCTAAGGTTTATCCCTGGATCGTCCAGGGGTCAAACCTGTTCATCTAGGTGACACACAGGGGATCCAGTGCTCAGGCAGGGGTGAACCCTGGATGATCCCAGGATATAAACCTTAGGTCTAGCTGTGACCTTAGACTCATAGAATAGTAGAGTTGGAAGGGGCCAATAAGGCCATAGAGCCCAACCCCCTGCTCAGTGCAGGAATCCACCTTAAAGCATCCCTGACAGATGGCTGTCCAGCTGCCTCTTGAATGCCTCTAATGTGGGAGAGCCCATGACCTCCCTTGGTAACTGGTTCCATTGTCGTACTGCTCTAACAGTCAGGAAGTTTTTCCTGATGTCTAGCTGGAATCTGGCTTCCTGTCACTTGAGCCCATTATTCCGTGTCCTGCACTCTGGGAGGATCGAGAAGAGATCCTGGCCCTCCTCTGGGTGACAACCTTTTAAGTATTTGAAGAGTGCTCTCATGTCTCCCCTCAATCTTCTCTTCTCCAGGCTAAACATGCCCAGTTCTTTCAGTCTCTCTTCATAGGGCTTTGTTTCCAGACCCCTGATCATCCTGGCTGCCCTCCTCTGAACATGCTCCAGCTTGTCTGCATCCTTCTTAAAGTGTGGTGCCCAGAACTGGATGCAATACTCAAGATGAGGCGCGTATGTGAGAGCCGGGGTGTGGTTTAGTAGTTTGGGTGCTGGACCGGGACTCCTGAGATCCAAGTCCCCACTAACATGGAGTTCACTGGGTGACTTTGGGCCAGCCAGTGAATCTCAGCCTAACCTACCTCACAGGGTTGTTGTTGTGAGGATAAAATGGAGAGGAGCACCAAGTGAGTCATTTTGGGGCCCTTGCAAGAGGGAAAAAAAAGAGTGGGATATAAATGTAATAATGCAAAAAATAATAAAAGAAACAAACACTGCAATGTGTTGTACGGCAGGACGGTGGAGTTTCTGTCTCTGAGTTTGGAGGGAGATTTCATCCCAAGTCCGCCCAAATGGCATTGCAGCCTGCTGTGTCTCTCCTTCTGGCTTGCTTTCCTCCCACCTTCCCGATTTGGGGAGAAATCATAGCAGCTGGTTCCACTCTTCATGCTAAAAACACCCCAGAGCTGCGTGAAAGCTGAAATGGCTGGCTCTTTGAGGCAGGCAGTCTGGACTGGTTGTTCATGTTGGAATCGACCCAGCAAGAGAGAGTCAAGGCCCTTACTGCACCCCAAAGTGCCACTGTCTCTTTAATGGCCCTGAGCAAATGTTTCCATGCTATGGTCCACCCTGATGATCCAGAGAATGGGCTGTTATACTGAGTTATGGATAGCTGCCTTTGGAGAAGCCAGGAGTGTCGTTGGTCACCATCGATTGAGAATGATGAACAGGAGGTTAGCTTTGGGGGGTGGGGATGGATGGTTTCCTGTTCTGCTATCACTTTAGCTTTTTTCCAGCCATGGCCATAGGAAATTGCCTTATCTCAGCTTCATCCATCCAGCCTAGCATGGTCTGCTCTGAGGAGCAGTGACTTGCCAGGTGGATCTCTGGGGCAGTCTTCTCCAACCTTGTGCCTGCCAAATGTTTTGGATTCCACCTTCCAGTATTCCTGACCCTTGGCCATGTTGGCTAGGGCTAATGGGAATTGAAGTCCAAAACATCTGGAGGACACATCAGAGAAGGTGCTCCACCACAGAGTAGCGTGGCCATATGGAAAGGAGGACAGGGCTCCTGTATCTTTAACAGTTGTATTGAAAAGGGAATTTCAGCAGGTGTCATTTGTATATATGGAGAACATGGTGAAATTCCTTCTTCATCACCACAGTTAAAGCTGCAGGTG
Source organism: Elgaria multicarinata webbii (assembly GCF_023053635.1). Taxonomy (NCBI): domain Eukaryota; kingdom Metazoa; phylum Chordata; class Lepidosauria; order Squamata; family Anguidae; genus Elgaria; species Elgaria multicarinata. Next base: position 117,067,261 of record NC_086176.1, on the reverse strand, counting down.
CCCTGCCCTCTTTTAAATCTGCTCACTCTAGTATAGCTCCTGCAGCTTTAACTGTTGTGATGAAGAGGAAATTTCACCAGGTTCTCCGTATATACAAACGACACCTGCTGAAATTCCCTTTTCTATGCAACTGTTAAAGATACAGGAGCCCTGTCCTCCTTTCCATATGGTCACCCTACCACTGAGCCATTGGGTCTTTTACCATATTTAGGGGCTTCACACCTGCCTGACCCACACAGAGTGGTATTGACAAAGGAAGTAGAACTGGAACTCAATTTTGCACAACATGTGGACACATAGTCAGAAATACTTTTTTCTGACTATGATTTGCAGTGCAATTCTCTGTATGTTTAGTCACAGCTATGGCCCACTGTATTCAATTGGACTTCTACCCAGACAAATGTGCAGAGGTTTGCAGCCTCAGTTACATAAACTACTCATGCAAACTCTTTCAGTATATTCAGAAGTGCAATAGGTGAACTTCTTCTCTTTCTCCTCCTCCCTTCCCTCAGAATTAGTGATTTTTGTATTATTGTGTGCTGCTCTTCTTATATTATTGCTGGGCTTTTCATTTTTTAAAATTCAAAATAAAGTTTCCAGGAAAAGGGGGGAATATTTGAATTTGAAATGAGAGGCCCTTCGAAATGTTAATTTTAACATTTGATTTGAAGGGAAAGCTCAAATAAAAATCTCGCTGACTTGTTCTAAGGCAAGAGTGGTAACTATTGAATGTCCGGAGGAAATGTTTAACTCTTTCTATTTTAAATCTCCCCACCCCCAAATCCAAACATACTGAAATAGTAGAGGCAGGGGTCCAAAAGAGAAGAAAACAAGATGTATGCCCACCATTTGTGCTAAGTACACACAATCCCCCTGCCCTGTTACGTTTTGCATTAATCCAGAAGAGAACCTTCCATCCGTAGTCACAAAATGAAGGAAAATGACAATCTTAATTTCACCCATAGGTATGAAATGAGAAGCACAAGGGTTGCAGATACAAAAAGATGGTTAACAGCAGCCTAAGGGCATTGCAAAGAAGACCACGTGGTGACTTTTGGCCTAGAATAATAATAATAATAATAATAATAATAATAATAATAATAATAATAATAATAATATTCAGTTTATTTTTCACCTATCTTCAAAATTCCCTAGGTGGCATATGAAGTTAAAACAAGTTAAAGAAGATAAAACCAATCAATAAAATATCATAGGTAGCATAAAAAATATTAAAAACAATTTAAAAAGATAAAACTAATCAATAAAACCATACTAGCGAAGCAGTAAAGCTATGGACTAAACCACTTCAGATTGCTGGGGGAGGTGGGGGCAGGGCCTACATGACTGAATGCTCTTCCAGATGAAAAAAGAATGTCCTGTATATGGAAAATTATCATTGACCACCTCAATGAAAATGAGGTCTTTGTTAGAAGGCTTTTATCCATCTTTCCCAGATCTCCTCACTGGGATCTCTGGGCATGTCTACACCATACAGGGGATCATCCCAGGATCATCCCTGTGCATCCACATGATGCACAGGGGATTTATTTATTTATTTATTTATTTATTTCACTTATATACCGCCCCCATAGCCAGGGCTCTCTGGGCGGTTTACATAAATTCTAAAATTAAGATTAAAACGAGTATACAAAATTTAAAATTCTAAAACACAGAACATACACACATAAAGCATTAAAAACCGTTAAAAAGATGTGCCGCCATATGCCTGGGCAAAGAGGAAAGTCTTAACCTGGCACCAGAAAGATAGCAGAGTTGGCGCCAGGTGAGCCTCGTCAGGAAGATCATTCCACAGTCTGGGGGCCACCACCGAAAAGGCCCTGTCCCTCGTTGCCACACTCAGAGCCTCTCTAGGAGTAGGCACCTGGAGGAGGACCTTAGATATTGAACGTAGTGACCGGGTATATTCACGTCAGGAGAGGCGTTCCATCAGGTATTGTGGTCCCAAGCCGTGTAAGGCTTTATAGGTCAAAACCAGTACCTTGAATTGGGCTCGGAAACATATAGGCAGACAGTGCAAACAGACCAGAGCAGGTGGTTGAACCTTCTGGTTCCCGAAATCAATCTGGCAGCTGCATTTTGCACGAGCTGCAGCTTCCGAACCATTTTCAAAGGCAGCCCTACGTAGAGTGCATTGCAGTAATCTAACTTGGAGGTTACCAGAGCATGGACAACTGAAGCAAGGTTATCCCTGTCTAGATAGGGGCATAGCTGGGCCACCAACCGGAGTTTGTAGAAGGCACTCCGTGCCACTGAGGTCACCTGAGCCTCAAGTGATAATGATCGATCTAAAAGGATCCTGGGACAGGGAGGGATGATCCCTCCATTTCCCCGGGATAACTGGGACAGCTTTTAGGCCAATTTTTCCCATGGTCTCGGGATAGTCCCGAGACTGCGGGAGGTGTGGGTGGCTGTCCCAGTTTCATCCTGCCTCCTCACAAGTAAACGCGAGGAGGCAGGAACAGGGCATGGGGCACACAGCTCTTCAGGGGCTCCGTGCCCATAGGGAGTGGGGTGGGTGGGAGCATGAGCAGGTGTTTTCTTCTTCTTCTTCTTCCCTTTGGCAGAGGAGGACATGTGCACTCCTCTCCTGGTATTTTCTTTTAAAAATGGTGGCCACGACGTCCTTCTGGGATGTCTCACGGCCGTCTGGACACCCAGGAAGGATCTCAAAAGCCAGTAAGTCTGTGATCCTCCCCCTACACCCCTGTTGTGTAGACATGCCTTCTGTTGGCCTCTGAGCCCTGGTCTTTCCCCATGCTCTCTCCAATCCTGCTTGAACCAGCAATTTCTGGAGCTCCCTTCTGGAGAGTTGCCATGCTTGAACCCACTGATTTGAGATTGATGGATCCTGTTCTTTTCACACAGGAACGAAAAAGAAAAAAAAGAAGAAGAAGAAGAAAAAAGAAGGTTTAGCTCTGATCAATGTTTCTTCTCCAAAAGACGACTTAGTTGCTTAGCCTGTTTTTATGAGGTATCAGCCATATAAATCAGAAGAGACATCAAAGAGGGAGGGGGGCCTGGAGGGAGAGGGGGAAAGATAGAAACACACACACACACACACACACCCTCACAGAGTGACAAATGCTTCCCACACAGGCAGCTTGTTTAAGAGCTGACTGTTTTGCAACTGTGTGGTTCTTTGGAGAGAAAGATGAATTTCTATCCATTTAAACATTAGTAAGGTGCGATGGGGAGAGAGAGAGAGAGAGAGAGAGAGAGAGAGAGAAAGAGAGAGGAAGGGGAGGGGAGAGAGAAGGTGGGAGGAGGGGAATCCATGAAGGTGAAGAGAGTTTTTGCTTCTCCCTGTGTCATGATGGATTGTTTTTGCTCCGAGTCCAGCACCACCCTACGAAGAAAATATCTCCAGTGATTTTGATGAATAAACGCAGGGACCTTTCAGCCACCTGTTTGGTAGGGCTCTCTCTTTAAAGTGATTTTTCTGCATGGTATCTCAAGAGGAGCGAGGATGCAAAGCCGCAACAGCGGTCTCAGAGATCAATCGCACAGGTTCCTGTTTTGAGGGATGGGCCAGGGGGAGAGGCGCCCTGGCAGAGCAGGCCTTCATGGGTAAGCCTGTACTGCGGCATTGAATAAGGCCCCGTTCAGACAGACAACACGCTAAACCAGGCTGCTTAACCACAAAATGGTTAACGGAATGCAACGCTTCCATTAACCATTTTGTGGTTAAGCAGCCTGGTTTAGCGTGTTGTCTGAACGGGGCCAGTGACTCTTCTCTGTGCTAGGTGCAGTACAGAACCCAGACAGCACAGGTTTTCTAAATGGAGACCTTAAGGTTTACATCTTAACACGCCAGAGAAGGTGGGAATACAAGAGGGAGGGAAGGAGGAACTGGTCAGTTTCGGTTTCTATATTTTTTCTTGTTTCTCCAGTCTTGAGTTTGGTTTCTCCTACAGTTTGAGATCTTTTTTAAAAAAATAATAATTGAGTGAACGTTCTTGCACATTTTTGTGAGCATTTTTCTGAATACGTAGCTTTTTGAGTGCAATTGTGCCTAATATACAAGCAGTTGTGTATATTTTGCAAGCACTTTTTCCTAGTAATGCATTTTTGAATGTTATTTTCAGTAATACGCATATTTCCTGTGGGCACGTTCCCCGTATGCATACGTTTGAATGGAGAGCCGCATTGCAAAATCTGGAGACGTGTGAGTTTCGACGGATAACTGTGCTTCAGTTCACAATAGTTAGAGCACGTTGATCTATATTCAGTATTGGGAAGGCTGGCAGGATACTCACTACACATATGTCCATGAAAAGGTGATGTAGCCAGGGGTGAAAGAGAGATGAAAGATGTCATTTGCCATAGTTGCAACCTAGGATTCAATTAAGCAACAACAGATCCAGCCTCACCTGATGAACCTAATTCACCAGGTGAGTCTGGACACCATCTCCCAAATGCCATTAGATTATATGCCTCCTGACCATCTTCATATTAGCATCATATGCAGTCACAGGGCTGGTGCAGATGATACTTAAAATGTCCATTCCTGCTGTGTGTACAGAACACCTGGTCTGGCTCCACCATCCATACAGGGATAGCCTGTCCCATTGCAGCCTATGCACAGAAAACGATTTGGATGGTATAATCCAGAATCTCACAGTCTATTCCCAGATTTTTACCCAGGATTTTACCCAGTGGCTGTCTGTAGCTGGGATCTAGGTATGGAGATTAATTTTGGGCCAGTTCAGACCTGAAAGGTACATTGGAACCAATGCACTGGCTCCCTCTAGCCTCATGGAGACTAGGGCTGTGCACGGACCCCCTGAACCACTTTGTGGCCTGATCTGGAACTTTCAGATTGGGTCTGAACTGCTTCGGGTCGATCCGACCCTCCCCTGCTCATCTCCGCGGAGCAAGATCTGGAGGGGCGGATCGAGATTTTGCCCCCCTTCCCTACTTACTTGCCTCCACGTCGGAGGCAGATAAGTGGGAAAGGGGGGACAAAATGTGGGCCTAATAAGCCCCCTTCCCCCCCGTCCCCTTACCTGGCTCCACCACTGTCACTGCATGGACTGTGGTGGTGGAGCCAGGTAAGCCCCCTCTCCCCACTTACCTGCCTCCAGCTTGGTTCGGCACCGGCTTCAACTGAGGCCCAGGCCTCAAAGCGGAAGCAGGCTTGCTTCCGCTTTGAGGCCTGGGCCTCAGTTGAAGCCGGTGCCGGACCACGATGGACACAGGTAAGCCCCCTGCACCCTTACCTGGCTCCGCCGCTGTCACTGCACAGCTGAGCCCCCTCCCCCCCACTTACCTGCGTTCAGCGCTCCGGATGGAGGCGAACCGCTTCGCCTCGATCTGCAGCTCCCCCCAACCTGATTCGGATCCGCCTTTGGCGGAGGCGGATCGGGTCGCTTCACTCCAGATTCGCGATCCAAATTGGAGAGGAGCACAGCCCTAATGGAGACAGCTCCTTCAAATACAGCTTAAGTGCTTAAAAACCTAGACTAAAATCTGGGAATTGGCTACATGATTTTGAAATCCAATACCCATAGGATTTTATGTACATTAGACACATTTGGTTGTTCCATCTCCACATGGATTGCCAGGGTTGGTGGAGATGGGGCCAGGTACATCAAGCCAGACTGGAACTTTCTGATATGGCCCAGAATCAGTCCCCTGCTAGGTAACCCATTGTTTCCCCAAAGAAATTACAAACTCGCAGAGGCCATTGTGGTGATAAGGATGACGACAGTAGCAAGCTGTGGGCCCATAAATAAGATCGATCTCTCTCCTCCTCCCCGCCCTCCACCAACACACCATGACAGGGACACAGATGTCTGTGTCATTTCCTCCCCAGTTTATCACGGAACATGACAAGCTTGCTCTTGGGTGTCAGTTGATTTGCATTCCCAAGATGAGCAAGGTGACAGTTTGAGGCAGCATGGCGGCAGGAACAAAAGTTTGTGGCTCTTGAGAGGAGACGCACACACACACAAAAGGAGAACAAACATGACAACCTCTTACTGGGGCCACCAGGCAAACAGGGTAGAAGAGGAGGAAGACGGCTCCTTCTTTGACGTGTGCAAAAGACAAGACTTTGAAGACCACATTGGGTGACTTCTCAGTTGGCCTGGGAAGACAGATTCCATTATCCTCCTTGTCTATGGATGTGATGGGCAGGGGAAGGTAAGAGACGAGCAGAAAAGGAATCTCACTTAATTTTGTCTGCCTCACTTGTCTGCTGTCCAGCCCTGTCACAATCGCTCACTAGAATTCTCTGGGTCTATGGAAGCGCGCAGCACACACCCATAGCATACCGAAGCCAGGTGCAATGAAGAACACACTTAACTGTCAAATGCCCTCAGAGACCCAGAGATATGTCAATTAAGAAGACTCCCAGGAGAATCTCAGCTGGCCACACTGCCGGGAATTTTGTAAAAAAAAAACCAACCCACTGCTCTGTGCATTGCAGTCAAGCAGCTTTCTCCCACAGGACCTCTATAGTTTTAGTTGTAAACTGCCCAGAGAGCTTAGGCTGTTGGGCAGTATAAATATGCAATAAATAAATAAATAAATAAATATTGTGTCAAGAGAGGTTGTTGCAATATTTATTTTTAATTTTAAGTGTTAAGGAGAGCTAAAAGAAAACAGTAGAAGGGGGGAACCCATTAATATAAAATTCCATTCCTTCCCCCTCTTGTTTTCCAATTTGTAGCCTTGCCAAATGCCAATGGCAGATGATAACATGGAGAAGATGAAGGAAGAGGAGGAGAAGGAGGGAGAGGAGGAGGAGGAGGAAGCAGCGGAACACTTAACTATGTAAAGATGTAAAGAAAACAGAACAGACAGATTCACCCTTCCCTAGTTGGTAGATTCAGGAAGTGCAAAAGAATCATGGATTTCCATGTTCCAGTCTGCGCATGAGTCCATGCGGTGCAGCTCAGTCAGTTTGTATCAGAGTTCACAAAGACTGAATTCCTCAAGCATCCCTAACCTGAATTTTGCAGCAGGCAGGCAAGAAGGAGCCTTCTGGTGGGCGTTCCTAAAGTTATGCGGCCGTGTTCTGTGCCTACGGATGTCGTTTCACACACTTGCACCATTTGCTTGAGCGGTTGCCCATTCTCCCAGGCTCAGCTTACATTTTTGTAAGTAAGGAATTGTTACAAAAATAATGTGTGAGGGATGTCACCTAGGAAGTAGTCCTCAGAAGAAACTCTCTTTCCGATCCCACAAAATGGGCTGCAAAACTGCTTCTACCTTGCAATGGAGTTTGAAGTTGCCATGCCAGGAGAACATTAGTGGTTGGCAAAGCAATGGATGAGCATGGGATTCTTGAAGATCATGTGTTGGGGTGGGGGTGAAAAGGGAGGAGGGATGTGAAGGACTGCCCTGGTTAGAGAAACCCTAACAACAGCTTAGGTGTATTTTTCTTGAAGTCAATGCAAATTGAGCTTCTGGTGGTTCTTCTCATATATGTGTCACCAGAGGATGCACCTGATGTTCTTGAAAGAGTTAAGGATTCAAAGCTGTAGTTCTTCACCCACATCCCACCTGTGAAATTGGTGCTTTTCATTTGTGTCACATTCTCCAGGCTCAATCCCTCCTCAAGCTAAGGAGAAGACACGGACTTTGTTGTAAGACACCTTGAGTCTTCATTGAGAAAGGCATCTAAGGCATCTAATAATCCAGGCTCAATCCCTCCTCAAGCTAAGGAGAAGACATGGACTTTGTTGTAAGACACCTTGAGTCTTCATTGAGAAAGGCATCTAAGGCATCTAATAATCCAGTCTCAATCCCTCCTCAAGCTAAGGAGAAGACACGGACTTTGTTGTAAGACACCTTGAGTCTTCATTGAGAAAGGCATCTAATAATCCAGTCTCAATCCCTCCTCAAGCTAAGGAGAAGACACGGACTTTGTTGTAAGACACCTTGAGTCTTCATTGAGAAAGGCATCTAATAATCCAGTCTCAATCCCTCCTCAAGCTAAGGAGAAGACACGGACTTTGTTGTAAGACACCTTGAGTCTTCATTGAGAAAGGCATCTAAGGCATCTAATAATCCAGGCTCAATCCCTCCTCAAGCTAAGGAGAAGACATGGACTTTGTTGTAAGACACCTTGAGTCTTCATTGAGAAAGGCATCTAAGGCATCTAATAAATAAATACATGCTAATGGATGGGTGGAGACACCTCTCAGGAAGCCATTATCCCCCAACCCAGGACCTTCCAAGCCAAAAGGTAGTGCTGTAGTAGTGCTGGTTCCAGGTTTTTGAGGGCCCCTGGGCAAGACACCTTCATTGCTCCTCCCTCACCTTCTCAATGCCATTGTCACCAGCTGCTAATGCTCCTCTTACTCTTTCTCAGGATTACTACTGCTTGCTTGCTTGACAGGCTGTCACCCAGTGAGCAACTAGGCAGTGGCATCTACTGCACCTCCTTTTCACCACCACTACAGTTGCCTGTGGTTGCAGTGGTGAAGAGGAGCAGCAGCTCCAGGGTCTCTCGTCAGTGGGCACCTGCTAAGGTCTGGCCCTTCAAAGGTGAGCAACCTTGCCAGGCTTGTTCACTGAAGTCCTCAGACTCCGAGGTCACAATTCCATTGGAGGTGATGCCTCCATAGGAGGTGATGGCCACAGAATTTGGGAATGGCCCTTTAACACTTGGTTGAGCAATGTGTGGACCTCCAGATGTTGGTGGACAAAACCTCCACCATCCTCAATCACTGGCCATGCTGGCTGGGGCTGATGGGAGTTGTAGTACATCAACATCTGGAGGGCTGCATGTTCTCCACCACAGCGTTAAGAGCCTAGGCAGCTTCTCGGCGGAAGCGGGTCCACCATCAGAACCAGACAAGGCCTGCAGTCCTGCTACTTCAGCAGCCTGTGCGTGTCCTTTTCCATTGCTGCTCAGCAAATTACAGTCAACCTGTCAGAGTAGTGTCTACAGCTGCACTACCGCAATTATACTAATTCAGTGGTCATTAAGGAATTAAAAAACACAAATGAGCTCACAATTCCAGGAAGAAGAGCAGCGTATATATGGGAAACGTGTGACATTCAAGGCAGGGCAATGAGAGGCAAATGTGAAATGAAAAATTAAATGAAAAATTGGAAGAATATGGGTCGAGATACATCGGGCAGTATCCAACAACGGTGTCCTTCCATGAAGTCAAATCCTGCTAGCGGAACTTCCACTAAAACTCCCCACTGCGCAAGCCATTGCCCATTAAGCCCAGAATGGGTTGGGCAGGCTGAATGCACAACCGCTGGCACAACAGCTTGCATAACAGCTCGCGCAAGAGTTATGCGCAAGGGGTTGCACGATGAGTTGCACAAGCATAATGCACCACCAATTACGCAACCGCTTGCGTAAACCCACTTGTGCAAATGTAACTTTAGTTGGATTGTCCTCATGCGCATGGTTTGGAACTTAATTTCTGCCAGCATAAGAACATAAGACGAGCCCTGATGGTGGATCAGACCAAGGGTCCATCTAGTCCAGCACTCTGTTCACACAGGGGCCAACCAGCCATTGGCCTGGGACCAACAAGCAGGACATGGTGCAACAGCACCCTCCCACCCGTGTTCCCCAGCAACTGGTGCACACAGGCTTGCTGCCTCGGATACTGGAGATAGCACACAACCACCAGGGCTAGTAGCCATTGATAGCCTTCGCCTCCAGGAATTGATCCAACCCCCTTTTAAAGCCATCCAAATGGGTGGCCATCACTACATCCTGTGGTAGTGAGTTCCATAATTTAACTATGTGCTGTGTGAAGAAGTACTTCCTTTTATTTGTCCTGGATCTCCCACCGATCAGCTTCATTTGATGACCCCAGGTTCTAGTATTTTGAGAGAGGGAGAAAAATGTCTCCTTGCCACATTCTCCACACCATGCATGATTTTGTCCACCTCTATCATGTCTCCCCTTAGCCTCCTTTTTTCCAAGTTAAACAATCCCAGTTGATGTAACCTTCCCTCGCAGGGGAGATGCTCCAGCCCCTTAATCATTTAAGTTGCCCTTTTCTGTATCTTTTCCAGCATTATGTCATTTGCTCCTAACATCTTGGCACAAGTAGATACTGCCCAGAATTAGATGCTACCAATAAGGTACCACTTAATGGAGAATTATTTACCTACTATGCCAGGCTGGCATGACCTGCCAACTGCAAAACTGAAAGCTACCCATCTGTCATAACTGATCGCCCACAGTTGTGGGACCATAATTTACACACTACAAAGAATAACTGCTATGTATGGGATTGGACCCAAGTTCTGCTTTCCATGGACAGGAAGGCTGTCTTCACAGAAGGTGACTTCACCTGACAGCTCCCCCATTCAGCAGTGTACCCAACCCTCCATGTGACACGTTTAGAGGGCTGGAGGCAGAGTTGCTGAGCAAGAGAAGAAGTGAGGAACTCACTGATCCCACTGAATACACCTAAATCTGGTTCCAACCCATGATTCATGTTGTTGGAAGTGCAAAAAACAAACCAACCAAAAAACAAACAAACATGTTTTACCATCTTTGATGGATGTGCCAATTGTAAAGATAAACACACAGATTAAAATGTGATCGGTGTTAGATAGAATAGATAGGATTATGACTGTCTCAATAGATTTGAACCCAGTAATATTCTGGTTGATGGGCACAAAGTATTTAGTGAGCCCTTAAAGAGAGTTGTTTGTTGATATGAACTACAGAGAGAGTATGTTTTATGAAAAGTATTGGATAGTGAAGAATATTCCTAACATAGGAGGACTGAATTTACAACTACGTTGTCTTGAATTAGCTCCAATGAAATGCTATATGCACTTATCCTGGATTATGTCTGCTTGAACTCAGTGGGTCTTACTTCTACGGATGGAGAAATCTGTCAATTTCATTTGTTTCTCCCTGTTGATTTTTCCAATCTTAAATTTAGTCCATCTTGAGCTTTGAGAATTTCTCCTGTCTTGAGTTCAATTCATCCTGAACTTCGACCCTTTTTTAAAAAGTAGTTTGAAAGAAAATTCATAAGCATTTTTGTGCATGTTCTTCCTAATACATTCATTTTTATATGCTTCCCCCCAAATGTATGCATTTTTTTGCAAGCAACTTTCCTAATATGATGGTTTTTTAAACATCCAAATACATAATATTTTTTACACATATTTTTATTGTGGAATTTGGAGAAGTGCAAATTTCAAAGGATAATTATTTCAGTTCACATGGCAGTTCCAAAAAGTGAGCTTCGGTAACCAATGCAAACTGAACAAATCTCTATCCTTTCTTATATTAGTGTAGGCTAGCACAGGGTTGGGCTGCTAATTATCTATGAGTTAAGAAGGAAGACAACGTTATGGTATGGGTGGGTTTTTGGTGTTTTTTTTGAAATTGGAAAGCCCTTCGTTAACTACTAGGAAAAAAATCCCTCTGTATATACAGATCAAGTTTTTGATTTGTTTTGAAGTATACTGTGAAGCATATCTTTCATAGAATCATAGAATCATAGAATAGTAGAGTTGGAAGGGGCCTATAAGGCCATCAAGTCCAACCCCCTGCTCAATGCAGGAATCCACCTTAAAGCATCCCCGACAGATGGTTGTCCAGCTACCTCTTGAAGACCTCTTGTGTGGGAGAGTCCACAACCTCTCTAGGTCATGGGTTCCATGGTCAAACTGCTCTAACAGTCAGGAAGTTTTTCCTGATGTCCAGCCGGAATCTGGCTTCCTGTAACTTGAGCCCATTATTCCATGCCCTGTACTCTGGGATGATAGAGAAGATTTTGTTGAAGCCACAGAAACGACCCTTGGATGAATGGGCTATATGAAGCATAAATTCTTGCGCAATCAACTGTAGGATCTGGAGGTATTATTATTATTATTATTATTATTATTATTATTATTATATTTATTTGTATCCCGCCTTTTGCCCAGTGCTGGGCCTCGAGGCGGCCTTACAAAGTTTAAAACATACATTGGGGGAAAACCCCCCATAAATGTTTAAAATACACAACAAAATTATAAGACATTAATATAGATGGAGGGCCAGATTATTCTCCAAAGGCCTGCTGGAACAAAAAAGTTTTAGCCTGCTTCCAAAAGCCCATCAAGGAGGGAGCCAGCCTAGCTTTCCTGGGAAGAGAGTTCGAGAGCACCGGAGCAGCCACCGAGAAGGCCTTGTCCCATGTTCCCACCAAGCGCACCTGTGAAGATGGTGGGACTGAAAGAAGGGCTTCTCCAGAAGATCTCAAAGCACGGGCAGGCTCATAAGGGAGAATACATTCTTTCAAATAACCTGGACCCCAGCCATATTGGGCTTTATAGGTCATAACCAGCAATTTGAATTGTGCCCCAAAACAGGCTGGAAGCCTGTTAAGGTGGGATATAAAACAAAACAAATGAACAGTACAGACATATCTAGATCAAGCAGTTATTTGCACTGTTTGTGAGTGGGTTATGTTCCCCAAACAAGAAATGGCAGAGCTAAAGCCTATTATTAGCCCAATCCTTTGCATGTTTAGCCAGAAGAAAGTCCAACAACTCCCATCATGCTCCAGCCAGACAAGTCATGTCTTTTGATGTTGGAGCCCATGTTTCTAGACTTAGATGTTCCATTTGGACCCGTTCCAGTTACTCAGGGGTGAAGCGGGAAAGACACTCTTCACATCTTCAGAAGCAGACGTGTCCGGCTCCTCAGAGCTCCGCAGTGAGTGAATGTCTGCAGCTGACCCTACCCCACAGTTACAGAAGGCTTTGAAGGTCTCACCTCCAGCAGTTCCAACGCTCATCTGAGCGCGCAGGAGAGGGAGTCGCAACCGTTGCTCGGAGTTTCTCGCCTTCATGGGTTTATGTCAGACCCTTAATGTTATTTGAACATAGTTTTTTTTTTTTGGTGTGGTTTAATTTGCATAATTGATGAGATGGAAAATTATCTCCGTGATTGATGGACGCTCTGAAGGCTCCGTTAGTTTGTCACTAAATAGAGAGCGCCCGTAGGATGAGCGCATGGCTCCTGCCGCGTTATTGTAACAGCGGGGCTGTAAAATGCAAACTTAACCCTGGAGGGTGCAGAATTTGGAGTTGTGTGTGACTTTCCTACAATAGAACACGTGACGGTAAAGAATACACAGTAACAGCATCGCTGGAGTTGCCGTCAGTTTTTGTTGGCTTCCTGCTGAAAGGATGAGTTCTAGATAGGGATGAATCAATTGTCCTTGGATCCTGTTGGTTGCTCTTTTTATGTCTCCATAGAGCTATTTGCAGAAAACAGGACTAGGATGGTCTTCAGTTTGATCCGCCCAACATGGCTTTCCAATGGAGGCTGGTGGCTCCAATTTTGGTGGGGCTGTACGTCCATTCTGGGCTTCAGTTAGAACCAGGCCTTAGCTAGACAGGGCTTTATCCTGGGGTGAACCCTGGGATCTTCCCTGTGCATCCACATGACACACAGGGGATCCCAGGATCAGAGAGGGATGATCCCTCCTTTGCCCCAAGATAGAACCCTACACTTTGGGCCCGTTTTTCTGTGGTCTTGGGAGACCACGGAACATGTGGCCCGTTGCCGCGGGTTGACCTGGCTCCGTGCGATTCACCGCGCGGAGCTGAGAGCCGCACACGGGGGGAGTGGGGAATTTTTTTTTTTAAAAAAACAACATATCTTTCAGTGCTCAAGTGCTTCTGTCACTTTAGAAAAAATGGTGGGCGCGACGTCTCTCCTCCTGAGGTTGTCGCGCCTCACGTGTAAATGGAGGAGGGATCTCGCGATAATCACATCGTGGGATCTTCCCTCCTCTGTCATGGATTAAAAAGGCAGGCCTAGCTAAGGCCCCACACAGAGTTCCAAAGGCACTCTCCATGGTCCTGAACCTATTTTGGGATAGGTTTAAAGCCCTAAATGGTTTGGGGCTAGGTTATTTGAAAGAACGTCTCCTCCCATATGTACCTGCCCGGACCTTAAGATCATCTACAGGGGCCCTCTCCGTGAGCCCCTACCAAAGGAAGTGAGGCAGGTGGCTACTAGGAGGAGGGCCTTCTCTGCTGTGGCACCCTGGCTGTGGAATGAGCTCCCAAGAGAGGTCCGTCTGGCGCCTACACTGTACTCCTTTCGTCGCCAGCTGAAGACCTTTTTATTCTCTCAGTATTTTAACACTTAATTTTAACTTAAATTTAAATTTTACTGTTCTAACTCTGTATTTTAACCTTATATCCATCTTGCTGTGTGGTTTTTATCCTGGTTGTGCTTTGGATACTGTATTTTTTGTATTTGTGCTTTTAACCTGTTGGTTGTTTTATTATGGTTTTAATTTTTGTGAACCACCCAGAGAGCTTCGGCTGTTGGGTGGTATAAAAAGGTAATAAATGAATGAATGAATGAATGAATAAATAAATAAATAGGTTTCGGCAACTTGCAGTGCTCCTTTAGAGCTCTGTCTGGATCCAAATGGATTCGATATCGGAGCCACCAGTCTCCACTGGGCTGTTATTATTATTATTATTATTATTATTATTATTATTATTATTATTTATTTATATAGCACCATCAATGTACATGGTGCTGTACAGAGTAAAACAGTAAATAGCAAGACCCTGCCGCATAGGCTTACAATCTAATAAAATCATAGTAAAACAATAAGGAGGGGAAGAGAATGCAAACAGGTACAGGGTAGGGTAAGCAGGCACTGGGTAGGGAAAAACTAACAGTAGAAAGTAACAGTAGAAGTCTGCACAACATCAAGTTTTAAAAGCTTTAGGAAAAAGAAAAGTTTTTAGTTGAGCTTTAAAAGCTGCGGTTGAACTTGTAGTTCTCAAATGTTCTGGAAGAGCGTTCCAGGCGTAAGGGGCAGCAGACGAAAATGGACGAAGCCGAGCAAGGGAAGTAGAGGCCCTTGGGCAGGCGAGAAACATGGCATCAGAGGAGCGAAGAGAACGAGCGGGGCAATAGTGTGAGAGGAGAGAGGAGAGATAGGAAGGAGCTAGACCGTGAAAAGCTTTGAAGGTTAACAGGAGAAGTTTATATTGGATTCTGAAGTGAATTGGAAGCCAATGAAGAGATTTCAGAAGCGGAGTTCTTATACTCCTGCCACAGAATGCCTGGCCTTCACCCCAACCATTGCATCGGCCTGGTTTCCACTCCGCCTGCCCCAGCCGGTTCAAAACGAGCAACCGTTGATTAATTACGATTGGCCGCTGAAGCTGGTGCACCGCAGCTGGCTCCCATTTGGGTTACTTTGGATCTGTCTGTTCCGCTCTCCCCCAAAATTCCTCTGGCCCAACATCCATCAATTCCTCTCCCCCTCCCAACCGCCCGCATTTCAGCTGGTGAGCAAAGATAAGTCTCGGCCGGGCCTGGACAGCGGATCGCCTTGTTCCGCACGCTATTGGGCAGCTATGATAACAGCCTTGGCGACCGCTGGAGCTGAGCTGCTTGCTGGCGTGCACTTCAAGCCTCCCCTGCAAATATTATATTTGACATTCAATTTGAAACCCTAAACTCCTTTAATGCAATATCGCGGCACAATGATAGTAATAAGGCAGGCAGACTTGCTTTCTATTTAACCGCCAGAAAGAGCCCCAAAGGCGGGGACACACACACACACACACACACACACAAAACCGCTCTACCCATATATCCTGTCCCTATTAGATTAACCTCTTCCTCACCAACCCTTCTTTTGTGGCGAGGATGTGAAAGGCCTGTTCTGTCATATGCCCATCTTTAATCAAGGAAGAAGGGACTGTGCATGTTTGATTAGCAGTTAAAATATAGCTCATGCGTCCTGCCTTTTTGTCCAAACATTCACGGCTGCTTCCTAATGTTAAATTCAATAAAATAATAACAGAAACAACCAAAGCAAAGGGCAACAGATGAAACACAATAGCAAGGAGGTCATATATTTCATCCAGGGCAGCTTTGCACTAAAATATATTTACAGGAGGGTTCAAAAGGCCAGGTGTTAATCTGAAAGTGGAAGGCCTTGGGTGTAACTGCGGAAAAGTCTGCAGATGGTAGGACGTCTAAGCTGGCTTCCAAAGATGATCTTAATAAGCAGAGATGCCCGCATGGTGGAAGGCATTCTTTCGGTTATCTTTAACATCCATTGGAGATGTGAGGATTTCACAGATCCCTGAAAGCTACAGCTATCCAACGATTAGTGGAAGTGCACACAGAAAAATAGGAAGCTACCTTTTACTGAGTCAGACCGTTGGTCATAGAATCATAGAATCATAAAATAGCAGAGTTGGAAGGGGCCTACAAGGCCATCGAGTCCAACCCCCTGCTCAATGCAGGAATCCACCCTAAAGCATCCCCGACAGATGGTTGTCCAGCTGCCTCTTGAAGGCCTCTAGTGTGGGAGAGCCCACAACCACCCTAGGTAACTGATTCCATTGTTGCACTGCTCTAACAGTCAAGAAGTTTTTCCTGATGTCCAGCTGGAATCTGGCTTCCTTTAACTTGAGCCCGTTATTCTGTGTCCTGCACTCTGGGAGGATCGAGAAGAGATCCTGGCCCTCCTCTGTGTGACAACCTTTTAAGTATTTGAAGAGTGCTCTCATGTCTCCCCTCAATCTTCTCTTCTCCAGGCTAAACATGCCCAGTTCTTTCAGTCTCTCTTCATAGGGCTTTGTTTCCAGACCCCTGATCATCCTGGTTGCCCTCCTCTGAACACGCTCCAGCTTGTCTGCATCCTTCTTGAATTGTGGAGCCCAGAACTGGATGCAATACTCTAGATGAGGCCTAACCAGGGCTGAAGAGAGAGGAACCAGTACCTCACATGATTTGGCAGCTATACTTCTATTAATGCAGCCCAAAACAGCATTTGCTTTTCTTGCAGCCATATCGCACTGTTGGCTCATATTCAGCTTGTGATCTACAACAATTCCAAGATCCTTCTCGTTTGTAGTGTTGCTGAGCCAAGTATCCCCCATCTTGTAACTGTGCCTTTGGTTTCTATTTCCTAAATGTAGAACTTGGCATTTATCCCTATTAAATTTCATCCTGTTGTTTTCAGCCCAGCACTCCAGCCTATCAAGATCACTTTGAAGTTTGTTTCTGCCTTCCAGGGTATTAGCCAACACTGATTGGCAACAGCTCTCTGGAGTTTCAGGGAAGTGTTTTTCCATTCCTACCTGGAGATGCTGGGGATTGAACATACAGGAGGACCTTCTGCTGTCAAAGCATGGATTTTGCCCCTTCACGGTCCTCCCCGCTCATACGACTCAACTTTAACTGGTTACTAAAGGAAGGGTTTCTGGACAAGGATTTCGAGGGAGCAGACATGGGGGCTACAACCATCACAATGTACACCATGTACATTGATTTACACTTGATTACTTTGCACTTGGGCTCACTTCACACATGCACGTACACCTACACTCATTACACATACACTCAATGCTTACGTGAGCTGACATAGCTGAAAAGTAGTGTCCTGCCTGGGATGGTGCCTTCACACATGCAAGTCATCAACTGTGGCCATCTGCATGTGATGGATTTATATTGCATAAATGTGCTATTGGTGAGTGGCAGCTGAATGTGTGAGTAGACTGTACTCAAAAACACCACATTTGTAGTGAGATAAAAGTTCTGTCTGTGGTTTAATAGCTGTGAACCAGACAAATTGTCATCTGTGTGAGGTTGGGTTAACTGGGTCAGTGTTGTTGGGGAAAATCCCACATAAGTCCTACTTAGAGTAGATGCATTCAAATGAACGGGATAGGTCCCATTCATTTCCATGAGTCTACTCCAAATAGGACTTATGTTGGATTTTATGTTGTGTTGGTTGGCTGATTTGGAGATTTTAAAGAGAGACTTGCTACAACCAGCATGAAGGATCCTGAGTTTGTCAGAAACTAGGGGTCAAGGTTAATTCACCTTGCTGCTGTGCACAATAAGCAAATGTTCTTTCACAACACCACAAGTAATCAGCCCTGCTTTTCGCAAACAAAGCTGACCCTTTATAGGTTGCCTTGAACTTCTAAAAGTACTCGCATTAGATTTATAAATGCAGGAAGCTAAACTTAGCTCAAGCAAAAGAAAGAACTTCATACACAAATATCGCTTGAAATGGGCACTAAGAGAAGGACAGAGCAAAACAAAACAACAGCAGAAACATATATGTCCACACGTCACATGATTCACTTACAGAATTCCTTGCTACAAGATGTGACGTTGACCGCTCACATACATGTATTTTTGAAAGGATTAGACAGACGTCTGGAGGATCGGTCTGGCATGAAAGCTAAATTGCAACACCTCTCCTGAGGTAGGTCAAGATACCTCTGATGCTTGGGCAGTTGGTGATTGGGATGAACAGGGGAAGAAGAAGGGTACCTTTATACCCTGCATGTAAATACTGAACTAGATAGAACTCAATCTTACCCGGACCTGCAATTTTAGATACCTGGTAGGAGTTTCAATACTGGAAATAGTGGCTTCCTATGCAATCTAGTACATGTTTACTGAGAAGTAAGGCCCATTGATTTCAATGGTGTGTTCTCCCAGGTAATTGAGTTTAAGACTGCAGCCTTGGAAGAGTGGTGATTTCTCCTTCCTTAGAGGTGTCAAGAAAGACAATTCATAGTTATCTCTCATGG
The DNA here is from genome assembly GCF_023053635.1 of Elgaria multicarinata webbii. NCBI lineage: Eukaryota > Metazoa > Chordata > Lepidosauria > Squamata > Anguidae > Elgaria > Elgaria multicarinata. The sequence goes on along the minus strand of NC_086176.1, from coordinate 117,048,706 downwards.
ATGCTCTAGGTAACACCCAACCTCAAGCTTCAGGCAGGAGTTAGACTAGGTGATTCCATTGGAGCCCCTTCCAATCAAAGAATTATGTGATGGGGAGGCAGAAACTTAGGGGAAGTCAGTCAAATGTATTGATTTAATAGGTTTATGTATTTATTTCACAAATGTAGACTCCATCTTTCAATACATTATCAGGGTGGCTCAAAGATCTTGCTATTGAAAACTTGAAGAACTTCTGTTCCAAGCACACAATATGAACTTCAACGGGGCAAAATTTGGAAGCCGCAGTGCTTGATACAACACACCTTACGTCAAAGATTTCTATATGCTCGTCTCATCCCTTTGGCACAGGGCTTTCCCTGTTTATTTCTGCCCAACTTGCTGTTTTTACTCCTGGTCAAGAAAGTGGATTTCTGAGGGCCAAGCTGAAATCTATTTTAATGCGTTTATCCGGCTTTCCTTGGTAACGCTCCAGTCAAACTTCCTCCACTTTAGCAAAGGACGAGCTGCTCCTTTTGGCAGATCAATTATTCAGATGCTGTGATGGTCCGAGGCATCGTATCAGTAATAAAGTGGTAAATTATTAACCAAGCCTTGTGCCATTTCGATTAGATTTGGGAAATTCAGGATTAAATATCTGGCACCCCGTGTCTCGGCCTGAGATCAGCCCGGCTGCCTTGGCAGGCAAAGCCACTTTGTGCTTTGTAGGGGGTGGCCAGATAAAAAATTACTTTCTTAAAAACTAAACAAAACAGGGGGGGGGGAGAGAGAGAGAGAAAGGTGAGAGAGGTTTTTCAGAACTCCTGTTACGTTCATTGGGGTTTTGCTAGGCGTCAAACCAACTGAAATACCCTTTTCAAGTTACTAAGAGGTTTGCAGTGTGCCTGTATAATGTACTCAGCTAATAATGCCTGTGGTTGCAGCGGCCGTTCCATATTGCTTTACGCTTATGGCAATGAAGCCTCTGGCACGGATTGGCTGAGCTAACGTATTGGCATGGGATGTTCATAAACTGTCCAACCTCTGGGCAAGCAATGCTTTCAGAAGGTTTGCAGTCTGTGCAGCTTCTCCGGTGGGCGAGGATTAAAACCTTACACAGGTCCAAGGAGCAGGAGCAGTTTTTAGAAGGGTTGAGGAGAGGTTAGGCAAGACTAGAAACCAATGGGATTTAGGGCTTCTAGACTGGGACTGTAGACTTTTTAAGAGTTTGCATGAAAGGGAATTCTAGTAGTTCTAGCTTCTATACACTCTGACCATGTGACTCGCCCTCCCCTAAATCTCTTTACTGGCTTTCTGTCCATTCCCAGATCCTGCACAAGGTTTTGGTACTCAGCTTCAAAGCTTTCCATGGCCTTGTCCCTCCTTAAGTTTCTCTACCTCTATCCTGCCACATGCTTTCTTGTGACCTTTGCTTCTCCGGCTCCATCACACTTAGCAGTCCAAAGGTCTCCTGATCCTTGGGATGACTCCACAGAGGGCTTCCTCTGTTGTGGAACCCCACTTGTGGAATACCCTCCCCTTGAGGCCCGACTGGCACCGACACAGGCTTCATTTTGGCACCAAGTTAAAACATGGCTTTTTATCAAAGCCTTCGAGGGCTAAATTCTCCATGGTTACACATAGTTTTAATTGCTTTTAGTCATTTTATTGCTTTTAAAAATTCCTACCAGCTTTAATTTGTGAACGACTAAATACATTTTGAGTTGTGTAAATTATTTATGTTTATAGTGTTCTGATTTTATCTGTATGCCACCCTGAGATCCCAGTGATTATAGGGTGGGATATAAATGCAGATTACTGCAGATGCTGACTGCAGCCAGGAAATCAGAAGACGTTTACTTCTTGGGAGGAGAGCAATGACAAATCTTGATAAAACAGTTAAGAGCAGAGACACCACACTGACAACTAAGGTCCGCATAGTTAAAGCAATGGTATTCCCCGTAGTAACCTATGGCTGCGAGAGCTGGACCATAAGGAAAGCTGAGCGAAGGAAGAGAGATGCTTTGGAACTGTGGTGTTGGAGGAAAATTCTGAGAGTGCCTTGGACTGCAAGAAGATCAAACCAGTCCATACTCCAGGAAATAAAGCCAGACTGCTCACTTGAGGGAATGGTATTAAAGGCAAAACTGAAGTACTTTGGCCACATAATGAGAAGACAGGATACCCTGGAGAAGATGCTGATGCTAGGGAAAGTGGAAGGCAAAAGGAAGAGGGGCCGACCAAGGGCAAGATGGATGGATGATATTCTGGAGGTGACAGACTTGACCTTGGGGGAGCTAGGAGTGGCAACGGCCGACAGAAAGCTCTGGCGTGGGCTGGTCCATGAAGTCACGAAGAGTCAGAAGCGACTGAACGAATAAGCAACAACATAAATGTTTTAATACATAAATTTGCATCACGGTCTAGTCCTGATGGAGGTGGTCAAACCCTGTCTGGGCTGTTCCAGACTGCATGTGGGGGAATACATAATCTCATTACAAAACTATACCTGTACACAGAAGTCTAACTTGACAGGGGAAATTATTAGTCTATCCTTCTCCTTGACATGTTAGTTGTTGATGTGAGGGTGGTAGGAGGAGAACTCTGTCATGTGAGCTGAGCTCCCTCTTCCCCACTGAAGGAGCACAACTTAGGACTCATCTAAACCAAACAGGATATTCCACTACAAAAGCAGTATGAAAGTGGAATATAAAAAGGCAGGAGTCACACTACTACTGATTTATAGCAGTACTGAAGTGCACTGACAACTGTTGGGGCCCATTAACACAGACCATATACCGCTTCCATACCACTTTCATAGTGTTATATCCTGCTTGGTGTAGATGTGTCCATGGGAACCAACAGTTGTCAGTGCACTTCTATAGTGTACCACTATAAAGCAGTAGTGTGTATTATTATTATTATTATTATTATTATTATTTATTTATTTATTTATTTATTTATTTATTTATATAGCACCATAACTGTACATGGTGCTGTACAGAGTACACAGGAAAATTAGATCCATATAGATGTTTCCTTTGGAATGAACTCCATTCCTTAGGAGAAGATATGAATAAGTATGACAAGCAGCCAACAGAAGTTTTGTCTAAAGTTTGGGAATTGTTAAAAAGCACAAAAGCCAAACACCAGCTAGCTCCAGCCACTGACACCAACCACCGGACCTCCGAGCAAAAGCCGGTCCCAAGAGAAGTGTGCGCAGCAAACGATCAGAAAGAGACTCCCCAAAGCAGCAAACAAACGCTGTGGGAAGAAGATGCGAGGGAGACCGGATCAGGCAGGCACCATCCCAGCCCGCCCCAGCCGGAACCCCCCCCCCCACAGGGCCAACACCTCCACCATGTGGGGAAGAAGGAGCCGCCGGTCCGCCCCTCCACCGGGAGATGAGAGGACAGAGCAGGGCCCCCCCACCAGCCCAAGCAGTCTCCCCAACTCACTTCTATTTTCTCCCTCTTCCCCCCCCCCCCACACCCCTCTCCGCGTGCCACGTCTTCCCTCCAGAATGTAAGCCTGAGGGCAGGGACTGTCCTCTTCATTCATTATTATTATTATTACCACTATTTATTCACATAGCACCATCAATGCACATGGTGCTGTACAGAGTAAAACAGTAAATAGCAAGACCCTGCCGCATAGGCTTACATTCTAATAAAATCATAGTAAAACAATAAGGAGGGGAAGAGAATGCCAACAGGCACAGGGTAGGGTAAGCAGGCACAGGGTAGGGTAAAACTAACAGTATAAAGTCCGCACAACATCAAGTTTTAAAAGCTTTAGGAAAAAGAAAAGTTTTTAGTTGAGCTTTAAAAGCTGCGGCTGTCTTTTAAATAATAATAATAATAATAATAATAATAATAATAATAATAATAATAATAATAATATTTCTTACCCGCCTCTCCGATTGGATCGAGGTGGGGAACAACAGCAAGCATAAAATACAGGTTTAAAACATAGTACACACTGTTAAAGTCATCATAAAAACATCCTAAAAGCATATTAAAAGCATCCTACCACTTTCATAGTGGAATATCGTGCTTGGGGTAGATGACCCCTTAGATGTAGGTTTACCATTTCATTGGGAATGAGGGTCATGAGGCGGGGCATTGGAAGTGCCATTAAACTTTCTCCTAGTGTTTTAAAGTTTATCTTTGCATCTATGATACATTTTTTATTTTTGTCTCTCAGATTTTCAAGATTCAAGATTCTGAATTTTGGAGCCGGTTGCTGGGATCCGAGATTGCCCAGTGCCATTGTGGGAGCACGAATTGTACATAGCTCAAACAATAGCAGATGATTTTGTATGGGTTCCACATCTCAAAGAAACCTGAATTGACAACCTAAATAACTTTTCCTATCAGTCAATTGCCTTGATTGAAGTGCCATTTGAACGCAAAATGGAATGAGTGCTTAAGCTTAAAGGGACAAAGGGGAACCCCACCCCACCCCCAACAAAAAAAAACCCCTTAGCTAGACTAATTCCAAAAAGTGTCTTTTGTCTGTGCTGCTTGTTCCACCCGTGATGCAGCTAACAAATCTTAGACCCTGGACTTACTGAACTTATGCTTCTTTCTTTTAAGATGGCCACGTGTAGCGCTTCAGGTGTGAGACACACAGCTGACATTTCTCTTCTCCCCGCCCTGCCTTTCCACACTTCACAATGGGTTTTACATTCCTGAAATATTACAGCGAAACAAAACAAACGACCTGTTTGACAAACCTGATTAAAAAAGAGAGACAAAATCCTCAGTTCGGCATTTTAAACTCACTTAAATCATAGCACTATTCTGACTACAGGAATATAATAGAGTATGCATCCATTTTACCCAAAATATATTTATTTTGGGTAAAATGATGTTGTGGTGAGAAGAAATGATGTTGTGGTGAGCAGAATGAGCCCAGTATGCCCGTGCCAGTCCAGATGTTGACCCGGAACCTATTTGGGAGGACCCCATCACCTGCTGCTCTCTAGGCGATCATTTGGATCTCCTCATGAGCTGCGGGGCCCCCAGGTTTCAGCCCCCATGTACAGATCTAGCTGCATCACTGCCATCAAATGTCTCTGAAAAGCTTGCTTGTTCATCCCTGCTATCTATCTGATATTCACAGGTGTAGTGCCTCTACACTTTTGTAGTGTCACACAGAGGAGGGCCAGGATCTCTTCTTGATCCTCCCAGAGTGCAGGTCACGGAATAGTGGGCTCAAGTTAAAGGAAGCCAGATTCCAGCTGGATATCAGGAAACTTCCTGACTGTTAGAGCAGTACGACAATGGAACCAGTTACCTAGGGAGGTGGTGGGCTCTCCCACACTAGAGGCCTTCAAGAGGCAGCTGGACAAGCATCTGTCAGGGATGCTTTAGGGTGGAGTCCTGCATTGAACAGGGGGTTGGACTCGATGGCCTTGTAGGCCCCTTCCAACTCAGCTATTCTATGATTCTATGAACCTGGAGGCTCCAACTCCCCATCATGGCTGCTGATAACCATTTATAAAACTGTCCTCCATGATTTCCCCCAATCCTGTTTGAAAGCCATTTAAAGGGCTGCCTATTGCCCCCCCCCCCCAATGTTGTTGTAGTAATGTTGTTGAAGAGCCAGGATCTCTTCTCGATCCTCCCACAGTGCAGGACACGGAATAATGGGCTCAAGTTAAAGGAAGCCAGATTCCGGCTGGACATCAGGAAAAACTTCCTGACTGTTAGAGCGGTATGACAATGGAACCAGTTACCTAGGGAGGTTGTGGGCTCTCCCGCACTAGAGGCCTTCAAGAGGCAGCTGGACAACCATCTGTCAGGGATGCTTTAGGGTGGATTCCTGCACTGAGCAGGGGATTGGACTTGATGGCCTTGTAGGCCCCTTCCAACTCTGCTATTCTATGATTCTATGATTCTAAATTCCATTATCCACTGGACGGAGAAGTACTTCATTTTCTCTGTCCTGAAATATTGGCTCCTGCTTTTGCCATTTTCATTCCACCCACCTTCTTTACACTTGAGAGACATCTCTGCCAAATGGGGGGTGGGAAGGGGAAAGAGGGGTGGGGGTGGGGCTTAGACGAAAGCTGGTTCCTTACCCTCAGAAGTGTGTATGACTTTGGGGGGAGGGTGGGGAAAGAAAGGGGAAAATATTTTAAACAGATTTTTATTTGAAAGATGAGCCGAAAGAGACATCAAAACAGATCAAAGCAACTAAAGGAAGTGAAAAAAAATGCAAGAGGGGAAAAAAAAGCTCCTGCAGTAACATTGGATGAAAATTAATCTTCTCAGATCTGTTTAAAAGATATTCTGTTTGATCTTTTATATCTTCTGCTGTGATTATCCAGGTTCCTTTTGAAGTTCTGAGCCCCATAGAACTGATATGTAAAAGTCCACATACATATGTATTAATAGGGTACACACAGGCATGCTGGCTGGGCTGATCATGTGTGGATTCACTGCAAATGGGAGGTGATTTAGTGGCAGACGAAGAGATCGCAGGGATGGATTTCCTTATGCAAGCACACTGTGGCAAGGCAGTCACATCTGAGAGGCATGGATGTCACAGCTGTAGCATGTGAGAAACAGGTATCCCGATTGGGAGCCAAAGAGATGCATGCCCTCCCCAGAATCAGGCCAACTCCAGGGGGCCTTAGGTACTGCCCTAGTCTTGTTCTTCAAGTCAAGTTCTTCAAGTCAAGTTCTTCAAGTCAAGTTCTTCAAGTCAAGTCAATGTAACCGGATTCATTCAGATCCAGTTATTAATGATGTGTTAAAGGGATGGGGAAAAATTGGGGAAGATAATTTGGCAGAATTTCCCCCCTCTTTTGTTTGGCTGGCAAAATTGAAAATGTTTGCCAAATCTAAGCAAGGGACTCAACGAATTATTTAGTCCCTTATATATATTCTAGCCAAATACCCAACCAAACTATGTCTTTGTTCTGGAGGCCAAAGTATTGCTTCTCTTTGTGTGTGCCTGTGAATTGGACAGAATATTTCCCCAAAAAGTGTTAATGCATTAAAATACTCACCTCCGCCACCCACCCACAGACTTAAATCCTGTTAGCTGGTAACTCCTAACCATTTTTCCTGGTTAGGGATTCTTTCTCGTTCTTAGAGAAATCCTAAACAATGAGGGATCATGTTGTGCGTGTGATGACATCGTGGTGTATCTTAGCCAGTTAGATCTGGCATCATGCTGAAATCACAGAGATCAAAGCTGATTTAAAATGAGAACAGTAAATGTGAATCCTTCCTGGGCAATTATGTAAATGGCATTCAGACAATTACTGAAAGCACTCAAGTAAGAGTTGAGATTTATTGATGAAAGTCAGAATTTTCTAGCATTCTTGGGGCCATTACATAGCTTATAAGAAATACCGGTAAAAGTAATAATTCTCCAAATTTCTGCCACTTGCTGCAACGTAGTACATACCTAATATCTTATGTAATCTTTTAATAAAAGCTTGGTGAAGTATTGCTTGGAATGGACAAAAACACAGCCTTTCACACGTGCCAATTCAGTTTCCTTTAAAGGGTTGCAGCAAGCACTATTTTTCACATAGAGTTCCTGAAGTGAAATGTTCTTTTTCTGTCTCATTGAGGCTGCTGGTTGATTCATATTTTCTTTCCCTTCCTCTTTGCTTTCTCTTTCAACCTGGTGTGCCAATTCCCACTCATTTGCATAAAAAGGCATTTAATGCACAAAACCAACATGTACAAGCGTGCCCATACTAGCTTCTATTCACGTGTGTGCTTCTGCGTTCTTTCTTTTCCTCTGGTGTGGGATTACTAGAGTGAAGAAGGATGTAGGCACAGGCAACAGCAGCTTTGTAAAGAGTCTAAAAATCCCTGCCTTAAATGGTCAATCCAGGCTTGTTTTGAAAGTTGCTTTTGAAATCTCCAGTGCCTGTAATTTCTCTGCTTGTGGCTGTCAAGTTTTAGGATGTGAGTATCTCTCTGAAATTGGCTACCATTGATCAGAAACTTATTTGATATATGCCATTAAGTAGACATCAGTCACTATAGACTAGGCTCAGACTAAAATTTACAACATCAATCCATTCACCTATCAAATCTAGCATGGGAGAGCTGAAAATAAATTTAGCCCATAAATGCCGTCGTTTCTGACACTGCAGGTAGAAATACCTTTTTATAGCAATGCTTCTGGCCAAATCACTTCTTTAAACAATCCTCCCCTTCTCTCAATCTCAGCCAAACAACCAGGTATGGGCTTTGTGGCAATTTGCCTTTTCAAATCAAAGATGAAGATGTTTTTGTGACAATTTGCAAAAGCGAAAACGAGGAGAAACTTTAGAGCAGGGAACATGATGCACAGGGAAGTGGAGTTTATTTTGTGGCATCAACTCCTAACTTCACACATCTACTGGTATGGGGTCTAAACTGGTTGCAACTATCCAAGAAGGAGGTCTTGGGGCCGTGGGGGATTGCATACCAAAAACATTAGTGGAGCATTGGGTGGCAATAAAAATGGATGCAATTCATCCAGCATTAGAAATTATGCTCAGCAATTTCTATGCTCACATGTGGCAATGAAACCTCTGAGAATGAGTGGCTGAGTTGGTGTGGTGAATGTTCATGTGGTCAAGGGGCGGAATAGTTTCTAGTCCAACTTCTGTGAGGGATGGAGAAACTGACAGTGTGGCTGGGATTAAAAAATTTCCCCAGCAGGATGGGGGTTGGGGAGGGATTGCTGGGCAGAGCAAAGCTAAAAAAAAAAAAAAAAAGAATGGATTGAAAGAGAAATACTCAAATGAAGGAACATGTAGGCAGGCTTGAAGAAAGAGGCAGGACCCTGATGCAAAACGAGAGGAGGAGTCTTCAAGAAATCCCACTGTTCTTAATACAGAGGCTGGGTCATGGCAGGGATGGATTTCGCGGATTGATTTCAACGAACTAGCTAATTCTTTAAACGGCTGGGGTCCACGATGCCGACACTTTGGGGAACACTGCGTAGAGTTCTGAATGTCCCATCTAAAATGAAAGGTTTTTGGAGGGCTGGAAAATGTACCACGAAGAGCAACGAGAGGATTGCAACACCTTCCCTATGAGGAGAGGCTAAAGTGTGTATGTGTGTGTGGGTGCTTTCTGACTTAGAAAAAAGGGATGGCCAAGGGGCATCACGATAGAAGTTAATAACATTGTGAGTGGTGTGGGGCGAGTGAAAATGCAGCCGTTTTATTTTCTCCCTCTTTCCTACGCCCTTTCCACACCGTCATTTTTTGGAGGGATCATCCCTGTGTGTCCAAATGACGCACAGGGGATCCCGGGATCAGGGAGGAATGATACCACCATTTCTTTGGGATAACTGAGACCTCAGTTATCCCAATTTTACATGAGGTCCTGGGACAATCCCAAGGACCGCGGCCGGTGTGGGCGCCCGTCCCAGCTTCTTCCCTCTTCCCTGTGAGTAGTAGGGGTCATCAGACAGAAGGAGCCAGGACAGGGGGCGGTGGGGGGGGGGAGTCCATGGCCCTCAAGGAAGGAGAGGGGAGCGGAGTCAGGGCGTTTTTTCTTACCTTGTAATTTTCGCCAGAGCGAAAATTCGGCTTTGGGGCGGTATATAAATTTAATAAATAAATAAATAAATAAATGGTGTTATTTGTGGGTGATGGAAGTTATAGTCCAACACATATTGAAGGCACCACTTTGGGGGAAGGCTGAATTTGACAAGCCCATGGAGCAGGAGTCCATCAATAGCTATCAGCAATGATAGCTGAAAGGAACCTGCATTTTAAAACAACAACTTCTGAGTCCCAAAGACGTTCAACCAAAGTCGTTCAACTCCTGAGTCCCAAAGACGTTCTGGGATAATCAGATCATCCCGAAGGAGAAATAGGCTGCAGTGCAGACTTAACATTGGTCCCAGTAGTATTGTGCCTGACCCTTGGCTTATTCTGGCTTTGGCCATTCAAACCCAGGACTCTGGGTTATGTAGTGATTTTTGAGGGCGCTACTGGAGCGCCTTCCAACTGCAGATGCTGGGAATCGAACCTGTGACCTTCTGCATGAAAAGCATATACTCTACTACTCAGCTCTGACTCCCCCAAAACAAAATCGCTCCAACAGGGTTTAAGCGGCACACCCATCTCCCCAGGCGTTTCCGTATTTCAGCCTAAACCTCTATGCCGGTTCTATTAATTCTATGGATCCTTTTCAGTAGAGTTTCATCTCAATAGCTGTGATGTTAGATTTTTATTTTCTCCCCCCCCCCATTTCCTGCTGTTTCCTATGATGCTGTGCTGCATTTCGCAGAACAGATAGCGGAATCCACAGCCCCTCCCTCTCAACTGTGATTATTTTATTTGTACTTACAAGTGTACAGTAGAACCCAGTAAATTATTTCATTTTCATACCCTCTGAAAAAAGATGATCAAAGGGCTTATTTGCAGCTAAGAACGCACATGTTGGTCACTGAATGAGGGGTGGGCTTCTCTCTCTTTTCTTGCATGCAAAAATCAATCGAAAGAGATTTTGTTAAATTAAAATATATGCCTAGCTTTCCTGGCTTTGGAGCCTTTAACTAGGTTTGTTGTTAGGGTTATTATCCGAGGCTTTGCTGTGAACAGTGTGGAAAAGGAGGGGGGGTGAAGCTGTGATTTCTCTCTTGGGAGGGGGGAAGTTGTCAAGAGAAATGGGCCCTTTGGTTTTTCATCAACGGGCACATGCTGACGACAGCAAGGGTCAAAGAAGACAAAAAACAATATCCCGAGAAGAAAGAAAGAAATTAAAGAGGGGGGAAATGAAGACACAGCTCAGATATAAAAGCACAGTGTGATTCTCTCCTTCTGACTGTCCTTTTTAAAGATGCAAATCCACACACCCCCTTCCCCAGCTCAAGAGAGTCTTGGGGAATGATATATGTTCCTCCAGAAACGGCTTCATTTGAAAGTGCCAGAGCTGTGTAATTGAACTGTTCAATGGCTGCTTGTGCTTCATTGAAAGAAAACTAAAGAAGTGTGTGTGTGTGTGTGTGTGTGTGTGGTGGTGGTGGTGGGCAGTTTGGGACTCTAATAATAATAATAAAAATGTTGAGAAATACTTGTCGGAATTCCCTCCCTCCCATTTGACCTTGTAAATCAAGGAGTTCTGACTTGCCTGATTCTCTCTACTTCTCCCCACCCTCCACCATCACATCTTGCGTGGGTGCTGGTTGAAGTCGGAGATCAAAGGGTTCCCAACAGAGGCTTGGCATTGGCTCACCAGGATAAACACATTTGCTCTCCGGGTATTTTGGTTGAGAAAGAGCAAACTAGTCCTCTGACTGAAGTCAATGACATCCTGTGCATACGCGCCATGCAAAATCAAATCCCACGTAATTATTTTGAGTCCCTAATCCATCAAGGCCATAAGGTTTGAACCAGTATATGTTAAAGGTTGCCTCTACCCCATGACCTGCCATGGCCTCTTAGATCTTCCAAGAAAACCCTTCTGATTATTCCATCTATGTCAGCGGTCCCCAACCCTTTTGGCACCAGGGACTGGTTTTGTGGAAGACAATTTTTCCACGGACCGGGGGGGGGGAGGGCGTTGAGGGGATGGTTTTGGGAAACCCCCCGTCCCCCCACTCCAGCATCATGGCTTTGCTTCAGCTGGGTGGGCACCTAGCTGAAGCGAAGCCATGATGCTGGAGTGGGTGGGCAGGCGGGCGGCTTCGAAACGGTGTGCCCTGAAATCACTCTCCCAGAGCGGCTTCCAACCAGGCACGCCATTCCGAAGCCACACACACACACACCCAGCATCCTGGCTTTGCTTTGGCTGGGCAGGCGAGGTGGTGCCCCGTGCCCAGGTACTCTGGGTTGGGGGTGGGTGGGTGAAAGCAGATCACCTGCGCAGCCTGGTCCGTGGCCTGGGGGTTGGGGACCCCTGATCTACATCCCAAGTTGAGATAGGAAGGATCTGTTGCTGTATGTAGGTGTTCCAGCATAGTAGTCCTATACTTGCACTACTACATCCTGGGTAGGTGGGGTGTGTAAACTCAACAAAGCCCAAGTCTGTGCCCTTAATGGAGTCTTTGCATTACCTTCTTCTTTGGGTTGGCCTCTTGTGGTAGAACTTCACAGGCTCTGGGGCCACAGCTAGACCTAAGGTTTATCCTGGGATCATCCAGGGTTCGCCCCTGCCTGAGCACTGGATCCCCTGTGTGTCACCTGGATGAACAGGTTTGACCCCTGGACGATCCAGGGATAAACCTTAGGTCTAGCTATGGCCTGGATTTAGTAAGGGGTAGAATGTTAGAATGGTGGGGATAGTTATGAAAATGTGGCCATAAAGATGAATATAGTGGAGATGTTGGATCCTGGTTATAGCCATCTATATAGCCATGCCCCATTTTCCTTATTGTGTTTCTTTCCTTTCCTTCAATGTCTCTTCCTTAGATCCCTATGTTTTGCAATCTTTCTCTCTTAGAAGTTCTGCTTCCTCCTCTGCCACTGGTTGTGGACACACCCTGTCGATATAAGGAGATAGTTGTGACCACAATCCTAAACCACAATGAGTCATCTTGAAGACCTAGTCTAGTGAATATTGGTTTGTATCACTTGAATCATCTTCCGTTGGAAGAAACTCCTACAGGTGCTATACTTTGCATCACCCAGGGAACCATTTGTACAAAAAATGAACATAGAAGGATTGCAACACTGGCCTCAGCTAGACCTACTGATCTAGTGCAACAGAGGGGTGAAAATGAGGGCTGTGCTCCGCTTCGCTTCAGATTGGAGAAGCGATAGCGAGGCGGCCTGTTTCGCCTCTGACAAAGGTGGAGACGGATTGGATTGGGGAGCTGTGGATTGAGACAAAGCAGGTCGAGACCACGTGGATCCTTCGCCTTGATCCAGAGCTCTGAAAAAAAGGTAAGTGGGGGCTTACCTGGCACTGCTGCAGTCCGTGCGGTGATGGCGGCAGAGCCAGGTAAGGGGCAGGGCGGCTTACCTGGCTCCATCGCGGTCCGGCGGCGGCTTCAACTGAGGCTGAGGATTGAAACAGGAAGACCAGGCTGCGCTGCAGCCTGGTCTTCCTGTTTGAGTCCTCAGCTGAAGCTGAAGCTGCCGCCAGACCGCGATGGAGCCAGGTAAGGAGGGAGGAGGGAGGGGGCCTTACCTGGTGCTGCTGGTGCAGCTGCAGTCCATGTGGTGACAGCGGCGGAGCCAGGTAAGGGGCAGGGGGAAGGCTGCTTACCTGGCTCCATCGCAGTCCAGCGGCAGCTTCAACTGAGGCTGAGGATACAAACTGGAAGACCAGGCCACGGCTGCAGCCTGGTCTTCCTCTTTGAGTCCTCAGCTTCAGTTGAAGCCGCCGCTGGACCACAACGGAGGCAAGTAAGTTGTGAGGGGGTAGGCGGGCCTTACCTGCCGCCACCAGAGAGCTCCAATTCGGATCTGGAGCTCCGCAGTGGAGCAGAGCGGACCATAGGTGGATCAACGCGAGGTGAAGCGGACCTGATCCGGAAGTTGTGGATCGGGAATTGGAGCAGATCAGGAGGTCTGTGAAGATCTCACAATATTTTTATAGTGAGATCTCCCCCTCTGTTTACATGCGGTGCCCAACAACCTCAGAGGGAAAGAATGTCACCCCTGGCATTTTGGTTTTTTGTTTTTAAAGAGGAAGGACTTGTGCACAAAAGATAAGTGGTGTTCTTGGTTTGTTTTTAGAATTTTCCCCACTCCCCCCAGCCCAGCCCTGATGGGCAAAGATGCACAGGTCCCAGCTCCTCATGAGTAACCATGAGGAGCCAGGACAAACTGTGGTGGTGGGCCACACTTTCCGGGGTCTCAGGATCATCCCGAGACCATGGAAAAAGCAGGCCTAAAGTGGAGGGCCAGATCCTGGGGCAAGGGAGGAATCATCTGGGATCCCCTGTGCACCATGTGGACACACAGGGATGATCCCGGGGATTGCTCCAGGATAAAACTCCATCCAGCTATGGCCCATGTCTCACCTCCTGGTGTGATTTCCTTCCAAAAAAATAATATCAATGAAATCACTATTATTTCAATTCACTTGAAGAATAAACATGTTTTATACAGCAACCAGCTCTTGCAAAGCACACTGCCATAATAATAAGGTTATTGCAGAAGCATCGTGGGGAAATCAGTCGTCTTGGTTGTTGTTGGTTCTGATGGGAAGTAAAGTGAGTAGAGCAAGTTTCAAAGCAGAAGGGCCTTAAAAAAAGCAGCCCACTTGAGATTAAAGTCCCCTGCTTGAGAGAACTCAGAGCTCTTGCTGTAGTCCAACATGATCCTGGATGAAAATCTGCTCTGAGGGATCAGGGAACATAAACTAGAGGTAAATCCCATAAGAAACGCAGAGCATGGGAGTACAGCCACAAAGTTGGGGCAGGAGGGGAAAGGGAAGGAAAAATTATCTACAAAAAATATAAAATCAATTTAACAATCACAAGGCTCTAACTCCTTCCCATCTCCTGCCTTTATCTGGTGCTAACTAAGTAAACCCTTCCTGGTGGTGGAGCAAAAATCCCGTTAATAAATTCTATGGCGGCCTCATTTCCAGCATGGGGCTGATGAAACGCTACAATACCTAGAGAATAAATTAGACCCAGGTCCAGGATAGCAGTACACAACTCCTTTCTGTCAAACAGTGCTAGCATGAACAACCTGAGGCAGACAACCTCTTGGAAGGAAGATGTGGTGTGTGTGTGTGTGTGTGTGTGCAATGCCTTGGGGCACATGGATCATGATGCTACATACTCCTTAATTATCGATATACAGGGGCTGTCGTGGGACCACAGGCTACAGGCCATGCATCTCTTTCTTGGTTCTGTGGGTATCGATTGACGAGCTAACGAAGTTTTTGACTGTTCCCTCCAAAGTGGAAAAGTTCCCATTTCAGTCGGAAAATGTTTCATCCTCAACTCCTCGCTAAATGTAGTTGGGGTTGCATTTGAAATTCAGCTGTCGCTCAGTGCAACCACAACAGTTTACCCTAATTTTCCTCTCTCTACACGCAGGACCACCTCCCATAAATATTCCTGAACAACTGCATTGATGCTGAGTCACTGGGTCAAAAAATGCACGTCGTTTGCCTCTTTCCAAAATTTCCTTTTGAAATGAAATAGGTTGCCCCCCCCCAAACAATCATTACCAAAAGAAGGGAGGCGGGTGGCTACTAGGAGGAGCAGGGCCTTCTCGGCTGTGGCACCCCGGCTGTGGAATGAGCTCCCCAGAGTTTATTCCACAGTTTAGGGTTTAAAGCCCTAAACGGTTTGGGGCTAGGTTATTTGAAAGAACGTCTCCTCCCATATGTACCTGCCCGGACCTTAAGATCATCTACAGGGGCCCTCTCCGTGAGCCCCTACCAAAGGAAGTGAGGCAGGTGGCTACTAGGAGGAGGGCCTTCTCTGCTGTGGCACCCTGGCTGTGGAATGAGCTCCCAAGAGAGGTCCGTCTGGCGCCTACACTGTACTCCTTTCGTCGCCAGCTGAAGACCTTTTTATTCTCTCAGTAATTTCACTTAAATTTAAATTCTGCTGTTTTAATTTCATATTTTAACCTATATCAATTTCTGCTGTGTGGTTTTATCCTGGTCGTTCTTTTTATATTGTATTTTGTATTTGTGTTTTTAAATTGTTGGTTGGTTTTATTATGGTCTTCATGGTTTTAATTTTTGTGAACCACCCAGAGAGCTTCGGCTATTGGGCGGTATAGAAATGAAATAAATAAATAAATAAACCATTCCTGTCCGGTTATGAATCCAAGATAATCCCATCAAAGGCCATTTCACCCAGCAGGTCTCATAGAGGAGGAAGATTCCCCCCACCCAAATTTGAGAAGTGCATGAAATTGTATGTAACATTGACTATATCGCTCTCATCCCTACCCTGAAATGTACACTCTGCTAACAATATTGATTTGAACAACAACAGGGATGGTTAAAAAGAAAGAAAGAAAAAAAGATGGCACACAGTTCCTTAGAAAGTAGAGACTCTTCTCCTGGATTTTCAAACACCCGCCCCCCCCCCCCCTACACACTGGCTTTTGCCTGGCCAACACTGCAGAAAGAAGCCTTGGCATATTTTCAAAAGGGAGGCCGAATAAGATGGCGGAGAGGGCATGGATGGCAACGCTTACATTAATCAGAGAGAAAAGCTCTGTCTCCTAGAATCCTTTCATTAGCCAGCAAGACAGGTGACCTTTGACCTCCTGCATCACTTACTTCCCTGGTAACAACTCCTCCTGGCAGATCATCTTTCTTGTAGGCCTCATCCATATTCAAAGAGGCATCATATCCAAGCATCACTAAGAGGCTAATCAAATGGATTTCTTTCTTTCTTTCTTTCTTTCTTTCTTTCTTTCTTTCTTTCTTTCTTTCTTTCTCTCTCTCTCTCTCTCTTTCTCTCTCTCCCTCCCTCCCTCCCTTCCTTCCTAGAAAAACCGAGCTGAAACTATGCAGAGTTTTCTTGTGAACTGCGTCCTGTTTACAGCAATTTTTTGTCCATCTTCAGCAACAATGTCTCTTTCCTCATTTCCATCGCCTCCGCTCACCGGAATGGCTAGCTAAGTATTGTCTCGTGGTGTCATTCCCAGGGCCGGTGCCAGACTATATTGCGCCCTAGGCAGGCACATTCTGAAGCCTTTGCCCCGCCCTCCATGCACATGTGTGCATGCGCCCGCGCCCACCCGCTTCCGGCTTTGAAGCCGGAAGTGGCTTCCTGGTGTGCCGTACTGAAGCCTCCGACTTGCGCCTGCTCCTGGCTTTGAAGCCAGGACGCTGGGGTTGGGGGGGCGGGGTGGAGGCTTCGAAGCAGCACGCCCAGAAGTGGCTTCCTGGCGCGCCGTTCTGAAGCCTCCACCTCCAACCCCAGCATCCTGGCTTCGAAGCCAGGAGCGGCTTCCGGCAGGGCGCTGGCTTCAAAGCCAGGATGCTGGGGTTGGGGGGCTGCCGGGGCGGTGGCTTTGGAACAGTGCGCCCGGAAGCCGCTCTCCAGGTGCGCTGTTCGGCGCCCTAGTTTAGTTGGTGCTCTAGGCCGCCGCTTGAGTTGCCTCTATGGTAGCGCCGGCCCTGGTCATTCCATTCACTGCTTGATTACTCATGCAACTAATTCAGGAAGGACAAAGACGCAGCAGCCAAGAGGTGCGGGATATGATACCTAAGCCATAGGAAAACGCTCAGAGAAATATTCAAAGAATTTAAGTGTTTTTCATGCTAATTATCCCACCAAAAATGGCTAGTTTCGAACAACGAATGAAAGCTGGCAAATATTTTATCCCGTTTCCCTCTCGAACAGCCCCTTTTATTGGTTTAAGATGTTAGGTGTGGCCATTTGGTTGATTTACAACAGATTTGTACATGGCTTCAGTGGTCTGGGAAGGGCAAGGCAGATTTGTCCATTTTTTCTATGCCACTGAAATACAAGGAAAGCATTTTGGGTATCCAAGATGTGATTCCTTGCCATGGTCATGTTGCCCTCCCTGAAGGCTGGGCAAGATTCTCATGTGAAGGGAGGAATCATTGCGACCGGCTTCTCACAGGGTTCGTTAATCTAGACGTAACCAGAACAGCAGGGGAAGAAATCACGAGGGACAGCATCCCGGTGGAAGAGGTTGGCTGGGTGATCCAGGTTTGAAGGCAAGAGATGGGCTTTTTCTTCAGGTGGGATTGTTTGGAGCAAGGGTGCAGGGCCTCCCTGGAGGTCCCCGTCTGAACCTGAGAGGTTACCAGAAGACCGTGTCCCCTTTCCTCCAACCACTGATAGTTTGGTGGCTTCTTTGCTTTTGCACAGTTTTTCATCATTGTAAAATACTGGCAAAGTTGCAGTGTGCAGCGTATTTCATTAGGGTGTGCACCCAGTTATTTATTTTTTAAAGGCAAACATTTATTGAAGACTCATTGTTTTTGTTCATTTATTTATTAAACGCTGTTCCACTGTACTCAGCATTCAGATTCCCTCACTACTGGAGGGCTGTTGCAAGTGAGAAAGGGATGAGGAGACCTTCCTCAAGCCCCAGAATTGGTAGGGCTTTGTGGTCTGATCAGAGGAGGGTCTTACAAGGTGATATTAGCCTTCAGGTCCCCTCCTCCTGGCTTCTTTGAAATGTGGCTCCCAGCAGACAGATATTATTGCTTGAGACATTAGGGTGTGCCTGGGCACACCCAGCACGCCCCTTGCACATGCCTATGCATGTCTGCCTGTGCACATGTTTGACACTTCTCAAACCATCTGCTCAGTAAGTCCTCTTGGTGAGGTTCAGGCAGTTTATTTAGGCTCTGCACTTGAAAGGAAGGAATCATAGAATCATAGAATAGCAGAGTTGGAAGGGGCCTACAAGGTCATTGAGTCCAACCCCTTGCTCAATGCAGGAATCCACCCTAAAGCATCCCTGACAGATGGTTGTCCTGCTGCCTCTTGAAGGCCTCCAGTGTGGGAGAGCCCACAACCTCCCTAGGTAACTGATTCCATTGTCGTACTGCTCTAACAGTCAGGAAGTTTTTCCAGATGTCCAGCAGGAATCTGGCTTCCTTTAACTTGAGCCCGTTTTTCCGTGTCCTGCACTCTGGGAGGATTGAAAAGAGATCCTGGCCCTCCTTTGTGTGACAACCTTTTAAGTATTTGAAGAGTGATCTCATGTCTCCCCTCAATCAAGAGGAAGTTTGCCTCTTTCACCATATGGTAATGGCGGGGCAACAGGGAGACCAGAGACCTTCAGAGACCTTAAGAGAGACCTTAAGAGACTTTCTGGGACCTTAAGAGACTTTCTGGGATGGTCATGTGAATTAGCCCGTTGTTACTAAAGAGGAAGGACACAAATCGAATCCTGCATTTCAAAGCCTACATTGGATCCACTGAGGAAGGTTCTGAAATCAGACAGTCCTACCTGAATATTTGGGGCTGAATTTCCCTGCATATAATGCAGTCTGGGGCCTGTTCAAATTGGGGCTATTTTTTTTTTTTAACGAAGACCCTCTCTCCAAAAGCAGTTGGAGCCAAATGTCAGCTACATATTGGCTTTTCATGGGTCATTGCTTTAAATTAAATAATCTGGCAGACTCTCGTACACATTGCTGCAGGCAGAAGCAACAGAATTTAGCACTGTTTCTAATCCCCTGAGATAAATATGGTCTGAGTTCCACTGAACTAGAATCACTGAACAGATTTCTCTCGAAGTTTCGGCCTCATATCAAAATTTGCTGGCTCCATTAGCATGCATGCCAATTAGTCATTAGGTTCACAGGGATTTTGTCAGGACGAAATGGGATAACCCCAAGCACACTGCCCCGCGCTGCTTAGGAGAATGGAACAGTGCGAAGCTGGTGTATAAACACATTCACGTTTAACACATCAGGTTACGCTGCATCATGGGATTCATAGTATTCTCACTATAAATGTAACACCCAAATCCAGGGTTGCTGTCATGCAATATGTGAAACTCACGGACTGGAGGCACGTATTATCTAGCGAGACAAGAATAAATGAATGGAACCATTTCTTTATATTAACTTATTCCAGACTTATCTTCAGAAGCTGTGATGTATAATTTATTCTTCACGTCTTTCCCTTGCTTTCTTCAGCGCATGCCAATATTGCAATGAGCACCTTTGGTTTACTGCAGTTCTCATCACTAACATAGCGCGATGCAGGATGGTTGACCCATACCTAGGTTCATCTCAACGGAAGAGAGCTCTGTGGGGGCTGCAGTTTTTCCTTGGCAGCCTGAACCTCTGCACTGTGTTATTTCTGGAAGCCCTCCCCCCTCAACTCCCCCCCCCTCACCATCTACTGCCTGGCAGATACTTGCTGCATGGCGAGCAAGCGAGCTAAGTTCATTAAAATAGAATTTGGTGGGTTATCACACCAAATTAACTCTACTTGCATCTGCTGCCTGTCACTTTTGATCCTCCCTCCCTTTTATCACTTAATACTTCTGCTACCTGCCCAAGCCAACTTTACAGTGAGCGGAACTTGTAGGCTCAGCTGAGTGCTGCTTGATCTGCAAACTCCTTCGTGTTTCGCACAGACTTTGGAGGAAAGGAGACTTCCTTCTGGTGAAGTCCATTCGCTCATGGTCAAGTGAACATCAGCAATGTTCTTGTGGAGAAACCATAGATGGCAAAAGAGTCGTCCACCATGGCTTTGTCTTGCTTAAATCAAAATCCTTCTCATCCTCCTGATCCATGTAAGGTATAAAGTTTACTAGCAAACCCAATATTAGATCTAGCAGCTAGAAGACAGCTTGGCCACGTGCCCTACTCAGGGTAACTCTCAATATTCTCTCATTTTGATATTCATTTTGAAAGCTAGTTACCCAGCTGGACAACACATCTCATTGAACGTTGGTATTGTTTCAGTCGTGGTAGGACCAAAGGAAGGTGCCTCATACCAAATCAATAGGTCCATCTAAGACCATAGCTAGACCTATGGTTTATCCCTGGGCTTTAAACTGAATCTTACGGGGGCGAGAGACATAAACCTTGAGGCAACAATGGATGAAGGCCATGGCACCACAGTTCAGAGAACAGCTCCAATAGTGCCCCAAAATAGTGTCCGCAACAATGTAGGAACAAAGCCAGACTATAAAACACATGGTCTTCGATGTCTATATACTAATGCCCAGAGCATGGGAAACAAACAGAATGAACTTGAACTCTTATTACATGAAGGCAAATACGACTTGATAGGTATAACTGAAACTTGGTGGGATGACTCCCATGACTGGAATATAGCAATATAACTTGTTCAAAAAGAACAGAAGAAATAGAAAGGGAGGTGGAGTTGCACTATATGTTAAAAATACCTATCCCTGCACAGAAATACAGGCGGATCAGACTGGGAGCCCCATCGAGAGCATCTGGATTAAAATAAATGGGGCAAGGAATAAAAAGAACATGATAATCGGAGTCTACTACCGACCACCCAATCAAGGAGAAGACGAGGACGAAACTTTTGAGAAACAAATTGCCAGTGTTTCAAGGAAGTGTGATGTAGTAGTGATGGGGGACTTCAATTACCCTGATATCTGTTGGGAGACCAATACTGCCAAAAGCGGCCCTTCCAAGAAATTCCTGACATGTGTGGGTGATAACCTTCTCCCACAGAAAGTGGAAGAAGGAACTAGAGGATCGGCAATCCTTGACTTGATATTGACCAATAGGGATGACTTAGTGGATAAAGTGGCAGTTACGGGAACTCTGGGGGAAAGTGACCACGTCATACTTGAATTCTTGATTATGAAGGAGACAAAAGTTGAGTGTAGCCATACACGTACTCTGGATTTTAGGAAAGCTGATTTTAATAAACTCAGAACTATGATAAGTAAGGTCCCATGGCAAATGAGCCTAATGAGAAAAGGAGTGCAGGATGGGTGGGAGTATTTAAAAAAGGAAATTTTAAAGGCACAGTTACAAACAATTCCAACAAGGAGAAAAGATAGAAGACAACAGAGGAAACCAATGTGGCTCCACAAAAAGCTTAGAGATGACCTGAAAACCAAAAGGGATACATATAGGAAGTGGAAGGAAGGCCAGGCTACAAAAGAAGAGTACAGACAAGTGGCGCAGAAGTGCCGAAATGGCGTCAGGAAGGCTAAAGCTCAGAATAAGCTGAGATTAGCGAGGGATGCTAAAAGCAATAAAAAGGCTTTCTTCAGATATGTGAGTAGTAAAAGACAGAGGAAAGAAATGGTGGTTCAACTGCTTCATGAGGATGGCAAATTGATAACAGATGACAAAGAAAAGGCTGAAGTGCTCAATTCCTACTTTGCCTCAGTCTTCTCCCAAAAACGGGTCTATGACCCCCCTGAAAAAAGTGGAGCAGAAGTTGAGGGGGCAGGATTGCAGTTTGAGATTGATAAACAAATGGTCAAAGAACACCTAATTTCCTTGAATGAGTTCAAATCTCCAGGGCCCGATGAACTGCATCCTAGAGTAATGAAGGAGCTAGCAGAAGAACTCTCAGAACCTTTGTCTATTATCTTTGCAAAATCATGGAAGACGGGTGAGGTGCCGGACGACTGGAGGAGGGCTAACGTTGTCCCTATCTTCAAAAAGGGCAAAAAGGAGGAACCTGGGAACTACAGACCAGTCAGTCTAACATCCATCCCTGGGAAAATTCTGGAGCAGATTATAAAGAAGTCAATCTGTAAACACCTTGAAATCAATGTGGTGATCACTAGAAGCCAACATGGATTTGTCAAGAACATGTCCTGTCAGACAAATTTGATCTCATTTTTTGATAAGGTAACCTCCCTTGTGGACCGTGGGAACGCTGTGGACATCATATATCTTGACTTCAGCAAAGCTTTTGACAAAGTACCACATGACATTCTGAGTAACAAACTAGCTAAAAGTGGGCTAGATGGAACAACTATTAGATGGATTCACAGTTGGCTACAGAATTGGACTCAAAGAGTACTTATCAATGGAACCTTCTCAAACTGGGGAGAGGCAACGAGTGGGGTACCGCAGGGCTCAGTCCTGGGCCCAGTGCTCTTCAACATTTTTATTAATGATTTGGACGAGGAGGTGCAGGGAACTCTGACCAAATTTGCAGATGACACAAAATTGGGTGGGATAGCTAATACCCTGGAAGACAGAAACAAACTTCAAAGTGATCTTGATAGGCTGGAGTGCTGGGCTGAAAACAACAGTATGAAATTTAATAGGGATAAATGCCAAGTTCTACATTTAGGAAATAGAAACCAAAGGCACAGTTACAAGATGGGGGATACTTGGCTCAGCAACACTACAAACGAGAAGGATCTTGAAATTGTTGTAGATCGCAAGCTGAATATGAGCCAACAGTGCGATATGGCTGCAAGAAAGGCAAATGCTATTTTGGGCTGCATTAATAGAAGTATAGCTTCCAAATCACGTGAGGTACTGGTTCCTCTCTATTCGGCCCTGGTTAGGCCTCATCTAGAGTATTGCGTCCAGTTCTGGGCTCCACAATTCAAGAAGGACACAGACAATCTGGAGCGTGTTCAGAGGAGGGCAACCAAGATGATCAGAGGTCTAGAAACAAAGCCCTATGAAGAGAGACTGAAAGAACTGGGCGTGTTTAGCCTGGAGAAGAGAAGATTGAGGGGAGACATGAGAGCACTCTTCAAAGACTTAAAAGGTTGTCACACAGAGGAGGGCCAGCATCTCTTCTCGATCCTCCCAGAGTGCAGGACACAGAATAACGGGCTCAAGTTAAAGGAAGCCAGATTCCATCTGGACATCAGGAAAAACTTCCTGACTGTTAGAGCAGTGCGACAATGGAATCAGTTACCTAGGGAGGTTGTGGGTTCTCCCACACTAGAGGCATTGAAGAGAGGCAGCTGGACAAGCATCTGACGGGGATGCTTTAGGGTGGATTCCTGCATTGAGCAGGGGGTTGGACTCGATGGCCTTGTAGGCCCCTTCCAACTCTGCTATTCTATGATTCTATGATCTTCCAGGGGTCAAACCTGTTCATCTAGGTGACACACAGGGGATCCATTGCTCAGGCAGGGGTGAACCCTGGACGGTCCCAGGATAAACCTTAGGTCTAGCTGTGGCCATACTCTGTATTGTCTATACCAGGGGTGGGCAACCTGGGGCTCTCCAGTTATTTTGGACTCCAATTCCAATAAGCTCCAGACAGCATGGCCAATAGCCAGGGCTTATGGGAGCTATAGTCCTAAGCGTCTGGATGGTTGCCTACCAGGTGGCCCGTTGTTGGTCTACAATGCCTGGTACAATCTCTTTAGTGTTTCGGAGAGGAGTCTTTCCCAGTCTACCTGGAGATGACATGGATAGAAACTGCAACCATCTGAAAACAAGACAAGTGCATGTGCTCTACCGGTAAGCTATGGTTCAGCTCCCTTTGACCCACAGGCTTCTTCTTCTTCTTCATGGCACCATTTTTCCTCCTCCTCCTCTTCCTCCTCCTCCTCCATTGCTGTTTAATATGATTGGGCATGCCAGCCCATGTGATTTTCTGTACAAGTGTCTGGCCCCTTTCAGACGATGCCTTAAACCATGGTAGTTAAGCCAGAAAGCCAGGCCATGCTCAGAAAACACCGTAAACCATGGCTTTAATCACAGTGACTCTGAACACAGCCTGGCTTTCTGCCTTAACCACCATGGTTAAAGCTGTGGTTTAAGGTGTCTTTTGAATGGGGCCTCTGTGACTTGATTGTGCCAGATATAGTATTGCAGCAACACCCACAAAATCACGAAGGTCATCACCATCAATAAGATCAAACCAGCAGGAGTAAATGAGGCTGAAGAGTGTGATGGGGAAACAAGAAAGAGGAAAATAGCCCCAAGTATTAGCTGGATTTCAACATCTTGAGACAATTTCCAATCCTGTCACAGTTTTGGTGCAATGTTATTAGCGCTTCTTGGGTAAAGGGGAAAAGCGGCAATTTGCCACCAAATTTCCCCTTCGCCTAGCAAGCGCTAATGACGTTGCGCTAGCCCTGGTTCATGCTCGCGCAATGTTATTAGAGGCAGTGCCACGACATCCCTGGATACTACCTCTTACATTCGCAACAAGGGATGAGAATCAGGGAAAACGGGTGATGCTTTCAGAAGCCTTAGCTAGACCAGGCTATATCCGGGGGCGAACCCCGGGATTATCTCTGTGCGTCCACATGATGCATAGGGGATCCAGGGATCAGGGAGGGATCAGGGAGGGATCATCCCTCCTTGTCCCAGGACAGAGCCCTCTCCTTTCGGCCTGCTTTTTCTGTGGTCCCAGGCTGAGGCAGAGACCACAGAACGTGTGGCTCGTTTCTGTGACTTGACCCTGCTCTGTGTGAGCCGGAAGCTGAGCCCATCGGGGGTAGGGTGGGGGGAGTGGGGAAATTAATTTAAATAAAAAAACCCACTTACCTTTGCACACAACCATTCGTGCGGTGCCGTCGCTTTAATAAAATAAAATAAATGGCGGGCGCGACACCTCTCTTCCTGAGGTTGTCGCGCCTTACGTGTAAATGGGGGAGAGATCTCGCGTTAATCCCAACGTGAGATCTCCCTGTGCCACGACACAGGCTCTTTACCACAGGCCTGTCCACGGACCCTCCCTGCTCAAGCTAAGCACCACCACTTTATGAGCCTGAGGTGAGGGACAAACACCGCCTTTCTACAAACTCTGTGGAGAAAGGGGTTAAACAGGAATGATTTCAGGAATAAAATAATGTGCTGTGAATTATAGGTGCTGATGGTGAATTAATGTCAAAACGGGTGTTATGTGTATAACTGCAGATGATAAATGCCAAGGAGACACGTGGGATTTTTTTGTGGTAGTAAAACAAAATGAATAAAAATGTATTTCAATGTTCACAAACTTTGTTTCCTAATAAAACTTTTCAGACCCTTGTTAAAACCTCTCATCCAATCCTTTCTCTCTTCTCATACACGCTTTCCTTTCTCTCACACCTTCACTCTTGAACTTTCTTTATTATCAGGATTGTTTAATATACACCAACTGACTATCTGCGCCCTACACTCAAAAGACAACCCTCTTTACTCTGATCTTCTCATTCTCCCTCGAACCAAAGTACTTTAAAAACACCCCCCCCTTATCACCTCAGTCATTCCCTTATATATCCTCCTCCCCACTCCTAAGGTATTCAATCTCCACCCACTCAGGTCAACGTTCTAAACACAATAGATTTACAAATCCTATTTATTATTATTATTATTATTATTATTATTATTATTATTATTATTATTATCATCCTGCCTTTTGCCAAATGCTGGGCCTCAGGGCGGCCTTACAAATTTAAAACATACATTTGGGGCGGGGGGAGAAACAAAACCATAAATGTTTAAAATACACAACAAAATTATAAGACATTAACATAGATGGAGGGCCAGATTATTCTCCAAAGGCCTGCTGGAACAAAAAAGTTTTAGCCTGCTTCCGAAAGCCCATCAAGGAGGGAGCCAGCCTAGCTTCCCTGGGAAGAGAGTTCCAGAGCACTGGAGCAGCCACCGAGAAGGCCCTCTCCCATGTTCCCACCAAGTGCGCCTGTGAAGATGGTGGGACTGAAAGAAAGGCTTCCCCAGAAGATCTTAAAGCATGGGCAGGCTCATAAGGGAGAATACGTTCTTTCAAAAATCCTAGACATACGTTAGGGAACTGACTTGTGGGGTGTAACGCCACACTCCCCTCCTCTGTCCCGGAACAAAAGGTGGGTCTAGCTAAGGCCTGAGATTCACCAAAACAAACGTAAAACGAGGTAAGCCATTCTGACTCATCCCTGGTTTTGCCGACACTCCTGCCATATTCTTCCCTATAGAAGAAGGGAGCCAGGAACTGCTCCCCCACACTGACATTCTTCCTCATCGCTGACATGTTCTGTTGTTTGCTTGCCCCCATTCTCGCAGAGCTAAATCTTTATTATTACGTGCACAACAATGGCAATCCCCCCCCATGTTTCCCTCAAGTCCAAGTTAGCCTGGCCTATGACCCAAGAGCCATTAAAACTGCATTTGGGGTTAACAATGGAAATAGAAAACAAAGGCCAAATGAATAATACATAAACAGTTGCTCCAATTAGACATACATTTAAATATTGTAAGTATATGTCACTGCAATATTCTGTGAATTACAAATTATAATTTCCGTTCCCCCCTGCCCCCAGTTATTATAAGAGGAAGCAAACAAACCCCAGGTCATGACTGGCTGATTAGTACAAACCATTGACATATTTCTGCACCCGCTGTAGCCGTGGGCTTAGCAACGTTGGTGTGCTCAGATAAGACTGGGGTCATGTGATTACATCAGCCAATCAAGCCTTGAGGCCTTGGATTTGACCCTCAGCTAATGGACTGATAGTGGTAGATTCATCTCCTTATTTTCTGAGTGGTTTTGCTTGGTCTTTTAGAACTATGATTCATTCAAATTGCTTGCGATGCTTCAGAGGTTAACCCATTCTCTTGCAACAGAAGTTGGAACCTTTTGACAGCATTCAAATACATCAAACCTGGGCCATAGTAAAGCACAGGAAATGTTTAGCTCAGGTATTTCCGTCAGAGCTTGAAAGTGTGGTGCATTCAGAGTCATTCTACACATTCAAAGAAAGGAAGCGTTTGCAGCCCTTCTTGGACTGTACCATTCCTTGCCAAAAATTAACTTTCCATGAGAAACAGAAGGGCATGTCTACACCAGGCGATATCCTGGGATCATCCGTGTGCATCCACATGATGCACAGGGGATCCCGAAAGCAGGGAGAGATGATCCCTCCATTTCCCCGGGATATTGCCATACCCTTTTTTCTCGGTTTTCCCGAGACCATGGGGTGTGTGGATGGCCGTCCCGGTTTCGTCCCGTCTCCTTGCGAGTAAATGTGAGGAGCCAGGAATTTAATAGGGATAAATGCCAAGTTCTACATCTAGGAAATAGAAACCAAACGCACAGTTACAAGATGGGGGATACTTGGCTCAGCAATACTACAAACGAGAAGGATCTTGGAATTGTTGTAGATCACAAGCTGAATATGAGCCAATAGTGCGATATGGCTGCAAGAAAGGCAAATAGCACTCTTCAAATACTTGAAAGGTTGTCACACAGAGGAGGTCCTGGATCTCTTCTCGATCCTCCCAGAGTGCAGGACATGGAATAAAGGGCTCAAGTTAAAGGAAGCCGGATTTCGGCTGGACATCAGGAAAAACTTCCTGACTGTTAGAGCTGTACGACAATGGAATCAGTTACCTAGGGAGGTTGTGGTCTCTCCCACACTAGAGGCCTTCAAGAGGCAGCTGGACAACCATTTGTGAGGGATGCTTTAGGGTGGATTCCTGCATTGAGCAGGGGGTTGGACTCGATGGCCTTGTAGGCCCCTTCCAACTCTACTATTCTATGATTCTATGATTCTATATACGGCCTCATAGCTGAAGCTCTCTGGGCAGTTTACAAAGAAGTAGGGATGGATGAATCTATACTTATCTCACTTTTTCATTTTTGCAATCTTAAATTCGGGTCATTTCAAACATTCAGAATTTTCCAGACATAAGTTTGATTTATCCTGAACTTTGAGGGTTTTTTGTTTTTTTTTGTTTTTTACATTCACATGAATATTCATAAGCGCAGTTGTGCACATTTCTCCTAATACATGCAGTTTTGTGTGAATTGTTTGCCTAATATACACTTTTTTCAAGTGGTTTTCCTAGTACAATGGATTTTTAACATTCTTCCCCTTAATATTAATAAAACATCTTTGCATGCATTTTGTGATTGCAAAATTTGTAGAACTTGAATTTTGGTTTGCATCATAGTTCGAAAGTTTGGAATCAGGTAATGACTATCTCCCCCATCCCAAGATCCCAAGTTACAAGGTTAAGATATTTTCTGACATTGTGTACATGGCTGTTGGGGCCTCTGAGGATCAGGGATCTGCAAATCCTGTTGGTTGCATTAGAACTCTTTGGGCCCTTGCTTGACGTTCTTCAGGTGTTTTGATGGAGAAGAAACCTCCAGATTTACATTGAATGATGCTTTAGGTCAATGTTCCTCAAACATTTTGAGGTAGTCTCCCCACCCTGCACCACACACAGGGGTCTGGAAACAAAGCCCTTTGAAGAGAGACTGAAAGAACTGGGCATGTTTAGCCTGGAGAAGAGAAGATTGAGGGGAGACATGAGAGCACTCTTCAAATACTTGAAAGGTTGTCACACAGAGGAGGGCCAGGATCTCTTCTCAATCCTCCCAGAGTGCAGGACACGGAATAACGGGCTCAAGTTAAAGGAAGCCAGATTCCGGCTGGACATCAGGAAAAACTTCCTGACTGTTAGAGCAGTACGACAATGGAACCAGTGACCTAGGGAGGTTGTGGTCTCTCCCACACTAGAGGCCTTCAAGAGGCAGCTGGACAACCATCTGTCAGGGATGCTGTAGGGTGGATTCCTGCATTGAGGAATGGCCTCGATGGCCTTGTAGGCCCCTTCCAGCTCTGCTATTCTATTATTCTATGATTCTATCTCCTATCATGTGTGCATCCTTAAACTAATAATTTAATTTACAGGTGAGCATCCTTAGATGCCCATACAGAGTTTTCTGTGGTCTCCTATTGCTGCATGCAAGGATCTCTGGATTTTATGCTTAACACTGGCATTAGAAGAGGTGTAGTGAATGTCTTCCTATTGACTTCTCCTGCCCCTCCCCAGACAATGCAGTTGGCTGTCCTCTTCAACCCTTTGAAAGCAGCAGATTGCAAATCAATGCTTTTAAAAAAATGAAAACACCACCCACCATAAACACTACTGGTATCCCCTTGGAGCACTGGTTGCAAAGGAACATAAAGGATCGCCTCTATATATGAGTCCTGCACTTTTGCTGCTGTCATGTGCCGGATCTGTCCCTAGCAGAGAGCCTGTTCTGCGGGCCTTATCATATCTGGCAGGCCTACCCAACCTGAAACCATCTGAGTGAAGTCTCCAAAATTGTCTGAAAGTGGAGTGTCAGGAAGATGCTTGCGTGGCAGATGACATCTCCTCTTGGCAGAGTTTAATAACATCCCTGCTGTTCATGCTCCATGATAAAATAACAAAGGAGGCATTTTCTAAGCAATCTAAGACAGACAACGGACTCCTAGATGAGGATGAGTTGGAAGAACAGAGAGAAAGAGAGAGAGAGAGAGAGAGAGAGAGAGAGAAAGAGAGGGCATGTCTATACCAGGGGAAGGAAGGGGGAGGATCTCGTGATATGCTGATTATGAGATCCTCCCCTTTGTCTACACATGGTGCGGAACATCCAGGGAGGAAGGAGGATGCTGCACTCAGCATTTTCTTTCTTTCTTTCTTTCTTTCTTTCTTTCTTTCTTTCTTTCTTTCTTTCTTTTTTTCTTCCTTTCTTTTACTGAAGATGAGCACACAACGAAAAGATCAGTAACAAAAACCTGTTCCCACTCCCCCACCCCCACCCCCGATGGGCATGGAGTGCCTAAAGAGCTCCGTGACCAGTTCCCGCCTCCTCTCATTTACTCACGAGGAGGCGAGACGAAGCCGGGATGGCCACCCACACCTCCCGCAGTCTCAGGAAATCCCGAGACCATGGGAAAAATTGGGCTAAAAGTCATCCCGGTTATCCCGGGGAAATGGAGGGATCTTGCCTCCCTGCCCCCAGGATCCCCTGTGCATCATGTAAGGCATGGTCTAGACATGCTGAGAGAGAGAGAGGGAGAGAGGGATGGAGGCACCATTTAGAAGGAACCAGGTTCAAACCCTGACATCAACAGTGAAAAGAAGCAAGAGGCACATGTTGGAGAAGTACCTTCTTTGCTGGGGAATACTGAGCATAGATGGAGAAATAGTCTGGGCTAGTATAAGGCGTCATCCCATGTGGAACCCTCTGCCATTTCTGGTAGTTTCAGATGCTGCATTTGCCTACTCATGTCATTTAGCACACCCCACCCCCAGTCCAGTATCCCCCTGCATACCCCTGGGAAGCTCATAAGCCATGCATGAAGGCAGAAGCTGCCTCTGTTGTTTGCGGCTTCATATCTTTTCCATTTTCAACCATTGGAAACATACTTGTGTAGACTTTCTCCCTGCCCTACACACTTTGAAGCTCTCCCCCCACCCACCCCAAAGATGCTTGCTCAATCATTTCTTGGAAACCATGAGGAGTAGAGAATCCACAGTACATTTCGGGGTTTATTATGCTGCTGAGTTATACTTCCAGTTTAGAAGTTCTTAATACAGCCCTTCTCCAACCTGGTACCTTCCAGATGGGTTGGTCTACAGCTTACACGGCAATAGGCCATGCTGACAGGGAATGATGGGAGGTGTAATCCAACCCATCTAGGGACCACCAGGTTGAGGAAGACTGTGGCCATAGCTAGACCTAAGGTTTATCCCTGGATCATCCAGGGGTCAAACCTGTTCATCTAGGTGACACACAGGGGATCCAGTGCTCAGGCAGGGGCAAACCATGGATGATCCCAGGGTAAACCTTAGGTCTAGCTGTGGCCTTAGTATATTAGGAGCCAGAGTGGTGTATTGGACTGAGCATCCCATTTAAACCAGGTTTCTTGGGTGATCCTGGGCCAGTCACGAACTCTCAGCCTAACCTACTATATCAGTTGTTGTGAAGTTGACCCCCATCTGTGCCACTCTGAGCTCTTGAAGAATGGTGTATGGAGAGTGTCATTCTATAGTTGAGCCACTAGTTCATCCTTCCCCAACTGTGAGGCCCCAGATGTTTTAAGTCAGGTGTTCCTTGATGCTGTGTTATGTTCTTGTCTGAGAAAGACAATACAGTCTTCGGCCTTAGCTAGACAGGGCTTTATCCTGGGGTGAACCCCGGGATCATCCCTGTGCATCCACATGATGAACAGTGGATCCTGGAATCAGGGAGGAATCATCCCTCCCTTGCCTTGGGATATAGCCCTCCCCTTTGGCCCTGGTTTTTCCATGGTCCCGGGTTTAGCCCGAGACAGTGGAACATGTGGCCAGGTGCTGCGGGTTGACCGCGGGAGCTGTGCCCATCAGGGGTAGGGTGGGGGGAGTGGGGAAAATAATTTAAATTTTAAAAAGGACTTACCTTTAGCGCATGAGCATTCATGCGCTGTTGGTCCTTTAATTTTTTAAAAAAACATGGTGGACGCAATGCCTCTCCTGCTGAGGTCATCATGTGTCACATGTAGACAGAGGAGGGATCTCGCATTAAACACAGTGCGAGATCTTCCCTCTTCCATCGCAGGATAGCAGGTAGGTCTAGCTAAGACCTTCGTCTAGCTTCCTGCCTGTTGTGTCCTCTAAACCTCCCATGACCGGGTATCAGAAGTCAAGTTTCAAAACCACAAATTCCTAACAAGACCAAATAAAATGGCAGTGCTCCATCCCACAAACCTCCAGCTTTGATAATACAATAGCATGACCACATGGAAAGAAATATTTGCTTGCTTTCCCCTGGCCTCAAAGAGGAAGGAACAATTCACCAAGCTAAGGCACAAGAAGCCAACAATGTGTCATCTAAGCCTTCCATGACAGATGGGGTGCAAATATCATTAGTGCAACACAATATCCCTTTGTGGCCTTGAAATACTTTCTTCAAGACCTGTCCACGGTGGATAGCCTGGCCAAGAGTGGAAATACCTCTGCATATTACAACACTCCTTCCTGACATCTTTCTCATAGACAAACACCTTCTGCGTCAGAGGAAAACAAGAAATGGACTATTTTTCTTCCTTTCTTTGTTACTTGTCAACAAGCCAGCCATTGTATAGTGGGAAAATTACTCTATGGGAAAAAGGGCCTTTCCCTCCCTTTAGACCATGGGCACAAGTGATTATGGCATTGGTAGCATCGGTGGCTGTGGTGGTAGGCGCTCAGACTTACATGCATTTTGCTGGCCCTCTGGGAGGACATTTACAAATTAAACAAAAGAGACAGCAGATGTGTTCACATTCCTTCACAGGGAGCTGAATCACAAGGTCAAGGAAGTGGGAGAGAAGAAAGAGAGTCTTATCAAAGGAGCGAGGACCGTGGTGGCTAGGATTATCTCAGACGGGTTCAGACCGAAGAATGCCAGGGGAGTTCCTGCATTGTGAGCAGGACTGACCTTCAGCTAAGCCATCATGCCAGACTCTTCCTCTGTTGGCATCCCACACTGGAAGATAAAAAGCTTCCATCATACCTTTACAAAAGGATTCAAACACTATTGTTCCAGCCTATCTTTGATTTAAGCAATATCAACAAATGCAGCCTCTAACGTCCAAGGTAAAGTGTAGGTGGGTGCCAAAAAGACATATTGTTGATATTTGTCTCTTGCTGTCCTTCCAAATTCTAGCTGTTGTTCATGGGAGTGCTTTGAGATAGTCCTCTGCAAGGGGCAACAAGTGTTTCAGTGTTGAGTTTGAATTGATCCCCTCAACCACCTACAGGCAATTGTCACGTCTCCTTTTTGTGAACTGCCCAGAGAGCTCCGGCTATTGGGCGGTATAGAAATGTAATAAATAAATAAATAAAATAAATAAATAGATGGCCTTGTAGGCCCATTCCAACTCTACTATTCTATGATTCTATGATAACTCATGGACACACAGTCATGAAGAAGTGCTCACCAGAGGACAGAGGCAGAGATACGGGTCAATACAGAGTAGGTGATTCTCCCAAATGTTCTGGTGAATCTATTGAGACAGCCCTTCAAGGTGAGGTTAAGAACAGAATTAGACATTGAAAGAGGGGAATTCATGTGATTCTGTTAATGCTGGGAATTCACATGGGCATGAGGTCATTTAGGAGGTGGAGGAAATTCAGGGTAGTATGGCGTGAGAGCTAGGGATAGTAGAGAGGGGTTCGGCTGTTCTCCTGCCCTGCCCCATATGAACCCAGGCCAGTCTGGGCTGAAGAAAATGGGTTGAATAGATATGGTGATGAACAACATTTCTTGACAATTTTCAACAAAGGAAACTTTATGACTTCCTTTCAAGCATTCTGTCTTTTTGGAAGTGCTCCTGTAGTGATAAACTCTGTTCTAACCTTTCCTCTAGACCAGTCTTCCATGTTTTTTGTTTTTTTTTGGCTCAATAAGTTGACCATTTTCTATTGATCATGTTGCCAAACACCATTCAGGAGCTCAGCAACTCCCCTCCTCTTTTGGCAGTTCCAGACAAGCAGCAAAACCAGGAGATTTGTGAAGCACTTAATGAGTTACAATATGTGGCTGGTGGGCTTGGTCCTTCTTAGTAGATGACCATTTCTGCAGGCCAATCGAAAGTCATCTTTTGGCAATTTTAAAATTCATTCATGCTTGTCCTATCCCCAGTGGATAGGGTGAACAATTGTAGGTTTAACGTCTGAGATCCTTTTCAACATCTGAAAACCATTGATGTAACCTGGTTTGTTTACACTAAACATGTAAAGATGTTCCAAATCTGTTTCAGTGTCCTGCCTCCCATTCCAGAAACTCAGGATAATGGAGATATCTCAGACTAAGGGCATTTCTACACTGGGACTCCCAGGGGCGGGCAGGGGGGACAGGGATGGTTTGTCCCTGGGATAAAAAAAGACCCTGGAAGAACCTGAGTTTTGCAGTGGTCCAAGGACCATCCCAAAACCACAGAAGGTGTGGGTGCCTATCCTGCCTGGTGCCTGCTTACTTGCGAGTAAGCACAACACCAGAAATGGGCACGGAGCCACTCCGCAGGGCTCTGTGCCCATCAGGGGAGGGGGTGGCTGCATATTTCCCATCCATGGGATGGCAGGGGAGGGTAAGGGCTGTGATTTCAGGGGGAATTTTTTTAAAAAAACCATTTGCGATGGAGCAAGGCCTCACTCTTGCATGACCAGGCCTGCTGCTTTAAACAAAACAAAATTTAAAAAAAACAACAAGAACAAAAATGGCACCCATGATATCCTTGCTTCCTCCGAGGACGTCGCATGCCGCATGTGCACACTGAGAGAGGTTCTCACGATCAGGATATCACAAAAGCCTACACACCCTCCAGGAACACCAGGAGGTGTGGAATAGGGTGACCATATGAAAAGGAGAACAAGGCTCCTGTATCTTTAACAGTTGCATTGAAAAGGGAATTTCAGCAGGTGTCATTTGTATATATGGGGAACCTGGTGAAATTCCCTCTTCATCACAGCAGTTAAAGCTGCAGGAGCTATACTAGAGTGACCAGATTTAAAAGAGGGCAGGGCACTTGCAGCTTTAACAGTTGTGATGAAGAGGAAATTTCACCAGGTTTCCCATATATACAAACGACACCTGCTGAAATTCCCTTTTCAATGCAACTGTTAAAGGCGCAGGAGCCCTGTCCTCTTTTTCATATGGTCACTCTAGTGTAGAAAGAGCCTAAGAATGCTCAGCTCCATCACGAAATGGCAGCACCCAGGATGCTTGGGTGAAAATCATGACTGTTAAACTGGTTTCGGAACAGTTTATATGGGTATTATTGTCAAATGTGCACCCAGAACCAACTTTTTTACTTTGCTCTATCCAACACTACAGATGGATGAATCTGTCAATTTCAGTTTCAGTTTCTCATTTTTATTTTTATTTATCTATTACATTTCTATACCTCCCAATAGCTGAGGCTCCTTTCCTATCTTAATTTTTTTTCTATCTTAAGTTTGGTTTGGCCCAAACTTTTAGACCTTTTAATATATTTTTGGCCTAACATGCACATTTTTGAAAGCAATTTTCTTATTAAAATGTATTTTTGAACACAATTTCCTCTAATGTCTGCATTTTTGTATGCAGGAGTTTGTTTTTTGATTGGAGAACTCCACAGCAAAATTCAGAGAAGTGCAAATTTTGAAAGACAGCTGAGTTTTGGTTCGCAATGTGGTTTGAAAGTGTGAAAATGTAATAAAAATGTATAAATAAATAAATAAATAAATAAATAAATGAAAAATTAGATGTTCACATTCAAAAGTTCACATGCAGATGACACAAAATTGGGTGGTACGACACCACCACCTCACACACAAGGCTTTGATGCGCACACCTCCCTCAGGCTAAGCACCACCACTTAAATACCCCAGGAAGGGGTAAAAAGAAAAGTATAACCTTTCCCTTATAGCAGAGGGAAAAGGTAAGAAGATTTGGAAAAGGCTTTTCTGTGAATATAACAGGCTGAAGGTTTAATGCAATGTGTTTATTTATGAACTAATAGAGCAGGAGACACAGACAAACTGACATGTGGTTTTATGGTAGCAAAACAAAGAAAATGTTTATTGTAGTTTACAGTTCTTAGTTCTTTTGAATTATATCCCAATCCTGCCTATTCTTAATAATACTGGTAGTAACCAATCTAATAATAACCATCCTTAGACCCTATGATCTCATTATCACTCACTTCTCACACAACTCCTGACTAGAAATCACCCAGCTAAACACATCTATCCTCCAAACCCCCAACCGAACACCTCAAACCAATAAGCTCCCCCTATATATAGACTCTTTCCACAGCACCACCAGCCACACCCACTCACTCCAACATTCCGCACTTTCTAGACATACTCACCAGACATTCCTAAGGGAATAGAAATGTGGGTAATGCCACAGGTGGGATAGCTAATAGGCTGCAGCGCTGGACTGAAAACAACAGAATTAAATTTAATAGAGATAAACGCCAAGTTCTACATCTAGGAAATAGAAACCAAAGGCACAGTTATAAGATGGGGGATACTTGGCTCAGCAATACTACAAACGAGAAGGATCTTGGAATTGTTGTAAATCACAAGCTGAATATGAGCCAACAGTGCGATATGGCTGCAAGAAAGGCCAATGCTATTTTGGGCTGCATTAATAGAAGTATCGCTTCCAAATCGCCTGAGGTACTGGTTCCTCTCTATTCGGCCCTGGTTAGGCCTCATCTTGAGTATTGCGTCCAGTTCTGGGCACCACAATTCAAGAAAGGCACAGACAAGCTGAAGCGTGTTCAGAGGAGGGCAACCAGGATGATCAGGTGTCTGGAAACAAAGCCCTCTGAAGAGAGCCTGAAAGAACTGGGCATGTTTAGCCAGGAGAAGAGAAGATGGAGGGGAGACATGACAGCACTCTTCAAATACTTAAAAGGTTGTCACACAGAGGAGGGCCAACATCTCTTCTTGATCCTCCCAGAGTGCAGGACACGGAATAGCGGGCTCCGTGTCCTGGAAGCCAGATTCCGGCTGGACATCAGGAAAGACTTCCTGACTGTTAGAGCAGTACGACAATGGAGCCAATGGCCTAGGGAGGTTGTGGGCTCTCCCACACTAGAGGCCTTCAAGAGGCAGCTGGACAACCATCTGTCAGGGCTACTTTAAGGTGAATTCCTGCATTGAGTGGGGGGTTGGACTCGATGGCCTTAGAGGCTCCTTCCAACTCTACTATTCTATGATTCTATGAAAAGTGAACTAATGAATTTCTCCCCCATCCTTATGACTGACCCCTTCCTTTAATAGTGTTTTTCTAACCCATTAATTGCCCTCACTATATTTCTTAGAAACTACTGGAATGCTGAGAAAGAAACCCCAAGGGTGAAAGATGTTTCCAGTCTTCCCTCTAGAATCCTGGGTTTTTTTCTTTTGTTCTTGAGACCACCGTTTACAGAAGCAATGGTCCTTTGACGGAGAAAGGAGCTCAGGGTAACAGAAGAGAGCAGCCGCTGGCGAAGCTCTTGTGAACACAGCACCACCGAGGAGGACGGATCCTCTGGCACGAAAGATCGGCGCCATCAGTAATGAATTTTCACGCTGGTTGATTTTGGAGTCAGATCTCATTCTTCTCTCCATGAGCCTCTATTTGTATGAGTGCATGTGTGTATTTGTTAAACAAATTGACTCACTGGGGTTGCTGCTGGTGATGGTACAGTTTAGGATGAAAATACACAATGGAGGAGGAGGAAATTGGGGAGCGGGGGGAGTGTCTTAGAAGCTTTCACCTGTAAATCTGCATCATTGGAGACTAACTTAATAAGGGGGGGAAAACCGACATATGCAGGTGCTTGCCTGGGAAAAGAGTTTGCCAACAGGAGCATCTGCTTAAAAGCCTCCAAATGTTCAAGATGTTTATGAACCAGAGATAATATCTTTTCCCCTCCTGTCATTCACCCCACCTCGGCTAAGTAGGAAAAAACCCCAACAACTAGGGAAGGAAATTGCATTGAGAAGATGAAAGGAAGTTGGCCAGGCTACTTGATTTATTTATTTTTTTGCATTTATTACTAGAAAGCAGGGGACAACGTCCAAGGGATAAGAGTGCATAGCAGCGCTACCAACAACTCTGGGTTGAAAGCAAACTTCTGGCCTCAAATCTGATTACCTGTGGTGGTCTCAGTCTGTGGTTTGACCCCCCCCCAACCCATGTAGATTTGTTTGAGGAATATGAGATCTCTGCAAATTCCAATATTATTATTATTATTATTATTATTTATTTATATAGCACCATCAATGTACATGGTGCTGTACAGAGTAAAACAGTAAATAGCAAGACCCTGCCGCATAGGCTTACAATCTAATATGAAACGGCATGATCTGAATGTTTTAGACTAATGTGCTGATTGGAACTTGGCTTTCCACTGGGTGGCCCTATGGAAAGGAGGACAGGGCTCCTGTATCTTTAACAGTTGCACAGAAAAGGGAATTTCAGCAGGTGCCATTTGTATATTTGGAGAACCTGGTGAAATTCCCTCTTCATCACAACAGTCTACACTAGAGTGACCAGATACAAAAGAGGGCAGGGCTCCTGCAGCTTTAATTGTTGTGATGAAGATTTCATCAGGTGCTGCATGCATGCAAATGACACTTGCTGAAATTCCCTTTTCTATGCAACTGTTAAACATACAGGAGCCTTGTCCTCTTTTTCATAGGGTCACCCTAACTTCTCCACACAGTGCCTGCTACAGGTTTTTGAGGGCCTTTGGGCAAGACCTAGGGAGGTTGTGGGCTCTCCCACACTAGAGGCATTCAAGAGGCAGCTGGACAACCACCTGTCAGGGATGCTTTAGGGTGGATTCCTGCATTGAGCAGGGGGTTGGACTCGATGGCCTTGTAGGCCCCTTCCAACTCTGCTATTCTATGATTCTATGATTCTATGAAGACACTCTCAACGGGGGCCATCCTCCCTCAGTGAGTCTGCTTTCTCACTGCATTGTCACCAGCTGCTATTGCTACTCATCCTCTTTCTTGTTGTTGTTTCAGTTTGCTTGCTTAACAGGCAGAGAGCCAGGGAGCAAGGAGGCCGTGCCATCTATCAATGGCTACTAGTCCTGATGGCTATGTGCTATCTCCAGTAACAGTGACACTAAGCCTATATACACCAATTTGTGGGGAACATGGGTGGTAGGGTGCTGTTGTGCCTGTGTCTACCTTTTGGGTTTCTGGACAACTCTGAGAGAGGGAGACTCAATGTTGGAAGTGTCTTCCATGTGGTTGAGGAAAGGCCTACAACTGGTGTTCCTCTGACACTGGAACACTGATCTACAGGATACAATGTCCTCTCGTACCGCCAACATGGTCATGGAATGGAGGAAGAACTGCACCAATTCGGATGTTGGTGTAATTAATTTCCATCCCAATGGGAGGGAAATTGTTTAGGGGGGGGGAGAGGAAAAGTGGAGGGTGGCAAAGAAAAAGTAGAGGTTTACTCTCCAGATCTTTGGATAGGGTGATTCTGGTTTTGGGATCTCTCCAGCACCATCGCTGGGATCGCTCTGCTCCAAATTTATTTATTTACAATATTTGTGTGCTGCTCCATATCTAACAGATTCCTGAGTGGCAAACACAAGAAGCACAGTAGTAAAGAAGATAAACACATTAAAACACCATATTAAAAGTATTTAAAACAGAATGCCAATAAAAACCATGGCTGGTCATTTGTGGAATGCTTCCTGGAACAGAACTGTTTTAAAGAGGTGTCAGAAACAACACAGCGTTGGTGCCTGTCTGACCTCCAGGGGCAGGGAGTTCCAAAGAAAGGGGGCCACTACCCTGAAGGCCCTTCTTCGGGTGGTCTCAACTCAGGCCATAGGTCTATATGGAACCACCAGGAACATGCCCTCTGATGGCCTCGGTGACTGGGCAAATTGGTAATGGAAAAGGCTCTCTCTCAGGTACCTTGATCCCGAGTTGTTTTAGGGCTTTGTACAAATTATGTCTCTAGACCTCATTATCCTGCACCTGTCTACTGCCCAATGGAGTTCAATGGGGCTTACTTCCTGGAAAGTGGGTATAAGATTTCATCCTAATTTTTTTGCCCCTTCTTGACTATTTATCCTCATATATTTGCTAAGCAGTTGTTCCTGTCTCCATGTTCTTGCCTCTCCTGAAAGTTTTCTAAACATTCTTCCTTCGTGAAGTTCATAAATAACCACCCAGCACCCAAAGATTTCCTATTAAAATCCTGAACATATGTTACTTAGGGAAAAAAATATTTCAAAGCAAAATTGGCTGATAACGAAAGAATCCCATAAAGACCTATCTTTCCAATCATCCGGTATTTCTTTTGTAATTTCCTCAGAGATCCGGAAAGGATTTTTCCAGATGTCTCTGTTCCTTCCAGGTGGCATGTTCAACAGAATTTGGAGAACGGCCAACGTTACGCTTATTCTTCGCCTTTTCTTTCTTTTTTTTTCTTCTAAAAAAAGAAAGCAAAAGAAAAGAAAACTCAACGACATGTTTGAAAGATCTGAAGATAGGAAATGCAGAAGAGATGAATTATTTGCGCATGACTAATAGGCAAGGCTCTTCTCTTGCCAACCTGAAGAGATATCTGATATCCTGCTTGCTCCCAGATCAAGAAAGGGGCAAGATACATCATCAGAGGAGAAACCCAACATGGGACTGGGCATGCGCCAGACGGGGGGCACCAGAGGGAACCCCTGAAATAATTTCCCAAGATAAAAACACATCCAGAGAACATGCAGAAGCAGGGGACCTAATGTGTCCATGCAAGACTAATCCTTCTCAAGAAAAGGTTCTCCAACAAGCCAGAACCAAAGCTTGGTCTAATCATGACAGCACGTCCTTAACAGCATGAGCCCAGTCTGCATGTCACAATAACCCAGATTGATTGATTGATTACAAAAATCCTGGCATATAGTGAATGCAGCATAGAATCATAGAATAGCAGAGTTGGAAGGGGCCTACAAGGCCATCGAGCCCAACCCCCTGCTCAATGCAGGAATCCACCCTAAAGCATCCCTGACAGATGGTTGTCCAGCTGCCTCTTGAAGGCCTCAAGTGTGGGAGAGCCCACAACCTCCCTAAGTAACTGGTTCCATTGTCGTACTGCTCTAACAGTCAGGAAGTTTTTCCTGATGTCCAGCTGGAATCTGGCTTCCTTTAACTTGAGCCCGTTATTCCGTGTCCTGCACTCTGGGAGAATCGAGAAGAGATCCTGGCCCTCCTCTGTGTGACATCCTTTTAAGTATTTAAGAGGGCTATCATGTCTCCCCTCAATCTTCTCTTCTCCAGGCTAAACAGTTTGCATCTGCACGCTGCCTAATCCTTCCTGCTGCAAGTGGGAGTGGCTAAACAACCCACAGACCTTCTATCCATAGTTTGCTTAGTAGTACCATGCTATGCGAAAGAGGAACTGTTTCTTGTGGGTTGTTTCCAGGGATGTCTGAGAATTTTACGATCTGGAAAATTGACAAAAGACGTCCCGTTTGCAACCCTGAATGCAAGCATGAACCTGATCACTATTTTTGGAAAAAGCTTGCACATCCTTGAACTTGCAATCACGTTTGCAAAATACATCCTGTTTGAAAAAATGCAGTTTAAAATGTGCATTTTTTTTTTAAAAAAGGATGTATTTTCATGCTTTAATCAATGGGGAAAGGGGGCACATTTGGGTGTGCATTTGGAAAAGTATGCATTTTTACTGTTTGAAAAGGCACACTTTTACTGTTCAGAACCCCCCCAAAAAAGAACAACCCACAAACCTGCTCATGTTTGCAAGCAATAACTAGACAAAGAGGGGAAAAGAGAAGAAAGAGGACAGCTTCAACCAGCTTGAAAATCACTCATTTGCCTCTCCCTAGTTATTTCTCTAGCTTGTCAGGGGGAGTCCAGAGTTCTTGGTTCGCACAAAACCCTAAATAAACCACAGACAGAAGGTCCCTCTTGCAATGGGAGTTGTCAAGCATCCTTTGCCAGAATA
Source organism: Elgaria multicarinata webbii (assembly GCF_023053635.1). Taxonomy (NCBI): domain Eukaryota; kingdom Metazoa; phylum Chordata; class Lepidosauria; order Squamata; family Anguidae; genus Elgaria; species Elgaria multicarinata. The sequence continues at coordinate 117,007,198 of NC_086176.1, read as the reverse complement.
TTGCCATATTCACAACAACTCCAAATTTTGTAAAAAATCTGGGTTATCATGACATGCAAACCGGGCCTAACTGTATGAACAGTCAGGATCAGGGTCCTAGTAGTACTTCAGAAGGGGGAGGCAGCCAAGCTGAGTGCTTCAACTTCCCGTTGCTGGCTGGAAGTTGCTAACACCACGGCTTCACTGCTATTATTATTATTATTATTATTATTATTATTATTATTATTATTTATTTATATAGCACCATCAATGTACATGGTGCTGTACAGAGTAAAACAGTAAATAGCAAGACTCTGCCGCATAGGCTTACAATCTAATAAAATCATAGTAAAACAATAAGGAGGGGAAGAGAATGCAAACAGGCACAGGGTAGGGTAAGCAGGCACAGGGTAGGGTAAAACTAACAGTATAAAGTCTGCACAAGATCAAGTTTTAAAAGCTTTAGCTATGCTCCTAGCCAACTGGTCTTCCGGTGATTTTCCTCTTTGCTTCCACCCAAGAGTGTAACTAACGCACCTTTCTGACTTGTCCGTTAAATGAGAGAAGGACGGCGTGAGAGGGAACCTGACCAGGGCGCAAAACCCAGCAGGCCTCCAAAGTAAATTAGGAATCGCTCTCTGATTGGCTACTCAGCATTCCAAAAGGGTGGGGTACAGCAAAAGCCTTTGATCAATTTTTAATTGTGACATCCTCCTGGCTGGAGCTGACAGTTACCCAGCGATCAAAGTCTTGCACTTAAATATTTCATTCATATATATATATATATATATATATATATATATATATATATATATTCCACTTCCCACCCGCCACAACTAAAGTCTTCATAATAGCAGTACAGCAACTCCCGGGGTATAGCTATTTCCAATTAATCACACCCTGAGTTCTGTTAGTTCTTTCTCCTTCTAAAATTGCCCAAGGGGTGCAAAGATAATCAGCCACCCCCCCCCTCCCCACACACATACACAGCTCAAGGCATCGAGCCGTAACTTTTGGTGTTTGAAAGAAATGGGCCACCATCAAGAGGCAGGGTCAAATGCTTGTGGAAATGGCCATCTGTGTTTAAGTGCCGTGATTGGAGGAAGCAGAGGGCTGAATCGTTCATCCATTAACTGGTGAAGTGAAGGCAGATGCATCACTATGGAGCCCATTGAGGCTGTCCGAATTTCAACACGCGCTCGAACTTGCGCCCGTATCAGAATGCGAGCTTTATTTTTTATTTTTTGCATCAACATTTGTGTCTATTTTTATGTGCCCCCCCCCAATATATGTATCAATTATGCACTTTTTTTTTAAAAAAAGATGCACACCTTTTCTTCTCATGGATGAAAGTGTGTGGGTGTTTTGCAGGTGTACATATTAGTTCATGCACATCTTTCAAATGTGCACATTACAGCCAGCTCACAAATGTGTGGGCAGCCGCAGAGCGCATTCAGGTCCGCCTTCATTTACCGGAGCTGCGAACTGGGTAACTGATGATCAAAAGTGAACTGAAATGCGTTTCTTTAATGTCCCTGTGCTGGAGAACAGGGGATGAAGCAGAGGAAGCTGGTAGCTCCGATATCATGGGCCAGGGAATTTATTTATTTATTTATTTATTTATTTATTTATTTATCATACTTATACCCCGCTCCTTAGCCAAAAAAAGGCTCTCGGAGCAGCTTACACTTAGCAAAAAAGACAGTCCCTGCCCTCAGGTTTACAGTCTAATAAAGACATGACACACAAGGAAAAGGAGGGAGCGAGGAGAGAGAGAGAGAGAGAGAGTCCAAGAGGAGCAGGCCCCGATGTTACTTCTGCCTGCTCCTGTCCCCTCGGTCCTTCTTCTTCCCCACAGGGCCAAGATGGCAGCTTGCCCTGTGTGTGGGGGGGAAGAGTCCAGCAGGAGCAGGCCCCGATGTTACTTCTGCCTGCTCCTGTCCCCTCGGTCCTTCTTCTTCCCCACAGGGCCAAGATGGCAGCTTGCCCTGTGTGGGGGGGGGAAGAGTCCAGCAGGAGCAGGCCCCGATGTTACTTCTGCCTGCTCCTGTCCCCTTGGTCCTTCTTCTTCCCCACAGGGCCAAGATGGCAGTTTGCCCTGTGGGGGGGGGGAAGAGTCCAGCAGGAGCAGGCCCCGATGTTACTTCTGCCTGCTCCTGTCCCCTTGGTCCTTCTTCTTCCCCACAGGGCCAAGATGGCAGTTTGCCCTGTGGGGGTGGGGAAGAGTCCAGCAGGAGCAGGCCCCGATGTTACTTCTGCCTGCTCCTGTCCCCTTGGTCCTTCTTCTTCCCCACAGGGCCAAGATGGCAGTTTGCCCTGTGGGGGTGGGGAAGAGTCCAGCAGGAGCAGGCCCCGATGTTACTTCTGCCTGCTCCTGTCCCCTTGGTCCTTCTTCTTCCCCACAGGGCCAAGATGGCAGTTTGCCCTGTGGGGGGGGGAAGAGTCCAGCAGGAGCAGGCCCCGATGTTACTTCCGCCTGCTCCTGTCCCCTCGGTCCTTCTTCTTCCCCACAGGGCCAAGATGGCAGTTTGCCCTGTGGGGGTGGGGAAGAGTCCAGCAGGAGCAGGCCCCGATGTTACTTCTGCCTGCTCCTGTCCCCTTGGTCCTTCTTCTTCCCCACAGGGCCAAGATGGCAGTTTGCCCTGTGGGGGGGGGGAAGAGTCCAGCAGGAGCAGGCCCCGATGTTACTTCTGCCTGCTCCTGTCCCCTCGGTCCTTCTTCTTCCCCACAGGGCCAAGATGGCAGTTTGCCCTGTGGGGGGGGGAAGAGTCCAGCAGGAGCAGGCCCCGATGTTACTTCTGCCTGCTCCTGTCCCCTCGGTCCTTCTTCTTCCCCACAGGGCCAAGATGGCAGTTTGCCCTGTGGGGGTGGGGGAAGAGCCCAACAGGAGCAGGCCCCGATGTTACTTCTGCCTGCTCCTGTCCCCTCGGTCCTTCTTCTTCCCCACAGGGCCAAGATGGCAGTTTGCCCTGTGGGGGGGGGAAGAGTCCAGCAGGAGCAGGCCCCGATGTTACTTCTGCCTGCTCCTGTCCCCTTGGTCCTTCTTCTTCCCCACAGGGCCAAGATGGCAGTTTGCCCTGTGGGGGTGGGGAAGAGTCCAGCAGGAGCAGGCCCCGATGTTACTTCTGCCTGCTCCTGTCCCCTTGGTCCTTCTTCTTCCCCACAGGGCCAAGATGGCAGTTTGCCCTGTGGGGGTGGGGAAGAGTCCAGCAGGAGCAGGCCCCGATGTTACTTCTGCCTGCTCCTGTCCCCTTGGTCCTTCTTCTTCCCCACAGGGCCAAGATGGCAGTTTGCCCTGTGGGGGGGGGGGAAGAGTCCAGCAGGAGCAGGCCCCGATGTTACTTCCGCCTGCTCCTGTCCCCTCGGTCCTTCTTCTTCCCCACAGGGCCAAGATGGCAGTTTGCCCTGTGGGGGTGGGGAAGAGTCCAGCAGGAGCAGGCCCCGATGTTACTTCTGCCTGCTCCTGTCCCCTTGGTCCTTCTTCTTCCCCACAGGGCCAAGATGGCAGTTTGCCCTGTGGGGGGGGGAAGAGTCCAGCAGGAGCAGGCCCCGATGTTACTTCTGCCTGCTCCTGTCCCCTCGGTCCTTCTTCTTCCCCACAGGGCCAAGATGGCAGTTTGCCCTGTGGGGGGGGGAAGAGTCCAGCAGGAGCAGGCCCCGATGTTACTTCTGCCTGCTCCTGTCCCCTCGGTCCTTCTTCTTCCCCACAGGGCCAAGATGGCAGTTTGCCCTGTGGGGGTGGGGGAAGAGCCCAACAGGAGCAGGCCCCGATGTTACTTCTGCCTGCTCCTGTCCCCTCGGTCCTTCTTCTTCCCCACAGGGCCAAGATGGCAGTTTGCCCTGTGGGGGGGGGAAGAGTCCAGCAGGAGCAGGCCCCGATGTTACTTCTGCCTGCTCCTGTCCCATCGGTCCTTCTTCTTCCCCACAGGGCCAAGATGGCAGTTTGCCCTGTGGCGGGGGGGAAGAGTCCAGCAGGAGCAGGCCCCGATGTTACTTCTGCCTGCTCCTGTCCCCTTGGTCCTTCTTCTTCCCCACAGGGCCAAGATGGCAGGGGAATCCGCTCTAGGTGTCAGTCAGAACCAGTCAGACCTCTAAAGGAACTATCCAAGAGGTTGAACCCTAGGTTGGAGAGCTCCTTTAGAGTTCTCACTTATTCTGTCTAAAACCCAGAGCAGATTCACAACCCTACTGGCATGGGAGTCACCAGCCTCCCCTGGGATCAAGGTCCCTAGTGTTTGTTGTCCTGAGATGCACTGCAGAGGCCAGGCCAGCTGTTACAGCCCATAGGACCTCTACCCTTCCTTGAAACCCTTCCCCCGAAAGTGTGTGTGTGTTCAGGGGTCAACCCTCGCTGTTAGCACCAATCAATTGCCAGGTGGGGGTAGTGCACGGACTTTCAGAGATGTCATGCGCCAACAACAGATCAAAAGTCTATTTCATTCAGCATTCTGTTCACACGGTGGCCACAATGGGAATCATGCATCATATGCCCCAATGGGAAGCCCAGAAACACAACAGCACCCTCAAACTTGTGTTCCCCAGAAAATGGCAATGAGTGGCATACAAGCGGTAACATGGAGCCATCTTGACTAGTACCTCATGTGGGAGTATGAAGTTAAATTTAAATTTTACAGTTCTAACTCCGTATTTTAATCTTATATCAATTTTGCTGCGTGGTTTTATCCTGGTTGTGCTTTTGATACTGTATTTTGCATTTGTGTTTTTAACCTGTTGGTTGTTTTATTATGGTTTTAATTTTTGTGAACCGCCCAGAGAGCTTCGGCTATTGGGTGGTATAAAAATGTAATAAATAAATAAATAAATAAATAAATAAATATGTTGGACTCTAACACCCATCAACCCCAGACAGCATTGACAATGGCTGGGGATAAATGGAGCAGTAGTCCAACAGGATATGGTGGAGGACCACAGCATCTTCACTCCTGTTCTACACACACTACAGCCATCGTAATAATGGACATTTAAGTCGTCCATAATAAAATTTAGCTACATTTGTAGGCACTTTCCTCCAAACTCACCATGTTGACTTCCTTCAAAACAAAACAAAACACAATGCATTTCCAAGAAAATAGTGCCCTTGCTGAAGCACCAGAGGTTGGATCTAGGATCTGCCTGCCTCAAGAGGAATAGTTTTGCTCACAGAAGGTCTGACTGCCCAATTTGGGGGGATCCCATTCAGCAGGGTCCCCTGAGCTTCTTCATAGCATTTTCAGGGCCTGGAAGAGCTGCTTTTGGAAGAAACAGGGGCAGGAAATACGTGTTACACGTGGGGCTGCCTTTGAAAACAGTCCGGAAACTTCAACTGGTACAAAACAGGGCAGCATGGTTACTAACACGGACTGGCCGACGAGACCACATCACGCCAGTCCTTTTACAACTTCACTGGCTGCCAGTCCAGGTCCGGGCCCAATTCAAAGTGCTAGTATTAACATTTAAAGCCCTAAACGGTTTGGGGCCAGGCTATCTGAAGGAATGCCTCCTCCCGTATGTACCTGAGGTCATCCTCAGGGGTCCTTCTCCGTGAGCCCCTGCCAAAGGAAGTGAGGCAGGTGGCTACCAGGAGCAGGGCCTTCTCTGCTGTGGCACCCCGGCTGTGGAATGAGCTCCCTAAGGAGGTTCGCCTGGCACCTACATTATATGCTTTTAGACGCCAGGTGAAGACCTTTTTTATTCTCCCAGCATTTTAACAGTCTATAAATACATTTTAACTTGGTGTTTTAAATTTGTAATTTTGCATGGCTGCTATTTTTATCTGGTTGAGCTTTTATATTGTATTTTATAGTATGGTTTTATGCTGTTGTTTTATACTTTGAATGTTTTTAATTTTTGTGAATCGCCCAGACAGCTCTGGCTATTGGGCAGTATAGAAATGTAATTAATTAATAAATAAATAATAAATAAAGGGAAGCCGACTTCCACCATGGCAGATGACCTAGCTTAAATCTGGATCCAATGCCACACCAGCAGGTCTCTAAGCAGCATGACACCATCACCACGTCAAGTGCGAACCAATCCGCGGGTCCAACCTGCTCCCCTGTCCGTTGTGACAAACTAAGGGAAAAGAAAGGATTCAGAGTATTTCAGAGCCCCCGGGATTCATTCCCCTTCTGATGTCACCCAGGGAATCAGCTCATTCCAATTAGCTATGTAGATATTTTCCCGAGCCCTTTGGAAGAAGATGGCCACATTTTGTCCAGCAACAACAACATCAAAAAAAAAGACCTCTGGCATGTGATTGCAGCTCCTCCTGGTTTTCTGCTGGCATTTACAGTGTGGAAAGGTTGCTGCGGCATGAGTTGTAATCTTACCGGGTGATGGGCTCTGTGGCTGCCTGGTTCATGCCTCCCTTGTGCAATGTAGACCTCCATGCCTTACATGAGTCAATGACTTGTATGAGTTATACTGCTATTATGTTATAAGTAGGACTGATGGATTACACAGGGCTGCTATAGATCCTATTCATGGCACTTGGCTTCTATTTTTTTTCCTCCTCTCCACCTGTAGTATATAGTGAAGGTTCGTAAAAATAATAATAATGAAAAAGTTTCGAGGTGGTGGTTTGGAATAGACAGGAGTAAGAAAAGGCAGAGGAAAGGAAGACTGTGTAAGGAAGACGTAGTGATGGCCACCAGTTTGGTGTATCTGTACGCTGCCCTGAAATCTTAGTGATATAGGGCGGGATATAAATATTTTAAATTAATTAATTAATTAATTAATTTGGATGGCTTTGAAAGGGGGTTGGATAAATTCCTTGAGGAGAAGGCTATCAGTGGGTACTAACCGCTTTAAAATGATATATTGCTTTAACTTGGTTCATGGTTTAATTTGTTTTTAACTGTGCATATTTATTGTTTTATTTTGTATGCTTTTATCTGTATGCCGCTCTGACATCTTAATGATATAGGGTGGGATATGTTTTAAATAAATAAATAAATAAATAAATAAATAAATAAATAAATAGTCCTGAAGGCTATGTGCTACCTCCAGTATCCAAGGCAGTAAACCTGTGCACACTACTTGCTGGGGAACATGGGTGGGAGGGTGCTGTTGCACCATGTCCTGCTTCATAGAATCATAGAATCATAGAATAGCTGAGTTGGAAGGGGCCTACAAGGCCATCGAGTCCAACCCCCTGCTCAATGCATTAATCCACCCTAAAGCATCCCTGACAGAGGGTTGTCCAGCTGCCTCTTGAAGGCCTCTAGTATGGGAGAGCCCACAAACTCCCCTGGTAACGGATTCCATTGTCATACTGCTCTAACAGTCAGGAAGTTTTTCCTGATGTCCAGCTGGAATCTGGCTTCCTTTAACTTAAGCCCATTATTCCGTGTCCTGCACTCTGGGAGGATCGAGAAGAGATCCTGGCCCTCCTCTGTGTGACAACCTTTTAAGTATTTGAAGAGTGCTATCATGTCTCCCCTCCATCTTCTCTTCTCCAGGCGAAACATGCCCAGTTCTTTCAGTCTCTCTTCATAGGACTTTGTTTCCAGACCCCTGATCATCCTAGTTGCCCTCCTCTGAACATGCTCCAGCTTGTCTGCGTCCTTCTTGAATTGTGGACCCCAGAACTGGACGCAATAGTCTAGATGAGGCAATACTCTTGTTGGTCCCTGGCCAATGGCTGATTGGGCACTGTGTGAACAGAGTGCTGGACTAGATGGACCCTCGGTCTGATCCAGCATGGCACTTGTTCTTATGTTCTTAATTGTGCAAGGGCTCAAGGGTTGTGAGCACCTTCCCAAGGAGAAAAAGCTAAACCATTGGGTGTGTGTGTTTTAGTTTAGGGAAAAAGAAAACCTCTGTGTGTGTGTGTGTGTGTGTGTGTGTAAGTGGTATATAGATGTATGCATGGTGTGGAGAAAATGTTGAGAGGATCTTTCTGTGTGTAATGAACAAAAGACATTTTCTTTCCTCAATGCGCAATTGGTGCACACAATGCGTTGCCCGAACAAAGCATGATGATTACTAGCTTTGAGGCAGGGCAGTACGACAGCCTGCATGGGCTGTCCAGTCCCCGCTCCTTGCTACTGCCCCCTCCCGCCCCCCACAACTCCACAGACTGACTCCTGAAGTGGCATCGGTGAAGATCGGGGCAGGTGAAAAAACAAACAGATGTGTTTGTTAAGATGAGATGAGTGTCAGAGCTAAAACTGTGACAAATACTAAATGTTCTACTGCTTGACTGTTTCATGGGCCGTCCAAAGGCCTCATGAAGATTACTTATCCTTGTCCACCAACCTTGGTTACTTTCCTCCCTATCATCACTGCCCTGCCCCTTGGGCTTTTGCTCAGTGTTGGGTCTAGATGTTTAAGGGGTGGGCGCTTGGGCAAGGTGCCCTCATTGGATCTGTTCACTTCCTTGCAACTGACACCACTGCTTGCCCTTGACCTCTGGGCCCCTTGGACTTGCCTCTGCTCACACACTTGGGAGAGGAACAGGCAGCAACGAAGGAGTTCCAAGGGGATCTAGAGGTTGGCGCGTGGGTCCTGATAAGTCCCCCACAAACAGCGTCCATGCATCATTGCTACTGACATTGCACTAACAGAAATAAATGTTTGTGCAATGTTATAAGAACATAAGAATCATAGAATCATAGAATCATAGAATAGCAGAGTTGGAAGGTGCCTACAAGGCCACCGAGTCCAACCCCCTGCTCAATGCAGGAATCCACCCTAAAGCATCCCTGACAGATGGTTGTCCAGCTGCCTCTTGAAGGCCTCTAGTGTGGGAGAGCCCACAACCTCCCTAGGTAGCTGATTCCATTGTCGTACTGCTCTAACAGTCAGGAAGTTTTTCCTGATGTCCAGCCGGAATCTGGCTTCCTTTAACTTGAGCCCGTTATTCCGTGTCTGATTCCATGCTGGATCAGACAAAGGCTGCAGTGGCTGACCAGCTTCCCATGGGAAACCCACAAGAAGACACAAGTGCAACAGCACCCCTCCCACCCATGTTCCTGAGCAACTGGTGCACACAGGCTTGCTGCCTCGGATACTGGAGTTAGCGCACAACCATCAGGGCTAGTAGCCATAGATGGCCTTCTCCTCCAGAAATTTGTCCAACCCCCTTTTAAAGCCATCCCAATGGGTGGCCATCACTACATCTTGTGGTAGTGAGTTCCAGAGTTGTGTGAAAAAAACCTTCCTTTTATCTGTGCTGAATCTCCCACCAATCTCCATGAGATGAACCCGGGTTCTAGGATTATGGCTAGTAATGTCATTACTGCTTGCTACTGCAGGGGGTTGCTATTGATGTGGTGCTAGTGGAAACCTACGTTGGTGCAACATCAATAGCACTTGCTGCTGTCACAGGTTTCCCAGGAAACCCCTTGCATGAGCAAGTGCTATTGATGTTGCACAAGCATTGGTTTCCACTAGTGCAATGTCAATAGCACTAATATACAGACACTGTAGGTTCCTTCCCAATGTCAGCTCCTGATTCTGGCCCCACTGCAGCCATCAGGGCCCAATCCCAGCTGCCATATTTCCTTATGACATACTACATTCTCAGCACTGCTTTACGATGTACATGCAAGCCAACAGAGTAGTGAACGTTCTGCAAGAGAAAATCAGGAGGCATGGGTTCCTCTCCTGAAATTTGATTGAGTCCCACTTTTTTTTCATCGCCTTGACTACCACCACATCATTCTTTGCCTTGACTACCAGCCTCGTGGTAGAACCCAGAACCAATACTAATCAGGAGGAACCCGGATCAAACAGGAGTGTATTGGTTCTTTAATGGAGGGCCCATGGGGGTAAGACATTTTCAACCCTGTGGCTCCACTCAAATCGCTCCTGTTGCACAGTGGAAAGAACTACATGAGAAGGAGCTCTGATGCACCATCCCAAATCAACCATTGGAGCTGAGTAACGTAACACCGATTTCCCTTAAAAGGTCTGCACAGAGGCCTCCGGGAAGGATTGATGATGTCATCACAAGAACATTAGAAGCTGCCATATACCAAGTCCTTCTAGCTCAGTATTGTCTATACTGACAGGCACCAGCTCTCTAGGCATTTCAGACAAGGGTCTGTCCTAGCCCTTTTCTGGATCTTGGGATCTTCTGGGCACAGACCTTGTGCTCTACAGCCATTCCATGCACTGCTGCCATCAGCCTGCACTTCTGCCAGAGATTTGCCATGAATGTCTAGGGCCTTAGTTAGACCTGCCGGTCTAGTGGGACAGAGGGGTGAAGATCTCACAATATTTTTATTGCAAGATCTCCCCCTCTGTTCACACGCAGCGTGCGACAACCTCAGAGGGAGAGGCATTGCGCCCGCTATTTTGTTTTTTTTCTTAAAGGGGAAAATGCGCGTGAGCGCTCGTGCACAAAATGTAAGGTTTTTAAAAAATATATATTTTCCCCACTCCCCCCACCCCACCCCCGATGGGTGCAGTGCTCCTGAGCAGCTTTGCGCCCCGTGCGCAGGTCCCGGCTCCTTGCAAGAAACTGTGAGGAACCAGGACAAACCGTGATGCCCGGCCACACATTCTGTGGTCTTGGGCTCAACCTGGGACACGGAAAAAATGGGCTCAAAGGGCAGGGCAAGATCCCGGTGCAAGGGAAGGATCATCCCTCCCAGATCCTGGGATCCCCTGTGTATCATGTGAATGCACAGGGACGAACTTGGGGATTGCCCCAGGATTTCGCCCTGTCTAGCTAAGGCCTAAGTTGTCACGGGGTTGATCAGTCGGTTTGGGACCCAGCTCTGTCCCATTGGCCCTCCAAATTTTCAAGCAAATGCCTGCCTTTAAGAGGTACTTGTGGTAGCCTCCCTTGCCATTTTTGCTGCTATTGTATTTTTGCTGTCATTTTGACAGATTGCTTTATGGGCACTTTATCATTCTTTTATGCAAGGTTGTAACCTACGCTGAGTTCTTGTTTGAAGAAGAAAGGTGGGAGATACATTGAAATAATAAATATAATAAATACGAGGTGAGTCGTAGAATGTACACATCTGCTGTGGATTCTCCCAGAGTACGCAGTCAGAAAAATACATTCCCAGGCCTGCTCTCCCATCATGCTTTGTAGCCTCATAATTCTTTTCCACAGTCAATGAACACTGCATCCGTAATGGGTAATTTCCCTCTGGAAAGGTGCTGCTGCCCTGGCATGAAAAGGGAGAAGCCATTGGTTGAAAAGATACGGGATCTTATGGCTCAGGGATTCAATACTGCTTCTGTTAGACATAACTAAACACTCAGGGAAGGCGTGAGCATGGGAAAGAATGGCTCGAAAATCCTCTCCTGTCACATCTGATTTAGTAAATGAAGTTGGATGACCTGACAGAAAGCAAAACAAGTTAAAATAACCAGTGCCTTTAATTCATCCCTGTGCCAGCCTGGTGTGGTGAAGATATTAACAATCAAAGGGAATGCGTCGACCGACTGTAGCGTGACCATCCATCTTAGCCATGCCAGCCAAAATGGAAATCCACAGACAGCTGATAAAAGGAGCCTAAATTCCTCGAATCAAGGCTGAGCTCACTCATCTTCGTAACAGGAAAGCAAATGCAGCACCCAGAGGTTGCTCCTGTTTTTGTCATGTATATTGCAGATTCATCTGATATTTCCAGTCCTTACAACTGCCCTGCACAGTAGGACACAATGATGTCCATTTTACAGATGCAGAAATCACCGTGTGAGATGATCCACCTTGGCAAATAGGCCCATGAAAATTACTAGGCCACAAGATTCCAGAGATCTTTACAAGTCCAGCATTCTGTGTCCTAAAGCAGCCAACTAGATGCCTTTGGGAAACCAGCTAAAGGCAACAATTTTCTTAGAATCATAGAATCATAGAATAGTAGAGTTGGAAGGGGCCTATAAGGCCATCAAGTCCAATCCCCTGCACAATGCAGGAATCCACCCTATTGCTCCCCGGCTGTTGGAATTCACTGGCACACCATCTCTGGACATGGGGGTTCCATGGAGCCATCACCATCCAAAATTTAATTCTGATTCAATTCTCCACTTACGTAGCCAGTGCTACCATAGAGGCCACTCAGGCAGCCACCTAGAGCGCCAAGTTAAGAGGGGCGCCAGGCGCAGCACAGCACTCATGCGCATTGGCTGTGAGCCAGTCCAGCCTGAGGATTCAGCTGGGCCTGGGCGGGCGAGATGGCACCCTGCACCCGCCCAGCCGAAGTGAAGCCAGGGATGCTGGGGCAGGGGTGGGGCGGCTCCACGTTTGGACTTCCGGAACATGCCCGGAAGAGAGAGAGAGAGAGAGAGAGAGAGAGAGAGAGAATGTATGGGTGCATGGAGTGCAGGGGGTCTTTGAGTGAATGCATGGGTTCATGCGTGTGTTTGTTTGGAGTGACTGATGCTGAGTGTGTGTGTACATGTGCGTGTGAGTTGGGGGGGGGATGATTTGGAGGTGATATTCCTATTAAATAATGCATTTTAGACCCAGAGACATTCCTTTCCAATTTGTTTGCTATAATTGGCATGACATATTTCTTGCACTTTAAAATAAATTTAGCAATTTCAAGTTTTGCGCTTCTTATTTTTTCCAGGAACATATGTTCTTAAAAATCAAAGTTGGCATTTTTGGTGTGTGTGTGTGTGTGTGTGTGTGTGTGTGTATGTATGTGAGTGAAAGTAGCTCACCTTGCCTAGGGCGCAAAATAGTCTGGCACCGGCCCTGTATATGTTGGGTCATCTGCGATAGAATTCTGAGCACTCCCACCCAACTACACTTCCCAGACTTCTTTGTATGGGGGTGGCAAAGCCCTGATAGCTAAAATGGAATCGGTTTGTAATTTAGGAATGTCCTTAATACAAGAGCAGCCATGGTTGCACTAATACTGTCCCAGGGTGTTGCTAGACCTGCCAGGATAAGCCGGCAGGGAGGTGGGGTTATGGCACGCTAACTTTAACGCACACCGCCCAGCCTCCTAGATGGCCAACACATAGGAATGATGGAAGCCCTGCAGCGTCGGCCATTTTTTTTTGTTATAAAGGGGCCACGTGCGCCCCGAAGACTGCGGACAAGGTAAGCGGTTTTTTTTAAAATTAAGCCCCCTGCCCCCTCTTTCCCCGCCCTCCCTCCCCCTCCCCCTCATCATGTTGTGCCAGCTCTCCCTCCCCTCATCGCATTGTGCCAGCTCTCCCTCCCCCTCTACCGTGTCGCCCCCCGGGATCTACCCCCCTGGCCTGATGGGCACAGCGCTGAGCGCTGTGCCCAGTCCGTGGCTTTTTGCAGCTACTCGCGAGTAAGCGAGTAGCTGCAAAAAGTCACGGAAGGCCGGGGCTGGGGAAAAGGAGAGCCATAAGCGACTTCGCTTATGACGCGTTAGAGGAGGCTTCAGTGCGGCCTGGGGCTGGATTCACCTGTGCGTCATGTGGACGCACAGCAGGGAAACCGGCTCTCAAGGCACGCTAAGGCCTCGTCTAGCAAGGCCCCCAGTTGCTCCTCAAAGAGCCTGTACCTTGCTTTACAACACTCCATGTTTTCATCTTGGTGGGTGTGGACTGTAACGTGACATAACGGCAAGGCAATGTTGCCGAGAGAGTCCCGCGTTGGAGTAGGATGTAAAATATCTCTCGTACTGATTAGCCTCATTTAAAAAAGAAAGGGAGAAAACGGGTTAGAAATCCACCCTCCTGCCTGGCAAATGAGTTGAAGGAGACTATTTTAATCTCTTTTATTGCATTGCTGAGATGCTTGACTTAGCTTCATTGCCATCGCAGGATGATGTGTACCCTGTGAGTGTATAAAAATATATGAACTCCCAGGACAATATAGTTCAATCTGCTCTGCTATTACCCATCATGCTTGTCTGAGCACACCGCAGCTATTAGGTCTGTTTAAGAAGCAGCTGAGACCACAGATGGATCTGCTGCTTACAGAGAACGGAGGCGCAATGGCTTGATGTGGGAGGCTGGTGGGGTGTGGACAAAGAGTCCCCAAAACATCACCACGCCGTGACGTTGCCGCGGCATTTTTGCCTGCAGTGAAATACCCAAACAAACGTGGAGGTTTGACAAGAATATATCATATGAAATATCAAAGGAATTTCAAGGAAAGAGAAAGGAAGAGGTCAAGAACTTTCAGTCTCTCTCTCTCTCTCTCTCTCTCTCTCTCTCTCTCTCTGCTACTATTTCACCCAACACCCTACCCGAAACTGTAGCTTTCTCATTGAACACGGAACCACATCAAAACTTGGCACAGCGCTAGCAAGAGGGGATGTATAAGAATTTCATTTCAGTTTGTAAGTCACTCAGAAATGCTTTGTAGCTCAAAATCAGAAAACCGGCAGAACTTCTACTATTGAAATCATGGTATACGGAATTGTGGCAAATAGCCATGGCAGAAAAATTGACGCACCAACTGAAACTAGCCAAAGTCAAAATCAAAACATCTGAATTTTCTAAAATATGGCAGGATGTTATTGTATACTAGCAAAAAAGCCCATTATATGACAGGTGTAGAGGAGCAGTCTGGTGAGGAGGTTAGTGGGTTTTAGCCCCTCTGCTAGGCCGGGAGCTCCTGGCAGTTATCTTTCTCAGAACTTGGAACTTCCATAGAAGGCCGCAGTTCTGAGAAACGTCGCTAGATGGCACCAGGGGGCAAAAACTATTTCTCAGAACTTGGAACTTCCATAGAAGGCCGCAGTTCCGAGAAATGTTGCTAGATGGCGCCAGAGGGCAAAAACTATTTCTCAGAACTTGGAACTTCCATAGAAGGCTGCAGTTCCGAGAAACATCGCTAGATGGCACCAGAGGGCAAAAATTATTTCTGGGAACTTGAAACTTCCATAGAAGGCCGCAGTTCTGAGAAACGTCGCTAGATGGCACCAGGGGGCAAAAACTATTTCTGGGAACTTGGAACTTCCATAGAAGGCCGCAGTTCTGAGAAACGTCGCTAGATGGCACCAGGGGGCAAAAACTATTTCTGGGAACTTGGAACTTCCATAGAAGGCTGCAGTTCTGAGAAACGTTGCTAGATGGCACCAGGGGGCAAAAACTATTTCTCAGAACTTGGAACTTCCCTAGAAGGCCGCAGTTCCGAGAAACATTGCTGGATGGCACCAGGGGGCAAATACTATAACTGGCTTGGAGGAGCAGTCTGGGCTTTTATATATATATAGATACCAATCAGAGACATAAGCAGCAGTATTTGTCAAAACCTTTCCTCGGAAAATGGAGAAGAGACTCATTGTAATTTATTATGGTGAAGAATTATAAATAAAAACTCCAAGCAGGCTACAAATTCCACCTATATCTTAGGCCTCAGCTAGACGAGGGGGGTAAAAGGGCGACGATCTAGCAATTTTATGATCATGAGATCGTCGTCGTCATTTACACGTGGCACTCGACATCGAGGCCACCATTTTTTAAAAAAAGAAATGGAGTGCACGAGTGTTTGTGCGCAAAAGGTGAGTTTTTTTAAAATAAATAAATTTCACCACTCCCCCACCCCACCCCCAATGGGCATGCCCGGCTCTCGGCTCCTCGTGGTTACTTGCGAGGAGCTGGGACGAACTCTGATACCCGGCCACATGTTCTGTGCTCTCAGGATCATCCTTAGACTATGGAAAAAGTGGGCTAGAACTGTACGGCGAGATCCTGGGGAAAGGGAGGGATCATTCCTCCCTGTTCCCGGGATCCCCTGTGCATCACTTGAATGCGCAGGGATAATCCCCGGGATATCGCCCCGTCTAGCTATGGCCTCAGTTTGTAAGGTAAAGAGAAAAATCCACGTACATGTTAAATATATTAAGAGAACAATACTATGCCCCCTAGACAGAGGCTGGGGGACATAGGATATTTTGGTTTTGGCACCCTTCCCCCCTCCAATGCTCCCTCCCATCCGGAAGGGAAAGAACCACACTGGATGTTGGTACGAGTTCACAAATGCTCAGGACCAGGTCAGTCTTAACTTTGCTACACAAGCTAAGCTCCTTTTTTGGCCACCTGGTGGCAACAAACCAGAAGCCTCCAGTACTTTACAAGAACTTTTCTGGAATCACTTTTGTGAAGGCAGATCTATGAGAATGGTCACATTGGAACTGGTAATGCAGGTGCCAATTTCGAGGGGGGGTGAAGTCCCCCCCTCCGAGAATGGCATTCAGCTTCTGCCAGTGTTGCTTATAGATCTTTGGCTTGTACATTAGGTTGTTTCATGTGTGTGAAAGAGGAATTGCAGGCGCCTGATTCAGCAGAAGATGCGAGCTCAGCATTCAGCTTCAAAGAAAACAATGCCGCTTGTTGCAAAATGCTCTTTAGCACATAAAATATCCTTATGCTGCTTACACTGCAGTTTGGTGACTTTGGTCTTGACTTGAGACCAAAGCCGCTTGGTTGGACTTCCTAGCCGATGCGTGACAAGCTACATCTGCTAAAATCCTCTCTTCTACACAACTATTAAAGGTGCAGCCCGCCTTCTTCTGCACCTGGCAACCTTAAGTATATATCGAGGCCTTAGCTAGACCAACCTGGTAGTGCGTGACGGAGGGGTGAAGATCTCGTGATGTTTTATCATGAGGTTCCCCCCTCTGTTTACACGTAGCGCACGACGGCCTCGGAAGGAGAGGATGTTGCGTCCACCATTTTGTTTTGTTTTTAAGAAACAGAAGATGCGCACGAGCGCTTGTGTACAAAAGGTAAGTTTTTTTTTTAAAAAAAACCCCGTTCCCCCCACCCCACCCCTGATGGGTGCAGAGCTCCTGAGGAGTTCTGTGCCCCGTACACAGGTCCCGGCTCCTCGCGAGGAACCACAAGGAACCGGGACAAACCGCAACCGCCCACACACATGTTCTGCAGCCTCAGGCCCGAGACCACGGAAAAAGCAGGCCTAAAGTGTAGAGTGAGATCCCGAGGCAAGGGAGGGATGATCTCTCCCTGATCCTGGGATCCCCTGTGCATCATGTGGACGTACAGGGATGATCCCGGGGATCGCTCCGGGATTTCACCCTGTCTAGCTAAAGCCCGAGTTAAATATATTGTCCTACATGACACCCTTATCACATACCACAGGGGAATTAAAATGCCCAGTGCAGAGATGGAGAACTTTGGATATGGTTGCAATGGAAGACACAGTCAGAAAGGGGGATGTTACTTTTGGTGTTTCTTCTATTTTCTAGTGAGAGTAATGCAACTTTTGGTGTTGAATTACTCTCATTACAAGAAGATTTTAAATGTAGTAAAGAAATTAAGGAATTGATAACGAATTTGCTGACTGCAGCAAGGTTGACTGTAGCTAGGAACTGGAAGATTCAAGTTGATTATTGTATTGAAGAGTGGTATAAAGAAGTATGGGAGATTGCTATTAATGATAAATT
This sequence comes from Elgaria multicarinata webbii, assembly GCF_023053635.1. NCBI lineage: Eukaryota > Metazoa > Chordata > Lepidosauria > Squamata > Anguidae > Elgaria > Elgaria multicarinata. Next base: position 116,989,913 of record NC_086176.1, on the reverse strand, counting down.
GACATGTAATATTAATGTGAGAAGAGGTATAGCAAAAACGAATGATTTTGAGGGAATTTGGAAACAGTTCCCAATATTTGTGTTGTCTAAGGGAAGTGGGAAACCACCAGCAGAAGAAACTATGAGATTTTGGAAACAGGAATAAGGTCCCGAGGTGGGGGGTGCACTTTTAGGTTAAGTTTGATTATGTTAAAAAGATTAAGCGAGAATATGTGATATTAATGTGATGTAATATTATTGCATTATGTTGTTTTTCTTTTAATTGTATTGATGTATGTTTAAGTATTGAAAAATAATTAAAAAAAAAAAAAACAGAAGGGGGGATGTTGAAAAGTCTGAGGGCTCATTTATACCTACAGCCCTTTCGCAACGGAGGAGGGATAATTGAGATGGTTCTCAGCTTCCCTGATTGGCGCTCACGGGGCACATGCCACCGATTTTTCCCTCAAGTAAAGGAGAGCCGTGGCAGGAGAATGTGTGCCCTGTGACGGCGGTTCCGAATGTGTATCGGAAGAAGTGGGCGGGGCTAGGCAGATGGCTACGTGACACAGATTTTTTTTAATAACTCTTGAGAGATGCGCACCAGCGCAGACATGTAGCAACACAAGGGGGGGACAGGTACTGTGTTGAAAATGCGCTGCTGTGCACAGATATATTTGTTTAAAAGAAAACACTCAGTAATGAAACACGCTGATGCCCCTAACAGCAGGTTGGATGTTCACTGAGCCAGGAGCTCACACTGAACAGCAACAGCTTTGCATAGGGCGGGGGGCACACCAGCCATGGACTTCGGAATTGTAACAAGATAGCCAGAAAAACTGTGACAAATTCAGCCAGCGATATTCCTGAATAACTGAGGGGTCGACCTGAGATCACAGTGGGATCAGCTGTGCGTCCTGTGTCCCAGTAGGGATGACTTTGATGTTATCCAGGAATAAACGCCTCGTCTAGACACGGCCTGAGTCACCACTGCACTAGCGCTTGACAGTATTGTGTATTTGAGGGTATGAATTTCATACACTGGATTTTTCTTGTGTCAGTTTTGCCAAAGAGCTTGTTCGCTGCTGGTTGAATGCAAGGAACAAACACAGCTAAGGTTTCTAAGCTTCATTTATATACCAAGGGTCTGAACCTTTGAGAGTTAGTGGGCAATTTGGAATTATAAGAGTGAGACTGGGTGTTCTTACAAGGTGGCTACCATGCCATGCGCCCCCCCTCTCTCTCTCACACACACACACACCATTTCCCAGAAGGCAAACTGGTGAGACTAAAAGTAAAATAACTTGCCCCAGAACGTAAGTGCCAGGTAAAGGTGCGTGCTGAGCTCCAAAATACAACCCTCCTCTTTTGAACCGCAGTTTTCTGCTCCGACACACATTGGACAGAAGGCAAATTGTTGAGGCTCTGACACAAGTCTGAGGAGCAGTCTGAGACCCAAATTGCAAGTTTGTCCACACAAAGCATAACAAGATACTGATTTCACAGAAGGCAAACGGGTGATTCACAGAGTAACACAAACAGTCAAAATAGGTGTCCTAAATCACTCACAATCAGCTTTATGGGATGATCCTGGATTCTAGTATTATGGGAGATGGAGAAATAAATGTCTCCCTATCTACATTCTCCACAACACGCAACATTTTGTACACCTCTATCATGTCTCCCCTTAGCCTCCTTTTTTCCCAAGCTGGATACCCCGGATTTACACAGCATAACCATTCGCCAAAGTATTTGGCTTCCATCAGCCTAGGGCAAGAACCAATCAAGGCCTATGCTTCCTATCTAGTGCACATTTATATCAAGGCCTAAGCTTGATTTACACAGTCTAACCACTTGTCCGCCAGAGCAGGCGTATTCTTTCATAAGTCGTCAGCCTTCCTCCTAAGAACGGCTTCCTATTAAAGATGACTTGCGTCCTATGAAAATTCATAAACTCTGCAGGCGTTTCCACGGCGATTTGACGGTGTAATCTCCCATCATCTCAGCTTCTCTGTGACAATGACAAGAGGAAGATGGATTTATCAAATACACGGAGACATGTTTATGACCCTGTTTTGCATAAGCAGGCACCTGATCCCCAGGCTGCACCATGCCAGATAGCAAGACAGTGGTTCCTTCCAATGCCAGATACTCTGACAGGCAGAAGAGATATTTGGAAATACATGAAAAATATATGTATCTATATTTTACTTCCAGTTTCTTTGAGCAAATGGGAAATATAAACCCCCGCCTTCCCATTAATTTCTCGAGAAGTATGAAAGCTTATTCAATCAATTTTGGTCTCTAATGTGGCAAAGTTTGCCCTTAAACCTATATTTACCCACTGGTGAAATGTTACTCTTGGAATGTGCTGGTATGAAAGTGCGGAAGGATTAATAGTGGGGAGAAAATTTGCTTGGTGTGAATTATGGCATCACCTGCAGATCAGAGGCTCATAGAATGGGAAGGCTGAAATTGCAGCAGTGTGACAGTTCAACATTGAGAACAATATTGGTTAGGCAATGAAACAATTTCCAGGGGAAATTGTGGAGGACAATTTGTTAGATTCCACCCCCCCCCAAAAAAAAATACATTGCTAGCCAGGATGTAGCAGTGTCTAATCTGAATGGAAAGTTAGTGAAATTTAGGGGTTGGGAGGGAATGATTCCTCCTAGATTAATCTCGCCATCCTCTTAGATCTGCTGTGTGTGTTGGTCCTTCTGGAGATGGGTTGGCTTGTAGAACATACAGAACTTTCATGGCAGTAGAAGCAAAGTTGTGGAACTTCCTCCTAGGTTTATTTGAGAAAGGCTGACCCTATGAAAAGGAGGACAGGGCTCCTGTATCTTTAACAGTTGCATAGAAAAGGGAATTTCAGCAGGTGTCATTTGTATATATGGAGAACCTGGTGAAATCCCCTCTTCATCACAACCATTAAAGTGCAGGAGCTGTACTAGAGAGACCAGATTTAAAAGAGGGCAGCTTTAACTGCTGTGATGAAGAGGAAATTTCACCAGGTTCTCCATATATACAAATAACACCTGCTAAAATTTCCTTTTCAATACAACTGTTAAAGGTACAGGAGCCCTGTCCTCCTTTTCTTATGGTCACCCTAAGAATAGCAGAGTTGTTAGGGGCCTACAAGGCCATCGAGTCCAACCCCCTACTCAGTGCAGGAATCCACCCTAAAGCATCCCTGACAGATGGTTGTCCAGGTGCCTCTTGAAGGCCTCTAGTGTGGGAGAGCCCACAACCTCCCTAGGTAACTGGGAGGTTGTTTGAATGCATGTTGCACCTGGGGAAATTTTGTCTTCATCATAACAGTTAAAGCTGCAGGAGTCCTGCCCTCTTGACCAGGTACAAAAGAGAGGAGGGCACCTGCAGCTTTAAGTACTGCGATGAAGAGGGAATTTCACCAGATGCTGTATGCATACAAATGACACCTGCTGAAAATCCCTTTCCTCTACAACTGTTAAAGATACAGGAGCCCTGTCCTCCTTTTCATATGGTCACCCTATTTGAGACGATCTCCTGCAAAGGAGTGGTAGGTGAGTGGTAGAGGACAGGCTTGGATCTGGGGTTCAGTCCCTGGTGTCTCTGATTGCTTTAGTGATAACATTTTTAAATCACCCAATAAGTGAAGGTACAAATCAAAGACATAAAATACTACGGATGTATCAGAATTTTGTTATTGGCTTGCAGAAGAGTGGAACAAGCCCTGTTCACAACTCTGAATGCAGATCCAAGCAGGTTCTCTAAAAATGTTTGCAAATTGCCCAGGATGCGGAAGTTCAAAATAATATTTTTTAAAAAATAAATAAATAAAAATCAAATAAAAATCAAACAAGCAGTTTGGAAGTAGGAATTCCTGAAAATAAGTGTGAGCACTGAAGTGGCTAAGTTTGCTGATGACACCAAATTATTTAGATTAGTTAAAGGAAAAAGAACTCCAGAAGTATTTCTCCAAACTGGGAGGCTGGGCCTCAAAATGGCAAATGCGGTTTAATGTAAAGTGAAGCACATTGGGACAAAGAAATCCAACTTCATGTATATGCTGAAAGGGATCTGAGCTAGTGGTTACTGGCCAAGGCCAGATCTGCACCTTGTGTCAAATCATTACCAATGTGGAATTAAAAGCAGGATATAACACTATGAAAGCTGTGTATGGATGGCTGATGTGCCCCAACAATTTTCTGTGCGCTTCAATATCGCTATAAAGCCATAGTATAGGTCTAGCTTAAGAGATCTTGGGCTTGTGGTGGATGAAAATTTTGTCTGAGTGTGCGGCTGCTATGAAAAAGGAACTGAAAATCATAGAATCATAGAATAGTAGAGTTGGACAAGGCCGTCAAGTCCAATCCCCTGCTCATTGCAGGAATCTATCTTAAAGCATCCCTGACACATCGTTGTCCAGCTGCTTCTTGAAGGCCTCTAGTGTGGGAGAGCCCACAACCTCCCTAGGTAACTGATTCCATTGTCGTACTGCTCTAACAGTCAGGAAGTTTTTCCTGATGTCCAGCCGGTATCTGGCTTCCTGTAAATTGAGCCCGTTATTCCGTGTCCTGCACTCTGGGAGGATCGAGAAGAGATCCTGGCCCTCCTCTGTGGGACAACCTTTCAAGTATTTGAAGAGTGCTATCATGTCTCCCCTCAATCTTCTCTTCTCCAGACTAAACCAAATAAAACTCCCAATATCATACTGCCCTTATACAAATCTATGGTGCAACTACACTTTGAATACTGTGTACAGTTCTGGTCACCACACCTAAAAAAGGATATTATGGAGCTGGAAAAAGTGCAGAAAAGGATATTATAGAGCTGGAAAAAGTGAAGAAAAGGGCAACTTAAATGATCAAGGGGCTGAAGCATCTCTCCTATGAGGGAAGGTTACAACAACTGGGGCCACAGCTAGACCTAAGGTTTATCCTGGGATCATCCAGGGTTCGCCCCTGCCTGAGCACTGGATCCCCTGTGTGTCACCTAGATGAACAGGTTTGACCCCTGGATGATCCAGGGATCAACCTCAGGTCTATCTATGGCCTAGGATTGTTTAGCTTGGAAAAAAGAAGCTAAGGGGAGACGTGACAGAGATGTACAATATTTTGCACAGTGTGGAGATTTCCTTTCTTCTGTCATACTAGAATCCAGAGTCAGCTCATGAAGGTAATTGGTGTGAGCCTCAGCAACAAATAAACAAAGTCCTTCTTCACACAGCATGTAATTAAACTATGGAATTCACTTCCACAACGTGCAGCAATGGCCACCAATTTGGATGGCTTCAAAATGGGATTGTACAAATTCCTGGATGCTCTGAATGGCTACATTTCAGCACTTGCAAAGCATCCTGTGCAAGAACAGCCCCCCCCCCCGACTTGACAGCTTACACTTATTTGAAAAATGCAGAAAAAACACCGCATACTTTTCCAAAATGCACACCGACCCGCTTTAGTGAATGGAAGCATGTGCCCCTTAAAGTTTCCGTTGATGTAACTATTGATGCTACATAGCCTTCCCGAACCCGATGCCCTAAGGGTGTGTTGGAGTACATCTCCCAGAATCCCCCAGCCAGGAGTTGTAAACCAACACATCTGGAGGGCATCAGACTGGCCTAGAGGAACCTTGCCTCAGTGGTCTCTACCACATCTCAGGTTACATGACTGTAGTGATAATCAAGGCCATGAAAGGCAGTGCTGAGCTTTCGATGGAACTGACCTAAAGAAAAAAGCTTAGCGCGCAACCAGACCTCTGAAAAGTTGTGACAGGCAATGGAAAAATCATTCAGGAGGAAGGGGAGAGACACCAATTTTATCTTGGTTTTAGAGGGTCAGTCTAAGAAAAGAGCTTGAAGTTGCCTCTCTCTCTCTCTCTCTTCTAGGGGGTTGCTTAATCAATAAATGGATTCATTTGGAGGAAACATATTAAAAAATGAAAAACCAACAGCCCGGTCAAAGTGGTTTTCGGATTGACCTGATTCATAGAAATCCAATTTGCTAGAGAGTGATCAGTTTCGGATTGGAGATCTTGAACTTTGTGAAATTGGCTTTATTAATTAATCCTTTATTGGATTAGCAATATTCAGCCGATCTGAAAGAGCAACGGGTTTCTTTATCGCCAGGGCTCTGCGGTGCCAAGGACTCTGCAAAGTAGAGCTGTGACTAAATAGCAAAAGAGAGCTATAGTTAAAAACCCTTGAAAGGTTCGGCTGCTGGTCCAAGAATTGCCCACCTTCGTTCAGCCATGTGGGTTTAGAAACAGCGGCGACCAAGCAAACAGCCAAATATCACACAGCTCAGAATTTAATAGCTTTTTCTCTTTGTAAGTACCGGCAGCCCAGCCAGTACAGAAGTCAGACTATTCTCTGGGCTGTATCCACAGCATGCGTTGTGCTGGATCCTAGGGCAAGTCTATGCTGGGGAGGAGAGGGGAGGGGAGGGGAGGGGAGGGGGAGGATCTCACAATATGCTGATTGTGAGATCCTCCCCAAGGAGGAAGGAGGACGTCACACCCGCCATTTTGTTTTTTTTACCGAAGATGAGCGCATGAATACTCCAAACGAAAAGGTCAGGTGGTTGTTGTTGTTTTTTTTAAAAAGCCCTGGTCTCACTCCACCCCCACCCCCAATGGGCACGGAGCACCTGAAGAGTTCCATGCCCCAAGCCTGGTTCCTGGCTCCTTGCAAAACTGGGCTGCCCACTTCCCTCCCTGCCTTCGGGATCCCCTGTGCATCATCTGCATCATCCTGGAATGATCCTCGGGATAAGGCATGGTGTAGACATGCCCCTAGTGGCTAAAGGACTGAGTTACAGGGCAGAAAGTCCTCTCCCCTACTATGAACTCACTAAGTAGCTATAGCGTTTGCACTTTCACCCTTGCGTCAATGGCTGGGGCTGCTGGTACTGCCACTGAGGCAGGAAGGGGGAAATGCGCAATTTCGATGCATGGGTGGGCGAGTGCTCAGCCAGGGGTCTACTCTCGTGTTGGGACAGCCCGACTATATCTAGGGGGTGGGGGTCTGGGTCCGCTGGACTCCTGGATCCAATCGGGCACTTGCGGCATCCTTAATGTAGGCAAAATTCTCTTCCCTGCCCTGTCCTCAGCAGTAAGGGGGAAAGTACACTGTTGTACCGCCCAGGATTATTTGTAAGAATTGCAACAGGTGAAGATAGGTGAAATGCATTGCACACTCTAAAGGGTGTTATATTCAAGCTTAACAGGAGGAGGGCCTTCTCTGCAGTGGCACCCCGGCTGTGGAATGAGCTCCCTAAGGAGGTTCGCTTGGCACCTACATTATATTCTTTTAGACACCAGGTGAAGACCTTTTTATTCTCCCAGCATTTTAACAGTCTATTAATAAATTTTAACTCGGTATTTTAAATTTGTAATTTTGCATTGCTGCTGTTTTTATCTGGTTGAGCTTTTATATTGTATTTTATAGTATGGTTTTATACTGTTGTTTTATACTTTGAATGTTTTTAATTTTTGTGAACCGCCCGGAGAGCTCCGGCTATTGGGCGGTATAGAAATGAAATGAATGAATGAATAAATAAATAAATAAATAACAACAACAGCAACGTTTATCATAATACCGCCTGTCCCCCGACACCAGCAAGTGGCACCCAAAAGGGTTTCTGCTAGGGATGGGCCATCGGGCGATGTTTGAGAAAGCTAAGATTTTCCAAACATTGTGTCACCACTGGCCCTGTGCCTGATTTCTATTTCACATTTGTGATCTCTTCATTTTGCGTAAATGGGAGACTTGTGCAAACAGAGCAGTGATCAAATGGGAGATTTGCACAAGTCTCCCCAAATTTGTGCAAATTTCTGATTTGTGCAAATTTCCTCTATAGTCTAAACCAGGGCTGAGAATGTAAGATATTTGCCCAAATTGACATGGGAAGCAGGAATGAGATGAACACAAGCATGAGTTCAGAAACGTGCAAATATTTCCAGCAGACACAAGCTTGCACTTGCATATGGATCTCCGAACGGGGTCGGCTTGCATGTGTTGTGAGCGAAAACAAAATTCTCATACATCCCTAGATTGAGCAGAGTTCTTTGCACATATTGGTGATAGCAGCCAAAGAGTTACTCTATAAATGAGAAGGGCCCGGCTGACATGGCAAAGTAGCTGGGCTTGCAAATGAGCAGAATTGGGGAGTCTGGATGCAAGTGGGTGTTTCACCACCACTCACATAGCAGGCTTTTCACCTCTTGAGTCATCCCTCAGCACATCAGGATAAATGAATTAACCATAGGAAACACTCCAGCTCAATGGTAGATTGTCTGGTTTACATGCAGAAGGTCCCAGGTTCAAGTCCGACCTCCTTTTCATGACAGCCAATATGGTATAGTGGTTAGAGTGGCAGACTGTGACTGGGGAGACCTAGGATAAAATCCACACTCAACCATGATGCTCACTGGGTGACCTTGGGCCAATTGCATGTTAGAGATTATTATTATTATTATTATTATTATTATTATTATTATTATTATTATTTATTTATATAGCACCATCAATGTACATGGTGCTGTACAGAGTAAAACAGATCTCTTGGGATGCTCTTCCAGAGAATCTACGAACTGCAAGTTCCATCTTAGATTTTAAAACGCATTTGAAAACTCATCTATTTTCCATTGATGGTGCTATATAAATAATAATAATAATAATAATAATAATAATAATAATAATAATAATAATAGGTCTTTTAGCCTGATTTACTTTTCTCATTGCTATGATTATTCCTTTATTTCCGTTTTTGTGAAACCCCTTCCTATGTTTTAATGTGCTTTTAGACTGTAAGCCTCTAGGCAGGGTATCGCTGTTTTATTTGTATATCCTGTATGGCACCAAGTACATTGTTGGTGCTATATAAATAAATAAATAAATAAATAAATAAATAAATAAATAAATAAAAAGTTAATTTGAAGGCAATTTGTATGAAAAGGGCACATATCGTATTAGCGTCATCAGCCAAGAAACCTCCGAAGTTTCAGATGGATGAGTGCAGGTGTTAGGGAGTTGTGATGAGTGGCAGGGCGTCCAAATGATGCACAGGGTCTCCCGGGGGCAAGGGGGAAAAATGAGCACGGGTTTTCCCAGGGATAAATAATCCCTGGGAAAACCCGATTCTTCCCACAGTCTCAGGATTGTCCCAAGACCGTGGGACGTGTGGGCGCCTGTCCCAGCTTCTTCCCTCCTCCCCACAAGTAGTGAGAGTCAGTAGAGGAAAGGAGCCAGGCCGGGAGGAATTGGGGGTGGGGGGGAGAGGGGTCGGGGATTTTTTTAAACCTTTTTTTTTCACTGGAGTGCAAGTGCACTCCAACTCATTGTCTTTCAAAAAAAGAGAGGCGGTCATTCTGGGCACGACGCCCGGGACATCGCATGGCTGTTTGGATGCAGGGTAATGATCCTGGAATCAGGTACGTCCAGGGATCATCTCCCCTGCATTGTTCTACACCCTTATAGTGTAGAAAGTTATTTTTATTTTTATTTTTATGTATTTATTTATTTATTTATTTATTTATAGCATTTTTATAGCGCCACCTCACCATTTCTGGCATCGAGGTGCTTTACAATAACACATAAAACAATTCCATTAAAACCCTCAACCCACATTAAAACAATTCCATTAAAACCCTCACCCTCAAACCATTAAAAGCCCTCAACCCCAATTTAAACCACCCCCTCCCCAGACTCTTCTGAAAATAAAAATGCCTTACAAAGGCGTTTGAAGCAATTGAGAGTGGGAGCTTGTCTAATCTCCAGTGGCACATTATTCCATAACTGGGGGCCAGCCACTGAAAAAGGCCTGGCCCCCGCACATTCCAATTTGTAACGGGGGACCATCAGGGCACCCTGCTCCTGAGAGCGAGTCTGCCAATGGTGAGACACAGGAGAAAGGCGAGTGCTCAGGTATCCAGGACCCAAGCAATGCAGGGCTTTATACATGGTCAACAAGACCTTGTAGCGCACTCTAGCAGCAACCGGCAGCCAGTGGAGCTCTTGAAGCACCAAAGTGATAGAAGACCACTTCGGGAGCCCCTTGACCAACCTGGCTGCTGCATTTTGTACAGCCTGTAGGCGTTGGATTTGCTTCAAGGGAAGCCCTGTCTACAACAGGTTGTAATAGTCCAGTCTGGAAAGAACCAGGGCCTGGACTGCGGTGGTAAGATCAGCCTCTGACAGAAAGGGGCAAACTTGGTGGAGCACATGGAGTTTATAAAAGCAACTCCGAACCATGGCACCCACCTGCAGAAAGGGCCTGCATACCAGTTTAAGGCTTTTTCATAGTGAAACCTGTTGGTGTTGGAAGAATGGCCATCTCACAGTGCCATTCTTGTGTCCTCCAAAGCACAGTGATGGGTGTCCCTTTGGTAAAACATGCCCTAGGTAGACCTGTCAGGTGGAACCTTCAGTCCTTCAACCGCCCCCTCTATCTCAACCCTCTTCCCTCTTTGCAATCCACGCCGTAGAGAAACGAAACCAAAAGACACTATTTGAACGCATGATGTCTCTATTCTTTCACCACAAATCTGTAATCTGGCCTGACATTGGTTCTGGTTGCTTCGAAGTGACGCCTGCTTCAGAAATGGTCTGTAGGGTCCCAATTTGGATCAGGGTTTGGACTTCAGATGAGTCTGGTGCACAGCCCTATGTTGACGTGTGGAGTACCAACTTCCAGCCAGCCTGCTAACCATGTTCTGTTGAGGATACTATATTCCATTATAACCCCACCCCCCCAACATACACACCTGGTTTAATGGTTTTCCCCAATTAGCATTATTTGACCGCTGAGCATACTCAATCCTCATTCAGCTATTTTTGTCATGTTTTGCCACCTCTGGGTTTTGGGGGGTAGCTCTGGGAATGACCCATAACAAATGGGTCTGTCTAGCTCTAGTCTGCCAAGGGAATAAAGTGGTAATGTAAATGCTCAGTGATTGTTAAGTATTTTTCAGTAATTTGGGGGCTGTATTGAATGTGCCGCTGTCAAAGCACATATTGTAATTAGAGAGTGTTTGACGCAGCCCTTTGTATTTCAGAAATACATTGTACAGATTTGCATTTGTAGAGTGTGTCTGAAATGCTTCTCAATTACAGAGTCAATGTGCAGGAAGAAAGAAACCAGTTACTAATACATATGGTTCAGCTGGACTACATGCCTCCGTGGTGATAAAGAGATCACATCAGCCCAGTAGTGCACGAGTAATCATGTGTCTCTCCATGTGCATCACCATGTGAAGCTTGCACATTCATTTGTGTTGTGGATACTACCATGCCTGCAGCTGTGGCAATGCATGTGCAGCCATGTAAAACTCTTTGGGTTTGAATATTTATGTTCTGCAGATGCCACACAGGAGCATTACACGTTTTATTCAACTTTGTGGAAGCACAAATGCCAACCTGTTTATTATGAAGAGAAAGACCGTGACTTTGTGGGAGTGGCTCCAAACGCTCCAGAGGAAGAAGGGGAATGCAAGGGAGAACTGAGACACTGAGTCCTGCTCCAGAAGGTTTTGACCAAGACTGGAATGACTCCATTCTACTGTGCCACAACTGGATTGTCAAATTTAAAGGCGATTCTGCAGTCAACTCTGGACATGCACAAAAAGACATGACTTATCCAAGTTCATGTTAGGTTCTGGAAGCTACTGATCTTTTGTTTTTAGAAGTTCCAATTTGGAAAGGTGTCTTCCTCCATCAATTCCCAGACTTATAGAATCATAGAATCATAGAATTGTAGAGTTGTATAAGGCCATCGAGTCCAACCCCCTGCTCAGCGCAGGAATCCACCATAAAGCATTCCTGATAGATGGTTGTCCAGCTGCCTCTTGAAGGCCTTGAGTGTGGGAGAGCCCACAACCTCCCTAGGTAACTGGTTCTGTTGTCATACTGCTCTAACAGTCAGGAATTTTTTCCTGATGTCCAGCTGGAATCTGCCTTCCTGTAACTTGAGCCCGTTATTCTGTGTTCCGCACTCTGGGAGGATCGAGAAGAGATCCTGGCCCTCCTCTGTGTGACAACCTTTCAAGCATTTGAAGAGTGCTATCATGTCTCCCCTCAATTGTCTCTTCTTCAGTCTCTCTCCATAGGGCATTGTTTCCAGACCCCTGATCATCCTGGTTGCTCTCCTCTGAACATGCTCCAGCTTGTCTACATCCTTCTTGAAGTGTGGTGCCCAGAACTTCGAGCGTGCCATTTGGTGGCATTCGTTGGTTAACTCCCAATATAGCCTTAGTGGTGAAAACCCTTTCCTGACCCCAATGGATCACGTCCTTGACTATCTGCCAACCATTTCTCCACCCTTGTGTCCTATGCCGGCATCTCTCTCACATTCAAGCCACAACCCACATTTCCATATTCCTGGTGGCTCAATTGGAAATTGATCTCGCTCTAAATGGAAGTCACCTTTCTTTTTAATGCATTTGTAAAAATTTCATATCTCTAGTTGACTGATTATGCATTTGATCGGTTACATTATGCCTCCTCGCACCCTACCAAATGTCTTCTTGCAAGGCACCTAAGATTTCTGTGGGGAATGCTTTGTAATCCAACCCTGTTGTTTAATGGGATTTCCACCTGCGTTTGGCATATTTCTGAGCATTTCGCCACTCATATTATAATTTATAGCGTAATGTATTTTTTTTTATACTATGCTATAACATAAAATATTGCCAGTTTGTCCTTAGCTCTCAAGGAGAGAATCGAAGGGGTTTTTTTTGGTTTTTTTTCCTTTCCTGTAGAAGAAAAGAAGTTTTATTTTTTATTATTAAAAAAAAAAAGGATTCTACTAAAGTTTGGAGGAAAACAACTGGATCTGGATTGCAAAAGACTTGACACAGAAAAGTATTAGCAAGAAAAACCGATCAATTTGAAGGATGAAAAAATTCATTGCAAGCAAAACAAATCAATTAAAAGCATGTGTTTTAATGTGCATAGCTCTTCCAATATTTCCCCTCTTTTTAAGATATTGTAAGGATTCTGGGACACCTTCTCATTTTACATTACGGGGGGGGGGGGGAGGTGCCAAGTAAGAATGAATGCAAGCAACAGGTTTTGCTGTGCTGAGTTTTGGCAGGGAGAAGGGTGATTTTATCCCAAAACCCAGGGGTTGATCATGGAAACTGGAATGGTTTCAGCGAGTTGGTTACTTATTTGTTTATTTGATATTACTAGAACCCAAAGGGGTCATCCCAAGAAGCTGGTTGGTGGGAGATTCAGGACAAATAAAAGGAAGCACTTCTTCACACGGTGCAGAGTTAAACTATGGAATTCACTGCCACAGGATGTAGTGATGGCCACCAAATTGGATGGCTTTAAACCAGGATCTCTTCTCGATCCTCCCAGAGTGCAGGACACGGAATAACGGGCTCAAGTTAAAGGAAGCCATATTCCAGCTGGACATCAGGAAAAACTTCCTGACTGTTAGAGTAGTATGACAATGGAATCAGTTACTTAGGGAGGTTGTGGGCTCTCCCACACTAGAGTCATTCAAGAGGCAGCTGGACAACCATCTGTCAGGGATGCTTTAGGATGGATTCCTGCATTGAGCAGGGGGTTGGACTTGATGGCCTTGTAGGCCCCTTCTAACACTGCTATTCTATGATTCTATGAAACGGGGATTGGATAAATTCCTGGAGGAGAAAGCTATCAAGGCCTCTAGTTCTGATGGCTATGTGCTACCACCAGTATCAGAAGCAGTAAGCCTATATACCCCAATTGCTGGGGAACATGGGTGGGAGGGTGCTGATGGGTGGGAGATTCAGGACAGATAACAGGAATTATTTCTTCACACAGTGTGTAGTTAAACTCTGGAGTGAGGGTCACCAATTTGGAGAGGGGCTCAGATAGATTCCTGGAGGATAAGGCTCTTAGTGGCTCTTAGGAAGTCTCTTTATACCATTTACTAGCGAACATGAATGGGACAGTGCTGTGTGCTATCTCCAGTATTCAAGGCAATAATCCTGTGTGCACCAGTTGCTGGGGAACATGGGTGGGAGGGTGCTGTTGCACCATGTCCTGCTTGTTGATCCCTGGCCAATGGCTGGTTGGCCACTGTGTGAACAGAGTGCTGGACTAGATGGACCCTTGGTCTGATCCAGCATCAGGGCTCTTCTGATGTTCTCAAGTTCTTCTGTCTTTTTGTGGGTTTCCCATAGGCATGTGGTTGGCCACGGTATGAACAGAATGTTGGACAAGATGGCATCCTGGTCTGATCCAGCATGGCTCTCCGCATGTTCTTATGCACCCTGCCAGTTTGAGCCTTATTTATTTATTTATTTATTTATTTATTTATTTATTTATTTATATCTGTAAAAAAACAACAACATTTTCATCAGAAAATGGCAGGGTGGCTTTTTTCTTCAGGCGGGGGTTAATTTTGGTCAAAGAGCACCTTGAGGACAAAAATGGCTCAAAGGGGGAATAGGGTTTTGCTCCCCCCACCCCACCCCAATGCTGGATTTTGATTTCTCACCCCACTGCTTTATTTAAAGCAATGCCTGATTTTGCCTAGAGGTCTCTGGGAAGGTGGGGGGGGGTCATGTTGGGCTTGGCCTTCACACGTCAACGTTCTCAGCACCTGGCTTCACCCAGCACTGACAACCAGTGGCCAGGAATGGTTGCTTTTAGCCACTTCTTAGAGGCACCTCAGAATGAATAGCTGGGGTGATGATTGGTATGAGAATGGGGGGTGAGAGGGGCTATTGTGTGAAAATTCCCTGCGGTTCGGAGTTTGCATTTCTTCACCAAAAACAATGCAAATCCAGCCTGTTACGTCAGGTCACTTTGGATCGGGGCCCCTAAATCGAAGGCTTCTGTCTGCCCCTCTCGGTTCAGCTGCTGAAGCAAAGCAAAGGAGTGTACCAGGAATACATACACACACACACACACACACACACACACACACACACACACACACACTCTTCAGCTGAAATAATCATTGCCACTTGTGCTGGATTTATTCTCGGCAGTCGCTGGATTACTCGTATATAATCAGCTCAGAGCAAAGGAAATAGACACAAGCTCATTCTTCGGCCGCCCACCCCACCGCCCCCGCTCCCCCACCGCCTGCCTTCTCCCCAGGCTTTTGCATCTCTCTCCTCAGTTGCCACTTGGCAACCTCCCGGACCACTTGTCCTTTTGTAATCTCCAGCATCCGGCAAACTGCCTTTCCCTCCCGTACCCCACCGAGTTCCACTCAAAGGTTTCGTTGAGTGAGCGACTGCGCTCCCCTGCCTGCCGTTCTCCTTGCCCCGTGTGGGGAAGCCACTGGGCTCTTCCCTTGCCACGTGCTGGGAGCGATTTTAACTCTCTCTGGATACGTTTGACCCTTTTGTCCCCGCTAAGGCAAATTTGTCACGGAGCCACTAAGGATCGGGTTCACGCACAAGGTGCTCCCCACCCCCTGGGTCTGGTGTCTACCCTGTACAGCATTCAGAAATGTTTATGTCTAGGTTGAAGAGCAGGCAGGTTATGATTTTCCTTTACAGAATGCGGCAACAGAGAATTTCAGTGCCCACAGCAAGAGGCCATGGCATCAGAACAGTGGAGTTTCCCAGAGGAGGGGCAAAATCAATCCCCATCCCCGCCAACCCCGCCTAAAATGCATAATTCTTATTATATTCTTTAGAGCCTTTGCATCCATTGCAATTTTGTGGGCCAGAGGTCACCGAATTTCAGAGTCCCAGGTTTACCCAAAGCCTTCCTCAACTTGCCACCGTCCAAATAAGTTGGACTACACCTCTTCTCTTCAAGAAGGATGCAGACAAGCTGGAGCGTGTTCAGAGGAGGGCAACCAGGATGATCAGGGGTCTGGAAACAAAGCCCTATGAAGAGAGACTGAAGGAACTGGGTATGTTTAGCCTGGAGAAGAGAAGATTGAGGGGAGACATGATAGCACTCTTCAAATACTTCAAAGGTTGTCACACAGAGGAGGGCCGGGATCTCTTCTCGATCCTCCCAGAGTGCAGGACACAGAATAATGGGCTCAAGTTAAAGGAAGCCAGATTCCAACTGGACATCAGGAAAAACTTCCTGACTGTTAGAGCAGTACGACAATGGAATTAGTTACCTAGGGAGGTTGTGGGCTCTCCCACACTAGAGGCCTTCAAGAGGCAGCAGGACAACCATCTGTCAGGGATGCTTTAGGGTGGATTCCTGCATTGAGCAGGGGGTTGGACTCGATGGCCTTGTAGGCCCCTTCCAACTCTGCTATTCTATGATTCTATGATTCCAATAATCTCCAACCACCATGAGGGTGGGGGAAGGCTGGTGTACCCTCCCTCCATGGAGAAAGACAAAGGGTTTCGTGTGTGCACAGTGCTGCTACTAATCTCTTCCCCAAATGGGCCCTTTGGCACCTGTGGGGGAAACAAATCCTTGGCTAGCCAGGTCTCTGGTGTTGGCCATTCCACTGAACTTTCCCGCCGACACAGCTTCGTCTCCGGACTTGGAGATGTGCCATGCGATTTAACCAAGCCTTTTGCCTTGTGCATTTTAATCATCCCCGGGCCGTCGAGCAAAGTGTACAGCATTCCGGGGACAGGCGCCGCCAGGAGCCTTTGCCAACCTCCCATGTTTTCGACCCGGTGCCTTCAAAACCAATCGATTGGTAAATGGCTAAATAGTGAGAGAAATTGCTTTCTCTCATTATCCGCGTGGCTGTGTCATTACCCTTTAATATTGCATCGTTATTGACTGATGCGGCCTGTCAAGGCATGGCTGGCGGGATGTAGCACACTGGTGTGGTGGTGGTGGGGGGGGGGGGCAAAAGATTTCATTAGAAGTTTACTCCTCTCGTGTGTGTGTGCGTGTCTGTGTGTGTGAGTGGGCCGGCAAAACTATGTTTGTGTGATGCCGGCAAAAGCATACAATGTTTGGCGCTCTGGAATGAAGAAGTGGAACCTTCGGGCTCATCTACCCCAAGCAGGATATTCCACTATTGAAGCAGTATATAAAAGGTAGGAGCCACACTACTGCTTTATAGCTGCATTGAAATGCACTGACAACTGTTGGGGCTCATTGACGCATATACCATATATCGCTTTCATAGTATTCATACCACTTTCATAGTGTTATATCCTGCATGTTGTAGATGTTGTAGATCTTGTCGATTTTTCCTGTATAATATTGCCAGGATTCGATCATTTTTGTCTGTCTCTTCTGCCAAGACGCTTGTTCATGCACTGGTTATTTCTCGGTTGGACTACTGCAACCTTCTTCTCTCTGGCCTTCCTTCTTCTCACATCAGTCCGTTGGTTTCTGTTCACCACTCTGCCGCAAAGATCATCTTCTTGGCTCGCCGCTCCGACCATGTTACTCCGCTTCTGAAATCTCTTCATTGGCTTCCAATTCACTTCAGAATCCAATATAAACTCCTCCTGTTAACCTTCAAAGCTTTTCACGGTCTAGCTCCTTCCTATCTCTCCTCTCTCATCTCACACTATTGCCCCGCTCGTGCTCTTCGCTCCTCTGATGCCATGTTTCTCGCCTGCCCAAGGGCCTCTACTTCCCTTGCTCGGCTTCGTCCATTTTCTTCTGCTGCCCCTTACGCCTGGAACGCTCTTCCAGAACATTTGAGAACTACAAGTTCAACCACAGCTTTTAAAGCTCAACTAAAAACTTTTCTTTTTCCTAAAGCTTTTAAAACTTGATGTTGTGCAGACTTCTACTGTTACTTTCTACTGTTAGTTTTTCCCTACCCAGTGCCTGCTTACCCTACCCTGTACCTGTTTGCATTCTCTTCCCCTCCTTATTGTTTTACTATGATTTTATTAGAATGTAAGCCTATGCGGCAGGGTCTTGCTATTTACTGTTTTACTCTGTACAGCACCATGTACATTGATGGTGCTATATAAATAAATAATAATAATAATAATAATAATGTGTGAATGGGCCCCAACAGTTGTCAGTGCACTTCAGTACCACTATAAAGCAAGAGTGTAGATCCTGCAGTGAAGTTCAATACCACTAGAAAGCAGTAGTGTGGCTCCTGCCTTTTATTTATTTATTTGAAACATTTCTATCCCACCCTATATCAATAAGATCTCAGGGTGGAGTACAGATAAAAGCATACAGTATAAAAACAGTAAATATATACAGCTAAAAACAAATTAAACCATAAACCAAGTTAAAACGATATATAATTTAAAAGCAGTAAAATGATCAGGGGTCTGGAAACAAAGCCCTATGAAGAGAGACTGAAAGAACTGGGCATGTTTAGCCTAGAGAAGAGAAGACTGAGGGAAGACTTTATTATTATTATTATTATTATTATTATTATTATTATTATTATTATTATTATTATTTACATTTATATACTGCCCCATAGCCAAAGCTCTCTGGGTGGTTTACAAAAGTAAAATCTTCAAGTACTTGAAAAGTTGTCACACAGAGGAAGGCCAGGATCTTTTCTTGATCATCCCAGAGTGCAAGACACGGAATAACGGGCTCAAGTTACAGGAAGTCAGATTCCGGCTGGACATCAGGAAAAACTTCCTGACTGTTTGACCAGTACGACAATGGCACCAATGACCTAGGGAGGTCGTGGGCTCTCCCACACTGGAGGCCTTCAAGAGGCAGCTGGACAGCCATCTGTCAGGGATGCTTTAAGGTGGATTCCTGCATTGAGCTGGGGGTTGGACTCGATGGCTTTAGAGGCCCCTTCCAACTCTTCTCTTCTATGATTCTATTATTCTAAGGCAGTGATCATGAATACATCTCACGGCAGGCAATTCAATACATCAGTTACACCTTGCGTGAAAAATCACTTCCTTTGGACTATCTTGCATCCCTTGCAGTCAATTTCATGCGATGGCTCTGAGTTCGATTGTGGGAGAGGGATACAAGCATCGCCTACTCCACTTCTTCCACATCTTATTGAGAAGTGGTGCAAAAATGAAAATGAAAACATTAATGGCAGAACGGAGGGCAGGGGCAAAATTGTTCATGAAATCTGTTCCCCCCACTCCCCCGGTCCCAATATGGCTCAGCACTGATAATAACCAAACTATCATGTTCTTCGTTCATTTGATGCTCATCCTTCCTGAACTTGGAAGCATGACTTTTTAAGACATGCTGCTCACTTCTGCTTTTCATTCTTAATTGGCCCATCTAAAAGCAATCAGATGGCACGATGAACTGCAGGAGACCTCTTCTCCTTCCAACTCCATTATTCATGAGTGCATGGGGTGTGGATGCAAGAGGTACTCTGCAATCTACTTGAGATCCTGAATTCATAAAGTGGGGAGGGACACCAAAGGATCATCTAGACCAGGAAGTAGCCAAACCATTTGGGGCCTGTGGGCATGTTTGGCAACTAGAGGAGCTGTCCTGGGCATTGCCATACAATGGTTGCCATGGGAGGCATGCCACAGGACAAGTAATTTGCCCAAAAGACTGGGTACAAAGTATAGGTGGGGTCTGAACCTCAACACATTAAACACTTTCCATTGAAACCACTATTTTCATGGTGGCTACTAGTCCTGATGGCTATGTGCATCCTCCAGTATCTGAGGCAGTAAGACAATGTACACCAGTTGCTGGGGAACATGGTTGGGAGTGTGCTGTTGCACCACGTCCTGCTTGTGGGCCCTGGTCGACAGCAGGTTGGCCACTGTGTGAACAGAGTGCTGGACTAGATGGACCCTTGGTCTGATCCAGCATCAGGGCTCTTCTTACATTTTTTCAGCACCAACAGAAACCTATTTCACAGCTGGTACCAAGAAAGATGTCCTGGGGGCACACTGGAGCCCATGGTCATCATGTTGCCTACTATATATAAGGAATGTTGGACAAATCCAAAACAGATTCAAAAAACTTCCTGACTGTTAGAGCAGTGCGACAATGGAACCAGTTACCTAGGGAGGTTGTGGGCTCTCCCACACTAGAGGCCTTCAAGAGGCAGCTGGACAACCCTCTGTCAGGGTTGCTTTAGGGTGGATTCCTGCATTGAGCAGAGGGTTGGACTCGATGGCCTTGTAGGCCCCTTCCAGCTCTGCTATTCTATGATTCTATGACTTCTGATTTTTATAAATGATCCGCAGATTCTGCCATCTTCTAAGTCAAGCAGTTTCCATGGACTTGCAGACCGTTTATTTATTTTTGTGTTTTTCTTTTCCAGAATTGTACACAAATTTGTCATACAAAAGTACAAAAAGTACTGGAAAATACATGAATATATTCTTTGTGTGTCTTTTGCTGTGCTACAAAAAATACACAGATGTTATGAGCCAGCAAAAGTTACTGAAACTGTGTTGGAGTTCTTTCTGTACTTTTCTGAAGTTGGGAGGAATCTGATTCTATCAATGAGTGGATGACAGAATGGATGGTGCCTGACAATCTGCAAAACACAGACGGAATGGATAAAATCCATACAGCCCTACCCCTGATCTAGCCTAATCCCATGGCTGAGAGAAGCCATCCTCTCTTGAATGCATTCCATCCTGATGCCTCACCAACCATTTCTAAAATGCCTCCAAAGAAAGAGATCCCACAACTTCTGAAGGCGGCTGGTTCCAGTTTTGATGTACTCTTGTAAATGACAAAATACTTTTGTACGTTTCACATGATATAGGTTGATCCACCAAGCCAAATGCCACTTATTAACTGTGTATGATGGCTAGCTAGAGATGGGCAATACTCTTCCAAGCTGGGTTTGGATCAGCTCAGAAATGACCTGAGATCTTCTCTAGTGAACACACACACACACACACACACACACACACACACACACACACACTTTTTGAGCCTTATTCCCTTTCCTTTCCCTTCCCCTGTAAGCAGCAGTGGGGATGAATCCTTGGCAGAACTACGTAAGGACATAAGAACATAAGAAGCACCCTGATGCTGGATCAGACCAAGGGTCCATCTAGTCCAGCACTCTGTTCACACAGTGGCTAACCAGGCATCGCCCAGGGATGAACAAGCAGGACATGGTACAACAGCAACCTCCCACCCATGTTCCCCAGCAACTGGTGCACACAGGCTTGCTGCCTCAAATACTGGAGGTAGCACACAACCATCAGGGCTAGTAGCCATTGATAGCCTTCACCTCCAGGAATTTATCCAACCCCTTTTTAAAGTCATTCAAATAGGTGGACATCACTACATCTTGTGGTAGTGAGTTCCATAATTTAACTATGCGCTGTGTGAAGAAGTACCTCCTTTTATTTGTCCTGAATCTCCCACTAATCAGCTTCATGGGATGACCCCATTGGGTTCCAGTATTTTGAAAGAGGGTGGAAAATGTCTCCCTGTCCACATTCTCCACACCGGGCATAATTTTGTGCACCTCTATCATGTCTCCCCTCAGCCTCCTTTCCCCCCAAGCTAAACAATTCCAGTTGTTGTAACCTTCCCTCATCAGGGAGATTCTCCAGCCGCTTGATCTATCATAGTCCCCTGCCCTTTCTGCCCTGATGTGCTATTGCTCACTATGTGAAGCCACTGGAGCAGATGGGAGGTATGGTGTGTGTGTGTGTGTGGAATCCCCTGCCCTCTTCTCTTGAAGTGCAACTGTGCTGGTGCTGTTGGAAGGAATTGAATGCAAGTGGGGAGTATGTTTTTTGGAGGGGAAAGCTGGTGGGCCTTTCTGAGCTAGAGAGGGCTGGTGGGGTTAGGTCATTGGAAAGAAGTCTTCTCCGGCTCAGCTTTTAATCCAAACCAGAAAGGAGTTTGGGGCTTTCCTCGGAGGTATGCTTTTAGGTAGGGCTGTGCTCCGCTTCTCCTTGGACCAGAGAAGCAGAAGCGGATTGGGGTGCTTCACCTCCTCTTAAGGCGGAAGCGAAGAGGATCGGGGAGCAGCAGAGCGTCGTGGAGTGGATCGAGGTGAAGGTGGATCCTTCACCTCGATCCGGAGCTCCACAAAAAAGTTAAGGGGGGTTTACTTGGCCCTTCCGCTGCCGCCGCCACCCATGCGGTGACAGCGGCAGAGCCAGGTAAGGGGGCAAGGGGGAGGGGGGGTCTTACCTGCGTCCGTTGCGGTCCGTTGCCGGCTTCACTAGAGCCCACGGCTCAACCCTGAAGTGTAGGCCGCAAGCAGGGTCTACAGTTCCTGGTTGAGCCGCGGGCTCTAGTGAAGCTGGCGGTGGGCCGGGACGGAAGCAGGTAAGGGGGAGGAGGGCCTTACCTGGAGCCGCCCCCTGCCGCTGCGGAGCTCCGATTCGGAGCCGGAGCTCCACAGCTGAGCGGAGCAGACCCTAGGCGGATCAAGTCGGGGTGGAGCGGGGGGTCCGTGCACAGCCCTACTTTTAGGAGTCCCTAACGTATCAATTGAGCTTGCACAGGGGCACTTGCTGTGTCCTACTAACCAACCATTTTCAAGCGAAGAGAGAAGCAAACAAACAAACAAACCTTTCTAAAAAACATACACTTCAAGACCGAACCTGCTGGCCAAATATGCCTGCAGCGGGTCAGGAATGGGATCTCCCTGCAAGTGTGGTGTGGAGAGAGTCTAATTACGTTTTGCATTTCTAATAGGCCATCCTAGCATAATAATGCCTTTGGCTAATAGAATATTAATGTGATGAAGAAAATGTTTTGCATGTTACAAATCCTTATTTGTTAATACATTAGGCCCTTTGTTGTCTCAGAGGGTCCGATCGGTAGATAAAAAAGGCAGCTCACGTGCCTGAGATTACATTGAAAAAGAGTTGCTTAGCAAGTACGAAAACCAAAATAGGCCAAAAGAGGTTTTGGATATTCCATTGCTTTTAGGGCCTTGGGTTATATAACATCAAGGTCTGAGCTCTTATTTAGATCTTGTAACCTATACACCAGAAGAGGTCAACTTATAAATCCCATTATCCTTCACCATTGGTTATCCTACCTAGGGCTGATGGGAGTTGTAGGCCCAAACATCTGGAGCGCCACAAGTAGCCCACACCTGCTTCTACAGGTATAATAGAATCATGGAATCATAGAATAGCAGAGTTGGAAGGGGCCTACAAGGCCATCGAGTCCAACCCCCTGCTCAATGCAGGAATCCACCCTAACACCATGCATATATGTATTCACACTCTGAACCTCTTTCTGATAGGGGCTTCAATTATTTAATTTATATCCCGCAGTTCCACCAACAATGGCACTCAAGGCAATTAAAAATACAACCCCAGTGTACCAAGTCCCATAAGCCTGAACCTTCCATTCTTTTAATCTCCTTTCGTGATAATACATGGAATGCGGCTTGGTTCAGACATGACAATATCAGGCCCGTAAACCACAATCCATTAGCCCAAGGTGGTGCTCCATGCCTGCTCACTGCCCCTGCACCTCTCCCTTCCCCTACACCCCTTGTGTGCTACCCCGGCTTTTTAAGCCACAGTATCCCATGATGCTCCAACCCTGAAACTCGGGTTTTATAGCCAGTGGAGGCTGGCGGCTCCAATGCCAGTGGGGCTGTGCATCCGCTCTGGTTTTCAGTCAGAACCAGCCAAAACTCTACAGGAGTGATCCAAGGTCCTGAACCTATTTTGGGGATAGTGTTCAGGACTTTGGAGAGCTCCTGGTAGAGTTCCACCAGCCTCCTGTGGTTGGGGACATGGGCCTAATCTACACCAAGCAGGATATTCCACTATGAAAGCAGTATATAAAAGGCAGGATCCACACGACTGCTTTGTAGCGGTATTGAAGTGCACGGACAACTGTTGGAGCCCATGACACATACTATATACCACTTTCATAGTGTTATCTTGCTTGGTATAGATGTGTCATGGGCCCAAACAGTTGTCAGTGCACTTCAATACTGCTATGAAGCAGTCGTGTGGCTCCTGCCTTTTATATACCGCTTTCATACAGCTTTCATAGTGGAATATATCCTACTTGGTGTAGATGAGCCCATGGTCTCATCTACACCATGGGCATCTACACCATGGGGACAGAGCCTCACCAATCTGGTCCTCTGAGCTTCCTCTGAAGGCCACACCCTCTTCTTATGGCCACACCCCCTTTCCCCTATCCACCAATCATTGGTTGGCTTCTCAGCTTTTGTGTAGCTTCCCCCCAAATTCCAAAAAGTTGAAATGTCTTTCTGAAGGCTTAATGACAGGCAGTAAGAGCATTAACCTCAAACATGCAAGCATTTGAGGGGTATTTTGGCCCTCCACTTTTGCCTTTGGTGATGCCCCATTTTCCCTTCAGCCCCACCCTGGAACGCAGCACCCCCAAAATGCAATGTAGCCCTCAGGCTGAAAGAGATTCTGTACACCTGGCACATAGAGTCTGGCATCCTTCATTTCCCGTCAGCCCTAGCCATCATGGCCAAAGGTCAGGAATGCTGGGAATTGAAGTCCAAAACATCTGATGGAGAACCAGGTTGGGGAAGGCCCTCCAGATGATGTTGGACTGATACTTAGCTCTAACCAGCATAGTGAGGGATGATAGGGCTTACAGTCCAACAATGTCTGGGAAGCCACATGTTCCCCATCCCTGGTTTGCTGGGGAACATGGGTGGGAGGGTGCTGTTGCACCATGTCCTGCTTTGTTGGTCTCTGGTCGACATCTGGTTGGCCACTGTGTGAACAGAGTGCTGGACTGGATGGACCCATGGTCTGATCCAGCAGGGCTCTTCTTATGTTCTTAGAGGATGGAGTTTAGAAGATGAGAGAGAGAGAGAAACTAAGGGGGAGAGAAATCCCATTTCTAGCACTCGCAAGGTTCTGTTCTTCTCCTTCTTCAGGGGAAAATGCCACTTAAGACAACCTTGTTTCTTTGACAACTGGATTTGCAGGTCCTCCAGGTAACCCCCTAAAGACCTGTGCACAAAGGAAGTGTGAATCTCACCTTGTTTGTTCAGCAGATGCAGAATTCACATCAACTTGGCAGCTCTGGCAACATCCAGATGGTTAGGAGTTGGGGGAAAATCCCATTAAGGATCTTGGCAAAGTCAATACTTTGCTTTTCAGCATGCGTTTGTGGATCCCTGGGAAACGGAGACCCTGAACTCAGCCGATCCCTTCGTACCAGCCGCATGCCCACTCTCCAAAAGTCTCAAGAGCCAGCCTCTGCCCCCGCTCTACTCCTCCTCGGTTCATTTGAAGGAGCAGTTTTTCCCTTTCCTTTACAATCATGTTAAATGTTTAATTGCTCCTTCAGTTTGCTCATGAAGCTACAGAAGCCCCTGCAGTAAAATATTTTTGTGCCAAAATGCAACTGATTAAGAAAGAAAGGGGTGGGTTATTTGGGGTCACTTCAATTATATCTGATGCCCCATTCCCCACTTCAGCAGAGGAAGGGGCTTTAGAGTGAGTAGAGGTGACAGAAAAATCCACAAGGGCATCAAATGAGTTTGAATTCCTATGAAGCTGGAGCGTGTTCAGAGGAGGGCAACCAGGATGATCAGGGGTCTGGAAACAAAGCCCTATGAAGAGAGACTGAAAGAACTGGGAATGATTCATCTGGAGAAGAGAAGATTGAGGGGAGACATGATAGCAGTCTTCAAAGACTTAAAAGGTTGTTCCACAGAGGAGGGCCAGGATCTCTTCTCGATCCTCCCAGAGTGCAGGACACGGAATAACGGGCTCAAGTTAAAGGAAGCCAGATTCCAGCTGGACATCAGGAAAAACTTCCTGACTTTTAGAGCAATACGACAATGGAATCAGTTGCTTGGTGAGGTTGTGGTCTCTCCCACACTAGAGGCCTTCAAGAGGCAGCTGGACAACCATCTGTCAGGGATGCTTTAGGGTGGATTCCTACATTGAGCAGGGGGTTGGACTCAATGGCCTTGTAGGCCCCTTCCAACTCTGCTATTCTATGATTCTATGATTCTATGATACTCTGATTCTATGATACCACTAGCTTCCACAGGAGTGCTCAGGAGACAATCTAAAATGGAAAAAATATACCAGAGTCGGGAGGATAACCTCTAAACAGTGTTGTAAGTTAACTTTGCCCTTTATTTCAAGACAAATGCAGATTGTCAGCCGAACACCAAACAATCACATTTCGTTAATCCATTTGCAGAGGTGCAAACGGCTAATTCCACTTCTTCGCTGATGCCTTCCTTTCCAGCTCTGAATTTCACACCAGCCAGAGGGATTTTTTTTATGAACTTGTACGTGTGTGTGTTTGTGTGTGTGTGTGGACTCTTCGGTGATGCATTCAGTGTTTATAGAGATCAGTATGTATCTAAATTCCTGTCATCTCCTGAGGCTACAGGATTGCTCCTCACCCTCTGAACCCTGCCTTGTCTGTTAATAGCATTGAGCATGGCGTTGTGTCAAAACTGGGAGCCTTTAGCATTTTCAAGTCTGGTCTCTTTTCTTGGGCTTTGGCGAACACGTCAATGGAGGAAGAGAAGGGCACACAGAGTTCAACGCCTCTCGTAATTGGACCTTAGATGAATTTTTTGGGGGGTAGTTTTAAGGTCAATTTGAATATCCACCTGCAGGTGATATTCAGAAACACTGGGGTGAATTCATCAGACAGCACAGATGAAGCACAGCAGAAGACGTGGGATGGGCGGGGGCCTGCATTTCAGGGCACCTTGCTCGGAATAAGAGATCAGTTTAGAGGCTAGAGCAAAGCGAGGGGGAGATTTGCAAACCGAATGTCAAAGTGGCGGATCCACTGAAGTCTCATTAAAATTAACTAGACTGCAGGGGGTGGAAATGCCTGAGGATCACAACCTCCAAAGTTCCCCCCTGAAAATGAAAGGGATTAAAGTCGTAGACAGAAAGAAAACGTCCAGTTTTTGTTTTCAGAAAAAAGTGGCCAAACCAATTAAAGGGACAAAATTCCCTGAAGGTTTTCAGTACGCTTGTGGTTTACCTTTCTTTTTTCGGCTTTTGGGTTGTTTTTATTATTATTTCTTTAAGAAACGGTGCGCTGCCAGGGACGTGCGAGCAAGCAGCGTTCATGTTCGCCCGTTGGTTTGCTGCTTGTCTCCCCTTGATTTGCACTCATGGTTGTGGTTTATGTTTGTTTTGCATGCAAGGGGAAATTGTGCAAAATGAATGCCAGGGAACATGAAAGCAGTCCAACACCACCATCCCCGCAAATGTGGACAAATTCCCAAAATTGCGCATTCGCAAACCCGCGCTCTGACTACCGACAAGGCTTGATGGGTGCTTGGCAGCTATCTGCCCTCATCTGGAACTTCCATTGTGCTCTGCAGTGGAGGCACTGGAAATTCCTCATTTCCTTCCGTTGCTTAAATGGCATCTGTAAAGGACTCATTTCACAAGAGAAAGACACAAACTGAGCATTCAGACCTTTACGCTTGCATAGATGGGGCTTTTATGGCCGCCATTTATGCAATGGCGGGAAATGAGTAATTTCCGGAGTGAGGCCGGTTGGCTGCTGAGTGCTCATTGGGCCTTGCCAAGCCTCAACGGAAGCTCAAGTGGCCCAACGAGCAGGCGTGGACAGCAGTGGTGACAGGGTGAGCATCTGACAATTTGCCCATCCCTTGTACATGTGGTGTCCAGGTGATCTCCCCTCCAAGTACTGATGAGACTGACCTGCTTAGCTTCAACAAGGTGGCTACCTGATGTGCCTTCAGACCATGTCTTGCATAGGTGTGCACAAGGGGTGTGCCGGGTGTGTCCAGGCACACCCTAATGTCTCAAGCAATAAGTGCTGAATTGAGGGGACCATTGGGTAGGGATCCAGAGGGGGATCCAGATGCAATGGGACCAGTCCTCTGGCTGCCCTCTGGTTGCTCTGTGGCCATCACCCCCAACAGCGTGCCATTGCTCCTGGTAGCAGGAGCGAAAAGGAATCGCTCTGCCAGGAGCCTCTTTACCAGGAGACACTCTTCAAAGAGGCCAGGAGGAGGGCCCCCAAAAGCTAGTATCACCTCATAAGCCCCTCCTCCAGCTAGTGTTTCGCCACAAAGCTCTACCTGCAACGGCTCTTCCACAGTCAAGCCAAACCCATAGTAGGGCATCAGTGTCCACCATGTTTAATAGATAAATGAATAAGAAAATGTCCTTTATGTTCGAGTATTCAATAAATATTCACCTTCAAAAAAAAAAATTCCCTGGGTGCACACCCTAATGAAATGTGCTGCACATGCCAATGATGTCTTGCAACCACTTGGGACCACCCATAAGCCACTTATGGATTTTGCTCCCCCTTCCGTGGCTGCTTCTTGAACTGACCACCTGCTTGGCTGCCTTTAGAACCATCTGTTGACCTTCACCTTTGACATTACCTTTGCAGGATTCTGAGTTTATACTCTCTGGCCCTTTCCACACCATACCAGTATAGAGGGAGGGAAGGGGGAAGATCTCGTAATATCCTGATCGTGAGGTCCTCCCCTTAGTCCACACACGGGCGCGACATCCCAGGAGGAAGGAGGGTGTCGCGCCCACCATTTTGTTTTTTTAAAAGGAGATGAGCGCACATGCACTCCAACTAAATGTAAGTTTTTTTTTTTAAAAAAAAGGCCCAGCCCTGCTTCTCCTCCACCCCGATTCCTCCTGGCCTGGTTTCTTCCCTCTATTGATCCCCCCTACTCATGGGGAAGAGGGAAGAAGCCAGGATGGGCAGCCACACGTCCCATGGTCTCAGGATGATCCCACGACCATGGGAAGAATCAAGTTTTCCCAGGGATTATTTATCCCTGTGAAAACCTGTTCTTGTCCCTCCTTCCTCCTGGGAGTCCCTGTGTGTCATTTGGATGCACAGGGACTTGGCCATGACCAGCTCGCATTTTTGGGCTGGTGTAGAAATGGCCCCCCTCTCTCTCTTTTTTTCTCTTTCGACCTGCAACCCTCATTTTGGCATCAGCATCAAGATCCCTTCCCTGGAAAGGACTGTCTACCATGCCACACACATCGTAGGTACTATTGGTTGCCCAAATGACCCTACTGTGGATGGATTCAAGGAAGGGCTCTCATCCTTTCTTGAATTGTTGCCCAAAGCATCAATTGTCACTCCTCCTCCTCCTTTGTATAAGCCCAGTCCTCTGGGGAAAGCATTCCCCTTTGCCTCTCACGCCCCCCACTGTCCCACCAATTTCGAGCCCAAGTTAATCCCATCACGCTAACAGAACATAACAATGCGCTCTGAGAGTATTTAGCCTTTTCCTTGAAATGGAGGAATGTCGATGCGGTTATTAGCGGTTCCTAATGATATTTGCATAGATTAACAGACTTTAATGCAATCATGAATGCGACAATCCTGGGGAAAAATAATGAAGAAATCCATTACCAAGTAATAAAGTAACTAAGTCAATACAGTAATAATTTTATCCCATATTAGTAATAATTTCATCTCCTGCTGCAAGCCAATTTTACTGCACATACCATTTCTGGACAGTTTTATAAATATCACCTTTGTTTGAGATAATTAATTAGCAAAATCAAAAAATATATTGCTGGTATTTTAGACGATAAATTAGTCATTAGGTTTAAACTGGCAGGCTGTAATAAAACTTATTAAGATAAATGTGCCAGGATTCTCAACACTTCATGAGAGCTGCTCCCCTCCATCTTAAAGTCACTTCTGGTGCAAAGCTATTATCTCTGTCGGGTGGTCTGTATGTGTATTAAAACCAATTATGGCAATAATGTTTAGAAGGCCGGCTAGCTTCCCGGGGTGCAGGGAGGCGGAGAGGCGTCCGTCCGTCCCTTGCCGCTCTCTGGACAATACAGAGTTCAAAAGCAAGATTCCAAGGCATCTATTACCCTCCCATTTGTATTAGCACCACCAGAACACCACAAGACAAGATAAGCCTCTGCCCCAAGGAGTTTACAAAATGATTTAAGTGGGGTGTGTGAATGTAGTGACAGTGGAGTGGGAAGAGCAACAATGCAGAAAAGAAAAGAAAATAAGCAAGTTATGTGCACAATTTGTGGATAAAGGCTATAATAAATTATTATTATTATTATTATTATTATTATTATTTTAACAACAACATAGCACATCAGTTTGCATAGTTCAAGAGAGCAAGTCCCTGACCCAAGAACGGTACCATCTATAATTTGACATAGAAATTGGTAGAGGAAAGGAGCCATAGGTCATAAGTATTAGCGTTATTAGTAATTATTAATAATCTATTGTTCTGAATAATTTGATGCAAAACATTATTAATATTATTAATATTAATATTATTGCAACATCAATGTACATGGTGCCTTTCACAGAACTGTAAGCCAAAAGGTCTCTGCCCCAATGAGCTTACATTTATTTATTTGTTACATTTATATACCGCCCCATAGCCGAGGCTCTCTGGGCGGTTTACAAAAGTTAAAAACAGTAAACATTAAAAGTATACAAAATTTAAAAACATAAAAACAACAGTATAAAAACAACAGTATCCATTTTAAAAACAACAGTCCTGGGGGCCGTTAAAAGACAAACTTAGCATGGTGTTAAATGCCTGGGAGAAGAGGAAAGTCTTGACCTGGCGCCTGAAAGATAACAATGTTGGCGCCAGGTGAGCCTCATCGGGGAGATCATTCCACAGTCGGGGGGCCACCACTGAAAAGGCCCTCCCCCTTGTTGCCATCCTCCAAGCTTCCCTCGGAGTAGGCACTCGGAGGAGGATCTTAGATTTTGAACGCAGTGTACATTGTGGCAACAGATTTTGAGACAACAAGAATGTAAGAAGAGCCCTCTTCCCTAGTCCACACAGTGTCTGGCCAACTGCCCATGGAAAACCCACAAGCAAGACATGAATGCAACAGCACCCTCCCTCCCATGTTCCCCAGCAACTGGTGTATACAGCCTCTCTGCCTCTGATATTGGATGTAGCACACAGTCATTGATAGCAGCCCTTGACAGGCTTCTCCTCCAGGAATTTATTCCACCGCCTTTTAAAGCCATCCAAATTTTAAAGCCCATCAAGTATAGAGGTGTTTTTTTTTTAATTGTTTACAGAGCTGGAGAGGAGATTGGGCCGCTGTTTTAATTTGTGCTGCCTGCTTGTTAGCAACCATTCTCAGTCAGCTCTTAATTTCAACCTGTGTGGAATTGCCAGAGCCACTCTTTCTCCCCTGGCATCCGCAGTGAGCGCTCCGGGATTTGCGTGGTGTGTGTGTGTTTGTGTGTGTTTCTAGCCCCCGCCCTCAGACCTGGAAAAACCGGGGCCTGCAAACTATACCCAGCTATCTTGATTGTCCCATCCTGAGTTGAAATGCTAGCACCGCTGGGGCTGCACGTCTTTTGCCGCTGCTTGATCACAGCACGCTCTGCAGCTCTTCTTGGTCATATGTTAAGTAACTAAGGGCACAATCCCAAGCAGGTATCGACAGAAGAAACTCCTAAAATTCCCACCATTCCCCAAACAGCATGTTCTCTTTTCTGTCCAAACATGCATAGGATTGCACTCCTAACAGGAGTACCTGACATCTGTCTGCCTTCCCTACAAAGCCCAGCAGGGTCACCCTGTTTCTGCTTTTAGGGATAGACATGGCTATTTCAGAAGGCGTTTGGAGCCTTGGACTGACAGCACAATCTTAGCCACGTCTAGGGCGAGCCCCAATGAGATAAACGTTGGCGTGCGGACAACAGGTTCAAAGGGTTCAGTTGAACACCCTAATCTGCCGTCGCCGTCATGTTGCAGTAGCAGGGCCGGTGCTAGCTGTAGGAAAGAGCGACAAATTCAGGTGCTCCCCACCCCGCTCCTCCTCTGGAAGGCTTTTTTCAGCAGTGCAGCCGCTGCCCCCCCCAGCTCGCTCGCTCTTTCACTCACTCATTCAGCCGCACCCTGCTCCCAGCTGCTCTGCCTGACCTCTCGCGACAGTTGCTGAACAAGGTGGGAGCAGCAGCCACGCTGGGGCCAGGAAGCAGCACGTGGTGGAGCCGAGGAGGGGACTGTTTCTGTAAGGAGTAAGATTGCCCGGAGCTGCAGATTGGGGCCCTCCCCCCTTCGGAGCTGCTGCCCTACTCTTGTCATCAGCCCTGTAGGCACTGTAATGTTTGGGAGAAAGAGAGAGAGAGAGAGAAGCTGCATGTTTACGTGCCTTCTCTCCTCATTGCTGCCCCACTGCCCACCCCAGTCTGGACTCCAGCAAGAGAAAAGAAAGGGGGAAGTGGGGAGAACTGCAATGCCCCCCAGGACCTCCTGGCTAAGGAGGGTTCATTCAGCAGCACCTTCTTCAGAAGGCTTGCTAAAACAATTCCTATCTGACCTTGCTTATTTTAGGGTGTCCAACCCCCTTTTTTCAAGCCGTTCTTTTGGTAAACATGGTATGTGTGTATCTTGTGTCACTTTAAAACAGAGCTGCAGCACAATCCTATGTACGTCTACTCAGAAGTAAGCCCCACTGTGATCAATCAAACTTACTCTGAGGTAAATGTGCATAGGATGCAGCCTGAAAACGAAAAGAGGATGAAAAAAAGACAGGAGAAAAAGAATTGTAGAACCAGAATAGCAAGGTCACTGTGGGATATTTAACCATATTTAAAGACAATAAGTACAGTAAAATTAGTGCTCCTCTACTTCAGTCCCAATCAAATAATTACAACAGTTCAGTACAGATTACTTGTTAATTAAAAAAAATACAGTTTACTTCAGTTTTCGTTTATTTCGTTTGTTTGATGAATGAAAAAAGTCCTTTATTACTGTATATTCAATCAATGTTTACCTTAAAAAAATATATCCCTGGCCGAACCACCTAATGAAATGTGCTGAGCACGCCTGTGGAGATAAATGGGGCTCACTCCCAGGTATGCGGGTATAGGATGGCAGCCTCAGAGGGTCGTTATTGTGCCACCCTTTTAAAATCAGCTCTTGCTGATTGTAGCTGTTTCATTTTGTTGTTTTTACAACGGATCTTAATCTATTTCGCACATGGATTCCAGAAAACGGGTTCAAATGTAAATAAGCAACAACGAGAAAATGCAAGACCAAATCAAGGGCACAAATAGATACACACTTACTTAGAAGTTAACACCGCTGAATTCAGTGGTGCAGAAGATTGCCCTGCAATAAGGACAGGTGTGACCTACAACTCAACAGAATGCCTCCCACACTGGAGGCATTCAAGAGGCAGCTGGACAACCATCTGTCAGGGATGCTTTAGGGTGGATTCCTGCATTGAGCAGGGGGTTGGACTCGATGGCCTTAGAGGCCCCTTCCAACTCTACTATTCTATGATTCTATGATTCTATGCCTCCTTCCAGGAACTATGTCACATTCTTCCTTCCCTTGGTTTGTCATTCCCCACACAACAAGCACTCAGCCTCATTGGCTTGGTTTGGTCTCTCCCCAAGTTTTTTTTTTTGGGGGGGGGGTTTCCACCAAGCTACTGATATTGTTATTTATTATTTACAATATTTATATACCGCTCCTCATTCAAAATTTCGGAGCAGTGCACAAGGTAAAATAAAATAAAAACAGAATAAATAGATTTTAAAATGAGCAAAATGTACAGTGAACTGTGGCTGGACATTAAGGAAAGTCTTCCTGGAATAATGACGTTTTCAGGAGGCGCCGAAAGGAATACAAAGTTGGCGGCTGCCTGACCTCCAGAGGCAGGGAATTCCACAGGAGGGGAGCCACCACGCTGAAGGCTCTTCCCCTGGTGGACTCAAATCGAAGGATGGATCTATGTGGAACCACCAGAAGCAGGCCCTCGAATGACCTCAGTGACCAGACAGGTTGGTAAGGGAGAAGGCGCTCCCTCAGGTCTCCTGGTCCCAAGTTGTTTAGGGCTTTGTTCACTAGTATCAGAACCTTAAACCTGGCCTGGTAGCAAATAGGCAGCCCGTGCAGTTCCCTCCCTCGTGCATGTGTTTTGGCTATATTAAGATTGACACCTAAGTTCACAATTAGTATACAGGATATCGCTCCGCACTTTAGAATGCTTCGTGTACTTGAGGCACACTGTCTTGTTGGTGGAGACATTATCCAGCCTGATAAAGAGTCCCGGAGAACTCAAAAGCTTACACAGTTTTGTGGAATTTTGGCGGGTGCCAATGAAGCTATTGCTCAACTATGGAACTTGGATTATCTTGTTGCAATCCCTACAACAACAATAGAAGATGGCTAGATATGTAGCTTATGTATGTTTGCATGTATGCTTCGCGATCTTGAAAATAGACCCACCGAGAGTGCAATCCTATGCATGTTTAGACAGAAAAAAGTCCTGTGCCACAGCGTGACCCAGCTAGGGTTGATGGCTGGGGGATGCTGGGAGTTGTAGGACTTTATTTTTGGACTGAACACGCACAATATTGCACCCTACATATCTTAGGATATCTGCGGTGCAGAATTTGGGTGTGCGATGGCGAAGATCTGTCTTACCTCCAGCCTTTGTTCCTTCAACATTTGGGCGGAGGGAGAAAGCGAAGTGTAACTACTTCCAAAGAATTGTTTCAGACCCGGTAAGTGTTGCGCAGTGACAGGCATCTGGCAAAAAGACATCTCCGTGATCATTCCCCTTGTCAATACGGTGACCTTTCCAAGGCGGAAGATCCTTTTTATTACCGCGCGTGCTCGGGTAAACCAGACCGCTGCTGTGTTATCTGCCCAATTTATCAACCGTCTATTTGTGGCGGGTCCATTCCACTGCGTGGCTTAACCGAGCGCCCAGAGACCCAGCACAGAGAGAGGCGAAGAGGAAAGAAATGTCAATTTTAACCTGAGTCCCCGAAAGTGAAATAAAAGGAGGGGAGTAAATAAGGGGGACAGACGAAACAGCTTTGCTGAGGCGATGGAGTTTATCTGTTCTACAGTGGCGCAGGACTAAAGCCGAGAGAAACATTGCCTTATCTGTGTCATCACCATTTCCATCACATTGTTCAAGGGAAAAAGGTGCAGCAAAGTCCGGACTGAAAGGCTCACTTTGGTCTTCTGTGCCTTTAACTCCGAGGTGCTGCTGGGTTTCGATTCTCCTCGCTCAAACTGGCTTGAGAAAAAGAAAATCTGAACGCATGTGCACCCAATTTAAGGGGTGTTTAGTTAATCAAAGAATCATTGAGCTGAAAGGGACTTCACAGGGATCTTGTAACGCTGGACGCAGGACACGGAATAACAGGCTCAAGTTAAAGGAAGCCAGATTCCAGCTGGACACCAGGAAAAACTTCCTGACTATTAGAGCAGTACGACAATGGAATCAGTTACCTAGGGAGGGGCCTAAAAGGTCATCGAGTCCAACCCCCTGCTCAGTGCAGGAATCCACCCTAAAGCACACCTGATGGTGTCCAGCTGCCTCTTGAAGCCCTCTAGTGTGGGAGAGCCCACCACCTCCCTAGGTAACTGGTTCCATTGTCATACTGCTCTAACAGTCAGGAACCTCACCAGGCAACTGATTCCATTGTCGTACTGCTCTAACAGTCAGGAAGTTTTTCCTGATGTTCAGCCAGAATCTGGCTTCCTTTAACTTGAGCCCGTTATTCCATGTCCTACACTCTGGGAGGATCGAGAAGAGATCCTGGCCATCCTCTGTGTGACAGCCTTTTAAGTATTTGAAGAGTGCTATCATGTCTCCCCTCAATCTTCTCTTCTCCAGGCTAAACATGCCCAGTTCTTTCAGTCTCTCTTCATAGGGCTTTGTTTCCAGACCCCTGATCATCCTGGTTGCCCTCCTCTGAACACGCTCCATTTTGTCTGCGTCCTTCTTGAATTGTGGAGGCCAGAACTGGACGCAATACTCTAGATGAGGCCTAACCAGGGCCGAATAGAGAGGAACCAGTACCTCCCGTGATTTGGAAGCTCTACTTCTATTAATGCAGCCCAAAATAGCATTTGCCTTTCTTGCAGCCATATTGAATTGTTGGCTCATATTCAGCTTGTGTAAATGGTGTGCCTGTTGCCAAGAATGATGTTGGTACAAAATAAATGTCAAACAATTACTGTGGCAATAACGATGGCTTGGGAAAGATTTCCAGGTGCGGATGGAACATGCGTTGCTCTTTGCCTCTGATGAGGTTTGAATGTTTGCTCGCCGGAGCCCTGTGAAAACATCCACCCATCACGTGCCTCCCTCCCTCCCTCCCTCCCTCCCGCACCATAGGGCTCTAAGCAGGACGCACACTACATGTGTAATGGGTGTAATCTGCAATCAGGAATCAATTAAGGAGATATCAACAGGAAAGGAAGGATAAGGGAAAACCAAGGAGGGAAAATCAATTAACAACATGGGAAATTGACCATCCAAGCAGCTTTTGTTGTTACTGTTGTAAGTCACTGGGCCTGTTACACTGCCGTTCTGCCTTACTGGGTTTGCCTTTGAGGCCACTCACACATTACAGAGCAGCAAACCTGGGTTTGACATGAACTGTATAGTCAACAGTGCACGGTGTCCAAGCGGTGCTCCCTGAGGATCCCGTTTAGATAGGGTGACTATATGAAAAGGAGGACAGGGCTCCTGTATCTTTAACAGTTGCATAGAAAAGGGAATTTCAGCAGGTGTCATTTGTATATATGGGGAACCTGGTGAAATTTCCTCTTCATCACAACATTTAAAGCTGCAGGAGCTATCCTAGAGTGACCAGCTTTAAAAGAGGGCAGGGCACCTGCAGCTTTAACTGTGGTGATGAAGAGAAAATTTCACCAGGTTCCCCATATATACAAATGACACCTGGTGAAATTCCCTTTTCAATACAACTGTTAAAGATACAGGAGCCCGATCCTCCTTTTCATATGGTCACCCAACATTTAGATGATCATTTTACCCAGCCCTGAAACTAAAGTTCTAGAAAAAAAAGATTTCCCCCCTCAACAATCTAGGCAGGACGGGATGCAATTTTAGGGGACAAAGCTGTGGGTGGGGAGACGATGTTCATCTCTGAAGAGATTCAGAAGGTTTATTGTTCGTGGGGGGCAATGCGCCACTTTTTAAAAAGCTTTATTTTTGCCACCGCTGGCCACCGTTTCCCCTTGTACCTGTAATTCTCCCCCATCCCCACTAAATGTCTCAGGATGACATTACTTCTGGGGCACTTGTGGGGAAGGCGGGGGGGGGGGCGATGGGGTCCAAATAGCTGCTTTAGTGGTGACTCTTTTTTTAAAGATACCTTTTGCCATCTGCCAATGTTGAGCTTCTCTTTAGATTTTTTCTTTTTGGTCTTCCTGGAAAACGAAGCAAAACAACAAAAATCCCACTTCCTCTTCAACAGATTTGACCACTCATCTGCACTTGATCGGGATTTTATTACACCTTTAGCACTCAGCATAGTAGTACAGAAGACCAAGCTATCCCCAGGTGAGAGGGTTTACCTCAAGCAGCTGGGTTATCTCCGTGGGCCTCCATGTTGGACACGGGTTGTCACATTCACACAACGTTTTCCCCAGCCCTATGGCCAACATTTCAACCAAAAGATGTGCACAACCCTACAATTCTCTCCCGCACAAATCCATTCAAACTGTCCTGGATTTTGAGACGTAACTTCAGCTTTGGCAGCACAAATTCAAACCTGTGTTCTCTTCTTCCTTCTGTTGACGAGGAGGAGGAAGGGATTCTAAACAAATCCTGAAGTCACCATTAAGAACATTAATGTTGTTGTCCTTGTTGATAACAACAACAACAACAACAATAACAACATTAATAAATATAATATTTTCATTTCTATACTGCCCAATAGCTCTTATTAATGTTGATTGAAAGAAGGGCTGGGAATTAAAAGAGGAACAAAACTATGGCATTCTGCTCTCTCTCTCTCTCTCTCTCTCTCTCTCTCTCTCTCTCTCTCTCTCTCTCTCTCTCTCACACACACACACACACACACACACACACACACACACACACACACAGCAAAATCCAGCCAGGATCCAAGAAAAATAACTAATTTGTGTGAAGAAGGCATTTGCAGCAACTCATTATAATTCCTTGCTTGCTGTCATCCATCTCTATAGTCACTAGCAATGCAATACTTGGGTGAAGTCACGAAGGCCAGCCTCCGCTGAGATTTGCAGCAAGGACTGCTTGACAATGCATGAGCCCAGGCAGAGCTAAAGCAAACTGACAACTTGTGCCCCTTCCTCTTCCTCCCCCCCCCAGCCCCCCAGCCCCCACCTGCCACCTGCCCGCTGCCACCGGCCGCCACCACACCAAGGAGGGATACTATGTAGATTTGCAAATGATCTGTTACTCTTGGAGGATTTCTGTTTCTTCATCATCCCTTTCTACCCAGTGACACGAGTCATAAATGTGATGGGTGCAAGGTGTGTGCGTGTGTTTAGGATCGAACACACAACTGGGGAGACATGAGAGCACTCTTCAAATACTTAAAAGGTTGTCACACAGAGGAGGGCCAGGATCTCTTCTCGATCCTCCCAGAGTGCAGGACACGGAATAACGGGCTCCAGTTAAAGGAAGCCAGATTCCAGCTGGACATCAGGAAAAACTTCCTGACTGTCAGAGCAGTACAGCAATGGAATCAGTTACCTAGGGAGGTTGTGGGCTCTCCCACACTAGAGGCCTTCAAGAGGCAGCTGGACAACCATCTGTCAGGGATGCTTTAGGGTGGATACCTGCCTTGAGCAGGGGGTTGGACTCGATGGCCTTGTAGGCCCCCTCCAACTCTGCTATTCTATGATTCTAAGAACTGGGCATGTTTAGCCTGAAGAAGAGAAGATTGAGGGGAGACATGACAGCACTCTTCTAATACTTAAAAGGTTGTCACACAGAGGAGGGCCAGGATCTCTTCTCAATTCTCCCAGAGTGCAGGACACAGAATAACGGGCTCAAGTTAAAGGAAGCCAGATTCTGGCTGGACATCAGGAAAAACTTCCTGACTGTTAGTGCAGTACGACAATGGAATCAGTTGCCTGGTGAGGTTGTGGGCTCTCCCACACTAGAGGCAGCTGGACAACCATCTGTCAGGGATGCTTTAGGGTGGATTCCTGCATTGAGCAGGGGGTTGGACTCGATGGCCTTATAGGCTGCTTCCAGCTCTGCTTTTCTATGATTCTATGATTCTATGAACCGGCTGCTCCTGTGATCATAACACACATCATAGGATCAGACTGCTGGGATGGAATCTGGTGCGTCAGTCAGTTTTCTAGAAATACCGTTTGCTGAAGGAAAGCAAGGTTCTAGACCTCATCATTCTAGAGAACCGTTTCCAAAAAGTGAACGCAGTTATCTGCTATATGAACACAGGCTGAGAGTTGGTTGTTTTTGTGGTACATGGTTTGGTTTTCCCCACCCTGGGATATTTCCACTTCTCCCCATGATTCCCAGTCTTTTTCCTATAGCTATAACTTGCTAATAGTTCATGTCTGTCTGTCTGTCTGTCTGTCTGTCTGTCTCTCTCTCTCCCTCTCTCATTTTATTCATTTATTTATAAATATAAGAAACATCTTTCAAATGGACTTACAGTTTAATTTTTTTTGCCGGATCTGGCCAGTGGGAGATCCACTTAGTTGAATCTGCTTAGTTTATCGAATCTGATGATTAACTGTGGAACTGACTGCTGCAGGATCTGGGCCTCTGCATACACAACTCATTAAAATAAAATAAAATAGACGATATTGTTTTGTTCCTTCCCCTTGCAACAAGCATTGCAATTTCAATAGCTTTGCTCCATTTAAATCACCCCCCAGTATTTTTTTTATTCAGCTTGTTTTAAGCTGTTTTACTTCAGTTCAAGCACTAAAGCACACTTAAATCCTTAATGCTCTTTAATTTCCATACCGTTCACACAAGAGGCCTAATTAACACTTCCATCTTTGCTTGTGTTCTCTACAGCCTCCACAAAATATTCATGTTTTTTTCCACCCAAGTGCTGGACACGAAGCTGTGCGGGAGGCCCCTGAAGGCTTAAAACAAAACACAGAGAGAAAAATCCTAGAGTGGCACACCTTCATAGTCTAAAACTGAAGCTGCTTTTCTCTCTAACTTCCAATGGAAAGTATATAGAGATGGGAGGGTCACATGGCCCTTCCTACATATTAAGCCAGTGCAGGCGGGGTGGGGGTGGGGGTTGCCCAGCCTGCCAGCAGAACAGCTCCCCCCCACCTGATGAATGTCAAGAGG
This sequence comes from Elgaria multicarinata webbii, assembly GCF_023053635.1. NCBI lineage: Eukaryota > Metazoa > Chordata > Lepidosauria > Squamata > Anguidae > Elgaria > Elgaria multicarinata. The sequence continues at coordinate 116,950,061 of NC_086176.1, read as the reverse complement.
CAGCTGGACAACCATCTGTCAGGGATGCTTTAGGGTGGATTCCTGCACTGAGCAGGGGGTTGGACTCGATGGCCTTGTAGGCCCCTTCCAACTCTGCTATTCTATGATTCTGGTGGTTCTTTGTGAGAAAGAGTTCTCCACATGTACCCAATCAGTGCAGTGGGGGCTGGTGTCACACAGAGGAGGGCCAGGATCTCTTCTCGATCCTCCCAGAGTGCAGGACACAGAATAATGGGCTCAAGTTAAAGGAAGCCAGATTCCAGCTGGACATCAGGAAAAACTTCCTGACTGTTAGAGCAGTACGATAATGGAATCAGTTACCTAGGGAGGTTGTGGTCTCTCCCACACTAGAGGCCTTCAAGAGGCAGCTGGACAACCATCTGTCAGGGATGCTTTAGGGTGGATTCCTGCATTGAGCAGGGGGTTGGGCTCGATGGCCTTGTTGGCCCCTTCCAACTCTGCTATTCTATGATTCTATGATTTTGGTGGGGCTGTGAATCCATTCTGGGTTTCAGTCAGAATCAGCCAGAACTCTAAAGGAGCTATCCAAGGCGTTGAACCCCAGCACCAAAATAAGCTCAGCAGCTTGGGTCGCTCATTTAGAATTCTGGCTGGTTCTGACGGAAACCCAGAATGGAGACACAGCCCCACCAAAATCAGAGCCACCAGCCTCCACTGAATCTGGGTGCCTCCTGAAGTGCATGATCTTGCCACAAACATGCAAAAAACACAGTCGTACAAATGTTCATCAGGAGTGGGGGGGTGCACATTTCTGGTGGAGTGTGGGGCTGGCCCATGCTTCCTGGGAAAACGTCCTCATGATCAATGAATACGCAGAGGAGCTTGTGCAAACTCCCCTTAGAAGTTTCACCACCGTGATGCCAAGTGACACAGGTATGCCCCTCGGAAACCACAGAGAATAGCAGCTAAGGAAGGCATTCATTTTTGATGCAGATACTCAGCCTAATCGGGGTTCCCAATCATGTGGAGAGTTCTACTTGAGCAGAAGCAAACGTGAGTAGAACTCCCTTTCAGACCTTGTTGATTCATAGAATCATAGAATAGTAGAGTTGGAAAGGTCCTATAAGGCCATCTAGTCCAACCCCCTGCTCAATGCAGGAATCCACCCTAAAGCATACAACACAGCAGGGCCTGAACTGGGTGACGTGGCACCATGTACAGTGAAACAATGGCACAGAGAGAGGAAAGGGGTGGAACAGAAAGAGAGAGAGAGAGAGAAAGAGAGAGAGGCATGTCTACATGGGGTGATATCCCAGGGATCATCCCTGTGCATCCACATGATGCGCAGGGCATCCAGGGACCAGGGAGGAATGATCCCTTCCTTGCCCCAGGATATCGCCCTACCTTCTAATTCCGATTTTTCCTGTGGTCTCCGGATGATCCCGAGACCGCAGGATGTGTGGGCGGCCGTTCCGGTTTGTCCTGGCTCCTCGTGAGTAACCACGAGGAGCCGGGCACGGAGCTCTTCCATGTCCATTGGGGGTGGGGTAGGGGCTTTTAAAAATAATAATCACACTTCCGTCCGCACTGAAAGGTACACCAGCTGTAATAGGGATGCGTCACTCATTCAGCTGCAAATCATGAATCGGAATGAGAGTTCAGTGATGCAGGCGCTTGCATTTATCCTTCCTATTACCCAATAGGGTGACTGGTTTTCAAGAAACGAAGTGTGCCAGTGTAAGAGGATAGCTTAGGTTTTAAAAACATCTTCCCACCTTCTTCCCCCCCCCCCCCGTTTGCTCAGAGGCCTCTGCTTCCTCTTTCTCTCATTTTCCTCCCTCACTTTCCTATAAGCTGAGCTGGTGGGGGAAAAGAAATCAGCTTAGCGGGTAAAGCAGCTCAGCTTTCATTGGGATAACACAGGCAGCCCACAGGGAAGAGAGACCCACCTAACCCACGCAGAAGATGAAACAAGGAGGTTGCGGAAGGTCCACCTTGAGCGGCGGCAAAAGTCATGTTGGCAAAAACTAGCGGGTTGTCACGCCGGAGCGAACGGGGGGTGGGGAGGAGGGAGAGTCCGTGGCTCAAGTTGGAGTGTCAGTGCGACAGATCCAAGCTGGTATGGCAATGGACTGGACCTTTCTCACTAACTAGCTCTTCTCTTCCTTGCAGGTGAAAATCCGGGGGGCTGATTTAAGGCAGAGAGGCAGGAGCGGCACCAAAGGCCTGGGAGGTGACAAAACTGATAGCAAAATCTAAGAACAGATTTTGCCAGAGCCATCCAGTCTGGCATCCTGTAAGGTGAGCCAGTATTACTACGCCCCACCCAAGTTGCAGATGGGAAAGAGTGGCCGAGAAAGGCCACCTAGTGAGTTCACGGTGGAGGTGAGGTCTGAACTGGGGGTCTTCTTGATTTGTAGCTCAGGCTCTGCTATGGCAGTGACCAGATGCTCTTGGAAAGCGTGGGAGCAGGGCCTAAAGGCAACGACACTCTCCCGTTGTTTGCATTGTACACTGCCTCTGAAAATGAACACAGGGACGTACATAATCCTCCTCCTCTCCTTTTTATCTTCACAACAACCCTGTGTGGTAGGTTGGGTTGACAGGCTGTGATTAGTCCAAAGTCACCTACTGAGCTTCCATGGCTGAGTGGGGAATAGAACCTGGATTTCATCAGAACATAAGAAGCACCATGCTGGATCAGACTGAGGGTCCATCTAGTCCAGCATGGCCAACCAGCTACTAACCAGGAGTGCAATAGTATCACCCCACCCATGTTCCCCACATAGGCATACTGCCTCTGATACTGAAGGTGGCATACAGCCAACAGGACTAGTAGCCATTGATAGCCATCACTCATGTTGTGGAAATGTTGAAAAATCACGATGTCTTATACTATCTAGAGTGACCAGATACAAAAGAGGGCAGGGCTCCTGCGGCTTTAACTGTTGTGATGAAGAGGGAATTCCACCAGGTGCTTCATGCATACCAATGACACCTACTGAAATTCCCTTTTCTATACAACTGTTAAAGATACAGGAGCCCAGTCTTCCTTTCCATACGGTCACCCTAGTGAACACTCAATAATTGGTTTGTGCAGCTGGATCCTTTGGAGATGTGCACAATGATGTCAATGGGGCAGTTCAACCGGGCTTCTTCCTAAGTCAGCATGCGTAGCATTGTCTTGGCCAGAGACAGATGAAGCAGCCAGTCACTTTTGCACGTGTCAAAAAGTCTACACAAACAATTGCGTTGAGATGCATAATTTGAAATGCATTTTCTTTCAAGATATGTGTTTTCGAATGCAATTTGATACTCTAAAAACTAACGGTGCCTCAACATTAGGAGAAGTGCGAAATCTCATAGATCCCTACCATCTCCAGTTGTAATATCTGCTCAGCGTCAAGACAAGAAAACACACGGAATGCCATGAAATTAAAGAATGAAGGGGGGACGGGATCTTAAGTGCAACGTGACTCTTTAGAGAGCTGAGCGAAAAATTGCCATTCTTCTACACCATCTCGGGTCCAGGACTCTCGTGGTGTCACTTAACGTTTGCAGTTAAGTATTTACAGATCTGTTGCCAAGGCAACCAATTCTTCAAAGTTACTTTTACAATTCTGTTTTCTCAAACACTCGTCTTTGGCTGATTGCACGGGAAGGTCTGGAAGGCAGCCAGAGCTAAATCACGGCTCTTTCCCCATTAAGGAGAGGTCCTTTCTAATCAAGTTCCGTTATTTCCTTGATGGCTTTATCTTGATTTGAAGATGTATTTGGGGTCTCTTTTCTGCCTTGGTGAAAGGGAGGGAGAAAGAAATGGGAAATGCAATTCGGTGGTGGTGGGGGGAGACCAGCAAGGCTCCTTAAAATGGCGGCGGAAATTAGGGTTGTGAAATCATCTTGCCAGGGTTGATTCCCCTCCTTCTTTTATGGTTTGGGAAGATTGGACCCTTAATGGCAAAAGATAAAAATCAAGTGCTGGTTTGAATGTGCTTGGAATCCTTCGGAACGGATACTAGAGCTGAATCCACTCAGTTTTCCACTCTGTTTTTCCACAAATATTTTCAGCAGTTTTGGAAAAGGGTCCCCCCTCCTTCCCTCTCCTTTTCGTTCTGAGAACACCTTGCACAAAGGGCTGCTTAATCATTTACTGGCCTGCCGGAAGAGACTCGTCAACTTGACAGCCTGTTAGCATTCAAGAAAACTATCAAGTCTGATCTCTTCCAGAAGGCCTATCTAGGGGGATTTTAGGATGTTTTTAGGATGTTTTAATGATGTATATTATGGACTCGATGGCCTTGTAGGCCCCTTCCAACTCTGCTATTCTATGATACGATTCTATGACTCTTAATTCAGTTTTATGTATTCTATATTTACTGTTGTTCCCCGCCTCAATCAAAATGGAGAGGCAGGTAAGAAAGTATTATTATATGAATCATAGAATCATAGAACAGCAGAGTTGGAAGGGCCAACAAGGCCATCGAGTTCAACTCCCTGTTCAATGCACGAATCCACCCTAAAGCCTAAATTATTATTATTATTATTATTATTATTATTATTATTATTATTATTATTATTATTATTTTACTGCTTGTAAAATAATATTATTTTATTATTATGTAACTGCCCTCACTTGCCTTCAGTCAAGTCATCACTTAACCAAATCTTATGGCATGAGTGCATCATGAAGTCATCCTGTTCATTGCCTAGTCCCTGATTGGTTGGGATCACCCAGAGTATTAGACCAGAAGGGTGGAAGCAACAGAGAGGGGAAAACAAGGCCACTGACAAATGCAACTGGACAATAAACAAATATGTTCCATAATACTTTTTGTGGGGTGCTGAGATTTCTGATCCATCATTACTGCAAGTTTTCAGCTGGGAAATCAAAGTATCTAGTGCAACTCTGGATGATATGTTTATTCATTAGGGGTGAGAAATGACAGAGGAAGGACAATCATGGACATAGAGAATTGGAAGGGATCTTTGACTCTCAAGTAGTCAAATAGCAATCTGAGTATGAGCAAAACCCACTCAGGTAGTTACTCTCCACAAAAGAAAGTGATACTGATAACAGCTCCTTGCTACCGTCTCTTGAATGTGTGGGACTTCCTTGTCAAGAGAGCTATCACTGATCTATCTGGTCGTGGGGTACTATATAGATATAAGATGATGAGTAAAATCCCATACACGTAGTTGCACACTGAGTTTGCCAGGTCGATTCCCCTCCCACCTGCAGAATATCTTGAAAATTAAGCATCCCCCCTGTCCTGTCAAAGTCCTCCTTTCTCTTCCTTGAAGAAAAGCTCCATTATCTCTGGAGAAGACGAGTTTGCCTTGCTTTTATAGAAGAAGCTAATCAAAACAGCAGGAGCATCACACAGCAAAATGTTTGACTCATCTCTCTCGCAAAGCCCGTGGGTCCAAAGTGTTAATGCAGAGCACAAGAGGGATGGACCGAGTGCAAATTGAGATGCTGCTCTTACCTGGCTACGGACGGTACCTACTTAAAGAGCCTTAGCATGAAAAATGACCCTGGGGTAAAGGAAGCATTGGGTTCCTCCAAAGCAGCTGAAGAGACATGCCTGATGGGCACCTGGATCTGGGAAGTTTAGAGCATGATCCCAGAGTGTGATCCAAGAAGTAGGGAAGTCAAAGGAATTCTTCTGGAAGGAAACATGTTTAGATTTTAGCAGCAGCTCGCCGCCCCCAACTCCTGGACTTCAAGTCGTTTACACACAAGGTGTCCTGACTTGATGCAAAGCAAGTTGGGCCAGGTTTCAGGTTTTTGGTCCCTTCCCCTTAAAGTGACATTGTGTAACTTGTACACATTTCCGCTGTAAGTTGTGCAAATTTTGGCCAGGACTAGTACGGCTGCTTTGCGCAAATTGTGCCTGTGATTTTGCACAAATGAAGCATATCACAGCTGCAATTTGCGCAAATCATGCAAGTTATGTACTACGTAGCCATAATCTGTGTCATTTGTGCAAAATCACAGGCATAGTTTGTGCGAAGTAAGTGTATTGAGGCCAAAATTTGTTCAACTTACGGCTGAAATTTGTGGAAGTTATGAAAGTTATGCAAACAACCCCCAAAAAGTTGGTTTAAGAAAAAAGATCTGAGAAGAGTTCTTAGATCCAGGAAAATAAGCCGATGGCTCGGCTTGTAAATCCACTGGGTTTAAAAAGGGCCAGATTTCCTCGTGATGGCCATCCTTAGCAAGAAACTATCATGGATAAAAGGTGGGGAATAGGAGTTATAAATCTATATAAAAAATGAAAAGCCAAGGTACCAGCTATACCCAAGGGTTGTATGTGCTGGGGTCCTATTTCCCGTAGAGGCCTCATAACCAACACTGAGGGCCTTGCTAGACCTACCTGAAAATCTGGGCGTGTGGAGGGGCCAGCCTGCGCTACAAGCAGTGCAGGCTTTCCACACGTCAGATGCGATGGGCTACAGGAAAGCCCCGTCATGTCCGCCATTTTGTTTTAGACTTAAAGGGCCGGGTGCGCAGGAGCGCACCACCAGCAAAGGTAAGTGGTTTTTTTTTTTTTTTTTTTTTAAAAAGGGTTCCCTGCTCCCCCTGCCCCCGATTTCCCCACCCTGGCCATGATTCCCCCCCGCAATCTCCGGTTCCCCCCCTGCGATCCCCGATTTCCCCCCGTGATCTCCGGTTTCCCCCCTTTCAATCCCCGCTTCCCCCCCGCGATCTCCGGTTCCCCCTCGCAATCCCCGCTTCCCCCCAGCAATCTCCGGTTCCCCCTCGCAATCCCCGCTTCCCCCCAGCAATCCCCGCTTTCCCCTGCAATCCCCGCTTCCCCCTGCAATCCCCGCTTCCCCCTGCAATCCCCGCTTCCCCTCTGCGATCCCCGCTTCCCCCACGATCTACAGTTCCCCCTGATCTTCATTTCCCCCCTGCGATCCCCGCTTCCCCCCGTGATCTCCCCACCCACCAATCTCTCCCCCTGCCCCAATGGACCCAGCGCTCCTTCGGAGCCCTGCGCCCCATCTGCCACTTTCCCCAGCTACTCACGAGTAATTGTGGTAGCTGGGAAAAGCGGCGGACCACTCTACACACCCGCGGTCTGGATAAGCAGTGCCGGTTATCCCAGGCCAAGGGAGGGTTATCCCTGCCTGAGCCTAGGATGCCCTGTGCGTCATCTAACCCATCGCTAGCAAGGCCCTGAGAGCCCACAAACTATCTTAGGCTGTAATCCTATGCATGTTGAGGCAGAAAAAAGTCCTACAACTCTCAGCTGGCAATCCCTAGCAAAGAGTTGATAGGAATTAGGAATGGTAGGGCTTTTTTTCCTGTCTGAACATGCATAGGATTTCACCCTTCATGTCTTTCAATTTTAGAGTATTTTCGCCATTGCATGTTGTTACTTTGTATGCATGTATGTTCATAGAATCATAGAATCATAGAATCGCAGAGTTGGAAGGGGCCTACAAGGCCATCGAGTCCAACCCCCTGCTCAATGCAGGAATCCACCCTAAAGCATCCCTGACAGGTGGTTGTCCAGCTGCCTCTTGAAGGCCTCTAGTGTGGGAGAAGAGCCCACCACCTCCCTAGGTAACTGCTTCCACCGTCGCACTGCTCTAACAGTCAGGAAGTTTTTCCTGATGTCCAGCTGGAATCTGACTTCCTGTCACTTGAGCCCGTTATTCCGTGTCCTGCACTCTGGCAGGATCAAGAAGAGATCCTGGCCCTCCTCTGTGTGACAACCTTTTAAGTATTTGAAGAGTGCTAGCATGTCTCCCCTCAATCTTCTCTTCTCCAGGCTAAACATGCCCAGTTCTTTCAGTCTCTCTTCATAGGGCTTTGTTTCCAGACCCCTGATCATCCTGGTTGCCATCCTCTGAACACGCTCCAGCTTGTCTGTGTCCTTCTTGAATTGTGGAGCCCAGAACTGGACGCAATACTCTAGATGAGGCCTAACCAGGGCCGAACACAGAGGAACCAGTACCTCACATGATTTGGAAGCTATACTTCTATTAATGCAGCCCCAAATAGCATTGGCCTTTCTTGCAGCCATATCGCACTGTTGGCTCATATTCAGCTTGTGATCTACAACAATTCCAAGATCCTTCTCGTTTGTAGTATTGCTGAGCCAAGTGTCCCCCATCTTGTAACTGTGCATTTGGTTTCTATTCCCTAAATGTAGAACTTGGCATTTATCCCTATTACATTTCATTCTGTTGTTTTCAGCCCAGCACTCCAGCCTATCAAGACCACTTTGAAGTTTGTTTCTGTCTTCCAGGGTATTAGCTATCCCACCCAATTTGGTGTCATCTGCAAATTTGATCAGCGTTCCCTGCACCTTCTTATCCAAATCATTAATAAAAATGTTGAAGAGCACTGGGCCTAGGATTGAGCCCTGCGGTACCCCACTCGTTGCCTCTCCCCAGTTTGAGAAGGTTCCATTGATAAGTACTCTTTGAGTCCGATTCTGTAGCCAACTGTGAATCCACCTAATAGTTGTTCCATCTAGCCCACTTTGAGCTAGTTTGTTAATCAGAATATCATGGGGCACTTTGTCAAAAGCTTTGCTGAAGTCAAGATATATGACGTCCACAGCATTCCCACAGTCCCAGACAAGAGCAGGTCCATTCCTTTCTAGGGTGAGCTGACTCTGCAGAGCCTCCTTGCTATAGCTTCCAAGAGCTCAACTCTCAAGAACAAAACCATTCTGGTTTAACGAGATGGACCATAGCGCAGTGGCAATGTACATGTTTTGTAGGTACTATGCTCATTCCCTGGACTCTCCGGCTCCTTGGGATCTCAAGACCCCCGAACAGAGCCAGGAATTGGACTGGATGGCCTCAAAGGTCTTTTTCCAGCTCTACAATTCTATGATTCCCCAGCTCAGCTCAGGGGGATGCTGTTAAGGTTGGAAGAGCCTGAGCTCTGAGCCAGTTCTGCCAGCCTCGGTGTGCATGCTCTTAAGGGAAAAAGCAATGGGGAGAGGATTTCTGAGCCTAAAAAAAGCTTATGGGACCTCTCCGGATGTTCCTGCTTATGCATAGGGATGGCTCAAGTGTCCAACTGGGTCTGTGAGGACAGCAGACACCCCTCCCCACACTTCTGGCCCTAACGGACCCAGTTGGACATGCTTGGTGCGAGTGTGGACCCGTGCCCGAGCACTAGCAAGCTCCCCTGTGGATGCTCAGGTGTGGGTCCACCCTGGTTTCCATTAATGGTGGCATTAATGGCAGCCACCATTAACACAGTGGGTCGAAAGGGCCGGAAGCCAGGGTGGGCGGCTGCCAAAATCTCGTGAGCCTCGTGAGCACTTGGCGAAGGTTCGTGCAGCCCGCTTCGTGAGGGCAGGCTGCAACGGTGGCCGGCTGAGCGCTTGCCAATTTCGGCTTCTCCTACAAATGCATGCTTTTGTATGCACACATTTGCACATGTGTGTGAAAGAGAGCACATTGGGGAGGGTATCCCTCTACACATCCCTTGTCCGAGCCCTACAGAACCCCAAAGCTTGCACTGTCTCATCCCTCCCTTCCTAATCTGTATAATATTAATACGTTCATTAGCTCAGTTGAACCAAAACATTTGGAAGCCAGCAAGTGTTTCAGATTCTTATATTCCAATTCATCTTTGTCCAATCTTTCTGGAACGAAACAGGGCCGACTTCACTAATAGTCTGTGGAGTCCTTGGGTCTCTATTATAAATGATTTAAGTTGCTGGCATTTAATTAATGGAATATAAATGCAGTATTTATGGTAAGGGTATAGGAAACTATGATCTTCGCTTACTGCTAGATATAAAAATCCATCCTTGTATTATTATGATTTTTATAATTTTTTTACTTCGGATGTTCTGCCCAGACACAGTGAAGACTCTGGTGGGGGAGAGGTAGGAACGGTTTCTTTCTGCTTGTCCTCTGCTCCAACTTTTCCTCCTGGTCCTCCTCCTCTATCTACTTCTACTACATGTTGCTTTCCATAGTATCAGTATCTTAGAATGCAATTCAACAGGATCGATGCTCAGATGACATCCTGGAGCTCTCCATCTATCCTAAGCCCTCCTAGCCAGAACCAGGCAGGGCAGGAGAAGCGACAGACTCTCTGCCTTCTTTTGTTGGAATTGGAGCTACGTGGATTCCTGCATTGAGCAGTTGGATTCCTGCATTGAGGAGTTGGACTCGATGGCCTTGTAGGCCACTTCCAACTCTGCTATTCTATGAGTCTATGATTCTGTGATTCTATGACCTCTGAGCCCATCTAGCTCACTTACATGGCTGGTGCCAGGGACAGAGACTGGTGGATCTTGGAAGGTGGCCAAGAAACATATAAAATAAAATAAAATACAGCTCCCCTCCCCTCCCCACCCACTGGCTCAACCACTTCTCTCCCTCCCTGTAATCTTCTGAAGTTGCAACAGTGACCTTGGGAGAGGAGCCACTACAAAGCTTTCTATGGTGTCTGGGAGGGGGAAAATCCAAGGATGGATTTCCCCCTCTGAGGAAATCAGAGGGGGAAGCAACAGACTCATGGTGTACCTGCTGCTCACTGGTGAAGCCCCCACTCCCCTGACCGTGGCAAAATTCCACTCCAGCAGCAGCAACATTGGAGGTTTACCACTATGGACGAGTAACTAGGTCAAACGTAAGTTGAGAATGAGCTATATTTGATCTATTTACCACTCCGTTGTGATTTGCTGATGAATTTCGGTGGCAAAACCCCCCCCCCAATATTTTGGCTGCCGCTGCCAAATATGGCAGCAGCAGGACTGCAGCCTGTGGGGTGGTCTAGGGTGTGTGTGAAAATGGCCACCAGACATCCCACCCAATTGCCCACCTGAGGTCTACGGCCTTCAAGAGAAACATCTACAGTATCTTATGGCTCCTCAGATTCCAGCCAGGAGCCATAGAGTTGCTTTCTTAGTTGATAAGTCAGCTGGGGATGATTGTATCCTCCAAGTAGGTAAAGCACCTTTCCTGAGGAGGGTGGGGGGAATTACACATGGATTTCTCCTCTTATACCACCTGTTGAGTCCATCTGCATGCTTATATTATTAATCTGTATGATTCTGTTTTAAGAACTGCTTATGCTGGATCAGACCAAAGGTCTTTCTAGTCAAGTGTTCTGCTCCTAGCTGTGGCCAACAAGATACTCCTGAGACCAAATAAGCAAAGCATGATGGGATCAGACATCCTCGATTATCTGTTTGCACCATCTGGTATTCAGAGGTAAACTGCCCAATATATGGAGGCTTGATTTAGCCGTCATGGTTAATGACTGTTAACTCAATACTCTATTGAGTTGTACTGCATGGTTCCATGCCAACGAAAGTTATGTGAGTGTGATGAATTGGTCACGATGAACTTAAGCCCCATTAATCAAGTGCAGCTGATGCTGAAATCCTACAGAAGCTGAGCTGACACTGGGAGTGAGCTGCGTTGAATGACGTGGTCTTATTTTTGAGGAAGCTTTCAGGGGATTGCATTGTAAAATTAGCTGGAGCACATGCCATACATTACATTGATGTTTTTCTTAAGCCATCGTCAGATTACGTGGTAATAATGTCAATCTTACGTTGTTGTAGAGATGGGCAAATGTGTCAATTTCGAATTCACACTTTTCCAGTCTTATGTACGCTTAGTCTTGAACTATGCACATTTCTCTATGATTTTTTTGTTTAAAAGTTTGCATGAAAATTCATAAGTATTTTTGTGCACATTGCTCCCGAAATGCGCATTTTTGCTTAATGCACATGTTGTTGGCAAACAGTTGTCCTAATATAATGCATCTTTGAACATTATTTTCTCTAAGAGATGCATTTTGTACACGTATTTTTTAATGGAGGTTCATTGGCAAATTTGGAGTACTGCGAATTTTGGAGGACAACTGAATGTTGGTTTGGATAGTGGTATGAAAGTGCAAAATTAGGAAAGTTCACATTAAAATGTGAATTGAACGAATTTCTTCCACCTCCCTAATGTTGTGCGGTGCAATACATTCTTTGTTAATCTCTAACCTACTCTCAATCTACTTCATTGGACATCTCCATAAGAACAGGAAGGGTGCTGTTGGACTGAGGTCCTGCTTGTGGGTCCCTGGTCGACGGCTGGTTGGCCCCTGAGTGAACAGAGTGCTGGACTAGATGGATCCTTGGTCTGATCCAGCATCAGAGCTCTTTATATATTCTTAACATAGACATAGGAAAAGCCCTGGTGGATCAGACGAAAGGACCACCTAGTCAAGCACATTGTGCCTGAGGAATTCATTCTTTGTGATTGCTGATATGAACTGGCCCGATCCTCTCCTGTTAGATTAACATGGAGGACTGTAATTAATTATCCTTCAAATTTTACACCTCTGAATTTTGCAATGAGGTTCACAGCTAAAAAAAAAGGTACCATAATACATTTTAAAAAGCACATTTTTAAATAAAATATATTTAGAAATGCTCATTTTGAGAGGAAATACTTTAAAATACACACTTAAATGCAAACTTCCATGCAATTTTTTTTTAAAAAAGATCAGTGCAGAAATGGGAGAGAATGTGTGATATTAAAGGGTTTCTTGCACTCTCAGGTAGCATCTGATAGCAGTCAGATCAAGCAGGGTAAGTTCCATCCACTAATCAGGGTCAGGCCATGACATGACAGGCTACTTTGGGCCATAAGAATATAGGACCTTGGATAGTTCTAAGGGGGTACCACTGGCTGGAACTCTCCCACAAGGATGTTGTCTCAGCAAGGAGTGACAGCTAACTGAAGCCTTATGTAGGCTGACAAGACCTGTAGGGTGGTCATCTTTGCCCTGGCTGGAGGAGCTGACTGGACTATTAAAGGGTTGCCACCTTGCCTCATTTTGTAGCTTTAGACTTCTGTGAGACTGGGTAGATGGGATTTCATAGAATCATAGAATCATAGAATAGCAGAGTTGGAAGATGCCTACAAGGCCATCAAGGCCATCAAGTCTGGCTCAGGGGAGACATCCCCTGAGCCAGAAGAAGATGAAAGGACTGTGTTCTCTGGCTAGAAAGTTCTTGACTGAGGCATCTACTGTAGCCTGTGCCTCATCCTCATCACAAACCTCTGCTGCACAGCAGGGAGACTGAGGGCCAGGAGTCAGGACACAAGTTGATCATTCCTGGCTGGTTGGCCACTGTGAGAACAGAGTGCTGGACTAGATGGACCCTGAATCTGATCCAGCATGGTACTTCTTATGTTCTTAAGTTGGGGAAAACTGATTTATGACATCTGTAATGCAGCCATCCCTGTAATTGCCCCCCCCATCTAAATAGCCTCCTCCATTTGAGGCTTTCCTTATTTATTTATTTATTTATTTATTGCATTTATATACTGCCCCATAGCCGAAGCTGTCTGGGCGGTTTACAAAAGTTAAAAAGGGTAAACATTAAAAACAAATATACCATGTTTAAAAACATAAAAAGCATAAAAACAACAGTATCCTTATAAAAAAACAGCTATGCTGGGGTCCGTTAAAAACAAACAAACAAATTCAGCTCATGTTGTTAAATGCTGTTAAATGCGTGGGAGAAGAGAAAGGTAAAAAGATAACAATGTCGGTGCCAGGCGAGCCTCATCAGGGAGATCATTCCATAATTGGGGGCCACCACTGAAAAGGCCCTCTCCCTGGTTGCCATCCTCTGAGCTTCCCTCAGAGTAGGCACTCAGAGGAGGACCTTAGATGTTGAGCATAGTGTATGGGTAGGTTCATGTCGGGAGAGGCGTTCCATCAGGTAATGTGATCCCAAGCTGTGTAAGGCTTTATAGGTCAAAACCAGCACCTTCAGTTGGGCTTGGAAACATATAGGCAGCCAATGCAAGCAGGCCAGGATCAGTCTTACATGTTCAAACCTTCTGCTTCCAGTTATGAATCTGGCCACTGCATTTGGAAAGATGCTCCATTGCCTTAGAATCAAAGAATCATAGAATCATAGAATAGTAGAGTTGGAAGGGGCCTATAAGGCCATCGAGTCCAACCCCCCCCCCCCCCCGATCAATGCAGGAATCCACCCTAAAGCATCCCTGACAGATGGTTGTCCAGCTGCCTCTTAGAACCACAGAATAGTAGAGTTGGAAGGGGCCTATCAAGCCATCGAGTCCACCGCCCCCACTCAATGCAGGAATCCACCTTAAAGTATCCCTGACAGATGGTTGTCCAGCTGCCTCTTAGAACCACAGAGTAGCAGAATTGGAAGGGGCCTACAGGGCCATCGAGTCCAACCCCTTGCTCAATGCAGGAATCCACCCTAAAGCATCCCTGACAGATGGTTGTCCAGCTGCCTCTTGAATGCCTCTAGTGTGGGAGAATGTGGCCTTGATAACTGCCCATTCATGTACCTTCTCCAACTCTGCAATACCATTTTGGAGATGTGCTCAGACCTGCAGAGGGTAGCAAGTTTCCCCATTGTCAGGGGCAAGTATTTTCAATGCTTCCCAAGCTGCTGCCTTATGCCCCTCAGCCTCATAGCCTGGAAAACAAAACAAAAAAGATCGAATTTTCTGACACTTCTTATCTGGCAACATATTAATCTTGTGTTTGGTCTTCTCTTAAAGGCTTTGCCATTATAACACAATTATGGCTGAAATTGACCTTTAGGACATGTTTTTTGTTTTAAAATGTATTTAAAACCCTCGCTAGCACCATTTTTCAACTACAACTTATCATTTTTCTGTTTTGGACTGGGGCGGGATATGGAGGCCGAAGCAGCGAATGTCAGCGAGAATAGATTTGCTTAGCAATAAGGCAAATACAAATGTTTACATGGGCTACCTTTAACCTCCAATTGAATCAGCAGGAATTCCAAAGTTTCCAGGGAGGTAAATGTAATAGTAACGGGAAGTAAATTGTCGCAATTGTGCCTTCAATGCCCTTAATGTAATTCAATCAATCTGTTTAGCTTCGGTAATACTCAGATTTATACCTGGTGCCAAGAATGGAAAAGTTCAAGTGCTGCTTAGCTACAAAATGCAGCTCCATCACTTTTATTTATTGGGACAGTCCCCTTCCCTAAATTTCTACCTGGATCTGTAATCGACAGGCGTTTCCAGCACCATGCTGAAAAAGAAAACATAACCTTGCTGGAAAATGAGATGCCAAACTGCGTCAAGAGACAGATGTCTAGAGGACGATATCAGTGACATTATAAATGGCGACACCGTTGAGGCCATATAAGCATCTGATTGTGCAAATCATGGAGAGGGGAAAGAAAACATGCAGATGAGGTGGATGGGATCCCTTATTTTGAGGAGGCTGTAAGGAAGGATGGAGCAAGCAAACCAAGCAGTGTGCAGGCTGGTCAATGAAGTAGACACAATGATGTCTCCAGTGGTGCATGGATGGAGGGCACTGTGGATACTTGTGATCATTATTTATTTATTTATTTATTTATTTATTTATTTATTTATTTATTTATTACATTTCTATAACGCCCAATAGCCGGAGCTCTCTGGGTGGTTCACAAAAATTAAAAACATTCAAAGTATAAAACAACAGTATAAAACCATAATATAAAATACAATATAAAAGCTCAACCAGATAAAAACAGCAGCAATGCAAAATTACAAATTTAAAACACCAAGTTAAAATGTATTTATAGATTGTTAAAATGCTGGGAGAATAAAAAGGTCTTCACCTGGTGTCTAAAAGCATATAATGTAGGTACCAAGCGAACCTCCTTAGGGAGCTCATTCCACAGCCGGGGTGCCACAGCAGAGAAGGCCCTCCTCCTGGTAGCCACCTGCCTCACTTCCTTTGGCAGGGACTTACGGAGAAGGACCCCTGAGGATGACCTTAGGGTCCAGGCAGGTACATATAGGAAGAGGCGTTCCTTCAGATAGCCTGGCCCCAAGCCGTTTAGAGCTTTAAATGTTAATACCAGCACTTTGAATTGGGCCCAGACCTGGACTGGCAGCCAATGAAGTTGTAAAAGGACTGGCGTAATGTGGTCTCATTGGCCAGTCCCTGTTAGTAAGCGTGCTGCCCTGTTTTGTACCAGTTGAAGTTTCCAGACCATTTTCAAAGGCAGCCCCACGTATAATGCATTGCAGTAATCCAAATGAGAGGTTATCAGAGCATGGATAACTGTAGCTAGGCTGTCTCCGTCCAGATAAGGGCGCAGCTGGAATATCAGCCGAAGCTGGTAAAAGGTGCTCTTTGCCACTGAGTTCACCTGTGCCTCAAGTGACAGTTCTGGATCCAAGAGCACCCCCAAACTACGGATCCGATCTTTTAGGGGGAGTGCAACCCCGTCCAGGACAGGGCAAACATCACCTCGCCAGACAGATGAACCACCCGCTAACAGTACCTCCGTCTTGTCTGGATTGAGTTTCAGTTTATTAGTCCTCATCCAGTCCATTACTGTGCCCAGGCACTGGTTCAGAACAGCCACTGCCTCACCTGGGTTTGATGAAAAGGAAAGGTAGAGCTGGGTATCATCCGCATATTGATGACACCTCAGTCCACATCTCCGGATAACCTCCCCCAGAGGCTTCACGTATATGTTAACAGCATAGGGGATAAGATAGAGCCCTGTGGAACCCCATAGCTTAGGAGCCATGGCACAGAGCAATAGTCCCCCAGCACCACCTTCTGGAATTGGCCATCCAAGTAGGAGTGGAACCACTGCAACACAGTACCTCCAACTCCCAGCTCAGACAACCTATCCAGAAGGATACCATGGTCGATGGTATCGAAGGCCGCTGAGAGGTCCAGGAGAACCAACAGGGTCACACTCCCCCTGTCTCTCTCGCAGCAGAGGTCATCCCACAGGGCGTCCAAGGCAGTTTCCATTCCAAAACCAGGCCTGAAACTCGATTGAAATGGATCTAGATAATCCGTTTCATTCAAGAGTGCCTGGAGTTGTCCTGCAACCACCCATTCAAGCACCTTGCTCAGGAAGGGGATCTTAGCCACCGGCCTGTAGTTGTTAACATCCTCTGGGTCCAGGTTAGGCTTCTTCAGGAGTGGTCTAATTACCGCCTCTTTTAAAGGTGTATAAGGACCAGTTTGGAAGGTCAGTTGGCTCTGAGAAGGTGTCAAATACAGATACCAACCCTATATGAGAGAGGTGATGAAGTCTCCAGAAATGAAGAGCCAATGGCCAGTCCAAGGTAACTGGCAGCCCATCAAAAGTTAAGGAGCAGGTTTGTAGCTTGAGGGTTCTCCTAGAACCATCTCTGTCACTTGAGGCTCAGGTGGCCTTGGTGGCACGGAGTGCCTTCTACCAACTTCGGTTGGTGGCCCAGCTACACCCCTATCTGGACAGGGATAACCTGGCTTAAGTTGTCTATGCTCTTGTAACCTCCAAGTTAGATTACTGCAATGCACTCTATGTGTGGCTACCTTTAAAGATGGTTCAGAAGCTGCAGCTTGTGCAAAATGTAGCGGTCAGATTGGTAACAGAGACCAGAAGATTTGAACATATAAGACTGATTCTGGCCTGCTTGCATTGGCTGCCTGTACATTTCCAAGCCCAGTTCAAGGTGCTGGTTTTAACCTATAAAGCCTTACATGGCTTGGGACCGCAATACCTGATGGAACGCCTCTCCCAACATGAACCTACCCATACACTATGCTCAATATCTAAGGTGCTCGTCCAGGTGCCTACTCTGAGGGAGGCTTGGAGGATGGCAACAAGAGAGAGGGCCTTCTCTGTGGTGCCCCCCCCCTAATTACAGAATGATCTCCCCAATGAGGTCCGCCTGGTGCCAACATTGTTATCTTTTCGGTGCCAGGTCAAGACTTTTCTCCCAGGCATTTGACAGCATATGTTGTTAACTATCTTTGGCCTGGCTGATAGTTTAAAAATTATTTTAAATGTTAGCTGTTTTTATATTTTTATGGCTTTAAATTTTTTTATATTGATTTTTAATGTCCAGTCTTTTAATCTTTGTAATCCGCCCAGAGAACTTCGGCTATGGGGCAGTACATAAATGCAATAAATAAAGAAATAGTGTGTGTAACATCTAACTCTCGCTAGTTCTTTGAGGATGCCAAAGAAAAAGAGTATGTGAGACAAATGTGACACAAGCCACAATCCATAGCTGGTGTGATGCATGTGACCTCTTGGGTCACACATTTAACAGAACTTCACTACAAAGTCAATTTAATCCATGACTTTTGCAGGCAATATGTGGGCAACAGTGTTCCTGAGACTCCTGGGAGAGGTTGTGGAATGGTCCTCTCATGAGGAATCCACATGCACTTTTCAGGCTTTGGATAATATCAAAAATATCCAACTACCTTTGCTGTCCTGTCCAGAATCCTATCAAGTGAAAGGATGTTATGGCTATATTCTACTGTGCTCTACGTGGCGCTGCACTCAGAAAATGTTCAAAATGCCTTTGTGGGTGCTGGGACAATATTACACCCATGCTCTTTAGTAGGAATGAAGGCACGGGCATTTTCTCTGAGGTTTGCTTCAGGATGCTTGACGCCACTCCTGTAACTATGGACGTTGCGGGAGTCTGTGGGGTTAGTGGGTGGGTAGAGTCCAATGGACCCTCTCCCATCACTCATGTTCACCCAAACCCAGTTCGCTGAGCCGCTGTCACCTACCAGACTACTTATGGCAGCTCATGTTTTCTGGAAATCTAAAGTTACATAAATGGCATCCGTAAAGGGGAATTTATGCAACATTATAGACATAAAGGGTTCATTCATGCCTAGAATGTTGCCTAAATAGCCCCTTTGAGGCTGTCGTTTACATAACATTAGATTTCTAGAAAACACCACCTGCCATTTTTATGCAAAATGGTGGCTCACTAAAGGGACTGGTGGCCCTGTGGGCTGTCCATCACCTTGTGTGGTGAGCGGGTGTGAGCAGTGATGGCACCTCAGCGAGTGCTTTGTGAAACTGGACGAAAACCGGTCCATCTATCCCTACCTGATGATGAGCAGAGGGAAAGGATTGCGTATTTGTCTTGGCTTCCACATACGCTTTATTTTCAAGGCTTAGTTGTGGTGTATATTTGTTCATTTAGGGCACAATTCTATGCATGTTTAGACGGGGGGGGGAAATCCTACAATTCTCAGCATGGCTGGATGGAGCACACTGAGAGTGTAGCAATCTTTTTCGGTCTAAACATGCATAGAATTGTGCCCTTATCCTCATTCTCGCTGCAGGTTCCGTGAAACATGCTATAGCCCTATTACAGCAGATTTAATGAGATCGTTGTTGTATGTTGTTCATTGTTACTGCTCTCCATCAGAATACCTCGTCTGATTCAGTTTTGTTATTTTATCTGCTACTAGCGAACGGACCTGGCTTTGCACGGGTGGGAATAGCCCTTATATTAATACACTGAAGCCCTCAAGCAACTTTACACAACTGGCACTTTGGGACAAATTTATTTATTTATTTTATTACATTTATATACCGCCCCCATAGCTAGAGCTCTCTGGGCAGTTTACAGAAATTCTAAAATGAGATAAAAACAAGTATACAAAATTTTAAACTCTAAAACACAGAACTTACATACATGAAGCATTAAAAACCGCTAAAATAAACATGTGGGTGATTAAGATGTGCTGCCATATGCCTGGGCAAAGAGGAAAGTCTTAACCTGGCACCGGAAAGATAGCAGCGTTGGCTCCAGGCGAGCCTCGTCAGGGAGATCATTCCATAGTCTGGGGGCCACCACCGAAAAGGCCCTGTCCTTCATTGCCACACTCCGAGCCTCTCTCGGAGTAGGCATCCGGGGGAGGACCTTAGGTGTTGAATGTAGTGACCGGGTATATTCACATCAGGAGAGGCGTTCCATCAGGTATTGTGGTCCCAAGCCATCTAAGGCTTTATAGGTCAAAACCAGCACCTTGAATTGGGCTTGGAAACATACAGGCAGCCAGTGCAAGTGGACCAGAGCAGGTCTTACATGGTTGAACCTTCTGGTTCCCGAAACCAATCTGGCCGCTGCATTTTGCACAAGCTGCAGCTTCCAAACCGTCGTCAAAGGCAGCCCTACGTAGAGTGCATTGCAGTAATCTAACTTGGAGGTTACCAGAGCACGGACAACTGAAGCCAGGTTATCCCTGTCCAGATAGGGGCGTAGCTGGGCCACAAACCGGAGTCTGTAGAAGGCACTCCGTGCCACTGAGGTCACCTGAGCCTCAAGTGACAATGATGGATCTAAAACAACCCATGTGCCTGCCCCATCTAAGTGAAACCCCACCCACTGGTACCCCAGGCACAGACCTTGCCAGGCAAGGTGTGACGTCCTTCCTCCCTGGATGTCGTGCGCTGCGTGTGAACCTCCCCCTCCCTTCCCATGGTCTAGACATGCCCATGGGTGTTGAGCTCTCTTTGCTTTAGTGAGTTTCCATTGCTTTAAGCTTGTCTGAGGCCATCATTCCGGCTTCTCAACCTTGTGTGTTTATGGCCCTGGATTGGGATCCCTGATGCAGCGACAGTGGATTTCATTTTCCTTGACATCTCCTCATTTGCAAAATCATCTAACTTTTCCACTGGTTCTGATGGAGAAAGTTTCAAGGGAACTTCCCTTAGAGCATCTGGGCCAGCTTTCCCCACCTGGGTCAGAGACAAAGCAGTTCGAGAAGTTTCAGCATTCTGCCCAGTGACTGCTGCTCATTACACAAGGCTTTTTCTTGGGCTGCAGCCAACAGACCTAGCCCCTAAACTTCCCTCGCCAACCCTGTGGAAATGAAGATCAACCGAGGAGTGGAAAAGCTCCCCTTCTCATTAGGAGTTTTCCAACTGCTTTTGCAAGAAGGGAAGCACCCTATTACTGTCCATCTTTGTCTGTTTTCTCTTCCCAGTGCAAATTACATCTTACAAACAGATTAGTTAGTAGTTCCAGGAAAAAAGGATCTGTCCTTATGGTTGTATGCAATGGGGTGAACCCCCCTATATGCATTACTTCTAAAAAAGTATATATATATATATATATATATATATATATATATATATATATATATATATACACACACACACATACCTGCCTGCCTGCCTGCCTGCCTGCCTTGTCTAGAAAGGTTTTTTCTAAAGTTCCCCAGTGCCTCTGAATCTTTAAAATTATAAATCTAGGTGTCCTCATTAAAGTGGTTCTTCTGGTTGACAGGCAATGCTTGTCTCAACTGTTGGTGATGAACACAGTATGACAGGCGGTGTGTGCCTCTGTCCAAGGTACTGAATCACAATAAAATGGTAAATTACTGTCTGTCATAGCCAGGAGCCGAAGTAACTAATGTATAATTCCCTATTCCGCATCGTGGTGTGTGTGTGTGTGTGTGTGTGTACGTGAAGGTATGTGGAAGATGTAGAAAATGAATGCTGAAACCCTCACTATTGAATATATGCTGATCAAGGAAGGCCAAAGATAGGAAAAAAAGATTGTGTGGCACAGGAAACAAAATTGTGCTTGAAATATTAAGCAGGAGAGATTCCAAAATGGGAGGACTGAGACTTGGGAAGTTCCTGGAAGAATCAGCCATGCAGAGATAGGACACGTTTGTGCCACACATTGAAGATCACCTCTGATCTTCTCTTGCACTGCTTGTGCTGTATGTAGAAGTTGCTAAAGAAGAACTGAAAGGAGGACAGGGATATTTATTGTTCAAACAATATCTACAAATGTAGGCTTTAAAGCTACACTGTGACACCAGCTTCCTATGGACGCCAGTTTGCTGTACTACCATGTTTACTGTTTACTGTACTACCATGGCCTTGTCATGGCTAATGGGAACTCAGCCATTCTCAGCAACAAACAGCTCCAAACAAACAGCTCCAAGGATTCTCGCTCACTGCTCCCTATCGCTAGAATTACTTTCCAGAACACCAGTGTAAGAACATAAGAACATAAGGGAAGCCCTGAGGCTGGATCAGACCAAGGGTCCATCTAGTCCGATATTATGTTCATACAGTGGCCACCAGCCATTGACCAGGGACCCACAAGCTGGACAACGTGCAACAGCACCCTCCCACCCATGTTTCCCAGAAACCGGTGTATATCAGCTTACTGCCTTGAATACTGGAGATCGCACCCAACCATCAGGGCTAGTAGCCAATGATAGCCTTCACCTCCAGGAGTTTATCCAACCCCCTTTTAAAGCCATCCAAATGGGTCGCCATCACTACATCCTTCTTCCCATCCAGGAAGGTTTGGCTTAACCCCTTAATCCCCTCACCCCATCACCACGCAGCCTTAGGATGTGTAAATGGATTTTTTTTACATATTCAACCCCTTTTCTTTCCTTTTCCTGCTATCAAAAGCCGGATTGTAAGGTCCCCTGGGCAGGGGATATATTTTACTCTGCAAAACATCAAGTACACGGATGACATACTTACGGATAAAGAAATAAACTAACCTCAAGAATAATGTAAAAATTAAGGGTTTTGCCTGATCAACACTGCTCACTGGTTTTACACCATTGTCAAAGTTTGTACTCCTTGCATTAAATCTTCCTCTGGCCTCACTGATTACATTGTTCTCTATACCCATTTCCCCCCTCTACACCTGCCAACTGAAGATAATGCTTCATGATTAGATAAAGTGGATTCTAGTTCATGAAAACCTACAACATAATTAATTAGCTAGTATTTAAAGTGTCGTAGGTCTTTTTTTTGTTAACAACAATAGCAAAAAGTGCCACCAAGATTAATAATAGTAATGCAGCATCCTTTTTTGGGGGGGAGGGTTTTCCGAGTTTATAGCCCAGAGATGGGGAACCTCAGGTCAAAATGTTGCCCTCTGGAGTTCCCCAGATGACCACGTCTCCTAGCCACATCCCTTTCCCTTGATTGCCAATCATTTGGTGGGTTTCCAGGTCAAAATTCCTCTCCCGAGTCTCAGATAATATCAGGAAGAGATTAAGTGAAGACATCCTGCGTGTTTCGGCCCCATGCGATCTCCCTATGGCCACTCCCACCACTGAAATGAGGGCCCTGACGGCTCCCCTGAAATCAAAGAAATTCTCAACCCCTGTTCTAGAGTTTATGATTTCGGTGAAACACTTAAAAAGGTGCCCAATAAATGCCAGCTCCTTTTTGACTGCTAGTCCATTTTTTGTCAGGGTTCATTCTAGCTCATACAAGACATGCCCTCATATATGTGATGGTTCTCAAGGTGCCTTGAGGCTGTTCCTAAGTTAAAAGATGATGGGGCTTTCATCTGAACAGGAATTTCCAGTGAACTTGGTGCGGGACATCCTCAGTGTTCATACTTTCATGCCCTTTCTTAGTCCTTAGATGCAATAGTCCTGAATCTAGGGAGTGTTACCTATTTTCCTGTCTCTTTCTTCTGTTCATCGGTTTGGGAACAAGAAGAGGCAGGGCTGGTGCTACCATAGAGGCCACTCAGGCGGCCGCCTAGAGCGCCAAGCTAAGAGGAGCGCCGGACGCAGCGCAGTGCTCACGCACGTTGGCTGTGAGCCGGCCCAGCCTGTGGATTCAGCTGGGCCTGGGTGGGTGAGATGGTGCCCTGTGCCCACCCAGCTGAAGCGAAGCCAGGGACGCTGGGGTGGGGGGACAGCTCCACGTTTGGACTTCTGCCCGGAAGCCGCCCTCCCAGAGCTGTTCTAGCCAGCTAGAGGGGCTCTGGGAGGGTGGCTTCCGGGCAGAAGTCTGAACGTGGAGCTGCCCCCCCCCCCAGCGTCCCTGGCTTCGCTTCGGCTGGTCCGACATGAGGCAGGGGGCAGGGCTCAGTTCACTCACTGTCACAAGCAGCTGGGCCTCCAGCACCTCCCCAGCACTGAAGAAGAGGGGGAAGAAGAAGGAAGAGGAGGAGGAGGAGGAGGAGGAGGAGGAGGAGGAGGAGGAGGAGGAAGCAGCCAGCAGCAAGCACCAGGAGGTGGAGAAGAAGAAAGAGAAGAAGCAAGTAAGGTAAGACTGAGGTGTGTGTGTGTGTGTGTGTGTGAGAGAGAGAGAGAGAGAGAGAGAGAGAATGTATGGGTGAATGGGGTGCATGGGGTCTTTGAGTGAATGCATGTGTTCATGTGCGTGTTTGTTTGGAGTGAGTGATGCTGAGTGTGCGTGTGTGAGCATGTGTGAGTTGGGGGGGATGATTTGGAGGTGATCTTCCTATTAAATAATGCATTTTAGACCCATAGACGGTCCTTTCCAATTTGTTTGCTATAATTGGCATGACGTATTTCTTGCACTTTGAAATAAATTTAGCAGTTTCAAGTTTTGTGCTTCTTATTTTTTCTACGAAACATATGTTCTTAAAAATCAAAGTTGGCATTTTGTGTGTGTGTGTGTGTGTGTGTGTGTGTGTGTGAAAGTAGCTCACCTTGCCTAGGGTGCAAAATAGTCTGGCACCGGCCCTGAGAAGAGGGAATCTCACTAGCATTTCTGCTTTGGTCTCAGTCGGACAGGCATCGTGACTACATGCAAAATCGTTGGGTTTATTTTTGTCTCTAGCAGATGCACACTAAATTCTGTTTTAATTAAAACACATAGTAGTTAGAAATAAGCTTCCATGCCATCAAGAGAGGCCCTCATTAGAGATCCCCTCATTTTAAAACACACCATTCATCACCCAGGGATAATTTCCTGTAAATATATTGTTTTTTTCCCCCCACAGTAATGCTAGGAATAATGTTTAAAATTCTCCACTCTCGTCTCATTATGAAGTAATTGATAACAACATGGTCATTTCTTTTCATTCCCTCGGTTCCCCCCCCCTTCTCCCCCTTTTCTTTGAGGCAACCTCTTGGAGCAATCAATATCAGCAGTTTTCAAAAGAGAGTTACAATAAATAATAATGCCAGACAATGACAGAGAACATCCTTATTATAATAAATTTACCATAAATAAAACTAACTGTGAAATAACCACAGGCCAATTTTTCCACTAATGCCTATGAACATTATTGGGGGTGGAGGAAGAGAAGAAAAATGGTGTTGTAAACAATTTCGTCCCCCCCTCCCCAAAAGTATTAAAGTTTGCAAGATAGCCAGACTTGGAGCTGTTTGATTTAGTTCAGTTTAGTGTAAAGGAATTTGGACAACCAAGGGTGCAATCCTATTATTATTATTATTATTATTATTATTATTATTATTATTATTATTATAATACTGCCCCATAGCTGAAGTTCTCTGGGTGGTTTACAAAAGTTAAAAACAGTGACATTAAAAAGAAATATACTAAATTTTAAACCATAAAAAGCATAAAATACAAATAAAAACAGACAATATTCATTTAAAAACAACTATTCTGAGGTCTGTTAAAAAACCCGGCATATGCTGTTAAATGGTGTTAACTGCCTGGGAGAAGAGAAAAGTCTTGACCTGGTGCTGAAAAGATAACAATGTTGGCGCCAGGCAAGCCTAGTCAGGGAGATCATTCCATAATTGAGGGGCCACCACTGAAAAGACCCTCTCCCTGGTTGCCACTCTCCAAGCTTCCCTTGGGGTAGGCACCTGGAGGAAGACCTTAGATGCTGAGTGTAGTGTACAGTTGGTTCATGTCAAGAGAGGCGTTCCGTCAGGTATGGTGGTCCCAAGCCATGTAAGGCTTTATAGGTTAAAACCAGCACCATGAATTGGCCTCGGAAACATGCAGGCAGCCAATGCAAGCGGGCCAAAGCCGGTTTTATACGCTCGAACCTTCTGGTTTGAATTATCACATAAAAAATAAACTGGGTGAGTTTTACTCCCAATGTGATCTAGAAGCAATTAAAAAATCACCGTTTTCTCCACAGCTGCATCTTTTAAAATTAACTCACGGCTTTGAGCGCTATCTACATGAGTTACCAGTAGCATCCTTTAAGAAGGCATTTTTGGCATTGTGTTATCAAACCATGCCTTCACAATACTTAGAGGGGCGTTACTGTAAAATACCTGTAGAACAGAGGTACTGTATATGTGGTGCTCAAGTAGTAGAGGACCTCTACCACTATTTATTATATTGTTCTCTGTATTCTGAACCCAGGACAACATTTATTTTGAATCTGTTATGGGATATATCTAACAGTGATGGATCTTGGAATTGTTGTAGATCGCAAGCTGAATATGAGCCAACAGTGAGATATGGCTGCAAGAAAGGCAAATGCTATTTTGGGCTGCATTAATAGAAGTATAGCTTCCAAATCACGTGAGGTACTGGTTGCTCTCTATTCGGCCCTGGTTAGGCCTCATCTAGAGTATTGCATCCAGTTCTGGGCTCCACAATTCAAGAAGGACACAGACAAGCTGGAGTGTGTCCAGAGGAGGGCAACCAGGATGATCAGGGGTCTGGAAACAAAGCCCTATGAAGAGAGACTGAAAGGACTGGGCATGTTTAGCCTGGAGAAGAGAAGATGGAGGGGAGACATGATAGCACTCTTCAAATACTTAAAAAGTTGTCATACAGAGGAGGGCCAGGATCTCTTCTCGATCCTCCCAGAGTGCAGGACACGGAATAACGGGCTCAAGTTAAAGGAAGCCAGATTCCAGCTGGACATCAGGAAAAACTTCCTGACTGTTAGAGCAGTACGACAATGGAGCCAGTTACCTAGGGAGGTTGTGGGCTCTCCCACACTAGAGGCCTTCAAGAGGCAGCTGGACAACCATCTGTCAAGTATGCTTGAGGGTGGATTCAAGCATTGAGCAGGGGGTTGGACTCGATGGCCTCAGAGGCCCCTTCCAACTCTACCATTCTATGATTCTATGATCTATACTACTGCTTTAAAATGGTTTATAACTGTTTTGACAAAAGTTGGTGTATTCAAAACGTTTTCATCCTGCTTAGTGTAGATCTGGCCCTGGACAGCTTCCTGCGTTCAGGCTTCAGCTTGCAGCTGTCTCTCAGGCCATATCGCCCTTCTTCTTGCCTTTCCTTAACCGTCCATTCCATTCTACTCCGGCCCCGGTCTTGTCAGGACTCACATTTCAGCTCCCCTCCTTTCGGCTGCTCGCGGCCCAGCACTGACGGGCTGTCCCGGGCGTAAGCCCTCGTCAGCAATTAGAGAAAGTTATTCTGCTTCAAAAGAGAGCTGTAAGAAGACTCTGGCGAGCACGAGCTCTGATTTATCATATTGAGAGAATGCCGGCCTATTTATGCGCAGTGGTGGTTTTTGATAAACGGCCTACATTAGACTACCTCCGAGGTGCCCTGCATCATTAACTAGCAGGGTGGATGCTGAAGAGAAAGTTAATAAAACTTGTCTCTGGTGCAGAATTGAGAAAACTCACTGCCTGACGGAAGAAGATGGTTCTGAAGCCACATGTGCAACCTTGTACAGGTAATAATAGCAAAACACTCAAGGGAGCCCTTTAAATGGGGGATGTCATCTTTCTTTGTGATATATAGGATACTAATGGCTTTTCTCCCCCAACTCCTCCTTTGCTGTTCTTCCTTTTCCTTGCGTTCTTGCAGAGCCAAGAACCATGACCAAAAAGGAAAAGAAAGATGAAAATACTCCCTCATTCGGCAGCAATCGGAAAGGAAATAACATATGTGTGGGGTGGGTGAGTGAGGGGACGGTGGGTGGGATACGGGGAAACTGGATAAAAGGAGACCGTCAGAAGGGTAACCAGAAACCGGCGTGCCAACTGCTAGCTCTGGTCTTCTTATTAAATGGGAGAATATTCAAAGACTCCAAGCATTAATAATGGGCTGGTGCCAGATATTGATAATTTATTCAAATTATAGGTCTGAATTTGTGGGAGCAGATGTTCCTCAGGCAGGGCCTGTCACAGAATGATTTCCAGGGAAACAAAATTACACTTGGCACAATCATTAAAGAGGAATGGCAGAGTCCCCTTTTGTGCGTACAGGCACATCTGGGGCTTCCTCTGTTTTCCGCCTGAGCCACCCATTCCAAAACTCTCCTCCTCCTCCGTAGGGCTGGCTCCCACATAGGCTGTACATGGGATGGGTCAGAGGTCTGGCCTATGGGGGCTCACGCCCCTTCCCCTGCTGGGGGCAGACCCTCTTATGTGAAGAGTGCGGATTCACAAAAAATGGCTGATACCACAACAGTACTAATATGCATCGCAGTATTCAGAATGACTTTTTGTCAGCCTTTTCATGTTGCCGGGCGGGGGGACAGGACCACATTCCCTTACTTCTCCCACCTTCCTTTTCATCTGTTGCTCTTCATTCTCTTTGTGTAAGCTTGTATTGTAAACTCACTAGGACTTTTGATTCTGTCTTTAGATTCTGTTACTCTTTAAAGTGCCATGTGAACTCATGTTGTTCTTATTAGTGTTATTGATGATAATGATAATAATATACCAAATAATCTCCCATATTTATTTTTAGGCTGAAAACAGCCAGTGGGGGCAGGTAGAAATATCTCCTAACCCCCTCCCCCCACACTTTGCACAAATAATTGTAATTAATGTATTGATCCTATTTGGTATTGTTGCCTCCCATATCTATCAGAGGTTTCTTTTTCCTGGCTGGTTACTATTTCTTTCTTTTTACCTGGGTTTGTCACATGGGTGATGCTGACCAATCTAGGATCACATAGTGTCCTGGAAAACCCTACATAGGTTTGGCTACAGAATGATGTCAGGGAGGGCAAAGGAAGCCATAGATGGCAGAGGGTAGTGAGGGCAATGTGAACAGCTGAACGCTTATGTATGTGTAGCTGAAATAGCAGTTGGCCTCACTGCCAATATTCCTGAAATTTAGTAGATTAGCTGAGCTATAATAATACTAATAATACTAATAATGATAATAATAATAATAAATCTGTAAACATATTCAAGTCAGTACAGTTTGTATGAAATATTATTCACTACATGGGTTTCAGGACATTAAATTACAAGCTGGCTTTGAGGTGGGGATTGCTGTTGCCATAACTATTGGAGCCTCCAATATGGCCCCAATTTGACTCAGGGTGCTTCAGTAGGTGCCTGCCTCACCTCGATACTGGACTCCCAACATCTCATTCCCTTGGTCCTCCTCAGCCCCCAACCCAGAGCCACCACTGCGACTTACCTGGAAACACTTCCTCCTCCTAAGACCCAGACCACGATTTAAAGTTATCATGGGGGCTCTCTCTTTTTAGTATATCTACGCTGAAAACTATGGCGACCATAAAGGGCCATTTCCCCTTTATGGCAGCCATACTTTGTGGCCGTAGATATACTAAAAATAGAGAGCCCCTGTGATAACTTTGAATTGAGGCTCAGCCCTGAGGATGAGGACACATTTTAGGTAAGTCAGTGGCAGTGATGGTGCAACACCAGATAGAGTGGAAAGGGAGAGGGAAGTGAGTCTGGATGAATCCAATGGACTCACCTTGACTCATGGTTGGTGTTGTCCCAGCTTTTCTGGGCAGATGGGCAGGGGGAATACCAGTGCACAGCCAAGAATTGGCACAACACACCCCTGAGGCTTCAATGCCAGTCTGCGTCATCTTCAGGGTGCCTCAGGCCGACTCGGTACCACTTCAGATTCGGGCTGAGGTGGGCTGAATCGGCTCGCCTCATCATGGAAACAAGAATTTGGCCAAGGGCAGTGCACAGCCCTACTGAACAGATGCCTTTTCTTTTCTTTTTTATTACTCACATTTTAGAAGTTAGCAACTAGGGCTGTGCAAATTGGCAAACCTCAAGTTCACTGAAGTTCTCCGTATTCCATCTTTCAGCTCATTACGACTCTAATCCATATCAGATCACAAGCTTTTACTTTTCTTTTCTTTTTGCCTGAAAATCTGTCTGCATTTTTTTTGCCTATTTTTCTAAATGTATGTGTCAATTATGGGATCTTTGAAATGTACACACTCTTCTCCCACCAATTAAAGTGCATTTGGGTGCATTTTTCAGAAGCACACATTATTTTTCATGTGCATTTTTCAAATGTACGCATGCTGTCCAACACATCATTTTTGGTCCATGGGTCACAAGGCAAGCTCAGAAATGTATGGACAGATTGCGTCCGAGTCCGTGTTTGGTCTGGAAGGTGCGAACTGGGTGAATCCTGACTAAAACCAAATGGAAACGAATTTCTCATACATCCCTGCAAGCAACTTTGCAGCTACACACCATGCTAAGTACCTTTCGGCTTCAAGTTGAAGCAAAGGGGAGGAGGGTGGGAAACCAAGGGGCAATCAGCTCCCTCCGTGATGAATGAAGCCCCTGTCACTCAGAGAAAATGAATATTTCTTTGCAATAATGACCAGATGGTAACAAGTCTCAGATCTAAATTAAAACATGCATGATAAATGCCAAGAAAACACGGAAAGACAAAAACTCAACCTGGAGTGAAATCTCTCTATAAATCTTCTTCCCCCACCCCTTGAATGCAGGCACTCCTAATGGGAATTAAATTATTAAGGGATGCTGCAAGGGAAATGCAAATAACACATATTTTCTCCTTCTTCTTTGCAAGTCCCCCTCCCTTTGCAAAGTACATTTCAGGGGAGCCCGGTTGCCCTTTGTGTTTCAAGCTGATTGTAGAGTAGAGTTGACAACCATAATAATTTTTTATATATTTTTTGCATTCCATACTGGCATTCAAAGCATTTGAGAGCCATTGTCTCTGCAATCCTCACAACACTCCTGTAAGGTAGGACAACATTATTAACCTTATATTGCAGCAGGGTTGTGGGTGGTGATGGTGGGTGGGGCCTGAGACTGAGAAAATATTGTGTTGCTTAAAGCCATCAAGGGCTGGATCTACACTATTGCTTTAAAGCGCTATTGCTTTAAAGCAGTAGTGTTGATCCGGCCCAGGTAAGATTTGAACAGTGGCATTACAATCTAAAGCCTTGGTAGCAAGGATAGAAGTGACAGAAAGGACAGGTAAATGCATCAAACTTGATTTTACTCAGCTTCTTATTTTTCCGCAGCTAAGTTTGCTCCAAACTATTTCCACACTGGCGAGTGCATTTTTTTTAAAGTCTGTATTAAAATTAGTGAACATTTTTGTATTCATTATGTCAAATTATGCATTTTTGCAAGAAATGTTTCAACTGAGCTAAGCAATGTTTTCTGCTTCCTGCTCGATATACTCTTTTTTGGCAGTCACTGCCTCAAATGCACACATTGGTTTTTGTATCCATACTTTCCCAAACGCACACAGCTTTTGTGCACATTTTGGTGTGCGAACTGCACTTCAAATGACAGAAAAGTACAGATTTCGTCATCTAGCTGCATTCCAATTTGTGTCTAGGTTCAGAAGGTGCAAATTGGGTGAGTTCGCATCAAAATGCAAACTGAAAAATAAAATCGCTCCCACCCCTAGACATCACAAAGTAATAAACCACAGCAGCTCCACATGCTTGGATAATGGTTGACTTCCTCCATACGGTCAGTGCAGCTTCCTTGTTGAACAATCCCATAATGTTGGAGTGTGTGTGTGATTCTGCAGCCTTGTCAGGTGGGCTGGTTCCGTGGCATTTTCTGCCCAACTGACTCCACAGAGATGGATGATACCAAATCAAATGAGAAATAAGCAGGACACTGGGTTTGCTGGTATGGTTGTGATCTCCTCGTATGGGCCCTGGCAGTGTAAGTGCACTCTCACGCTGATGGCCGTAGGTGTGGAGCAGGACTTTGCTACTGGGCAGGAAGAGAACGAAGGACACAGCTACACTAATCACTCCTCACATTATTAGTGTTGCATGAGAATTAGGGGTGTGCATGGACCCCCCCGCTCCGCCCTGCGGGCCGATCTGAAAATTTCGGATCGGCCTGCTCCGCTCCGCGCCGCTCCGCCCATACCCCACTCCTCTTCGCCGCGGAGCTCCAGCTCCGAGTCGGAGCTCCGCAGTGGAGGGCAGTGGTGCCAGGTAAGGCTGGGAGAGGAGGGCGGGGGGAGGTTACCGGGCCCTGCCGCCGTCACCGCCCGTGCGGCGACGGCGGCAGAGCCTGGTAAGGGACCAAGGGGGAGGGGGGCCTTACCTGCCTCCGTCCGCGGTCTGTCGGCTTCTTCAATTGAGCCAACGGTTCAACCAGGAAGTCTGGGCTGTGCGGCCCAGACTTCCTGGTTGAACTGCGGGCTCAATTGAAGAAGCCGACGGACCGTGGATGGAGGCAGGTAAGGGAGAGGAGGGGGGGGTTTACCGGGCCCTGCCGCTGTCGCCGCATGGAGCTCCGGATCGAGGCGAAGGATCCGCCTTCACCTCGATCCTCTTCGCCATGCTCTGCCAGTCCCCTAATCCTCTTCGCCTCCACCTTAAGGGGAGGCGAAGCACCCCGCTCCGCTTCTAATTCGCCGGTCCGATTAGAAGCGGAGCACATCCCTAATGAGAATTTCATTTTTGCTCACAAAACATGTGACTATGCCCAGTTTCAATTTGCGCCCTTGAGTGCAAGCATGTGTCGGCCAAAAATATTCACGAATCATTGAACACATGCGCGTGTTCATCTCACTCCTCATTCCCAGTCTGACGGGTGCAAATTTCTGAGTCTGCACAGCTTTCCTCCTTAAACTGAATCAGCCTTGCTTTACTCTATTAGGAAATTTGCGCAAAATTCCCATTTGATCACTGCTCCATTTGACCAGCAATCACAGACAGAAGCAGGGATGAGACAAGCAGTACGACAGTATTCAAAGAATCCTGCTGATCTCAAAACATTGCTTGTGGGCCCATCTCTACACATTATGTGGGAGAAAACCTGGGTTTGCAACAGAGCTATGTACCAACACCCGGAGGGGATCTACACTAGTCAAGTTAGAACGTGTCTTACTGTTTTTAAGTCTGCATTTGGTAGTATTTCGCCACATGACGTTCAGTTTGAGACGTTTTATTGTTGTCTGTTCTCCGGTTTCTATTTTGAACTTCTCTGAAATAAGTCGTTCTATTTGGTACGATGTGGCCGATTTCATCGTATTAAATGGGTTTCCTGTAGTTCTTAATTAGCCAATCGCATTCCTAGGGGGCATGTATATGTAATTTCCATGCCCAAAGTTGGAGCCTTTTTTCCCCCCAAGCCTCTTTTTTGCAGACATTTTTTAGTTTCAGTTTTGAGAGGCTGCTTCCTGGTTTGTTTGCTGGTAGAGAGAAGAGGAAGTGGGAGGGGAAATTGGCAGACGGGGGAAAAAGAACACTTTTCTTAGTGGGGCCAAAAGGAATGCATTCTCACGGAAAGAGAAAAGTAAGTAAACATTTTAAAAAACTGCTACATTTTAAATCATTCAAAAACAAAATGTTCAATGACTGTAAAAACAACATTTCATGTACTAGTGTAGAGCCCCTCCTGGTTTCAATGCAGAGCCCAACTTGGCAATTTGGAAGTAATATCTTTGCCCTCCTCTAAAGCACTATGGTTGAAACTCCTTGCAAAATGTACCCCAGGCTTAGAAAGCAGACCTGTTGGTCCGTGAGCTGCTGTCCTCCTTCACCTGTTCACAGTAATAAAACTTAACTTTAGAAACTTGGACTCTGTGCGTCTCGCATGTCTCCGAAATGTGAGTCACTAATGAGACCTCATTCTGGTGTAGGTTCAGTTCTCTTGCCTTCGGAAGGAAGCCTGCATCGCTTTGGGAATCAACAAAATAGGACCAAAGTGGTCAGATTCTGCTCATGCTACAGGCATCATCCAGATCTGAGGCACGTCGCTAGTTTGTGATCAACAAGCTATATCCAATCCTGGTACTTTAATGAGCGAACCTCCATGTTGCTTATTTGCACTGTGCATTTTGGAATATGCCTAAAAATGCTTAGTGCAGTATAAATATGCAGTGTGTGAGCTGACCCTAAGATACTCGGTGCAGCCCACTGGCCTGAATTAAAGCAATGCTGTGAGCTTCTCCCCATCCCCTTCATGGAAGTTGTAGCTGTAGAGATGATTCTCTTCTCCAGAAAAGGCTCTACAGACAGCAGAGCTGCAGCTACACAAAAACCCTGCAATGGTAGCAAATGACTGGGGGTATTTCTAGATGAAGTGTTATCCCGGGGATTCCCCTGGAATCATCCCGGGGCATCCACAATGCACAAAGGGGATCCCGGGGACAGGGAGAAATGATCCCTCCCTTTCCCCGGGATAAGCGGGACGGCTTTAATCCTGACTTTTCCCATGGTCTCAGGATCGTCCCAAGACTGCAGGATGGGTGGACAGCCATCCCGGTTTCATCCTGGCTCCTCGTGAGAAAACAGAAGGAGCCGAGAACCGGGCATGGGTCAAGGAGCTCTTCAGGAGCAATGTTCCCATCGAGGGTGGGAAGGGGAGCAGGATAATTTTTTTAAAAAACCACTTACCTTTATTTATTTATTTATTTAATTTCTATACCACTCAATAGCTGAAGCTCTCTTGCGCACCCATCTTCAATAATAATAATAAAAATACAAAATGGCGGGTATGGCATCCTCTTCCTCCCAGGATGTCACGTGCCACATAGAATCATAGAATCATAGAATAGCAGAGTTGGAAGGGACCCACAAGGCCATCAAGTCCAACCCCCTGCTCAATGCAGGAATCCACCCTAAAGCATCCCTGACAGGTGGTTGTCCAGCTGCCTCTTGAAGGCCTCTAGTGTGGGATAGCCCACAACCTCCCTAGGTCACTGATTCCATTGTCGTACTGCTCTAACAGTCAGGAAGTTTTTCCTGATGTCCAGCCGGACTCTGGCTTCCTTTAATACAAAATGGCGGGTATGGCATCCTCTTCCTCCCAGGATGTCACGTGCCACATGTGGACTGAGGGGGAGGATCTCGCGATCACCATGTCCTGAGATCCTCCCTGTCCCCTCCCTAGGTCTAGACATGCCCCAGATCAGGAAATTTGACTTCTGCCACCGATTGACGTGTGTTGAGGCAATTGCACCAAGGCACGAGATGGTTGAGAGCCAAATCTCTGTTTCGATACCTAGTGCGATACCTAGTTCGATACCTGTTCATTGTGTGATCCCTGATTGGCTGAAAGCTCCAGGAGTTTGATCCAGGAAGGGGGAAGAAACAGCAGACTGGAAAAAGAATGGCACTGTTGCAGCAAATGGAGAGTGTTCTGGAGAGTGCTTTCTCTCTCTCTCTCTCTCTCTCTCTCTCTCTCTCTCTCTCTTACACACACACACACACACACACACACACACACACACACCTCTTTTAGGGGGGGAAACATATCTTCCATTTCAAATCAGCCAGCCTGTTCTAAAAGCTTATGATGAATGTTCTTCCTTCACAAGATGTGATTAGCTTTTTATACCTGAGCAAATACACAAGACAAGAGTTCTTAAGCTATCATTGATTTGCCTATTAGAAATTATTAATTTCAAATTCTGCTGGAACAACCTTGGTTAAATTACACTGAGCCAGAGGGAGTTGAGGAGGGTGGGCTTGCTAGTCTAAAGAAAAGAATCCAGCAGAATAGAATAGAACAGAAGCAAGGAAAAGTCAATTTCAACTAAGCAGGTATCTAATTAATTACATTTTCACTCCTTCCCCAGCAGTCAAAAATAATCACACAACAGACACCTGCCTTGGTGTGTGTAGAAAGTTACATTCTCTTCGCCTTTAAGGAGTTTCACCCTTTCTCAGCTGAGACCTTGCATTCACTTTTAAATTCCACTTTTTGGTCAGTTACTCAACCTTTGAGGAACCCCACACCCTCACCAACTACAGGCAGGAAGCAGCAGCAACTGCCCATGTCACAGGGATACATCATTCACCTACGGCCAAACTTGCTGAGCTGGTCAGCAGCTGGGCGAAACAGACTCACTTTGGTGAGTCTATCAGTGCACAGAAGAATGTTCCTCAGGGCATCTTTGCAAATGGCAACAACAAGCCGTGAGCTCTATCAAGAAGGAAGCATCCCAAGACAATGTGACTTGCTTTTTACTTGGTACCCAACTCTGTCACTGTGGTGGTGGTGGGAAATTGCTCCCAGTAGCTTAGAAACGTCTCCTTGGAAGGAGAAAAATGGATGCTGGCACCTCATAAGAACATCAGAAGAGCCCTGAGGCTGGATCAGACCAAGGGTCCATCTAGTCCAGCACTCTGTTCTCACAGTGGCCAGGCAGCCATTGGCCAGGGATGAACAAGCAGGACATGGTGCAACAGCACCCTCCTGCCCATGTTCCCCAGCAACTGGTGCACACAGGCTTATTGTCTCGAATACTGCACACAACCATCAGGGCTAGTAGCCATTGATAGCCTTTGCCTCCAGGAATTTATCCAACCCCCTTTTAAAGCCATCCAGATTGGCTTGTGGTAGTGAGTTCCATAATTTAACTATGAGTCCTAACCAACAGATACTAAGGTCAAGTTTACGTTTGGAGTGGCTTCCTCCTGTATCAAACTGCCCGGAAACTGCATTCCACAATGAAGCCATCTCTTGTGTTCCCTTTCTGTCTGAGCTGGCCTGGGGAGGGGCACTTGGCTCCCTGACTGACTGCCTTTCAGCATTTATTTATTTATTTATTTATTACATTTCTATACCGCCCAATAGCCGGAGCTCTCTGGGCGGTTCACATTTGATGAATATAGATAGACGACCAAGTGATATTTGAGGTCGCTAGGATTCTTTGAATGTTATCTCGCCATTTGGTCTGGTTGAGAGTTTAAAAATTGTTTTAAATGTTAGCTGTTTTTATTTATTTATTTATTTATTTATTATTTAGAATATTTGTATACTGCTCCCCATTGAAAAGTTTCAGAGCGGTGTACAAGATAAAATGAAAATAAAAACAGAATAAAACAGTTAAAACAAAATTTAAAAGAAGCAAAAACAGAGATTCAAGGCTGCATGTTAAGGAAAGGCTTCTTGGAATAAAGATGTTTTCAGGAGGCGCCGAAAGGAGTCCAAAGTTGGCGCCTGCCTAACCTCCAGAGGCAGGGAATTCCACAGGAGGGGGGCTACCACACTGAAGGCTCTTCCCCTGGTGGACTCCAATCGGAGGATGGGTCTATGTGGAACCACCAAGAGCATGCCCTTGGATGACCTCAGTGACTGGGCAGGTTGGTAAGGGAGAAGGCATAATGTAATGTTTTAAATGTTAGCTGTTTTTATATTTTTTATGGTTTTAAATTTTGTATATTGATTTTTAATGTCCAGTCTTTTAATCTTTTGTAAACTGCCCAGAGAGCTTCGGCTATAGGGCAGTATATCAATGCAATAAATAAATAAATAAATAAAATTTATGTCATGTCCAATTCCTGTTCGTGTTTGCAGTTACTGCTCACTATCCGTGAACAGAAAGATGGCGCAAATTGAGCAGAGGTCGAATGTGAAATTTGTGCAAATTCCCCCAAATTTGCACAATTTTCCTCCACAGACTAAAGTAGAGCTTTCAGTCCGCACAGTAATTTGCACAAATTAGGAAATTTGTAGGAAACTGATTGGGGGTAAGTAGCGCAAATCGAACAGGAGCACACATCTGGCAATTTGCAAACTTTGTGATTGCATTTGGGGCTAAAAACAG
Organism: Elgaria multicarinata webbii; assembly: GCF_023053635.1. Lineage (NCBI taxonomy): Eukaryota > Metazoa > Chordata > Lepidosauria > Squamata > Anguidae > Elgaria > Elgaria multicarinata. The sequence goes on along the minus strand of NC_086176.1, from coordinate 116,912,859 downwards.
GGCATGCTTGGATATTATGCAAGCAAAAATGAAATTCTTTTATATCCTTAGCAGTGAAAATGGCTTTTTTTTTTTTTTTTTTTTTTTAAGGAAAGCCTTTTCCTAATCTGGCCTTTTTGACATTTTAACTGCAGCGTTTCACTGTTTTATTGTTTGTTTGTATTGATTACTTTTTTATTTTATGATCTGTAGCTGTTGTTTATTGGGTGGAAAAGGTGCAGTAGAAATTATTTAAACGAATACAAATAAATGAACTCTACCAGGATTTGAACAGAACTTCCCCGTGGGTTGGGAAGTGATTTATATATTAAACTCCTTTACAAATCACCACTTTAACCTATGCAGAGAGAGGGAGAAATTCTAGTATTATGAATATTACCGTATTTCTTCGATTCTAAGACACCATCGATTGTAAGATGCACCCTGTTTTTAGAGATGTTTATATGGGAAATTGAAGAAATACGGTAGATCTAGTATTGTAAGAGAGGACGAAAAATGTCTCCTTATCCACATTCTCCACACCATGCATAATTTTGTTACTTTTTACTTTTCTTGATGTGGTGTTTGACTTTTCTTGAGGCAACATTGCTCTGTACGTAACCCTCTTTTCTCGCTGTTGTCTCTTTTACTTTCCCGAGTCTTCCTCACAAAATGTTCTAGTTCCAAAGGTTTTTTTTGCCTTTGAAAACATTAAAACAAAAGAACCTTTTCTTTTAGCTGAATGTTAGATCCCTATGCATCTTGATGGCACGGTAATTAATTTATAAAATAAGTTAATTGCCTTTATGCTCAAAACACTTGAGGCATTGTGCAATCCGTTACGGGTAAAATTAGTCATAAATAATAATAATAATAATAATAAATATATTCTTGATAACAGTTGCGCCAGCCGTTCACGTTTACATTAGTATCAATTGGAGGCCATTCAGTATTTGACGCTGGTGCCACTAGTTTCATCCACTACTTGCCTGGAATTCAGGATTATCTGAGACGTTTACAAGGGGGAAATTGTGCAGGGAGGAAATTATATTTGGGAGGAAAGGCTTGAACAAAAGAACTTTTCAGCTTCTGCCAATGAAAGCATAACTGGGAATGACACCAAATCAATGCACTTCCCACACGGCCATTAAGTGGCTCAGGACACCACCAACCCTTTTGTGGTTCCTTGATGAAATTATACTCGTCCGCGATTCGTTGATCCAAACTCATGGGCGGTCCCCTACGGGGGTCTGCCTTTGCTTAAAAAGGCAGAACCATAAAAAAATCTTTGAAAATCACATATAACAGTGGCTCCCGCATGAAGGAATGTTGGACGCGAGCCTGCCTCAGTCGAAAGACTGAAACTGCCATCCTTAATTTGCTTGGCAGGCAGTGGCATTGACAGGAAGTTGTTGCCGGTTGTTTAGAAATAGAATAATGCTCCGAGGAGAAGTTCGGAAACTTAATAGGACTTTAAAAACAACAGGAGCGAGAGGGACTACAGATGGTTCCGAAGCCCAAGGACTAAATAAACAACGATTTTAAAGGGAGGGAAAAGTGCCTACGGACGTAGCCTCTGAAGAGACGTTCTCACATATTGTGTCCAACGCCATTAGTCTACCCAGTGGGAGCCAGTGTTCAGCAGTTAAAGACATTTTGAAAAGGGAGGCGGGGAGGGGAGGGGGAGGCATTCAAAGATGCTTTCAATGAGCAGGAGGTAGACAAACAAAGCAAAGCAACTGAAAGATGAGGCGTCACAAAATGATTCGCCAAACATCTGTCTCTGGGACCAATAATTTGAAACTGATTGACTTTGTGGAGGTTTTTAAAATAATTAATAATAATAATAATAATAATAATAATAATAATAATAATAATGTGGAAGGGCCTGGTAGAGAAATAGTGATTAATAGGTAAAGGGCAACAGGGGTCCAAGAGTGGAGACCCACAACCCAACCCATCCCCCACTCTCTATTTCCAAGGCTTCATTGAAGCTTGGCATATCTGAGCAAAGAGATAAAAAGAGACAACCTGATATTCACTGATTGAAAAAGCAAACATAGCAAACAGCTTTCGGATGGACTCCAGCGCTGTGATTCCAGAAATAAGTGCCTTGGAACGCTGAGCGCAATCTTCCACCCAGGACTGCTAAGCCATTTCTGCCAAATAATTTACATTTATAAAGCCTTCATTCCCCCCCTCCCTCTTCTCCGACACTCCCTCACTCTTTTGTTCAATGACCAGCACATGTGACGATAGTCTTCCATGGCTGAAGACTTTCTCAATCATCTCCTGTCAAGTCAACACCAAATTTTGTCTAAAGGGAAATTTTGGGTGCGTGTGTGAAGAGAGAATTTCCTGCTTCAGAAACTATCTGTAGGAACGTCGAGGAAAGGGAAACGGATAACACAGATTGTGAAACTCCCCCACTGAGGGTGGAGAGAATCTCATACGTGTCTAAGGTGGCCCGGGTTTTGCCTAAGCATCTTTAGAGGATGTGTAAAGTATTTGTGAACATTGAGCACCTTTTCTGGACAATGGGCTCTTTGTGAAGAGGCTGAACAAAGAATTCCAGTAAGCTCAGCAATGTTTCCAAAATGGTGGTGAGTTTATAGGTCTGTGATCACCAGGACTTAATTTGGGCCAGTGCTTAGCCATATGATAGCAAAGGGTATGAGTCCTAGACCATGACACCCCACTGGGAGAATAGCTGAAGAACAGTTTTGCGTAGATAAGGGTGGAGGGTTCATCACCTTTTCTGCCTTCAGTGGTGTAGTGGTAAATCTTGGAGAGCTCATTATGACAACCTCCATAGCCATGCCCCAAAGAGAGTCCAAAATGGCCAATCAAAGCTACAAACGTGAGTGCAAGCATGTATCTGCCAAAAATATTGGCAAAGTTTTGAAGATGCATTCACGTTACTCTCGTTCCAGATGCCCAGTTTGATTTGCCCAAATTTTCTAATTTGCACAACTTTCCTCAGTAGCCTGAAGCAGCCATGCTTTAGTCTACGGAGGAAATTTGCACAAATTTGGGGAGATTTGTGCAAGTCTCCCATTCAATCACTGCTGTTTTGGTACAACTTTCCTTTTTGTGCAAAACAAGCAGCGATTGCAAACACGAATGGGCAAGCCCGATGACAAAATGATGATGATGACGGAAAAATCGTAGTGATATCAAACATCACTTGTTCTCCAATTCCTGATAGTAGGAATTTTCATCTGCTACAATTGAAATGATTTATTCATCTGGAAAAGAATAAATAGATTTATTTTTTTTGCTGGGAAAATGCACCCCCATGCCCCAGCAACTTTGAGCATTGTAGCTAAACTCAGGGGAAATTCCAATGTGGGTGGCAGATGACATCAGCATTCAAAAAAGTGCTGGTGCTGTATTCCTGAGAACCCTAGCTGCATTACACCCACATTGTGCTATGAGTTACACTCGCTCACTCGATAACGTTTCTCAACAAGACCTTGGAAGGGTTCCTCTCCCATCCATGCAGTTGCACTACAGCTTACTCTACTCATGAAGCCAGTGCAAGCAAGGCGGTTGCAGAGTAAATGAAAAGGATTTACAGCTGATGGAGAAGTGACTCCGGCAAGGCACAATTTGGGAGTGAGCCCCCAGCTGGTACAGGATGAAATTTAATAGGGATAAATGCCAAGTTCTACATTTAGGAAATAGAAACCAAATGCACAGTTACAAGATGGGGGATACTTGGCTCAGCAATACTACAAATGAGAAGGGTCTTGGAATTGTTGTAGATCACAAGCTGAATATGAGCCAACAGTGCGATATGGCTGCAAGAAAGGCAAATGCTGTTTTGGGCTGCATTAATAGAAGTATAGCTTCCAAATCACGTGAGGTACTGGTTCCTCTGTATTCGGCCCTGGTTAGGCCTCATCTAGAGTATTGCGTCCAGTTCTGGGCTCCCCAATTCAAGAAGGAGGCAGACAAGCTGGAGCGTTTTCAGAGGAGGGCAACCAGGATGATCAAGGGTCTGGAAACAAAGCCCTATGAAGAGAGACTGAAAGAACTGGGCATGTTTGGCCTGGAGAAGAGACGATTGAGGGGAGACATGAGAGCACTCTTCAAATACTTAAAAGGTTGTCCCACAGAGGAGGGCCAGGATCTCTTCTCGATCCTCCCAGAGTGCAGGACACGGAACAACGGGCTCAAGTTAAAGGAAGCCAGATTCCTGCTGGACATCAGGAAAAACTTCCTGACTGCTAGAGCAGTGCGACGGTGGAATTGGTTACCTAGGGAGGTTGTGGCCTCTCCCACACTAGAGGCCTTCAAGAGGCAGCTGGACAACCATCTGTCAGGGATGCTTTAGGGTGGATTCCTGCATTGAGCAGGGGGTTGGACTCGATGGCCTTGTAGGCCCCTTCCGACTCTGTTATTCTATGATTCTATGATACTCCTCGGCATAGAACTGGGGCATTCCAAATCCATGAGTTCATCTGTAGTTCCATCTGTGCAATAGTGGAGAGCATGAAACTTTCATAAAAACGCAAACACACTATCATGGAGTAAAGCTATGGATATTGCACTCTGAGGGGCCTAGATAGATTGACTACACCCTGGCCTTGGTGAGATGTAATTTGATCATGCTTGTAACAAAGTTTGGTATCTATGGATGGAAGATGCTGTAAGCATATAAACCTGATTACTCTGTGCTGGATTAATGCACAACATCTGCTAAACACAATTTTCGCGTGGTGACTACTGGCTACAGGCTGGCCATGGAGGGATTTCTGTTCCAGTTCAGCGGGAGAAAATTTAAGGCTAGGAGAACCCTCCCCCCCCCCAACTGTCATAGAATCATAGAATCATAGAATAGCAGAGTTGGAAGGGGCCTACAAGGCCATCGAGTCCAACCCTCCTACTCAATGCAGGAATCCACCCTAAAGCATCCCTGACAGATGGTTGTCCAGCTGCCCCTTGCAGGCCTCTAGTGCGGGAGAGCCCACAACCTCCCTAGTAACTGATTCCATTGTCGTACTGCTCTAACAGTCAGGAAGTTTTTCCTGATGTCTAGCTGGAATCTGGCTTCCTTTAACTTGAGCCCGTTATTCTGTGTCCTGCACTCTGGGAGGATCGAGAAGAGATCCTGGCCCTCTTCTTCAAAGTGGATGTTTAAAACAAAGCTTTGTAGAAACACTTTTGATGTCTTCAGTGTCATAATACTTCTGGGCCCTTATCCAGGTAAATTGAATTGTTATGACATCCCCTTGTAATCAATGGACTGAGTGAATTGCATCTAATTCATGTCCCATTGCTTTCATTGGGAGCTGCAGAAGCTCAAATCCATGTATCTACACTTACTCAGTAAAGTATCGCAGGGAGTTCAGCAGCACAGACATTGGTATGGGACAGGTCGCTTTATCTTTGAACTGGCATTTAGATCTCTTATGTGGCAGGCTGACCTGATTTACACAAGCATAAATTACACTTGAATCATGAATTCTCTCCACTCACTTACTGGGCATCTGATGTATGAACCAACTACACTGAAAACCACTGTGTGTGGAATGGCAAGGTATGAAATATTGTTCTCTCATACTGGATAATTAATGGTCCTTTCAGACATGTAAGACATCACTCAAATTGCAGCCGTCAGGTGGCATGCACACATGTATCAACCACTCCAAGAGCTGACAGATGAATCGAATTGCCCCTTAACATATTATTTCTTAATTTTCCAGTCATCAGATGATAAACATGGACGTGTGAATGAGTACAGTCAGAACGTGTCTCAAGAGGAAGATTTAAGCAACACCATTCTTGGAAATTTGACCAAAGGGTCTATTCCATATCCATATGAGAACAGGCTAATCAGACCGGATGCACCTATCCAAGAACCCAGGAACAGATAATTTCCCATATACTGTATGTTGCCTGTGTGCTCTCCCATATGTTCTCTCCTAGAACCACAGAACCATAGAATAGTAAAGTTGGAAGGGGCCTACAAGGCCATCGAGTCCAACCCCTGCTCAATGCAGGAATCCACCCTGAAGCATCCCTGACAGATGGTTGCCCAGCTGCCTCTTGAATGCCTCTAGTGTGGGAGAGCCCACCACCTTCCTAGGGAACTGACTCCATTGTCGTACTGCTCTAACAGTCAGGAAGTTTTTCCTGATGTCCAGCTGGAATTTGGCTTCCTGTAACTTGAGCCCATTATTCCGTGTCCTGTACTTTGGTAGGATCGAGAAGAGATCCTGGTCCCAAGTTATTTAGGGCTTTGTCCACAAGTACAAGAACCTTCAGCCTGGCCCAGTAGCAAATAGGCAGCCAGTGCAGCTCCCTCAGCAGAGGAGTTACATGCCGGAAAGGGGCGGCTCCAGACAACAGCTGAGTTGTAGTATTCTGCACTAGCTCCAGCTAGATATAGATATAGATATAGTGATTGAGGTTGATTTAAGTGAAGGTATGGAAAATTCTTGCTTTTATGTCTCAGATCTTTGAGATGCTAACCCACAATTTTTTTCCACAATGTTCATCCAAACACACTTCAATAGCCCATTTTCCCCTGATGAATTAGTGAGGCCAGATCTACGCTACTGCTTTACAGCAGTCTTGAAGTGCACTGATAACTGTAGATACCAATTTTATCCCAAATTTGTAATGATGGAGATCTGGCCTGAGACACACCTGGTTTGGGGCAAAGGCATGTCTGCCCCATTGACTTATTACAGGGATAAATTTCCATTCTCCTAGACCCCTAAATACACTAACAATTTCACACCCTTTCATTAATGAATAATAATAATTACTGATTTCGGGAACCAGAAGGTTCAACCATATAACACCTGCTCTGGTCCGCTTGCACTGGCTGCCTGTGTTTCCGAGCCCAATTCAAGGTGCTGGTTTTGACCAATAAAGCCTTAGACGGCTTGGGACCACAATACCTGATGGAATGCCTCTCCTGACGTGAATATACTTGGTCACTACGTTCAACATCTAAGGTCCTCCTCCGGGTGCCTACTCCGAGAGAGGCTTGAAGTGTGGCAACGAGGGACAGGGCATTTTCGGTGGTGGCCCCCAGACTATGGAATGATCTCCCTGACGAGGCTCACCTGGTGCCAACGCTGCTATCTTTGCGGAACTAGGTTAAGACTTTCCTCTTTGCCCAGGCATATGGCAGCACATCTTAATCACCCACAAGTTTATTTTAACGGTTTTTAATGCTTCATGTATGTAAGTTCTGTGTTTCAGAATTTTAAATTTTGTATACTTGTTTTTATCTTATTTTAGAATTTCTGTAAACCGCCCAGAGAGCTCTAGCTATGGGGGTGGTATATAAATGTAACAAACAAACAAACAAACAAATAAATAAATCTAATAATAATTTTAAAAATCACCAAAAGCCTTATACCTTTAATTTTTGTGAACCGCCCAGGGAGCTTCAGCTATTGGGCAGTATAAAAATGCAATAAATAAATAAATAAATAAATAAATAAATAAATACCTGTGGCAAAGGGGGAGGTGCCATGCCTCAGTTTCACCTGAGTAGTACTTACAAGTTCCAAACCCCTGGATCAAACTCAGTAGATCCCAGAGGCTTTATAAAAATGCAAGTTGATTCTTTGCATTCTACCCAAATTTCTTTCTCTCTCCTCTCTAGTATGTGGCTTGGCTAGAAACCAGCTATATTTCCCCCCTAACATCCTACACCCTCAGGGTATCAGTATGTTCCTTGCAAGTAAAACGCCTCTTCCGAACAAATGGATTCCCCCCCTCCTCTAAATAAATAAATAAAAAGCCCATTTGTTTTATTTTTCTTATTCCCCTTCTGAAAAACTCGTAGGTCAAAGATCCCGAGTACATAGGTCTGTCTAGGAAAGAAAGAAAGAAAGAAAAATGACAACTAATAACATTTCAGAAAACTGTAGGAATGACCTAAAATAGCTTTTCCATACATAATAATCTTGCAATTTTAAGGTCCAATAACTCAAAGGCCTCTGGGGTTACTAGCAAATGCTATGTTCTCCCTTGGGATGCCGAGAAATGTCCTTTGCCAATGGTATAAAACCCACTGTTCTTAACTCTTCAAGGACTCAGCGTATTGGCCCTTAAATCAGTTCTGAGCCCCTGACTCAGTATTTTCCAATCTGCCTTTCAGTGTTTGGGGTAATTGGATAGCAGTGGGAGCAAAAAGGGAGCATGGGTGTACTTTTAAGTTGCTATTTCCAGGGGATTTTTTTTTTTGAAGATTCCTGCCTCTGCAAAACTGGAAGGATGAATTCATGTGACTCATACTTCACTTCCAGTCCTACACATTGCAGTCTTGTGATGTGTATACATATACAGCTAAAACAGACGACTGGCTATCTGTGCTTGCCAAGTCCCTCTCCTGCCTGGCATAGCTAATGTTGTGACTACAGGTGGAAGAATCAGCTGATATTGGGCATTAATCATCATCATCATCGTCATCAGATAGATTAGATTAACGTGCACATTTATTTTAGTCCATTTCAAACCTGTGATGGTCCATGCCATCCCTTTAAGATGTGTCCACCCATGAGACTATTCCAACTCATTATGCATGGTACGGAGAATGTGGATAGGGAGACATTTTTCTCCCTCTCTCAAAATACTAGAACCCGGGGTCATCCCATGAAACTGAATGGTGGGAGATCCAGGACAAATAAAAGGAAGGACTTCTTCACACAGCGCATAGTTAAATTATGGCACTCACTACCAGAAGACGCAGTGATGGCCACCTATTTGGATGGCTTCAAAAGGGGGTTGGATCAATTCCTGGAGGCGAAGGCTATCAATGGCTACTAGCCCTGATGGTTGTGTGCTATCTCCAGTATTCAACACAATAAGCCTGTGTGCACCAGTTGCTGGGGTACATGGTTTGGAGGGTGCTGTTGCACCATGTCCTGCCTTGTTGGTCCCTGGCTGAAGGCTGGTTGGCCACTGTGGGAACAGAGTGCTGGACTAGATGGACCCTTGGTCTGATCCAGCAGGGCTCTTCTTAGGGCAACCAGGATGATCAGGGCTCTGGAAACAAAGCCCTATGAAGAGAGACCGAAAGAACTGGGCATGTTTAGCCTGGAGAAGAGAAGATTGAGGGGAGACATGATTGCACTCTTCAAATTCATAAAAAGTTGTCACACAGAGGAGGGCCAGGATCTCTTCTCGATCATCCCAGAGTGTAGGACATGGAAAAACGGGCTCAAGTTACAGGAAGTCAGATTCTGGCTAGATATCAGGAAAAACTTCTTGACTGTTAGAGCAGTACAACAATGGAATCAGTTACCTAGGGAGGTTGTGGTCTCTCCCACACTAGAGGCCTTCAAGATGCAGCTGGACAACAATCTGTCAGGGATCCTGCAGGGTGGATTCCTGCATTGAGCAGGGGGTTGGACTCGATGGCCTTTTAGGCCCCTTCCAGCTCTACTATTCTATGATTCTATGATTCTATGTTCTTATTCCTGCATGATGCTGCCAAATTATTTCAGGGCCCCACATCTGTATATAAATTACCATTTAAATACAGTACTTAAAGTGTATTTTCTTCCCGAACATTCATTTAAAAGTGTATCTTAACACACTGTTGAGCCAAGAACTGCATCCAAACTTTTGGGAAACACAGAAGGTGGTGGATAGCTTAAGTTTTAATCTTCACTTTAGTCTGGGAGCTGGGGGTCAGGTCAGTTTGTATCAGAGTTCGCCAAGGCTGAATCCATCAAGCATCCCTAGTTGTCCTGGAATGTCCAGAAATGCTCTTACTGCTCAGGACGGAGCGTCAGCAGCAGAATGTTGATGAACAGTCCAGATTCAGCAAGAGAAGTAAACATCAAGAAGAACACAGGTGCCTAAACCAAGATCTGTTTTGTGCAGTAGCACTTTCAGAGTCTAATGGTCTCCAGTCAAACAGATGATAGGCAGGCACAGAAGAGTCCCAGTACCTAATTTATGTTGCCAACTGCAGGGTTTCAGGAAGGTTTCTCTAAATGCAGTAGTGTGTCCATAGCCCATAGCACCCTTCCCCATCCTCATGACCTCCAGAAATTTTGGACCACAATGGCCAAGAGTCAAGAATTGTGTACCAAAACATCAATGTGTAGGGAAGGCTGTTCTGCAGGAAGATGTCTTATTTGGAGTCAGACCAAGTCAAACCACTGGCCCCCATTGCTCACTCTGGCCCTACCCTAAGAAGTAGGGCTGTGCTCCGCTTCTCTTCGGGTTGGAGAAGCAATCGCGAGGCGGCTTGATTCGCCTCCAAAAAAGGCAGAGGAGAAGCGAGTCGGGGGGGGCTGAAGATTGAGGAGAAGAGGATCGCTTCAATCTGGAGCTCCAGATGCAGGTAAGTGGGGGGGAGGGGGACTCATCTGGCGCTGCCCCTGCCGCAGTCCCTGCAGTGCTGGAGCCAGGTTAGGGGGCAGGGAGGAGGGAGGCTTACCTGCGTCTGTTGCGGTCCGTCACGGGCTTCAATTGAGGCCCCGGTTGAAGCTGGAAGTGAAGGCCAAGGCCTCTTCTGGCTTTCAAGCCAGGGCCTCAATTGAAGCCCGTGATGACGGACACAGGTAAGGGGGTGGGGGGTTGGCTTACCTAGAGCCACTGCCACCGTCCTTGCAGCAATGGTGGCAGAGCCGGATCTCTCTGAGGAGCAGGGGACGGGCGGATCGGCCTGAAGAGGATCGGGCCTGATCTGGAAGTTCTGCATCGGGCTATGAAGCAGATTGGGGAGTCTGTGCACAGTTCTACTGAGAAGCCAGGAAATGTGGGAACTCCTGCATGCAAAGTATATGCTATACCACCAAGCTATGGGTCCTCCCTGAGCTGTGTGGATTGGATCCAGGGGTGAGGGAACCCCACAGCCTAGGCTGGACAAATATTGGGAACAATCTGCAAACAGAAACCCAGAGTGGCATTCAAGAGGCATGGGAAGACTAAAATGGAACAGTAAAACAACAACTTCATAATAATAACAACAGATTACTTAGCCTGAGGCTAGGGAGGGGCAAACATGTGATGTTTCACCTGGTTGAGGTTCTCCAAATTCCTCCTTTGATGCTTGGTTCTCCTTATTATCGAATGCGAGATTCAAGAAATGTTAATAATAATAAAAAAGTGCATTTTCAAATCAGGAAAAGTGCAGATTTTTAAAACGAGGGCTCCCAAAAATGTGCACATTCCCCCATAGGCTCAAGCACGGACATGTGGATTTTGGGAGAGAGAGTGTGCATTTGGCAAAAGTGTGAAATTGCCAAAGCGTGCAATTGCACGATTTTAGCCACATCGCAAAATAAATAAATAATCCAAGAATTGTACTCTGGGTGTGTGTGTGTCTCATTTGCATTTGGGCGAACAAGACATTGTCACATGATGAGCAAACATGAAATACATCTCCCTACACCTCTCATTGAGGCACAGAAAAACGTGGGCTGGATTCTATTCACAAAAAAGGGTTGTGGACAGGTAGAAGGCTTTGGAGGTGGAGAGTGTAGGGCAGGGATTCGAGGGGCCAGGGGTTCTGAAGAAGCAGCCATGTGTGGGCGTCTGAGAAGGGGTGGAGGTGTAAACTAATTAGAGTTTGCTAGTCATAGCTTTGGTTCCAGGTCTCTGGTTAATGCAAACATTAGGACTGAGTCTCACAGAGCACAGAGGAGCCAGCACTTCAAACACATGGAATACAACACGTAGGAGGCTGAGGAGAAGTCACCATAACAATTCCAAATCTCCGCTCTCCCAATTGCCTTTTGTATTCACCTAAGGTTATGGATTTTAATTCCCAGGCACATCTTGTCAAGGCGTTGCACAGCGCTCTCGTTGGGTTCCGGCTAGATTCCACCTCCCATGCAGATTAAAAATAAAATGTATCATGTTAAGGACCAGGGAGGTTGCGAAATTGCTGTAAGTAAGGTGACAGCTTCAGATGGGCTTTGTGATTTGTAGACATTAATCTACTCTGCCGCTCCTTTTAAATATTTCTTTCTGGAACTCTAGACCGGGGCGGGGGTGGGGAGTAGAGTGGCAAGTGGGGGTGAGAGGGAAAGAAATAGATGGCACCACGGGAGCCGGTCAATTTTGACAATAGGAAGGTGGTCTTCCTGCCGCCGCCACCCCCGCCCCCCGGCTCATTTTTATGGCTTACATTTGCCATCCCTGTTTAAAGGAAAGAATTTACCGGCCAATTGTGCAAAGGAATAGAATCCAGTGACACCCCCAAATCCCACTAATTGTGCTAACGTTTCAGAGAATTAGAGCAGAATTGGATCATGTCTATACCTACGGGCTTTCTGGGATGGGGCAGAAGGGAAGATCCTGAGCTTTTCTGCTTCCGGGATCCTCCCCCAGTGTCCAAACGCCAGTGCGACATCCTGGAAGGAAAGAGGGACGTCGGGTGCTGTGTTTTTTTTTTTTTTTTTAAAAAAACTTTTGCGCACCATCGGGTACCCAAAAGTAAGTAGGTTAAAAAAGACAAAATGAGAGCCATCACTGTGATGGCAAAACAACTTCCTTCCTCACCCCCTGACGGGCACAGAGCTCTGTGCCCAGTGGTAGAGCCCCGCTACTCATGGGGAAGAAGGGACAACCCCCGAGAGTGGATGCCGCACCACCTCTGGACCTCGGGGTTGTCCCAGGACTGTGGTAAAATTTGGAAAAACTGTGGTCCCAGTTATTCCAGGCAAAGTGAGTGGTTGTCCTTGATTATCCCCAGGATCCCCTGTGCATCATTTAGACACTCAGGGATAACCACGTGACCAGCTGGTGTAGACATGCCCAAAGAAACGGGAACCAAAAAAGCTCCTGAATTATCCAGAGGTTGTCAATGGCCCATTCTACACCATCGCTTTTTGGAGGGATCACCCCAGGATAATCCATGTGCATCCAAATGAAGCACAGGGGATCCCAGGATCAGGGAGGAATGATCTCTCCATTTCTATGGGATAACTGTGTCCTCAGTTATCCTCGTTTTACATGCGGTCACGGGACGATCCCAAGGACTACGGGTGGTGTGGGGGCTCGTCCCGGCTTCTTCCTTCTTCCCCACGAGTAGCGGGGGTCATCAGAGAGAAGGGGTCAGGACAGGGGGAGTCCAGCGCCATCAGGGGTGGGGTGGGGATTGGGAGCGGGCCCTTTTTTTTTAACCTTTAAATTTTTGCTGGAGCACAAAGGAGAGATGAAAGCAGGTCCAGTCACGGCTCTCTGTTCCAGTCAAGACTGCAAGCGTGTGCAGGCGGAGAGGTATAGTTGATGGCTGCCCTTCAGCTTTGGCATTTGCACCAAGGACTGGTCCTTGTGCATTGTCCTACTTCATGGATCCCTGGTCAACAGCTGGTTGGCCACTGTGTGAACATTCTGCTGGACTAGATGGACCCTTGGTCTGATCCAGCATGGATCTTTTTATGTTCTTATGTTCAGAAGACATATCATCATCATCATCATCATCGTCATCATCATCATCATCATCATCATCTCACGTTTCTCACTCATGGTGGTATTCCTAGATGGACATGATGGGCTTTGCCAAGTCATGCTGTCTTTTACTGATTCAGGAATTTCCTGACAATTGAGCATGCCTTAATTATGACTGCTTTCTGGATGGTGGTGTGGATGTATTTTGGTAGGTCCAATTTCTGAAGGTTTTCAGTATACTTTTTTTGATGTGATGCCGGTGACTGATGTGACTCATGGAATAATGGTGATCTTTTCATGTTGCCATAGTTCTTTAACTCTAATAGCCAGTGGTGTATATTTTTCTCTCTTTCCCTCTTCCTTTTCTACAACATTTTTGACATTAAGTATTGCTATGTCGATGAGGTAAGTTGTTGTTGTTGTTGTTGTTGTTGTTGTTGTTGTTATTATTATTATTATTATTATTATTATTATTATTCATCCAGGGTAAGACACAAGGAAAGATTAAGATAAAATAATTCAATTATTGTTTTCCATCCTGAGCTTTTTCGTTGGGGCAGATGATACGTTGTATCACGTAGATCATCCATTTCCAAGCTGATGCCTTCCATGCTGGCTGGGGCAGGCTGGGAGTTGTTATCCTACACATCTATAAGGTACCAGGTAACGGAAGGCTGAAAGAAATGAATACATCCTAACACAATCTTTGTGTGTGTGTGTGTGTGTGTGTGTGTGTGGTCTTTCTTTTCTTGGTAGACATTCCTACAGGAAAGCATTTTGAGGGAGAGGAGCCTGGATGAGAAACTGATATAGTGGGCTAAAAAGTGGTCCCTGCCCCCAGCCTCCCACCAGGGTCTTGCGACTCCGAGGGCGATGCAGTCTGTCCAAGGGAGTTTCTCATGTCTGAGGTAGGTGAGTGGGAGCGAACGCTTTGTGGGTAGGAGAAATGTGCTTTTCCTAATTCCTCAGCTCTCTGTTTGTTCCTGCAAGGCTCCCTCTGCTACTGTTCCAATGTACTTGGAGCCATTCCACTCAGGCTCAATTCCATCTCCTTTACTGCACATTCGAGAGATGGATACCTCCATTTAAGCGGGATGTGTTCGCCTTAATGTCATCCGGGATGGACCAATCCGTCTCCACTAGCTAAAGAGTCGTGGTGCCTGGAGGACTTACGGCCGCCATAAAACCCAGCAAGTGGGGCCTTCGAGTATCTGTTTCTAGGCTCCCCCACCCCCTTTGAAGCTCTGAATGCTTGGGAGCAGGCAACCCGCTCCCGAGGAAACGGCGGAGGAACTTATTCAAATGTTGTTATTTGGATGGAATAATGAGATCTGATTAAAATGAACCAACCACACAAATACGTTGCTTGTAACCAACAACACACGGGCCATTACTCCGCCTAATTACGCGGGCACGGCACGTTGGATGTTACGAGACAATGTCATTGAGAGCCAGCGGAGCTGAACGGGGGAAGGCTGAGGGATGGAATGGCCCCGGACGGCAAAGATGATTTGATACGAACTTGTTTTGTATTTTATTTGCTTATATAAATGTATAGGGCTAGTGTTGACGGCTCAAAGCAGGACATCATAGATTGGGCGACGGGCGACACACACACACACACACACACACACACACCAACATCACTGAATGCACAACATCCAGATCACATCCAAAGCTTATGCTACAATGCAATGAACGCTATTCCCCCCCCCCCCCAGTACATTTAATCCCATGAGACAAGGCATGCTAAGCATCAATGGTTTCTAACCGGGGAATTTGGCATCCAGATTTTTCTGGTGCCCAACGCACTGTACCAATGTAGCAATCCGCCCCCCAAAAGACCCAAGGCTTTTGCTTATTGCTCATCAGTGCCACCATTTCAGCTGGCTGGATAGAGGGACCAGCCTTTTATCCGACCCGCCATAGATAATTTGTCAGGGCCAGCAAGCAGTACATGGGATTTTGCCTCGCTCCTTACGCCCCTAGACTAAGCTCTGGTTCTTCTGCCTCAGCAACCGGTCTCCACAGCAAAGTCTGCACAGCTTACTACTATCCTGGGGGGGATCTACACTACTGCTTTAAAGTGCTTTAAAGCGCTTTATAACAGTTTTGACAACTGTTGGGGCCCAGGACACACTGCATATACCGTTTTCAAAACGTTTTCAAAGTGCTTTAAAGCACTTTAAAAGCAATAGTGTAGATCCCTCCCCTTGTTCAATTTAAGGATCCTGCGAGATCACCTCCCCAGTAAGAGTGGAGGATCTGAAATACCGTTTGAGTCCTGAGTTAGGATCGTAAGAACGTCAAGGACACAAAACATCAAGGACACAAAACGAATACCAGAATTCACTAATATGAGCCAGTGTGGTGTAGTGGCTAGAGTGTCAGACTGGGAGTCGGGAGATCCGAGTCCCCACTTGGCCATGGAAACCCACTGGGTGACTTTGGGCCAGTCCCAGGCTCTCAGCCCATCCCACCTCACAGGGTGGCTATTTTGAGGATTAAGTGGAGAGGAGGAGGATTATGTACACCGACTTGGGTTCCTTGGAGTAAAAAAGGCAAAATATAAATGCAATAATAAATAAATAAAATAAAATAATAAGGGCCAACCATAATTAAAACCAGGCCAAGCCCATTAAGAACAATAAACCACCAAAAAGCAGCTCATGAAAACTCTTAAGAGAAAGCCAGTGAGAATAAATGCATCTTTAAGGTAGTTCTAAAAGACTACGAGCAGAGCCAGATTAAGACACATTGAGGCCCTAAGCCATATCAAGATTCAGAGGCCCCATACCATAGCCATACCATACCCATACCATAGAAATGAAGAGAAAAAGATCAGTTGCATTATAATAGGAAGGGTAATGAAAGGGTACCGCCCAGCATTAGGGGATGCTTGCAATTAAACAGTGTTACTTAGCCTTCTCTGAAGATTGGTATAAAAGCACTGATAAACAAAGTTGATATGAACTTCTTTTAACCAGGCTCTAGTTTACGCTTATTCCTCTAATACTAAATGCTGTGTTGCCACACTTTCTCTGTATAAGGCAACTCTGCTGTAAGTCAGACCCAACTTTCCAACATATTTACGCCAAAATTATTTCATCTTCGTTATCTTACATCTTAGCTGTCGCCAACATATGTAGAGCTCCCTCATAATATGAGGCTCTAAGCCATGGCTTACTTGGGCTTGTTCCTAAATGTGGCACTGACTATGAGGATGGGGCCTGATGCACCCCTGTTGGCAATAAGTTCAATGGGCTTGGGGCCAATGCTGAAAAGGCCCTCTCTCTTGTGCTTACCAAGCTAACTGTTCTCACGGATGGGCACGGAAATTGGGCTTCAGCCAATGACCTCAACGTGTGGGCTGGTTGGCTGAAGGTGATCACAGAATCGTAGAAGATTAGAGTTGGAAGGGGCCTATAAGGCCATCAAGTCCAACCCCCTGCTCAATGCAGGAACCCACCTCAAAGCATCCTTCAAGTAACATTTACTTTGAACACGTCACCAGCCTAGTCTGCTTTCTGACCTGTTACTTTGACATGTGTCGTGACTCCCCCTGTACCGGATGTGGGAATATTTGAACATGAAACCTCCCAACAACACCATCATCACCCACTACTGGAAGTGGGAAGCAGTTTGACTGTCGCCACCTAGTGGCAAGGCGCCCGAGCTTTAGGAGTGGCAATTCAACAACCTTTAAGAATGGGAGAAAAATGGCACACAAAAATGGGTGTTTGGGAGAAAGGGGTGGGACCAGGGTGGAAGGGATTCAGACCCTGAGAGGATTTGGACCCTGGGAGATTTGGACCCTGGGATAGATTTGGTTCCCCAGGCCTGAAGTTCTGCACTGCTGGGGTTGGCCAACCTCACCCCTTGGAGTTCGAAAGCTGGAGCAGAAAGGAAAGAGTTAAGAGCCTCCAACTCTCAGTCCAGGAGAGCAAATGCTTGCACAAGAGAGGACACATTTCAGTTGACAACAATGTCCCCTTCAAAGGGCTTACAAGTATCATCCAGCTGTCAGCCGAACGTGGCACTGAAAGGACGCAAGCTTTGAGTCATCTCTGACTCGAGATCCTATCGCCCACCAGCCGTCATCCTTCCAAATATAGACACCGGGATTCGCTGACAGCCTCAAAGCCTTATCTGCACAGCTGACCTTTACCACATTATAGTATGAAACTCCGTGCATCGATTGAGGGCCGAGCAAAGAGGTTTACTATGCACCGGCCGTCTCTCCCCCACCCCTTTTAAGGTTTGCACTTTTACTTTATTATCTTTAATTTTCTTTTCCCAACTCCTGAGCGGGTATTAGAAAGTCAATACAAAACCGATTCTGGCCTTTTATTCTAAAATAACAGCGCTAAGCTTGTTTATTTACAGTGAGACGAGGCGGCATTTGCGAGGGGGGGATGCTGTCAATATTTCAATGACAGGGTGCTAAGTTTAACCACGCTGTCTAGGCATGTGTCGGTGCATGTGTGTGTGTTAATCATTTGCGCCAAATGAAGACTTCTTCACATTCCATGTACAGTCCTAGTGTTGATTAAAATCTTGGAATGTGGGAGGTTCTAATGATCACCTCTTACCGGAGTCAATCGTTCTAAGACTCGGAGACTAGTATTTCCATGCATGGAAATACAAATCTCAAAGGCAGCTTTAATGTACACTAAACAGCCCGAAGATGGTTTGGACACCCCTGTACAGAGATGCTGTGATCCTGTTGCACTTCATATAACTCTAAACTAGGGATGTGCTCCGCTCCGATTAGGAGCGTAGAAGCAGTAGCGGATTGGCCTGCTCCGCCTTACCCAGAGGCGGAGTAGGAGCGGACCGCGGACCCCCTAGAAGCAAGGCGAAGAGAAGCGACCATTTTTCGGAGCTCCGAGTTCAGTCGGAGCGCTCCGGTCGCCATCTTGAAAACATTTCGCCATAGGATTGCATTGCGGCAAATAATCGCGCATAACTACGTTGTTTTTGAAGCTATCGTTCTGGAAATTCTTGTGCACAGAGAGTCGTGGATGGGGGTCATTTTGAGACCACTCTCACCTCTCTGCGTGCTGTGGTTCACGTGCAATATTTTTTTAAAAATCGGGTCAACCGCGGGGCTCAAACTGCGTTTCGGCTTTTCGCCCATAGGATTGCATTGAGGGAAAGAATCGGGGATAACTGGGGGGGGGGTTTAAGCTATCGTTCTGAAAATTCTTGTGCACAGAGAGTCGTGGATGGGGGTCATTTTGAGACCACTCTCAACTTTCTGCATCGTACGGGTCGCGGGCTAGAAGTTTTTTAAAAATAGGGTCAACCGCGGGGCTCCGTTTCGGCTTTTCGCCCATAGGATTGCATTGAGGGAAAGAATCGGGGATAACTGGGGGGGGGTTTAAGCTATCGTTCTGAAAATTCTTGTGCACAGAGAGTCGTGGATGGGGGTCATTTTGAGACCACTCTCAACTTTCTGCATCGTACGGGTCGCGGGCTAGAAGTTTTTTAAAAATAGGGTCAACCGCGGGGCTCCGTTTCGGCTTTTCGCCCATAGGATTGCATTGAGGGAAAGAATCGGGGATAACTGGGGGGGGGTTTAAGCTATCGTTCTGAAAATTCTTGTGCACAGAGAGTCGTGGATGGGGGTCATTTTGAGACCACTCTCAACTTTCTGCATCGTACGGGTCGCGGGCTAGAAGTTTTTTAAAAATCGGCGGGAAAAATACCTTTTTCAAAGGGCTGAGGGGCAGAGTCAGCTCCCGGTCATGATGATCCCAAAGTTGGAGGAGGGCATAGGCAAAACAGGTAACTTGGGATTCTGGGAAACTTCTCTTTCTTCATCTGAACGGGCTTTTCCCCGTGTTTTTTAACACAGTAGCCCCACCAAATGCACAAACACAACCTGAAATCATATACTAAGCCAAGAATAAGAGATAGAAAACACAGCACTGCTCCCCACCCTAACCTTGGTGAACAACTGAATCGATGTGGTGCAAGGGGATGAGCTCCCCTAGGGCATCTCATCGTGGACGTGCCCCCACTCTCTCCTGCACTGGAAGGCCATAGAGCCTTCCAAAGAGAGTAAAACGGTGGAGCAATGCCTATCATGAGTTGAAGTGAATGGTCACTTTTCAGTGGTGGAGCAATGCCTGTTATGAGTTGAAGTGAGCGTTTTACTTCTTCTCAGAGCTGTTGGTGGCTGTCTTGAACTGGCAGCTACTTCCCCCTCCCCCGGGCACGTCCCCCTATTGCTGGTAAAAGACAGATATAGCCTTTTTTTTTTAATTCTTCTTGCTGTTTATTGAGCAACACTGCTGCTTTTAATTCCACCCCTCCTTTGTTTATTGATTGATTTATTCCATTTTCTATGCATTACTGGCTTATCCTTGGCTCCCTTCCTTATGCCCCCAGAAATGCCAGCTGCATGCCTGCCTGCCTTCCCTCCCTCCTCCCCTGCCCACCTCGCAGGGATGTTGTGTGTGGGGTGCCCGATTTTCAAAAATTCGCCAAAAATCAGGGGATGATGGGATTGCCTTGAAACTTGGCGTGTGTGTGTATACGCCCATGAGGTGTCATGGTGCCAAACGTGAGGTTTCTAACTTCAACGGAAAAAAAGTTGTTTACTTTTTTAGCTTTCAATGCAACCCTATGGGGGGGCAAAAACGGAGCTCCGGATCCGGATCCGGAGCTCCGAGCGGAGCGGAGCGGAAGTGGGCGGAGCGGGGGCGGGGCGGAGCGACCCGCTCCGAAAAATGGCGGATCTGCAAGTGAAGCGGAGCGGGGGGTCCGTGCACACCCCTACTCTAAACACTGATACACTATAGGTGGCTGAATCCTAGGGAAGAAATTAGCACAGAGATGCAACTTTGAAGGAATAAAGGATGGATCTGTCAATTTCGTTATTGCAGCTAGTGCAAAATGCAGCAGCTAGACTGCTGGCAGGTACATCTTACAGAGACCACATAACAACGGTCAATAATAATAATAATAATAATAATAATAATAATAATAATAATTGTTACCCACTCTCCCTCTGGATCGAGGCGGGGTACAACACAAATGCAAACATCATATAACTAATTAAAACATTTAAAACCAATACATTATTAAAAGCAGCCCAGTATTAAAAGGCAAATTTAAAATTCAACTGGGTAGGCCTGCCGGAAGAGATCAGTCTTTATGGCTTTCTTAAATTCCGGAAGACTGTTAAGTTGACGAATCTCTCCCAGCAGGTCATTCCATAATCTGGGAGCGGCAGAAGAAAAGGTCCTCTGGGTAACAGTTGTCAGCCTTGCTTTTGTTGGCTGGAGTAAATTCTTCCGAGAGGACCTGAGTGTGCAGAGCGGATTGTACAGGAGAAGGCGATCCCGCAGGTAGAATCATAGAATCATAGAATAGTAGAGTTGGAAGGGGCCTACAAGGTCATTGAGTCCAACTCCCTGCTCAATGCAGGAATCCACCTTAAAGCATCCCTGACAGATGGTTGTCCAGCTGCCTCTTGAAGGCCTCTAGTGTGGGAGAGCCCACAACCTCCCTAGGTAACTGATTCCATTGTCGTACTGCTCTAACAGTCAGGAAGTTTTTCCTGATGTCCAGCCTGGACCCAAACCATGTAGGGCTTTAAAAGTGATAACCAATATTTATACTTCTCTGGAAACTAATTGGCTGCCATTGAAGAGATTTTAAAACTGGTGTGATGTGGTCCCCCCTAGGTGTACCGGTGACCAGCCTGGCTGCCATATTTTGAACTAGTTGAAGTTTCCGGACTAGGCACAAAGGTAGCCCTATGTAGAGTGCATTGCAGAAGTCGAGCCTTGAAGTTACCAGCACATGCACTACCATCTTTAGATCTTCCAAATTTAGGAAAGGGTGCAGCTGATGTATCAGCAGGAATGGCACTAGCTGCCAATATGTTTCCGGTCGGAATTCAAGGTGTTGGTAATGACGTTTAAAGCCCTAAACGGCTTGGGACCCCAATACTTGAGGAAGCGCCTCTCCTTATATATGCCTGCCCAAGACTTGAGATCTGTTGGAGGAGCGCTTCTCCGCATCCCACCAGTGCAACACATACACTATGATGGGACATGGGAGAGGGCTTTCTCTGTGGTGGCACCCAGACAGTGGAATGCCCTCCCCTTGGAGGCCCGACTGGTGCCAACGCTGACTCTATTCCGGCACCAGGTAAAAACATGGCTTTTTAACAAAGCCTTCAATGGTTAAATTCACCCAGGTTGCACATTGTTTTAATTGTTTTAATTGTTTTTACTAGGGTGACCAACTGTCAGGATTTCCCCGGATTTGTCCTGGTTTTTGTTCTTTCCATGGTGTCAGGGGGGATTTTCTATAATTTTCAATAACGTCCTGGAATGACACACCTTCCCCTTTAAGGCTGCCATTAGCATGGCAGGAGGGAGTGACATGCTTTCTTGAGGCACATCATTCACCCACCCCGAGCTCCAGTTGAGGTCCTAAAGGGGAAAGTGGGTCATTCGTGGACATTATAGAAAAGGCCCCAATTGGAGTGGATGGTGGTGGTGCAGAATGAAATCCTTTCCCCTCCTCCACTCCAATCGGGTTCTTTAAGGTGGCGGGGGAATAACGTACTTTCTGCAGGACTCAGAAAGCTGCTTCCCCACACACACGCTAGGTGTCCTCTTTTTTGGTTTCCCAAATATGGTCACCCTATTTTTACTGCTTTTAAATTATATATTGTTTTAACTTGGTTCATGTTTTAATTTGTTTTTAGCTGTGTATATTTATTGTTTGGACTGTATGCTTTTATCTGTATGCCACCCTGAGATCCTAATGATATAGGGCGGGATACAAACATTCTAAATAATAATAAATAAGTAATAAATATTTCAGTTTCAGTGTCTCTTGTCTTCTCACTTTTCCAATTTTAAATTATGTTCATCCTGAACTTCAAGGTTTTTTGAAAAGGTTTGCATTTAAATGTTTTTGTGTGCGTTTCTCCCAATGCACACATTTTCACATGCAATCTTGTCTAGTATACACATTCATTTGTAAGCAATTATCCTAATATAATGAATTTTGAGGATGTTATTTTCACTAATAACATTAGTTATTTTCACTTATTTTCACTTTCCCCATAATATAAATACTTTGGGGAGCATTTTCCCCAATGTACATATTTTTACATATGTGTTTTGATTAGAGAATACAAGCAGGAAATTCAGAGAAATAAAATTCTGAAGGATAACTGAGGCTTCATTTGTATAAGGGTCAGAAAGTGGAAAATAGTAGGTAAGTTTGCATTAAAATGAACAATTTTCTCACTAATCCCTACTCAAAGGCAGTGTCTTTGTTGGGTCAGCCTGCATTATGATTCCAGGTACCATTTCTGAATTAAGACATACAAAAATGTTCCCTGTGCCATTAATAGCTCAGCACAGGGAGACATTCAACAGGTACAACATATCCACACCACAGGGATGTATTGATTTATTTTATCGTCTTACAAAATGTATATCCTGTTTTATAACCCAGCAAGGTTCTTCAGATGGCTCAGAGTCAAAGGATCCCAAAATTACAATCAAATCTATAATGTGAAAATAGTCATACAATGTCCCATGAGAATGATATGAAAACACAAGAAGCCTAAATGGTTGGCCATGATCCCAGTAGGCGTGGGAGTATATGGGGGACCTAGAGACCTTGCCCCCCAACTGTATAGAGAAGGCTTCACCAACCTGGTCCCCTCCAGATGTGCTCTACTGTAACATCCATGATTCCCATTCAGCAATTGAATTGTGCCTGGAAACCAAATGGATGACAGGGTACATTTTCCAGAACAGATGCAGTCTTAACAATTGGACAAAGCTCTCCATCTCTGATTTGTAGAACTACGTGCCAGCAGAGCAGGCCAGCACAATGTGTGACCTACCAAGCTGAAGGCAAGTCCACCCAACTTGTGGCCTCTGAAATGCATGACACCCTTCTCCCCTCTGTTTTTGAAATGCCAGGTAGGCATCAAAGACAAGTGTCCTCAGAAGGCGCTACTGTACACGGCTCAGGCTGCTGTGCACGTCTGGAAGAGAAGACTCCGTCTGTTTAAAACACAGAGTGGCCCATTCTTCGTTGGTTGCATGAAGACAGTGGCGGGTCTATGTCTGGTTTGAACTATGCCATGATAGTCAACCTTCCATCTCTGTTGTCTTGCAAGCAAAGATGCTTTTATTTAGGCATCTGCTGCAGCGGCCTGGTCTTCTGGTTGAGTCCTCAGGCTCAGTTGAAGCCGCTGCCGGAACGCGACGGACTCAGGTAAGACCCTTCCCCCCTGCCCTCTTACCTGGCTCCGCCGCTGTTGCCGCACAGATGGTGGTGACGGCGCTGGCACCAGGTAAGGCCCCCTCCCTCATCCCCCCTTACCTGCGTCTGTCACGTTCCGGCAGCAGCTTCACCAGAGACCAAGGCTTAAAGCGGAAGGGCAGGCAGCAGTTGCGGTTTGAGCCTCAGCCTCAGTTGAAGCCACCACCGGACCACGACAGAGGCAGGTAGGCTCCCCTCCTCTCTGCCCCCTTACCTGGCTCTGCCGCTGTCACCACACGGACTGTGGCAGCACCAGGTAAGCCCCCACTTACCTTTTTTTCGGAGCTCCGGATCAAGGCGAAGGATCCGCTTGGTCTCGATCCTTTTTGCCTCGATCCGCAGCCCCCCGACCTGCTTCATCTCCGCCTTTGTTGGAGGTGAATCAGGCCGCCTCGCTATTGCTTCTACGCTCCGAAGCGAAGCGGAGCACAGCCCTAGTTATTACACCCACATACACACAGAAGGACAGCCCTGGGCATGTGCAATGTGTTTCATGTTCACCACAGAATAAGCATGGTGAACAGCGACACATCTGGGATTATGGATAGGCCTTCCATGGCAGAGAGAATGTGTGTCTTCCAGAAAATCTTGTTTCTAGCATCCCCACCCCACCAAAAATAACGAAAGATCAAGAGAGTTTTAGATTGCTGGTAACTTATTTGAAGTTTTGGTTCGAGCGACTCTTTCTATTTTTAGTCACTCATCAAACCACAAAAAAGCGGGGAGAGGGGGAGGAAGAGAGCCACCCTGCAACGAAATGGACTGGAATGGAAAGGTGGCCAGTGTCACTCTGTGGGATTCTGTTCTGCAAAATGCAATCTCCCTCAATTTCCAAAACCAATTTTCTCCCATCATCTCATAAAAGTAGAGGTCATCCAGCGGAATGTGCCATCTCGCTGGCTTTTCATAAAGGCATGCACCCTTCCCTAGAAAGGAGGGAGGGTTCATTAAATCATACACTTGATCGGATTGCTGAAGACACGGTTGGCTGACAGCCAAAGCCCAAGGAATCCGTGGGGAACAGGGCAAGTGGTACCATTAGAATAAAATGCAGTTACATGCAGCGCTAAGACAGGGCAGGAGAGTCACCTCTGGTGTGGATGGGAAGGCAAATCCCCGATGTGCCCGTGAAAGAGATGAGGAGAAGGCAGGCACCCATAAGGCTAACCCAGACTTTTTGAAAAACATACCTATCATAGAATCATAGAATAGCAGAGTTGGAAGGGTCCTACAAGGCCATCGAGTCCAACCCCCTGCTCAATACAGGAATCCACCCTAAAGCATCCCTGACAGATGGTTGTCCAGCTGCCTCTTGAAGGCCTCTAGTGTGGGAGAGCGCACAACCTAGGGAGGTTGTGGTCTCTCCCACACTAGAGTCATTCAAGAAGCAGCTGGACAACCATCTGTCAGGGATGCTTTAGGGTGGAGTCCTGCATTGAGCAGGGGGGTGGACTCGATGGCCTTGTAGGCCCCTTCCAACTCTGCTATTCTCCAATTCTATGATAGGTATGTTTTTACACTCACCTTCAAGGACTGGATTGGGATGACCAGTAGACACTTGATAAATACTTACAATACTACTCGAGGCCTGTAATCACCTAAAACCGGTCACCATTATACAGTTAAGACCAGGACTAGCCTGAAGATGACCCATTATGAATTCCTGGATTCGTCACATCGCTTCAGATCAAACAGCACATTGGGAATGGCATTCCTTAGCCTATCAGATCCACACAATTAAGTCACTGAAGGCAGGTGAAGACAATTCGGGAGGTGGGTAAAGGCAAGTGAGGGCAATTTAATCAATACATAAAGGTATTGATTAAAAGGGAAGTCTTTCCCCCACCCCCCATGGCTGAAAATGCTTTTTTGTGGGGAGGTGGCAGCTTGGCTTAGCTCTAATTAAAACCATGAAGAAGTCTAGAAAAGCAAAGGTGTGGCATTGAAGGGCTCAGCTCTTGCTTGGAGGCTACAAATACAAGCAGCTTCTCCATATGGTTACAGGCAACTTAAAATAAGCTTTTCAGTGCATTGTATTTTGCCTATGTTTTTTCTCCCTCTGAATTATCCTCAGTGAAGGCTTCTCAAGGCTGGGAAGGGTTATTAGCCACCCTCTTTAATATGTGCTCTTGGGCCGTTTTTACACCAGCCCCGAAAATCCGGGCTGGTCACGGCTGAGTCCCTGTGCATCCAAATGATGCACAGGGACTCCCAGGAGCAGGGGGCGACAAGCACAGGTTTTACCAGGGATAAACAATCTCTGGAAAAACCTGGTTCTTCCCACAGTCTTGAGATTGTCTCAAGACCTCCGAACATGTGGGCATCCTTACCGGCTTCTTCCCTCCTCCCCGCAAGTAGCAGAGTTGGAAGGGTCAGTAGAAGGAAGGAGCTGGGATGGGGGAATTGGGGGTGGGGTGGGGAGCAGGGTGAGGCCTTTTTTATCTTGTTTTTCACTGGAGTGCAAGTGTGCTCCAGCTCTTTTTCTTTAAAAAAATAAATGGTGGCCACAACGGATGTGACACCCGGGACATCGCGCGGCCGTTTGGACACAGGGCAATGATCCATGTAAGTCTGGGATCATCTCCCCTGTGGCCCTTCACACCCATATGGTCTAGAAAGGGCCTTGGTTTCTTCTCCACTTCCTCCAGGCTGGGGTTGGACAGAAGTTAGAACTGGATCTATTGGTAGACACCTGGGTAACTTGCAGTAGATCAGCAAGGAATTTTGCCTCCAAATTATTTAACAAGAGCAGCAAAAAATCTCTCTCTCTCTCTCTCTCTCTCTCTCTCTCTCTCTCTCTCTCTCTCTCTCCCCATGCCCCCACCATAACTTACACTGCTGGAATAAAGAAAGCTTTGGACAACCTGGAGTGTATTTTCTGTCTTGTAGGACTGTGAACTGCATTCAGTTTTGCAACTCATAGAATCATAGAAGAGTAGAGTTGGAAGGGGCCTATAAGGCCATCGAGTCCAACTTCCTGCTCCATGCAGGAACCCACCTCAAAGCATCCCTGACAGATGGTCCTCTAGTGTGGGGGAACCCACAACCTCCCTATGCAACTGGTTCCATTAACGTACTGCTCTAACAGTCAGGAAGTTTTTCCTGATGTCCAGCTGGAACCTGGTTTCCTGTCACTTGAGCTTAGGAGGTTCTCCTCCACCCAGGTTAGCTCTGGCTTTAGTTGAGGAGAAGTAACATCCTCCCCCCTGACCACAATCTCAGCTTTCTGTTAAAAGGGTGAAGGGCATATAGAATCATAAAATAATAGTTGGAAGGGGCCTCTAAGGGCATCGAGTCCAACTTCCTGCTCCATGAAGAAATCCACCTTAAAGCATCCTTGACAGATGGCTGTCCAGCTGCCTCTTGAAGGCCTCTAGTGTGCGAGAGCCTACCACTTCCCTAGGGAATTGGTTCCACTCCACTCAAAATAAATCCCTGGCTTCAGAATTTTCCCATTCTAAATCTATCTTTTGCCCCAGGCTCCAGTTGGAGGATATCGGGTTTTTTGCAAAAATCAGAGTTGATAATGCTAGCCTGAAATCTGTACCCTCCAGCTCTAGGCTAACAGGATAAGTGTCAAGTGCCAACCAAGAAGATTCAACCAAGGGCATGCCAAGAGCTTAACCCAGCTAGGCCATTTCCTCAGCGAAGGAACAAGGAATGACATAATCAGTGGCTACCATGCAGCTGTGGATCACACATGTCCTGGAGACTCTGAAAATCCTGAGTTTAAGCCTCTGTCCAAAGCCTCTCCATTTTGAGATGGCCTTTATTTGCCAGCATTATGCCGGAATATCTTAAACACTGTACTGTGTCTTGTATAAACTATCTGTAGTCTTAGGGATGGGCTTGGTTACAAACAAATGAATACAAAATATAAAAACTGAATTACTGTTTTCACATGAGAGCCCTGCCCTCTTTTAAATCTGGTCACTCTAGTATAGCTCCTGCACCTTTAACTGTTGTGATGAAGAGGGAATTTCACTAGGTTCTCCATATATACAAATGACACCTGCTGAAATTCCTTTTTCAATACAACTGTTAATGATACAGGAGCCCTGTCCTCCTTTTCATAGGGTCACCCTAGACATAGCTCCATGGGCTCATCTACACCTATAAGCCTTCAAGGAGTGGGGGGGATATTGGGTTTTCCTGGTTCTGGGATCCTCTTCCACATGCACACTTGTGAGTGACATCCTGGGAAGAATTGGGAGGGACGTCACAGGCACCATTATTATTATTTTTACTGAAGAGCAGCTGCTCACACAATTGCAAGGCCCTATTCTTTCAAAAAAGTAAGTTTTTTTTTAAAAAAAAAGTCCCCGCCATCACAGGGATAGCCAAAATGCTGCCCCCACCCTAAAGGGCATGGAGTTCCCTCTGCAGCTCTGTCCCCATTTCCAGTGCCATGCTTACTCACGAGGATGTGGGATCGTGCACAACACTGCCCGCGATCCTCAGGATGGTCCTGGGACCACAGGGAAAATCAGCATAACTGAGCAACCAGTTATCCCATGAAAATGGAGGGGTCATCCCTGGTTGCCCCAGGGATCCCCTGTGTGTCATTTGGATGCACGGGGATGACCTAGGGATGACCCTGGGGAAAATGGCTAGCGTAGACATCGCTTTTGTCTATCTGAAGACCATTGCATCAGGCTTCCCTGGTCAATATCTCAAATACTTTCCTCCCCCTTTGAATCTCAGAATAAGTACTACCACACGTTGACATATTGGCCGGCAAACTCAAATTTTCACCTGAGAATTGATCTCCCAGCCATGACCACCACCGCCACCCTGCCCCAGTCTCAGACCGGACACACTTTGGGCGTTGCTAGACCTACCGGGTGTTCCGTCGTTGAGGAGCGGTGAAAGCGGCTTTTCCCGTTCAGCCGTGACGCCTCATGCTCCACACCTGCCTTCGATTTGTGGCGGAAGTTTGCGCTGGTTGTGCTGCTGCCGCCGCGAGAACGGTTGCGCAGCCACACCGGCCTGATTGCCGCGGCTTTTTTTTTTCGCTCGCTGCACGGTTTGCGCACGTCCGAAAGACCGCAAACTTGCGCAGCCGTCAGCGATGCCGCCGCCGGCCCTGGCGGCGGCAGCGGCGGCAGTGCCAGTGCCAGCTGAAGTGCTGCTGGTGCTGTTGAGGGTCAACATTGATGCGCTCACTTCCTGATGGGGGTCGTGGCGGGTGTCATATGACCCGAGGTCAATCGTCTGCATGGCCACTCTGTGCCTACATCTCCCATCATGCCTCTGAGGTGTCGGCGGCGATGATCGCCTCTGTGCCCTGTGCCCCATCCCAAGGAGCCAACCCACATCTGGCCGTAGCCATGGCAGCAGCCCACAAACAGCTCTGCCCTCTGCCAGCCTGGTACCCACACTAACAGGCAGCGTACAGCACCGCCATTATGCGGCCACGGTAGCTGCCCACCGCAAGGAGTCACCAGCCACTTTTCCGGTCCTCCGGTCCTGCGCAAACTGTCACTGGGGAAATAAAAAAAAAAGCCGCTCCGCCGCGCTGCCCCAGCTGGCGGACTGCGCGCAAATGGCGGAGGCGGCTTGACCGAAGCCGCTGACCACTCCCCCTTAGCACGCCTTTTCCTGCCCAGTGCGGACCGCAGTGACCTCACATCCTCCCACACGTACTCCGAATTACCGCGGGACAGCAGGAAAAGGCGCCCTAAAACTCACTTTTTTAAAGTCGGGAGAAAGAGGCTTCACCGCGGGATAACGGCGGATCCTCGTGAACGTCATCTGGAAGCCTCGACGTGACTGCGGAAGGTAACGCGCGCTAGAGCCTCGTCTAGTAACGCCCTTTGTTTCAGTTGTGTCCCAGATCAAGGCCATGGCCATTCCTGATGAAACTAGAAGCTGATTATTCTGGGATGGTAGTCTATGCTTAAATAACAGAACAGCTGCATGATGGAAGACATTAGAGCAGCGGGATGGGTGACTCTGAAGAGCTGTAGATGGTGAGTTCCATTTCAAGCAGCAAAACATGGCACATCGGTTAATTGCTCTCCAACCTGCTCCATTCGCTCTGAAATCGTTGGCACAGAGGCTGCAGAACGACGCCTCCCCTCCATCCTGCCTTGCCCTCCCTGCTTTTATTTATTTATTTGTGTGCAAATCAGGGTTTTAATTGTAAATTGCCTCCAAGGAATCAATGGGATTTATAGCTCCTGCCACCTCAGGTGTGAAATGTTTGCCGTTACGACACAATGGATTATTTTTTAATAATCTCGCCCTCCGACGTCCCACTTTCTTTGTGATGGGCTCAGTTCGGAGCCGAGCAAAGTCGACTCACTGTGCCTGGCTTTCGGCCTGTGCTTCTCTCTGCGGTTTTATTGTGGCATGTTTGCTGGTGGAAGCAAGCCATTAACTGTTTCATTTCTGGATGCCAAGAGGTACTGAGGTTTAGCACTGTTAGTAAGAGCTCAGGGCTAAGGGCTGGTTAGTAGGTGACATAGATAGACCAGATGGCCAGGCCGGGGGAAGCAGATGGATAGCTTGGTGGCTGCCCTCAGCATCAGGTTGTCTAGACTGAAGGGATGCTTCAGATACAGAAGTTTTTATCTTCACCTGTTGAATGGGTGAGCACCAAGTTGTCTAGGAATGGGCAAGTTCGGACAATCAGTTGGGCATCTCAAATGTTTCTGCTGAATGCATGCAAATCTCTCTCTCTCTCCCTCTGTGTGTGTGTGTGTGAGAGAGAGAGAGAGAGAGAGGTGGGGTGAGAGGGAGGGGGTGACTCATTGGCTGAAAAAGTTGTGTAAAGTGTCATTACCTACTAGGAACTATGAGGCCTTCAGATCTCTGGTTAGAAAAGGCACTAGGAATGTCCCCTGTTCACCGGCACCTTGTGCCACCTGCTCCCCAAAGTGAATTGGTCCCCTTGGCGGGGTGGGGGTGGGGGTGTTGAAGGAAGCCAGCGATGGGACGCAAGCCAGATTCGAGGTGGATATGCTGGAGTGGGTGGTCCCACCTCAACTTGGTGCCACCACAGAGCAGGTGAATTTCCCAGCACCCTTTGCTTCAAATTTTTGAACCATCCCTGCTTGGGATTGGAGTTGTGATGACACCTGATTCTCAGGAATGGCAGGATGCTGGCCCGGGATGACAGGCTCCACAGCAATCACACTAACAATCCACTTAGCCCAGGATTGCATTTCCAGAGTGGCTAAGTAGATACCTCCGGGAAGCTGACAAGCCAGGCTTCAAGGGAATTTGCCTTGTGTGACTTATAGGGGAGCGGGGAGAGACTTTGCTTGAATGGTCTGCATTGCTGTCCTCTGACCAGTGATCTCAGAAGTTCATGGAGCCAGCATCTCACCTCTGCTGCCATAAGCCTGGCTCAAATTTGTCTCCCCCTGATTTTAAACTGTGGTGCCATCATAATAGTAGGATTGGGGTGGGGGCAGAAGTCCATGGCTTCACCAAGCAGAAAGAGCAGGAGGACCCTCAAATAAAAAAGGTCCAATTAACTACACTTTGAAGCCACACAATCCTAAGAAACCCATCTGCTATAAAACCAGCAAGGGTAAGCCATCTAACTCCACCAGCAATGGTAAGCTCTGTGCCCTAAACCAGGAAACTAACCATAATTAGTGGGGGTGCTCTTGGTTCAGAACTGTCACTTGAGGCACAGGTGAACTCAGTGGCAAAGAGCACCTTTTATCAGCTTAGGCTGATATACCAGCTGCGCCCTTATCTGGACAGAGATAGGTTAGCTACAGTGATCCATGCTCTGATAACCTCTCGTTTGGATTACTGCAATGCGTTATACGTGGGGCTGCCTCTGAAAACGGTCTGGAAACTTCAACTGGTACAAAACAGGGCAGCACATTTACTAACAGGGACTGGCCGGCGAGATCACATTACGCCAGTCCTTTTCCAGCTTCATTGGCTGCCAGTCCAGGTCCGGGCCCGATTCAAAGTGCTGGTATTAACATTTAAAGCCCTAAATGGCTTGGGGCCAGGCTATCTGATGGAACGCCTCCTCCCGTATGTACCTGCCCGGACCCTAAGGTCATCCTTAGGGGTCCTTCTCCGTGAGCCCCTGCCAAAGGAAGTGAGGCAGGTGGCTACCAGGAGGAGGGCCTTCTCTGCTGTGGCACCTCGGCTGTGGAATGAGCTCCCCGTGGCACCTACATTATATGCTTTTAGACGCCAGGTGAAGACCTTTTTTATTCTCCCAACATTTTAACAGTCTATAAATAAATTTTAACTTGCTGTTTTAAATTTGTAATTTTGCATTGCTGCTGTTTTTATCTGGTTGAGCTTTTATAATGTATGTTATATTATGGTTTTATACTGTTGTTTTATACTTTGAATGTTTTTAATTTTTGTGAACCACCCAGAGAGCTCTGGCTATTGGGCGTTATAGAAATGTAATAAATAAATAAATAAATAAATAAATAAATAAATAAATAAATAAATGTTTCCACGGAGGCATGCTTCCCCCACCATTTTGACCCCCTTGTTTAAAAAAAGCCTCTGTTTTACCTGGGAAGAGGATTGATCAGTAAGGGAAGGATGGATTGCAAGTATGCGCTGGCTTTTCCCTATTAGTATTAACAGGAGGAACATTTCCCACCCTCAGGTCAGCAAACTGGCCATGGCTAAGAGAGCCCTTGGAGGTAGATGGCACCCTGCAGGAAGCACAGTGGAAACCACTGCTAGAACAATACCAGGGAGGGGCCATGGCTCAGCGGTAGAGCACCTGAATTGCATGCAGAAGGTCGCAGGTTCAATCCCCAGCATCTCCAGGTAGGACTAGGAAGGAATCCTGCCTGAGACCTTGGAGACCCATTGTTGCCAGTTAGGTTCGACAGTACTGGGCATGATGGACCAAGGGTCTGATTCAGTATAAGGCAGCTTCCATGTTCCTAATGCATCAGCACCCATTAAGCTTAGGCGCCCACACCCAAAGCACTGCACCTTGCACTCCCCCCTCCCCAGTCAACACTCTAAAGAGGACACAATCCTACCGTACAGACATTCCAAGGAAAATCTAGCCACTTAACACCACCACCCATCCTTTTTATGTTGGTCAAGCTGAATCCAGTTGTCTTCATTGACCCCTGTTCAGATCATAGAATTATAGAATAGCAGAGTTGGAAGGGGCCTACAAGGCCATCAAGTCCAACCCCCTGCTCAATGCAGGAATCCACCCTAAAGCATCCCTGACAGAGGGTTGTCCAGCTGCCTCTTGAAGGCCTCTAGTGTGGGAGAGCCCACCACCTCCCTAGGTAACTGATTCCATTGTCGTACTGCTCTAACAGTCAGGACGTTTTTCTTGATGTCCAGCTGGAATCTGGCTTCCTTTAACTTGAGCCCGTTATTCCGTGTCCTGCACTCTGGGAGGATCGAGAAGAGATCCTGGCCCTCCTCTGTGTGACAACCTTTTAAGTATTTGAATAGTGCTCTCATGTTGCCCCTCCATCTTCTCTTCTCCAGGCTAAACATGCCCAGTTCTTTCGGTCTCTCTTCATAGGGCTTTGTTTCCAGACCCCTGATCATCCTGGTTGCCCTCCTCTGAACACGCTCCAGCTTGTCTGCATTATTCTTGAATTGTGGAGCCCAGAACTGGATGGAATACTCTAGATGAGGCCTAACCAGGGCCGAATAGAGAGGAACCAGGACCTCACGTGATTTGGAATGACACAAATCCCCTGCGGTTAAACATTTTCAGCTAAACGTTACGGCTTAGCGTGCCATGTGAACCATTCCTAACCATGGTGGCTACATAACCATGTTTTACACATGCTCACTAACCACTTGCTGCAAGAGGGATAGCGGCCTAACTATGACTTCGTGCGTTGTCTGAACATGGCCATTGTGTGCCTGGAGCATCGCACTTCGTTTGTGAAGTCCTCCAGACCCCAGCTTTTTGTTCTTGCTTTCTCTCTGCTGGACACATCACCAGCTTTTCCCTCTCATGATCATCCTTCCTTTTTCCCTTCCCCAAGGCTGTGGGTTCCTGGTTGGTACCTGCTTGTACATCCCCCCAAAACTATGCCTTTTTTGGGGGGGTCATAGATAAGAACCATGGAAAGGTCATAACCCACTTGTTCCCCAGTATTTTCCTACCATTTCTCAATTGTACTGTAACAAGAGGCAGCTGGACAACCATCTGGCAGGGATGCTTTAGGGTGGATTCCTGCATTGAGCAGGGGGTTGGACTCGATGGCCTTGTAGGCCCCTTCCAACTCTGCTATTCTATGATTCTATGATTCTATACTCCTCTTTCTCATCCATGCCAAATCCGCCCAGCAGATGCCTTCAGCTTACCAAACAACCGCCCTTCCATCCTCTCTCATAATTGATGTTTCAATTGCTCTTTGGTCATAATCCTTCCAAAACAACCTTTATTGTCATGAAAAGCTTGCTGTGTCTCCATTGCTCCTTGAGTTCCTTACGAGAGCAACTCTTCTACCCACGGTTTAATTTGTTTTTAACTGTGCAGATTTATTGTTTTATATTTATTTATTTATTTATTTATTTATTACATTTCTATACCGCCCAACAGCCGAAGCTCTCTGGGCGGTTCACAAAAATTAAAACCACAGTAAAACACCCAACAGTTCAAAACACAACTACGAAATACAGTATAAAAAGCGCAACCAGGATAAAACCACACAGCAAAGTTGATATAGGATTAAAATACAGAGTTAAAACAGTAAAATTTAAATTTAAGTTAAAATTAAGTGTTAAAATACTGAGTGAATAAAAAGGTCTTCAGCTGGCGACGAAAGCAGTACAGTGTAGGCGCCAAGCGGACCTCTCTGGGGAGCTCGTTCCACAACCGGGGTGCCACAGCGGAGAAAGCCCTCCTCCTAGTAGCCACCTGCCTCACTTCCTTTGGCAGGGGCTCATGGAGAAGGCCCCCTATAGATGATCTTAAGGTCCGGGTAGGTACATATGGGAGGAGGCGTTCCTTCAGAAAACCTGGCCCCAAACCGTTTAGGGCTTTAAA
Source organism: Elgaria multicarinata webbii (assembly GCF_023053635.1). NCBI lineage: Eukaryota > Metazoa > Chordata > Lepidosauria > Squamata > Anguidae > Elgaria > Elgaria multicarinata. The sequence continues at coordinate 116,878,208 of NC_086176.1, read as the reverse complement.
TGTTAATACCAGCACTTTGAATTGGGCCCGGACCTGGACTGGCAGCCAGTGAAGTTGTAAAAGGACTGGCGTAATGTGATCTCGCCGGCCAGTCCCTGTTAATAACCTTGCTGCCCTGTTTTGCACCAGTTGAAGTTTCCGGACCGTTTTCAAAGGCAGCCCCACGTATAACGCATTGCAGTAATCCAAACGAGAGGTTATCAGAGCATGGATAACTGTAGCTAAGCTATCTCTGTCCAGATAAGGGCGCAGCTGGTATATCAGCCTGAGCTGATAAAAGGTGCTCTTTGCCACTGAGTTCACCTGTGCCTCAAGTGACAGTTCTGGATCCAAGAGCACCCCCAAACTACGGACCCGATCCTTTAGGGGGAGTGCAACCCCGTCCAGAACAGGGCAAACATCACCTCGCCGGACAGAAGAACCACCCGCTAACAGTACCTCCGTCTTGTCTGGATTGAGTCTCAGTTTATTAGCCCTCATCCAGTCCATTACCGTGCCCAGACACTGGTTCAGAACAGCCACTGCCTCACCTGGGTTGGATGAAAAGGAAAGGTAGAGCTGGGTATCATCCGCATATTGATGACACCTCAGTCCACATCTCCGGATAACCTCCCCCAGCGGCTTCATGTATATGTTAAACAGCATAGGGGATAAGATAGAGCCCTGTGGAACCCCATGGCTTAGGTGCCACGGCACAGAGCAATAATCCCCCAGCACCACCTTCTGGAATCGGCCATCCAAGTAGGAGCGGAACCACTGCAACGCAGTACCTCCAACTCCCAGCTCAGACAACCTATCCAGAAGGATACCATGGTCGATGGTATCGAAGGCCGCTGAGAGGTCCAGGAGAACCAACAGGGTCGCACTCCCCCTGTCTCTCTCCCGACAGAGGTCATCCCACAGGGCGACCAAGGCAGTTTCCGTTCCAAAACCAGGCCTGAAGCCCGATTGAAATGGATCTAGATAATCCGTTTCATTCAAGAGTGCCTGGAGTTGTCCTGCAACCACCCGCTCAAGCACCTTGCCCAGGAAAGGGATATTAGCCACCGGCCTATAGTTGTTAACATCCTCCGGGTCCAGATTAGGCTTCTTCAGGAGTGGTCTAATTACCGCCTCTTTTAAAGAGGCCGGCACCACTCCCTCTCTCAAGGAGGCATTTACAACCTCCTGGACCCAGCCGGCGATCCCCTCCTTATTTGATGTAATGAGCCATGAGGGGCAAGGGTCAAGCACACAGGTGGTCGACCGGACTTGGCCAAGCACCTTGTCCACATCCTCGGGCCTCACTAACTGAAACTCATCCAATAAAACTGAACCGGACGGCGCTCTGAACACCTCTACTAGTGGAGCTGCATTAAGTGTGGTGTCCAATTCATGACGAATCTGAGCGACTTTATCTTCAAAGTGCCGTGCAAATTTGTCACAGCGTGCTACCGAGGGTTCCACCATCTCTCGCCCTGGCCCAGAGTGTAACAGGCCGCGAACCACCCGGAAAAGCTCCGCCGGACGACACTGAGAAGACGCAATGCTGGTGGAAAAGAACTGCCTCTTTGCCACCCTCACCGCCACAGAGTAGGCTCGATAGTGAGCTCTAACCCGTGTTCGATCAGACCCAGCACGAGTCTTATACTGTATGCTTTTATCTGTACGCCGCCCTGAGATCTTAACGATATAGGGCGGGATACAAATATTTTAAATAAATAAATAAATAAATAAAAAATAGCCAGACTGAACCGTTTGAATGTTATCCACACTGGCCTCATTGGCAGTTTGAGTAGTGCTCTGGAGTGGTAGGACCAGGCTGCCCCAATGTGACATAAGGCTGTTCTTTGGTGGCACAGGGCCAGGTTCACATTGAGAATAATAATAATAATAATAATAATAATAATAATAATAATAATAATAATAATAATAATAGAGCAGATAATCATAATAAATGGTCCTCTTCTCTGTGGAAGCCATTTCCCATTTGCTTATCAAACAGTAAATCCAATTACCTTCCTAGTATATCAGAAAGAGACATTCAGACTCTCTCCCTGATGAATATTGTTCTGGGTGGTGTCCTGGTGTTGTTGGTAGGACACAATCAGATTATGCTTTCCTTTGCAGTGGACTTTTTGTCCACTAGATGGCTCCGTGGGCCAAAGAAGGCTCCCGTTATGATAAAGCATGGTGAACAAGAGAGACGGTAGCCCTGTGCAGATGTTCATTTCATGTAGAAATGAACATGCCGAAGGGAGAACCTACACGCGTCCGTGGACCCTTTTGGACAGGAGCCGCCATGTGATCCAGACACTTTCCATTTTTATGGGCTCATATCTAGAGAATCTACATGTGTTTGGGCCTATGTGAAAAGTCCCCCCCTGGTCTTGAACATATGGGAAGGCAGGACCAGTGGGCCCAATCCCCACTCTGCGCATTCAAATTCGCATCAGCAGCAATGTTCTCAGTTAAGGATCCTGTTTGATTTAGGGATTGTACATAACGATCTGGTGGGGGATCTGAATGGCGGCTTGAGGTTGTCGTCTGCCCCACAAGCAAAGTTCTCATTGAGCCAACAGGTATACTTTGCACATGCTCAGTTGTTTTATGCTTACGTGACCAGAACTTGCTAATAAAACAGCTGGGACAACCAACAAGAGTCAGAGAGGTGCTCCTTGGCAGTGTTGCAGCTTTTCTCCGTGGCAACGTTTCCCTTTCTATCAATAAAGGTGTGTTGAAACCTGGAAGTGTCTTTGCAATATTTTGGCCACAACACTACTTTTGTCGAAGTTGTGGTCACTCATCTCAGCTCAAGCTGAAGGGGATAAGTAATTTATCCCCTTCAGCCTATATTTTCTAGAACTCTTTAGCTTACAGAGAGAGATGATGAGAGTGAGCGAGCAAGAGGACACTTTCCTGTCAGATTCCTAAGTGTGTAACGAGAATGTGTGTGTAATGAGAATTTCCAAATCATGTGATTTGGAATACTCTTCAAATACTTAAAAAGTTGTCACACAGAGGAGGGCCAGGATCTTTTCTCGATCCTCCCAGAGTGCAGGACATGGAATAACGGGCTCAAGTTAAAGAAAGCCAGATTCCAGCTGGACATCAGGAAAAACGTCCTGACTGTTAGAGCAGTACGACAATGGAATCAGTTGCCCGGTGAGGTTGTGGTCTCTCCCACACTAGAGGCCTTCAAGAGGCAGCTGGACAACCACCTGTCAGGGTTGATTTAGGGTGGATTCCTGCATTGAGCAGGGGGTTGGACTCGATGGCCTTGTAGGCCCCTTCCAACTCTGCTATTCTATGATTCTATGATTCTATGAATGTCTGCTCACCATATCATTCAGGAAAACATCACAAGCTCCTTTTGGGTGGGTGTTTCACAGGTACAGCATTGGAGTGTCTGCCTGTTCTGGATGGGGTTGCAGGTACATAGTTTGGGGGTGTTCCTAGATCCATCCTTGTCACTAGAGGCCCAGGTGACTTCAATTGCCTGGAGAGCCCATTTTCAAGTGTGATTTTGTGCCAGCGTTAGGGATGGACAAACTCATTGAACGAAATCCTAAAAAATATATATTCTACAAATGTGTATAAAAATAGCCTTTAGTTTATCCCATCTAGTTGCCAGTGTAATGACACAAGATTTTCTTCTTATAAATAATTTCTGCAGACACTGTTGCAAGTGAACATTTAATATTTTAATTGTTTTATATTAAATATATGCACAGGCCTTGCTTGCAACGTGCCCTAATTTTCTTTTTAGATGTTTTATTGTTTATAAATACGCACAGGCCATGCATGCAATGTGCTTTCTTAATTGTAATGAATTTAATTTTTTGCTGTCCCATTCATTTGCTTATATATGTATTGTTATTGATCTGTCTCTGTGCTCCAGGGGTCTCTGGTCCCAATCCTGTTCACACTCACACTTCAGCACTCCCTATGCTCAGCTGTTTACAGGTTACAGTAATCCGGAGAAGAGCTGTACAGGATTTCAGTGAGTGTATTAGCAGTACATTTGGGAAGGGAAGTGTGGATTTTGGCATTGTTGAAAAGGATGCAACAGGAGTTGGCAATCCCTCAATGCACCACCCTTTCGCTTCTTATTCCCGGAGTGCCATTAGGAAAAATTCAGATTCAATCTCAACGTAGATAATAGTTGCCACCCGCCCAGCGCCTCAAGGGAGGTCGTCCTTAAATCCTGCAGAATTACAGTAATCAGGTGGGGGGAAATTCAGAAGAGTTGCATTTATTCCTGGGAGACCTAGTTCCCCTCGGAACGCATGCCTGCCTGAAATTATATATGTTTTTAGTTAAGAGCCCAACACACTTAAATACTCCCTGCAGTGAGCAGATGCTAAGATCTATTTTTTTAAAAGCTGACAAAAATGGTTAGAAGAAACCTCTACAGACTTTAATCGTTGTTATTAATAAAATAACAACTTCTTTTAATTGGCAGGTATCTCATTGCAGGAGGGCCCTTCAGATAGCAGTCCCGGGTGTAACATCCTTCACGTAGCCATCGGGCCTTGAGAGTGTGCAGATCCTGCACTATGCAAAGGACACGTAAGCAGGGAACTCTGCAAAGAAATGCACATGGGATTGGCCTGATAAAGATGCTTTTGAGAGGGTAGGATCATGTATATCCAGTGAATCACTTGTGTGGACATAGAATCTACTGGTGCCTAACTGAGCCATTCATTACTGTTACGGAATAGTTGGCTCCAAAAGGGTCAAAGGTCAGCTAGCCCAACCTCCTTCCCAAAGTCACAACCATCACTTGAGTAGTCGTTAGTGCAGGGATGTGGAACCTTCATTAGGCCTGCAGAAGTGCCACATTTGGCCTGTGGAGGCTCCTTGCATTCTGGCAGGGGTAGGGGTTGGCCTTGAAGCTCCACCTACTGGAGGAATTCCCCTATGGAGGAATTCCTGCTGTTATCTCCAATCTCAGGTGGGAGATAACAGTGGGGATGTGGGCAGGAGGGAGTTTGATCAGTGGTGGGAAGAGTGGCGCACTCATCCCAGCAGTAGCTGAATCAATTTGGGGAATGTGCACCATGAAAAGATAAGGGACTCAGTCAGCACTGGGAGGTATGGACACTCTTACTAGTGCTGGAAGAGTCCTTTGGGATGGTATATGGGCTGCACAAAGCTAAGAGAATTCTCTGGCACAAAGAAGAGAAGAACTCCATGCTTCTCTCAGCCCGGAGAAATACAATACTGACAGGGGATGGAGTCATGACATCCATGACTGTGGCCATGGCCATGGATGTCATCCATCCCACGGAGGGCCTGAGAGCAGCAATTTTCCTCCATCAAGATATGGTTCTTCATGCCTGCCCTATGGAGAGAGACTCTGGTGGTAGAGCATATCCTTTGCATGCAGAAGGTCCTGACTTCAACTCCCAGAACCTCCAGCTGAAAGAGAATTAGGTCAAAGAGAAAGATCCATGCACGAGACCCCACAAATTATTGCAGATAATGAAGGTGCACACAGAGTGGTATGAAGAGTGGCCCACTCATCCCAGCACTAGCTGGGGCAAGTGTGGTGTAGTGGTTAAAGTGTTGGACTGGGAGTCAGGAGATCTGGGTTCTAGTCCCCGCTCGGCCATGGAAACCCACTGGGTGACTTTGGTCCAGTCACAGACTCTCAGCCCAACCTACCTCACAGGATTGTTGTTGTTGTTGTTGTTGTTATTATTATTATTATTATTATTATTATTATTATTATTATTATTTACATTTGTATACCGCCCCATAGCCGAGCCTCTCTGGGTGGTTTACATAGGATAAAAACACTTAAAAACAATATACAAAAAATTAAAATCACAAAAACATACAATTTAAAACCACAGAAACATACAAAAACAAACCCAGGCTAATTACATATTGCTAAATGCCTGGGAGAAGAGAAAAGTCTTGACCTGGCGCCGAAAAGATAATGATATTGGCCCCAGGCAGAGGATAACCTGGAGAGGAAGAGGATTATGTACGCTGCCTTGGGTTCCTTGGAGGAAAAAAGGCGGGATATAAATATAATAAATAAATAAATAAACAATAAATAAGTACATGCTTTAAGAAAGTACTAGTGAAGGAAAAGATTCTTGAAGAAAGATTTGAAGGTGAAAGAGAGGCTGACGAACAGATAATATTTCATGAACAGGAAGAAACACTGCAGCAGGGTTCAGAGACAAGAATCTCTGGAAGAGGAAGGACATCAAGAAGTAGTTCTTCATCTTGTTCTCCCTGATACAGTAGGTTACTACTGACAGTCATCTCACATTTAAAGATGCTTTCACTGGCCTGGTGAAGCCTCATCTGCTCACCCGAAACACCCATGCTTCTAAGTAAGTCCCACTTGGGTCCTATTCATGTACCCAGATACAACTGTTTTGTGTGATTGTAGAGGGCAACTCACATTTTAAAGTTTTGACCTGAGAGGAGCCTATATAGGTTACCTGCGGGATCGCCTTCTCCCATATAGTCCGCCTCGCACACTCAGGTCCTCTGGGGTGAAATTACTTCAGTCAGCTAAAACTAGGCTGACATCAGTTTCCCAGAGGACCTTTTCTTTTGTCGCCCCCAGATTGTGGAATGGCCTGCCGGAGGAGATTCGTAAAATTAACTCTCTGTGTGATTTTAAGGCAGCTTTAAAGACTAGCCTTTTCCGGCAGGCCTATCCAGATCAATGTGAAATCAAGAATTTTTAAGATGTATTGATTCCTGTTCTAATGTTGTTCCCTGCCTTGATCCAAAGGGAGAGGCGGGTAAGAAATAGGAAATAGAAACCAAATGCGGGTAAGAAATTTGGAAATAGAAACCAAATGCACAGTTACAAGATGGGGGATACTTGGCTCAGCAATATTACAAACGAGAAGGATCTTGGAATTGTTGTAGATCGCAAGCTGACTATGAGCCAACAGTGCGATAGGGCTGCAAGAAAGGCAAATGCTATTTTGGGCTGTATTAGTAGAAGTATAGCTTCCAAATCATGTGAGGCCCTGGTTAGGCCTCATCTAGAGTATTGCATCCAGTTCTGGGCTCCACAATTCAAGAAGGACGCAGACAAGCTGGAGCGTGTTCAGAGGAGGGCAACCAGGATGATCAGGGCTCTGGAAACAAAGCCCTATGAAGAGAGACTGAAAGAACTGGGCATGTTGAGCCTGGAGAAGAGAAGATTGAGGGGAGACATGATAGCACTCTTCAAATACTTAAAAGGTTATCACACAGAGGATGGCCAGGATCTCTTCTCGATCCTCCCAGAGTGCAGGACACGGAATAACGGGCTCAAGTTAAAGGAAGCCAGATTCCAGCTGGACATCAGGAAAAACTTCCTGACAGTTAGAGCAGTACGACAATGGAATCAGTTACCTAGGGAGGTTGTGGGCTCTCCCACACTAGAGGCCTTCAAGAGGCAGCTGGACAACCACCTGTCAGGGATGCTTTAGGGTGGATTCCTGCATTGAGCAGGGGGTTGGACTCAATGGCCTTGTAGGACCCTTCCAACTCTGCTATTCTATGATTCTATAATTCTAAGAAGTAAATTTATTATTATTATTATTATTATTATTATTATTATTATTATTATTATTATTATTATCCCCTATCTGTCCAATGCCCACAGAAATCCTTGGAGCGTATATCCAATGGTGCAGATCTCAGCCAATCAGAGGGAGAAGGAAGGATGTCACCCTATACAAGGAAGTGACTAACCTTAGGAGAGAAATTAACAAAGCAGAACTGAAGTCGCCGTATTCCGCTTGAAAAAAAACCCTGCCTTAGCCTCTGCCAGGTGTTTTATGAATAGAACCTACTACCTATCCGTATATAAATATCTATTCATGTATTAAGGCTATCAAGGTTCTCTTTGAAGAGAGGAATAAAACTAACGCTCATTCAGAGCTGACGGTATTGAAATTCCAAGCGGCAGTCATACATCTTTTAAAAAGAAAAAGAAAAATGTGATCAAAAGAAAGAGAGAGAGAGAGAGAGAAGGGGGGGGAGAGATGCATTTTCTGATATTCATGAAAAGCAATAATGCTAGCATGACCTTGCTTTCAAGTAGCCACTCTGTGAAATACCGGCAGAAGTAGCACGGATGCCAATTGGTAGGCGGGCTCCGGTTGTCACTCGTTGCTGTCCTTGAAAGAATAGGATTTTTTTTTTCTAATTCCATTGATTCCCTGAGGTTTGTAGCCAAGGTATATCAGCTCTACATCAAAGAGCTCTGACAGGACGTTTCACCCATTGGCCGCCTGCAGTATATTAAACCACACGCAGCCAGTATACCTACACACACTGTTATGCTAGGCTAATGCTTTGGGATTTTACTGCCAACCAGACAAGTGGAGGGATTTCAGAAGGAAGGCTCAGGCCCCATTCCCACATTCTTAAGTGTAATGGGAACCGCTGTTGAATTTCGCACAAAGCAGCGTTTTGCAATGCGTTTGGGGCTTCCCGCTTGAAAGAAACATCCGAAGAATCTCAAGGAAAGCAAAACTCATTTCGATAAGATGAGCAAAATTGCTCCGAGGATTTAGCACACATCCCTATCTGGAACCCAGAGCGTACAATAATGTAGGTTGTTGGTCAAGCTGTGATCCGGTGGATTATGAACTCACAGGGTTTCATTCAGTGATTAGTTCACATTTGTGTGAATGCAGCAAACGCCTTTATTTAATTATTTATTTATTACATTTTTATATCGCCCAATAGCCAAAGCTCTCTGGGCAGTTCACAAAAATTAAAACCATAATAAAACAACCAACAGGTTAAAAGCACAAATACAAAATACAGTATAAAAAGCACAAGCAGGATAAAAACTATGCAGCAAAATTTATATAAAATTAAAATACAGAGTTAAAACAGTTGATTCAATTCTTCTCCAAGGTATACCAATCTTCACTTATTTATTTATTTTATTTGTTATTGCATTTATATCCCGCCTCCTTCTCTCCACTTTATCCTCACAACAACAACCCTGTGAGGTGGGTTGGGCTGAGAGTCTGTGACTGGCCCAAAGTGGGTTTCCATGGCCGAGTGGGGGGTAGAACCGGATCTCCCAACTTCCAGTTCGACACTCTAGCCACTACACCACACTGGCTATAGGTTGTCCACTACAACTCCCATCAGCTGTAGCTAACAGTGAATGGTGAGGGATGAGAGTTGTAGGCCAAAACATCTGGAGGACCTTAAATTGCCCACCCCTGATCTATCCTTAAAAGGCAAGAGAAATGGAACACAATGGTTTCGATGCACTGAAATACAGAATTGCCAATTTGTTTCTTCTCAGCAAGGCTCCAATGCCTTTAGCTGTTTCAGTTCATTCATGATAGGTAGAAACTCAGCTGGTACCTCATTTCCTGGTGTGGAGGGGTGGTAATAGGAAATACTTCATGGTAGGATTTTCTGAATCAGGCAGCTGTTAAAGGTGCAGGAGCCTTGCCACAAAAAAAGTGGTAACACCTCTGAAACTATTATAATGACGTCCAAAATGGGTCCAACTAACGGTCGAATGGGACAAGAGATGAATTCTACTGCTCAGATTAATCTGAAGGGGGGGTGTTGCGGTTTAAGAAAGCACAATGTGCATTCACATTTTGTGTGGGTCCCAGATAGGGATGAGTGAGGAATTAACGGTTACGTTTTGGTAAGGATTTACCAAAATTCGCAAAGTTTTCCGTATCCAGGTCTTGAGGTTTAAACATTCCTGATGTGGAAGTGCCCAATAGGGCCAGGTCTTTGAGCGCTTAGATCTTAAAAATCTGGGTTTAAATCCTTGTGTATGCATCCATATTAGTGCAGAATTGGGTTGCCACCTCTTTCTTTCTGGTGGGCTCCTTATCTTTGAAAGCTGTAGGGTAGTCAGGTACATCATGGCCTGTCCATACTAGTCCAGTTCATGCCCATCTGGAATGGTTTGGGCGAGAGGCGGTTGTTGTGGGGGGGGGGAGGCGGAAATAAAGAAAAGGAAGATTACACCTGTGCCAGGCACACGTGCAATCCATGTGAGGTGGGGGTGGAGCCAGCCTATAAAGCCTCGCCCTTGCATGGCTCCAGGGGGCGATTTCGGGGGGCCCTCCCTTTAAACCAGTCTGGGACAAAACCAGTTGCCTCCATTGCAGGGGGAGCTGAGTAGGGATTTTCACTGGCTGCTAGTGAGGCTCAGGTTTTCGCCTACTCCATACTGGATTCAATCTTTAGAAAGGGTGGATAAATAGGTCAGTCTTAATGGCAGGGTTTGTGTGGGAATCGAGGGAAGGCAGAATAGGGACGGTGAGCACTCCGGCACCTTTATGGTGATTGGCAGGTCATAGGTCTGGCTCCTCGTGGGCTTTGCAGCTTGCGTGCCAGGATATGGTTTGCCTTTGGAGACCCTCTGGCCTCATCTACTCGGCTATGCAGCCAGAGTGGGGATGATGCAGAGCGGTCTCACCAAACACTGAAGTGTAGTTGAAAGGGGGGCCGGGTTACCCGACTCCGGTTTTCAACTGAGTGCCTCGCCTGGAGGGACAGGCTAGAGCCTATAGGTAAACTAAAGAGGTTTCCGCATGTCCACGCACAGATCCATGGTGTGAGCATCTCCATGTGTAAATAAAGAGGCCCTAATTTTACCCCAAAGCTATGGTGTCTGCATCTTTATTTCTGGGAACTTCCTTCTACCTTCGCAACTAGTTCTGCCTATTGAATTTGGATAGTTCATATGGATGCAAATTTCATTCTAGTTTGGTTTTAACAAGAATTCATCAGAATTTGCAAATGTCTTTATGAAACGGCATAGAAAGAACTTCAGATAATAATAATAATAATAATAATAATAATAATAATAATAATAATGGATGAAGTGAAACTGACAGATTTATCCATTCCTAGACTCTAAAGTTAATATGGCTAAACTCCCCTCAGCTTGCCTTACAACACATTTGGTTGCTTTAAACTCTCTCAGAGAATTCTCAGAGAAGTGTGAGTCTTTCAGAAGTTTTCCCGAGGACATGTGGACCTTATTGAGCAAAGACAATGCACTGGCTTCATGACCAAGCACATGCCAGTTTGCATGAATAAGGATCTGGGCACAGATTCTGGAAAGGAGCTAGGGGAAGCAATCTTTTTAACGTTCAATGTTTTAATCTTTGTAAACTGTCCAGAGAGCCTCAGCTATGGGGTGGTATTAAAATGTAAATAATAATAATAATAATAATAATAATAATAATAATAATAATAATAATAAAAATAAAAAATTATTTCTTGCCCGCCTCTCCATTTCGATTGAGGCGGGGAACAAAAATAAATGACAAAATATGTAATACTCAATTAAAACATAATATACATTGTTAAAAAATATCCTAAACCATGTCTGAGCCTTAAGATAATCCTCAGAAGCCCAGCATGTGAGCCTGTCTTTAAGGTTAATTAGATTGGTAGGTAGTAGAGACAGCATTTTTGATGGTGGCCCCAAATTTATAAAACCCTGCATATTTATAAAACCCATTTATTCCATCTCCTTTTAATAAAGATCCTGGGCTGAACTGATTCGTTCACAGTGTTGCTTCTTTTCAACTTTTGGTTTCAAAATGTTCTCTTTAGCGTTCAAATGACACAAGCATGGGGCTGGCTTTTTGAAAGGATTGAAGTGCTGTTTTAATTGGATTTCGTTGTATTGCAATTATGTTTTATTCTTTCCAGGCAAGCTACCTCGAAAAGGCTTTGCCATATTGTATTTATTCGAAATAAATACAATAAATAAATAAGCTCAGCTGGAAACCAAGGAGCAAAACAGGTGAAAAGAATGCCTCACTGGAAAAGTGGGAAGGGATCTGCGTAGCCGTACTGAAATGTCACCACAACATGACAACTTCGTTTTGTTCAGTCCAAAATACCCAGAAAGACAGAGCAGGTTGGGTAAGTGATATGTTCTCATCTGGAGCATTGGATAGAAGATGTGTGGTCTTCTCCAACATGAAAACATTGCTGAGATGTTTGCGTTTTCTGAACTTCCCCAAATAACTGGGAAACATAAGAATTGCCCTGATGAATTTAGGGATGCTCACAGGCTTGAACAAACATGGTTTTCTCTTCCTAAACTAGTACCTGGATTGGAATACAGTTATCCTCCCACCCACCACTTTCTCTTCACTTTGACAAATTTTGCGAGACATTGCTCAGAACAAAACTTGTACAAAACTAGGATAAAAGGCATACACAATCCGTATTTTAGGATAAAATGCATGCAATCTTTGTGAACTGTTCTTGAGAGCTTTGGCTACTGAGAAGTATAGAAATGAAATAAAGTAAGTAAATAAATAAATAAAATTCGTGGTGTGTGTGTGTGTGTGTGTGTGTGTGTGTGTGTGTGGAAATGTTCAAAATGCAAATCTCTCTGTGTGTGCTTCACACACAGAGCTTCGGCTGTTGGGTGGTATAGAAATGCAATAAATAAATAAATAAATAAATAAATAAATAAACCCATTTGGAGATGGATGCAGAAATGGGATTCAACGGGTTTAAGGAAGGAAAATGTGAAACTGAAATTTGTTTGGAAGAGTGATCCACCCATTGCTAGCAAGATCCAACAATTACCTGCCAGATGGAAGCTAACTCACAAGCAGGCCTTGATAGCAATGTCTTTTCTCTGTTGTTTGGTTCTAGCATTTGTTATTCCCAGGCAGATTGCTTCTGTTCTTGGAGGATCCAGTATAATTGGCTGCTAATTGCCACTCAAGAGGACTTGTCCTCCATGAACTTGTGAAAAGTCCTTTTCATGCTGTATGAGCACCAATGGCTCTCACCCCACCTCATGGCAGCAAATGTCATCCTTGTGCATTGTGGGAAGAAAGAGTCCTATTTCTCCATCTAGGGTGTGAGTGGTCCAATTGCCCTAGCAGTCCCACGGCGGCTATATTGATAGCAACCCCTTTTCTAAGGGAAGGAGAATGGCCTTTTCAGAAGCAAATACTTTGCTTGCCAAGGATAATTCTGTGGCTTCACGATTCCCTCCAAAGGTAGACGGTGCTACCGCGGGAATGGTTATTACCTCCTCTCTCTCATTTTGTGCGAATGGTTGGCATTTGGGGCTTTAGGAAGGTAGCAACTGCTTTGTGTAAAGAGAGACAGAGAAAATAATAAGTCAGCGGCTTGAAAGGAGCTTTAAATATCTCCAACCTGGTGTTTGTTCATGGGATTTGAGTTGGGCTGAGCTGATGTTGATCCCTTTGTGACCAGACAGTTGTGCGTGCTTTACTGCTTAGCGCTCCGGCTGCATTTAAGAGATAGTCTAACTGACAGGATGGCTATGACAGATTCCCATTACATAGGGTAACATGTGGAGGTCAGGATTAGGACTAACACCTGTTTGACGTTCTAATACAATCTTCTTCTTCTTTTGCCACAAAGTGCCTGAGGAGCTCTGTCAACACAGTGACGGAAACCCAAAAGCGTTCGCTGGAAGTTGCATTCTGGGTGCATTTGGAAATAGGGCTGATTTAGTAGAGCTGAGCCAAAAGGCTTCAATTTCCACCCCACCCTCCTGGGCTTTTGATGATTTTTTGGGGCAATGCCTGCAAAAATGATTACCAATGGCATATATCAATCTCTCTTTCATTTCTTAAGATGGCTTTGCTTGTCCTTGATGAGGTCACCATATAACCACTTGGTATAGTGATGTTACCTCATTTGCCACATGTTCCCTGACCCACATGACTGCTCTGAAAAGAACTGCACTTACAGCCAGTTGACCTTGCCTTCCCTCAGAGACATCATCACATAAAATCATATAATAGCAGAGTTGGAAGGGGCCTACAAGGCCATCGAGTCCAACCCCCTGCTCAATGAGTTCTGATTGTCTGCACAGTGGTCCTATTAATTTTCTGACTTTGGACTGCCTCCTCAGTTTGTTCACAGACAACTTTGGTCACTGCTACCCAATTTCTTATTTGGACTGCCCTGTTTGGATGATTAAACCTGCTTGCCCCCATAGTGACACCTCACACAGATTAGTCATAGTCAATTGTCAATAGTCATAGTCAACATGAGAGCCGGTTTGGTGTAGTGGTTAAAGTGTTGGACAGGGAGTCGGGAGATCTGGGTTCTAGTCCCCACTCGGCCATGGAAACCCACTGGGTGACTTTGGGCCAGTCACAGACTCTCAGCCCAACCTACCTCACAGGGTTGTTGTTGTGAGGATAAAATGGAGAGGCGGAGGATTATGGATGCAGCTTTGAGTTCCTTGGAGGAAAAAGGTGGGATATAATGCAATAAATATCCCATTTATTTGGACAACCATCTGTCAGGGATGCTTTAGGGTGGATTCCTGTATTGAGCAGGGGGTTGGACTCGATGGCCTTGTAGGCCCCTTCCAACGCTTCTATTCTATGATCCTATGAAATAAATAAATAATTGATTTATATACCACATTTTCCATAAATACGTAGGGCTCAAAGTGGTTCCCAGAAAATAGAACCATATGAATAATATAATAGTATAATATAATGTCAGAACTGATTGTAACACCTATATCATCTGTAAAATATGTTGGATGTCAGGATAATGCTAGCTCTATTCAGGTGTTCTGAAACAGTATCCATGGCTTGGAGCTCTTGACACCAAACCTTCCTGCATTGAGCAGGAAGGTCTGACAGGGAATTGTTAAGTACGTTTGGCTCACAGCCCTCTGCACAACTGGGAATCCCACACGTTCAGTGAAACACACAAAGTTTTGCTTAATTTGCTTTTTCTATCCTATATTAACAACATTCCTTAACAACATGACAGACAGGTAAGAAACCAGCAAAGGTCAGTACGAAAAGCAAGATCCAAAGATGGTTCAAGCACACAGAATCTCACAGAGAGGCAACCAGGCAACCAGGGAAGATGGAGAAGAGACATTGTTCCAGCAACTCTGCCTGGAACTGAAAGCTTTTAAGCCTGAACATTCAGAGTTCCATCCAGCCATCAGAGACACTGGAAGGAAGGTCTTACTCATGAGGAGAGCTTTACTCATGAGTACTCCTTTACTCAGGATGAGTCTTATTCCTGAAGCAGGGACTTCTTTGTGTGGTGGCCAACCCAGCCTGCATCTTTAGACCCCCTCTGCTCCCTTGCACTAGTTGTTAACTTGGCTGGTGCTTCCAAATTAGGAAAGGGACCCTGCACATCTTTACTGGGCGGTTCCAATACTATCTCTCCTGGACCAGGATCCATCTGAGAAGCCGAGATCCATCTGAGCTGCCTCATGGACCCAGGAAATGGGCAGATCCTCCAAGATCTTCATCGTCAGGCTGGCCTCTGAAGGCGATCACCCTAGGGAGGATTTGACATGGTAGCTAATTATGCACTGCATGAAGGAGCATTTCAAATGCTTTCCCAGGTTTTCTAGCTTCCACTTGAAGCCACTGACCTCTAGGTCCCTGAGCTGGAGAAGACATCCTCTCTGATTTCAGGTTCAAGGAGAACTATCTGTAGTAGTCCTGACCCAGACCTCCAGATGGAGAACATCCATTATGTTTCAAATATTAGAGGCCTTACTTCTCCTTTCTGATTTGGCAAAGGTCTACCTTGCCTATCACAAAAGGAAATACGTGGCAATTGCAGCTGTATTTCAACCCCCCCACACCTAAAAAAAATTCAATAAAGCACTTGCAATTGTGACTGTGAGGCGAGCTAATCCATTGGATGCTTAACGCATCCATATGGATTGCACAAATTCTGCTATATTATAGTAAAATGCACATCACTTCCAATAAAGGGAACACATTTACTATTGATGTGCTATAAACCACAATGCGAGGAGGGGGGTTATTGCAGCCTTGGGTAATAATAAGCCAGTTAGAAAGAGATGCAGCAGCCTCGCCATAAAGGAGCCGCACTTCAAGCCATTATTCTAATGCCCTCAAATGGCGGAGTTCAGTGAATGCTTTTGCAAATTAATTGTGCAGCATATCTATAAATATATTATTAATGCACATAATAATCCATTGACAAGCAATCTGTATCTTGGTGTGTATATACACACACATCTGTTAATGGGTTCCAACTTCAGAGAGGATATTTAGGGAGGGTTCAGAGACCTGTAATTAAAGAAATGATCTCTCTCTCTCTCTCTCTCTCTCTCTCTCTGTGGGATTACTATTTTATTAGCTTGCCATGATGTATGGGACCCATATGGGGTGTCTTCTTTAAAATCTTAGCACTGGTCATTCTGATTTTTGACATGGGCCATTTCTCAACTGTGCAAATAGTAACCAGTTCGAAGAAAGTTCCAAAGAAGAACTAAATGAACAGTGAAACTGCAAAGCTGACAGGTAACACGTGTGCGTGCGTGCGTGCGTGCGTGCGTGCGTGTATGTGTATATATATATATATATATATATATATATATATATATATATATATATTGTTCCAACACTCTATGCCTAGCACTGAAGGCTTTTAAACCTCCCTTTCAGAGCTCCACCCAGAACACAGCTGTAGGCCATCAGTACCACCTGAGGAATGGTCTACTTATGAGCAGAGTCTTCCTCATGAGTATCCCTTTACTCATGAGGAATCTTGATTCCTCAGGTGGGCACTTCTGATTCTGGTAGCTGGCCCAGATGCCTGTGCTCCCTCAGGCTAGATGGCCATTTGGTGCCTCTCTTGGAGTCCGACCAGGGGCTAACTATGCTGTGAGTGGCAGGGCCAATAGTCACTTCCTCCTTGAGGTCCCAGGATCAATGTTCCTCAACACAGAGAGCTCCTCCATGATGTTTGGCTCCAGGTCATCATCTGAAAAGGAGACCTTCAGAGTAGGCATGACAGCATTATGCCCACCTTTAAAGCAGGTCACACCAAAGAGAGACTTGGGTACCTCTTACGCAGATGCCGTTCCTCTGTGGACCAAGAGCTTGGTGGCCACGTTGGTCTTGCAACATGTCCATGTCTCTCATCCACGTGCTCAGCCTTTTGAAACCCCCATACCGTCTGGAATTTCACAGAGAAATTACCCTGCAGAACTTCCATCCCAACATAGCTGCAGTTGATGATACACGATATACCACTGCTATGCTTGTTTTAGTGCCATGATGTACCCTTGTTCTGGGTAGTATTGGAGCAAAAACACTACCTGGGCCCATAAGGGGGGAATTGTTGTGGGGGAAGATGGTGACCCCACTGGCACATCATCCATGGGGTCCATCCATACCCAGCCCTCCTGGATTGTGTGTTGATGTTAAATAACCAAAGAGTCACAATCTATGTTAGACTCCTTGGTTAATAACATATTGGCCTGGTTCAGACAACACACTAAACCATGCTGCTTAACCACAAAAGGGTTAAGGGAATGCATTACGGTTATGCATTCCCTTAACCCTTTTGTGGTTAAGCAGCATGGTTTAGCACCTTGTCTGAACCAGGTCATTCTGTGTAGCTGCTTTCTCCAACCTGCTGCCCTTCCAGATGTTTTTGACTTCAACTCCCATCAGCCCCGGTTAGGATGACCAATGGTCAGGAATGCTGGGAGTTGTAGTCAAAACATCCGGAGGGCACCAGGATGGGCAAGATTGCTGCCTAGTGCCTTACATACTGTTGCAACGCAGTAGAAGCGAATGTGAGTTGTCCAGTTTGACCCCCAGAAAGAGCCATTTTAGCAAAAGTAGCATCTTCGCTAAATCCATTGAAGAGAGTCACAGCAACACTGCCACCCGCCACCCCCAGCACCCACCACTGGCTGGAGATCCCAAGCAAGGCGCTCTCAGGCATATCCTCAGACACGAAAAGCAATCAGTGCTTGGAGTGTGCCCTATCAGCATTTCCACAGCACCAGAGAAGGATGGGTTGTTTGGGGAAGCCTTTGCATGTGGAAAAATCACCCCCCCCCCGCTGCCACCAATCCCTCAGTGCAAAGCATAGGCAACACTTGAACTCCAAGTAATCTCTGGACTGCCTTTCACATACGTCCCTGCTCCTTCACATCAACCAACTCAGATATATATTAGGGATGTGCTCCGCTTCTAATCGGACCGGAGAAGCAGGAGCGGAGCGGGGGGCTTCGCCTGCCCTTAAGGCGGAGGCGAAGAGGATTGGGGGGCCGGCGGAGCGTGGCGAAGAGGATCGAGGTGAAGGCGGATCCTTCGCCTCGATCCGGAGTCCGCCGGAAAGGTAAGTGGGGTTTACCGGGCCCTGCCGCTGTCGCTGTCGCCCATGCGGCGACGGCGGCAGGGCCCGGTAACCCCCTCCCCGCCCTCCTCTCCCTTACCTGCCTCCATCCGTGGTCCGTCAGCGTCTTCAATTGAGCCTGCGGTTCCACCAGGAAGCCTGGGCCGCGGCCCAGACTTCCTGGTGGAACCGCGGGCTCAATTGAAGACGGCGACGGACCACGGACGGAGGCAGGTAAGGTCACCCTCTCCCTTGGTCCTTTACCGGGCTCTGCCGCTGGGACTGCCTTGAGTCTTGGCGTGCGTATGTATCCCTGGACAAGCTATCATGGTGGCGAGTTTGAGATTTTTAACGTGCAAATTGACGGAGCTATGGAAAGGGGTGTGAATGGGGTGCCCGGTTTTCATAAATTCCCCAAAACTCAGGGGATGATGGGACTGCCTTGAGTCTCGGCGTGCGTGTGTATACCTCCATGAGGTGTCATGGTGCCAAACTTGAGGTTTCTAACTTTCACAGAAAAAAAGTTGTATACTTTTTTAGCTTAATGCAAGCCTATGGGGGGGGGGGGGGAAACGGAGCTCCGATCCGGATCTGGAGCTCTGAGCAGAGCGGAGTGGACATAGGCGGAGTGGGGGCGGGGCAGAGTGGCCCGATCCGCAAATCGCGGATCTGGAAGTGAAGCGGAGCGGGGGTTCCGTGCACACCCCTAATATATATATATTTAAAGGCCTAGCCCAAGAGAAAAAGAAAAGCACACAGTTCCTTTTGTTCAAAGATCAGTTCCCCCTCTTCTGTTTCACCGTAATAATGCTTATCAGTATTATAAAGGGCTTCTGAATATCCAAAGCACTTCAACATTCTCTATGTTGTTGTGATCTTTACAACAACCCTGTGAATCTGGTCAATGTTTCAACATTGTCATTCAGTTGTTAGCTGTAATAGTTAAACCTGGTTGTTCCTCCACTGCTCTCAACTGTATTATCTCAATAGTGTTTTATTTTTCTACCAAGAAGTTCAGGTTTTCCTGCCTCCATCCATTTTATCCTCACAACAATCCTGGGAAGTAGGTGATGGGGTGGGGGGTGGGGCTCTCTGCCCCGGAATTATCTGGTAAACGCGACCATCCGTGAAGCATTCGATCTTCCAGAGCAGAGATTGGCCGCTTCTAAACCCATCAAATAATATCAGCGTGAAAATATGCCCAATCGGAGCGCCTAACATCTCCGAAATTATCCTACCATTTTGTGTGTGTTTGTGTGTGTGTGTGTCTGGTGTGTCTAACTGAAAACCACCCAATAAGGAACATGAGACGATGGGGTGGGGTAGTTTTGATAATTGATGTTGACATCTGTGGCTAACCAATTAGGAATTGCCCCAGCACTCTCCCGCCCTGTTCTGTTCTCCTCCAATCAGAGTGTTTGGGCGAGGGAATGGCAGTTAGTGAGATTAGGGGGCTGTTGTTTGCAAAGTGAGATTTAAAGGAGTGTGTGTGTGTGTGTATGTGTGTGTGTGAGAGAGATCTACGAGATCTGGTTGCGTGTTTCTGCTCGGACTCATAGATGTCAGCCACTGTGTGAAAGTGCTACTGAGCTGACTGAGTAAGCTTCTACACCTGAGTCAGACAGGCTGTTTTTCAGTTAAACTATGGCTCCTATTGGCTAGCTGGGCTTCCAGTACAGGAGGAGGGTCCTTGTCGTCATTCTCCTCCTCCTCCAAGGCACGTGTACTAGCCTGCTAGGGAAAGATGTTGTTGCCTTGACTCGCCTCGCTCCAATGCCTGACTGACAGTGGGGGAGGGGTGCCCCTACTTCTCCTCATCCTCATCTTGCAAGCCTCCTGCCCTCTCTGAGAATGCACAAGTTGTGTGCCGCTATTGTGACATTTTGCTAATAAATATTTACTTAATTATTGTGCTAAGTGCTTACCCCACTGCTTTGTTTCCTCTCCCTCGCCATACGGATCAATGCACGAGAGGTGCCTGCGAGGACATTTGAGTCTGGACTTTAAAAATTCCCCATAAATCACTGCATGCAGGTATCTGCTCCACAGTTGGCAAGCCTAAAGCCCTCTTTGAAAGCTGCCATGGTGTCAATTTCCATGTGGTTATCTTCAAAACTGAGGGAGCTGAGAGCGTTTCTATTAATTCCCAGTGATGAGAATGTATCCGGTTACCCGAAAACAGAGTGATTTTTCATCAACCTATCTGGTAGAGCAGAGAGGGGGACCTGCTCCAGAAATCAGGGCAGAGAATCACCTCTGTGGAGGTCTGGCTCGAATTTTGAGGTGGAGAAGACCCAGGGCCTTGCTAGACCTACCTGAAAATCCGGGCATGTGGAGGGGCCAGCCTGCACTACAAGTAGCGTGGGCTGTCGCTTCTATCCACACGTCAGACGCGACGGGCTGCAGGAAAGCCCCATCATGTCTGCCATTTTGTTTTACTGCTTAAAGGGCTGGGTGCACAGGAGCGCACCTACGACCAAGGCAAAAAAATTTTTTTTTAAAGGGTTCCCTGCTCCCCCTCCTCCTGATTCCCCCCGCAATTTCCGCTTCCCCCCCGCAATCTCCACTTCCCCCCGCGATCTCCGCCTTACCCCCGCGATCTCCACTTCCTGCCTCCATGATCCCGCATTTCCCCCGCGATCTCCCCACCCCTGATCTCTCCCCCTTCCCCGATGGGCCCAGCACTCCTGCCGCTTTTCCCAGCTAATGAGTAATTGCAGTAGCTGGGGGAAAGTGGTGGACCTGTCTACACGCCTGCGGTCTCAGGCTCAGCCCGAGACCGTGGGAAATACTGGGCCACAAGCAATGCCAGTTATCCCGGGACATGGGAGGGTTACCCCTACCTGAGCCTGTGCATCATCTGGATGCACAGGGGCGGGCCCAGGGCTTGCACTGGGCTAACCCGTCGTCTAGCAAGGCCCCCACATTGCACACCCCTAGTAGGTGATGCTGAGAGAGTAACTGGCCCAAGATCACCTGGAAAGCTTTGTGTCTGAACAGGGATTTTAAGCCATTTTCCCCTGGTCTGACATTCTCACCTTCTCTGCTCCTCATAGATCCTCCATACCACCTCTGCCATTAAAGATTCCGTGCATGACCACCCGTATTTTGTCAAGCGAGGCCAATAACTCCCTAGGTCAACCTTCCCCAACTTGGTGCTCTCCAGATGTCTCATACTGCAACTCCCGTCATCCCCCAGCCATCAAAGCTGGCTGTAGGATGATGAGAATTATAGCCCAACACACCTGGAGGGCAAGAGGTTGGGAAAGGCTATGACCTGGAACAAAGTCCCGTGCCATTCTCCAGGTAGCAGTTCCGGCATGAATGCTGTGAACTTTAAGCTGGAGACTCTTTAAGCTGGGTGTTAGAGATGAGGGATCTCCATCCCAGCTACTCACAGTTGCCCACTCTTTCAGATTCAATACAGTGTTTGAAACTAATACGCTACTATTCGGAGGTACACTGGCTTTTTTCATGGAGCTCTTATTTCATTGGCATCATTCGTGGGCCTTCCCTCCACTTATTTGTCTACCTCTCTGTTCTCCATGAACTGGTCCTAGCCAAGGGTGGTGGACAACTCAGGGGAGTCCACACACTGTCTGCCACTACACCATGAAATTCAGCCGCACAATGGTGGCAAATAACTGATGGTCGGTCACTGCTGAATTTTAGTGGCAAATCTCTATGGAGCTTGAAAACAAGCAAAGTTTATCCTTTTCAAGGCTCCATAGTGGCTTTCCACCCCCATCGAGGCCTTAGCTAGACCTAAGGTTTATCCTGGGATCGTCCTGGGTTCATCCCTGTTCATGTAAATGACACACAGGATATCCTGGGAGCAGGCAGGGACGATCCCTGGATAAACCTTAGGTCTAGCTAAGGCCTTAGTTACAAACCATGGTGGGGGCTGCAGAAAAACAGTGGGTGGTGGTAAATTTTAACATGCAGGTGCTCATCATGAGGTTCATCATGAGCCATGCCCCCAAGGAGAGTCCAAACATCCAGGCGGTGGCTGTGATCCATATCAACAAACCAGCTTTCATCTCCTCCAAGAGATGGGTTCTAATTCCCCATTTCAGACCAAGACATCCCAAAATACGTTGCGTTACGATAGGGAACCGTACAGTGTTCCTGGGAAAATTGGCGCCCCTTGAACTACTGTGAAGATTTCAGCTACGTTCAGAGAGAGCAGAGAAGTCCGGGTGGGGTGGGGGCAGATAAAATCACCCCTGCTGCCAAAACAGTGAGAGGGAGTCCTGGTGCCACTACACTGCTGCAGAAGAAGAGCTATGGCTGCTACGATAGTCAGCCTCCTTGTTAGCATTCGATGTGCCTTGCTGACATTTACTGTAATGCTTGCACCCAGCCAAGAGTTATTGTGTCGTCGTCCCCACATACATATAGCCAGCCCTCCTCTTGGGTCCCAATTGCTGAGCTTCCTATCCTTGCCCTTGAGACATGGTGTCCTCCACGCAGCTCCGCCAGCCCGGAAGCAGCTCTTCTTTTGGGAATCGGGACACAACGTGGCTCCCATTCCAATCCCGGCAATCGGGCCTAGTACAATAATAGACGCCGAAGATGAGCAATAAACAAGGCTGCAGTGGGGCGAATGAGTGGGGGGAGGGGAGGTAATTAGCTAAAATACCAAGAGGGCGGCGACCAGGGAGAGTGTGACAGAGATAAATGATGAGCGGGCTCGCACCCTTCCAAAGACGAGGCAGTTGTGATGCCGAGAGAGTTTCACACATGCGGGGGGTTTCTTTCTGGAACGCTGTGCACGACCCATGTGCTTATTAGCAATCTTAGTAAAGCTGGCCGGTTCATAGGCAACACACCCTCAAGCAGCACTCAGCAAATTGGCTTGGCTGATTATTATTTTGGGTGCATCCCATTTGACAGACAGCAGGTTATCTCTCCCCCTAACCAGGCTCCCCCCCCCTCCGCTCTCGCTCTCTGTTTCGGTATTGCATAGGCTTGCATAGATCAACTTCTCTCCACCACCTCCTCCCAACCTTTCTCTATTCCCCTTCATCATGAGGTCAGATCAACCCTCATTTTCAAGGTTTCTGGAAACGTTCAGAAGACGGGAGAGAACAGCTGCAACACTGAAGAAGGGGGATAGAAACCACAAGGCAACAAATCCTGGTGTGCCTAACCTAAAGGGGATGGGGTGTGTGTGGGAGAGAGAAATACCTGCCCACCTCAGCCAGAGGCAAAGGCAGCAACCAGGATTAAATTGGACTTGCAAATAAGTTCAAAAAAAATTACCACCCTGCAGAAATATATTATAGTCTTCCGCCTGCACATAACAGACATTTTGTTTAAGCTCTGATACACATGCAGCACAACCCCAGACCGTAACCAACAAGACCAGATTTTGGACAAGATGAGATTCTCTGGCAGTTCTCTCTTAGGTAAGTGAAGCTGCAAATCTGGCAGTTGTCCAGGACCCAGATATTTATTTTGCCACAAACTGCCGTTTCAAGAGTGTTCAGACTCAATAATAATGCTGATGCCACCTTGCAACTAAAACATCACTCTGACGGTGCGCCTGTGCTCAGGTATCACCAAGTCATTACGCTCAGAATGCAAACACGAAAAATGGAACATCACAGTGTGGAAATATACCTTTGTTACAAACCACTGAAATTAATAAGTGGAATCATAGCCAATTATTTTGTCACACCTTGATTGAAATGTGGTAGGGTCAACAGAAGCCGCATAAAAATGCTTCACGCAATGAGTTGGCCATCTTGCACTAGATCAGGGGTGCAGAATGTCAGGAACCCTTCCATGGGTCTCAATCCAGGCCTGTGGGCTTCCCAGAATGCCATGCCCCTTTCCCCTAGGCCTGCCCCCTTTCTCTCATTCACTGATTGGTTGGCTTCCCAGCATCTGAGCAGGCTTTCCTCCATTATAAATGGTTTAAGTGCCACTCCTAAAGCTTAGTTAATGAGAGTAAAAAGATTTAAGCTAAACTATGCTGGTTTAGGGGGCATTTTGGCCCAACCTCTTTTACCTTTCACCCGGCCCACTATTGGAATGTGGTCCCAGAGAGCTTCTCTAGAATGGAGTTTGGCCCCCAGACTGGAGGTGGTTCTGCACCCCTGCTCTAGATCAAATTCAGTTTTCTTCCAAAGCGGTGAGATGCTGGTCCCACCACGAGTAACAAAAGGGAGGCCATCGGGCCAGAGCAAGAGTGAAGCCTTCTACCGGGGCCACCTGAGCTATCTTGGCAGCTCAGGCTAGAGATGTGGTCCACCCGGGAGAAAGTCAACATCGCAGTCAAGGCTGCTAAACTTGGTTAAGTCAGCATGCAACACTGTATCCCCCCCCTCCACACCCTCCGTCTTAACAAGGCCATGATTGGTTTCCTAAGCAATTGTTGGCACCTACCTGCCTTTTAAAATCAAATAATAATTGAATATGAGCCAGAGCAAGGCGAAGTGAAGGAGATTTAATAAAGAGCATCTTCGCTGCAGAGGGAGTTTTGCTTTGGCAGCGATTGTGTTACTAATTGATCCGCGCGTTGCCCGAGAGCGGCCACAGACAACAATTACACACAGTGCTGGGGGATACAAACAAAGAACACAACTACCTCCTCGGCTCTCGCTGTCCGCTGGTTTCACTTGGATCGGTCTATTCATCTGCGAGGAAACACAAGGAGAGAGAAGAGAAGCACAGTCAGCAACAGCTTTCACAAACCGCCCAAATGGGCCAACAGTTCAGAACATCGCCGTGCGCAGCTCATTTCATGAGGGTGCGCCGGGATTGATTGATTTTGAACAATGAACATTTATTGAATACTCAGCCATAAAAGACATTCTTTTTATTCATTCATTTATTAAACACTGTAGATACTGATGCCCTACTCTGGGTTTGGCTTGCCTGACCATGGGAGGGCCACTGCAGGAAGAGGGGGAGAATGAGGAGAGGTTCCTGAAGCCCCAGCATTGGTGGGGCTTTATGGTGACACTGGCCATTTCATTCTTGCTGCTGGGAGAAATGATGCTCTCTTGGAGACAGAGGTTCTGCGGAGTGGCGATGGGGCAGCCGGAGAGCCGTTCCTGCTGTGTTTGGATCCCCTTCTGGATCCCTACTCAATGCCCCCTTCAATTCAGCACATATTGCTTGAGGCTTTAGGGTGTGCCTGGGCACACCCAGCACACCCCTTGCACCCGCCTATGGTTCAGAACAGGCTACCGAAAGCTACATAATCAGTGCGGCGTGTATTTCCTTCCTCTGCGACTACATCCTGCAAGCATGGGCCTCGTTTCTGTTGCATGACTCAAGCGAATGAAAATCCAAAATTCTAGTCCTTTGGGGCTTGAGAAGAAGTCTGAAACCTCGTGGACTGAGCTAGGTGAGATCTTGGATATGATGCGGGAGCTGAACAGGGACCACAGTGGCTGAGGCATTGAGGCTAGGGTGCTCTCAAAATAACTTCTCTGCCTTCCTCCCCTTGCTTGAAATCTCATACATGCAAACATGCATAGCATGGAGAGGTTTCAGAATGTACAACTTCTTCACTACATCTCTCTCTCCTCCGCAGCAAGCCACCTAGGCCGTGAATTTCTGCTATTTATAGTAGAGCACATGCATTATTTGAGTTTGGGGTGAGGGAGATACCCATGCATATCCACCACATGAGGGCTGTGGAGGCGCTATGCCCAAATAGGATATGTAAACATGTGTGAGAGCGCAAGGCTGTGCATTCTAGTCCTGCGATCCATGATGCCCCTTGCATGAACACCCAATTATTCTTCTACACTTGATAACTTTACAGTAGAAAATCAGCTGTTGAGTGCATGAAGTCAAATCCACTGAAAAAAAAACCCTGAAACTGACATATTTGTCCATCCTCAAATATGTCAGTTTCAGTTTTTTTCAGTGTCTCATTATTCCAATGTTAAATTCATTTTGTCCTGAACTTTAAGAATTCTTCCAATCTTAAATCTGATTTGCCCCGGAAGTCTGAGATTTTATTTTTTAAAGGTTGCATTCCCCCAATGCATGCATTTTTGTACACAATTTCACAAGGACTTTTACAAGGAACATTTTTAATGTTATCATAGAATCATAGAATAGCAGGGTTGGAAGGGGCCTACAAGGCCATCGAGTCCAACCCCCTGCTCAATGCAGGAATCCACCCTAAAGCAATATCTTAAGCAATATACACATTTTTGCATGCATATTTATGTAATGTAATATTTTTGTGCGCATATTTGATTGGAGATTTCCACTGCAAATTCTAAGTTTGGAAAAATGTGGATTTCAAAGGATTTGATCTACAAATTGGTTTGAAATTGCAAAATCAGGTATCTTTGCATTAAAATGTGAATCAAACAACATTTCTCCCCTGTCCCTAAGTAAAACTCAGAGTAGACCCCATAAGTCTGAATTGTGCTGTCCCCTGCTCCAGCGGCACATTTTAAATAGGCAAAATTAAGGTAAAATGCAATCTGAACAAATATCTCTGCCATCCCTAGTTTGAGGTGATAGAAACTTTAATCTCTGGTATTGTATCTGTGATAGCCTAGAGAGATGGGCAAACTAACTGCAGCCTAGGTTGCCCACTGCCCACTATTCACCAGACCCCCCACCTGCTAGCCAACCATTTGTGGCTGTAATTTTGTGCAAATTGCCCCTTTACGACCGCCATTTATGCAAACAACACTTTTATGAAAAAGGCTGAGCTGCCATTTTTATGCAAAGTGGGGTCATAAGCAAGGGAGCAGGGATCTGTGCACTTGCTCAACTCAGTCTGTACCAAGTTGGGCAAGCATTATTTATGTATTTAAAACATTAAAGGCTTTGTTAAAAAGACATGTTTTCACTTGGCACCGGAACAAATCAGTGTTGGAGCCAGTTGGGCCTCTGAGGGGAGGGCATTCCACAGTCGGGGTGCCACCACAGAGAAAGCCCTCTCCCTTGTTCCAACATAGCGTATATGTTGCATTGGTGGGATGCGAAGAAGGGCTCCTCCAACAGATCTCAAGTCTCAAGCAGGCATATATAGGGAGAGGCGCTCCCTCAAGTATCGAGTTCCCAAGCCGTTTAGAGCTTTAAACATTATTACCAACACCTTGAATTCCGACCGGAAGTATATAGGCAGCCAGTGCAATTCCTTTAAAACCGGTGTTATGTGGTCTCTGTAAGATGTACCCACCAGCAGTCCAGCTGCTGCATTTTGCACTAGCTGCAACTTCCGAGTCATCCATAGGCATCTATGGACTGGCATCTGGCGGCCAAGCTTTGAGCCCCTCCTGGAAGCTTGCACTGTTCCTAGTGGCATATAGACACCACCTTTGAATAGATTCTGTTGGGATATTTGGGGCCTTGCTAGACCCCGCTGGATAAGCCGGCAGGGAGGCGGGGCGACGGCGCGCTAACTATAGCGCGCCCCGCCCCGCCGCCTAGATGGCCGACGCATAGGGACTACGGAAGCCCTGCAGCGTCGGCCATTTTTGTTGTTGTTGTTGTTAAAGGGGCCACGTGCGCCCCAAAGACTCCGGAGAAGGTACGTGGGTTTTTTCCCTGAAATTATCCGTCCTTCGGCCCCATCCCTGGTTATCTGTCCCTCGGCCCCATCCCCGCTTGTCGGTCCCTCGGCCCCATCCCATCCCCAGTTGTCTGTCCCTCAGCCCAATCCCCAGTTGTCTGTCCCTCGGCCTCATCCCCGGTTGTCTGTCCCTCGGCCCCATCCCATCCCAGATGTCCGGCTTCCTCCCCCCTCTCCTGCCGGTCCGGCCTTCCCCCCATCTCCCCCCCAGGATCCCCCCGGCCCGATGGGCATAGCACTGAGCGCTGTGCCCAGTCCGTAGCTTTTCCCGGCTACTCGTGAGTAAGCAAGCTAAACGTTCCGCAGCCCCAGCCTCAGGCTGGGGCTGCAGAAAAGGCACGCCATAAGCGACTTCGCTTATGGCGCGTTAGGGGAGGCTTCAGCGCGGTCTGGGCCTGGATTCCCCTGTGCGTCATGTGGATGCACAGCAGGGAAACCGGGCCTCAAAGCACGCTAAGGCCTCATCTAGCAAGGACCTAGGTCTACTTTTATTGAGGGAACCTTTTCAGTGGTGGCCCCCCAATTATGGAATGATCTCCACAACGAGGCTCTCCAGGTGTCAACGTTGTTCATAGAATCATAGAATGGCAAACTTGGAAGGGGCCTTCAAGGCCATCGAGTCCAACCCCCTGCTCAGTGCAGGAATCTACCCTGAAGGATCCCTGATAGATGGTTGTCCAGCTGCCTCTTGAAGGCCTCCAGTGTGGGAGAGCCCACAACCTCCCTAGGTAACTGATTCCATTGTCATACTGCTCTAACAGTCAGGAAGTTTTTCCTGATGTCCAGTTGGAATCTGGCTTCCTTTAACTTGAGCCCGTTATTCCGTGTCCTGCACTCTGGGAGGATGGAGAAGAGATCCTGGCCCTCCTCTGTGTGACAACCTTTTAAGTATTTGAAGAGTGCTATCATGTCTCCCCTCAATCTTCTCTTCTCCAGGCTAAACATGCCCAGTTCTTTCAGTCTCTCTTCATAGGGCTTTGTTTCCAGACCCCTGATCATCCTGGTTGCCCTCTTCTGAACATGCTCCAGCTTGTCTGCATCCTTCTTGAATTGTGGAGCCCAGAACTGGCTGCAATACTCTAGATGAGGCCTAACCAGGGCCGAATAGAGGGGAACCAGGACCTCATGTGATTTTGGCACCAGGTCAAAAATTTTCTCTTCTCCCAGGCAGTTCACAGCATAGGTTGAGTTTTTAACTGACCCAGAATAGTTGTTTTAAATGGATATTTTATCAATTTTTTTTATGGTTTTTATGGTTTAAAATTTTGTATATCTTTTTTAATGTTCACTGTTTTAATCTTTGTAAATTGCACAGAGAGCTTCAGATATGAGGCAGTGTATTAATGTAAATAATAATAATAATAATAATAGTTGCTAGAAGGTTGTATTTTCATATATATCTATATCACTGTTTCATATGTATTCATTGCTATGGATGAGTAATAATAATAATAATAATAATAATAATAATAATAATAATAATAATATTTCTTAACCACCTCTCCCTCTAGATCGAGGCGGGGTACAACACAAATGCAAAACACCATAAAATACATATAATTGATTAAAACATATAAAATTAATACATTATTAAAAAGTGCACATTATTAAAAGGCATCTTCAAATTCAATTGGGTAGGACTGCTGGAAGAGATCAGTCTTTATGGCTTTCTTAAATTCTGGAAGCCTGTTAAGTTGACGAATCTCTCCCGGCAAGCCATTTCACAAACTGGGAGCAGCAGAAGAGAAGGTCCTCTGGGTAATAGTTGTCAGCCTTGTTTTTGTTGGCTGGAGTCAATTCTTCCGAGAAGACCTGAGCGTGCGGGGCGGATTGTACGGGAGAAGGCGATCCCGCAGGTAGAATCATAGAATAGTAGAATAGCAGAGTTGGAAGGGGCCTACAAGGCCATCGAGTCCAACCCCCTGCTCAATGCAGGAATCCACCTTAAAGCATCCCTGACAGATGGTTGTCCAGCTGCCTCTTGAAGGCCTCTTAATTTCACAAATCTCTCCCAGCAGGCCATTCCACAATCTGGGAGTGGCAGATAAATATCCTTGAATGTATAATACATATATAAAAATCCACCCTGGAAAAAGAATATCTGTGACTTCCCATCTGGACGTGCAGTCATAGCTTGACATGGCAGTTTTAGGTGACGATCATCCATCCCTGGTGAATCAATCCTATGTTGTCATCAGGACTATACCAGCGCTGGCATTTGCCCACTTTGTCATGAGCAATGCCACGGCACTGGCCTTTCCCCACTTTTTCAGGGTGTCTGAAATCAGGGAGCTCCAGATGTAGCCATCTCAAGCTGCAAGTCAAGCCTCTTGCAATTTTTAATGCAAGTGTGATTAGAACTGCAGTCACATTACATCTAAGCACGTTTTCCCTCTTGAGACATGGAGACGGCGAGAGCTGCTCAGCCCTCCATCATGTTAACCTACTTGTCCGCCACTTTGATAGCTTCTAAATGCTAAATATGTTTGCAGAGCAATTAGAATAAATCTAGATAGTGGTTATGAAATGCTTTCGAAAACGCTACAACCACTAAAGATAATGAACAGAAAGGAAGGAAGCAATGACCCCCCCCCCCGCCAACCTTACCGTCTGACAGAGACCAAGAATGAACTAATTCTGGCGAATCTGGATGGGGAGGCCGTGAGGCTGGATGCATGGTTGATGGAGGGATGAACAACAAGGGCTTGAGCATTTCCACCTGCCTCATCCCACCCATTGCTTTGGAGCCGGATAAAGCCTGCTGCCTGAAGGCCAAAGCCGGAAGGGGTGCTTCGTTGGGAGACGCAAAGTAATGTCAAATTTTGTGGGTCTCTGAGGCTTGAAGAATGACTGGCAATCTCCACCTCAGGTGTGAGACAGGGAAGGAACTAGCTGGGTGTGATGGCATGGGATGCTGCAACCTTGATGAAGCTAAGCGGGTCTAGGCCTGGTAAGTTTCTGGAAGGGTGACTACATGGGAACTCCATGTACATTGATTCCTGCATTGAGCAGGAGGTTGGACTCGATGGCCTTGTAGACCCCTTCTAACTCTATGATTTTATGAGAGGAGATAGCCTTCATCTCCCCCAGTTCTCACCAGTGAGGGAGGCGGCTGCCAGCCAACCTGTATTTGTAGGCTAATTGTGGAGAACCCTCCTATGGAATGGAGCCTTCTTTATATGTATTAACAATTAAAGCCGTAAACGGCTTGGGGCCAGGCTATCTGAAGGAACGCCTCCTCCCATATGTACCTGCCCAGACCCTAAGGTCGTCCTCAGGGGTCCTTCTCCACGAGCCCCTGCCAAAGGAAGTGAGGCAGGTGGGTCCCAGGAGGAGGGCCTTCTCTGCTGTGGCACCCCGGCCGTGGAATGAGCTCCCTAAGGAGGTTCGCTTGGCACCTACATTATATGCTTTTAGACGCTAGGTGAAGACCTTTTTATTCTCCCAGCATTTTAACAGTCTATAAATAAATTTTAACTTGGTGTTTTAAATTCGTAATTTTGCATTGCTGCTGTTTTTATCTGGTTGTGCTTTTATATTGTATTTTATATTATGGTTATATATTGTTGTTTTATACTTTGAATGTTTTTAATTTTTGTGAACCACCCAGAGAGCTCCGGCTATTAGGCGGTATAGAAATGTAATTAATAAATAAATATAAATAAATACATATATGTGTTAATATTTTTGTACTGTACTTTATTTCCTCTTCTGTTTAGTGAGGTTTAGTTAAGTTTATTTGTACTATTTATTATATACTTGTTTTTCAACCAAGAATTCATCTGCCAACACTATGGTTATTGTCATGTTTGAATATTGTTGTATTTAGGGCTGTTTGATACCTTGTAAATTGTATTTATTGTTGTTCATTTGTTATGTTGTGAGTGGCTTTGGGTACAATTTTGTGGAAAAGCGGCATACAAATAAAAAGATAGATAGATAGATAGATAGATAGATGTATCAAGATGATTTGTGAGTGATGCTTTGATGGTCAGGGATAGCTAGCTGTCAGCTGTGCAGGGCAATTCATCACCATTTGTATCCACCTGCATCGACCATGCTGGAACATGGAGGAGCGTCACCCAGCCCAGGAGTATCTCAGCTCCTTCGGCCTGGAAGAGATGTGGTGTTGTTGACAAACCTGTTGTCCAACTTGACCTCCTGGAGGACAAATCTGCCTGAGAGACCCCTGCCCTGCCTTCAGGTAGACCTCTTGGTGGTCTGAAATAGTCCATTCCCAATGAGCACAGTAGCGATCGTGCAGTTGTTTCACAGCGATTGGAAGTTAAACAGAATGGGTCCCATTCCGTTCAATTTTCCTTTGTTATGAAATGAATGGATACTCCATCCATACCCATTCATCATGCTTTTGGGGTGGGCACCCTGTCTTGCTCCATCGGGACAGTTGCTCTCAGTGGTGACCTCCTGGCAGGATTTAAAAAAAAAAAGAGAGAGAGATACTAACCATGTTTTCTTTTGTTTTAAAATCCCCCCAAGCCAAAATGTCAGCAATGGAAATGGACAAACTTCTTCGCAATCGGATTGATTAAAAGGCCTAGTGATGGCACCACCCATCAGGAGAGCTGGGACAAGGGCTGGGGCTGGACTAAAGCAAGGGAAACTCAGGTTCAAGAACCTCAGTGAGTGACCTTGGTGCCAGTTGCACACTCGCGCACTCATTTACCTCCCAGGGCTGTCGTCAGGATAAAATGGAAATGAGAGGAGAATCATGTACACCATGGCAATAATCTTTGAGAAGGGGAAAGATTAAAATATATGCATAAACTAATAATCCTTTTCGATTATGTCAAACGATGTGTGTGTGTGGAGGTTTCTAGGACTTTCGGGATGGGTTCAGCATATCTGCTACCACCTGGCCAAAGTAGGGAACGGCAGGGACAGCACCAATGCCACCTAAGGAGTCCTTTTTTGCACCAATAGCCAGGTCAGGGCATGTCATCGGGGGGAGGCTGGTGGCTCCAACTTCGTTGGGGCAGAGATTCTGTTCTTGGTTTTAGTTACAACTGGACAGAAGTCTAAAGTTTTTTTTCCTCCTCTCTCCCAATCCCCTTTCCTTTTGTGTTATGTTTTTCAGATTGTAAGCCTGTGGGCAGGAGCTGTCTTAAGAAATTTTCTTGTAAGCCGCTTTGAGATTTGATTTGATTTGATTTATTACATTTATATACCACCCCATAGCTGAAGTTCTCTGGGTGGTTTACAACAGTTAAAAACAGTGAACATTAAAAAGTATACAAAATTTTAAACCATCAAAATATAAACAGTATGAAAATCTTAGCTAAAGGGCAAGATAAAAGTGGTATAATAAATAAATTAAGGTGCTACCCAAGGTGTTGGACCCATTTGAGGATAGCAGTCAGCACCTTACAACTTCCATCTGGTTGTAAATAAAACCCAGAATGGAAGCTCCGCCCCGCTGAAATTGGACCCACCAGCCTCATAGAATCATAGAATCATAGAATAGCAGAGTTGGAAGGGGCCTACAAGGCCATCGAGTCCAACCCCCTGCTCAATGCAGGAATCCACCCTAAAGCATCCCTGACAGATGGTTGTCCAGCTGCCTCTTAAATGACTCTAGTGTGGGAGAGCCCACAACCTCCTTAGGTAACTGATTCCATTGTCATACTGCTCTAACAGTCAGGAAGTTTTTCCTGATGTCCAGCCGGAATCTGGCTTCCTTTAACTTGAGCCCGTTATTCCGTGTCCTGCACTCTGGGAGGATCGAGAAGAGATCCTGGCCCTCCTCTGTGGGACAACCTTTTAAGTATTTGAAGAGTGCTATCATGTCTCCCCTCCATCTTCTCTTCTCCAGGCGAAACATGCCCAGTTCTTTCAGTCTCTCTTCATAGGGCTTTGTTTCCAGACCCCAGATCATCCTGGTTGCCCTCCTCTGAACACTGATCACATGCCACAACTCTGATCACATGCCACAACTCTGATCACATGCCTCCCCTGCACGTGATGCTCCCTGAATGCTTCAATAGCTTCCAAGTCAGGCTCACTCGCTCCTTTGAGCAAAGAAAGGTCTTCCTCTTGAGGCCAGCAGACCACCTCTGCCTCTCATCTTTGCCTTCTCCCCCATTGCTTCTCCCTCTCAACTTTGCCAGACCCCAATTTGGCAGCCTGAAAGAGATGGGAGCACTTGTTGCAGGAAAATGGCAAAACTACTTCACGCATGGACAGAAGAGCTCAGCAGATCGATGTAGAGGTTCTCCTTGGAACATGTGGGAAGAAAAGCAGGCAGACAAGGCTTTGGAGAAGGACAGGGAAAGCGGGGAAATGCTTTGCAGAGGAAATTAAAAAAAATACGAAAAAATAACCCATTGAAATTAATAAGTAAAAGCTGAGTGTAATTTAATGTACACTATGATTTCTGCACTTGACAATTCTTTTACAGAGCAAAGACACACAGAGCCCATAGTACAAATTGAGATCATCTTGACATGAAAGACACCAATTATGGGGAGAAACACTGAGAGGGAAATAATTAAGTTTCTTTTCTTTGTGGAGGGAATCCTCCCCCCTCCCAATCCCTGAGAAAGAGAGAGAGAAAGAGAGAGGTCTTGGGCATAATGTTGTGTAGAACCTCCCTCGGGGATGGCCCAAGGTGACTTGCCTGCTGCAGGTGAATTAAAATTTGTGACTGTCCCCAATATTATGTCTTCTTGTCCATGTAGGTGATGGAGGCCGTGTCCTGACAACAGTGTATCAGCGGTGCCAGCCCTGGATCACCGCATTTGCGTTCCTTCATGCTATCCTCATGGCAAGGAGGCACAAGTGCAGGGTTTGCTGGAAGGAACTGCTGCCACCGTGCCCGTACACCTGCGGCCATGCACTGCCGCGCATCATTGCAAGGGCACCAGGGCACGTCCACCCCCCAACTTTTAAAACTTTTTAAAAACTTTTTGGCATTTATGCATCTCTCCAGTATGCCATTCTTCTGCTCCACCGATGGCCTTGTAGGCCCCTTC
Source organism: Elgaria multicarinata webbii (assembly GCF_023053635.1). Lineage (NCBI taxonomy): Eukaryota > Metazoa > Chordata > Lepidosauria > Squamata > Anguidae > Elgaria > Elgaria multicarinata. Next base: position 116,843,549 of record NC_086176.1, on the reverse strand, counting down.
CAACTCTGCTATTCTATGATTCTATGATTCTATGTCATTCTATGGGTAGCGTGGCATACCTCCATGTCCCCATGGTTTTTAAAAATATTTTTCCCCTTTTTCAACCATTTATATGCTTCTCCTTCTGCCATGCTGGAGAAGTGCCCACTCCCTCCCATCCAGCTGATGGTGACCAATCAGGGGTCGCCATCAGCTGGGACACACCTCTGCTGCAGCTCCGAAGCAAGCCAACAGATGGCAGATGCCATGGTCACCTTGCTCCAAGTGAGAAAAGTCAGGGAAAGTACACAGGTTTTTAAAAATCGGAGTGTCAGAGGAAAACCCTGGGATGGCTCTGCACTGGTGCCTGCATCATATAAACTGTGGATCCACCCTTGGGCTTTCACCTCATCAAGATGTACCCCAGAAATACAGATGCATCATTTGAGGCATTCTATCTTTCTGAATTCCAGTAAGAACTGTCCTGATCCACACATCTCAAAAATCTTCAAATCATCTCAGATTTTCCTCTTCTCTAAATGTCGTGAAACACTTTTAAAAATATACATTTAATTATGCATTTTGGGAGGACATATGCATTTAAATAAATACATATTTAAATGATTGCTTAAATCTGTGCTTTGATATATATTTTTCTGCTGGAAACCTACACATTAATGAGAAAAGGGCATGGAATGGAATTATTGATAAATATGCAAAAGTGGCACAGACCTCCAAATACTCTGATGTGACCATTCATAATCAGGAAACTGGAGGTTTCTTGTTTGTTTGTTTTAAATTTCATTTGTAACATCCCTCACTTTGTGGAGTAAGAAAATCCCCCATAGGGCATGTGGTTTTGCCCACAAGACTTAGTTTTCCCGGGGACAACTCTTCAAAGAACCCTTCCTACAAAGTGACAGATAAATGTCTCCATTGGTTTTCTCGGGGGACTGCTTTGAACAATTGCCTCCAGCAGAACACAGATGGGGGGGGGGATCAAAAGCCCAGGCTCACGGGGGACTCTTGGAGCTAGAACCTCCATGGAAGATGGGCTTTTGCCCCACAGCAACAAGTTTCTGGGAGTAGCCTTTGAGAGTGGGATGAAGTTTGGAGGTGGGTTTTGAATAATAATAATAATAATAATAATAATAATAATAATAATAATAATAATAATAAATGAACTTGGTCCATTTCTGAATTTAGCTGAGTTGGGCTTGGGAACACTCTCCCAAATCTACCATCAAGACTATATTTTCAACCACAAAGACTGTGCAATATTCAGCTGAGTTTGATCCAATGTAAATTGTACCTAGAGTAGACCCACTGGAAAGAATGAGAACTAATTTAAATAAAATTGGATACAAGGCTTTGTATCAAAACTGTTGTTGTTTAACAAGTACTATGCATACTGTATTTTTTCGATTGTAAGAAGTCATCGATTGTAAGACGCACACTAATTTCAGTACTACCAACAGGAAAAACAACAACCCTAAGACACACCTGCGATTCTAAAGATGCACCCCATTTTTAGAGATGTTTATATGGGGAAAAAAGTGTGTCTTAGAATCGAAGAAATAGGGTAATAAAATCCAGACCACTCTTCCATTTGAAACTATGGGTGGACCTGACCACAGTACAGGTCTGGTCAGCCTACATAAGGCCACTGCTGGCTATAGCTCCCTGCTGAGACAACATCCTCCTATCATCCAGCCAGGAGAAGGACCCACTTGGAGGTCCCCAAGGTCCTACTTTCCTCCTGCCTTGATCTCCTATCAGGTTCTCCTGTGAGTCTCAAGGAACCACACAACAGGACATAGATGAGGATAATTTTGTTCTCCTAGTCGCACATCTAAAGCTGACATATTCAAGTTAAAGATGAACATGCATATACACACGCACACACACACATACACATGAACATCAGAACACATGGCTCTCTCCCCACCTACCTCTGGCCATACCCTCCCCAAGCTCACAGCAAACACGACATCATTTTTCATGTCCAATTACAGCCGCGGCGGTGCCACCGTTAAAAGACAGTGCAGGTACTCCTGTCAGAAAAGGTTTGAGTTACAAGAAGCGATGAATTACAGCAAACCCTTTTTCAATTCTCTGCAGAAATGAAATGTCAGAGCTTGCCGCTCTGTATTTCTGAGCACCATCAGCTACAGGCCAGCAAAGGAATTAGACAAGGGACAGGCGCTTCACGGAATTGTGATTCCCCCCCTTTTTAAGTCAGTCTCTCTCTCTCTCTCTCCTTTTGCATTCCTTCCTTCCTTGTTCTTCTCCCTCTGGCTTTGAAATGAATTTAGAACAAGGAGAAGGATCACCTAGGAGAAGGGAAATGAAAATATAAGAAAGAACCTCTCTCACTCCCTCTGCCTCCCTTTTGCTTTCTCCCCTGTCAATTTCGTCTTCTTTCAGGGTTTAATTTCTTGTTTTAGAAAACTTTTGGAAATGCATCTTTTTGAAGTTGCTCATATTACCTCTCCCCTGCCCTTTTCTTTAAGTCTTAAAAAAAAAACACCAGAGAATTCACCCACAGTAATATAAAGCAGACTTTTTCTTGGATAAAATCCAACTTACATGTTTTTAAAAGATCACCTTGGAAACAAATGTGTGTTTGTGTGCGTGTGGGTAGTTTGATATTTCCCTTCAAGCTTTTTTAGTAGTTCAATCACTATATCACTATATCACTACTACCACCATCACCATCAATCAATCAATTATGTATTAAATTTATATCCTGTCTTTCCCCTAAAATAGTTTTCCAGATGGCTAACTATAATAAAATCCAGCTTTTAAAAACAACAACAACGCACACCAGAGCAATTAAAAACAATTAGATAGCACCCACCAGTTAAAAACTACTTTAACAAACAAATCATCTCAACAGCCAAAAACCTGCCTGAATAAAAATGTCTTTGTCTGCCAACAGATGGACGATAGAGATAACTTGGTCTCCCTGGGAGCAGCCACTAAGAAGACCATCTCTTGCATTCTCACCAAATGTATCTGTGATAATGGTGGGAGAGAGACAAGGGCCTCTCCTGAGGATCCTAAAACTTGGGCAGGCTAATATGGGACAGTGCAGTCTTTCAGATAGCCTGGTCCCAGGTCACATAGGGCTTTATTGGTCATAACTTAAGCAGAACTTCAAATTGTGCCCAGATATGAACTGGTATCCAGGGAAGACATTTTAAGGCAGGAGTCACCTGCTCCCTATAACTGTCCTCAGTCAATTGTTTGGACTAGCTGAAGTTTTCAACACTTTTCAAAGGCAGGGAATGTGCTGCATTCCTGAAACACAGGAATTCGTGTTTAAGTTTGAATCCAAGTGTACACCCAAACTGTGAACCTGAGTCTTCAAGGGGAGTGTAATTGTACCCAGCACATGTGGAGTCCCTATTCCCTGATCTGCCGTTCGACTGACCAGGAGCACTTCTGTCTGTTCTGGATTAAGTTCAAATTTGTTTGCCCTCATCCTATGCATTACTGTTTTCAAACTTCAACAGCTCCCATGGATTTTGATGGAAAGGAGATATTGAATTGGGCGTCATCAGCATAGTGGTGGCACTGAAATTGAAAACTCAGGACACACTCTCCCAGTGCTTCCATGCACATGTTAAATAAGATTGAACCTTGAAGTGTATCATAAGCCAATGGGCACAGCATCAAACAGGAGTTCCACAACTCCATCACCTTTCAAGAGCATCTGCAGCCACTATAAAGCAATGCTTCTAAATCCTGTCCCAGCGAGGTGGTCCTGAAGGATACCATGGCTGATGGTATTGAAAATCACAGCAGAATCAAAAGGTCCATGCTCCCTCTACCTAGTTCCTGTCATAGATTATCCACCAACCTGTCTCTGTCCAATAAAAAGGCCTGAGCGGGTTTATTTTATTTATTCATTTAAAACATTTGTATCCCGCCCTATATCACTAGGACCTCATGGAAGCGTACAGATAAAATTGTACAGATAAACTTCTTCATTCAGAAACGTCTGGAGCTAAGATGTGGTAACATGAATGGTCTATATTTTCTTCCCATGGACTACAATTTTTAAAAAAAGCTCTCTTGGAAACTTTATCTAGATGTAATGGTATTGGAGAACAATTATTGTTTCACCATCATCACTGCCATAGAGTAGGACTTCAAATGTATTCTATCAAGTCCAGGGGGTTGGACTCAATGGCCTTGTAGGCCCCTTCCAACTCTGCTATTCTATGATTCTATGATTCTATCTCATCTTTGGTCAGATGTGTTCCATTGCTCTAGCTGTTGCCCCATTTGTTACAGTCCAACTATCTGGAGGCCACCAGGTTGGGGGAAGGCTGGTCAAATCACTACACCATACCAGCTCTGAGTACACATTCTCACCATCCCTCTTTGTTGAAGCTTAAGTTATACTTTCCTCAGAGCCTGGATCTATTCCTTGGAGTATTGATAGTAAGAATGTATAAGAAATGCGTTTCAGTTCATTTTTTTTAAAAAAAATCAGGATTTATCAAGTTTGCACCAGCTGGATTGACATGAATACAACCTGCAGTCAAAGTCCATTCATTTCCAAGATGGCAATAGGATTTCCAGACCCAAAAAAAAAGTGGTAAAAAGCATGTCCACGTTTGAAAAATGCACATTTAAAATGCGTACTTTCAGAAAATGTGCACAAATATGCTTTAAGCAGTGGAAGTAGAATGCGTTATTTCAAGGATATGTATTTTACCTTTGGAAAAAGTACAAACAGGTTTTCATGCAAAACCAAAAACAAGACCAAAGCTCAGTCTTATATGGACAAGCCAGAATGAGTTTCATGAGGCAATTTGGAGAACTCCAAGGGAGCTCACATTTAGCTGATTCGCACACCCTTAGGATGAGTAGATAGAGCGAGAGAAAATGAAACCAGGTCCAAAGACTCCATTAGAATCATAGAATAGCAGAGTTGGAAGGGGCCTACAAGGCCATCGAGTCCAACCCCCTGCTCAATGCAGGAATCCACCCTAAAACATCCCTGACAGATGGCTGTCCAGCTGCCTCTTGAAGGCCTCTAGTGTGGGAGAGCCCACAACCTCCCTAGGTAACTGATTCCATTGTTGTACTGCTCTAGCAGTCAGGAAGTTTTTCCTGATGTCCAGCTGGAATCTGGCTTCCTGTAAATTGAGCCCGTTATTCCATGTCCTGCACTCTGGGAGGATCGAGAAGAGATCCTGGCCCTCCTCTGTATTACAACCTTTTAAGTATTTGAAGAGTGGTCCATTCCAAAAGGACCAAGAAATAGATAGGATGATACAGATCAAGGTTGACTTGGATCATAGTGGTTCCCATAATATTTTATCAGGCAAACCCAATGAACAGTAGTTTACCATATGATTAAGCTGGGGGTGGGTGGTAATATGCCTTCTGCCCTAGGCTCACTGTGGTTACCAGGGGAGGGGCAGTTTATTCATACATGGCAGTGGTGTGTGTGTGTGTGTGTATTTGTGTGTGTGTTTGAATGGGGAGGGAACACTTTACTTTCACACATATGAATAGCCGCCATCCATTCCTGCAGGAAGAGTAAAACACGACCCTTTTCTCTTTACAGACATCCAGTCCATCAAAATGATGTGTATTTCTGCTAGCAGGTTAATAAAAGACATCAACCCACTTAGTCCTGCAAGAAAAAGCAAGAGAAAGGAATTGCTTGGTGGGGGTAGGAGAGAGGAAATTCGCTCACTGACTCCAATGGCTCAAATTTGCAACACAAACACGCACCTCTGCACACACACACACACACACACGCACCCGCCCTTCCTCATCTGTCTTTGGTACCAGGTGGGGAAAACTCTGCCAACCTCTTCCAAATGGAAGAAAATAACATTGGCGAAGCATTCAAAACTCTTTAATTGGCACCTAGTGGAGTGAAACCCCTACAGATACCCACCTCTGGTAAAATGCATACCAATGAGGTTTAATCCATAATAATGAGGTGGAGTTTGCTGCATCATTAGTATGCATTCACCCAAAATTCCCTCGACATTGAACAGAAACTAAGGTTTCTTTTTTCTTTCTTTTTTTTAAAAAAAGAAACTTTGTCCAAACTAAGGGGGGATATTTTATGTGCATTATTAATATGCATTCAAAGGGGTCTGCTGCTCATGAAATAGCTGCTGTGGTATGGTACTATGCTCTCCACAGTGGCAGGGTCCATAGAATCATAGAATCATAGAATAGTAGAGTTGGAAGGGGCCTACAAGGCCATTGAGTCCAACCCCCTGCTCAGTGCAGGAATTCACCTTAAAGCATCCCTGACAGATGGTTGTCCAGCTGCCTCTTGAAGGCCTCTAGTGTGGGAGATACCACAACCTTCCTTGGTAACTGGTTCCATTGTTGTACTTCTCTAACAGTCAGGAAGTTTTTCCTGATGTCCAGCTGGAATCTGGCTTCCTTTAACTTGAGCCTGTTATTCCGTGTCCTGCACTCTGGGAGGATTGAGAAGAGATCCTGGCCTTCCTCTGTGTGACAACCTTTGAAGTATTTGAAGAGTGCTCTCATGTCTCCCCTCAATCTTCTCTTCTCCAGGCTAAACATGCCCAGTTCTTTCAGTCTCTCTTCATAGGGCTTTGTTTCCAGACCCCTGATCATCCTGGTTGCCCTCCTCTGAAAACGCTCCAGCTTGTCTGCGTCCTTCTTGAATTGTGGAGCCCAGAACTGGACCCAATACTCTAGATGAGGCCTAACCAGGGCCGAATAGAGAGGAACCAGTACCTCACATGATTTGGAAGCTATACTTCTATTAATACAGCCCAAAATAGCATTTGCTATTCTTGCAGCCATATTGCACTGTTGGCTCATATTCAGCTTGCGGTCTTCAACAATTCCAAGATCCTATCGGTCCAACTGCCATCCCCTTTTGTGATGGAACCCTAGGAACTGTGTGGTTTTTGGTCATGGGGATGGGTTCGGGGTCACAATTACTAGCACAGAATTCTGAGGACCTTGCCAAGCTGCTGTTCCCAGAATTCTTCAGGGGAAGCAATGCCAGTTTTAGTGGTCTAAAACAACATACTCATACCAATATCTGCCAGAGGATTCTCAGCCCTTGGCCAGACTTGAAATCCCAGAATTCTTGGGGCAGGGAGCCAAGAAAATTGGTGTACATGGGATCTATGATTCTTTTTTGACTCTCTCTCTCTCTCTCTCTCTCTCTCTCTGTGTGTGTGTGTGTGTGTGTCTGTCTGTCTTTTGAATAGAAAAAGAGAGAGGTGCCTAACTCAAAATATGCATGAGGTCAGCTGACTACAAAGGTAGCACAACTATCCTCCCGCTTTCCTGATGAAAGCTGTCATTTAAAAACAAGGAGGAGAACAGAGGCTTATTCGCCACGTTCCATTAGGCTCATAATTTTCAATAAACAAGGAGTCGTTTCTCTGCCCGAGGTAGGTGTGCGGTTAGACTAATTGGAAATTAGCAGTGTTTTCTGCTCCAGAAAGAAAGAAAACATCTTTGATCTCCACAGTACGAGACCAGACATCAATTTAAGCTGAGAGTTTTCAAACAATGTCTTATTGGGATTCCCACACTACTACTACTACTACTACTACTACTACTACTACTACTACTACTGCTACTACTATATCCCATGTTTCCATTTATATCCCAAAGAATTTCAAAAATTTAACTAAAGCAACTGCACTAAGAGGAGGGCAACCAGAATGATCAGGGGTCTGGAAACAAAGCCCTATGAAGAGAGACTGCAAGAACTGGGCATGTTTAACCTGGAGAAGAGAAGATTGAGGGGAGACATGATTGCTGCTGGCCATCTGCACACAAGGAGAGTATCTTCTATATATCATGTGGACATACATTCTAATGCATCTAGCACTCTTCAAATACTTAAAAGGTTGACACACAGAGGAGGGGCCAGGATCTCTTCTCAATCATCCCAGAGTGCAGGACACAGAATAATGGGCTCAAGTCACAGGAAGCCAGATTCCGGCTGGACATCAGGAAAAAACTTCCCGACTGTAAGGGCAGTATGACAATGGAACCAGTGACCTGGGGAGGTTGTGGGCTCTCCCACCCTAGAGGCCTTCAAGAGGCAGCTGGACAACCGTCTGTCAGGAATGCTTTAAGGTGGATTCCTGCATTGTGTAGTTGGTTGGACTCGATTGCCTTATAGGCCCCTTCCAACTCTACTATTCTATGCTTCTATGAATGCACATCCTGTCCTGGAACTTCAGGGCCCCTCTGGGTTCATCCATATATGCGAGTCAGATGGTGGTGTGGAAGATGAATTGATTGTGAGATAGATGCATTAGAATGTATGTCCGCATGATATATAGAAGATACTCTCCTTGTGTGCAGATGGCCAGCAGCAATCATTCTCAGGGGTAGGCAGTGGAGCACTGAATGATTTGTAAAGGTCAGAGCCTTCAAGAGCCCTTCCCTCCACCATCTTTCATATAATCTTATTTTGGAACTTCTCATCTATTTGTGCATAGCATGTGTGGAATGCATCCCTTTCTCTGAGGCAAGGTGCAAGTAGGGGGAGTAAGGAATTACTGGGAATGGATCCAACATTCTACTTCCATGAGAAAATATTTCCCTCTCTGTCTCTCCCAGCATAGTTTTTATTTTTGGTTTCTCCTTTTTTTTGCTTGGTTCTACTGACCATTAGGAATGCCACCAGGTAAAATCAAATGAGCAACTTCTTTTGTTTTACATTCGATGGCTTTCTATGGGCAGTGATTTGAATTATTATTATTATTATTATTATTATTATTATTATTATTATTATTATTTTACTATTTTCTAAACTCCTCCTTCATCCACAAAGGATCCCAGAGCCCTGTGTTACCGGCTACTAGGAGGAGGGCTTTCTCCGCTGTGGCACCCCAGCTGTGGAACGAGCTCCCAGAGAAGTCCGCCTGGCGCCTACACTGTATTCTTTTCGTCGCCAGCTGAAGACCTTTTTATTCACTCAGTATTTTAACACCTAAATTTAAACTTTGCTGTTTTGATTCTGTATTTTAATCATATATCAATTTCTGCTGTGTGGTTTTATCCTGGTTCTGCTTTTTATATCGTATTTTGTATTTGAGTTTTTAGATTGTTGGATGTTTCATTAAGTTCTAAATGGTTTTAATTTTTGTGAACTGCCCAGAGAGCTTCGGCTATTGGGCAGTATAAAAATGTAATAAACAAACAAACAAACAAACATCAAATTAGATAGAATACAACAACAACAACATTACAAAAATAAGCGGCATAACACTATTCAACCAGCAAACAAATAAACTAACAGTCAATCCATCTGAAATCAATTTAGACGGAGTTTTAAATTTAAAATGTCTTGGCAAACAGAAAAAAAAAAATTTGGTGTTGAAAGACTATAGAGTAAGTGTCAATTACATCTCTCTCAGGAGAGTATTCCAAAGTCATGGGGCTAATGCAGAGAAGTCCCTCTCTTTCATGAATGCCTAATGCACCTCTCTTAATGGTAGTACCTGGAAAAGTGTCTCTGATGAAGATCTTAATGCACAGACAGGATGACATGGTAGGAGATGCTCCTTCAGATATTTGTCCACTGAGCAACGTAGGGTTTTAAAGGTAACCACTAGTACTTTTATTGGGCTTGGCCATGAACTGGCTGCCAATGCATTTATTTATTTATTTATTACATTTATATACCGCCCATTATCCAAAGCTCTCTGGGCGATTTACAAAAGTTAAAAACAGTGAACATTAAAAAGAAATATACAAAGTTTTAAACCATAAAAACATAAAATACGTACAAAAACAGACAATATCCATTAAAAAAAAACCTAATCCGGGGTCAGTTAAAAAACTCAGCATATGCTGTTAAATGCTGTTAAATGCCTGGGAGAAGAGAAAAGTCTTGACCTGGCGCTGAAAAGATAACAATGTTGGTGCCAGGCGAGCCTCATTGGGGAGATCACTTCATAATTGGGGGGCCACCACTGAAAAGGCCCTCTCCCTTGTTGCCATCCTCCGAGCTTCCCTCGGAGTAGGCACCCAGAGGAGGATCTTAGATGTTGAGTGTAGTGCAATGTCATTCTTTCAGAACTTATGTAATGTGACTCCATCTAGATACTCTCGTCACAATTCTATCAGCTGAATTCTGTACCACTTTGGAACTGTTTTCAAGGGTAGCCCTGTGTATAACACATTACAGTAATCCGTTCCACAAACGTTATGGAGATGGCATATTTGTTACTGCTCTCTGGGCAGTTTACAACTAAAACCATAAAATCCAGATTAAAACCTTAAAATCACATAAAACCAGAATAAGTTACAGTCCAGGGAAGGCTTGTTTAAAAAGATATGTTTTTAGGAGGCGTTTAAAACATGAGCACAAATGTGATAATTTGTCGATATTTTCAGTGGACACATAGGCCGTAGCTAGACCTAAGGTTTATCCCTGGATCATCCAGGGGTCAAACCTGTTCATCTAGGTGATACACAGGGGATCCAGTGCTCAGGCAGGGGCGAACCCTGGATGATCCCAGGATAAACCTTAGGTCTAGCTGTGGCCATAGTCACTCTTGCGCTTGGATTTTTGCAGGGGGCATGCCGGCATGTTTTGTGAGCAACAAAAAACATTTCGTATATCCTATACTTTACTTCCTGCTGCTAGTGGGTGGAGTGTTTCTATGAGAGGCCACAAGAAAACAACCAATCAGGAAGGGGGGACATAGCATCATAATTGATGACACCCAAACTACAGCTGCCAAAATGCACTTTGGTTTTGTGCACACACAAAAGCTTGCTTAGGGTGGAACGAGAGTTCATTTTGAGGAGAACTCTCATCCGAATAATGAATGCACACAGGGTAAACTCGCCCATTACTTATAACAACAAAAGTAGCATCCAGATCCACATGCTGTCTCCCAGCAGTGGTTCCAAATTTACACTACACAGTGCAGACGCATGCCTGCGGTTTTGAATATGAAGAATAGGACGCACTGCTAAGCCTACTGAGGGTAATAGTGTGCATGCATTGCAAAACATTATGAAGGATCTGTCCTGGGAGAACGGCAAATCTACGTTTGCGGATAAATGTCCCAGACATGTGATGCCATTGAATGAGGAAGTGAGGCTGTCCAAAGAAATAATGGGATGATTTTTAATTATTTGTTTTACTTATCTAGGGTCATTCCCCACCCCACCCACACAGCAGAGACATGCATGCACACACAATTTCCTGAATTGCATTTCAGGTGGCAACACGTAGGAGGTTAGAGTTTATAAATCATCAACACCATCATCATCATCATCATCATCGAATCATAGAATAGTAGAGTTGGAGGGGCCTAAAAGGCCATTGAGTCCAACCCCCTGCTCAATGCATCATCATCATGTTTAGTGTGTGTTGGATGACAGAAGTTTTACATTATCCTCAGGAAGCCTACAACTGGAAGACATAAGGCACTGTTACGCTTTCTCAATTACAATTAAGTGAAATCTACATTCCTACACTCACATATTCTTTCATCCAACTTATACCCCGTTTCTTTTGTCTCCCATGTCTTCCCTTTTGGAAGACTCATCTGCTATGCACACATCATGGGATCAGTTTCCCATAGCTTGATCCTCTGCCGCTCTGATAATGTCTGAAAGCTCAAATCACATGGCATCGGGCTGATCACATGACTTATCAACTGCGCAGCTGCTTTAAGCCCAGGAAAATCAGGTGTGTTTTTTCTTGACAAATAAACCACAGTTCATACTAATAGGACCAGCATCCACATGGGCTGCAGATATCATCATGGCTAGGACTCACATGATCGTCCCGTCCCGTATGATGCTGGCCATTAAATGTTACTGAAGCAGTGTGGAATTAAAATGTAGGGAAAGTGGGTCTCATGCAGCTGAAATGGTCTTTTTCTTCCTTGGGAGTTAAAAAAGTGAAATTGTACCATGGCTCAAAGTGGGAAATGAATGGAAACCTCTTAATTCTAATGGCTAAGCCATTATTTTTTCCACTGGACATGAAGACATCTGATTCATTCAAATCAACCCTGCTTTTATATCCTCATAAATCCTGGCAGCTCTTACTTTCTTTCCTTCCTTCTTCCCTTCCTCCATCCTTCCTTCCTTCCTTCCTTCCTTCCTTCCTTCCTTCCTTCCTTCCTTCCTTCAGCATCTTCATGTACCAATGCATTAAACAAGACGTTCCATTAATTTCTTCATCATCATAACTTAAGCCCGGGACATACCCTTTAAATATTCATTCAGCTATGAAAACTGGGCATTAAAATTTTAATAATGTCAAACTCATTTGAACTGAGCTCCTGGGGGACTATTACAATACAATTAGAATAAATATGATGATTGATTTGGTGGAAAGGTTCACCTGTCCATGTCGGCTAATGGTCAAACTCCCCCGGCAGACCTGCCAAGTGCCGAGTTATTTACTTCCGTCTCTCTAACCTGCCTCGGCTTTTCGCTCGGTCTCCAGCTCAAACTACCGGCTCGCTCGTGTAACATTTTCTTGGCCGGTGATGCCCTGCAGTCATACTAGGGTAGGTGAAGCATCTCGATCGGAACTGGGAGAGACAACTCACTGGCACTTTATGCACCCCCCCTTTTTTTGTGGCATTTAATTAAACAGGGTGTGCTGATTAAAGACACTAAAAGTTCAGCCATAAACTTTCTGGCAGCATCAGACATTAACCTTTTTACAGCATGTTTCTGAACTGGGAAGGCTTGATCATTCTAGCAACATACTCCAGAAATAACTCTAATGCTGACAGTGGGTGACTTTGAACCAGTGGGACACTGGAGCAGGTGATATGTGTGTGCGTGTGCGTGTGCGTGGGGGGGGGGGAGAGGCATAGATCACCTCATTAGCCTTTGAAGTGGATTTGGAAGGGGCCACTGGGGCAGAATGCAGCAGCTTGCTTCCTGATTCAACTAGTTGCCTGCCAAAAAGCTCCAGCTCTCAAATATCTGGGTCCAATTCAAAGTGACTGTTATGACGTACAAAGCCCTACATCCTTTCGCCAGGGCAGCAACTGGTTGTATTTTTACCCTGCCCATGCTCCAAACTGGGTTGGCAGCAAGTTCTGTTGCATGCTGAATCCATGAAGAATTGTCATCGAGTCATAGAATAGTAGAGTTGGAAGGGGCCTCTAAGGCCATCAAGTCCAACCCCCTGCTCAATGCAGGAATCCACCCTAAAGCATCCCTGACGGATGGCTGTCCAGCTGCCTCTTGAAGGCCTCTAGTGTGGGAGAGCCCACAACCTCCCTAGGTAACAGGTTCCATTGTCATACTGCTCTAACAGTGAGGAAGTTTTTCCTGATGTCCAGCCGGAATCTGGCTTCCTTTAACTTGAGCCTGTTATTCCGTGTCCTGCACTCTGGGAGGATCGAGAAGAGATCCTGGCCCTCCTCTGTGTGACAACCTTTGAAGTATATTTGGAGAGAGCTCTCGTGTCTCCCCACAGTCTTCTCTTCTCCAGGTTAAACAGGCCCAGTGGCCAAGAACAAAATGCTTCCTTTTGCTTATGCAGATGTGATGATTGGATGGGTGACTCTGTCAAGTCCATTTTTGAGCAAGTTGCTGGATTTGTACCCCCAAAACCATTCCATTTCTGTACCAATTTGCAGATCATTCTTTCTTTCTTTTTCTTTTTTTATGCAAACATATATGGGCTTTCTTCTTCTTCTTTGCACATTGTCCCAAAGGTGTACATTTTTGATGTGCATTTTCCAAATTGATGGAACTTGAGCCTGGCATTTGCGGGGAAAGGTAGATTTCCAGTTATGGCTATTCCAATTTGTGTGTTGGTCCTGGAGTGGGGGCAATTGGGTACGTCCACATCAATTTCCAGTCCCAACGAAATTCTCTCCCCTCCTCATAGAGGAAGACATTAAGCCTAGCCCCGGTGCCCACTTCCTTCCTAGCCTAAGATATGGCAACTGGGGGTAGCGGGGGGCGCTCAGTCTTCCTGGAGCCAAATGTGGCCCTGATGCCACTATTTACCTACTGCTGCCCTAGTTGGCTTAGACGCTGCCATTCCCCACTTACAACATCGCTTACATATTTAGGGATACATTTTCCTCCCTCTCTCATAATACAGCTCTCCAGTGTAATATGCCAGATGTATTAAACCAGGGACTCTAGCAATGGCGTCCAGCAGGGCTGGTCCAAGACATTTTTTCTGTCCAAGGCAAAGAACAAGATGGCGCCTCCTCCCAGAATACGTCGACTTTGCTGGCCAATGAATCTTTCTTCTACACCAACAACGGGAGAGCATCTTCCATCACACCTGAAGAAAGGAACCTAGCTTAGGCATCACGGAGAAGGCCATAGGGCACAATGTTCTCTCTCCAGCAACTTGCGGCCACCTCCCAGCGTCTGCCTAACAGTCGGGCTGGCCCTGGGGTCCAGGCAAATCTCTCCCTCTGCTGCCATCACAAAGCTCAGAGAGATGGACTGATCCCCTCATTCTCAGCTGTGCTGCACTGCCACCCATGACCTGGCCAGAGAAGGTTGTGCTGCTCTTTAGTGGTGGTCCTTTAATGGTGGCCCAGATTAATGGTGGCACATGTTTAGCAATTGAAATGGAACAAATCAGCAGCATGTTGTACACATCAGTTTAAACACACACACACACACACACACACCACTGGACTGAGAGTTGTGGTTCCCATCAGAGGGCCACAAATGCAATGATAGATGTGTTTTGGAATAAATAGATCACAACAGTTGTGCATGTCAAAGGAAGACTTTATGCTTTAAAATGTTCCTCCCTCTCCTCACTCCTTCCTTTTAACAATATTTGTTCGCTGCCACAGGTTCGATGGGGCTTTATTCACCAAGGCAACAAACAATGAAAGCAGGCTTCTGCGCTGTGTTGCTAATGGTTACACTAATTTGATAGAGACAGATAAGTGTATGGTTCAGCTCCGGAACGCTGCATTTCATGCAGGCGTCCTCCTCTCTCTCCCCCCCTCTTCTTCTTTTCTGTTCATTTTAAGTAATATACCATTAATAATAATACTTGGCCTTCATAACCTGACTTTTTCAAGTATTTACTCATTAATTCCCACACGTCCTGGGCTGAGATACATTCATCACCGTTTTGACAAACTGAAAAAACAACAACAATACAAAACTAAGCAGCATTGGAGGGAATAATTCAGACTAGTTCTTGCAGCTGGCAGCCTCCATGCGATCGCCCCCCCCCCCAGTTTTACCGGTGGGGTGGGGGCATCGGCAGAGTTGCGACCCAACTGAGATTAAGTGGAGGCACAGTTTCCATGACCTGGTACCTCCACATGGGGGCAGGATAGGCAACCGTCTGACACATTGATGTGATTGTGGAAGATGGTCCCATCGGACCATCCAGCCTTGGTGTGGTTGCTTGAAAAGAGAGGGGGACCACACGAGAGCTATATGTTCCACATCGTGACTTTTAGATTTGCAGCATTTCATATTTGTTCTGGGTGAACTGGTGGAAATCATTATTAAAGATAACATTATCATGTGTCTGGAAGAATGAGACTGGTTGAACAAGAGTGGACACGCCTTCTGTCATGATCACTCCTGTCTCATTAACCTGTTGGGATTCTTTGAGAGTGTCAGTAAGAATGTGGATGAAGGTGATCCAGCAAAGTAAATGTGGTAAATGTGTATACGTGTATACGGCTGGACATCAGGAAAAACTTCCTGACTGTTAGAGCAGTACGACAATGGAATCAGTTACCTAGGGAGGTTGTGGGCTCTCCCACACTAGAGGCCTTCAAGAGGCAGCTGGACAACCATCTGTCAGGGATGCTTTAGGGTGGATTCCTGCATTGAGCAGGGGGTTGGACTCAATGGCCTTGTAGGCCCCTTCCAACAGTGCTATTCTATGATTCTATGATAGCACTCTTCAAATACTTGAAAGTATTGTCACACAGAGGAGGGCCAGGATCTCTTCTCGATCCTCCCAGAGTGCAGGACACGGAATAACGGGCTCAAGTTAAAGGAAGCCAGATTCCGGCTGGACATCAGGAAAAACTTCCTGACTATTAGAGCAGTATGACAATGGAATCAGTTGCCTGGTGAGGTTGTGGCCTCTCCCACACTAGAGGCCTTCAAGAGGCAGCTGGACAACCCTCTGTCAGGGATGCTTTAGGATGGATTCCTGCACTGAGCAGGGGGTTGGACTCGATGGCCTTCTAGGCCCCTTCCAACTCTGCTATTCTATGATTCTATGACATCAGTTTCCACTGCATACGATGCAACCCTCATACTGCCTCGGCGTCCTCTGTGACAATGCAAAGGAACTGGGTGCTCCTCTTCCCTGGCAGCATAACTGCCTTGAATCAATCCTGGGATGACCTTCAAAGTTTGTGATGGGATATAAGGGAAGAGGGTGGAAGGCCAAGAGCAGTTGTCACTGGGCTGTAGCAGGAGTTGCCGAATTCATCTGCTGGGATCGAACTCAGGCCGTGGGGAGAGTTTCAGCTGCAGTAACTGCCGCTTACCACTCTGAGCCACACGAGGAAACTACCCTAAAATACCACTTCTGGATTGGGACAAGTCAGTGAAGGACACACAGTGGGGCTGTAATGACTTATCCCATTCTGGAAGTGGTAGTTTAGAGTCGGTTCTTGGGATATGCTCATGGTTGCTCCTGTTTTGAGGCAGATTCCCAGCACAGATTCCCTTCACACAGTGGCCAAACAGCTGGCCACGGGAAACGCACAAGCAAGACATGAGTGAAACAACATTCTCCCACCCATGTTCCCCATTAACTGATGTACATTGCCATACTGCTTCTGATACTGGACGCAGCATATAGCCATCAGGACTAGTAGCCATTCATAGTGTTAACTGCCATGAATCTCCCACCAGTCAGCTTCATGGGATGACCCCACTGGGTTCTAGTATTTTGATAGAGGGAGAAAAATGCCTCCCTCTCCACATTTTGTACTCCTCTTTCGGGTCTCCCCTTCGCCTCCTTTTCCCCAAGCTAAACAATCCCAGCAGTTGCAACCTTCCCTCGTAGGGGAGATGATCCAGCCCCTTAATCATTTACATCTCTCCCCACTTTATAACTTTTATTAATTACTGGCATGCATGTGGGATGATGCTTACCAGGAACACAGTATTCAGGGAGAGGGTTAGGGATGTCTGAGCATTTTGCTTTTGTTTTGAATGTACAATTGTTGCTCCAAATGAAAACGTGATGATATGTCTACTGAATATATAGGGAAATGGTCAAACATGTTACCTAGGGAGGTTGTGGGCTCTCCCACACTAGAGTCATTCAAGAGGCAGCTGGACAACCATCTGTCAGGGATGCTTTAGGGTGGATTCCTGCATTGAGCAGGGGGTTGGACTCGATGGCCTTGTAGGCCCCTTCCAACTCTGCTATTCTATGATTCTATGATTCTATGTTCTTGCATCCTTATCATTCCTGATTCCCAGTTTGTTATGTACAAATTTACTAATTCATGCAGATTTCCTCTGGAGACTGCTTTAGTTTAGGGAGAGAAGTTGCATGACAAATTAGGAAATTTGCACAAATTTGGGGAAACTTGCATGAATCTGCCCTTCTGTCGCTGCTTGATTTGTGCAAATTTCCCGCTCATGCAGATCAAGTCACAAGATGAGTAGCGAGACGATGTTCAGAGAACCTCAGGGATCTTATTTATTTATTTATTTATTTATTTATTATTTATTTATTACATTTCTATACCGCCCAATAGCCGGAGCTCTCTGGGCGGTTCACAAAAATCTCTGGGCGGTTTACAAAAACCGAATATTGCTCCTTTGCTGATCCCTATAGAGGATCCTTATCTTTTGCCTTTCCAGCATTATCAAAACTAAAATCCCCTTCCCCATGTATGGCTAGAAGTTCGGCCTTCATCAAGGTTTGATGTCCTGATTAAGTTGCCACTTAGTTCCTGAACATCCACAGAGTCCTCAAACTTGCAATGGGTTGCTTATTCATTTCAACTGAAGAAGCTTGTCTATGCAATGCTGCCTTTCTCTGTATGGCCTGGCACCCTCCCCTGGAATAAATGGGGGTGGGGGTGGGGAAACACATGTTGAAGAACCACCATGAATCAGAGCTCAAAAAGAATTCTGGATTATATTGTCTACATGGGTGGAAAAAACCCGCTTTTCACAGAAGATATTTCACCAGTGTGCTGAATTGGTGTGTGGTGTGTGTGTGTGTGTGTGTGTGTGTGTGTGTGAGAGAGAGAGAGAGAGAGAGAGAGAGAGGATCTGCCCTGCAGATGCACCTTTGAATCTATTATGGACCACACAGAGAAAATGGAGTCAGGAAGCAACGTTTGGGTTTTTTTCATAAGAATAATGGGAATGGTCTCCTTTAATTGCGTATTCCGTGCAGGAAAGTACAGAGGTATAAAGTTAATCACTAGTCAGGCCACCCCTATTTCTAGAAAAAGAACGTTAATACCATCTTTATCCAATGAAGTACCATTGTTATACCTGCATATTATGAAGGGTTTATTAAACCAGTGATAATCTATTCAAGATAAAGTGATCTGTATGGCCAACTGAGCACAGATCAGACAGAATGATGGGAGGTTATTGTTAAAAAATGCAAATTCACATCCAATTGAAATGCAAACCCTCCAGATAAGATTTTTTTAAAAAATAAATCCAGTCTTTTTTCACGGCATGAAGGTAACCTAATGTTTATTGACTTCAAGACCATATAATGGAACGTAATACCTATTAGTTAGGTCCTTGGCTCCCTTTTGATTATAAGAGGTACATGTTCAAGGAGGGGTAAAATGGACAGGGATTGGGTTTCTATGAAAAGAATGAGCATTTTCATGCAAGGCTTTACAGCTGTAAGTCTCAAGTAAGAAAAAAGCAAAGATTTTGCCTGCCCCCGCCCCTCAAAGGGCTCTTACTCGCCTTTTATATGTTCGGAACATTAAGTTGCATTTGTTTCAGCTGAACCTATTTCCAAGACCTTTCTGCTGGTTGCTGAAGTTGGAAGAAACCCATGATAAACTGACCTATCAGAGCAGGAGCAAATAGGATTCACACATGCATACATATCACTTGCTTTCTTCTCTACACTCAACAGCTGGCAAGTGAGAGGGAAAGTAGACATTACGAGGAACGTGTAAGAAATTCACCCCATCAAGTTTTTGTAATGGATTTATCCAGTTTGCACCCCTGGACTCAAATATAATTTGCAGTTGTGGCTATCCATAAATTTTCAAGATTGTGTTGTGAAACACACACACACACACACACACACACACACACACACAATGTTTGACAAATATACACATTTTTTTAAAATGCTCCAAGAAAAGGGCATACATTTCCAAAATGTACACAAGCATACTTTAGTCCATGAGTGCATGTATTCAAAACTGTGTACATTAAGAACGTCATCAGATGCGTGTTTTATTGCACACTCACTACTGCCCACTTTCAGATGTTCGCACATCCTTTAGATGAAGTTGTCTGCCTCCCACACACCTCCCGGTCCTTCTTCTCATTTTTCCATTGCAAAATAGACCCCTTTTAATCTGTCTTTTTTTAAAACAACAGCAACAACAACAACCAGAATGTGCTGCCATTTCCTGCTGTGTGCAGGAAAAGCGGCATGATATAAATGCTCCCTGAATGGGCTCTATGGTCATTGCTGCTTCCTCTTTCTCTCCACGTGTAAAGAGATTTTCACTATTGTGGGACAGCAGCAGGAGGCCATAGAGACAGTAGGGAAATGCAAAAATCCACTTGTCTCATGACGCTCTAAATGGAGATGTACGGATTGTGTAAAATCCATCCTGTCTGTGTTTTGTGGATTGCCTTTCATTCCATCATCTCCCCACTGATGGAATCATTTTCGCACTTTCACCTATGGGGAAAATGCACATTTTTGGCATTTTTGTTTAAAAAATGTTTATTTTCTCTGATGAAATTTATGCCAAGTTCCGGAAGGTTATAAAAATGGTCCACAAGTCTGCGCAATCTGCCTGCAAGGGGAAAAACCACTCTGGTGTGGAATCTGCAGGTTGGATTCATAAAAATCTGAACTCATTTGGCTCCATTACAGATTTTTCCAACATCTCTGACATTAAAGTACACTATTGCTTATATTATGGAAAATATGTATAAATCTCTCTCTCTCTCTCTCTCTCTTTCTCTCCATATTATAAGCTTGTGCAGAAATGAGACAGAGATCTGCTTCCTGCCCAGCCGACGGCTTGGGCAGGAAAGCGGTTGTTGCAAGTTGGAGGGGCAGGAAGAAAGACGCCTCACGTGGCTCTGCATGTGAGCTGCATGAGGCATGGGTGGGGCGGCGGCTATATAAGGCTGCCTCGCCCAATCACCGGCCTCTTTCGATTTCGGCTCCCACCCTCCTGCCTCGTCCTAGTATGGGATTAGCCAGTCGCTCCCTTTGGAGGGAGGGCTAAGTAGGAATTTTTCCAATTATGGTTTTTGCCTCCTTCATACTGGTGGCGTTAGAAGGAAGGGTGTGTAATTAGGTTAATTTGTGGCAGGGAATGTGTGGGGATTTAGAGTGTTAGAGAGGGACGGTGAGCACTCTGGCACCTGTTAAAAGGTGATTAGCACATCCGGAGGCCATCAAGTGCCAGGAGATGGTATGCCTTTGGAGACCCCCCTGGCTTCACCTACTCGCTGTCGTTATGGAAGTGGGCAGGGGTGTGGCAGGGCGGTCTCCCCACACTTACAAAGTGTCACATAAGCAAGAAGCCAGAATTCCCGGCTCCTTGCTTTCAAGAGTGGCTTGCCCTTAAGGCAAGAGGCCTGAGTTAAGGCTTATTCCAGCACTTTCATGCACAGATCCAGGAAGGGAGGGATTCCAGTTATTATAAATAAAGAGGCCTCAGTTAATCCAAGCTCTGTCTCCGTGTCTTTATTCCATGCTCCCACTTACACTCGCAATAAGCTTGACCTAAAAAAACTGACAATCTTGGTGAGACCAAGTTGAAGAGGCAGCCATCTGTCAGGGATGCTTTAGGGTGGATTCCTGCATCAAGCAGGGGGTTGGACTCGATGGCCTTGTAGGCCCCTTCCAACTTTACTCTTCTATGAATCTATGAATTGGTTTGTCATCATATCCATCCAAAGCAGGGATGGTTCTCCAGAGGTTTAGAAAAGGGGTGAGCAGAAAGCAGATCTCCAGATGTTTTAGCCATCCAAAGCCAACCTTTCTGACTATTGGCCATGGTGGCTGGGGCT
Organism: Elgaria multicarinata webbii; assembly: GCF_023053635.1. NCBI lineage: Eukaryota > Metazoa > Chordata > Lepidosauria > Squamata > Anguidae > Elgaria > Elgaria multicarinata. Next base: position 116,822,360 of record NC_086176.1, on the reverse strand, counting down.
TCTGGAAGTTGAAGTTCAAAACATCTGGAGATCTGCCTTCTGCCCATGCATGTTTTAAAGGTGGAGGGAATCAATAGACACCCCCCCCTGGTGGATGTCCACCTTGTAGCTGCTGCAATTTGGCTGCCTCTCCCAACAGTTATCTCATGAGGAATGGTTGACTGGGGTGCTGTTCTTGCCAGGGGAACTTTGGTCTACAGCTAATCTGCTGTCACACACACTCAAACACACAGTTTAAGTGAGCAGCAAGTGCAATAGCTGTGCTCATCAATGGTCTCTTTCCTCTCATTTGCATTATTATGGGAGGTGATTACCAGCCTCACTTGCTTTCTAGATGCACCAAACACTTATTACAACTGGAGGCTGTGACTGTTCCTTCAGAGTTGTTCCAGTTTATTGCCTTTTCCCCGACAGGGATACTGGCATCACTTTCCCTGTGGACTACATGTTCTGATTCAGAGAGAGCTACAGAGAGTCTATGTTATATAACTACCACCATGAAATACTTTCTTGAAGAAGAAGAAGAAGAAGAAGAAGAAGAAGAAGAAGAAGAAGAAGAAGAAGAAAGCAAAGCAAAGCAAAGCAAAGCAAAAACCTCTAACAACAATTTTGTTTTTCTCCAATAGAATCATAGAATCATAGACTAGCAGAGTTGGAAGGGGCCTACAAGGCCATTGAGTCCAACCCCCTGCTCAATGCAGGAATAAGAGTATACCAAAATGCACAAATGTCTCCTTAAACAGGATGGAAAGAAATTGAGATGAAAACATTTTGGATGAGGGAGAGAGCGAAAGTGACGGATTCAGCAAAACTGATTCAGCAAAACTGACAGATGCATCCATCCTTACTACGAGGGGAAACAGACATAACTATTATGTGAACAAAGGATGGCAGCATTGCTTGCAAACATGGCACTGAATACGAGTTTCAGGGGCTCATAAAGCTTTTTTCCCCAAGTTCGGCTGAGTTTTGTGTACTCCCAGTTTCTTCCCCATCTCAGATTAAAAACCCAGCTGCAGCGGCAGAATTCCTAGTTCCCCTTCCACCCTTCCTGCCAGTCCTCTCCAATTCCCCCACCCCAAATACTTCCCCACTTCCCATCTGAGAGCTGGTCAGTGGCTGTGGCAAGTACAGTGGAGGTGTGTGTGTGTGTGTGTGTGAGTGATCAGGGTGAGAGAGATCTGTCCCTCCCCACCCCCCACTCCGCTTTCCCTTTCCACATGTGCTGCTTTGCTGTCACTCAATGAACCTTGATCAGGAATTGGGGAATGCATCCGTGGGTCACCTGGGCTTCTGAATTTCAGACTAGCTCAACAATGAGCTGAGTGATTTCCATTTGTGGTTCCATGCCTTAAGGATGACCGTGACAAAATGATAATTTATATTATTGTTTATATGTTTATATTTACGTGTCTGGTTCAGGTTTGGAATTGCTGAGGCCAATTCTTTTATTTTCAGGAAATAGTATGTGTTTGGGGGAGTTAGAATAGTGAGCAGGGTAAATGTTTGTTGATTTGAATGAAGAGAGAAAGAAAGGAGGGGAGTGAGAGATAGGGCATGTCTAGATGAGTCATTATTCTGGGGATCATGGGGCACAGGGATCATCCATGTGCATCCACATGATGCACAGGGGATCTTGGGGGCAGGGATTATTCCTCCCTTTCCCTGGGATAACTGGGACGGCTTTAATCCTGACTTTTCCCCTAGTCTCGGGATCGTTCCGAAAACACGGGAGGTGTGGGCAGCAATCCTGGTTTTGTCCTGGCTACTCATGAGTAAATGTGAGGAGCTGCGAACCAGGCTGTAATAAGAGCCCCAAGGGCATGGCATCTGTATGGAGGCAGAAACAGGGACTCCACCTGGTAGCCCACCTCTTAGTTAAATTCATTCTCCACCTCTGCCCCTGAGTTTGAAAGATCCACTAGGAAGAAGAGAATAAGCATGTGCAGCTGATTGGGAATCTAAAACCGATAGATGTTTCCATACAGGCCAAGGGCTTTGAGTGCATAGCTCTTAGAAGTTTGGGTTTGAATGCCTGTGCATTCAACTATCATAGAATTATAGATTACTAGAGTTGGAAGGGGCCTATAAGGCCATCCAGTCCAACCCCCTGCTCAATGCAGGAATCCACCCTAAAGCATCCCTGACAGATGGCTGTCCAGCTGCATCTTGAAGGCCTCTAGTGTGGGAGAATCCATGACCGCCCTAGGTAATGAGTTCCATTGTCACACTGCTCTAACAGTCAGTAAGTTTTTCCTGATGTCAAGCTGGAATCTGGCTTCCTGTAACTTGAGCCCATTATTCCGTCTCCTGCACTCTGGGAGGATTGACAAGGTCCTTGGGATAGTCCAGGGTCCACAGGGAAAACCGAGGAAAAAAGTGTATGGTGATATCCTGGGAAAATGTAGGGATGCATTCTGGGATGCATCCCTGAAATGCACTCTGGGATGATTGAGAAGAGATCCTGGCCCTCCTCTGTGACAACCTTTCAAGTCCTTGAAGAGTGCTATCATGTCACCCTCTCAGTCTCCTCTCCTTCAGGCTAAACATGCCCAGTTCTTTCAATCTCTCCTCATAGGGCTTTGTTTCCAGAACCCTAGTTCTGACCGAAACCCAGAATGGATCCACACCCTTGCCGAAATCAGAGCCACCACTGTAAACAACACTGCCCTAGAGTTTGTCTCTGGTAGCTGATGAAGCTCTGATTGAGGGGAGACATGATAGCACTCTTCAAATACTTAAAAGGTTGTCACACAGAGGAGGGCCAGGATCTCTTCTCGAGCCTCCCAGAGTGCAGGACACGGAATAATGGGCTCAAGTTATAGGAAGCCAGATTCCAGCTGGACATCAGGAAAAACTTCCTGACTGTTAGAGCAGTATGACAATGGAACCAGTTACCTAGGGAGGTTGTGGGCTCTCCCACACTAGAGGCCTTCAAGAGGCAGCTGGACAACCACCTGTCAGGGATGCTTTAGGGTGGATTCCTGCATTGAGCAGGGGGTTGGACTCGATGGCCTTGTAGGCCCCTTCCAACTCTGCTATTCTATGATTCTATGACATCAGTTTCCACTGCATACGATGCAACCCTCATACTGCCTTGGCATCCTCTGTGACAATGCAAAGGAACTGGGTGCTCCTCTTCCCTGGCAGCATAACTGCCTTGAACCAATCCTGGGATGACCATCAAAGTTTGTGATGGGATATAAGGGAAGAGGGTGGAAGGCCAAGAGCAGTTGTCACCGGGCTGTAGGAGGAGTTGCTGAATTCTGCTTGATGTTGTCGTGGGAGAAGAGGGTGCTCTGCCTTATGCCATGGGCTGGCGACCTGTTGAACCGTATCTTTCCCCGCTGGGCTGGTTGCTGCAGTACCTGCCATGCACAGCTAGAAGAGAGAGGTGGATCTTCTCTGTCTTTCTCTCTTCCTTCTCTCTCACTTCTCATTCACAGGAGCCCTTTCACATGTTAATTAAAAATAGCTGTAGCTGCAAGGAGAAGAAAGGAAAGGAGAGGAAAGCTAAAAGGGGAAGAATTCAGCAGGCCTAATTAATCGAATTACCCTCCACAGAAAGCTTTCCTGTTGTCCCTGGATATAAACACACCACTCATCTGTTGCTTAGCAGCCAGCAATGTCTTTGTGTGTGAGGAAGAGAGAGCAGAAGCAAGGGAGAAAAATATGAGAGACACAAAAATGAAGTCCCATCTTTCTTTCCCTCCCTGAAGGCGCCATGCTAGCACATGTTTCTGACTGGGGGTCACATCGAAATCTCACCCCAGGTTATCACTGTAACCAACCCAACGAGTTGGGCTAGGCAAAGTGATGGACCATCCAGCATGGTTCATCAAGGATAGGGTGACCATACGAAAAGGAGGACAGGGCTCCTGTATCTTTAACAGTTGCATAGGAAAGGGAATTTCAGCAGGTGTCCTTTGTATATATGGAGAACCTGGTGAAATTCCCTCTTCATCACAACAGTGAAAGCTGCAGGAGCTATGCTAGAGTGACCAGATTTGAAAGAGGGCAGGGTACCTGCAGCTTTAACTTTTGTGATGAAGAGGAAATTTCACCAGGTTCTCCGTATATACAAATGACACCTGCTGAAATTCCTTTTTCAATACAACTGTTAAAGATACAAGAGCCCTGTCCTCCTTTTCATATGGTCACCCTAATCAAGGATGACGGATTGAAACCTGCTTTGCCTACATCAGTTGTCTTCAGAGGTAGGACCCACCTTCAACTCAGCCTTCCACAAAGGATGGACAATCACTTTCCTACACGCTAGGGTGACCATATGAAAAGGAGGACAGGGCTCCTATATCTTTAACAGTTGTATTGAAAAGGGAATTTCAGCAGGTGTCAGCACCATGTACATTGATGGTGCTATATAAATAAATAAATAAATAAATAAATAAATAAATAAATAAATAATAACAATAATAATAATAGTAATAATATATGGAGAACCTGGTGAAATTTCCTCTTCATCACAACAGTTAAAGTTGCAGGTGCCCTGCCCTCTTTTAAATCTGGTCACTCTATTATAGCTCCTTCTACTTTTCATAGAATCATAGAATATTAGAGTTGGAAGGGGCCTACGAGGCCATCGAGTCCAACCCCCTGCTCAATGCAGGAATCCACCCTACAGCATACTTGACAGAGGGTTGTCCAGCTGCCTCTTGAAGGCCTCTAGTGTGGGAGAGCCCACAACCTCCCTAGGTAACTGGTTCCATTTTCGTACTGCTCTAATAGTCAGGAAGTTTTTCCTGATGTCCAGCCGGAATCTGACTTCCTGTAACTTCAGCCCGTTATTCTGTGTCCCGCACTCTGGGATGATCGGTGTGAGTGCTGGTCCCTCCGTTCTCACCTACTCTGTAGTTTCTGAGAACATATATTTTATTTCACCAATAGCAGTTCTTTAAACATGTAGGTGTTATTTTTTTTGGTGGGGGGAGGGGGAAACGCCGTTCTAGTCAAGGGCTTCTCTATATTTCTTCTATTTCTTCCTTTTTCTCTGGCAAAGTGTGAGCATGAATTTAACATTTCAATCAACTGGACAGAGCTAATTGGATAACCATCTGTTCCCAAATATGTTTAAAAGGCTGCACTACATTCAATGACACCATAATGTGGGCTAATAAGGAAATCTTTTTTTGAAGTGAAGTGTAGGGAAGGGGTGAGATATAGATTTCTGTTCACACATGCAGGGACAAAATGTGATCACTTAACCAGTGGAATTTTAGGATGTTTTTTAGAATGCTTTTAGGATGTTTTAATCATGTATGCTATGTTTTTAATCAGTTTTTAATGTGCTTTATATTCACTGTTGTTCCCCGCCTCGATCCAAGTGGAGAGGCAGGTAAGAAATTTATTATTATTATTATTATTATTATTATTATTATTATTATTATTATTTTCTTAATTCACTTTTATGTATTTTATATTTACTGTTGTTCCCTGCCTCAATCACAATGGAGGTGGGTAAGAATTATTATTATTATTATTGCATCTGGTTACTTGACACTTCACACATGCTTATAAGCACTAGAATTCCTTGTAGTCCATTACTGTTCTGGGGATGAATCATAGATGAAGATGTGATCTAACCCCACTGTATTTGAGTGATGAGGTAAAGGGAAAGTTCACTCACTATTGGCATATTTGTGATGACCATGCTGATCAAGTCACTGCTTGATCTTGCTTGTGTGAACAAGCAAGTGGAGCCAGTGGTGTGAACAGGCTAGGGATGGATGCCTCTGTCCATTTTGATTTCTCTCCGTATCTTATTTTTCCCAATATTAACTTTGGTCGCTCCAAATGACAGCCCAGATAGATGCGATGGCCAGGAGTGCCTACTATCAGCTTCGTCTGATACGCCAGCTGCGCCCCTTCTTAGAGTCGGAAGACCTAAAGATGGTTGTGCACGCGCTGGTAACATCAAGGCTTGACTTCTGCAATGTGCTCTACATAGTGCTACCATTGTACCTAGTTCGGAAACTTCAGCTAGTTCAAAATATGGCAGCCAGGTTGGTCACCGGTACATCTAGGGGTGAGCATATGACCCCAACATTAAAATCACTCCACTGGCTGCCGATTAGTTTCCGGGCGAAGTACAAAGTGTTGGTCATCACCTTTAAAGCCCTACATGGTTTGGGTCCAAGTTACCTGCGGGATCGCCTTCTCCCATACAGTCCGCCCCACACACTCAGCTCCTCTGGGGTGAACTTACTTCAGTCAGCTAAAACTAGGCTAACATCAGTTTCCCAGAGGACCTTTTCTTCTGTTGCCCCCAGATTGTGGAATGGCCTGCCGGAGGAGATTCATAAAATTAACTCTCTGTGTGATTTTAAGGCAGCTTTAAAGACTAGCCTTTTCCGGCAGGCCTATCCAGATCAATGTGAAATCAAGAATTTTTAAGTTGTATTAATTCCTGTTCTAATGTTGTTCCCCGCCTCGATCCAAAGGGAGAGGCGGGTAAGAAATAAATACATTATTATTATTATTATTATTATTATTATTATTGGTTCTTCTCAGAGTTTGAGAATTCCATGAGCCCTACATTTGTTTTGTTCTGAACTCTGATAATTTTGGTTTAGAAGTTCCCCTGAAATGTCATAAGCGTTTTTGTACACATTTCTAATACATGCATTTTTTGGATGAATTGTCACCTAATATATACATTTTAACAAGCAATTTTCTTAATGTAATGCATTTTTATCATTATTTTCCCTAATTGACACTTTTTGTGGGCTGGGCTCCCTTTTTAATTGGAGAACTGGATTGCAAAATCCAGAGAAGTGTGAATTCTGAACTTTGCATTGTGATTAGAAAGTCATTCGCATAGTGGTTCGAAGTAGATTAAGTAAGTTTGTATTAAAATGTGAACTGAATGGATTTATTTCCCATCCCTTGAACTGACTCCACTCATGAATAGCAAATACCCAGTAACAAGAACCATTGCCATATAGAATATGATGTCCTTGGATCCAATAATTCTTTCTAAGGTGTCGTTCCTGTTAATCACCTTGCAGACAGAAAAGTGATATATAAATATCTTTGACAATCAATTAATAGGGATGTGTGATTCAGCAAAACCCAAACTCATTGAAGTTGTCCAAATTACATCTCAAAGCTCATTCTGACTTTGTGAACCTTGTTTATTTCTTTTCACGTGAAAACTCCATATCAATGGTGCACATCTTTGCAATGTATATATTCTTCCCCCATTGTCCGAAGTGAATTTGTGCACATTTTTCAAAAGTACACGTTTATTCATGCACATTTTTAAAATGTATATGAGCGTAGTCATACTACTTTTTCTTTTTTTGGCCCATGAATTACATTGCAAGTTCCGAAATATATGGACTGCCACACAAGATTTTGTCTAAGTATGTGTAGTCCAAAAGGTGCGAACTGGGTAAACCCTAATTGAACATGAATGGAAACAAATTTCTCATACATTCATACAAACATTTTTGTGAACCGCCCAGAGAGCTCTGGCTATTGGGCGGTATAGAAATAAAATAAATAAATAAATAAACAAACAAATAAACAATAAGCATGTTCAGAGTGTTTTATATCGGAGCCCAGAGAAGCTTGTCCCAATTATGTTACAATTACGTTGGTTGATTTCAGAGAAAATTATGGAGAAATTTGGCAAAAGGATTTTCTCATTCCTACTATGAAGCTTTGTTTGTGGATAAAAAAAAAGAATAAAGGACATTTGTTCTGATGATGTTATGATTTAGCCCTTAGTTCTGCAGGATTTGCAGTGCGTGTGCCTGAACATTTCAAGTGATCCCGATGAATATGTGCGCATACAGAAGGCTGATGATTTTTACGAGCGAAGTGGAAGGTCATGACCAGGAAAAAAACCAAACAAAAACAAAGAACAAAAAAACTTCACACATGGCCTTGTGTCAAGAGGAAGTGTGAGCTGGAGGCAGGAAGAGTGCGAAATGAGATGGCCCGGCGGCAGGGTGACAGAAGGGAGAACGCAAACGTAGGTGGTGGGCGGAGAAGTAGAGTTGTGAAGGAAACAGATAAAAGTGAATCAGGAGGGAGGTGGGAGGTAAAAGAAGAGATCAAGAAGAAAGTGGTAGAGACGAATGAATTTATTTCTGGTCCGTGACCATTTTGCATGGTTTATTTTAATGCATAATTAGATTTCTATTTCCAAATATTCCTCCCCCCCAAAAAAAACCACCCTCATAAAGCATATATTAGATAATATTTAATACATATTCAAATGCATATTTTCTCTCAAACTACATGTGTATTTTAAACTGCTGAGAGCAGCGTCACAGTTTGCAGAGGAATGGGAAGTGCAGTGGATCGCTCCGTTACGATAAGCGCATGAGTCCGAGAGCTGTAGATTGGGTCTTTTCTTACTCTGTGCTCAAAGGCTGAACCTCTCAAGCATCCCCTAGAAAGGGGGCGTAGAGGCAGGAGGGAGTGTGTGATGTCGGGAGGGAAAACGCGGAGCAGAAAGCAGATTGGGTAGGGATGCTAAACAGGATTTTCTGGGGTGGGGGGGGGGGAAGGAAGTTAAAGCATTGCAAACATTGAACTAGCCTGCCCAGATCATTGACCACAGGTCTATCGTAAATTGCAGTGCTTTTGCTCCGATTCCATGAACTTTCACTCATGCGGTTGTCAGCAAAACTGTTTGTGGATTTGGGGCTGGGGAGGCAGGAGGCAAAGCTGCAGGGTTGGTCCATTAAACTCTCCCTTCCCTTCACCGTGTGCTGTTAAACAGTTACAAGATGGGGGACACTTGGCTCAGCAATACTACAAACGAGAAAGATCTTGGAATTGTTGTAGATCACAAGCTGAATATGAGCCAACAGTGCGATATGGCTGCAAGAAAGGCAAATGCTATTTTGGGCTGCATTAATAGAAGTATAGCTTCCAAATCACGTGAGGTACTGGTTCCTCTGTATTCGGCCCTGGTTAGGCCTCATCTAGAGTATTGCGTCCAGTTTTGGGCTCCACAATTCAAGAAGGATGCAGACAAGCTGGAGCGTGTTCAGAAGAGGGCAACCAGGATGATCAGAGGTCTAGAAACAAAGCCCTATGAAGAGAGACTGAAAGAACTGGGCATGTTTAGCCTGGAGAAGAGAAGATTGAGGAGAGACATGAGAGCACTCTTCAAAGACTTAAAAGGTTGTCACACAGAGGAGGGCCAGGATCTCTTCTCGATCCTCCCAGAGTGCAGGACACGGAATAACGGGCTCAAGTTAAAGGAAGCCAGATTCCGGCTGGACATCAGGAAAAACTTCCTGACTGTTAGAGCAGTGCGACAATGGAATCAGCTACCTAGGGAGGTTGTGGGCTCTCCCACACTAGAGGCAGCTGGACAAGCATCTGTCAGGGATGCTTTAGGGTGGATTCCTGCATTGAGCAGGGGGTTGGACTCGATGGCCTTGTAGGACCCTTCCAACTCTGCTATTCTATGATTCTATGATTCTATGAAACATCTGCTCCGTCTCTTGGCTCACAAACAGCTGCACTCCAGTGGTAAGGGAAGTGATAACTGGAGCAAACCAGCTGGATGGATGGAGATGACGAGGGGGTTCATTTCAACAGCCCGCTCTTGAAATTCTAGGAAATAACACTTTGGTGCTGAGGTTTGCATGGAGAGGGAGCAGGTGGTCATGTGGGGGTAGAAGGTTAATCTCCACTGCAGGGGCACCATTTAAGTAAGGAGGAGGCCAATGACCCAACCCCAAACCCATTTTTTCAGAGCGTAGTAAAACCACACACATTACCCTTTACAACTATTGATGGCTGAATCTGATTGTGCATTTTTGAACAGTTCTTTCACTCATGTATGCAATTTTCCACGAATGTGCACATTTAGCTAGCTAGATAGGAGAATGCCTTCATAAAATTCAGAGAAATGCAAATTTCAAAAGACAAACTGGGGCCTTAGCTAGACCTAAGGTTTATCCTGGGGTCGTCCCTGCCTGCTCCCGGGATATCCTGTGTGTCATTTACATGAACAGGGATGACCCCAGAATGATCCCAGGATAAACCATAGGTCTAGCCAAGGCCCTAGTTTTGGTTTATGTAATGTTTCAAAAGTGTGAAATTTGGCAAGTTTGCATTAAGAACATAAGAAGAGCTATGTTGGATCAGACAAGAGTCCATCTATACGAGTATTCTGGTCACATAGTGGGCAATTGGCTGTCAACCAAGAACCCACAAGTAGAAGATGACCACAACAGCACCCTCATGCCCATGTTCCCCAGCAACTGGTGTACATAGGCTTGCTGCTTCTGATACTGGAGGAAGCACATAGCCATCAGGACTCGTAGCTTTTGACCCTGTTCAGACACCATGGCGGTTAAGCATTTTGAACTAAACGTATGGCCTGGTGTGTCATGTGAACCATTCCTAACCATGGTGGCTACATAACCATGGTTTAAACATGCTCACTATTTGCTGCAAAAGGGTTAGTGGCCTAACCATGGCTTGGCATGTTGTCTGAACAGGAGTCTTTTTTGGCCCGACCTGGAGGAGATTGGCCTACAGCCCCTTCCCTGTTGTGTGGAGACCATTGACCTGTTCTGGCAGTTAGGGGAAGGGTAGTAGCTCAGTGGTAGAGCATCTGAAATCATCGGTGGCCTCAGATACTAAGGTGGGGAGACCTTGTGGCCTTCTGTGTTGGCCTTGTTGGCCCGCAAATTGGGCAGGTTCTGATGCCGTCATCGCATGCCTGTCTTTATGGTAGTTCTTTGCATCACGGCAGACCGACCCTGGCCTTCTGCAGGCCCCTCTCCTTTCAATGGGACCTGCTGAGGAGAAGTTCCTTCCTGTGGCTGTGCCTTTCATTATTAACTTTTCAAGAAGTATGAATCTGTTTTCCCTTTATCCCCCATGGGCTTTTCTCCTCCTCCTCCTCCTCCTCCTCCTCCTCCTCCCCTCTCCCTCTCTTTTTCTTCTTCTTCTCAGCCTGCTCAAACTCACAGCTGATTAAATCTGACACAATAGTAAAAATATTACACCAAAGCTCAAGCAAATTTTTATTTCATTAGCAGCACAAAGTGAGTCATCTTGAACATGACACCAACTCAGGGCTCTTTTTCATTCTTTCCTCTTCCATTTCTCTCTCTCCCCCCCCCCCCCCACTCTCTCTAGCCTTCTATTTAATCATCACTCCGCCTTTTTTCTTCTTCTTCACAATTCCACAGCAGAACGATCCAACTTTTGTTCTTCACGCTATTAATTAACACTGTGCTCCAGCCTCAACCATACTTTAATGATGAATAAGGTTAAATTCCAGACAACGTTCTGTATGTTGCCATCAATTAACAATTCCCCCCCCCCAAGGTAGCGCTTCATTAATATACATCAATCAGTGGGGCCCATGCGTGGAAAGCACATGGAGGGAGGGCGAGAGCTGCGATTATTATAAAACGCTTGCTTGTGTGTGTGTCTATGCGCGCGCACATGCGTCTATGCATGCACATGTGAAAATCAATGAGATATCCTAGGAAGCTCATGAGCTGATCATCTTCTTAAAGGTTAATTAAGAATTTGAGGAAGAATGGAGGGGCTGTAGCCAAGGTGATAGACATGCGTGCCTCCTCAGATCATTAAGTACTAATTAGGTTTGGAAAGTCTATTGGTTTCATCAAGGCAAGCGAAGGTCCCTGGATATCTCCCTGCGAAATGTCACTAGTATTTTATCTCCTTTTTATGAACAAAAGGTGGTTTATTCTCAGGTGCGCATGGCACCGTATGTGCCGTGCTCGGCATGTCAGATTCCATAAATTTCATACAAATAGTGCAGAGGGAAAGGTCTCTTTTGGAGGACTGGGGCTGAGAAAAGTGGTAGAGGAGGCTAGCCGAGAAATCGAATGGTGGGTGTGGGTGAGGAAGGATGGAAAGACGCCTGCAAAGGAAAAACGAAACAAAAACTAGCAACAAAGTCCACAGCTTCTGTTTTCATTGCTACAGGTTCTTCTACTGGAGATGGGCTGTCCTGGGCAGGTTCTACACTACTGCTTTAAAATGGTTTATAACAGCCTTCCTCAACCTGGGGCACTCCAGATGTGTTGGACTACAACTCCCAGAATGCCCCAGCCAGCTGCTGGGGCATTCTGGGAGATGCAGTCCAACACATCTGGAGCGCCCAAAGTTGAGGAAGGCTGGTTTATAACGAGCTGCAAGACTGATATATGCCCAAAGATGGAAGGGCAAAACAGCGCCCACAACTGAGGAATGGCTACTGAAGAGGTTTGAGCTAGCTGAGATGGTGAAACTCACGGCAACAATGAGAGAAAAATCGACTGTAAGATTTATAACTGAATGGGAGCCTTTTGTAAACTTTATGACGGGACGAGAAAAAAAATGACTTGTATATCTGTGGATTCAGCCCACAGTGTAGAAAATGTTGAGGGAGAAATTAGAGATTTGGATTTGACAGTGATAAAGAAAAATAATAATAATAACGACAACATTGTTAGATATTTTTGCTGGGGAGAATATTGGAAGAACATTTTATTTGGTGTTTTGTTTGTTTGTTTGATTCTGTTTTGTCTCATTTTTGTGGGTGTGTCTTTATATGTATTATACACTATTGCCCCGCTCGTGCTCTTCGCTCCTCTGATGCCATGTTTCTCGCCTGCCCAAGGGCCTCTACTTCCCTTGCTCGGCTTCGTCCATTTTCTTCTGCTGCCCCTTACGCCTGGAACGCTCTTCCAGAACATTTGAGAACTACAAGTTCAATCGCAGCTTTTAAAGCTCAACTAAAAACTTTTCTTTTTCCTAAAGCTTTTAAAACTTGATGTTGTGCGGACTTTATACTGTTAGTTTTACCCTACCCTGTGCCTGCTTACCCTACCCTGTGCCTGTTGGCATTCTCTTCCCCTCCTTATTGTTTTACTATGATTTATTAGATTGTAAGCCTATGCGGCAGGGCCTTGCTATTTACTGTTTTACTCTGTACAGCACCATGTACATTGATGGTGCTATATAAATAAATAAATAAATAATAATAATAATAATAATAATAATAATAATAATAATAAAAAGATTAAAACTTAAAATGGTTTATAACAGCAGTGACAACTGTTGGGGCCCAGGACACACCCCATAGACGGTTTTCATGCCGTTTTCGAAGTGTCATATCCTGCTTGGAGTAGATTTGGCCCTGCAATCTTAGGATCCCACAAATCATGCCTGAGAACAAAATATGTGGCCGTATTGCATGCAATGTAGAATTTCAGTTTGCACCATGTAGAAGGGGGTTTGCCCTTACAGGGGGCCCTAAGAAGAAATTTAAATAAATAAATAAATAAATAAATAAATAAATAAATAAATAAAGCACCCTCAATGGACATGACATGTTTTGGAATCATAGAATCATAGATTAGCAGAGTTGGAAGGGGCCTACAAGGCCATTGAGTCCAACCCCCTGCTCAATGCAGGAATCCACCCTAAAGCATCCCTGACAGGTGGTAGTCCAGCTGCCTCCTGAATGCCTCTATTGTGGGAGAGCCCACAACCTCCCTAGGTAACTGATTCCATTGTCGTACTGCTCTAACAGTCAGGAAGTTTTTCCTGATGTCCAGCTGGAATCCAGCTTCCTTTAACTTGAGCCCGTTATTCCGTGTCCTGCACTCTGGGAGGATCGAGAAGAGATCCTGGCCCTCCTCTGTGTGACAACCTTTGAAGTATTTGAAGAGTGCTATCATGTCTCCCCGCAATCTTCTCTTCTCCAGGCTAAACATGCCCAGTTCTTTCAGCCTCTCTTCATAGGGCTTTGTTTCCAGACCCCTGATCATCCTGGTTGCCCTCTGAACACGCTCCAGCTTGTCTGCATCCTCCTTGAATTGTGGAGCCCAGAACTGGACGCAATACTCTAGATGAGGCCTAACCAGGGCCGAATAGAGAGGAACCAGTACTAGGGTGACCATATGAAAAGGAGGACAGGGCTCCTGTATCTTTAACAGTTGCATAGAAAAAGGAATTTCAGCAGGTATCATTTGTATGCATGTCGCACCTGGTGAAATTTCCTCTTCATCACAACAGTTAAAGCTGCAGGAGCTATACTGCAGCTATACTGTGACCTGATTTAAAAGAGGGCAGCGCACCTGCAGCTTTAACTGATGTGATGAAGAAGAAATTTCACCAGGTTCTCTATATTTACAAATGACACCTGCTGAAATTCCCTTTTCTATGCAACTGAATGTAAGCCTAAGCGGCAGGGTCTTGCTATTTACTGTTTTACTGTTTTACTCTGTACAGCACCATGTACATTGATGGTGCTATATAAATAAATAAATAATAATAATAATAATAATAATAATAATAATAATAATAATAAAGATACACGAGCCCTGTCCTCCTTATCATAGGGTCACCCTAACCAGTACCTCACGTGATTTGGAAGCTATACTTCCAACACAACAACACAACATGACAACACAGCAACAACCACCCAGATCCATGCCTGAAGGGCTTTGCAGCCTGACATTTGACACAATCTAATACTTGACATGGCAGCAGCACTACAGTGAGGAGAGGGGTGAGGGGATCTTGGGGAAAAGCTACAGTGCTCCAGCATATGCTTTACAAACAAAAGCTCCCAGATTCAATCCTCAGTAACCCCAGATAGAGCTGAGAATAAAACCCTTTGTGAAACCCTAAAGAACTGCTGCTAGTCAGTGTTGACAGTATTAAGCTAGAAGGGCCAGGAGTCTGATTTGGTATGAGGCCGCTCCCCGTGTTCTAAGAGATTGGGGATCAAAAAGGAGAGGTGCGTATTCTCAGTTCAATGAACTTGGGGTCTGTTTCGGCAGTTAATGAGTACTAATGGTTTGTACTGAACATTTCACACAAAAGTTGGCTTTTGAGGAGGGATTTGAAGAACTCGCCTGTTAGGCCTTTACACTAGGGGTGTGCACGGACCCCCCCCGATCCTCTTCGTGGCTGATCCGCAAATTGCGGATCAGGCCCGCTCCGCCCTGCCTCGATCCGCCTGGGGGCCACTCCACTCCGCTGCGGAGCTCCGGCTCTGAATCAGAGCTCTGCAGTGGCGGGGAGTGGCGTCAGGTAAGGGCCCCCTCCCTCCTCCCCCTTACCTGCATCTGTCCGCGGTCCCGTGGCTGCTTCAATTGAGCCTGAGTTGCGGCCTAGTCTTCCTGGTTGAGCCCTCGGGCTCAATTGAAGCAGCCACAGGACCGCAGACAGATGCAGGTAAGGGAGAGGAGGGGGGGGTTACCTGGCCTTGCCGCCATCACCGCATGGGTGGCAGCAACAGCGGCAGGGCCAAGTAAACCCCACTTACCTTTTTTGCAGAGCTCTGGATGAAGGTGAAGGATCCGCCTTCACCTCGATCCGCTCCGCAACGCTCCGCGGGTCTCCCTATCCTCTTCGCCTCCGCCTTAAGGGGAGGCGAAGCCCCCCACTCCACTCCTGCTTCTCCGGTCCGAGGAGAAGCGGAGCACATCCCTACTTTACACCACAGGTCACAATTGCGGGTAGGCAAATCCCATTGGCTTTGGTCAAAAAATGATCTGATGGGTCAGACAAGGATTCGGCCATACACTACTGGCCAACATTAACGGGAGGCAAATCCTGTTGCTTCTGTTCTAAATAGGTTCCCTTCACTAAGCCCAGGCAGAGACTTGTTGACATAGCAGCATGATATATTGATGTGACTGAGCTACAACAGCATGCTAGGCCTTGCCCTGGTTGTTGTGATGGCTACCACACTGGGCTTTGATCCGGGCCTAGTAAGTGATCTAGTAAGTGCTTGTATTTGTATGAGTGGACTTTGTGGAGATGTTTTGGATCATTTCTAAGATCTGGTCAATCTCTCTCTCCCAAACCATGTCCAATCCCATGATGCACTCCTTCCTAACTATGCAAGCTTCCTCCCCACTCAACAACCCTGAAGCAACATCTCCACCCACTCCAGTGATCTTGTGTCGGATTTCTGGGATAGGGGTGAGGTTAAAGTCTCCACCCCAGTCATCTCCTTGGAGATTCATATATCCCGGGGTCATCCCTGGGTCATCCCTGTGCATCCAAATGATGCACAGGGGATCCTGAGGTCAACCAGGGATGACCACAGACTTTCTCTTGGATAACTGAAATTGGGGATGTCCCAGTTTTTCCATGATCCTGGGACAACCCTGAGGACCACGGCTGGTGTGGCATGGCCTCCCAGGTCCTCAAATGGGCCCAGAGCTGTGTGGGTGGCTCCATGCCCATGGGGGTGAGGGGCAGGGGATGATGCAACTGAGTTTGGCAAGTGTGTCCCCTACTTTTTCGCAGTGCGTGGCTCCTCTTTTTTTTAAAAAAACGTCCCTCTTCCCTTCCAGGACATTGTGCAGCCAAATGGACACTGGGGGAGGATCATGGAAGCAGGTAAGTCCATGATCCACCCCACTCCAACTACACACTTAGGTGTAGATGAGCCCTGTATGTGCATGTGTGAGTGCACACATGTGCAGCACCCAGCACCCCGGCTCACAACAGATATGGTTCTCAAGGCCAAAAGGCACCCTCCCCCCAGCCTAGAGAGAGCCAAATATTGTTCAGTTTGACTACCCTCTATTTAGCAAAAGCAGTTCAAGGAAGAGACAGCCAGAGAAACAGGTGGAGCAGGAAGCTATTAATGACAAGATCCTGCTCTCTTCTAGGGGGTATGCTAGAGTTGAACAAACAAGAGACAAATTCTAACATTCCTTTCTGATGTGGTATAGTCCTCACGGTGGGGCACTCCCACCTCATTGTCACGTGTGCATGAGGGTCACGTCAGAAATGCAATTGCCCAAGTTGTAAATAATTAGGGGCGTGCTCCACTCCGTTTCGGATCCCCGAATCCGAAGCGGAGCGGGCTGATCTGCACCTCTTATGCCCGGTTTCGGAGTGGACCGGAGGAAGTGCAGAGCGGTTCAGAGCAGTTCGGAACATTCTGAAGCAATTTGGACCATTCCGAAGCTCCCGACCCAGGTAAGTGGGGAGGGGAAATTACCAGGCTCCCCCGTCCACCACTGCCATGGTCCGTGTGGTGACGGCGGCAGAGCCGGGGGAGGGGGGGCTTACCTGGCTCCGCCTCCCACCGCCGCCATGGTCCATGTGGCGGTGGATGGCGAAGACAGGTAAGGGGGGAGGGGGACCTATTCGGCCCCCATTTTGTCCCCCTTCCCCACTTACCTGCCTCCGCCGCCCACCATGGAGAAAGGGGGGCAAAATGGGGTCCAAATCTCGCTCCGGCCCTCCGGATCTCACTCCGGATCCGGTTCCGGAGTGGACTGGGGGAGGATTGGATCGACCCAAACTGGTTCGGAAGGTCCGGATCAGGCCCCGAAATAGTTCACGGTGGTGGTGCACAGTCCTATAAATAATGCAAACTTTACTACTCTAAAAAGAAGCATGTTTTCTTTGTACTGGTGTAGTAAGCTGTACACTCAACACATGAAAGCAGTGTTAGGCAAATGCCCTTCCTTATGAGGACAGCATGGTAGAGCACGCCCTATCAGGACTGTACCATATAAAAATCCATCTAAAATTAGCCCATAGAATCAGGTGATAAAGAAGCTCCTTCATACGTGTCAAAAGGAAAGACTTGCAAAGGTTTTTCTTTTTTGTCAAATTCAGAGTATCAGCCTGAACATCGGTTTTACCTGGTATGTATTTAGCCAAAGGCTGAGAGAAGGTAACAAAAGGCTTAAAAATAGTAGAACAGCCCATTAAAATCCAATTAAAATCCAATTAAACAGCCAAGCACATTACAAATGTTAAAACCCTCAGCTCTTTACCTACCCGTGCGCCCCACAAATGCCTAAATAAGGAGACCTTCTAATTGCAGCATTGTGTATTACACACAAAAGAACACACACACACACACACACACACGTCATATGTGTTCCCTCCCACTATATTTCAGACAACAAGATGTTGAACAGAGCCCATAACTTCTTTCATAAGGAAGGAGCCAGACCTAAAGAAAGTCTTTATACCGCCCAAAGAAAGACCTAAAGAAAGTCTTTATACCGCCCAAAGAAAGACCTAAAGAAAGTCTTTATACCGCCCAAAGCTTTGGCTATTGGGCGGTATAAACATGCAATAAACAAACAAACAAATAAATAAACAACAACAATTTATTTATTTATTTTCTTACATTTATATTAGGGGTGTGCACGGACCCCCCGCTCCGCTTCACTTGCAGATCCGCCATTTTCCGGATCGGGCCGCTCCGCCCCGCCCCCGCTCCGCCCACTTCCGCTCCGCTCCGCCCGGAGCTCCGGATCCGGATCCGGAGCTCCGTTTCCCCCCCCCCCCCATAGGCTTGCATTGAAAGCTAAAAAATTATACAACTTTTTTTCTGTTCAAGTTAGAAACCTCATGTTTGGCACCATGACACCTCATGGGGATATACACACGCACGCCAAGTTTCAAAGCAATCCCATCATCCCCTGATTTTTGCCGAATTTTTGAAAATCGGGCACCCCACACACAACATCCCTGCGAGGTGGGCAGGGGAGGAGGGAGGGAAGGCAGGCAGGCATGCAGTTGGCATTTCTGGGGGCATAAGGAAGTGAGCCAAGGATAAGCCAGTAATGCATATAAAATGGAATAAATCAATCAATAAACAAAGGAGGGGTGGAATTAAAAGCAGCAGTGTTGCTCAATAAACAGCAAGAAGAATTTTTTTAAAAAGGCTATATCTGTCTTTTACCAGCAATAGGGGGACGTGCCCGGGGGAGGGGGAAGTAGCTGCCAGTTCAAGACACTGACAGCCACCAACAGCTCTGAGAAGAAGTAAAACGCTCACTTCGACTCATAACAGGCATTGCTCCACCACTGAAAAGTGACCATTCACTTCAACTCATGATAGGCATTGCTCCACCGTTTTACTCTCTTTGGAAGGCTCTAATGGCCTTCCAGTGCAGGAGAGAGTGGGGGCACGTCCACGATGAGATGCCCTAGGGTTGCTCATCCCCTTGCACCACATCGATTCAGTTGTTCACCAAGGTTAGGGTGGGGAGCAGTGCTGTGTTTCTATCTCTTATTCTTGGCTTAGTATATGATTTCAGGTTGTGTTTGTGCATTTGGTGGGGCTACTGTGTTAAAAAACACGGGGAAAAGCCTGTTCAGATGAAGAAAGAGAAGTTTCCCAGAATCCCAAGTTACCTGTTTTGCCTATGCCCTCCTCCAACTTTGGGATCATCATGACCGGGAGCTGACTCTGCCCCTCAGCCCTTTGAAAAAGGTATTTTTCCCGCCGATTTTTTAAAAACTTCTAGCCCGCGACCCGTACGATGCAGAAAGTTGAGAGTGGTCTCAAAATGACCCCCATCCACGACTCTCTGTGCACAAGAATTTTCAGAATGATAGCTTAAACCCCCCACCCCAGTTATCCCCGATTCTTTCCCTCAATGCAATCCTATGGGCGAAAAGCCGAAAACGCCGTTTGAGCCGCGCGGTTGACCCGATTTTCACAAAAATATAGCACGCGACCCAGACAACGCAGAGAGGTGAGAGTGGTCTCAAAATGACCCCCATCCACGACTCTCTGTGCACAAGAATTTTCAGAATGATAGCTTCAAAAACAACGTAGTTATGCGCGATTATTTGCCGCAATGCAATCCTATGGCGAAATGTTTTCAAGATGGCGACCGGAGCGCTCCGCCTGAACTAGGAGCTCCGAAAAATGGGCGCTTCTCTTCGCCTTGCTTCTAGGGGGTCCGCGGTCCGCTCCTACTCCGCCTCTGGGTAAGGCGGAGCAGGCCAATCCGCTACTGCTTCTACGCTCCTAATCGGAGCGGAGCACATCCCTAATTTATATAGTGCCCCATAGCTGAAGCTCTCTGGGCAAGTTTACAAATAATAATAATAATAATAATAATAATAATAATAATAATAATAAAAAATGGGCAATCACCCAAAAAGCTTAGACTACTTAAGTGGTATTTCTATCACAATGTGACATACGATGCTGTTGTTAAACATCTTCTTTCAATCTGCCCAAGGTATTGAGATCCAAGGTAGAATCTATCTATTAAGTTAACCTACCCATACACTGCGCTCAACATCTAAGGTCCCCCTTTGAGTGCCTACTCCGAGGGAAGCTCAGAGAATGGCAACAAGGGAGAGGGCCTTCTCAGTGGTGGCCCCCCAATTATGGAATGATCTCCCGGATGAGGCTCGCCTGGTGCAAACATTGTTATCTTTTCAGCGCCAGGTCAAGACTTTTCTCTTCTCCCAGGCATTTAACAGCATACGCTGAGTTTTTAACTGACCCAAGAATAGTTGTTTTAAATGGATTTTTTTAAAAAATATCCTTTTGGAGGTTTTAAATTTTGTATATCAGTTTTTAATGTTCATTGTTTTGAACTTTTGTAAACCTCCCAGAGAGCTTTGGCTATGGGGCAGAATATAAATGAAATAAATAAATAAATAAATAAATAAAATTAAATATTGGCCCACTGACTTCTGGTTTCTTTTGATATCAGATGAAGATGCTCTCAAACGCTCCCATATTAATCAGCATCTTCTTCTAAGAGTACAGAAGGTGCTGTTTCTTTAGCATCCCTGCCACACCGCAACTTTGATTATGCTCGATAAGGTGGGTGTTTATGGTCAATGCACGAAGCTGTCTTTGGGCCAGTTTGCCATTGACGTTGTATTAAATGGTTGAGAAGAAAAACCACTAATGATGGTTTGAAAATGAGGAAGAAGGAATCATAGAATCATAGAATCATAGAATAGCAGAGTTGGAAGGGGCCTACAAGGCCATCGAGTCCAACCCCCTGCTCAATGCAGGAATCCACCCTAAAACATCCCTGACAGATGGTTGTCCAGCTGCCTCTTGAAGGCCTCTAGTGTGGGAGAGCCCACAACTTCACCAGGCAACTGATTCCATTGTTGTACTGCTCTAACAGTCAGGAAGTTTTTCCTGATGTCCAGCTGGAATCTGGCTTCCTTTAACTTGAGCCCGTTATTCCGTGTCCTGCACTCTGGGAGGATCGAGAAGAGATCCTGGCCCTCCTCTGTGTGACAACCTTTTAAGGATTTGAAGACTGCTATCATGTCTCCCCTCAATCTCAATGCAGGAAAGGGGAAAGACGGAACTGTGTGTTCATTTCAGACACCTCCCACTGACACGACTGACAACGAGACCTCCATCAGAGTTAGATGGACGGATGGATGGAGGAGGAGGAAGAGGACCAGCGGAGCTGCTGATAACAACAGGGCTCACACATCTGCTCCGGAATATCAAGGAGAGGGTGATAAGCCCAGTGCGATGCCTGCAGCACTTCATCTGCAGGCAACTTACTCTCTGCAATATGGAAAGGATTGCCGCTAATCCTGCCGCATTACTGTTCGCTTGACAGAAGTCGCCTCAAACAACTTGCGTCTGTTCTTGTCCTGATTTGCTGTCGGTATTTATTAAGACCACTGCATTTAAAATGGCACAGAACATAGCCTGCAGATAACATTTTAAGCTTTGAGCCTTGGAGTGTGTGTGTGTGTGTGTGTGAGAGAGAGAGAGCACACACACACTCAGCGTTAACATTCCCAAATACTGCTCTCTCTATTGTTTGTTGGGATATAGAGCCACCATGGTTTGACCTCCATTTTGTCTTCTGTGAGAAGACAGGTCATGAGTCAAACACTAGTTAGTGCCATTGGCCTTATGCATTGCCACAACTGAAGGATCATAGAATCATAGAATCATAGAATAGTAGAGTTGGAAGGGGCCTACAAGGCCATCAAGTCCAACCGCCTGCTCAATGCAGGAATCCACCCTAAAGCATCCCTGACAGATGGTTGTCCAGCTTCCTCTTGAAGGCCTCTAGTGTGGGAGAGCCCACCACCTCCCTAGGTCACTGGTTCCATTGTCGTACTGCTCTAACAGTCAGGAATATATTTTTCCTGATGTCCAGCTGGAATCTGGCTTCCTTTAACTTTAGCCCATTATTCTGTGTCCTGCACTCTGGGATGACGGAGAAGAGATCCTGGCCCTCCTCTATGGGACAGCCTTTCAAGTATTTGAAGAGTGCTATCATGTCCCTATGTCTCAAGAGTCCACCATTAAAGACTGTTGATTTTTCATGAAATAATATTTTGGACAACAAACCCAAAACAAAACAAAAAGCTAGAGGAGGAGACCCAGTATTTTTTGTGTGAGCAATTTTGCTTCATCTCTTAGTCCCCAGACCCCTACTGGAATGAAGGTTTGGAAGATTTAACATGACTGAAAATAAGCATCACTACAACTATAGATGCAATGGCCACATTCTTATTTACAAGAACCGCTCACGTGTTGATTAATGCCACACCTGACTTCATGCACAGAGGCGCGCCCTAATCCTGGGGGAGATGTCCACACCATTTGTGCAGAGTTGATTCTAGGGGGCAGGTCGTATGTGTGAATTAATCCTTAGTCCCAATGAAATCAGTGGGCAGACCTGAAAACAACCTAAATTAGGAGAAAAATATTCCAAAATGATTCCATTTTAAAACAAAGGTCAGGCTCTCCCACACTAGAGTCATTCAAGAGGCAGCTGGACAACCATCTGTCAGGGATGCTTTAGGGCGGATTCCTGCATTGAGCAGGGGGTTGGACTCGATGGCCTTGTAGGCCCCTTCCAACTCTGCTATTCTATGTTTCTAGAGCAGTATGACAATGGAATCAGTTACCTAGGGAGGTTGTGGTCTCTCCCACACTAGAGTCCTTCATGAGGCAGCTGGACAACCATCTGTCAGGGATACTTTAGGGAGGATTCCTGCATTGAGCAGGGGTTTGGACTAGATGGCCTTGTAGAACCCTTCCAAGTCTGCTATTCTATGATTCTCTATAGTCAGGAACTGAATATTAAAGTTTGGGAGCTCAAATTTGGCTTCTGTTAATATCCAAATCTCTCTCTCTCTCTCTCTCTCTCTCTCTCTCTCTCTCTCTCTCTCTCTCTCAATTTTTTTAAAAAAAATGGTTTTGGTGATGCAAGAAGGAATGGATTTCAGTGATTTTCTAATAAATCTGAGCTTTGTCATAAAAATTCAAGCTTAAAAAAATCCATCGCACATGAAATATCTGAAATCTATTGTTTGTGTGTATACGTTTAAATAATTTAATTTATATCTGACTCTTCTTCCAAAATGCTCAGGGTGGCTTACCAGAGGGAGATTAGGACGTATATTTGTCAATGTATTTATTGAATCCTTATGTGCTGATAAAAACTGAAACATTGCAACCCGGCAGAAGACATTTTGCAAATTAAGAACAGGCCCAAATATCTAAGGAGCATTATGGTTGCCCTTGAAACCAGACTACGCAGAGCACTGAGATGCAATTGTATACATGTCTACTTAAAGGTAAGTCCAAATGGGTTCACAGGTAAGTCAGTGTAGGATTGCAGCACATGGAAATACCATCCCTTGAAGGTTGAAAGTCTGATCAGACCTTCAGTTCTCACAAGGCTCCGTACATCTCTTCAGCCACTTGCTTTAAAAAGAAAAAGAAAAGAAAAAGGAAAGAATGGAGCATGTATTGGGATGGTGATATTTTTGTAGCAGATTTGTGCGTTGCATGTTCCTGGGTGTGCAGAACAGAGACTGTTCTGGTTACACTTTCCAAACCATAGTTCGGGGACGGTGGTAGAGAGAGGGCAATTTGCCATGAATATTGTCAAGTACCACTGTAACACCCCACTTTTTACGAGCCTATAGTATAATGATTGCATTGATTCCCATCATAAATCATATTTCCCATTCTCCATCTCTTTCTTTCTCGCTCGCTCTGAACTGACTCAAATAAGCCTTCATGTTTTCTTTAGCTGTTGCCAGAGCTGAGGCTTGAGATGATATTAGGGTAATGATGATAAATTTTACCCTCAAGCCAAACCATTTCCACATTACAGCAAATTCGCGCCCCCCCCCTCCCAATAAGTTCTGTTATTGGAATCCAGGACCAGCCGCATCTGCCGGCTCGAAGGCCTGCACGAGGAGCCAACTCTCAGCAGTAATGG
Organism: Elgaria multicarinata webbii; assembly: GCF_023053635.1. Classification (NCBI taxonomy): domain Eukaryota; kingdom Metazoa; phylum Chordata; class Lepidosauria; order Squamata; family Anguidae; genus Elgaria; species Elgaria multicarinata. The sequence goes on along the minus strand of NC_086176.1, from coordinate 116,798,373 downwards.
GTTTATAGATTTGAAAATTTGCTGTAAACAAATAAATGAGGAGATGGGAGGGAAAGGCAGGAGAGACGGGGTGAGAAATGAGCAAGAGAGAAAGCAAGACATGCAGATCATCATGCAGGCCTCCAGCCAGCAGGAGATGTCCTTAGCAAGGAGCAAGCAAGAGCTTGAAGGCATCTGAGGACACAACCGCCCACGGGTTGTACGTGCCCAGATGAAGATAGCAATGACATGTGCTTCAATCTCATCTTGTACTGCCTGTAATTTTCCCTTGTGGCTTTTTGAAATGACCCCCCTCCTGCTATATTTGCCGTCTTCACAGACCCTGAATGTTTTACAAGGTTTCAGGACCCAGGATAGAGGCAGGCGAAGCGTCTCCAGGTCCGTTCCGTGGTCTACCTGTCTTAATGCTGTCTAAGTTGCCATGATAGCATAGAATCATAGAATCATAGAATAGCAGAGTTGGAAGGGGCCTACAAGGCCATCGAGTCCAACCCCCTGCTCAATGCAGGAATCCACCCTAAAGCATCCCTGACAGATGGTTGTCCAGCTGCCTCTTGAATGCCTCTCGTGTGGGAGAGCCCACAACCTCCCTAGGTAGCTGATTCCACCGTCGCACTGCTCTAACAGTCAGGAAGTTTTTCCTGATGTCCAGCCGGAATCTGGCTTCCTTTAACTTGAGCCCGTTATTCCGTGTCCTTCACTCTGGGAGGATCGAGAAGAGATCCTGGCCCTCCTCTGTGTGACAACCTTTTAAGTATTTGAAGAGTGCTATCATGTCTCCCCTCAATCTTCTCTTCTCCAGGCTAAACATGCCCAGTTCTTTCAGTCTCTCTTCATAGGGCTTTGTTTCTAGACCTCTGATCATCCTGGTTGCCCTCTTCTGAACACGCTCCAGCTTGTCTGTGTCCTTCTTGAATTGTGGAGCCCAGAACTGGACGCAATACTCTAGATGAGGCCTAACCAGGGCCGAATAGAGAGGAACCAGTACCTCATGTGATTTGGAAGCTATACTTCTATTAATGCAGCCCAAAATAGCATTTGCCTTTCTTGCAGCCATATCGCACTGTTGGCTCATATTCAGCTTGTGATCTACAACAATTCCAAGATCTTTCTCATTTGTAGTATTGCTGAGCCAAGTGTCCCCCATCTGTGGGGCCTTGAAATAGGTGGTGGTGGTGGTGGTACTTTCCTAGTCCTTTTAACCACAATCTTTGAACTCGAGGTGTGTGTGTGTGTGTGTGTGTGTGTGTGTATGAGAGAGAGAGAGAGAGAGAGAGAGAGAGGGAGAATGAACCCGGGGAGTTCTCCATGCAGAACCTGTGCTATCTAAAATCTTGCCTTTCACACCAGAAAATGCTAAAGATAACTAAAATATCAGAGTTTGCTTTGCATGCAGAAAGTCCCAAGTCCCTGGCATCTCCAGTTGTGGCTAAGAAGGAATCCTGCCTGAAACGCAGAGAACCACTGCCAGTCAGTGTCGACAATACTGGCCTAGAAGGAACAATGAACAGGTAGGGTCTGGATTGTGACAGCACTTTCTATGCATGGGAACCTTCAGTCAAAAGGCCAAAGATGTCTAAGTTGTGGGTCCAGTTAGTATGCTTCTTTGATTCCCACTCTGCACATGTTCAGTGGGGCATCTGAAAAGTCATGATCACAGAATCATAGAATCATAGAATAGCAGAGTTGGAAGGGGCCTACAAGGCCATCCAGTCCAACCCCCTGCTCAATGCAAGAATCCACCCTAAAAAGCATCCCTGACAGATGTCTGTCCAGCTGTCTCTTGAAGGCCTCTAGTGTGGGAGAGCCCACAACTTCCCTAGGTCACTGGTTCCATTGTCATACTGCTCTACACAAGAACGTTCTGACTTCCTTTCTGTAAGCACAAGGACATGTGCATTGGTAAGCTTCTCTTGAGAGAGGATCCCAGAGCACTGAAGCTCTCACAGTCAAGGTTTCATTTTGCTTCTTTGCTTCTTTTCTCGCCACCCCTTCTTCCAATTTCATTCGGAAGTCAAAGCAAAGACTCCTCTGGTGATCTCAATGGGCTGGATCATCTAGGCTTGTTCTATCATGATGGCAGTCCATTCTCTACCTCCTTGCAAACTTGTGCATTGCAAAAGCTATTGGTAGCTCTGCAAGATTTGCAGGTGGTTTGCAATTCTACTACTCAAAGTAAGTTATCTTGCCCCTTTAAGCTACCTGGCTGGGAGACCTCTGAGTTCCTTAGAAGAAGAGCGGAATATAATACATGAATGTGAGTTTTAGTGTAAAGATGAGCTCAAATTTCCCAGAATACTTTCTTTTTCCTGAGCAAATTACTGAGATTCTTCTTCATTTTTCTCAACCCCCATGAAATGGAAGGCCACTTTGCAGTATCTTTTTCCAAATATTCTTCACCATTATTTTGTGACAGCTGCCACTCTTACACACACACACACACACACACACACACACACACACACACACACACATGCCTGAAATGATGGTAGGACCAGAGTCCTGAGGAGAATGCAAAAATGGTACTGTATCTAGGCTGCCAATGAAGGAAGGACGGAGGGAGGGAGAGAACGGCATTGCCACTGCTAATGGTGAGAACCACACAAACAAACTGTTGGAGAATTTCTCCTCTCCCTAGAGTATTTTTTGATAATGCCCCCCCCCCTTTATACAGCATAGAATATTAAGCACAATGATGCATATCTGGAGCATGTTTTCATATCCATGGTTGATCTTTTTGTGTAAAAGATGTAGACATTCCTTTATGGTTTCTCCCTCATCCAACCCCAACTCCCTCTATCTTTTAATGGCCAGGGTTAAGAAAGATAATTCACTATAGTACTGGAGTGGTGTTTTTTGTAAAGTGCATTCCCCCCTTTTTTTGAGTGAGAAGCCCAATTTGATGCCTGTTTAAGACCCATGGGCTTTAATGGGATTTACTCCCAAGGATGTGTGCATAGGATTGAGCCTTAATACTGTTGCTGATCCTGTGACCTCAGTATTAGGGATTTGCAGAAAACTTTGCTAGTCTTATCGAAAAAATCTTCCTGATCCCCGTGAAATTCTGTAAGTGTTTCTCCGGAGAAGGGGACACGGCCCACTCTAGGAGTGTAAGCCACTACGTTTCATATATCATGCCAAAACTGTTTTAAAAAAGGAAAAAAGAGAGGAAGAGATATCTCTGCTGCAGAGATTCATACAAATTCAAGACCCCCAGGAAGTTTAAAGAAGTTTGCTATTCCACCTACAGAAAGTTCGATGGGGCTGTGAAGGCCTGTGGGGGGACGACGACTTTCAACTCTGCTCTACCTGGCTATTTTCAACCACCTTGTGCTTCAGCACAGCACAGGGACAGACTCCTTCTCTTTCAAATATGAAATCACCAGTACCAAGATCACTGAAGCTATACAGAGAGGAGATCAGAGGCAAGTATCATAAATATCATAAATATCTTCATCAGCCTTGAAATCTGATTATTTGTTTCGGTGGGGAGAGGAGGTTGCTGGAAATTTGGGCAGAGGAGAGAGATTTTGCTGCAAAAGATGTCTGGGAAAGGAATAATAGAATCATAGAATAGCAGAGTTGGAAGGGTCCTACAAGGCCATCGAGTCCAACTCCCTGCTCAATGCAGGAATCCACCCTAAAGCATCCCTGACAGATGGTTGTCCAGCTGCCTCTTGAAGGCCTCTAGTGTGGGAGAGCCCACCACCTCCCTAGGTAACTGATTCCATTGTCGTACTGCTGTAACAGTCAGGAAGTTTTTCCTGATGTCCAGCTGGAATCTGGCTTCCTTTAACTTGAGCCCGTTATTCCGTGTCCTGCACTCTGGGAGGATCGAGAAGAGATCCCGGCCCTCCTCTGTGTGACAACCTTTTAAGTATTTGAAGAGTGCTATCATGTCTCCCCTCAATCTTCTCTTCTCCAGGCTAAACATGCCCAGTTCTTTCAGTCCAGTTCATAAAGGAGTTCATAAAGGAGTTATGCCAAGTTCATAAAGGAGATTGCTACACTTGCCTCTTCCAGAAGTGTTGACCTGGGCAGGTTTTCGGATTGACCTCAGTGGGACCACCATGCTCACTACATGTTCCCTGATTGGCTAGGCTCACCTATCTAGCCAGTAAGAATTGCTCTAATTCCAAATAGCCATTATTTGCCTCTAGTGATGTCACTATGGTCTATGATGGACTTTGTAGCTTTGTGACATCACTACTAGTTCTCCTCTACTGATTAGAAAGACTCCAAGAAAAATTGGCACCAAAGCAGCAGGTGACAGGTGAAATGGATGTCACCAAAGAGGATAAAAGAAGACGTGAGCATTCTCATTAATTAAAGGGGCTTGGAAATAACTTCCCCTAATTTCACCGTCAAAACTGAGAAAGGGAACCACTCAGTACAGCCCTAATAGAAAATAGTCTGTTTAGCAGACGGGGTGTGTGTTGCGTTTGGCAACGCTTAAATATAGATGCGTGAGCTCCTTTCTGTAGCTTTTGCTTCTCCCCCCCCCATTTTGAAATGAGGTGTCCCGCTCCCCCTTCCTCTTCAGTGACTCATTGTTAACACAAATGAGGCAATGCTGCAAACACAGCGATCTGATTTCATACTCTCCACATTTCAGGTATTCTGTGCAGGAATTTGGGGCAAGGGGGGGAGCAGTGTGACAACGTGATCCGGGAGTGAGCTAAAGGCGAGCTTCAACATTCAAATCAGGTTTCAGCTCTGAGCCTGGCTCCCTCGCCACCTACAGATTTTCACTTTGAACAGGTACATCCCCCCCCAAAAATTATTCGGTTCATCATCCACAACCCTTGGGATATAGAAAATGCATTCCTCCCTCTCTCTCTCTGCCTCCCCCCCCCAATGATCTTCTGCCTCTTCCTCTGAGATATCAGATGCAACTAGAGATCAGAGAGCTGGTGGAGGAGGTTCGAATGCCCCCTCATAAAATCCCCTTGGAGGGATTAGCAAATGAGGTGTGAACACTCAAAATCAAATTGATTCCCAAATGATGGAAGGGTTTTTATCCCTGGATCAGAATGGGCAGAATTCTTGGGATTTCTCACTCTTTCCCCTGTTGTCCTTAGTTGAGATCAAATATCTGAACCATCTGTAATTATCTGCCCTGCAGGGCACTACCAGTAGTCCAGTGTTTACCTGTGGACTGAAGTCTGTGGGATCTACGTACTTTGTGACATCTACTTTGCTTACTGACCAGACAAATGTAGACCAAATGGCCTGGAACAAATGGGGGAGGCTCTATGTGTGTACAGCAGGCTTGCCTTCTCAAGTTATTTTTGTCCTGAATATAGACAGCTTCATGAATTCCGCTAAATTCGTATCCAAAATGAACTGAAACACTGAGGGATGAGGCACTCATTGCCTCGTGTTGGTGGGATAGGGCTGGTTTTGTGCCAGTGCGTAAAGGATGGGTACAGGAACTGGGTGTGCTCAGAAAACACACCCACACACCAAAATAACAACAGCAACAAAATCCCACACAACTCTTTGCAACAGCTTCCTACAATAGTCAGTCAGAGTCCACCTTTTCCCATTGAACTGAAGGTGAACTGCTTTCTTTTAACCACCACTTTCGTTTATATTGAACTTCATTCAACGGCTTGATCAGTAAATCCAGCCCCCAAATCCACAGAAGAAGCAGGCTAGAAAACAACAACAACAGACCCAAAACTTTTCAGCATCTGTTGCAGCTGATGATATGGCCAATTACTTCCTTGCCCGTTGGGTTAACCACGGTATAATTTCCCAGCTGCAAACGAGAGACCACGGCAGGTCTGACTCGCGGTCCCCTATAAATGATTTTGTCCTTGGTGCTTGTTCTCACTGGAGAGATGCCAAAGCCCCTGCAATGCGTTTAGGTGCGGATGGTAAGGAAGCATCTTGGCCGGCTTGCAGGTAATTCGCAGGTAATTTTCTGCTCCTGCCAGCTCTGGTCATGGCCCACCAAGAAAACAAAACTTAAAAGCAAAAGGAGTAGCCAGCAGTCCAGATCTGTCTAATGGTACTGAAAGAAGGCAGATCAAGCTCTTTTTCTCATTAGAGAAACACATGTCTCAAGAAAGGGATACTAGTCCTTGCAAAATGCTTTTCAAAGCACACCCTAACAACAAAGACAACTCAGCAAGGGGGGGACTTGAACCTAGTTCCTGCTCCCAACCCCTTAAGTGCTGGACACCCTTGTCTTCAATGAGGGCATCTTGATCCAGTGCTCTTCCCCAGACCCACGTCAGGAACGTATTTTCAAAATCATCAGTCATTTGGTATTCAGAGCTTGTGCAGTCAAGGTAGCCCTGAAGAAACCTAGGAAAGAACTATCATAGAATCATAGAATAGCAGAGTTGGAAGGGGCCTACAAGGCCATCGAGTCCAACCCCCTGCTCAATGCCGGAATCCACCCTAACACATCCCTGACAGATGGTTGTCCAGCTGCCTCTTGAAGGCCTCTAGTGTGGGAGAGCCCACAACCTTCCTAGGTCATTGGTTTCACTGTCATACTGCTCTAACAGCCAGGAAGTTTTTCCTGATGTCCAGCTGGAATTTGGCTTCCTGTAACTTGAGCCCGTTATTCCATGTCCTGCACTCTAGGAGGATCGAGAAGAGATCCTGGCCCTCCTCTGTGTGACAACCTTTCAAATATTTGAAGAGTGCTATCATGTCTCCCCTCAGCCTTCTCTTCTCCAGGCTCAACATGCCCAGTTCTTTCAGTCTCTCTTCATAGGGCTTTGTTTCCAGACCCCTTATCATCCTCATTGCCCTCCTCTGAACACGTTCCCGCTTGTCTGCATCATTTCTGAAGTGTGGTGCCTAGAACTGGACAAAGTACTCAAGATGAGCCCTAACCAGTGCCGAATAGAGGGGAACCAGTACCTCATGCAATTTGGAAGCTATACATTTGTACATCCCGGTCTAGAAGGTAATTTACCACATAACTGAAGCCAGCTCCTCTCTCGATTTCACTTAAAACAAACAACAGCTTCCCCTGTTTGTTACACCCTCGATACAGTGCTGGGTGGCATGGCACAACAAGAAAAGATAATGAAAATGACACATGTCATCAAATGATCTGCTGGAACCAAATACATTCTCCTAGATGGAAATGCATGCCAATTCACATTCCCTAAACCCAGGGGCATTGCTTAGTTGGGATTTTTTTTTTTAAGTGAACAAAGGGGATTGTGTTCTTTTTATGAATGAAAATACCACAAGATGGCACCACAGAGCAATTAAATCTCTCTCTCTCTCTCTCTCTCAACTCTTCACACACTGTTATGTTATCGGAAAGAGACCATGTGGGGGAGGATAGGTGTTTCTCATGAGCAATCTCGGGGCGAAGAAGACCGGCCCCTTCTGTTGATGGTCTCACTTGCTTAACTGCTATTAAAAGCTCGTTGTTTTCAGATGGGGGCATCTAGGTTACCTGGGAAGCCTGCAGTAACCTCGCCACGTTGGCTGGGATTTGCTACAGAGCGGCTGCTTTCTTGATTAGTGTGTTACCGTGTCTCGATACTCAGTTAGGACGCTACGCCTCTCTGTGGTGCTGCTGTTGTTGTGTCGAAGAGTTCCTGTGTTTAACAAACGTGGCAAACTCTCCTCAAAGGCCACTCTGTTTGCGAAGGTGTCACCTTATATCAGGGGCAGGTCACATGGGGGCTATGTGTGGTACCTTGAGACTTTTTTTGTGTTTTGGGGCAGCCCCTCCCACCCACCCCAATCCCCCACCCACCCCAATCCCCCACCCCAATCCCCCACCCCGTAGTTGAATGTGTCACCACAGTAGTGGCAACCAACTGGCAATTTACTGCTGAAATCTGATGCAGCAAAAGAGGGTAAATTTTACTTTGTGCAGGTCTCGTAGGGATGGGTAGATTCACATCGTGCCACCTTTCCCTCTGCTTGCTGGAGCCCTGCAGGCTGCCTGCCCCAGCTAGCAGCCACCCCCTTCCCTGAAAAGCCACCATTTTGCACACAATGGTGGCTCATTGCTCAGTGGTGGCAGCAGGATGGGATTTGAACCCGTTTCACTTTCCTCTCGGATCCCATCCTGTCGAGGTAGTTGAAAGGTGGAGGAGGGCCTTTACTGCTGTGGCTCCCTGGCTGCGGAATGAGCTCCTTAGACTGGTTTGCCTGGCACCTAAGTTACACTCTTTCCGACGCCAGGTGAAGATCTTTTTATTTTGCCACTATTTTAACTCTTCTATTTTACACCTGCGTTTTACATCTCTGCATTGCTGCTTGGTCTTATTCTGGTTGTACATTTGGATTGTGGTTTTACATTGTGGTTTTCAGCTTTCATATTATATTTTACGCTGTATTATTATTATTATTATTATTTATTTATATAGCACCATCAATGTACATGGTGCTGTACAGAGTAAAACAGTAAATAGCAAGACCCTGCCGCATAGGCTTACAATCTAATAAAATCATAGTAAAACAATAAGGAGGGGAAGAGAATGCAAACAGGCACAGGGTAGGGTAAGTACCCTGTGCCTGCTTACCCTACCCTGTGCCTGTTTGCATTCTCTTCCCCTCCTTATTGTTTTACTATGATTATGATGTTATAACAGTATAAAGTCCGCACAACATCAAGTTTTAAAAGCTTTAGGAAAAAGAAAAGTTTTTAGTACTTACGTTTTTCACTTTTGTGAACCTCCCGGACAGTTTCGGCTGTTGGGTGGTATAGAATAAAAGCTGTTTTTATGTAAAGGGCAAGTGCCATTTATGTAAAACCAGCCTTTACAAAACAGGTTAAGCCTCCAGTCGGGCACAGGGTGGAGTCCTCCACGTTTGCCCCATTCGGCATGGACCAAGTCAGGCAAGCACAGGAATTTGTGTATTGGCATCTGTGGGGCTGAACTGGCAGGAACCCCCCTGAATTCAAGCCCCCAACCAGATGTTCATGACATCTTTATTTATTTATTTATTTAAAAAATGCTCCCTGCATGTCTTGCTTTAAAGTGACATTTTCTCCTTTTTTGCTGCTGCTGTGATGCAGGATTCCAGCCAAGGCTAGGGAAATCTATCACATGAAAATCTGGCCATTTGGTGGGGTGGGTGGGTGGGGTGGACAACGGACTTTTGTTGCCTGCCCGATTTGGCTTTCACATGTGGGCCAAGCCATGGGTTTTTCCCCAAATCCAGGAACTTTTTATTGGTGTATTTTTGCATTTGAGGAAATAGAGATTTACGCAGATTGCGGATACAATGCAAAGGTGGGCCACGATTTGCTCAAATTGCATCTGCAATTAAAAAATGGAAGATCCACTCAGAGCAGACTGAGTCAGGCCAGTTCACAGAAAACGGTCTGAAGAATGGATGAGGGGTGAACCAAGGGAAGCTTGTCAAACACCCCCTGACAAATGCATTTCTCTGACATCCCTACCTAATGCACAGCAGCAGTTCCTGAGAGGGGTGAACCCCTGCCCGGTCAGTTCGTGGGGGGAGGAAATGGGTCCTAGACCTATGGAGGTTGCTCACCCCTGCGTTAAATAATCTCTCAACACAGTTCACAGTGTTTGCATGCATTCATTCTTAGCTATCCTTTCCTAAGGATGTGTGACACCCACTCTACCCCCCCAAAAAACATTCACAGGTCAACTTTTTTGCTCCCCCTTTGTGCTTCGTTTGTGGAGGGATGTTCCTTCATCTCTGTTTCAAATTTCACTTTAGGTGAAGTAAAGGGCTGTTGCTTTCTTTTGTCTCTCCTGTTCTTCCAGTGCCGTCCCAAGAGTTTTTGCAGGCAATGGTGTCTCCCCCACAAACCAAAGGTCAAAGTGCAGAGCGCCCTAAGCTGGTCCAATTATTTTGGCCCTACAGGCAGAAAATCTCACCCAGCCAGCTACCAGTTCCTGGAATATCTATCTATCTATCTATCTATCTATCTATCTATCTATCTATCTATCTATCTATCTTCTATCTATATCTACAGTATGCTGCCTTTTCATGCCTTCCCCAAATCTGCTTCCTGAGAAGGTGGCCTCTCTCTGTCTAATGGTAGGCCTTGTCCTGCATTCTTCTCCCATCTCTGTCATTTGGGGTTACTCACCCTTTCCTCCCTTCACTATCCCACTCCCTCTGCCCTGTCAGAGATTTAGATTGTAATGTCATCAGGGCAGAGAGCTGCCTTATCAGCTTGTTTATTTCTGTTACATCAGATAACACAACTTAACCTGCCTCACATGGTTCTTGTAAGTAGAAGTATAAAATGTGCCACCTCCAGCCCTGAGCTGTTTGTGCACTTGTGAATGCCTGCAGAGAGAAAGTGTGTAGGTTCTCTGTGTGAGCTGCAACCCTGCACATTCAGAATTCCAAGTGATGGCGAGAGCTAGTGTCTCTGATGTCAGTGGGGCTGTGAATCTGTGCTGGATGTCCGTCAGAACCAATCAGAACTCTAATGGAGCTATCCAAGGTCTTGAACCTATGTTGGGGGATGGGGATCAACACTATGGATAGTTCCTTTGGAGTTCTGTCTCGTTCTGACTGAAACCGAGAGTGTATTCACCGCCCCACTGACTTCAGAGCCACCAGCCTCCACTGGAGCCTATGTGGTGCACCCTCTGTAGACATTACCCAGCACATGTCAACTCTCTCTCTCTCTCTCTCTCTCTCTCTCTCTCTCTCTCTCCCTCTCCATACAGTATTAAACCAATGGAAATGACTGAAGGGTTTTGTATTCAGACATTGCTTTCTCTGAAGTCAATATATGACCTTACTAAACTTTTAAGGCACAATCCAGCTAGAATTAAGTACTGTTGTAGTTCATTGGTTTCGATGGGAGGGAGCCAAGCATGTTCTTAATAGGGATGTCCATCTCTGGGACACTCGGCATGTCCTGCTTATTATTATTATTATTATTATTATTATTATTATTATTATTTATTTATTTATTTATTTATTTATATAGCACCATCAATGTACATGGTGCTGTACAGAGTAAAACAGTAAATAGCAAGACCCTGCCGCATAGGCTTACAATCTAATAAAATCATAGTAGAACAATAAGGAGGGGAAGAGAATGCCAACAGGTACAGGGTAGGGTAAGCAGGCACAGGGTAGGGTAAAACTAACAGTAGAAAGTAACAGTAGAAGTCTGCACAACATCAAGTTTTAAAAGCTTTAGGAAAAAGAAAAGTTTTTAGTTGAGCTTTAAAAGCTGCGGTTGAACTCGTAGTTCTCAAATGTTCTGGAATGGCGGAATGGAGTTCTACGGTGTGTTCCATGTGTGAGCTGAGCTGTGGGCTACTCCCCAAAGGCCGGAATTTTTTTGGCACATTTATTGGCGGGGTGGGGTGGGAGGGAAGGTTCAGCAATTTGCACAAATTAGGCTGTAATTTCTGCAAATTCGGCCCCGATTTGTGCAAATTGCTCAGAAATTTGTGTAAATTGTTACAGAACCTCTTACCCCCAAATACCCAAATTTCCCCCTCCAAAATCTGCAAAATGGCCTGACTTGCTGCAAATTCAAGTGCGAAAAGAAGGAAAACCCGTAGGGGAGTAAAAAAATAAGCCAAAGGCAAGGGCGGAACCAAGGAATCTTCTACAATAATATTATTAGTAAAAGGTTTAGTAAAGTGCCTTATACTAATAATATTGTTGTAGAAGATTCCTTAGTTCTGCCCTTGCCTTTGGCTTATTTTTTATTCTCTTGCTGCAAATTCAGAGAGGTGATGCAGCATGAACAGAAACGAAGTTCAGAGGGCCAAGCCTCAGAAAAGTTGACCAACTCCACCCCCTCCATTAGTTTCACTGGAATTAATGGATCTCAAGTGGGATTAAGGTTGGCCTCTTGGTAGCCTACAAACTGAACCAAACAAAAGCTTTTTTCCCCATAGAATCATAGAATAGCAGAGTTGGAAGGGGCCTATAAGGCCATGGAGTCCAACCCCCTGCTCAATGCAGGAATCCACCTTGAAGCATCCCTGACAGATGGTTGTCCAGCTGCCTCTTGAAGGCCTTGAGTGTGGGAAAGCCCACGACCTCCCTAGGCAATTGATTCCATTGTCATGCTGCTCTAACAGTCAGGAAGTTTTTCCTGATGTCCAGCTGGAATCTGGCTTCCTGTCACTTCAGCCCATTATTTCCAGAGAGATCATTCTGCAGCCAGTATCCACATTTTGAACCCCACCCCCGGAACCCACATGCACACACACAAACACACACACAGACAGACAGACAGACAGACACACACACACACCCTTCCACAGAAGTGCAGGTCAAGCACAGTCCCATGGTTCCAGATGGTAGGGGAATGAGGAGTTTGCAGCTGTTTTCTTATCTTATAGAAGCCCCACTGTGATCCAGTGAGTGAAGCTCTGGTATAAATGTTGCTTTTAAAAATACTCTATTTTTGTCAAGGGGGGAAGCATAGGACATTGTGACAGCTGGAACGAAAAACATGCATTATGTTGATGTCGTTATGGTAACTAATGGGCTAAACTGAGTTTGAAAGGAAAAGGCAGGGACATGAAAAAAACATTCCCCCCCCCAACACGTACATACAAGTTTTGTTCAACTTACCCTAACTGACTCCCCCCCCCAAATAATGCAGTCTGTACTTCCTGTGTAGCACCAAGAACACTAAACAATTTCAGGAAATAAATGTGGCTTTATGTTCTCCATATAGAATAGAAAATTAAAAGCAGGGTCGTTTGTGCATCATGAAATCACACCCTTCGGAATCCAGCACTTTAAAGGGAAGTGGGTTGGGGTGCTCATGCCTCTCCCAACAGAATGCGTTGTCTCTTTGGAATGACCCAGAATGGCGGGAAATTGCTTAGTTCGGTTGCTGTTTTGTATAGAAAAGAAATAGTGCAGGACTCTTTCATTCTTGACAAGGGCCTGGCAGGGCCAACATCTTTATGGCTACAATGATTATGGCTTCTTTGTTCAGCGAAATGGGATCATTGGACAACGTGGGAGTGTGATGTCATCATAGAGATGGGATGCCATTTCCCTGTTTTATTTATTTATTATTTATTATTGCATTTATATCTCGCCTTTTTCCTTCAAGGAACCCAAGGCAGCGTATATAATCCTCCTCCTCTTCTCCATTTTATCCTCACAACAACAACCCTGTGAGGTAGGTTGGGCTGAGAGTCTGTGACTGGCCCAAAGTCACCCAGTGGGTTTCCATGACCGAGTGGGGACTAGAACCTGGATCTCCCAACTCCCAGTCCACTTCAGCCACTACACTACACTGGCTCTCTGTTGGCTATTATGCTCTATTAAAAATGTAGCCTGAAACCTTCAATAAGCTAGCCCAGGGGTGCTCAGGACTCAGGCTTGCAGGATCTATAATTCTGCACATAGAAAATCCCAGCAACCATTTTTTAAATCATATGTTTCAAATGCCTGACAGTTGAAGAAAGTCTTAAGTAACCCAGTGATGGAAAGATGACAATATTGGTGCTGGACAACCCTCACTGAGGAAAGTGTTCCATAATTGGGGGGCCACCACTGGGAAGTCCCTCTCCCTTGTTGCCAACCTCCAAGCCTCCATCAAAGGAAGCACATGGAGGAGGGTCTCAGATGAAAATCGTAGTGTACACATAGGTTCATACCAGGAGAGGTCCACCTCAGGCCACCTCTATATATCTTCTCAACTTTAATTGAGCCTTCTGAACTTGCTCTTCCTGTTCCTGCTGCCTGGAATCTCCTCCCATCGCACAGAAATTCTCCTTCCCCAAACCCCTGCGTGAACGTTCCCCTCCCAATACTTTAAACGTTCACATCCCTTAGAGAAGCTTCAGTATTTGTTAGAATTAACCCTAGTTTCTTGTTGTTTTAAGCAATGAATGAAAGCCAGTTTGGATGCCTGACAGTACTAACGTTAACTTGAAGTGAAAATGAAAAATGCAGCTCTAATCCCGGGATGAACTATTTTGCGTGTTGCAATTGCAACACGCTAAATAATCAACACTCAAGGTCGCAACTAAACCACACACTCGCAATCAGATTAAGAAACCCGAAACATGTCTTGGTCACCTATTAGCTGAACCCAGCAATAGTTATACAATCCATCTCGCATGGTTGCTAATGGCCTGATTTTATGAGCTGTTTCACAAAAGTCAATGGCTGAAAGGAGTGGGTGGCCAGATTCCACGTATGGTGTGAAAGAGGAAATATATTTCCACAAAATAGAAGCAACCAATATCCCTGGTCCAATGAATGGATCCTCACTTTCTGTTCCAAAAAATTCTGGAGCAAGATGCACTCATGATAAGCATTTTATTTATTTATTTAATTATTTGGATTTTGAAGCTAATTCTTCAAAACAACTACATTGGCTTAGAACGTAATGAGGTCCTCTAATGATATTCCCTAGTTCTGTGCTATCTCTGTGTGTGTGTGTGTGTGAGAGAGAGAGAGAGAGAGAGAGAGAGTGGCCCTGTGCAGAAGTCACCTTAAACCATGTCTTTAACCACTGTGATTAAGCCAGGAAGCTGGGCTGTATTCAGAAGATACCTTAAACCACAGCTTTAACCATGGTGAATAAAGCAAAAAGTCCTATTCACCGTGGTTAAAGCCATGGTTTAAGGTGTCTTCTGAACACGGCCCAGCTTTCTGGCTTAATCACTGTGGTTAAAGACATGGTTTAGGGGGTTTAAGGTGTCTTCTGAATGAGAACACAGAGAGAGAGAGAGAGAGAGAGAGAGAGCTTTTTCCCCACTTCCAGTTTGAAGAGAGAGCAACATTAGGGTGACCAACTGTCAGGATCTCCCCGGATTTGTCCTGGTTTTTGTGCTTTCCATGGTGTCAGGGGGGATTTTCTATCATTTTCAATAATGTCCTGGAATGACACACCTTCCTCTTTAAGGCTGCCATTAGCATGGCAGGAAGGAATGACATGCTTTCTTGAGGCACATCATTCCCCCACCCCGAGCTCCAATTGAGGTCTTAAAGGGGAAAGTGGGTCATTCGTGGACATTATAGAAAAGGCCCCAATTGGAGTGGATGGTGGTGGTGCAGAATGAAATCCTTTCCCCTCCTCCACTCCAATCGGGTTCTTTAAGGTGGCGGGGGAATAATGTACTTTCTGCAGGACTCAGAAAGCTGCTTCCCACACACACACACTAGGGCCGGATCTACACTACTGCTTTAAAGAGCTTTATAACAGTTTTATAGCACTTTAAAGCAGTTAAAGCGCTTTATAACTGTTATAAAGCGCTTTAAAGCAGTAGTGTAGATCCTGCCTAGGTGTCCTCTTTTTTGGTTTCCCAAATATGGTCACCCTAAGCAACATAGATTCCAGAAAACAGCACTGTAGCTCTAGAAGACCATTAAGGGCACAATCTTATGCATGTTTAGACTGAAAAAAGTCCTACAACTCCCCCCCCCCCAATCTTATCATGTGTAGAGTTGCCTCTTAAGAGCATTATTGTGATGTAGGGTTGCTTGAAGAATCCAATCTTTGCAAATCCTAACTTGAAGTGACCTAATACAAAACTCCTGGAACTATGTGCACATCAAAACACTGTTATCCTTTGGATTCAATACTTCTCCCAATTTTGAAGTACAGTTTTTTGGCTCTTTTTTTTTTTTTAACAAGATGGTTTTAAAAGAGTTTAATTTAGGATGAAATATGTTTAGGAGTGTGCATTTCTGCATCTTTATAAATGCATACTTTGTGTTAAAATACATATTAAATTATGCTCTTTCATGTAGATTTTTTTAAAAATGTGCATCTTCCTTTTTAATGAAAGAAATCATGAATCAATTTGGAAATGGGACAGAATGGACTTATGAATTAACACATGCAAAAAAAAAAAAAAAAAAAAAGGACATGAACCGGAAATAGACTGAGCTACCCATTCCTACTGAGGTGTAATGAAATTACATATGCTATCACAACAGGAAAGTCAAGTGTACCTGGTTGCATCATTTAAAAACAAACCAAAAACCCAACAACCACGAAATGGAGGAGCGGGCTCATTTGGTATCAAGGAACAAGTTAATGGGGGAAGAATTCAGCAAATTAAGAAAAAAAAATACATCTGGCTTGGAATTAAGGTTGGTAGATAGTACATTTCAGCTCCCAGCTGGGCAAGGGGTAGAAAGGGAAGAACGTATAGTGAAAGCAGTCTAACATCCAGCCAGAAACTTAGCTCTGAATTCTGTTAAACCTTAATGTACTGAGATGGAAACAACACTATAAGTTCAAGAAGAGCTGGGTACCCATTAAAATATAATAAAATTGTACAAATTATGATTCTGATTATTTGGCCAGGCAAGACATCAGGATGCGTCTTTTCCACGTTTCGGGGTGTGTGTTTATTTTACAGAAGATGAAAAAGAAGAATGTGGAAATGCAAAAAGAAAGGAAAGAAAAAGAAAGAAGACAGACGGTTCACCTCTATTTTGTTCAAGTACACTGTGTACCTGGCAGGATAAAGAGATGCAGCTGGAGAATATGTACGCTGCTAGCCTAGAAGGGTCTGTGTCCCTGCTCTCCTCCTCTCCAAATCTCCTTAAAAATCAATTCAGGCAGTTCCACCTCAGTGAGGAGAGAAAGGCAGAGAGACCTCAAGTCTGTTTAGGACCTGGGGGCCTCGGAGACAGACTGGAGGTGGATGGGACGGGAGCAAGAGCTACCATGGTGCAAAGCTTAATCCAAAAAGCAAATGTTTGCCAGGATAAACCCACCAAAAAGATTGTTATTCTGGAAAATGTATTAATCTGGGTAAATATTGCATCGGAAACACTAACTGCTTTGTTTGGGCACAATTCCCCCTTGTCCTGAGCACCGACAAGTCCTTGTTAATGTGTGTTAACAACCCGTCACGGTGGATGGAAAGAAGGAAATGACAGAAAACTGAATGGCAATAAAAAGGTGGAAAATGGCAATGCTGCTGCTGCTACAATAATTTATAGGGCAGGATACTGGTACTGGAATAGCTGGTATTGGAATAGCTGTGAGCCAAAGACGCATGGGGCTAAACCATATGCTCAGCTGGAGCCTTGATTCGTGGTGGCACCATTGCAGTTCCTGATGTGCATTCGATAAGCAGCTTGCCTCTTCGGCAATGCAAACTAATTTGCTCTGACCTCAAGCAATGCACCTTACAATGGCTGAGAACTTTTGCGCACACATGGAGCAGATCCATGTATGCAGATCTAGGGGTTTGTTTCATGATGGCACCACTGCTGTTTCCCCTGATGAAAAAGCAAAGTGCTTCTCAGTTGGGGGAAAAAATGGCTTGCCTCTTTGGCGATGGGAAATGAAGTATGCCTGGTCCTCATGTGCCTAGTGTTTCTTTTTAGTTTAGTGGGGGGCAGGGCTGAAGAAGGGTATGAGAAAGATAAAGATTATGCTCAAAACATGCGTTGAAGTCCATATTTACAGAATACATAGCCAATTCATTGGATACATTGCAGTCACATGCAGCACAATTGTACTCATGCTTACTCAAAAGGAACTCCCATGGCATTCAAGGGGCTTACTCCCAGTTAAGCGTGCACAGGATTGAAACCTTAAAGCAGAAATGGGCAAATTTGTCTATTTCTAGTCTGCATCACTTTGCATATTTTACCCATAATCCTGTTCCATTCCACTTCTACGGTTTAAAGAAAAAGAAAAAAAACTCCCATCAAAATATGCATTTAAATACATATTTAATATGTATTTAATGCATATTTAAAATGCATATCTTCTCTCAAAATACATATGTAAGGATTACTCCCACTGACCTGGAAGTAAGTCCCATTGAGAACAATGGAACTGAATTCTGAGATGTACATTGTGTTTCACTGTAAATGCATATTTTCTCTCAAAGTACACATTTAAATGCACATTTCAATACACTCAAATTGTCAGGAATTGCATCACGACCCACAGAAAAGTACAAAATACTAGGGGTGTGCAAAGTGGGTCTTCCCTGCCTCGAAATTTGTTCTGGAGTTCCATAGAGGTGATTCACTGCCTCTATTTCAGAGTGCCCCAACTCTCTCTGCCTCATTGAATTACCCATTGAAGAACTGTTCAATACTTGGGTAACTGGTATTAACAGAAATGCTTAAAGCTCCCCCAGTTTTAAAGATAAAGAGATAAAACATCTCACAGAGATAGCGCTTTAGCCCCACCAAGTTTGAATCAGATTGATTCATGCATTGAATTTTTAGGAATTTTAAAATGAAAATTAACAAAAATGTTTACATCTGTGTAATTTTTATAGATAAAGAGATAAAACAAGGCAACTTGATAGCTCTTAAGGAGGGCTTTAGCCATGCCAAGTTTGAATCAGATTCATTCATGGCTTGATTTTTTAGGATTGTCTTTTTTTTTAAAAAAAAAATTCTCCACTCCATCCTTCTCCAAACTGGTGTCCTCCAGATCTACTGGACGGAGCCCCACCCACCTCTGCACTGGAAACACAAACAGCCAACAGGAGTAATAGTTTAACTAAAATAAGAACCTGCCTGTGCTGACTCAGGTGTAGAAGCTTTCTCACTAACAATGCATTGCCAGCCCAGTAGCACTTCCACACCGTGCAAATGTGGATGATTGACTTCTATGAGTCCCAGCAGAAACATACTCCCTCTCCTTCTTCTCCCCCACAGCCAGAATCAGCAGCTACTTAGGTCTCATCTACACCAAGCAGGATATTCCACTATGAAAGTGGTATAAAAGTGGCATACAAGAGGCAGGAGCCACACTACTGCTTTATAGCAGTATTGAAGTGCACTGACAACCATTGGGGCCCATAGACACATACCATATACCGCTTTCATAGTGCTATATCCTGCTTGGTGTGGCTCCTGCCTTTTATATACCACTTTCATACCACTTTCATAGTGCAATATCCTGCATGGTGTAGATGAGGCCTCAGTGTTTCCCACTCCCACAAACACTGTGATTGGAGGAGAACATGGTCATGGACAGCACTGTGGCTATTCCTAATTGGTTAGCCACTGATGACAATATCAAAGCTACCCCCCACCCCATGCAGCATCTTCCAAATATGGAGCTATTCAATTTAGACACACACCCACACAAACACACACACCAGGATAATTCCAGAGATTTCAGAAGTTCCAAATGGGCACATCTCCTCTTTGATATTAATCGATGGGTTTGGAAGCGGCCAATCTCCTCTCTGGAAGATCGAATGCTCCATGGATATTCGCTGTTAACAGATAATTCTGGAGCACACCCCTACAAAATACTGTGGACAGCTATTTGCACATTAGTCCAAAATGGGGGTTAGGGTACTGCACATACGAATTCACAAAGGCTGGATTTCTCAAACATCCCTACCTTAAAGTTAAAATCTGAGGTAAATGTTGGAGGGTTCTGCCATGACACAGGCTCTGAACAACAGGCCTGGCCATGGACATTCCCTGCGCAAGCTAAACCCCACCACTTGAGGAGCCTGAGGTGAGGGACAAACACTGTCTTTCTCCAAACTATGTGGAGAAAGGGGTTAAATTGGAAGGATTTCAGTAATACCCTATTTCTTCGATTCAAAGACACACTTTTTTCTCCATATAAACATCTCTAAAAACGGGGTGCGTCTTAGAATCGCGGGTGTGTCTTAGGTTTTTTTTTTCTGTTGGTGGTACTGAAATTAGTGTGCGTCTTACAATCGATGGTGTCTTACAATCGAAGAAATACAGTAAATCAAAGCGCTGTGAATTAAATGTGCTGATGGTGATTTAATGTCAGAGCGGATGTTAAATGTATATAACTGCAGATGATAAATGCCAAAGAAACATGTGGGGGTTTTGTGGTAGTTAAAACAAACTGGGGAAAAGTATATATTTTAAGGTTCACAAACTTTGTTTCAAAATAAAACTTTTCAAACCCGTTTTAAAACCTCTCATCCAATCCTTTCTCTCTTCACGTACACGCTTTCCTTTCTCTCACACAATCACTCTTGAGCTTTCTTTATTATCAGTATTGTTGAATATACGTCAACTGAATATGTGCACACCACACTCAAAAGACACCCATCTATACATTGAGCCTCAAACTCTCCAGAACAATAGTACTCTACACAGAGAGAGCTCAAGCACTAAAGGTTAAAGACTCAACAAGTACCTAAAAGTCCCCCTCAATCCTCTCAGTCATTCCCTTATATATCCTCCTCCCCCTCCTAAGACATTCTAACTTCACCCACTCAGGTCAACATTCTAAGCACCACAGACTTACCAATTTCAGACATGCATTAGGGAACTGACTTGTGGGGTGTAACGCCACAGGTTCTACTTAGACGAAACATTTGAAAAACTTCAAGGGCAGCAAAGAAGAGCAAAACACAATACAGCCTGTTCATGATGCATCATAGAAGTCAAAGCCATATCATTTCCCAGATACACCATAAGGGTTTGGTTCTTTGGGGGTTTGCATGTCTGGAGTATTGTGTCCAGTTCTGGGCTCCACAATTCAAGAAGGACGCAGACAAGCTGGAGCGTGTTCAGAGGAGGGCAACCAGGATGATCTGGGGTCTGGAAACAAAGCCCTATGAAGAGAGACTGAAAGAACTGGGCCTGTTTAGCCTGGAGAAGAGAAGATTGAGGGGAGACATGATAGCACTCTTCAAATACTTAAAAGGTTGTCACACAGGGGACGGCCAGGATCTCTTCTTGATCCTCCCAGAGTGCAGGACACGGAATAACGGGCTCAAGTTAAAGGAAGCCAGATTCCAGCTGGACATCAGGAAAAACTCCTTACTGTTAGAGCAGTATGACAATGGAATCAGTTACCTAGGGAGGTTGTGGGCTCTCCCACACTAGAGGCCTTCAAGAGGCAGCTGGACAACCATCTGTCAGGGATGCTTTAGGGTGGATTCCTGCACTGAGCAGGGGGTTGGACTCGATGGCCTTGTAGGCCCCTTCCAACTCTGCTATTCTATGATTCTATGACTCTATGTGTATGTTTGTGTGTGAATCAGATTCATTCATGCCTTGATTTTTAAGGACATTAGACTTTTAAAGCCAGTTTAAGGAAGCCTGTCTTAATATACAACATTTTACATTGAAACGCCCACTTTCACTCTTTTTATTGTTTCATGATTTTTTTACAGCACAATCCTACGCGTGGTTTCTCAAAAGGTTATAGCACTGTATTCAATAGGACTTACTCCGGGGTCAATGTCATCCCGTGCACACTCACCGGTTCTTCTTAAAGGCAATAGTACTTGCTTTTGAATAACTGCAAACAGGATTGGTTTTAACTATCATTTATCTGAGAGCAAGCATCAAGAAATCAGGAAGAAAGAAACTGGAGGCGTGTTACAGGGAGAAAAACAAAAGTGTAAGTAAGAAAGATTTTCCTAAATAGTCTAGATATGTATATGCACGAATATATATATATATATATATATATATATATATATATATATATATAATATCTTCTTGGAACTAAACACACACAAGGCAATGCCAAAAACTTGAGAAGAAGAGTGGTTACACACTAATTTAATTCTCTAATCCTTCTACTCTTGCTGCTGTTTACTCACTGATAAAATGTGCAGGAGTTCGGTGCGACAGCCACATCTGCAGAACCTGACAGCCCAACTTAGAGGCTATTTACCTAAAGCCCATGAATATTAAAATGGGCTTCCGAACGGGCCCCATCTTGAAGGGAAAGATTAGCAGGGCGCTTCTTGCTGACAGTCCCCTTCTCTCAACCCCCCCCCCCACTTCCCCTCTGCTATTTCTCAGCCGTGCCTGGCTTGTGCAAACACTTCAGAAGTTGAATCTTGCTGAAGACGTTTGGAAACTATACTCTCTGAGGCTATGAGAATGGATTTAACAACAGAGAGAGAGGGGTGAGTGGGTAGGCAGACGGACTGGTTGCCGAGTGTTTTTTCTCTCTGCTCCCCAGGGCTCTGCACCTGGAATAAATTATGCAAATGACATGTGTTTGCATCTCAAGAGGATGTGGCCTTTACATGCATAGGATTAACTGAAAATAAATTTCTTATCGCCCTTTTTCTTGGGGGCTCTCTACCCTGGAGCAAGCTGCAATATCATAGAATCATAGAATCATAGAATAGCAGAGTTGGAAGGGGCCTACAAGGCCATCGAGTCCAACCCCCTGCTCAATGCAGGAATCCACCCTAAAGCATTCCTGACAGAGGGTTGTCCAGCTGCCTCTTGAAGGCCTCTAGTGTGGGAGAGCCAACGACTTCCCTAGTTCACTGATTCCATTGTCGTACTGCTCTAACAGTCAGGAAGATTTTCCTGATGTCCAGCTGGAATCTGGCTTCCTTTAACTTGAACCCGTTATTCCGTGTCCTGCACTCTGGCAGGATCGAGAAGAGATCCTTAATTTTTTTTTCTGCGAACAAGACACAAAAGACGAAGAAGAACACGTACACACACACACACACACACACACACACTTTTTTGAAGTGACATAAATGGTGTGCATGTGAAGATGTGCAAATATACATGTACGCAAACCCAATGCTTCTGCATGTTTTTGCCATTGCAACATGCCTCTAAGCTCTTTTGCCAGAATGAAGGAAGATGGGGATGTTTCATCATTTCTTCTACTTCTGAGGTTTTGGCTCTGTGTGTCGTTGCTTATGTCACCAAAGCAGCAGCACCCACAGGAACATAGGAAGCCCTTATACCAGGGTTGTAGGGGAAATTCATTTCAGTTTGGTTTTGCTCAGGATTTGTGCAGTTCGAACATTTCTGACCAAATGTGGACTTGGACTTGCAATGTGCTTTGCAGACCCCTCCCCCCAAATGTGCTTGCATTTGAGAGAAAAAAATGTTCATGAAAATTGCATACCTTTGAAAAATGTGCAAAAATACACTTTAATCCATGGCAGAAGAATGTGTACATTTTAAATTTTCACACAATTGATGCATGTATTTGAGGAAAATATGCATCAAAATACAGATGGGTTTTCTTGTGAAAAGAAACCTAAAAACTTTTTTTTTTAAAAAAAGTTCGGAATCTGATATGGACTTGGAATGCACTTGAAGATGGCATTTGGAGAATGTTGGTGAGCTCACATTTTGCTGATTCAGACATCCCTACTTTAGACTGAGTCAGAGCATTGGTCCATCTAGCCCAGTAATGTTGACACTAAATGGCAGTGACTCCGTTCACACAGTGGCCAACCAGCTGTTGACCAGGGACCCACAAGCAGGACATGGTGCAACATTATTATTATTATTATTATTATTATTATTATTATTTATTTATTTATATAGCACCGTCAATGTACATGGTGCTGTACAGAGTAAAACAGTAAATAGCAAGACTCTGCCGCATAGGCTTACAATCTAATAAAATCCTAGTAAAACAATAAGGAGGGGAAGAGAATGCAAACAGGCACAGGGTAGGGTAAGCAGGCACAGGGTAGGGTAAAACTAACAGTAGAAAGTCTGCACAACATCAAGTTTTAAAAGCTTTAGGAAAAAGAAAAGTTTTTAGTTGAGCTTTAAAAGCTGCGATTGAACTTGTAGTTCTCAAATGTTCTGGAAGAGCGTTCCAGGCATAAAGCACCCTTCCACCCATGTTCCCCAACAACTAGTGTATACAGGCTTACTGCCTCTGCTAATGGAGGTTGAACTTAGCCATCAGGTCTAGTAGCTATGGATAGCCTTCTCCTCGGGGAATTTATCCAACCCCCTTTTCAAGCCATCCAAATTGGTGGCCATCACTACATCTTGTAGTAGCGAATCCCAGAGTTTAACTATGTGCTGTGTGAAGAAGGACTTCCTTTTTATCTGTCCTGAGTATCCCACCAATCAGCTTCATGGGATGACCCCTTTGGGTTCTGGTATCATGGGAGAAGGTGAAACATGTCTCCGTATCCACATTCTCCACACCAGGCATAACTTCTAGATTAGGCAAGTAGTTCCTAGTATGGCTGGAAGTTTGTGGGTGTTCCAGAGATCTCTCAGGTCAACAAATGTGTTGGGAATTTGACAGGGCAATTTAAAAAAATTGAAAAGAAACAGTAGCTTCTAAACAATTTACTGAACCAATGGTAGCAAAACTCCCAGCACGCTATCGGTAGAATCCAGGAAGATTTCATTCTTCTCACAGAATACAACTCCCATAAGTGGTTAGATACACTAAACAAAAGGCCTTCAGCTCCTTCCCCATGATTATTAGCGGCTTATCACACTCACTGCAGGTAAAGCCATTCGTCCCTATTTCATATTTCCCAGCTTCCATGAAGCTAAAAATATCTTGAGTTAATCGTAGGTGATTCAGATTATTAAGCCTCCCTGTGAACAGAAAGCTACTGAAAAGACACTTCCAATGCCAAGGTTTTAAAGTTTTGGGAGCAGGTGGAGGCGAAACAGGAGATGAAAGGGGACGGGGAAGTCCCTGGACTGAGATTAAAAGTAAACAAACAACAAAACAAAAACAAAACCCACCTCTCACTGAGTACTCCTGGTAGGCTAGATTTAGTATCTCATTACAAGAAGAGTTTAATTATAACTGGAGCTTCCATAACGAATGGTCTGTGACAGGATAATAAAGAGAAATTTCAATGTATCGGTTTTTATCCATTAAAAGGCTACCCCTCCACTGAACTCACATCTATCCAAGAACATTATCAAAGAAATGTTGAAATGATGATGACTACGATGACAACAACAACAACAAATTGTAATTATAAAGTTGGAGGTCAACTAAGGCCATGGCTAGACGAGGGTTTAGCCCAGTGTGAGGCCCGGGCTCCCTGCTGTGTGTGTAGATGATGCACAGGGGATCCTGGGGTCAGGCTGGGCTAAACCGTCTCTTGACCCAGGATAACCGGATCCGCTTGTGGCCCGGTATTTCCGCAGCCCCGGGCTCAGCGCGGGGCTGTGGAAGGTCTAGCTAGTTCCATGGCTTTTCCCGGCTGCTCGCTTACCCGCGAGTAGCCAGGAGAAGTCATGCACTGGGCACAGTGCTCTGGACACAGAGCACAGCGCACTGGGCACAGCCATAGGAGCGCTGTGCCCATCGGGCTGGGGGGGGAGATCACAGACAGGGGAGCGGAGGGGCATCGCACATGGCGAGCGGGGGGGTGGACATGGCAAGCGGGGGGTGGACATGGCGAGCGAGTGAGGGGGCAAGCGAGTGAGGGGGCGAGCGAGCGGATGGGTGAGCGAGTGGACGGGCGAGCAGATGGGCGAGTGGAGGGGCATCAGACATTTGGGGGAATTGGGGGCAGGGGGAGCGGGGAACATTTTTTTTTAAAAAAAACACCTTACGTTCTCGTAGGTGCGCTCCTGCGCACATGGCCCTTTAATTTTTTTTAAAAAGGAGGACACGACAAGGCTTTCCCTTACCCCGTCGTGTGTTACATCTAGCTAGGGGTGACGGCCCACGCTAGCTTCAGCACAGCCTCGCCCCTCCTCCCCACTGGATTATCAGGTAGGTCTAGCAAGGCCCTAAGTGGACCACTTGCTCAAAACAGGATCTGCGCCTACAGGATGGAGCTACAGCTTCCCTGACAAATGGCCATCCAGCCTCTGCTGAAATACTTCCAGCAAAGGAGCCCACCTCATCCCTCGGGTAGCCTTTTCCACCTTCAGACAGCTGTTACAATGAGGAAGTGCCTTCTGATGTTTGAAATCTGCTTCCTTATAATTTACTGCCCATTAGTTGTAGTTCTGCTCTCTGGTGCAACATAGGATACATCTGCTCCAACTTCTGCCCTTCAGATATTTGAAGACGGCTATCGTGTCTCCACCTTAATCTTCTGTTCTCCGTGCAAACCAAAGGCAGTCATCGTTCACTGCATTTGGTTTCTAGATCCCACAAAATCTTGGTTGCCCTTGTCTGGTTGTTGTTGTTTTTTTTACATTTTGTCCATCATAAATGTGGTATCTGGAACTATATGGATTGCTCCAGATGTGACCTGAACAATGCAGAACAGAGTAGAACTATTACATCCCATGATTACTATTTTATTTATTTATTGGATTTCTATACCGCCCAATAGCTGAAGCTCTCTGGGCAGTTCACAAAAATTAAAACCATGGAGACAATTCAAAGTATAAAACAAAGAACAGTATAAAAACACAGTGTACTATAAAAGCACAATATATATAAAAAAACCAACCAGGATAAAATCGAGCAGCAATGCAGAGATTAATACAGATTTTAAACACAGATTTTAAACAGCAAAGTTAAAAACTAAGATGATAAACCATTAAAACGCTGAGGAAATAAAAAGGTCTTCAGCTGGTGCTGAAAAGAGTAACGTAGGTGGCAGGTGAACCTCTCCATGGAGCTCATTCCACAGATGGGGTGCTACAGCAGAGAAGGCCCTCTTCCAGGTAGCCACCTGCCACTTCCTTTGGCCTCTGTGGCCTCTACTCACAGAGAAGGACCCCTGAGGATTATTTTAGGATCCAGGCAGGTACATATGTATCTGAGGTGTTCCTTCAGATAATCTGTCCCCGAGTCATTTATTTATTTATTTATTTATTACATTTTTATACCGCCCAATAGCCGTAGCTCTCCTTAGGGCTTTGAATGTTAATACCTGCATTTTGAATCAGGTTCGGACCTGGACTGGCAGCCAGTGAAGCTGGAAAAGGGCTGGCATGATGTGGTCTCATCGACCAGTCCCTGTTATCAAATGTGCTGCCCTGTTTTGTACCAGCTGAAATTTCTGAACCATTTTCAAAGGCAGCCCCATGAGAGATTATCAGGGCATGGATAACTGTAACTAGACTATCTCTGTCTAGATAAGGGCGTGGTTGGTATATCAGCCTAACATGATAAAAGGTGTTCCTTGCCACTGAGTTCACCTGTGCCTCAATTAACAGTTCTGGATCCAAGAGCACCCCCCAAACTATGAACCCGATCCTTTAGGGGGAGTGCAACCCCCTCCAGGGTGATCATCAGCTCGCCAGACAAACAAACCACCCGCTAACAATACCTCTGTCTTGTCTGGATTGAGTCTCAGTTTGTTGGCCCTCATCCAGTCCATTATTAACGTGTTCAGGCACTGATTCAGAATAGCCACTACTACACCTTGGTTTGATGAAAAGGAGAGGTAGAGCTGGATGACACCTATTTTAGCAGCCTCGTTGCCTTGTTGGCTGATGTTCAACTTGTGCTCAACTAATCTTGGTCCTTTCCACATGTACTTCTGTATTCTCATTTAGTGTTATCATTATGTACAAAATCAGGACATTGCAGAGGACACCTCTTCCATCACACAGCACTATATTGGCTTTTCTAAACATATTGCCATGCCAAGCAACTCACATAGTTGGCTATGCAGTCAAGGTAGCCCTGAAGAAACCTAGGAAAGAGCTATCATAGAATTGTAGAATTGGAAGGGTCCTATAAGGCCATCGAGTCCAACCCTCTGCTCAATGCAGGAATCCACCCAAAAGCATCCCTGACAGATGGCTGTCCAGCTGCCTCTTGAAGGCCTCTAGTGTGGGAGAGCCCACAACCTCCCTAGGTCATTGGTTCCATTGTCATACTGCTCTAACAGTCAGGAGGTTTTTCCTGATATTCAACCAGGATCTGGCTTCCTGTAACTTGAGCCCATTATTCCATGTCCTGCACTCTGGGATGATTGAGAACAAATCCTGGCCCTCCTCTGTGTGACAACCTTTCAAGTATTTTAAGAGTTCTATCATGTCTCCCCTCAATCTTTTCTTCTCCGGGCTAAACATGCCCAGTTCTTTCAGTCTCTCCTCATAGGGCTTTGTTTCCAGACCCCTGATCATCCTCATTGCCCTCCTCTGAACCCCCTCCAGCTTTTCTGCAACCTTCTTGAAGTGTGGTACCCAGAACTGGATGCACTACTCAAATGAGGCCTAACCAGTGCCGAATAGAGAGGAACCAGTATAGTTCAGGGGTGGAGCACATGGTTGCATTCAAAAGGTCTCAGCTTCTATCCTTGGTATCTCTTGTCAGGGCTGGGAAAGACGCTTGCATGTGACTCTGGAGAGGCACTACTGGTGTGGACAACATTGAGCATGATAAGCCATGGGTGGGGTGGGGTGGGGCTTCAGTCTGAAGCTGCAAATAGGATGTTCCCCATCCTGCCTGCCAGCTTTGGCTAGATCAATGGTGTGTCTTAGGCCTTTGCTAGATGAGGCGTTAGCCCGGTGCGAGGTTCGGGCTCGTCCCTGTGCATCCAGATGACACACAGGTGATCCTAGGCTCAGGCAGGGGTCAAACCTCCCTGGCCCCGGGGTACTGGCACCACTTGTGGCCCGGTATTTCCCGTAGTCTCGGGCTGAGCCCGAGACCGTAGGCGTGTAGACCGGTCCACCACTTTTCCTGGCTACTGCATTTTCGCAAGAAGCCGGGAAAAGTGGTGGACGGTGCGCAGCAGTCCACAGGAGCACTGCGGCCATCAGGGCAGGGTGGGGAGATGGGGGAAAATTGGAGCCAGGGGGGATGGGGGAACAGAGATCGCAGGCGGGGGGGGGGGGAATGGAGATCGCAGGTGGTCAGGGGGAAACAGAGTTCACAGGCGGGGGGGAAACGGAGCCAGTAGGAGTTTGGGGGGGGGAACAGAGCCATGGGGAGAGGGGGGACATCGGAGCCAGAGCGGGGGGACATCGGAGCCAGGGGGAGCGAGGAATCCCTTTTTTAAAAAAATCCTTACCTTTATCATTGGTGCGCTCCTCCGCACATAGCTGTTTAAACCAAAAAAAAATGGCGGACGCAATGGGTCCTTCCTGCAGACCATCGCGTCTTACATGTAGGCAGGGGTGATGGCCCAGGCTACTTGTAGCACGGGCTCGCCCCTCCTCCCGCACGGATTCCAAGGTAGGTCTAGCAAAGCCCTTGGTATAAACACAACCATTTAAATGCAACGTCTTGTGTTTAAATAGTCTAATGGCTTTCGATATTGGAAATTTTAGAGCCTCCACAGCGGCCAAAGCTAAAGAAACAAACTATCCTTCTTAGGCGCTTGGCTAGTAGGACATTGCGCAACCCACCAGACCACGACAATTTACACCAGGGAAGGTTTGACCCCTGGATGCGGAAGAACGTGCAACTTATACCATCTTTAAAAAAAGAAATGTTGTGCTTCTCTTTTCTTGCAGCAAGAGCACTTGGAAAACAACCTGAGTGAAAGGGTAAATGCATATAAATATTTTTCTTAATAATAATTAATACATGATTAATGGAAATGAACCCTTGGGATAAAAGATGAGGAAGCACTTTCAGAGCCTGCTATGGAGATGATGTGGATAAATGATATCAAGACACCTGAACGTTGAGAGCCCATTGGTAAGTGTTTATGAAATTGCAATAGATAAAAATATTTATCTCCGTCTCCTATGGTACATGCCACGGTGAGTCTTAGAGCAATTTATCAGCTAAAAAAGCAATTTCCATTAATCACTCATTAATTATTAGTTAAGTGTCACCTTAATTTAAAGTGTGTTTCTGATGTGGCACATGCTTCTAGATCTTTGTGCTCAGAAGGAGAGCAGTGTTGAAGAGTCAAGTTTCTTGGCCTTTGGACGACCTTGGGACAATCTTTTTTCTTTTCCTTTCATGGCCTGCTGTGGGATTGTGCACACGGCAGGTCCACAAAAAGGATCCCACCACCTCTTTGGCAATCACCATTTGCAAGAGGAAAATGTGATTTGTGTCCGTTCCTCTCGGTTCACGAAAGCCAGCATCGGGACCTGGGTGCACAGCGTTCAAATGTTCCAATTTATCATTACAGCGGAACCCTGAGGAGCACACATCTGCTTGGACCACAAATTGGACATGCTCCCAAATCATAAGGAACAGCCCTCACTCAATATTCTCAGTCTTAAACGAGGGAGCAATTAGGCAATCTTATTTACCTGCCATAAAATGAAGTAATGCCAGTGGGAGAAGCCATTTTAGGGCAAGAGCAAACAGAAACGCCTCTGTGACCTCCATTTTAAACATACCTAACTGTTTAAAACAAATCACACTAAAGCATTTCAAAGAAACAAGAAGGTTCTTTCTTGAGTTAGTGCATGTGTGTGAGGGAACTATGGTGCTCAGTCACTCCTGGTGCAGCCTGTGAAGTTATCAGGCATCCCTGCCAACCATCTGGACTCTGTGTGTGTGGGGAAAACACTTTAATAGCGCTACCAGGATAGTAATCTCACTGGGCTTCACTGGGGGTTGGGAAAGGTTGTAGGGACGTACGAACCGTCCAATATTTGGTCCAGGGCAGTCCTCAGTGGGGAAATCTGGGCCACTGGGGCCCTGTGGAGTTCCCTGGAGTATTACCACATCTGTCGGATTTCATGGGGTGGCACTTGTCCATTCTAACTGGCATGATAAGCTAATGGTGGTTGCCACTAGCAAAGCCCAGGAACATTATGGCTGTAAATTGCGTAGTTTATGACAATTGTGGCTGTAAAGCGATTTTTTTTCTTTGTAAATGGCCACAATTTACATAGAAGGAAGTGCTTTACAGCTTCAAATGCTGTAAACTGTGAAATTTACGGCCGTAATTTCCCCACGATTGGCTAATGGCAGATGCCATGTGCTTATTTCACCATTTAGAATAGAGGAGAAATCCTGTGGACCCTAAAGTGAGCACAGCCTTTGCAGGTCAGACTCTTGAGAATCCAGCCTTATTTGAATCCACAGCTGATTTCTCCACCAGCCCTAGAGCGTTCCTGCTTCTGAAGCCGCTGTTCCCCCCACTGTTAGTAGCAGTGGAGAAACAGTGATAGCCTAGAGAAGTTATCAACTCTGACTCTTCTTGTCCCATGATGCCCTAGTTCACAGCTGGTGCGATGAGTTTTAAACCTCCCATCGCTGGAAGCTGAGATGTGTGTGTGTGTGTGTGTGGAAAGTGCATGTGTACATGCACATGTATGACCCAGGCCATCAACCAACAGCAGTTGCAGAACCCTGGACAACCATCTGTCAGGGATGCTTTAGGGTGGATTCCTGCATTGAGCAGGGGGTTGGACTCGATGGCCTTGTAGGCCCCTTCCAACTCTGCTATTCGATGATTCTATGATTCTATGATTCTAAGACGTACTTCACCCTTGTATTAGGGGCACAGTGCAAGGTTTTGCTGTCCTGCATGGTGAAAAATCTCATTTCGAAATGCATCTGCTTCCCCAGATTTCGGACTGAGTTCCAAGGTGTGGTAAAAGACACAGAGGCTGTTTCTTCACCTGCCTTTTCCCTCAGGATCATCCCTGTGCATCCAAACGACACACAGGGCATCCCGGAAGCAGCCAGAGATGATCCCTCTACTCTTTTGGGATAATCCTTAGGTGTAGAATGGGCCAGAGATAGCCTGATCCCTTGGTAGGATGTTACAGTTGACCACTTTACCAAGTGGTTGGTGATGTGCCTGCTATAGTCACTTTTTCTCAGCATTCTATTCCTACTTCGCATTTCTGGTCTGATTTCAGTGTAGCCAATTGGTATGCCGTGTACTCCGTTGGTAATTTTGAAAGACGTTTTTCAAAGTTTCAATGTTAAGACTTGTGTTTTGCAAACACACTGTTGCGTTGGAGCAAGAGGGGATCCTTGGATCAGTTTACACTTTCAGGGTCACCTGTCCCCAGAAATATTACCCACTTTCTGCCTTGCACAACAGACCATAGGGTGTTGCAGACTCTTGGTCTGCGATCACAGCAATCATTTCATTCGTAGTCTTGGGCTTCCATTACAAGTTCTATTCTCAGCTCCTGTGAGCTCACACATTTCTCTCTTTCCCTTTCTTTCTTCTCACACAAAACACAAGGTTGATCCCAGCGCCAACCCTGGAAAATGTCAGCCTGAAAATGTTACCCTGAGAGTGATTTGCATGCATTACAGAGTGACAGGTGACATGAGTGAGCAACCTCACCTAATGGATGATTAATGGTTTGATGTTGACCAGCGGTGTCGACTTGTTCTCCTGCTCTTTGGGAAACTTCAAAGACAGCTGGCATTTCCTTCAGACAGGATAGAAAGCGGGATTGTTTAATGAGCACACGCGTGGCATAATTTTGAAGCACGCCTTTTGGAGATGTGCTTACACACAGCTCGGCGTACGTGGCTCCAGGATTCAGCAGATGTGGCTATTCGTGGATCATGATCTATTCTATAGCCTATTTTCAAACTTGGTCAGTCTGCATGAGAAGGCCAAGGACAGAAACAGGGAATGTTTGGAGGTGGAACAATGGAGTCTCTAGGCTGTGTGTGTGTGTGTGTGTGTGTGTGTTGAAAACTAGCAAGAGATTACAGGTTTTCCCCCATCTCAGAAAGTGCACAACCCATAGGAAGCACAGGGTTTTCCCTCTTGGCCAAGGCCATGATCCTGTAATCACTTGGCGTGGGGTGGGGGTAATTGGAGAAGCACTTTTCTGATCCCTGTCTTCAGGGAGATCATGGCTCTTTCCGAATAGGGTGACCATATGAAAAGGAGGACAGGGCTCCTGTATCTTTAACAGTTGTATTGGAAAGGGAATTTCAGCAGGTGACATTTGTATATATGGAGAACCTGGTGAAATTCCATCTTCATCACAACAGTTAAAGCTGCAGATGCCCTGCCCTCTTTTAAATCTGGGCCGGATCTACACTACTGCTTTAAAGCGCTTTGTAACAGTTATAAAGCGCTTTAAAGCAGTAGTGTAGATCCAGCCCTGGTCATTCTAGTATAGCTCCTGCAGCTTTAACTGTTGTGATGAAGAGGGAATTTCACCAGGTTCTCCATATATACAAATGACACCTGCTGAAATCCCCTTTTCTATGTAACTGTTAAAGATACAGGAGCCCTGTCCTCCTTTTCATATGGTCACCCTAGATTATTAGCCTTTTGAAATGGCATGGCCATAATTTAATAACCACCCTCCTCAAGAGCAGCCGGTACAATCCATGCAGCAGCATGCCCCAAACAGAGCACAGTTGCACTGTGAAAATAATCCTGCAGGTGTCCCTGCAAGAAAGCCTAGCGTTATGTCCTGATGCACTTGGAGCCTCACAACAGAAAAGCCAGCTCCAGGGTTTTCTTGGTTTGTCACACTGAATCTGTGATTCTCCACTTCCAAAGTGAAATTCGCATTGCTGATATTGCAGATGAGTATCCTGAACAAGCAGCAGGGTTGTGAACAGTAGGATGGTCAAAGCTGTGAAACAAGCAGTGAGCGATTATGCAAGTTGTACGACTGTTTGTGCTTTTGAATGGGGCATGGGGCACAATTGTGGCAGAAGTCTCTGCTTTTGAATGGAGTAATGATGCAGGGTGATTACGATCCGTATCTGTATTTTGCAGTGGCGAAGGATGCACAATTATGTTGGAACACTGTGCTCTGAATGCAGAATGAGGCCCAATTAAGTCTGCACACTGGGCTTTTGAATGGGGAATGATGTGCAATTAAGCTGGGATTCTATGCTTTGGAATGGGGAACAGCACACAATCAGAATGGTACTCAGTTCTGAGTGAGAAAAGGGATAGGCAAATTGATTTTGGTTCCATTCCATTCCTCATGTTTCTGACGTTACGTTCGGTTCAGCACAAGGACCCATCAATGTACCAGTTTTATTTTTTAAAAGTCCAAATCGAAATTCGTATACATTTTTTACGGGCACTAATATATACATTTTTCTGCACACTTTCCCCAAATGTACACACTTGTGTGCACCTTTTGCTAAGGTACACTATTTTTGCAAGCTTCCCATAATAAGTTCCTCTGTGTTTTGTCGTTTTTGTGAACACTGTGGTAGAGCGTATGGACTTTTGCCTGCAATTTCCCCAAATGTGCACTTTTCCCTGTGTTACTTCTCCTTCTCCTCCTTTTTCATAGAGAATCATTATTATTATTATTATTATTTATTTATTTATTTATTTATTTATTTATTTATTTATTTATATAGCACCATCAATGTACATGGTGCTGTACAGATTATTTTTATGCACAGATATGTTCCAAGTCACTCATTGGTTTGGCACCTGTGCATTTGGTGAATCCATACAAAAATTCAGATGGAATGAAATTCTCACTCATCTCCATGCAAGATAAAGCTGGTACTCTGCACTCTTTATTTGAGATGTGATAAAGCAATGAAGCTCATGCTGCATGCTGGACCCATGGTGTATGCCGGACCCATTTGGTGTAGGTTCTGATGTTAAAAAGGACTAAATTTACACATGCAATATCCAACAGTTAATCAGGCACTATGTAAAGTCCCTTCAGGATGGAAAAGTCCCATCCTGAATAGGGTCACCCATCGCTCCTTGTATGCTACAAAGGGAGGACTCAACAAAAGGAGGACTCAATATCTCTCAGGTAAATCTACCTGTTGCAAGGTAGGGCCCACCCCCAACTACTATAATTCCCCATCTCTTTCTGGGTGGGTTGACTTTTCTCCTCTAAACCTCTCTCTGTTTATATAAAATATTATCTAATGGTGATAGTTGCAATTTGGGGATGAAGCGCCAGGCTCACACCTGGATCTGCCTTTCCCCACCTGCCCTCCCATCTATCAGAAGGACTGGCCAGGTGATTAGTAGCACCCTTCCTAATGAACATTAGATCTGCAAAGTTTGGGCGATGCGAGCTGTTTGCATATGCCAAGTAATTAGACCGGCATCAGCTCTCGGCTGTCAAAAGATCAGCGCCCATTGACAGTTTACTTTAAGTGGCCCAATTAGCATAACAAATGACTCGCCAAAAGTTCTGAAGGCATCCTGTTGATTAATGCCATTCATCTTGCGAACCAGGCGGCAGACGGCTGAGCCGCTCCATCCTAATGATTATTATTATACACATATATGTTTAGACATATTAAGGCTTGCTGTCAGAGAAGTGATGTAGTTTACAAGTCACTTAGGTGCCTTTAAAAGCATTAAAAATAGGCCACATAATGCAAGCAATTGGAAGAAAGCGTTGGTAGCAAGACAGTGTTAGAGAGTGCTGGAGTTTAGTCTTTCTGATTTGGGGAGTGATGGGGAGTGGGGGTAGAAGAGGGGAGGCATGTCTACGCTGCAAATGTATACTGGTTAAAGTGCATACTAGTTATACTGCAATGGCTTCCTTAGAATCATAGAATCATAGAATAGCAGAGTTGGAAGGGGCCTACAAAACCATCGAGTCCAACCCCCTGCTCAATGCAGGAATCCACCCTAAAGCAGCCCTGACAGATGGTTGTCCAGCTGCCTCTTGAAAGCATCTAGTGTGGGAGAGACCACAACCTCCCTAGGTAACTGGTTGTCATACTGCTCTAACAGTCAGGACGTTTTTCCTGATGTCCAGCCGGAATCTGACTTCCTGTAACTTGAGCCCGTTATTCCGTGTCCTGCACTCTGGGAGGATCGAGAAGAGATCCTGGCCCTCCTCTGTGTGACAACCTTTTAAGTATTTGAAGAGTGCTCTCATGTCTCCCCTCAATCTTCTCTTCTCCAGGCTAAACATGCCCAGTTCTTTCAGTCTCTCCTCATAGGGCTTTGTTTCCAGATCCCTGATCATCCTGGTTGCCCTCCTCTGAACACGCTCCAGCTTGTCTGCGTCCTTCTTGAATTGTGGAGCTCAGAACTGTATGCAATACTCTAGATGAGGCCTAACCAGGGCCGAATAGAGAGGAACCAGTACCTCACGTGATTTGGAAGCTATACTTCTATTAATGCAGCCCAAAATAGCATTTGCCTTTCTTGCAGCCATATCACACTGTTGGCTCATATTCAGCGGTGATCTACAACAATTCCAAGATTCTTCTCGTTTGTAGTATTGCTGAGCCAAGTATCCCCCATCTTGTAACTGTGCAAGACCCTGGAGACACCTGGGTCTTGTAACTTTCTGGACAAAAGTGAATCCTGGCAACCAACCTACCCTGGGCTCATCTATACCAAGCAGGATATTCTACTATGAAAGCGGTATGAAAGTTATATATAAAAGGCAGGAGCCACACTAGTGCTTTATGAAGTGCACTGACAACTGTTGGGGCCCAGGACACATCTACACCAAGCAGGATATAATACTATGAAAGCGGTATGAAAGCAGTCTATGACATGTGTTGTGGGCCCCAACAGTTGTCAGTGCACTTCAATACTGCCATAAAGCAGTAGTGTGGCTCTTGCTATTTATATACTGCTTTCATAGTGGAATATCCTGCTTGGTGTAGATGATCCCCCTGTCTCTAATTTGGTGTAGCATTGCCACTAGGTGATGCAATCAACCTTTACCACCAATTCAAATCCGTGGCATGAAAAGTTCCACCTTGCAGCTTGGTCCACTTCAATTCCTGCTCTTTCATTGTTGCTGTTTGAACAGGAAAAGTCTCCATTTAGGTGCATAATTTTTGAAAGCGTGCACCCATGTGCGTACTCCCCCTTATCGATGAAAGCATGAAATGCTGGGGTGTGTGAGTACGTGTGCATGTTTTCTTCAAAATTTGCATGTTTAACGTGTGCATTTTTCCTACAGATGCATTTTGCGAACATGATTGCAATCTCGGGAATATGTGAGCTTTGCCAAAAAAATAGGTTTGCATTTGTGGGGTGTGACGGGGGCACATTCTGATGCTAAACTAACTGAAACACAATTCTCATACATCCCTATCAATATTTAGGCAGGGCTTAAGTCTCAGCTGTCATACATAATAAGCTGTGCATGCTTATTGTGTATGAGGAAGGAAAATTCCCTGTGTGTGTGTGTGTGTGGGGGGGAATTCCCTGGTATTTTCTTCCTCCAGGTAAAAGGATCTCAGGGAGCAGCAGGGAAAGTTCTCTTCCTGGAGAGCTTGGAAATTTGGTACCAAGTGGGATGGACCCTACTGGAGCTAGATGAACCAGTAGAGGGAAGCTATATACGATCATGATGCATCTATATAGGCAAGGGGAGGGGCCGTGGCCCAATGGTACAGCATTTGCTTTGCATGCACAATGTCCCAGGTTCGAACCCCGGCATCTTCAGGTATGGATAGGAAAGAA
Organism: Elgaria multicarinata webbii; assembly: GCF_023053635.1. NCBI lineage: Eukaryota > Metazoa > Chordata > Lepidosauria > Squamata > Anguidae > Elgaria > Elgaria multicarinata. The sequence goes on along the minus strand of NC_086176.1, from coordinate 116,761,543 downwards.
CCCCTGCCTGAAACCCTGGAGAGCTGCTGCCAGTCAGTGTTGACAACACTGGTCTAGATAAACCATACTCAGCATAAGATAGGACTTTATGGCCGTTGCTAGACCAGGGTGTAGCCCGGTGCGAGGCCCGGCCCGGCCCCTGTGTGTCCAGATGATGCACAGGAGATCCCGGGCCCAGGCAGGGCTCAAACCGCCCTGGCCCTGGGCTTACCGGCACTGTTTGTGACCTGGTTTTTCCCATGGTCTCGGGCTGAGCCCGAGACCGCGGGCGTGTAGTCCATTCCGCCGGGGATCGGACACCATGGGTGGGTGGTGCATCGGACATCGTGGGCGGGCAGGCGGGGGGGATCAGACATCACGGAGGGGAGGAATTGGGGCGGGGGGGGGGCGGGGAACCCTTTTTTTAAAAAAACCACCCACCCTACCTTTCTCGTTGGTGCGCTCCTGCACACATGGCCCCTTTAAAAGATTGAAGAAAATGGCTGACGCAATGGGGCTTTCCTTTACCCTGTCACGTCGACATGTGGATAGGAGCAACAGCCCGCACTACTTCTAGCGTGGGCTGGCCCCTCCACACGCCCGGATTTTAAGGCAGGTCTAGCAAGGCCCTATGTTCCTAAGTTTCATTTGGGCTTTTGCTCAGCGATGAAGAGCCCTGTGGATGGGCTTAAACATCCATCTCATCCTATTTCTCTTAGTGGACCACCACATGCCTCTAGAAGGCTGCAAGCAGGGCATGAAGACAATAGCGTTCTCCTGCTGTTGCTCTCCTGGCAGCTAGTAGCCATTGGCAATCCTATCCTCCATGAATTGGTCTAATTCCATCTATCCACAAAGTTAAAGCCAATATTAGTCCTACTTAGAAAAGAACCATTGAAATGAATGGGACTAACACATCCAATTAGTTTCAGTGGTTCCATTCCTAGTAGGACTAACGTTGGATGAGCACCCTGCAGAATGATCCTAGGGTTGTTTTCTGATACTGACATGAGAGAATGCTCAGATTCAATGAAACGTGCATGCACACATTTCTCACAAAATTAACTCGTGCACCCGACTGACAGGGAGAGCATCCATAAAGATCAGAGACGTAGAGGTCTCTGATATATTTCCGTGGTTTCGAATAAGAAGGAAAACAGTGAGCTAGGAAGGACACAGCCATGCCAGACTTTGTTCAGCCAAGGTATAGTTGTCTTGCATTTTGACAACATATACTTAAGAATTACCCTTCAGTTCTGCAAGGACAATTGAGTTAACGCTTTTCCTGGAACTTTGGAAGATATCCCTTTGCGCATAGACGTGTCTGCATAGACAATGTGTTTCCTTTCAACCAAATAGAAGTGACTTCCTGCTGTGCTTCATGTACTCCAGTCCTGGATATTAAGATTAGCAAGTGACATCGGCAACAAAATTTGGCAGTATGGAGTTGTGTTGTGCAGGATTCTACAACGTCTCATCCATCTCCTCTCCCTCCCCCCTCCCTCCCAGTTCCCATGTCCTTTGAGCATGCTCAGTCTTCATTGGACTGTTTGCTGTTCCTGTCATTCCTGTCATTGTTGTTGTTTTGCAGATCAAAAATGTGCTCGACAAAATGCATATTTTTGAAAAATGCACACAAATACTGTAATAAACAGGAGAGGAATGCATACATTTTAAAGGTGCATAAGGCTGATGCATAGATTTCGCTCCTTTACCATAATACCAAATTCTATTGCCATAGGCTGCAATTCCATCCACACTTAGAATCCTTGGGGGAATCTACACTATTGCTTTTAAAGCGCTTTAAAGTAGGGGTGTGCACGGACCCACTGCTCTGCTTCTCTTCCAGATCCACGATTTGCAGATCGGGCCGCTTCGCTCCACCCCCGCTCCGCCTATGTCCGCTCTGCTCCGCTGCGGACCTCGGGATCGGAGCTCCGTTTCCCCCCCATAGGCTTGCATTGAAAGCTAAAAAAGTATACAACTTTTTTTTCTGTTAAAGTTAGTGGAGGTATACACACGCACGCCAAGTTTCAAGCCAATCCCATCATCCCCTGATTTTTGGGGGATTTTTGAAAATCGGGCACCCCATTCACACCCCTTTCGATAGCTCCGTCAATTTGCATGTTAGAAACCTCAAACTCGGCACCATGATAACTTATCCAGGGATACACATGCACGCCAAGACTCAAGGCAATCCCATCATCCCCTGATTTTTGGCGGGGCTCTAACCTCTAACGCACCACCCATAACCCCAATTCACACCCCTTTCGATAGCTCCGTCAATTTGCACGTTAGAAACCTCAAAATCGCTACCATGATAGCTTATCCATGTGTCCACATGGACGCCAAGTTTCAAGCCAATCCCATCATCCCCTGATTTTTGTGGAATTTATGAAAGTTGGACACCCCAGTATCTCAGGGATTTAAAGCTGCAGACAGCTCAATGGGCCCATTTCAAAGGAAATCCCAACATGCCATGAATTGGGGAGTAGAGATAAACCTAAATATGAATCTTCTTCCACACTTGAAAAATGGATTTGGAACTTGAGCACAGGAAGGACTTCTCCCCTGAGTCAAAGCAAGACACACAAAAACCATCCCTGCGAGGTGGACAGGGGAGGAGGGAGGGAAGGCAGGCAGGCAGCAGACCTTTCTGGGGGCACAAGGAAGTGAGCCAAGGATAGTTTCAAAGCCAGTAATGCATATAAAATGGAATAAATAAATTAATAATTAAACAAAGGAGGGGTGGAATTAAAAGCAGCAGTGTTGCTGAATAAACAACAAGAAGAATTTTTTAAAAAAGGCTATATCTGTCTTTTACCAGTAAGAGGGGAGTGGACGTGCCCAAGGGGAGGGGGAATCATCTGCCAATTTGACTGGTCCTGTCTAGGTACCAGTCTTTAAGAAGCAAACAATCACTTCAACTCATGATAGGCATTCTCTCCAGTGATTTACCTTTGGAGGACTCTGATGATCCTCCAAGGTCAGGAGAGTGCACTGGGCACGTCCACATGCCCTAGGGGAGCTCATCCCCTTGCACCACATCTATTCAGTTGTTCCCCAAAGTTAGGGTGGGTAGCAGTGCTGTGTTTCCTCTCTGTTAGTATATGATTTCAGATTGTGTTTGTGCATTTGGTGGAGCTACTGTTTTAAAAAACAATGGGAAAACTCCATTCAGACTAAGAAAGAGAAGTTTCCCAGAATCCCAAGTTACCCATTTTGCCTATCCCCTCCTCCAATTTTGGGATCATGTGATCATGACCGGGAGTTGACTCTGCCCCTCAGCCCTTTGAAAAAGGTACAATTTTTCCCCCTGTTTTACCCGATTTTTCCAAAAATTCTAGCAAGCCAACCGCACCACGCAGAGAGCTGAGAATAGGCTCAAAATGACCCCCAGCCACGACTCTCTAAGCACAAGAAGTTTCAGAAAGACAGCTTCAAAAACAACACAGTTATCCCCTATTCTTTTCCGCAATGCAATCCTATGGGCGAAATTTTTCAAGATGGTGATCGGATCGGTCCGCGAAAAGAGAAGCGCTCCGCGTATGGCCGCTTCTCTTCGCCGTGCTTCTACGGGGCCCCGGTCTGCTTCTACTCCATCTCTGGGCAAGGCGGAGCAGGCCAATTCGCTTCTGATTCTCCGCTTCTAATCAGAGCGGAGCACATCCCTACTTTAAAGCACTTTGAAAATGTTTTGAAAACTGTATATGCAATGTGTCCTGGACTCCAACAGTTGTCAAAATTGTTATAAAGTGCTTTAAAGTGCTTTAAAGCTGTAGTGTAGATCCCCCTATAGAATTATAGAATAGCAGAGTTGGAAGGGGCCTACAAGGCCATCAAGTTCAACCCCCTGCTCAATGCAGGAATCCACCTTAAAGCATCCCTGACAGATGGTTGTCCAGCTGCCTCTTGAAGGCCTCTACTGTGGGAGAGCCCACAACCTCCCTAGGTAACTGGTTCCATTGTCGTACTGCTCTAACAGTCAGGAAGTTTTTCCTGATGTCCAGCTGGAATCTGGCTTCCTTTAACTTGAGCCCATTATTCCGTGGCCTGCACTCTGGGAGGATCGAGAAGAGATCCTGGCCCTCCTCTGTGTGACAACATTTTAATTATTTGAAGAGTGCTCTCATGTCTCCCCTCAATCTTCTCTTCTCCAGGCTAAACATGCCCAGTTCTTTCAGTCTCTCTTCCTAGGGCTTTGTTTCCAGACCCCTGATCATCCTGGTTGCCCTCCTCTGAACACGCTCCAGCTTACTTTGGAGCAAGCTTCATTGAACTCAATGGGACTTACTTCTGAGGAGGTATGTATGGGATTGCATTGTCAGTACTCCTGCCATCACAGCCACTATGAGATATAACTTCCCAGCGCGCTCTATGCTGAATTAATTCATCCTGCAATTATTTGCCCTACCCTGACTGCTAAAGCACTGGTGTGTTGGCAAACTGACCAGAACAGTTCCCTTGTTTAAAAATTGAAATGGCTTAATAGAATGTTTAATCTCACAATAGATCTGCTTGTACTTATTATAGGAAACCAGCAGTTCAATTGCATTGAGCAACATTGACTCGCTAAACAGGAAGTTATATGGGTCTGTCCTTGCCTTCCCCATGTCATTAAGGTGTGAAGTCAGGGAAGACATTTTGGTGTCTTTACAAGAGGGGTGTAAATATGGCTAAAAGATGGGGAAAACCTACCAATTCCTACAGGGCATTTAAACACACACACACGCACGCACGCACACACACCAGTGTTGCCCTCATTCTGTGGTGTCTTTAGAACAATGCCACATAACAGATTTCCCCTGCTCCACCTCCCCAGGTGCATTTTCTGCCCTAAAAGCAGGACTCGCAAGCTTTTTCTGGAAAATTGCGCTCCCATTCATGTTTGAGATTGCTAATGGGGCAATTTCGAAGTAAAACCCGACCCAGATGAAATTCTCAGACATCCTTCAGATTTGGAAATGAAGGTGAAGTGGCATCGTGTTCGTGTTCTGAAAGGGAAACTGAGGCAATGGGAAGAGGGGGGGGACGGATAGGGGAAGAACAAGTGGGATCAATTCTAATGGTGCTGGGAACCTTTGAGCAACTGAGAGTGTTAGGTGACTCCATGATATTGGAATATTATAGCAAAGGCAAGAATCACTGGAGAGGAAAATCATTCTGCATTGTATGACATGTCACTGAACGTCTTCTCCAGTGTTACCTACTTTAAGTGTTACTTCTGAATTGGGCTTCGGTCCAATCCATAAGGAAGTGAAACTGGAATGTTTGAACAAAAGCCGATTTAATCCCACAGACGAATGTTTATGGGGATCCACCTGGCTCTGTCATTTATGTCTGTGATGAAGTGGAAATCTTTCTTTCTCTCCAAGTGCCTTTTTTGGGTGGGGGAAAAAAAATCTATTTTTACTGGGGATATTAGAAAGCTGAAGGCCAAGGGACCAGAGTACCAGATTGTGAGGGAGACACTAGCCAGAGCCACTAATTATTTCCAAGGGCATCTAACCCACAGCCTTCCGTTTTTTATTTGTCCCATGCGGTGATCCATTGGGTTTGTGGACTGTGGCATGTTTTATGTCTGGAATTTATCATGTGTTTACTGCTGGCCAATAAGTCAACAGTGGGGTGGGGAGGAAGCCATGGTAAATCTTTGATGACGGGACCACTGTGAATTAAAATGAGCAGGAAAGAGCATTTCGGAGGACTGGGATGTTGCAGGGATAAGAAATTCAAGATGAGGTCAGACCCAAATATATCTATTTATTTTAATGGGTGTAAAAATAGATCTGTATGCTTTACTGTACACACTAGAGGTGACCCAGGACATGCTATAGGTGGTCAGGATTCTCTGCATGGTGACTTAGTTAAAATTCTGACTACGCAGTGCAGTAAATCACTACAAGTACTGTTATCACCAACACCACTACTAGTTTCATCTGTTTAACTGTACGTTGTTTTGAGTATCTTATTAAAAGAAAGGCAATTACTGATATCTATACATAAACAAATACTATTATGTGACATGGCACTAACACTACCATTACTAATCCACAACATTAATTACTACTAGGGGCACAAGCAGCATTTACTACTACTATTACTGCCATTTGTTCTGTTTTTAATTGTACATTGCTTTGCTTATTTTAATTAAGGAAAAAACCAAAAGCCATTTATAATGCTGCTACTCAATTAACTGCTAATAGTACTGGGATGTATTACTACTATTGGGCAGTATCCAGTACTGCTGCTTCAGTACACAGTTTATTTATTTATTTATTTATTTATTTATTTATTTATTACATTTCTATACCGCCCAATAGCCGGAGCTCTCTGGGCGGTTCACAAAAATTAAAACCATTCAAAGTATAAAACAACAGTATAACTGTTGATGTAGTACTAGTATAAGCAACCTCTAGTATAATGCTAGTAGCATTTGCTGGAGGGACAGGTTTCCCTAGAAAACGTGTCACTCCACTATATGTTATTGGTGTTGTGCTAAAGGTCACATAGGCCGTTGCTAGACGAGGGTTTAGCCCGGGCTGATACCCGGGCTCACCCCTGTGCATCCAGATGATGCACAGGGGATCCTGGGGTCAGCCCGGGCTAAACCCTCCCTTAGTCCAGGATAACCGGCACCGTTTGTGGCCTGGTATTTCTGCAGCCCCGGGCTGGGCCTGGGGCTGCGGAAAGTCTAGCTGGTTCCACGGCTTTCCCAGCTACGTGGCTTACTCACGAGTAGCTGGGAGAAGCCACGCACTGGGCACAGCGCTCCACAGGAGTGCTGTGCCCATCTGGATGGGGGGGAATTGCGGGGGGAGAGATGGGGCTGGGAGGGTAAGAGCAGATCCGGAGGGAGAGATGGGGGAAAGAGCGGAGCCAAGGGACATCGGGGTGGGGGATCATGGCCCAGGGGCATTGGGGGGGATCAGACATGGCTGGCTGGTGGATGATGGGGGGCATCGGACATGGCGAGCGGGTGAGCAAGCAGGCGGGTGAGTGGGCGGGGGGGCATCAGACATTGCGGGGGGGAATTGGGGGCATGGGGGAGCAGGGAACCCCTTTTTTAAAGACCTACCTTGTTGTTGGTGCACTCCTGCGCACATGGCCCCTTTAAGATTAAAAAAAATAGCCGACGCGACGGGGCTTTCATTTACCCCGTCGCGTGTGACGTGTGGACAGCAGCGGCATCCCACGCTACTTCTAGCGTGGGCTGGCCCCTCCACACACCGGGATTTAAAGGTAGGTCTAGCAAGGCCCTTAATGGTAGCTCTATTTCAATTGCGTAAGGGAGCAGCAGTGTTGGGAAATGGCCATTGCTTTTAGAGTCTCATGGGGTGGGTGGGGAATCATGTTTCCTTACGGTCGTTTCTCCGCCTGCATGTTTGTCCCTCATTACTTCCTCTTTTGAGAGAGGAAGTAAACAACGTTCACGTGGTCCATTCAGTGGGCCATTTTGATCCCGCTGCTTCTTCTGCACACAGCAGGAGATAGCGGCAACTTCCGTCTTTAAAAATACGTCAGACTGACTGGACTGGGTTTTTTTGTCTCACAAAGAAGGGCTAGAAGGGCAGGAGGCACACGGGACACAGGCAACGTTGCGAATGGGACCCGTGAAAATCCGTGAGTACCCAGCAACGAGCACGCAACAAAACGCTCATCTGACGATGCCCTTATACTTACTACTACTAGCAGAAGTACTGCTACTGTCACCTTAACATTTTAAATCCTTGATTGGTTATTTCAATTAAGACCAAATCAAATGCCATTCATAAGCCAATACTGCTAGTCATTTTACTGCTAGCACTACCACGCTATATTGTCATTTACTTCTGCTAGGTTTGGTTTCTGATGAAGCTGGATCAACTGTGGTTGCAGAAGTGAATTTCCCCACCCACTCCTTCCCAGGGGAGCCTCTCCAGCCCCCTGAAAATGTGACACAGAGAGTCTGGACAGCCTACTGAATAGGGTGAGTTGTGATGTGGTGGTAAAAGGGAATCCCCCAAAATTGTGTGGAGGGACTTTCTCTTGCGGAAGGCAGATACTAGATCCAATCCTATTGATTTGTGCTTCATTTACTAAGGTGACCATATGGAAAAGAGGACTGGGCTCCTGTCTCTTTAACAGTTGCATAGAAAAGGGGATTTCAGCAGGTGTCCTTTGTATGCATGCAGCACCTGGTGAAATTCCCTCTTCATCACAACAGTGAAAGCTGCAGGCGCTATACTAGAGTGACAAGATACAAAAGAGGGCAGGGCTCCTGCAGCTTTCACCGTTGCGATGAAGAGGGAATTTCACCAGGTGCTGCATGCATACAAAGGACACCTGTTGAAATTCCCTTTTTTGTACAACAAGAGCCCTATCCTTCTTTTCATATGGTCATCCTATTTACTACTAATAGTGCTAGTACTACCACAATTATTATTTTTAACAGTACATTACTTTGATTGTTTTAATTAAGTCAAAACCCAATGCAGCTTATAAACAAATATAGATACTCATTTTACTGCTAATAGTAATACCACTCTGCACAGTAATTTAATGATACTATTATGTTCCTAATAACAGTGCTTTGAACTAGTTTAACAGAAAAGCAACTCATAAGTTTTATAAATAAATGCAAACCTGCAAGGTAATTTCTTCTTCTGCTACTCATTTTGATGACCTTCAGTTATAAGAAACGAACCTGAGCTGAACTCCCATCCTGCACAGTAATTGACTAATGTAAGAAATTATACTTAAATATATATTATTGATATCATAAGAACACAAGTGCCCTGCTGGATTGGACCAAGGGTCCATCTAGTCCAGTGTCTGACCAGCCATTGGCCAGGGACCAACAAGCAGGACATGGTCTAAAAGCACTCTCCCACCCATGTTCCCCAGCAATTGGTGTACACAGGCTTATTGCCTTGGATACTGGAGATAGCACATAACTATCAGGGCTAGTAGCTATTGATAGCCTTCACCTCCAGGAATGTATCCAATCTCCTTTTAAAACCATCCAAATTGGTGGCCATCACTACATCTTGTGGTAGTTAGTTCCATAATTTAACTATGCACTGTGTGAAGAAGTCCTTCCTTTTATTTGTCCTGGTTCTCCCACCAATCAGCTTCACAACATGACCTCTGGTTCTAGGATTTTGAGAGAGGGAGAAAAATGTCTCCCTATCCACATTTTCCATACCATGCATAATTTGGTACACCTCTATCATGTCTCCCCTTAGTCTCCATTTTTCCAAGCTAAACAATCTCAGTTGATGTAACCTTCCCTCATAAGGGAGATGCTCCAGCCCCTTAATCATTTTAGCCCCTTAATCATTGTCTATGTGTCCAAAACAGATGAAAGAGCACATACAAATTGGACACAAATGAATCTGAAATGAGCATAACATACCAGGGCTACTAAAAAGGAAAAGGAAAAAGCAACAGCAAGACGTATAGAGGATGTTTCATGAGTTTGTGCACTGTCCTTGCTCTGGAGTGACACTTATCTCCTGTATTAATCTTGCTTTAGCATATGCAACAGTGAAGCAAAGGCCTAGATTTCATTCAGGTGATGAACTTTGGTCCATCAGATTGCAGGTTGAGGGTTAAGAACATAGGAAGAGCCATGCTGGATCAGACCAAGGTCCATCTAGTCCAGCATTCTGTTCACACAGTGGACAACCACCGATGGGAAACCCACAAGCAGGCTGAGTGTAACAGCACCCTCCGACCTATGTTCTACAGCAACTGGTATACGTCGGACATGGCCTCTGAGACAGGATGAGCCATATAGCCATCAGGACTAGTAACCATTGATGGCTTTCTCCTCGACAATCCTCCTTTAAAACCATCCAAATTCTGACTTTAGATAGTTCCTTTAGAGTTCTGAATGGTTCTGACTGAAACCTGGAGAAGACTCATTGCCCCACTGTGAATGTCCCTTGTTGATCATACTAATTTGTCTGGCACGGTCTTCTCTACCTGTTCTTTTCTTGTTGCCATTGACTCCCAAGAGCTGCACAGCACTGCAGTCCTCAGAACGATCGCGGTGAAGAATTCTGCCAGAGAAGAATGTTTCAGCTGCTATAACTACTACCCCTGCCAAGCACCAGTTTAGAAAGCCAGTAATAATGGCCTCTATGTATATATTTCACTGCAGAACAACATCTCTCTGGAAGAGGCGAGAGACTGCCAGCATCTCAGGGAGCTGCCAGCATCTCAGGGAGCTAATAACTAGAGTTCTGTTTTGTAGTTCTTAAAAACATACATCGATAGTTTATATATATATAACGCTAATGCTAACACTAATGACACCTTCTTTTAGAAGGACCTTAAAATGCCTTTTTTAAAATTTCAGCTTGCTTTTAATTGTGCTTAATGCCTCTGTATAATAGGTTTTTGGATCTAAAATTGGCATGGCTGGCTTGAAATATGGTGGCATGGCTGGCTTGGAATGTAATGCTCCATATGCCTCTTTTTGTTTTATTATTTTAAATGTTAATTTTGATGTTTGTTTTAATTCAATTTTATCCCACTTTGGGGAGTTATTTATGAAAGGTGGCTTAGATATTTTGTTACTACTACTACTGCTATTAATCTCTTGGCTGGGGCATTTTGCAATCCTTTGATCCTCCATGGTGTATGGTGGTTGGTACAGTGGAGGCTGGTGGGTCCGGGGTTAGTGGGACAGTGAATTTGCTCCAGGTCTCAGCCAGAACCAGTCAGAACTCGAAAGGAGCTATCCAATGTCTTTTCATTGGGTTGCTGGTCACCATATGGTTTTGCCAGTATGGAGAAGGGAGTTGGGAAGCCTTGCCGTCACTCTTGTTAGCTTCACTCTTGTTTCAGGGAGGAGTTTTCCCCAACCTTACCTGGAGAAGCCAGGCACCTTTCGCTTGCAAAGCAAAGGGTTTCCCCACTGAATGGTTGTCCTTTCCCTGTTAAGTGTGTTTCTATCACAATCACCACTTGGCAGTATAATCCTCACTCGAACCTGTACCAAGGATTGACATTGTAGGGAAACTTCAAAAGCCCGCAACTCACTGAGTATCCTCAAAGTTGTTCCTCCTCCTCCTCCTCCTCCTTGTTCCCTTTGCTGCCTGTGTATTTACCTGTTCACTGACCGGTAGCAAGAGAAGGAGCAGCAATCTCTCCTCTCCTTAGTTTCTCATTCTGGGAAGTGGTGCAGATTAGGCACAGAGGGAAAGATTAACAAATGGTCTGCAGTGACAACAGTGAGCCCGCTCAGGGCATCTTCATAGAATCATAGAATAGCAGAGTTGGAAGGGGCCTACAAGGCCATCGAGTCCAACCTCCTGCTCAATGCAGGAATCCACCCTAAAGCATCCCTGACAGATGGTTGTCCAGCTGCCTCTTGAAGGCCTCTAGTGTGGGAGAGCCCACAACCTCCCTAGGTAACTGATTCCATTGTCGCACTGCTCTAACAGTCAGGAAGTTTTTCCTGATGTCCATCTTGCCCTACGCGCCCCCCCCCCCCCCACCAAAACAATAATAAAAAAATCTTTATATTGCTAAGTGGTTGCATGAACTCTGGAGCAGGGATGGTCGAATATGCCAGTTTTGGTAGTGCACAGTTTCTCAATTACCTGATGTTAAGTTGGCTTCATCTGATATCTGCCTTAGTATGTGACTTTTTGTTTTTTAAAGTCCACATGAAGAGGCGCATGCATTTTTCTGCCCATTGTTCCTAATAGATACATTTTTGCACACCACATGTTTTTATGCACTGGCGTGTGATGTACACATTTCTTCCAAGCTGTTTTCCTTGATGTGCATATCTGTACATTTTCTCAGTAACATACACATTTCCCTGCACATTTTCCCTTAATATACACATTTATGTATGCACTTCTATTTTATTTAGTTATTTATTACATTTCTATGCTGCCCAATAGCTGCAACTCACTTTTCCCAAATATATGCATTTTCGTACAAGGAAGGTGCCTTGTACCAGGTCAGATACGATTGCCCACTACTATATACTCTGACTGCCAGTTGCTCTGCAGGGTTTCAGATGGAGAGCCATCATTCCCATCACCTGCTCCCTGAGATTGATTTCATTTAATTGGAGATGCAAGGGATTGAACCTGTGACCTTCTGCATGCAAAGCGTGGACTCTACCACTTAGCTACAGGTTGCAGTGAGTGCCAAACTTCACCCCATCTCTACATTTATCCACATTCATCAGTTAGCTAGCCTTGGCTGTAGCTCATCATTGTTGAGTTTGACTTTGGGATGTGAGTGCGCCCAAGTTCACCATCTATAATGAATCACCGAACAGTAGAGTTAGAAGGGGCCTATAAGGACATGGAGTCCAACCCCCTGCTCAATACAGGGATCCACCTTAAAGCCTACCTGACAGATGGTTGTCCAGGTGCCTCTAGTGTGGGAGAGCTCACCACCATTGGTGCTATTGTCGTACTGCTCTAACAGTCAGGAAGTTTTTTCCCGCCTGATGTCCAGCCAGAATCTGGCTTTCTGACTTTATTTATTTATTTATTTATTTATTTATTACATTTTTATACCACCCAATAGCCGAAGCTCTCTCAACGGTTCACAAAAATTAAAACCATAATAAAACAACCAACAGGTTAAAAACACAAATACAAAATACAGTATAAAAAAGCACCACCAGGATAAAACCACGCAGCAAAAATTGATATAAGAATAAAATACAGAGTTAGAACAGTAACATTTAAATTTAAGTTAAAATTAAGTGTTAAAATACTGAGAAAATAAAAAGGTCTTCAGCTGGTGATGAAAGGAGTATAGTGTAGATGCCAGGGGGACCTCTCTGGGGAGCTCATTCCACAGCTGGGGTGCCACAGCAGAGAACCATAGAATAGTAGAGTTGGAAGGGGCCTGCAAGGCCATCGAGTCCAACCCCCCTGCTCAATGCAAGAATCCACCCTAAAGCATCCCTGACAGATGCTTGTCTTGAATGCCTCTAGTGTGGGAGAGCCCACAACCTCCCTAGGTAACTGATTCCATTGTCGTACTGCTCTAACAGTCAGGAAGTTTTTCCTGATGTCCAGCCGGAATCTGGCCTCCTTTAACCTGAGCCTGTTATTCCGTGTCCTGCGTTCTGGGAGCCCTCCTCCTGGAGCCACCTACACACATACACACATCTCTGACAAACTCTATATCTTTTGAGTGATGGATGTCTCTCCACCGCCTTCTCCATTTTCCAAGGAAAGGGACCCCCACAGTTTTCCTAAACAGCGGATTCCATGGCCGTTCATTCTGAGCCTTTTGTCTTAAATGGGTTGTGGCTGAGACTACCAAAAAGTCCCGTATAACACACCGAAAGCATTTCCACGCATTTGTATATAATCTATGCCTAAGCATCAGCCGGGTGTACAAAACACAACTTGTCTAATGCTTAGATAAGCAGCCACTGGATGAAGGAGGCCCCTGTGGTGGTGGCCTAAGCTCTGTATTAGCATCCGGTACGAGCGCTCACAGCTGAATCTCTGAATTTAAGATTCATCCATCAGAATTTCTTAGGGAAAGACAGAAACATGCGCACACACACACCCAGGAACGAAGCGAGAGGAAGCGACTCAAGAAGCAACTGTAGGATGGCTCAGCTAAATTGTTTCTAAATGGTGCTTTAGTTGGAAATCTCTGTGGGGAAGCAGCATTAGTGCAATGAGTAAATGCTCCGTCTTTGGAAAAAGAATGGGTGGCAAACAATCTGCATTCTTTCCCTCCTTTTGTATGTGTATGGGCATGTATTTGTTGCCACTGCTATTTTGGGGGCCAGCACAAAGAGCTGCACCAGCGGGTGGCATTGGGAATAAAACTGGCCCCGTTGCTCGGCTCCAATATATTTGCCTGTGCATTTTGGAGAGGTTTAATGTATCCCCCTCCCTCCACAAAACCCACCACAACTACAGAGACATTCTGTAGCCAGAAAACAGCTTTCTGTTTTCCTACCCTGTCTTTTTGATCTTGTGAATAAACAGGAACCTGTGAATTTTGAACACCTGCGGTTCCTCCAGCCTTGGAAAAACAGTGTAAAACTGAGAGAAGGAAAAGGAGAAGTCGCCGAACTCATGAATATGAAGAGGCATGGGCAAATGGAATGATTTAAATAAAACACCTTCATTTACTGAGCTGTTTACACTCTTGGAATAATTCAGACCAGCGTTCTGTGCAGCTGATCCGCGGCATTATTTTGGCTTCCTCTTGAGCAATGGCGGGCATCTTGTTCAGCTCTGAGGGCCACAGCGGAAATACCTAATGAGCCAGAGGGCTGGGGCTCATTTGCAAATGCTGGTTGTACCTACATGACATAGACAGAAACACCATCGGTGTGAAAGTTGAAAGCTTTTATTTCAGTGTCGTACCCATCGACCATCGTGTGTGCCTTCCTAACTGCGAATTGTCTTTAGGGCATTTATTTATTTAATATATCCCGCCCTTCCTCAGAATGAGCCCAGAGTAGCTAACCACCCATATGAAAATAATGCAACTTGTGAACAGTGTTAAAATCATAACTAAAATTACACAATAGAAAACAACAATAAAAACCATCATGACGACACGAGAAAACAGAACAAATGCTTGTCTATTCCCCAAAATCTTGTATAAATAGATATATCTTTCACGTGTCCCAGAAAGGCAATAGCATGGGGGACAGACGAATCTCTACTGAAAGGTGCCTCCATATGAAAAGGAGGACAGAGCTCCTGTATCTTTAGCAGTTGCATAAAAAAGGGAATTTTAGCAGGTGTTTTCACTGGTTGCCAAGTAGTTTCCGGACGAAGTATAAAGTGTTGGTTATTACCTTTAAAGCTCTACATGTTTGGGTCCAGGCTACCTGCAGGATCACCTTCCCCATACAATCCGCCCAACACATCAGGTCCTCTGGGAAGAATCTACTTCAGTCAGCAAAAACTAGATTAACAACTGTTACCCAGAGGACCTTCTCTTCTGCTGCTCCCAGACTGTGGAATGGCCTGCTGGAGGAAATTCATCAGCTTGACAGTCTTTTAGTGTTCAAGAAAGCTATCAAGACTGATCTCTTCCGGCAGGCCTATCCAGTAGAATTTTAGGATATTTTTAATATGCTTTTAGGATGTTTTTAGGATGTTTTTAACAGTGTATGCTATGTTTTTAAACAGTATTTTGTGTATTTAATGCTTGTTGTTCCCCATCTCGATCCAATCAGAGAGGCAGGTAAGAAATAAATTATTATTATTACTATTATTATTATTATGCAGAACCTGGTGGAATTCCCTCTTCATAACAACAGTTAAAGCTGCAAGAGCCCTGCCCTCTTTTGTATCTGGTCAAGAAGATATGGCTTCTGCAGCTTTAACTGTTGCGATGAAGAGGGAATTTCACCAGGTTCTGCTGAAATTCCCTTTTCTATACTACTGTTAAAGATGCAATTTTTGTAATGGGGATAGGAAAGCGAGAATAAATTAAAAAAGATGGTATATAATGAAAAAAAAAGGAGGGTTAGGACTCCCAAATATAAAATTATATTACGTAGCTAATAGGCTAAGACACATAGTAGAAAGTATGATAGGAGTAGGAGATTTAAGTTGGTTGGAGGATAGAAAAGGAATGGACAAAGAATGGAAACTGGAAAATATATTTTTAGAGAATGTAATAAAAAATGGGGGGAAGAAATAGAGAACCCCCTTTTAAAAAATCATTGGGAAATATGGCGTGTATATAAAAAGGATTTACTTCCAAGTATTTCCCCAATAACACTAGTGATAATGTTATGGAATTTTCCAGGAAATTTAAAAGATAAGTTGGGGAAAATTTTAACAGAGAGGAATATAATGAAGCTAAAAAATTGGTTAAGGAAGATGAACACTTGAGAAGAATTAGAAGAGGTATTAAAGGAGAAGAACTTATCGTGGTTAAATTATTGTCAGTTAGAACAATGGATGAAGAAATGGTTAAAGGACAACGGAGAGTGCAGAGAAATGACGAAATTTGAGGAGTTGATCTTAAAGAGAGAAATTGAGAGAGGAGAAAATAAAACGATGAAAGGGTTAACGAGTGAAATATATAGAATATTGGTTGGGAAGGGGGAGATAGAAAATATGGGTAAGATGGTGTGGGAAACTGATTTGAAGGTACAAATAGGGCAACAGAGTTGGAAGGGAATATGGAGACAAAGAGTGTTGAGAAATATGTCAGTGAGGATAAAAGAAAATTATTATAAAATTATATGGAGGTGGTATCTAACCCCGGTGAGAGTAAATAAAATAAATAAGCTGAATTCAGCAAATTTTTGGAGAGGATGTCAAAAAATTTTTTTTTAAAAAAAGGAACGTATTTACATATGTGGTGGGAATGTGAATTTGTTCAAAAATTGTGGAAAATGGTGTTTAATGAGATAAAATAAATTGTTGGAATGGAGATTGAAGAGACACCTACAGTGGCATTGTTATTATTATATGGAGAATTAAATTTTAATAAAGAGACAAAAGAATTGATAACGAATTTGCTGACAGCAACAAGGTTAATCATATCTAGGAACTGGAAGGTGCAAGGAGATTATCATGTTGAAGATAGGTACAAAGAGATATGGGATATTTCTATTAATGATAAATTAACATGTAATATAAAAGTAAGAAGAGGGATAACAAAAACGAATGATTTTGAGGGAATTTGGAAACAGTTCCTAGAATATGTTTTATCTAGGGGGAGGGGGAAAGCACCTCCAGAAGAAACAATGAGATTCTGGAAACAGGAATAGATCCCGGGGTGGGGGTAGGGTGCACTTTATGTTATATGATTATGTTAAAATATTAAATTAGAAAATGTTACAAGGTTATTCAATTATATGTATTATGTTTTTGTTACTTTCCCTACCCTGTGCCTGCTTACCCTTCCCTGTACCTGTTTGCATTCTCTTCCCCTCCTTATTGTTTTACTATGATTTTATTAGATTGTAAGCCTATGCGGCAGGGTCTTGCTATTTACTGTTTTACTCTGTACAGCACCATGTACATTGATGGTGCTATATAAATAAATAATAATAATAATAATAATGTATTGATGTATGTTTAAGTTTTGAAAAGAATAAAAAAGATTTTAAAAAAGAAAGATACAAGAGCCCTGTCCTCCTTTTTATATGGTCACCCTAACCATAGTCAAGGTCCTAGCACTGAGAAGGGTCTGCCATGTTTGCTTGCCCTATGGGTCACATTCTTCAAGGGCACAACCAGCAAAGCCTCCTAGTCCAATCTTAAATTCCCAATTGGTTGGTATTGGGGTAGTTCCTGAGCTTGGATTTCGACCAAGTATTAGGAATAACTTCCAGTGCATCTGGAACTGCCTCAGAAAGTACTGAACTATTATTATTATTATTATTATTATTATTATTATTATTATTATTAACTTATTTATATAGCACCATCAATGTACGTGGTGCTGTACAGAGTAAAACAGTAAACAGCAAGACCCTGCCGCATAGGCTTACAATCTAATAAAATCATAGTAAAACAATAAGGAGGGGAAGAGAATGCAAACAGGTACAGGGTAGGGTAAGCAGGCACAGGGTAGGGTAAAACTAACAGTAGAAAGTAACAGTAGAGTAACAATAGAAAGTAACTATCCTTCACTAGAGCCCCCCCCCCTCCCAGCATAACCATTTGCCAGGAATAGTGTAACGATAATGGATTTCCAGCACTGGGGTTGGACTGGGCTACCTTTGAGGTCCCTTCCAACTCTATGATTTTATGCAGACATGTCTGTCAGTGGACAAGGATGTGGCATTTCATTGTTATCTTGGGGTGGGAGGAGAAGCTTGCTGGAACTCTTCTCTAGGGACAGAAAGAAAAACCCTGTCAATTTTGGTTTGTCTCAACTTCTTACCTTTCAAATCTCAAATTCGGTTGACTATGAAATCTAGTTTTTTGTTTATTTGTTTTGTTTTAATTTGCGCATGAAAAACCACAAGCATTGTGTTCACATTTCTCCTAGTCAATACATTTCCCCTAATAGACATGGTTTCCCCCCAAGCAGTATTACTTGGGACCTCAATACCTGATGGAACACCTCTCCCGACATGAACCTACCCGGACACTGCGCTCATCATCTAAGGTCCTCCTCCGAGTGCCTACTCCGAGGGAAGCTCGGAGGATGGCAACAAGGGAGAGGGCCTCCTCGGTGGTGGCCCCCCGACTGTGAAATGATCTCCCCGATGAGTCTCGCTTGGTGCCAACATTATCTTTTTGGCGCCAGGTCAAGACTTTCCTCTTCTCCCAGGCATTTTAACAGCATTTAACAACGTTAAGTTTGTTTTTAATGGACCCCAGAATTGTTGTTTTAAATGGATGCTGTTGTTTTTTACTGTTGTTTTCGTGTTTTTGATGGTTTTAAAATTTTGTATACTTTTAATGTTTACCATTTTTAACTGTTGTAAACCGCCCAAAGAGCTTCGGCTGTGGGGCAGAATATAAATGTAATAAATAAATAAATAAATAAATAAAATAAAATAAAATAATTAAATATTTTCCTAATATAATACATATTTGAACAGTATTGTTCTTTAATATATAGACCTTTTAATTGAGAACTCCACTTCAAAATCCAGAAATTTTTGATAGGGAACGTAGTATAGGGCCACAGCTAGACCGAAGGTTTATCCTGCGATCATCCCGGGTTCGCCCCTGCCTGAGCACTGGATCCCCTGTGTGTCACCTAGATGAACAGGTTTGACCCCTGGATGATCCAGGGATAAACCTTAGGTCTAGCTATGGCCTAGGTCTACGTAATGCTTTGAGAGTGTGCCTGACTGTAAGGCCCTTTCTACACCTAAGGATTATTCCAGGCAAATGGAGGGATTGTCCCTGCCTGCTCCTGGGATCCCCTGTGTGTCATTTGGATGCACAGGGATGATCCTAGGATGATCCTGGGATATAGGCATGGTGTAGACGTGCCCTAAGTCTCTTACTAGCCACAGGCAGCCAGGTGAGTGATTATTCAATAGCTTGAAGCTCAAACTTTGTGCTACTAGGGATGAATGAGAATTCCATTTTTTTTTGCTTGTTCATGCACCCCGCTTGAAGCTCTGGATGTGATATATATGCAAATTGTCGAACACATGCTTGTGTCTGTCTTGTTCCTGATTCCCAATTCGATCTGCGAAAATGTCCTAATTTGTGCAGATTTCCTCAGTACACCAAAACAGTCCTACTTTAGTATGTGGGGGAAATTTAGGCAACGATACGGACATTTGCCCAGATCTCACGTTTGATGGCTGCTTGGTTTGTGCATTTTTCCTGTCCGAGCAGAGTGAGCAGAGGGTGCAAGCTTGCATGGGAATCGGGCATAAGACGAGGGGAAAAACCATCCCTATGTACTTCATCATATGTCACTTTTCTTTGTTTCCCCATCGCTCTTTCTCTCAACCTTAAGCAACTGTGTGCCTGTGGCATCATAGAAGAAGGGCAGGCAGGAGAAAAGTATGGGCTTAATCCTTCTTCTCCTGGCCCCAAATTGGACCCCCCCTTGCTGTTTTTTTTTAATCCAGAGAGAGGTGTGTGTGTCCAGCCTCCCTCAAATGTCATAGAATCATAGAATCATAGAATAGCAGAGTTGGAAGGGGCCTACAAGGCCATCAAGTCCAACCCCCTGCTCAATGCAGGAATCCACACTAAAGCATCCTTGACAGATGGTTGTCCAGCTGCCTCTTGAAGGCCTCTAGTGTGGGAGAGCCCACAACCTCCCTAGGTAACTGATTCCATTGTCGTACTGCTCTAACAATCAGGAAGTTTTTCCTGATGTCCAGCTGGAATCTGGCTTCCTTTAACTTGAGCCCGTTATTCCGTGTCCTGCACTCTGGGAGGATCGAGAAGAGATCCTGGCCCTCCTCTGTGTGACAACCTTTTAAGTATTTGAAGAGTGCTATAATATCTCCCCTCAAACTTCTCTTCTCCAGACTAAACATGCCCAGTTCTTTCAATCTCTCTTCATAGGGCTTTGTTTCCAGACCCCTGATCATCTTGGTTGCCCTCCTCTGAACATGCTTCAGCTTGTCTGCGTCCTTCTTGAATTGTGGAGCCCAGAACTGGACGCAATACTCTAGATGAGGCCTAACCAGGGCTGAATAGAGAGGAACCAATACCTCACTTGATTTGGAAGCTATACTTCTATTAATGCAGCTCAAAATAGCATTGGCCTTTCTTGCAGCCATATCACACTGTTGGCTCATATTCAGCTTGTTTGAGCTGAAAACGTTATTGCAGGATTGAGCTGTGTTTCCACTTGCCCAACTCCATCCACTTGCCAATCTCTTACACACAGTCAGCACAGGGCTAATTTGGCTTGGGGGCAAAAATGCAGAGGAAACAATAAATGGAACTCTGCTGAAAAGTGTATTGGGAACTGGAAACGCCCTTTCCCCTTGTCTCGGCACGTGACCATGGGGAGGCAGTTGTGGATGGGGGAGGGGGAAGGGTGTGACATGGCCAATCACCATTGGTGGGTGATGCAGTGGCACCATAGGTGAGGGTGGGGCAGCAAAGCCTTTATTAGGCAGCTGCTACCATCGTACTGCCTTTTCTCTCTTTGAGGCTCCCTCCCTGTATGCAGTGTGGGTACATCTGGTTGCCCTTTCGGGGGGCCAAGGAGGATTTTTTGGCCTATAGTCTGATTGGCTGGGGCTATGGGTCTTTTCGCCTACTTCACACTGTAAGTCTGGAGAGAGCGCTTTAGGATATTTTTGTTTCATTTCGGCATTAAGGCAATTTGGTCACAAACTTATAGCCAGGCATGGTGGGCACACTAAGAGGAAAGGGGTGGTGAGCATTCTGTGGCACCGTTCTGGTGACAGGTGATGCCTGAGGCCTTTCACTGTGGGTCATGCACCTCCAGTGGGGGGATAGGGCTTACCTGTGACCCACCCCACCTGGTATTGTGCAGCCTGGGGGGGGAAATGTGACACAGGAAGGCCTCCCTTCCCCAAAAGGGGTATGGCCTGGGCATGTCGATCAAGAGACGCTTCCCATCAGACATAGAACGTTTTCGCCCAATACAATGCCTAGCATAGTGCCTGGCGTGGCACAGGGCCTGCACAGTCTCCCTTTGAAGATCATTAATAAATGTGGCCTGTACTTACACCATATATACTTGTCTCATCTCATTATTTTCCCCTTTCCCCCCCACAATCATTGTTGTCCTATTAAATTGTCACTGAAGATGACAGCGAAAACAACAACAACCCAAATATGTAGCCAGCTCTGCAACTCCTCTTGATTTCTGGGCTTTGCCCTGCTTAGGCCTCTTCATCTCCCTGTGCTTACATATGGATATTCTTTAGAGAAGAAATCCAGGGACGGCAGCAAATTCTCTAATCTCCCCGCATGCAAACTTAGCTTTGCTTTTTCATCCAGGGTCAAGCTGGAGGGTGTTGCCCAGATTGCCTTGGGCTAATGAAACCCTCGGAGTGAAAGAGATGGAGACACCCCATGGTGTCAGCCTCCCGGCCAAGTGTCAGGCCTGGTTAATATGCAGATGTGTGGCCGCTCTATGGCGGGACTTCAAGGAGCTGATGCCCCTCATGCCCAGGGCTTTAAACAGATACTCGTACATGATTTGCAAGCGGACTTCAGCGCCTTGACTGCAAGTCAGCTAATTTTGTCTGTTAAGCTGCAGCCATGTCTTCTCCTCTCCTGCTGGTTCGGAAATGGATCAGAGATGCAGTGTGTGTTCTCAGCATCAAGGATGCTTTGGTGGCTGACTTAGCTAAAGTGGGAGGAAAGAGACAAACAGACAAAAAGAAATTCCCTTCTCGTTCATGTGCTGCCTCATGCACAGACCAGGGCTTTGAATGCACCAGTTCGAGACAGCGGCGTCCTCATCAACCAGCTTCTTCCTTAGTTTTCAAACTTCCTCAATTCTCTAGCCACACATTCATCTGACACCTCTTTTATGATGATATCTTTGACAAGTCCCCAAACTGGAAAACCTCTTGGCAATGTCGTAGTTATCAGCACCCTTCCCCCACACCCTTCCCCCAAACATGTCCAGAATGCCTTTTGTTCCCTAAGCTGCATGAGTGGCGACAAATGTCAAGCCCTCCCAGTTCAGGAAGAAAGGCTTCTGGCCAGAAAGGCCCAGGAAAGCGGTCATCATAATGAGTCTGCAAATCTCCATGATCACCACAGCCCACTGTGGGTTATTTAAGCCATGGAGGGCTGCGGTGTGTGCAAGTTACTCTTTTGGATATTCAAACCATGGTGGGCAGTCACCATGGCTTAGCATGTCAGGCAAACCTGGTGAGGGTGGCTTATGCTAGGGTTAAATGACCCTAAAATTGGACATGGCTTCTTTGCTAGAAAGGGGTGGGCACGGAGTCACTGTAATGACCGGGTTCACACATCCGCAACAGTTCACCATGGCTTCTTTAAGCCACAGTGGGTTGTAGCAGTTGTGCAAAGCAGCCCAATGCATCAGGGAGCAGGAGTTGAGATGCATTTATGACTCATCTTCTCACCATGCTTGGAGACCTTGTCCACTCTTTTAAAGAAATTAATTGGTGTCTATCTTTTCAGTGCTGAACAGCCGGAAGGAAGGAAGGAAGGAAGGAAGGAAGGAAGGAAGGAAGGCAAGCAAGCAAGCAAGCAAGCAAGCAAGCAGTCCTATACAGTCATATTTGGGTCACACTGAACACAGTGAGACTTACATCTGAGTAGAATGAATGGGTGAATGGGTGAATGGGTGAATCAAGTCCATTTCCCCTGCATGACACTTCTGCATATGTTCAACTATACGTCTGTTCTGCCTTAACCTGCACATAGTTTTGTTTAAAAAAAATAATCATACAAAAATCAGGCAGTATCCTACCCTGCCGCTGCACCTGCACTAGTCTTTTTGTGCCAGCAGGATGGGACCTACTTGTTTCTGGATTGGGGCAGGTCAGTGAAACTCCCTTCTGTGAGATCTGTCCCATTCCAAAAACGAGCATTCCCATGTCTTTCTGGTTGTCACAGGTACCGTCAATTTATTTTTCACTAGTGCTCTATTCCATTAGCCTGGGGTGATGATGATGATGATGATGATAATAATAATAATAATAATAATAATAATAATAATATATTCCTTACCCGCCTCTCTGATTGGATCGAGGCAGGGAACAACAAGACGCATAAAATACATAAAATACTGATTAAAAACATGGTATACACTGTTTAAAAACATCCTAAAAGCATCCTAAGAGTATCCTAAAATTTTACTGGATAGGCCTGCCAGAAGAGATCTGTGTTGATAGCTTTCTTGAATGCTAAAAACTGTCAAGTTGACGTGTCTCCTCCAGCAGGCTATTCCACAGTCTGGGAGCAGCAGAAGAGAAGGTCCTCTGGGTAACAGTTGTTAATCTAGTTTTTGCTAGCTGAAGTAGATTTTTCCCAGAGGACCTGAGTGTGTGGGACGGATTGTACGGGAGAAGGCGATCCCGCAGGTAGCCTGGACCAAAACCACGTAGGGCTTTAAAGGTGATAACCAACACTTTATACTTCACCCGGAAACTAATTGGCAGCCAGTGAAGAAATTTTAGGACTGGTGTGATGTGGTCACCTCTAGGTGTACCAGTGACCAACCTGGCTGCCATATTTTGCACTAGTTGAAGTTTCCAGACTAGGATACTGCCCACTTTATTTAATGATAGATTTTCTCTCATTATACAGATGTCTAAACGTACTTTATCCCCCAAATACACCTTTCTAAATTTTGATACTCTGTTTTTGGAGATGAGAACGGCATGAGAACTTTGGTAAAGTGCAAATACTGTTGAAGACTCAGCTCCAATCCCCGCATCATTCCAGGAGGCATGCCTCAGGTCAGTTCATATTGGAATTTGCAAAGATCAAATTCCTCCTGCATCCCGTGCTTTAATTCGCATGCAGCATATGCTTCCTCAGAGCTGGGAGCCAGCATGGGTTGCTGCTACTGCAGTGCCCCCTCCTCTTCCTGAGCCTGCTTCTTCTCTTAGTTTCTGATATTCACTTGTAGAAAAACAGGAGAGAGAAGAGAAGACTCTGCAGTGGCAATGGTCATGCAGTTACATTTCTGGACTTCATAGAATCATAGAATAGTAGAGTTGGAAGGGGCCTATAAGGCCATCGAGTCCAACCCCCTACTCAAGGCAGGAATCCAGCTTGATACATGACTTCTGACAATGCCACCGTGACCTGGCAGGGAATAAGAACATAAGAAGTGTCATGCTGGATCAGACTGAGGGTCCATCTAGTCCTCAGTCTCATCTACACCAAGCAGGATATTCCAGGCTCATCTACACCAAGCAGGATATTCCACTATGAAAGCACTATATAAAAGGCAGGAGCCACACTACTGCTTTATAGTGGTATCGAAGTGCACTGCAGGATCTACACTACTGCTTTATAGTGGTATCGAAGTGCACTGCAGGAGCTACACTACTGCTTTATAGTGGTATCGAAGTGCACTGCAGGAGCTACACTACTGCTTTATAGTGGTATCGAAGTGCACTGCAGGAGCTACACTACTGCTTTATAGTGGTATCGAAGTGCACTGCAGGATCTACACTACTGCTTTATAGTGGTACTGTAGTACACTGACAACTGTTGGGGCCCATGACCCACCTACACCAAGCAAGATATAGGCCCTTGCTAGACCTGCCAGCTTATGCCGGCAGGGAGGCGGGGCCGAGGCGTGCTGACGTTGGCGCGCCTCCCCCAGGCTACCAGACGGCGGACGCATAGCGACGTCGCGTCCCTGCCTGCGTCCGCCATTTTTTTATTATTTTAAAGGGGCCAGGTGCGGCCCGAAGACGGCGGACAAGGTAAGTGGTTTTTTTTGTTTTTTTACGGGGGGGGGGGGGCTGAAGGATCACAGGGTGGGTGGCAGGATGGGTGGCACGGGGGGAGGCCCGGTGCGATCGCGCCGCACGCCACCCGAGCCCGGGCAATGTCTGGCATGGGGCGGCATTGCCCGGGCGGCGCGCGGCGCGATCGCACCCGCCCTCCCCCCGTGCCACCCACCCTGCCACCCACCCTGTGATCCTTCAGCCCCCCCCCCGCCGATGTGCCCGGTCCGCGCTGTGCCCGGTCCGCGCTGTGCCCGGTCCGCGGCTTTTTGCGGCTCCTCGCGAGTAAGCGAGGAGCCGCAAAAAGCTGCGGAACTCTCCACACTTCCCCCAGCCCCGGCCTGAGGCCGGAGCTGGGGAAAAGGCGCGCCATAAGCGACTTCTCTTATGCCGCGTAAGACCAGGCCTCAGCGCGGCCTGTCTGCGGATTCCCCTGTGTGTCATCTGGACGCACAGCAGGGAAGCCGGGACAGAATGCGCGCTAAGGCCTCGTCTAGGAAGGCCCATAGCACTCTGAAAGTGGTATGAAATCGGTATAAGGTATGTGTCATGTGAAACAACAGTTGTCAGTGTACTTCAATACCGCTATGAAGCCGTAGGGTGGCTCCTGCCTTTTATATACTGCTTTCATACCACTTTCATAGTGGAACATCGTGCTTGGTGGTGTAGATGAGTAATCTGTTCACACAGGGGCCAACCAGCTGTCAACCGGAGACCCACAAAGCAAGACATGAGTGCAACAGCACCCTCCGACCCATGTTCCCCAGCAACTGGTGCACACAGGCTTACTGCCTTAGATGCTGGAGGTAGCACACAACCATCAGGGCTAGTAGCCATGGATAGCCTTCTCCTCCAGGAATGTATCCAACCCCCTTTTAAAGCCATCCAGATTGGATGGTGCTATGCTGCTGTTTGATCTAGTGTGGACTAGATTTCAAATGTTGGGATCCTAGTTGGGATCCTAAATAAATAAATCTGACATGTCCACCTGTGATAGTGAACCTCTATGGTGGTTTATTCCCACCTGCAAGTCATCAGCCAATGCGGCAGTCAAGCAATGAAGTGTGCATGATGAAAGGCTGTGTCCTATATTCAGCAATCTCCAATATCTAGGCCCCACCTTGGCATATAAAGTCGTGGCTGTGGGGGTGACCAGAAAAAATGACCAGGGGGCGTCAGGCAGCCTGTGTGCTGTCCACCCCTCGGCTACGATCTGTATGAAGTAGTATGCCAGTCATCTGAGTCAGCCTAAGACACTTTCATATGTTTGTGAAGGTCTTTCATACAAAATTCCCCAAGGTCATGAGATGGACATAATCATTCTCAAGTCCCTATGATGTGGGAATGGATGTATCTGCCACCTTTGTGGGGACATCAACAATGCTGGAGCTCTGGAGTTGAAAGAAGAAGCCACACAGAAAGGGGTGTGGAGGTTTCATCTTTATGTTCCAGCTTATTTCAGAGCACCTGATGTCTTCCTGGGAGCCAAGACATAATAGCCTTGTGTCTGATAAATAGCAGGATCCAGTGTGCTTCATCAAAGGGTCCCTTTACTAAAATAATTGTAGGTGGTGACTTGCTGCAATATATCTTTGCTGGCGTGTGGCGATAACAGAAATAGATTTGTTGTGGGTTGTGGGTTTTTTCTTGGTTCTCCCCCCCTCCCTACCCAAAGCAGGTTATCCCATTCCAGTGCAGACATGGAGGGAGCCCAGACACGTCCTCTGATTTTACAGATCCACACTGTTCAGCTCTTTCAGTGGTGAACTCCTGGAAGCAAAGCTCAAGGCTGGTCGTCTATGGGCAATGATGGGCACATGCCATCACCCAAGAAGGCCCCAATAGACTTGATTGCAACACAAAACTATCTCTGTTATTTGAAAAAGAAAAGAAGAAACGTTGGCAAAATACCTCTCTGATTTGGGAAGAAAAGCAGGAGAGAGAGTCTGCACAGGGGATGGAGATGATTTGCTCCAATTGCTTCGCTCTATCATTATGTTCCAGAGGTCTACAAGTGTGAGACGGCACCTGTCCAACTTCTCCACCTGAGCATCTTTGTCAGCGCAGGAAGGCAGTAGAAGGAACGTCACAATGGTGAGAGGGAGGAGATGGTAAGAGTTTGGGTTTGAGCAGGGGGTTGGACTCGATGGCCTTATAGGCCCCTTCCAACTCTACTCTTCTATGATTCTATGGTTCTTTGAACCGGTAACATTTCACACACACCTGCCTGAAAATGTTCTGTTCCATCCCATGAGGAATAGCAGGAAGGGAAAGGGTGCAGAGTAAAGAGTGATTGTGAGAGCCAGACATTTTAAAATTCGATTGGGTAGGTCTCTTCCAGCAGGCCTACCCAGTCGGATTTTAAAACGTCTGGCTGTTGTTTAAATAAAGTATTAGTTTTATATGTGTTTCATCACTTTTATATATTTTATAGTATTTTCATATTTGATGTTGTTCCCCATCTGGATCAAGAGGGAGAGGTGGGTAAGAAATAAATATAGTAGTAGTAGAATCATAGAATCATAGAATAGTAGAGTTGGAAGGGGCCTACAAGGCCACAGAGTCCAACCCCCTGCACATTGCAGGTAGTAGTAGTAGTAGTAGTAGTAGCTACAACATATAGGGGCTTGTGTCTTCACAGGTGAGAAATCCACTCTATGGAGAATTTTTTTTAAAATGGATTTACCAAATTTGCACTCCTGAAGATATTCAGATATTGTATGTAATGTTTTTACGGTTTTAAATTTTGTATATCAGTTTTAATGCTCAGTGTTTTAATCTTTGTAAACCACCCAGAGAGCTTTAGCTACGGGGCTGTATATAAATGTAAATAATAATAATAATAATAATAATAATAATAATAATAATAATAATAATAATTCAGCAAGCCAATCAACGTTTTTGTCAGTTTTCTACTGCAGCTGGTCTCAAGAAAAAATGTGCACCAAACAGGCACATAGGTATGTGACAAGCACCCACTTCAGTCCGGGAGTCCAGTAGACTCCCTTGCACCCAGACCCTTGGACCCTGCTTGCTGGCAAAAATACTCACCAAGCACCTGGTAGCTTGGGGAGTGTCCGTAGGGTCAGCCCGACCCCTTGCTGAGTCACCAATTTTCATAAAATGGCATCTGCGGCATTTCCTGTAAGGTCATCTTGCATAAACAGTGACCATAAAGAGGCCATTTATGCAACATTACAGCCATGAATGCACATAGTATTGAGAAGTGCACATAAAATGCATATATTATAGAAATGTGAGCATATTTCAGAAATATTAAGTACAAATGTCTACATTAATGCATACATTAGGGAAAATGTATACAAAAAGTACATTGATGGTGCTATATAAATAAATAATAATAATAATAATAAAAAGTATGCAGAGGAGGGCCAGGATCTCGATCCTCCCAGAGTGCAGGACATGGAATAACGGGATCAAGTTACAGGAAGGCAGATTCTGGCTGGACATCAGGAAAAACTTCCTGACTCTTAGATTAGTAAGACAATGGAACCCATGACCTAGGGAGGTTGTGGTCTCTCCCACACTAGAGGCCTTCAAGAGGCAGCTGGACAACCATCTGTCAGGGATGCTTTAGGGTGGATTCCTGCACTGAGCAGGGGTTTGGACTCGATGGCCTTATAGACCCCTCCCAACTCTACTATTCTATGATTCTATGATTTGTATATGGATTATTATTATTATCTCTCTTTTCTCTTTTGTGGCATTTTTCTAGATGGACATGACGGGCTTTGCCAAGTCATGCTGTCTTTTACTGATTCAGGGATTTCCTGACTATTGAACCTGTTTTAAGTATGACTGCTTAGGCCCAGTTCCTGAAGGTTTTCGGTATAGTCTTTTTGATGTGATGCTGTTGACTGATGTGACTAATAGGATAATTGTGACCTTTTCTTCTTGCTATAGTTCTTTAACTTCCATAGCCAGTGATGTATATTTTTCTTCCTCCTCCTCCTCCTCCTCCTCCTCCTCCTCCTCCTCCTCCTCCTCCTCCTCCTCCTCCTCCTCCTCCTCCTCTTCTTCTTCTTCTTCTTCTTCTTCTTCTTCTTCTTCTTCTTCTTCTTCTTCTTCTTCTTCTATGATTATTGGACTATATCAGCCTGACCTTCAAAAACCAACTGAGACTGAGATTGACAGATCTGCCCATCGCTATCCACCAGTATGCCAGTCCCAGGGGCCGCTGAGCATGAATAGAACAATTGCATTTAGCTACATGCTAATATGACTGGGGAATGTATGTGCAAATGCAGGTATTGGAGGGTAGGGGCCATTTCACCAAATGACTTACCATTTTTCATGAATACCAAAATAATCTAGGAAAAGGGGGGGGGCTGTTTTCAGCAAGAGTAATTTCAGTTCTAATCCTGGGGGATTTGAGGTCACTTGTAATGCCTGTAATATTAAGGTCTACCCTGAGGCCTTGGTCTAGGGTGGGCTACAGATCTGCTGACAGGCATCACTGAAGTACAGATCAATTGGGCAACTATTTCCTGATTACTGTGCAAACTCTCATCCTGCTTGGGTGACTATCTCGAGAGACAGGAATTACCGGCAGGCAGCCTCCCAAAAGCAGCAGCAGATGATTCCCAGGAGATTTCACTGGGAGGGACAGAAGGCTCTGGGAATCATTTGCTTAAAAGCATGCTGACTTGGACGGACCTAATCGACGCACTGGTCTCCGCCAGCATTAATGTTCCTGTTTGTTGCTGTCAGTGCAAATCACCAAGGCTCTGCCTGCCATTAATTTTATTGAGATAAAAGAGGAGGGGACTCTCGTCGCCTCTGCCCCACAAGAAGCTTTGCTTAGCTCCTGTTTTTCAAAATAATAATTTACTGATGATGGTGATGATGATAGTGATTTATAACCTGTCCTTCCTCCTATAGAGCCAAGCATGGTGAACAGCCTATATAAAACACATAAACATCAAAATCACGACCCTAAAATCGCAATAAAATACAAACAAACTAACAAAAACACAAATTCATCAACACGATCAATCTGTCAATCAAAAAACCAAATAGAGCACTTAACTATACCTCCGAAGCCTGCAGAAATATACCAGCACCTAAATAACAACAGTCCAGGGGATAAGAGAGATAACTCCTTCTCAGTTAAGCAGAAGTTGCAGCTCTTTTAAACTGAACATGTAAGAGGGACGCAATTACAATTGGGGGGATCTCTTTGATGCACACTTTTGTCCCAGAAGGTTTGGGCTAAGGAATCTACAGATTACGTTATGTCAATCACCTCTGCAATTTTGTTCCGTTGTCCACTCATTGAAAGAATCTGATTTTTTTTATTTATTTTTTAGGGATGTATATCAACATCAAATAATTGGTTCATTTCATCAGCTACAAAGAATGGCACTGAGGCAACTAAGAGCACTTGAAAGATGGGCAAGTGAATAAACCTTGCTGGTGTGGCTACAATCCCGTGACCATGTTGCCTGAATAGATAAGGGTACGGAGTTGGCATCTGGGTTTGGTCCCTATCTCCATGTCTCTGTTGCATGTCCGATTGTTGCTGGTGGGTAGCAGTTTCAAGATCTGGAAGCTGTGTGTACGAGACAGGCTTATGCCCCAGATCTGGGAGAGAAATGACACATATTTTCAACATGAATTTGTAAGTCACCATGTTATTTTTAAAACTGGGTACAAATGTTTGAAATATGTTCCTTGAGTTTTGTAACTGTGTGTTCTCGTCTGTCTTCCTATTTTCTAAAGCATAGAATAATAGAAAAGCAGAGTTGGAAGGGGCCTACAAGGCCATCGAGTCCAACCCCCTGCTCAATGCAGGAATCCACCCTAAAGCATCCCTGACAGATGGTTGTCCATCTGTCAGGGATGAGTCAAGGAAGGCGTGACTGTCAGGTGGGACGGGGAGGGAATTCTTTGATACACATGATCATCAAACCAAATTAATCAGGTGAAACGGTGTATTGAATGTAACTGTATATATTCAGAGCTAGAAGAAAATATATCAAATATATCTCCTCCGTCACGGAATTTAAGGTAGGTCTAGCAAAGGCCTTAGTCTCTCTTGGAACAAATGATAAAAACAGTGTCGCTTTCTCTCCCTCTGCCCATTTCCATTTTAGGTTTAGTGCTATAGGTTTTATTTTAAATCAACTTTTGTGCCCCTTTTTGCAACACAAAAACAACGTTGATGGTGCTGCTGAGTACCAGAAGACCTGCACCCCTCTTTCTGTAATTTGGCAGGTTCCTTACCAAGGGGCAGCTCTACAGTGCCTGTGGGTTTCATAGCAATTTCCCACCAAACAAGGGGGTGGTGGTTAGGGGATGGAGATCTCCACATAATTCTAAGTGTCGTAGGTGTCACTTCCTCCACACCATCATAAATGAGCTACAAGCATCAGAACAAAAAAGTATCAGCGTACACAGGAAACTATGCATTCTACTCCCATTTGTCAATTAACACATGAATCATAATCAAGCACGGTGTAGTCTTGTCAAGCAGACATGGACATAAATATTGCTTTTCAGGGTCAATATGAGTAAATCATAATGTCAAGGCTGGAAAGGGAACCGATATTCAGTAGGAAGATTACAGGAGCTTGTAGTCTTCCAGGTTCTAAACCCTCTTGGTCTCTTAATTCATGACATTTCATGCAGATGTGCACTATTGCTAAACTGGAGTATTTAGCATCTGCAGCTGGATTTTTTTTGCTTCCAGCTGCCTACCACTGCACATCTGTCAAAGTAGAGTCGCTAGCTGTTTAACATCTCCAAAGAGCCTGTCTCTGATGCTGAGCAAAGGTGCAAACTTTAACTAAATGTGTGCGTCTCCCCCTCCAACCCATTTGAGTAGCTGGATTTTTTTTTTTTGCCTTGAGAGGAGATACAGAGGTCAAAACTTGGGGGAAACGGCTTTTTAATTCTGTAGTTGGAAATGCCCAGGGCTGGGTTTCTAGAAATACTGAGCCGTTGATATTCTCATGGATTTTCTTTCATCAAAACTGCAGGTGTTCTGAGATTCTGTAATTCAACCAAGATAGTTGACCCAAGGCTAAGGGTGTATTGAAACTTCCATCTCCAACCCCACCACCCAATGAACTCCAGGATTTATGAAATGTCAGACAAATCACTAAAGATTAGGGGAAACAAATAGTGGAGAATAGAATCATAGAATAGTAGAGTTGGAAGAGGCCTATAAGGCCATCGAGTCCAACCCCCTGCTCAATGCAGGAATCCACCTTAAAGCATCCCTGACAGAGGGTTATCCAGCTGCCTCTTGAATGCCTCTAGTGTGGGAGAGCCCACGACTTTCCTAGGTCATTGGTTTCACTGTCATACTGCTCTAACAGCCAGGAAGTTTTTCCTGATGTCCAGCTGGAATTTGGCTTCCTGTAACTTGAGCCCATTATTCCGTGTCCTGCATTCTGGGATGATCGAGAAGAGATCCTGGCCCTCCTCTGTGTGACAACCTTTCAAATATTTGCAATGATTATGGATATTAGGGCTGTGCACCCCCTACCCGTCTGCTTCGGAACCCGATCCGCCAGGTAAGCCCCCTCCCCCCCACTTACCTGGCTCCGTCGTGGTCTGGGTGGCGGCTTCAACTACAGCCCAGGCCTCAGGCGGAAACAGGCTGCGCCGCTGTCACTGCACAGACTACCTATGTACTCCTGAGATAGCACATCTTCTGGCCATCTGTAATGGTGACAACAGGGGCATGTCTACACCAGGCGATATCCTGTGGATCATCCCGGGATTGTCCCTGTGCGTTCACATGATGCACAGGGGATCCCGGTAGCAGGGATGGATGATCCCTCCATTTCCCCAGGATATTGCCATACCCTTTTTTCTCAGTTTTTCTCGCGGTCCTGGGATGATCCTGATGACCACAGGTGGTGTGGCTGTCTGTCCTGACTTCTTCCCTCTTCCCTATGAGTAGCGGGGATCATCTGAGGGAAGGAGCCGGGACAGGAAGAGTCCAGGGCCATCAGGGGTGGGGTGGGGAACACAGTTGGGCCCTTTTTTTTTTACTGACTTTTTCACTGGAGTGCAGGTGCGCTCCAGCTCCTGTATTCTTTTAAAAAAAATGGCGGGCGCAACATCCTCCTTCCTCCCTGGATGTCGCGTGCCATGTGTGAACGCAGGGGGAGGATCTCGCGATCAGCATATCGCGAGATCCTCCCCCCTCCCTCCCAGATTGCCGAGAGGTGTAGACATGCCCCGGGTGCAGCTGAGAGATCAGCAGGCTCATATAGGTAGTCAAGATGGGACGCTTTGGGGGACCACTTTTTAGTCCCAGGGGCCACCGTCTTCCTCCGACTTGGCCCACAATGCATCTCAGGAATGCTGCTATTCGTAGCATCATTCCTCAGATGCACAGTGTGTGTGTGTGTGTGTGGGAGAAATGGCCTGTGAAGGATTCCTGCTCTCACAGGAAAGCAGTAGATGGGTGTGTGTGTGTGCAAATGAAGGGGCATGCAAGGATGTTCTAGAGTCCTTGTCAGCTAAACGTTAAAATATAAATACCTGCCTACCCCAAATGCCCCCCAAATTCATTGGAAGTTCCCAAACACACCTTTTTCCTCCTCTCTTTGGCCTTCCCTCACTCCTACAAATCAGCTGAATTTCCCCCAAGAATGTTCCGCACAGCCCTAAAAAAACATTCACCGTATTTATCTCGACCCCATAATATTACAAATCTCCATCACGTTCACGAGTGCTTTAGTCATCTTTCTTTTTTCTTTTTCTAGGCTAAAAAGTCCCAAACGTTTTATCCTTTCCTTGCAGGAGAATAGATGCTCTAAACTTTTCTTCTTCTCCCCGCCCCCAGTAGTCAGAACGGTGCCGCGATGAGTAAATAATTAACCAATTCAACACCTTTATGAATTAAAAATAGAGGCGAATGTCAGGGGACTCTTGTACATTCAAATCAATCAGTTATATGCTTCTGACCCTTAGAAGAAGGCATATCTGCAAGTGGCCTTTACAATGCTTATTCTTTTCGTTTCGTTTCTTTTCCACAGGAGGACAAATCAACTGACTCAAAGGGTTGAAGCAAATGAGATGGATGAAGAAAAGACATTTGTACAAGAACAGATTAAAGAGAGAGAGAGAGAGAGAGAGAGAGAGAGAGAGAGAGAGAGAGAGAGAGAGAGAGAGAATATTCCAGCCAGCTGTGAGTTTGCATTTGGACCATCTGGTCCAAAAAAGAGGTTGCTTTCATTACAAACACACACACACACATATTAATAAATTTCTCCTGCAAGATGGACTAGTGAGTATGTCAAGAGAAAAGAAAACACACACAGAGAGATCAAAAGGAAGAAAAAGCCAGCAAGCCTTGGAGTGCAAATATCTTTCAGGACTTTGTTTCTGGAAATGAATTCATGGAATCAAGGGCATCAAAGGCACGTCATCTGTTATCATGGTTATTCTTCAAAGGATGGAGCAGACTTTAACCATATGCAAATCTACCAAAGAGGCTCTCCAGACCAACAGCTCACCACATGGACCAAACGGTGCCTGACCTGTACCACTTCAGACTGCAGATGGGGAAATTACATCTAAATGCTCCCTGATTAATAATAATAATAATAATAATAATAATAATAATAATAATAATAAATTTATTGTTACCTGCCTCTCCCCCCGGATCGAGGCGGGGTACAACATAAATGCAAATGCCATAAAATACATATAATTAAAACATTTAAAACTAATACATTATTAAAAGCAGCACATTATTAAAAGGCACTTTAAAAATCAACAGGGTGTCAGTGAGGAAAGGTCCACCCTAGCCTTCTCAATATGTTGTTTTTCCATGTGTATACTTGTCCACCCATGCACCTCCATGGAGGATTGAGTAATACAGTTTTCCATCTGCAGGCTGAAATTCTATGGCCCACAAAATAGACATTACTTTAAATCTGTATCTAGCACCTATGTCACTTAAAAAAAAATGCTGTAGAGTTAAGGTAAGGTGCCAAATATGGATCAGGCCCCTACCTTTCAAGGTAGCGGGATTTTGAGACATAGGGCTCATCTACACCAAGCAGGATATTCCACTATGAAAGCGGTATATAAAAGGCAGGAGTCACACTGCTGCTTTATAGCAGTATTGAAGTGCACTGACAACGGTTGGGACCTAGGCCTTAGCTAGACCGACCTTTTGTTCCGGGACAGAGGAGGGGAGATCTTGCTTTGGGAATAACGTGAGATCTCTCCCACATTTACATGGAAGGTGCGACAACCTCAGGAAAACAGACGTCACGCCCGCCAATTAGCACCATGTACATTGATGGTGCTATATAAATAAATAAATAAATAATAATAATAATAATAATAATAATAATAATAATAAAAGCGACGGCAGTGCACAAACGGTCGTGCATAAAAGTAAGTTTTTAATTTAAATTAATTTCCCTGCTCCCTCCACCCTACCCTGATGGGTGCAGCACTCCTCCCGACTCTGTGCGGAGTGGGGTCAAGCTGCGGAAATGGGCCACACGTTCCATGGTCTCGGGCTTAGCCTGGGACCACGTAAAAAGCGAGCCCAAAGGGGAGGTCTCTATCCTGGGGCAAGGGAGAGATGATCCCTCCGTGATCCCGGTATCCCATGTGCATCATGTGGACGCACAGGGATGATCCCAGGGTTCGCCCTGGGAAATACCCTGGTCTAGCTAAGGCCCCATTGACACAGGCCATATACAGCTTTCATACCACTTTCATAGTGTTATATCCTGCTTGGTGTAGCTGTGTCATGAGCCCCAACTGTTGTCAGTGCACTTCAGTACCCCTGTAAAGCAGTCATGTGGCTCCTGCCTATTATATACCACTTTCATACTGCTTTCAAAGTGGAAAATCCTGCTTGGTGTAGATGATCCTTTGGATTGGGCCCTTGATAGCTACTCTATTCTTCAAAAACATTGCATGTTCCTTGCCTGGGGAAGGTAAGTGCCATTTTTATACACATTGCCACAACAACCAGAGGGAGATGGGGAATGTGGTTTCCATTTTCGTACGAATTTCCCCTAAAACTGAGGTGGGGAGGAATGGAAAGCAAATCCTTCCAGAGAAACCATTGCACCTATCCTTCTGAAAATGTGCAGGTTTTATTTATTTATTTAAGGCCACTTTTAAGCTGTCTATCATTTTCAGAACAATGATCCCCAAGGAACGTAGGAGAGTAAGACCAGCTTCTTTTGGGCACCCTCAAAATGCAAATAATCCTCCTGGACAAAACCTCCTGCAGCAATCATTCTGAAATTTGGCAGGCTTGATCCCTTCAGAAGGAGCAACTATCCCTGCAATTTCCATCCAGTTCTGCCTATATATACAAAGAGCCCTTTAAAAAAAATCAACATATAAAGGAGCATAGCACACAACCCCCTGCACCTATGTTTCTGATGTTTGTCAGGTATAATCCCTTCCTCAGGGACAACTACATCTGTAAATATCATTCAATTATGATAAAGGGGGGGGAAGGTATAGCATTTTAAAAAATCTTATTTTCCATGATAGTTAATGGAGGCAAGAACCCTCAGGTTCAATCTCCGATATGAAAAGGCTGGCTTCAGAATCAGTCAGAGAAAAAACACCATTTCCTGAAGCATGAAATTGGGATCTCTGAGTCAAATGTGAGGATCAGTGCATACCCCCTACTACATACTAACTCATTGAGTATGACAAACCAACCAGCTGAACTTGAAACCCTAATAAAATTTCAAGTACATGTTGACAGATATCGCTGAGATGAAGACGGTCGTGATGAGTCTCACTCAGGTAAGTGATTTGATAGGTATAACGGTGACTTGAGACTTTTTGAATAGAATGCAGGGATTGAAAACGAAACGGGTAGAGATCATATGGAAAGAATGTATACACATGCATGTACAGGAATCCATGGTTCTGAGAATAGAACCATCTGGGTAAGGACAGAATGAGCAAGAAACAAGAGCGATATCATTGTGGCAATAGATATAGGCCATAGCTAGACCTAAGGTTTATCCCTGGATCGTGGAGGGGTCAAACCTGTTCACCTAGGTGACACACAGGGGATCCAGTGCTCAGGCAGGGACAAACCCTGGATGATCCCAGGATAAACCTTAGGTCTAGCTGTGGCCATAGTCTACGAATCGCCCATCTAGCCAGAAGGCACGGGTAATGGTTTCCTGCAACATATAACCAAGCTTTCACACAGGCCCACCATAATAGTGTTGAATTTCAACTATCCTGACATCTCTGCTGGAAGTCAGCAACTCACGGTTCAGCATGTTGCTTGTTCTGCCAAAACACTCAAAATCTGAACAATAGGTACATAAATACAGGGAATGATTTTTTTCATATACATCCTAAAGCATCATCTATAATTTAGCCTAAGTTTTTCTTCTTGGCGGGGGGGGGGGGGGGCTGCAGTCTGAGCTTCCACCCTGGACTGCTGTAAAGTGTACCCATTGTTTCCCACGATTTTGGACATGCATGTACTACTTGGTTTATTGTGTGTGGCCATGGCTAGACCAGGCCTATGTCCCAGGATTGTCCCGGGATCATCCCTGTGCATCCAAATGACACACAGGGGATCCTGGAAGCATGCAGGGACGACCCCTCCATTTGCGTGGGATAATCCTTAAGTCTAGCTAAGGCCTCCCTCCCTCCCTCCCTCCCTCTCTCTCTCTCTCTCTCTCTCTCTGTGTGTGTGTGTGTGTGTGTGTGTGATATTTTAATCCTATCTCCAGATGTAAAATGGTGCACTGTGTCATTTTGGAATGCCTAGTTAACAATCCAGCAAAACCTGGCAAGGTTGACAGCACTATTAAATATGACAAAAATACTGACTGTTTGACTAGTGGGGAAAAGGTGGAGCAGGGAGTGGCATCATTTATCTGCAGTAGTATGAGTCACGGAGGATCCTCTATATCATCTGTCCAAGGAATGATCACTCATAGGCAATCGGCAGCATCCTCAGATGCCTCGTCTGGACTCTCCTTCATTCACAGATGGTTCATCTCGACTTCCTAACCATGAAATAGAAAGCAGGGGCTGCCCCTCCTCTCCCTTTACGCCCCCCCTCCAGCAACCTCCTGCAGAAGACAAATTATTCTTAGTAATAGCACATCTCTTGAAATGAGAAACAGAAATTTTCATACCAATAAAAAATGATTAGCGCCAAGAGCACGCAATGAGACTGAATGGGTGAAAGTCCTTTCAGGATCATGAGAGACTTGGGGCCTTGCTAGACCTACCAGATAATCCGTGTGGGAGGAGGGGCCAGGCCACGCTAGAAGTAGCGCAGCCTGTAGGCCCCGTCCACACGTAAGATGCGACGGGGCCGAGGGAAGCCCTGTTGCATCCTCCATTTTCTTTCCCTCTTAAAGGGCCATGTGCGCAGGAGCGCACCAACGAAAAGGTAAGTACTTTTTAAAACAAAAATAAAGGGTTCCCCACTCCCCCAGCCCCTAATTTCCCCCCACAATGCCTGATGCCCCCCTGCCTGCTCGCTTGCCCGTCCTCCCCCCATCCACCATGCCTTGTCTCCCGTCCCCATTCTTCTCCCCACCCCCTTCTGCCATGCCCGTCCCCTGCCCGCTCGCCCATGCCCGCTCGCCATGCCCTGGCTCCGCTCTCCCCCCATCTCTCCTGCTGGGTCCATTCTTTCCCCCGGCCCCCATCTCCCGCCCTGTGATTTCCCCCCTGGCCCGATGGGCACAGTGCTCCTATGGAATGCTGTGCCCAGTCCGTGGCTTCTCCCGGCTACTCGTAAGCGAGCAGCCAGGAAAAGCCACGGACCCTGCTAGACCTTCCGCAGCCCCGGCCTGAGGCCGGGGCTGTGGAAAAGCTGGGCCATAAACGAATCCGCTTATCCCGGTTCAAGCGAGGACTTAGCCCGGCCTGACCCCGAGATCCCCTGTGCGTCATCTGGATGCACAGGAGGGAGACCGGGCCTCACACCGGGCTAACTCCTCATCTAGCAACGGCCTTGGGGTCAATTAGGCAAGGGTTTCAGTTTGACCACAGTAAAAGAAGGCGCAATCCTTTGCTGAGAGTGAATAAATACAGGGTTCACGGTCCAGATGATGAGTCCACAAAGCACATCACAGAATCAGTAGCATCAGAAACTTGGGCAGGATCTACACTAGTGCTTTAAAACAGTATTGACAACTGTTTGGGCCCATGACACACTCCATATAGAGTTTCCAAAACGTTTTCCAAGTGTTTTATCCTGCTTGAGGTAGTTCCGGCCATGGTCTACATAAGGAACAGGACGAGGTGGAAGACAGGTGGGAGAGTTCTTAGGTCTGTTTTCCCCACCCTGGTATCCTGAAGATGGTTAAAGGTCAGAAATGACAGGTATTGTAGTCAAAAACATCTGGAGGGGTCCAGGTTGGAGAAGCCTCCCTTAGGTGATAGACTGGACAACTTTAGACTGCAGATGGGTGGGGTGTCGTATTTCTCAGGGCTCACCTCTTGGTAATAACGGGCTCAAGTTGAAGGAAGCTGGATTCCAGCTGGGCATCAGGAAAAACTTCCTGACTGTTAGAGCAGTACAACAATGGAACCAGTTACCTAGGGAGGTGGTGGGCTCTCCCACACTAGAGGCCTTCAAGAGGCAGCTGGACAACCATCTGTCAGGGATGCTTTAGGGTGGATTCCTGCATTGAGCAGGGGCTTGGACTCGATGGCCTTGTAGGCCCCTTCCAACTCTGCTATTCTATGATTCTATGATCATACCTGCCCCCTCAAAATATAATAATAATAACCCTCTCTGCAAATTGAATACTACGGAGCAGGCTGTGCTAGAACCATTTCTGCTGATGTTCTTTTTTTTAAAAAAAAAAACGTATGGGCCATGATACATGGGGAAGTATTTTAAAAGTGGTATAGTCCTGCCCCTTGAGGGTTTTATACTTCACTCTGCTCCATCCATAGAAGTGTAAGAGCTTGCCATTTTTTTTAAAGAGGAATTCTTTTGCTTTTGTTTGGGAGGGGAACAATTAATTTTGGTTGCAAATGTTGACCAGCAGATACATACACACACACACACACACACACACACACACACACACACACACACACCTTTATGAATGAGGAGATGTAAAAGCACAGCATTGCAGCCTGATCACTTTACAGCAGACACCTGAAGGGCACGTCTGCATTACTTGGATATGACAGTATTTGGTTTTGTCTGTCTTTGGATTATTAAGATCCATTGACTAATGGGAAGCATTCTGCTAAGGACAAAACATTCTAGGCAAAGGCAGCAAAATCT
This sequence comes from Elgaria multicarinata webbii, assembly GCF_023053635.1. Classification (NCBI taxonomy): domain Eukaryota; kingdom Metazoa; phylum Chordata; class Lepidosauria; order Squamata; family Anguidae; genus Elgaria; species Elgaria multicarinata. The sequence goes on along the minus strand of NC_086176.1, from coordinate 116,721,479 downwards.
CTGCTGCCAGAAAAGAAAAGAAAAGAAAAAAAGATTGTAAAAACCAACCACAACAAAAACTGTATAATTCATTTTAGCCAGATCTTTCATTATTGGATTTTCTCTAATTGGATTGGCTAATTGGAGGGGGTGGGTGGAGAGATAGTAGGAGAAAGAAGAAGAAGAAGAATATTGCTTGAGAACTGGTCCAAAGACCAGGTGGGGTATTCTTCAACTCTCATCAAAGAATGTTAGGGTTAATGAAGGCACACATTAAGGAGCTCCATGGATCTGTTTTCAATAAATGGACACAGTTCTAGTCTATTGATGGATCCCCTCATCGTGTGGGTTATCGTACACATAGAAGTGGAGATACTTTCCCCACAGGAAGCCCCTGTGTACAGAGGTGTTCTGTGTGCATGATGGAGAGATTTGGTGTATTATCATAGAATAGCAGAGTTGGAAGGGGCCTACAAGGCCATCGAGTCCAACCCCCTGCTCAATGCAGGAATCCACCCTAAAGCATCCCTGACAGATGGTTGTCCAGCTGTCTCTTGAATGCCTCTAGTGTGGGAGAGCCCACAACCTCCCTAGGTAGCTGATTCCATTGTCGCACTGCTCTAACAGTCAGGAAGTTTTTCCTGATGTCCAGCCGGAATCTGGCTTCCTTTAACTTGAGCCCATTATTCCGTGTCCTGCACTCTGGGAGGATCAAGAAGAGATCCTGGCCCTCCTCTGTGTGACAACCTTTGAAGTATTTGAAGAGTGCTATCATGTCTCCCCTCAATCTTCTCTTCTCCAGGCTAAACATGCCCAGTTCTTTCAGTCTCTCTTCATAGGGCTTTGTTTCTAGACCTCTGATCATCCTGGTTGCCCTCTTCTGAACACGCTCCAGCTTGTCTGCATCCTTCTTGAATTGTGGAGCCCAGAACTGGACGCAATACTCTAGATGAGGCCTAACACTGGTGCCATGTTTGTGATGTACACGTCATCAGAGTATCTCAGCCGATGACTGTTTTGGGTGAGACACCAAGTCTTTAAATCAGACTTCTCCAGCTTGGCACCCTCCAGATGTGTCTGATTACAAGTCCCATCTGGCTAGGGATGATGGGAATTGTAATAATCCTACCCAACTTGAGGGTGCCAATTTGGGGAAGTCTGCTTTGGATGCCACCCAATGAAAGCCTGCATCAGATCAACAATGAAAATTTATTTTATTTATTTTATTTATTACATTTCTATACCGCCCAATAGCCGGAGCCGAAAATAAGAAACAACAAACTAGAGATAGGCTTAGTTCTGATGAAGGTGAAATGTCACATCACTGAGACAACTATGAATGCAGGTGAAATTATTTCCCAGCCCAGTCAACCAATGGCAAACTTCTGTTCATAGCAAAGTGACGTATAATGAAAAGTAAGAGTAGATAGGATGTCACAAGTGATGAGTTAGGGGGCTTGAGCTCAGTGGGTTCCCACCAGTTTAGCCCCCCAACACCAGTTTGCAGACCCTCGCACTTGCCTGACTTGGTGTGCACTGAGTTGGGCAAGCACAGCAATCCCTGCTGGCCAACCCAGTGACCACTTTAAGTAAAATGGCAGCTCGGCCTTTTCCGGAAAGCACTATTTTGCGCAAATAGTGGCCGTAAAGAGGCCCACTGATGCAAAATCACAGGCGTAAAGGCTCAAATTAGCCCATTTGCACTTGTAATTTTGCATAAATGGATCTCTTTGTGCAAAATAGTGCTTTACGGAAAATGCTAAGCTGCTATTTTGCCCCCAAAGGTGGGGCAGTGGAGGGAGCGGCTAGCAGGAGTCCGGCAAGTGGCGTGTGGTGTGGGCAGGGGTGAGTTTCGCCCATGCCCAGATGGGATGGACCTTGGCACTGGCAATGCCAACACCAAGGCCAAAGCCTCCCCTGTTTATAACCCAGGAGTGAAGCAGAAGGAAATCTGCACAAAGAATCCACAACCATAATTCCTTAGTCTACAAATCAGTGTCTGGGCTACAGCCTGGTGGGGTCATCAGGAAAAAGGAAAGGAACCTCTCGTGCAAGCACTGAGTCATTACTGACTCTTGGAGGGACGCCAGCTTTCGCTGATGTTTTCTTGGCAGGCCTTATAGCGGGGTGGTTTGCCGTTGCCTTCCCCGGCCGTGATTACCTTTCCCCCAGCTAACTGGGTACTCATTTTACCGACCTCAGGAGGATGGAAGGCTGAGTTGACCCGAGCTGGCTGCCTGAAACCAGCTTCCACTGGGATCAAACTCAGCCCGTGGGGAGAGTTTCAGCTGCAGAAACTGCTGTTTTACCGCTCTGCGCCACACAAGGCTCTGGTGGGGTCATCAACTGATCCTACAGAATGCTGTCATGTCTCCCCTCAATCTTCTCTTCTCCAGGCTAAACCTGCCCAGTTCTTTCAGTCTCTCTTCATAGGGCTTTGTTTCCAGACCCCTGATCATCCTGGTTGCCCTCCTCTGAACACGCTCCAGCTTGTCTCCGTCCTTCTTGAATTGTGGAGCCCAGAACTGGACGCAATACTCTAGATGAGGCCTAACCAGGAGCGAATAGAGAGGAACCAGTACCTCACGTGATTTGGAAGCTATACTTCTATTAATGCAGCCCAAAATAGCATTTGCCTTTCTTGCAGCCATATCGCACTGTTGGCTCCTATTCAGCTTGTGCGATCTACAACAATTCCAAGATCCTTCTCGTTTGTAGTATTGCTGAGCCAAGTATCCCCCATCTTGTAACTGTGCATTTGGTTTCTTTTTCCTAGGTGTAGAACTTGGCATTTATCCCTATTAAATTTCATCCTGTTGTTTTCAGCCCAGCACTCCAGCCTATCAAGATCACTTTGAAGTTTGTTTCTGTCTTCCAGGGGATTAGCTTTCCCTAGAAGTGATTCACCTCACGGTGAATCACAAAACTGACTCATGACACTGCCTAAAATATGAAGGATCCACATACCCCAATGCCCCCTCCGCCTTCTACATTTATAGAACTAAATTGGGTTGAAACTCAACTTGCAATTTCATCGTACATTTCTGTTGAGAAACCTATTTGTAATAAAAATAGCTGTTTTCAACCAGAGAGGCCTGTTAGAGCTTGAAACGTAATTAGAGAGGGCAGAACACGGTGCTACCAATTGTACTTGATGTGTGACCAGCAGCACTGGAGCAAAGTGGGCATTCCTCTGATGGTTCATCTTAAAATCTTACGAGGGACTCAAAGCATGCTGGGAAATGTCATTTTGCTGCGATCACGAAAGCAAATCATGGCCCTGACGTCTTCTGGCTAAAGCTTACATGAGAGGGGGAAACAGAGCATGATGGGAGCTGTAATTTTCATTAAAAAGCAAACAACTGAATCACAGTTAGGGTGGGGTGACCCTATGGAAAAGAGGACAGCACTGCTGTATCTTTAACAGTTGTATAGAAAAGGGAATTTCAACAGGTGCCATTTGTATGCAAGCAGAACTTGGTGAAATTCCCTCTTCAGGAGCCCTGGCCTCTTTTGTATCTGGTCAAGAGGGCAGGGCTCCTGCAGCTTTAACTGTTGTGATGAAGAGGGAATTTCACCAGGTGCTGCATGCCTGCAAATGACTCCAGCTGAAATTCCCATTTCTATACACCTGTTAAAGATACAGCAGCCCTGTCCTCCTTTTCATAGGGTCACCCTAAAGAGTTTTGGGGAAATTCTGCCCCCAAATGGCCTTACTCTTAGTCCATTGTATGTGATACAAATAGTTAACCTGGGGAAAATATGGCATTGACAAGGCTGCAAAGTTAAGTGTCCATCACCTGCCTCTTCAACCTGTCGCAAGTTCTACTCTGTAGCCCTTGCAATTCACTTTTCCCCTTACCCTTTGCTTCCTTCCTCCTTGCGTTGCTTGCTGCTCTCGGTAGAGGGGAAAATGCTTTGATACATGCTATCAATATATACATGAAGCAGACTCCCTTAATCAGTTTAAAAGCCTTTTGAAAATGTATTTTGCAGATGTCTCACTAGCTGAATCTTTATTTATGGGCTTGTGCTGGGACAGTCATTTGAATTTTTGTTGTGAGTCCATATTTTATTATGCATTTTATTTGGTTTTTATTGAAAGCTTTTTGAAGTCGTACAAGGGACGCTGGGGCAATGATTAGATAAAAGCAAACTCGGCTGAAGACGGCTCGCTCCTCCTTGCTGCTCGCTGGGCCTTTTCACCCCATTACCTATATGAGTGTGGTCAGGCCTCTGACCGCTGTTGCTATGCCGGTCCTTTCTCCCAATTCTTTCCTCCATCCCATGAAACCTTGATGTTCTCATGCTGTTAACATGAATTATTGACATCAGAAATGCAGACACATTAGATGGAGGTTATGGCAATGTTATTTTTCTGGAAGGAATGAATCAAGAATGAATTAATGAGCTCCAATGGGCGGAAAAGGAAAAGCAGTCATATTGAGATGAGGAGGGAGGGGGGACAGAGTGGAGCGCTCCACTCTCAGCAGTCAAACATGACAGTCCGTCATTGGATGTCTTTGAGACCAGGCTGGGCGAGTTCCAAACAGGTGTCTCTAATTGGAGCGTTGTGGCCTGTTGAAGGAATTAATTGACCAATTTCCATCAGCATTGATGAGGTCCATCCAGAAGTTTGCGTGCGTGTGTCTGTGTGGCATGTGCACGTACTAGATTTTAGGAGGTGTACACCATGGAGCTCATTGCTCTTCGGTTCTGCCGTCATCACAAACTTTTTTTCTTTGATGTGTGTTAGATCATCATAGAACATCTCTGGTTCTGATTCAAGGATCCCTTGGTGGCCAGATCTAGACATAGATCCTTTTCTGGCAATTCAGCGGAAAGAGTCCAATCAACACGTTAAAAGGAATGCACATCATACCTTATATAAATCTATGGTGTGGCCACACTTAGAATACTGTGTATTGTTCTGGTCATTCCACCCAAAACAGATATCAAAGAGCTGGGGTGAGGGGGTGGAAATGCAGAAAACGGCAACTAAAATGATCAAGATGCTGCAACAAGTCCATTAAGAGGGAAGGTCTTACAACAGGTGGGAATGTTTGGCTTGGAAAAAAAGGACATGATGGATGTGTACAACATTATGCATGGTGTGGAGATTGTGGATATGGAAACATGTTTCCCCCTCTCTTAAAAAAACTAGAACCTGAGGTCATCCCATAAAGCAGATTGGTGGGAGATTCAGGTCATACTTCTTCACCCAGCACGTAGACAAACTACCACAAGACACAGGGGTGGCCATAAATTTGGATGGCTTTAAAGAGGGGTTAGACAAATTCATGGAAGATCATCTACCAATAGCTATGAGTCCTGATGGCTTCATGCATGCTACCTCCAGTATCAGAAGCAGTACACCAGTTCCTGGGGAACACGGGCAGAAGGGTGCAGTTGCTCTTCTGATGTTGACATGTGGTGTCATTGGCTCATTGCACTAAAAGTACTGTGAAGTTTCATGAGTGGCAGGGCTATGTTCCTAGCCAGGGCTCCTTCAAGAAGGACTATAGGGCACTGGCACCTAGTATAACATTCCATAGTTATAGCTTGGAGGTCTCTCTTACCTCATCACCCTGCCTCCAGATAGCCAAGATGTCTTGCGTCCTGAAATTTCTTGTCACTGGGCAACTCCCTACATCAAACTCAATTCTGGATTTTTGCACCCCATGTCCTGCCTTAGAAGTTCTAGATGGTTACTCTTCTGTTGGCCTCTCAATCAGTCATCTGAACCCATCCCCAGTTCCACCTTTGTGACTATGCCTCTACCCTGGATATACTGCTAAAATTGGGCAGGCTTCTTGACAGCCCCACCCCGGATGATGCAGTGATACCATTGATATCAGGAAGTCACTCCAGCTGGAGGAACTCCATGCATCATAGAATCATAGAGCAGTAGAGTTGGAAGGGGTCTATAAGACCATCAAGTCCAACCCCCTGCTCAATGCAGGGATCCACCTCAAAGCATACCTGACAGATGGCTGTCCTGCTGCATCTTGAAGGCCTCCAGTGTGGGAGAGCCCACCACCTCCCTAGGACATTGGTTCCATTGTTGTTCTGCTCTAACAGTCAGGAAGTTTTTCCTGATGTTCAGCCAGAATCTGGCTTCCTGTAACTTGAGCCCTTTATTCCATGTCCTGAACTCTGGGAGGATCGAGAAGATTGTACATTGAAGGTTCCTGCTCTAAGAAGAGACTCAAAGTACATTCATTCCCTGCAGAGGAAAGCATCTAAGCTGTGAACCTCGGGCTCACAGATGAAATCCTGTCTACCTGGTGACCTAATCTGGCCAACAAGAGTTCCCCAAAGGGCCAGACATCTTTCCCCTGCCACCAGCTGTTTGATGATTTCCTGGATTTTTGCATATCTCCCCCTCATTCTAAAAGTTTGAAATGTCTCTCCAGTACGAGCTTTAAATTGAAATATGCTGTCATTTTGGTCTTTTAGTCATGACCCATTTTGCGATCGACCCTGACCACCAGTGGAATGAGCTTCCCTAGAGCAATTCTCAGACATTGAATTTGGTCCTCAGGCTAAAAGAGTGCTTGGTCCCTGGCTTCTTTTATAGTCAAAACACTCAAGCCATGTTTCTAGTCAAATACTTTTGTTATGCAAACTACACAGCCCTTCCTTTAGGCTATAGACAGTATCCTTATGCAGCAATTGACAACAAACTTTCCAAACAGTTTTTGCATCATACAACAGGCTTCAGATAAGTACTTGGATTAAAGCACAGCGAATGGGAATGAGGAATGAGCATTGCTACTAAAATGCCGGTGGCTATTACAAATCTCCCTTCTCAATCTGAGTGGCCTACCAAGTCCACCTTCAAGGTGGGTCTTTTCGTGGGGGTCACTTCCCTTGCTGCCTCATGACCTGGTGTTGCTCCTCCCTTTCTGGCAGGTATTTGACTTTTGGGTTTCTTATTCCCACCCCCTCTTCCTCTTCATTAGGAGGCTGCATTCCATGGATTCAAGGGAGGGCCTGGCCAGGCTATCATCCAAATGATTAGATAGCAGCTGGGCTTTACTGTCTCTACTGATATTCTCACTGGGCGGCTGATCCAGCTGCCTTGGTGCCTCAACAACTCCTTCCACCTCCACCTCCCCATCTGACTCAGAATCACAGAATCATAGAATCATAGAATAGTAGAGTTGGAAGGGGCCTATAAGGCCATCGTGTCCAACCCCCTGCTCAATGCAGGAATCCACTTCACAGCATACCCAAGAGATACCCAGATTTAATAGCAACTCTGGCTTTTCAAGCGCATTATTTAATTTAAATTGATTTAAATGTGTTTGCAACTTGTGGTACCATCTTCAGTCACCAGGTATTGACTTCTCTAACCAGCATATAGCTGTACAGTGGATCCCATGTCTTCTTGGGGCACAGCTGCAGGGGTGTTGCGTCCAAACCCTACAAAGAGTTTCAATACCCCGATCTTGGTGCAGGGAATATAATGCAATTACCCACCTTCTAACCTTTCAGAGAAACCCAGGCATGTAGCCAGCTTGCACTGCCTCTGATAGAGGTATCTCCACATTGCCTATCTAAAGTACAACACGTACTATGCAAGTGTACCCAGTAACAAAGCCTCTGACAGAAAGTCAGAGGGTTGCCCCCCCCTCCCCCCCCAAGTTTGATATGCCCCATTATGGCATGTAATGAGTTCTAAATGCAAGAAATACACAAGAGTGTAGAGATTTATAGGGCGAGTGTGATAAATAGCAGTGTAATGTGATAAGGAGCAGACGCGTGTGATAAATGGCGTGGACCATTCCCCCTTCGACCGGGCCACCTGCTCAATGTTGCATCTTGTCCAAGATAAAATGCACACAGGCACAAATACACACACACACACACACACACTAAAGTCTTTGACAGTGGGCAGGAGACAGTGCACCGCAGTTCAGTAAGATCACGGAGCAGCTAAAATACAGATCCACCAGATAAATCTTGCAATATTGTTAGCACCACATCACTTTCTGACAATTTTCATTATGAGCTTCCAAATGTGACAAATCTCACTGATTCTCATTATTTTTATTTGGAAATATATATATATATATATATATATATATATGAGAATTATACTGCTCGTACTCATTCTACGAAAAAAGAAAACATCCATCTGTTTGTGCATTATTCTTTCAAAGTGCTAGTTTGCTTTTTCATTATATCTTAAAAATTCAAATGCGGAGGAATTGAGCCTTATTTTCACAATGCTCTTTTCTTTTCTTTCTAAATTGCAGTAGTAATATGGCAATTTGGTGTTCCTACCAAAGTGAATGATATATCATAGAATCATAGAATAGCAGAGTTGGAAGGGGCCTACGAGGCCATTGAGTCCAACCCCCTGCTCAATGCAGGAATCCACCCTAAAGCATCCCTGACAGGTGGTTGCCCAGCTGCCTCTTGAAGGCCTCTAGTGTGGGAGAGCCCACAACCGCCCTAGGTATCATAGAATCATAGAAAAGCAGAGTTCGAAGGGGCCTACAAGGCCATCGACTCCAACCCCCTGCTCAATGCAGGAATCTGATTCCAGGTAACTGATTCCATTGTCATACTGCTCTAACAGTCAGGAAGTTTTTTCCTGATGTCCAGCTGGAATCTGGCTTCCTTTCACTTGAGCCCGTTATTCCGTGTCGTGCACTCTGGGAGGATCGAGAAGAGATCCTGGCCCTCCTCTGTGTGACAACCTTTTAAGTATTTGAAGAGTGCTATCATGTCTCCACTCAATCTTCTCTTCTCCAGGCTAAACATGCCTGGTTCTTTCAGTCTCTCTTCATAGGGCTTTGTTCCCAGACCCCTGATCATCCTCGTTGCTCTCCTGTGAACATTGCTCCAGCTTTTCTGCATCCTTCTTGAAGTGTGGTGCCCAGAACTGGACGCAATATGAGGCCTATCCAGTGCCTATCTAAGGTTCTGAACCCAATCCCCCTCCCCCCCCCCCAAAAAAGTGTCAGCACGTTTGATAGTTCCTTTAGAGTTTTGGCTGGTTCTGAATGAAACTCAATGGAACCACTGTTCCACTGGAATCATAGCCTCTGACCTCCTCTGCACCCGTCCGTATTTTGCTTATACTTGAATTTGATGAGTATACCTGAGAGAGAAGGCATGGATCATTTAGGGCTAAATCCCAAGCTTTTCCTAATAAGCTGAGAGAAACGCAGCATTATACGTTGGTCTCTCAAACAGGCCTTCATTGGAATATGGATTTGGAATAAACTTAGCAAGATGTTCTAAACCCAGGAAGCAAAGACCTAGTGGGCAAAGGTCCCTGTGTGTATTGAGAAAAATTGCAATTTCAAATTGGCCCTGCTTCAAGGAGCCAGTGTGTAGTCTGCTGTAAAAAGAAGAGAGAAAAGAAATGGGGAAAAGAGAAATTTGCATATGCATATTTATTTATCCAACCCAGCAGCAAATTCTGCCGCTCTCACAACGGCGCCATGCAACTTACAAATTTCTCCCCGTTTGCACAATTAGTGCTGGCAGGAAAAATGTGCTGGCTGGTGAAGCGTGTTCCCTTATCCGCGCCTCTGCCAAGTGCATGAGCCATCAGAGCGCTCCGAGTGGAGAAAGCAAAGTGGGCTCACTAGTAAAACCTGGACCTGGATAAGAGAGCAGGTCTGCTTTTGAGTAAATTCAGAAATCAAGGTCTCCTCCTCCTCCTCCTCCTCCTCCTCCTCCTCCTCCTCCTCCTCCTCCTCCTCCTCCTCCTCCTTTTTTTTTCTGAGGCAAGTATTCTCCCACTTTAACAACTCCAGAACAGGCAGAAATTCAAGACGTGGGACTTTTCTTTCTTTGTGACAGACAAACAGGGCCAGCCCTATCACTAGGCAGCGTGAGGCAGTCACCTCAGACAGCAGACATTGGGAGGTGGCAGCAGGGTGTTGGAGGAGAGACCTGTGGGCCATGTGGCCTGCCCTGCACCCCCTAAGCTAACCAGTTGCACTCAGGTGTGCTGTACGATGCTGTTCCAGTGCCAGGGACAAAGGAAGATTCAACTGTCCGCCTAGTTCACTTTTTTTTTTTTACATGGAATGGGAGGGAGAACCATCTTGTCCTTTGCCCAATCAGTGCAATCTGGGCAGTTTGGTAATCCTGGAGAGAGCACTGAGGCTCTTTTGATACAGTGCACTGTCTTGCACTGTTTGTGAACTGCCCAGAGAGCTTAGGCTATTGGGTGGTATAAAAATGTAATAAAATAAATGTTAATAAATAAATTGACAGGCCAATGCTTAGTTTTAATGGAGGAGTTTGGCAGGCTGACGGCTAAAGAAAAAGAAACTAATCCCGCCATCCCAGTTAATATCCTTTTATGTCATTGATGTGCATAAGAGGCTGATGAATTTTTGAGGGGATGGAAAGAGTAACAGTGCAGGGACCGCAGGAGCTGGTGGGTCGGTTTAACTTTGCATGCAAAATCATGGAGGTGGCAGACGTCAGGCTGCGGCTCAAGACCTGGTGATTTCTTGCTGGCTCACCACCCATGGATCCCTGTGCTTGCCTGACTTGGTCTGTGCCAAGTCAGGCAGCACGGGGATCCCCATTCCCTTGCCGACCTGCCATTTTTCATAAAAATGTCAGCTCAGTCTCTTTCTTAAAGGGCTATTTGCATAAATGGCAGCTGTAAAGGGGCCATTTAGACAAAAATTACAGGCGTGAATTGTCTAAATAGTGGTGAACAGATTCAGCTAGACAGCTTCAGGAGGGCAGCGTTGAGTTTGTACAGTGGTTATGTACAGATTGTATTAAATTGATTCCATCTTCGTTCTGCAGGTTGTCAAGTAGACCCTGTTCAGATGACATGTTAAGCCACAGTGGTTAAGCATTTTGAGCTAAACATTGTGGCTTGGTTCATCATGTGAATCATTCCTAACTATGGTGGCTACAAGACCACGGTTTAAACACACTCACTAACCCTCTGCTGCAAAAGGGTTAGCAGCCTAGCCATGGCTTAGTGTGTTGTCTGAACAGGCCCATTGGGGGAATTTTTATTTTATTTTTATTTTTTGGTAGGAGAATGTCATTTTTGTGTATGTGGAAATGTGCACTTTTTGTTGGGATTAGAGCAAATCCCATCAAAAGAGAAAAAGAAAAACCGCAACGGACCGCAAGGCTGTGGAATCTGCATGAATTGGAAAAACCCTGTCCACTGTGAAATCTGCAGGTTGGGTTCATAGAAATCTGAAGACATCTGATGTGGGTTTCTTCAACATTCCTATTCACGTGACACCTTGTGGAGAGCAAGGCTGCCACATCACTGCTTGTGTATCACCCAGAAGAGGATGCCATGAATTTCTGATGGGCTACAAGGACAATTCTTCCCAAAGGAAGCATTTAGGACTGAGGCTGAGCTGCATTTCAGCTCTGATGTGAGGATGTAATTTTGCTCAGGATTTACCCAGTTTGCACCTTCCAGACTATCACAGTCTGAGGTCAAAGTCCCTACGTTTCTGAGCTTGCAATGTGATTCGCAGACACTCCCCCCCCCCAAAATGTATCTGACAGTGTGTGTACATTTGAAAAATGTGCATGAAAAGGCATACTTTTGAGAAATGTCCTCCGATTTACTTTAATCAGTGGGAGAAGAATGCATATAATTTAAAGCTGCACACAACTGATGCATACATTTGGGGAAAGAATGGAAGAAAAAACAAATTTTCATAGAAAAGAAATGAGAGCTTTGGTCTGCAGAACCGTGAGCTCAGGTATGGCCATAGGAGTGGGTCTTGGCCAGCTTTACCAAGGATCCCATGCTCCTGTCTCATAGATGGAACACTTCCATCACTTCACCCCATGATGGTCAGTGGCATGACCAATGATCAGAGATGGTGGGACCCATTTAAAATCATCATCATCATCATCATCATCATCATCATCATCATCATCATCTCAAGTTCTTTTTGTCCCAACTCTGGAGAACTCTATGAATATTGGACAATCCTTAACAACCAAACTCCCCTCTGCCATATCATGAATTTTGGATATTATTAACATTCTCGATCCTCCCAGAGTGCAGGACACGGAATAACGGGCTCAAGTTAAAGGAAGCCAGATTCCAGCTGGACATCAGGAAAAACTTCCTGACTGTTAGAGCAGTATGACAATGGAATCAGTTGCCTGGTGAGGTTGTGGCCTCTCCCACACTAGAGGCCTTCAAGAGGCAGCTGGACAACCATCTGTCAGGGATGCTTTAGGGTAGATTCCTGCATTGAGCAGGGGGTTGGACTCGATGGCCTTGTAGGCCCCTTCCAACTCTGCTATTCTATGATTCTATGATTCTATCTCACATCTGTTAGCAACTGTGCTGAAGTCTTGGCTCTAAGATATGTTCTATTATTTCATTCTCAAGGAGAAATGGTGTTGTTTACCACATTGGGATCATCTCTCATTTTTTCACTGGTTTCCCCTCAATAACGAACACCTCAGCGAGGACATACTCAAGTCAAGTCTTCGCCGCTCAAAACCGATGGAATAAAATCGCCACATGCTTTGCTGAATACATGAATCCAACCTCAGAGGAAACCAGTTCAAGGGTGGATCAGGGAGCCAAGAGATTCATCCAGTGGGATGAAAGAGTCCCAAGATGAGTTTGCCTTCTTAACTCTACCTCGCCCGCTTGACCTCCAAGGAATAAGGAAAGGATTTTCAATTAGGTATTAAACGAAAAGGCGCCTGTGATGTTCTATTCCTACAGGAAGACATCAGTAATTTGTTTGTTCCAAAGGCACCACTCATATTCACACAAATGGCATTTAAATGTTAATCGAGTCAGGGGATGGCAAGTGCGTGCCAATCACAATCCAACTTAAGGTCAAGGTTTTTGTCTTAAAGGAGGGCTCAATGTTAATTCTAAATTTAAAATTCTTGACAGATAGCAGAGTCGGTCCCCCCCCCTTCCCCCCCCCCCTCCAAATGCCTGCTACAATCTGGCCTGTTTGATTCATTTTAATGAGGAACTAACTGCCGGGGAAATGGAGGCTTCCCAAGTCTTCAAGGGAATGGAAGGGCAAAGAGACACAGTGGACTAATCCTGTAGCCACTACGGGAAACAGGAAGCAAAACCAATTTAGAGTCTGCTTCATCTCCTCTCTCCACACACACACACACGCGCACACACACACACACACAAAACAAAATAAGAGTCCCTTACATCTCGACAAAATGTGAGGTAATTATAAGAGCTTTCGGCTAGTGGGGGGCTGGGCTGGAAACCGCCATATCAAATTTACCTCAGAGTCTGGATATCAAGTGAATATTGGTGTGTGTGCTCCCATATTCTTTGATACATTAAAATAAAACTCTTTAGACTCTGATTTATAAATAAGATGGGGGAAACTATGATCTTTCGGTGCCTTTGTTCTTGGTACAAAGGGCTACGTCCTCAGGCAACCACTGAAAATGTGCAGAACAGAAATTGCATTACCATTTCTGTCTTCTGTCTCCCTGGGTGCCTATCTGTCGATATAGGACGTCGTGGTATTTAGACACTTCAGAACTTTTTTTTTTTTTAAAAAAATGTAATTATATGCAGGCATGTTGATAGTGTTAGGAACCAGTGACCACATCCCCACTTTCAGGTACAAAAGGACAGCGTAAAGCTAAGTGACTTGCCAGAGGCTATCGATGACTGATGATATATTTGCACAATACTCTCATAGAAATAAAACTGTGTGCAACTTGCAACCTGATTGGCAGCCTGAAGATCAAGTCCTGGTCTCTTGGACTTTATGTGTGTGCCAAGTTTAGTTTCCTTTCTATTGGGGAACACATTTGGAAGAGTATTTCTACAGATGGGTGAACACACAAAGGCCCTGGGCTTGTGGGTGGGTGAGCCGCCAGGTGATCCACACAGGCACCCAGCAAGAGTTCAATTTCTCTCCGTCTCCCTCTTTTTTTTTTTTAATCCATTAATATTTATGGAAATTGTGATTTGTGCAAATTCCCAGCCATAAATATTCACATACAAATGCAAATATAAAGGACACCTGGAATTTTGTGCAAACTGCATTATTTAAAGCTGTGATTATGTCCAAATTACAATTTAGGACCCTGATCTTCTAGGGCAAGGGTGTTGAAACTCAGGCCCACGGGCCAAATTTGGCATCTCCATAGAGGGGTAAAAAGAATTGCACAAGATTAAATATTCCTGAGTGAAGGAATATGGTCCCTGTTTTTTGTTCCAAATGTATTGCCACTCAGTGGGTGGTCTCGAAGTGTTATTTATGAAAGCCCCCATATTTGAAAACACTATAACTATGTATGCTTTTGTATCCTTTTCCTCCAAGTTCTTCAGACTTTCATACATGGCTTGCTCTGCTGAGGTACATTCAGCCAAGACACAGCAACTGGCCCAACCAAGGTCACCCAGTGAGCTTCATGACTAAACCGGGATTTGAACTCAGGTTTCCCCAGCCCTAATCTGTTGTGGTGATGGGAAAGTTTGGTTGTAATATAAACGTATTCACACCACACAGCCCCATAATGATAGGCATTTTGCCTAACTATTTACAAAATGTCAGCTAGAGAGATAGATAAGACAGGCACCATCACTTTTATTATGCATAAAAAAACTCATGTGGGTTGTGGGTAGGAGGGAGAACACTTCACATGGAACCTGCACAACATCAATGATGGGCGATATTACAGTATGATATATTACATGATATTTTTCCCTAATCACACTCAGGCATGATCAAGGTGCAGAAACAAGAATGCAACCATTAAGGAGAACCTTGTGTCTCGATGGCTGGGGTCCTTGGCAGCAGGTAGGAATGCTGAAGAAATTCGAGATGGACTAAAACGAGTTTGGATTTCTAAGGCCTTAGCTAGACCGGGCAAAATCCCGGGGCAAACCCCGGGATCATCCCTGTGCGTCCACATGATGCACAGGGGATCCCAGGGGCAGGGAGAGATGATCCCTCCCTCTCCTCCGGATCTCGCCCTACCCTTTGAGCCTGCTTTTTCCACGGTCTCAGGCTGCGGAACATGTGGGCAGGCATCGTGGTTCACGAGGAGCCGGGACCCGCTCATGGGATGCAGAGCTCCTCAGAAAAATTATTTAAAATTTTAAAATTTTAAATGTGAGCAGGGAAAATTATTTAATTTTTTTTAAAAAAAGTTTTGCGCACGAGCGCTCGTGCACTCTGCTCCTTTAACAACAACAAAAGAACAAAATGGCAAGCATGACATCCTCTCCCTCCAAGTTGTCACGCTCCACATGTAAACAGAAGGGGAGATCTCACCATAAACATAGGGTAGGTCTAGCTGAGGCCTAAGAATCTGACCTGCAGAATCTGCTGCAGACTGACCTCCCCAGACCATGTGGAGTCCATGGACGTCCAGATTTTTTAAAAAAATTATTTTACTTTCCTGAAATTTCAAATGGAGCGGGGGACAATTCGCAAAATTCATACTAACACAAATTGTGTAAAATGCTGCAAACTTTCTTGTGGAATTATTTGTGCATTATTTGCAGGGAAAAATATTGCAACGTGTCTGAGAAACAGATGCCAGAATGAACGACACTGCACAATCCACAAAACACCCACTGGATGGATTTCACAAGATCTGGACAACCCTAGCAGCAGGGAGTACTTTTAGACACTACCTCAATAATATCCCCATATATTCTCCATCATTTTCTTTATATACAGTGTTGAAACATACAGAGGCACAGAGAGTCCTTGAGGTATATAATCCCTTCCCTGGGCCATTCCCACCTGGGGTCACACCCATCAGCCTCCCCCTCTACTGCTGCTATGTTCACCAACCATACCTCCTGATGCACATGCTTCCAGCATACATGAAAAGGGTCCCTGCGTGCATATGTACATGTATAAAGTGGCTCTGTATGAGGTCATTCATGGACCATTAAGATACTGTCTTGCCTGGACAAGTTCTATAATCATACATTGGTCACCCTGGTTTGGAGATGTTCTGAATATCTCTGAAGTAGGGCTATTTGCCCTGGATTTGTGCCTATATAAAATGTTAAAATTCAGAGCATGCTAACCAATGTAAAACACTAATTCCCACGGGAAATCATCATGCCAGCCAAATAAATCCAGCTGGCAATTCCCATATAGGGATGTCCATTGCTCAAGTTCACAAATCACACAGACATATCTCATTTTTAACCCAGAATGTGAAAGTGAGCAGAAGTGCATGGTCTCCAGAAATGTTTGCAAATTCCTGAATGTCCTTTTTTTTTTTTTTATAGAGCACTTTAAAAAGTGTGCATGTTCTAAACAACAACAACAACAACAACAACAACAACAACAACGTGCATTTTCATTAGGGGTGTGCACGGACCCCCCAATCTGCTTCGTGGCCTGATCTGGAAAATCCGGATCGGGCCCGATCCTCTTCGCGCCGCTCTGCCCGTCTCCCGCTCTGCTCCGCGGAGCGAGATCCGGCTTCAACACCGTCACTATAAGGATGGCGGCGGCGGCGGCACAAGAGAAACCACCCACCCACCCCGCCCGCTTACCTTCCTCCATCGCGGGCTTCAATTGAGGCCCCGGTTGGTTCCGGCTTCAACCGGGGCCTCAATTGAAGCCCACGACGGAGGAAGGTAAGCGTCCCTCCTCCCTGCTCCCTTACCTGGCACCGCCACCGCCGCATGGATGGCGGTGCTGGTAGCGCCAGATGAGTCCCCCTCCCCCCCACTTACCTGCAGGCGAAGCTCCAGATTGAGGCGATCCTCTTCGCCTCGATCCGCAGCCCCCCTGACTCTCTTCGCCTCCACCTTTTCCGGAGGCGAATTAGGCCGCCTCGCTCCTGCTTCTCTGAACTGAAGAGAAGCGGAGCACATCCCTAATTTTTATGCTTTACTCTATGAGGGGGAAAGTGCACTTTGTAGTGCACTTTTTTAAACACGCAGACACACACACACACACACACACATTTCCCCCATTGAAAGTGCACACTTTCCCCATTTGAACAAAATGAAAAAAGAGAATAATCAAGCATGGGAAACCAGGGCCGTTGCTAGACGAGGGTTTAGCCTGGGCTGATACCCGTGCTCACCCCTGTGTGTCCAGATGACCCACAGGGGATCCTGGGTTCAGCCCGGGCTAAACCCTCCCTTGGCCTGGGATAAGCAGCACCGTTTGTGGCCTGGTATTTCCGCAGCCCCGGTCTAGCCCATAGAATGGCTTTTCCCGGCTACATGGCTTATTTGCGAGTAGCCCGGAGAAGCCGCGCTGTGCCCATAGGGCTGGTGGGGGGAATTCCGGGGGGAGGTAGATTGGGGGCAGAAGGGAAATCACGGGGGGAGAGATGGGGGCTGGGGGGGAAGAGCGGACTCGGCAGGAGAGATGGGGGGAAGAGCGGAGCCAGGAGGGGGAGATCGCAGCCATGGGGGAGGGAGATCGCAGCCGGGGGGGGGGGGATCGGAGATTGTGGCTGTGTGTGTGTGGGGGGGCATCGGACATGGCAGGCGGGCGGGGCATCGGACATGGTGGGAGGGCGGGGGGAATCGGACATGGCAAGCAGGCAGGCGAGGGGCATCAGACATCGCGGGGCAGAATTGGGGGCAGGGGGAAAGCGGGGAACCCTTAAAAAAAGCCTACCTTATCGTTGGTGCACTCCTGCACACATGGCCCCTTTAAATAATAATAAAAAAATGGCCAACGTGACGGGGCTTTCCTTTACCCCGTTGTGCGTCACATGTAGACAGGAGCGACAGCCCACACTACTTCTAGCGCGGGCTGGCCCCCCCACTCGCCGGGATTTAAAGGTAGGTCTAGCAAGGCCCCAGGTGAGCTGAGCTTCAGTGTAGTGTTTGGAGAATCTCAATGACCATGAAAATCATATATTAGACCATCCCTAGGCCCATGTTAGCTACTCATGGGCAACCTATGCAATGCAGCTACAAAGTAGGCTACTGCATCTCTTAAAGAGGTATGTTTGCTTTCTTTCCTTTTCCTCCCCTCCCTCCCTCCCTCCCTCCCTCCCTCCCTCCCTTTGCACTCTCTCTGGAGAGAAGGTGAAATAGTTAAACCAAGACTAATACAGGACAGAAGTGTATGCTGAGCCCTGGCCCTTTATTCATTACACAAGGTCAGGGTCTCCCTTCCTTTTTCTTTTCTCTTTTTTTTGTCCATTTTGCAATTTAGGGAAAGCCGTGCCAAGTTTGACCTTTCTACCACCGGGCTCCTCACCTCCCTTCTGACGCAGCACGGTAAATGTGTGTGTAATTAAACACCTTGTTCCAACACTCTGGGTCCAAGACAGAGCTTGGCCTCTCCTTGCCAGGTGACCTTTCAAATTGAATCTACCACTGACCACCGAGCGCAGGAAATCGCTGAGGACATGTCAGAGAGAAATTGAAACGCCGGCCCTTCCCCGGCGGTCGCTCTTGTGGCAATGCTGCTGGGGCGAGACTTCATTTTGTCTGGATTCCTCTTACACGCTGCTTTGGGGAACTGGGGCCCACAGACCCAGACTCTGCTGAGAAGCCACTTTCTTAAGCTGGTGGACTGGCGTTTCAATGGAATTATTACAGGATAGTTTCAATGATCCCTGATGGCAGGGCTGGCTCAAGACTTTAAGTTGCTGGAGGCAGCAGGAAAGATTGCGTGTCCTTCTGTTCTGGATATAGAAGCCAACTGGACCAGCAGTTTAATCTTACTTCTACACTGGTGACTGAATAGTGGCCTTTATCTCAATTGAGGGCAGCAGGCTGGCTTGGGGTGTGGGTGTGGGGGGAGGTACGGATGGTGGGGTAATTCATTCAGTTCCTTTTTTTTAAAAAAATATTATTATTATTATTTATATATATATATATATAGCACCAACAATGTACAATGTAATGCCAAGTCATCTAATTTCACAGTTTCAAATCACTATGCAAACCAAAACTCAATTATCCTTCGAAATTCACACTTCTCCAATTTTTTCAATTGAACTCCCTGATCAAAAAATACATGCAAACATCTGCATATTAGGGAAATAATATTAAAAATGCATTAAATTAAAAAAAAAAGATTGCTTTCAAAAATGCATACAAAATGAGGGGAAATGCAACAAAAACGCATATAGAAGTTCTTGCGAAATTTTAAAAAAGTTCACAAGAACAATCATAAGTACACTGCGCTCAACATCTAAGGTCCTCCTCCGAGTGCCTACTCCAAGGGAAGCTCGGAGGATGGCAACAAGGGAGAGGGCCTTTTCAGTGGTGGCCCCCCGACTGTGGAATGATCTCCCCGATGAGGCTCGCCTGGCGCCAACATTGTTATCTTTTCAGCGCCAGGTCAAGACTTTTCTCTTCTCCCAGGCATTTTTAACAGCATTTTAACAGCATTTAACAACGTTAAGTTTGTTTTTAATGGACCCCACAATTGTTGTTTTTAAATGGATACTGTTGTTTTTATACTGTTTTTATGTGTGTGTGTGTGTGTGTGTGTGTTTTTAAATTGTATACTTTTAATGTTTACTATTTTTAAATGTTGTAAACCGCCCAGAGAGCTTCGGCTGTGGGGCGGTATATAAATGTAATTAAATAAATAAATAAATAAATAAGTGAACCGCCCAGAGAGCTCTGGCTATTGGGCGGTATAGAAATGTAATAAATAAATAAATAAATAAATAAGTATTTTTTTTAAGTTATCAAAGCTTGGAGCACACTGAATTTAAGACTGGAGAAATTGTCAAAGCTTGAGATCAACTGAATTTAAGATTGGAGAGAGAGAGAGAGAGAGAGAGAGAGAGAGAGATGGAGAGAAACCCAAACAGACAGATTTGTCCATCTCTAGGTGCAGGGCTGGTCACATGATGATACACATGGCATGTCTAGATGTGGGCTTATCTCAGGGATCTCCCCGGGATCATCCCTGAGCATCCACATGATGCACAGGGGATCGCGGGGGCAGGGAGGGATGATCCCTCCCTTTCCCAGGGATAACTGGGACAGCTTTAATCCTGACTTTTCTGATGGTCTCAGAATCATCCTGAGACTGCGGGATGTGTGGGCAGCCGTTCCGGTTTTGTCCCGGCTCCTCGTGAGTAAACGTGAGGAGCCGGGAACCAAGCATGGGGAACTGAGCTCTTCAGGAGCTCTGTGCCCATCTGGGGGGGGAGGGGGGAGCAGGATCTTTTTTAAAAAACAACAACACAGACATACCTTTCGATGGAGAACTCATGCACTCATTTCCCCTAAAAACAAAATGGCGGGCACGACGTCCTCTTCCTTCCGGGACGTCATGCACCACGTGCAGACTGAGGGGGAGGATCTCATGATCAGAAAATTGTGAGATGCTCCCTCTCTCCTAACTAGGTTTAGACATGCCCCTCCACAACTTTATCCTCAAACACTTTGCAGCTGTTCCCCACCATTCAGCATCTACCATCTGAGGTAGCTGACTCATGTTGCCTCTTGGTACAGCTGGCCCTGACTGATGGGAAACACTTTGAACAACCGAAAACATCACCCAAATGCCTCAGTTTCACTATGATTTCCTGCCGCCTTCAACATCTGTTGGG
Organism: Elgaria multicarinata webbii; assembly: GCF_023053635.1. NCBI lineage: Eukaryota > Metazoa > Chordata > Lepidosauria > Squamata > Anguidae > Elgaria > Elgaria multicarinata. The sequence continues at coordinate 116,700,995 of NC_086176.1, read as the reverse complement.
GCAGCAACATCAAGTTATCTGTCCTAAAGGCCGCCACTGCCACCAAGCTACTGCCGAAGTAGCAAATTCCAACACCTCTCCCAAGTAAGTGCAATCACATTTGGGGCCCCGATTCTGCCTTTTCCACACCCCCAGGAAAGGAGCTAAAATTTGTGTGAAGAAGATATTTGCAACAACTCAATATAATATAACAGAAGAGTACATTTTAACATATGAGCCAAAGGCCATAGCATTCATGCGCCTATCCTCCAATGTGACGTGCCATCACCTGCCAACAATGCCCTTCTGCTGTCTACATAGCCCAAACGGTTCAGCCTCCACGCAAGAGGATAAATCAACACAACACTGACCTTAAGGATGGTAATTACGTTCTGCACAGCTCGGTGTATCCTGGTCAAATTTGTTTGAGTCTCCACATTGGCTGTGAGCTGTGACTCACAATACCTACTGCAAGGAAGAACCTAACAGCTTGTTAGCGAAAGACTGAGCCATGCCAAGTCCAAGGAGTCTTTGCCTAATAGAACATCATTATTCCACCAATTGTCTAGGGACATAGGAAGCTTTTTTATACTGAGCTAGACCACTGCTGGGAACTGGGATCTTCTGCATATTTTCTGCCCGGGTTAGGCCTCATCTAGAGTATTGCGTCCAGTTCTGGGCTCCACAATTCAAGAAGGACGCAGGCAAGCTGGAACGTGTTCAGAGGAGGGCAACCAGGATGATCAGGGGTCAGGAAACAAAGCCCTGTGAGGAGAGACTGAAAGAACTGGGCATGTTTAGCCTGGAGAAGAGAAGATTGAGGGGAGACATGATAGCACTCTTCAAATACTTCAAAGGTTGTCACACAGAGGAGGGCCAGGATCTCTTCTCGATCCTCCCAGAGTGCAGGACACGGAATAATGGGCTCAAGTTAAAGGAAGCCAGATTCCAGCTGGACATCAGGAAAAACTTCCTGACTGTTAGAGCAGTACGACAATGGAACCAGTTACCTAGGGAGGTGGTGGGCTCTCCCACACTAGAGGCCTTCAAGAGGCAGCTGGACAACCATCTGTCAGGGATGCTTTAGGGTGGATTCCTGCATTGAGCAGGGGGTTGGACTCGATGGCCTTATAGGCCCCTTCCAACTCTGCTATTCTATGATTCTGTGATTCCATGATCCTATGTTGCATATACTGTACCACTGGGCCACACACAACTCCTTCCCTATATGTGGTTGTGAAGGATGAACCAGAATTTTTGTGTTGAGATGCGCTTTGTAATGAAATAAATACATTGGATTGAGATTCGACCTGAAACAAATATTCCAAATCAGCCCAGATTTCAAATTCTATGTATCTAGTTCTATGAGATAGCTTAACTTAAAATTCAAACTTTGAGTGCTCTGGATCTGTCTGACCTTTTTTTAAAAATAAAAATAGAGAGGGAAGAAATATTACCTCCTGCAAATATTTTAAACTGTTGCATGGCAATTATCAAATGCTCTTACGTACTACATGCCATTGCATGTTAACCATCAAGTCATGCTATCACATACCATCTTTTTATGTCTAAGAATTCTACTACATACAATCAAATGTCCTCACAACAGTTCATTGGTTTCTGTTCATCACTCTGCTGCTAAGTTCATCTTCTTGGCTCGCTGCTCTGACCATGTTACTCCAATTTTGAAATTTGTTTATTTATTTATTTATTACATTTCTATACCGCCCAATAGCTGAAGCTCTCTGGGCGGTTCACAAAACATCTTCATTGGCTTCCAGTTCACCTCAGAGTCCAATATAAACTTCTCCTGTTGACCTACAAAGCTTTTCACTGTCTAGCTCCTTCCTATCTTTCCTCTCTCATCTCACACTATTGCCCCACTCGTGCTCTTCACTCCTCTGATGCCATGTTTCTCACCTGCCCAAGGGTCTCTACTTCCCTTGCTTGGCTTCATCCATTTTCTTCCGCTGCACCTTACGCCTGGAACGCTGTTCCAGAACATTTGCAAACTACAAGTTCAATCACAGTTTTTAAAGCTCAGCTAAAAACTTTTCTTTTTTCTAAAACTTTTAGAACTTGATTTTGATCTGACTTTTATACTGTTGGTTTTACTCTACCCTGTGCCTGTTTGGTGCATTCTCTTCCCCTTCTTATTGTTTTATTATGATTCGGTTAGAATGTAAGCCTATGGGGCAGGGTTTTGCTATTTTATTGTTTTACTCTGTACAGCACCATGTACACTGATGGTGCTATATAAATAAATAAATAAATAAATAAATAAATAAATAAATAAATAAATAATGTTAAATACGGCTGCATGCCAACTATCAAATTCAGTCAAATACAGAATTTGATACATGATCTCTAGAAGCCCTGTCAGAAATCACCTGTAAGTTAGACTATACTGAAATGAAATATTGAAATCATAGATAGATAGATAGGTAGTAAACTCATATATATATGTATGTATGTATATATTTGGCGAATATCCAGAGAGCATGTGACATCTATATTTGCAAAGGCAATTTTTGAGCACTCTTTGGGACCGATGGTGTCCCCACTGTGTTTAGTATCTCATGTTTTCCCCCACCCTCTATCATTCCTGCAGTCTGGAAGAGTTCTTTTTAAATACAGAGCCTGACAGGCAAGCCAGCTGGCAAACCTAATGCTGTCCTTGGCAATGCTTTGACCCATTTCTCATGCCAGAAACAAGTTCAAGATCACCCAGCCCTCTGGAGAGCTGCGAAGCTTCTTTTGTTAATGTGTGTTAAAGGCCTCCGAATGCTGTGTAAACGTTATCCTCCTGCACTTTCCAAAGCCTTGGGTCACTTTCATTCCGTCGCAGCTCTGGCTAATGCTCCTTTGACCTTTCACAGCCGGCAGCCGGCACCTTTGGCTGCCTGCCGTGGTTTGCGGGCTGCTGGTACTTGGCACGTTTGACCTACTCCCTAAGTCCAGGGCAACCTTATTTATATTTAAAATTAAAGAAGAAGGGAAAGGGCTCACAATGCACTTCTGAAGCCATGGCCGGAGGTTAGACACATAAAAGGCTAGCAAAAGAGAGAGAGAGAGAGAGAGAGAGAGAGAGAGAGAGAGAGAGAGAGAGAGAGAGAGAGAGCAAGGAGGAAGAAGAGAGGAGAGGAGAGGAAAGAAGAGAGAGGCTGTCCCACTTTTCAATCCCACTCCGGTGGCTTCCGGAGAGTGGAGACAGGGAAGAATGTAAATGAAATCAGAAAGAGGTGCTAGAAAGAGGAGAAGTGACATTTGGAGCTGTAATACCTTAAAGTCAATATCATTACCTCTGATATTTACTGTAGCATGCAACGCTCAGATGAAATGGCAAAGTTCATCCATCTTCCCATATGCTCAACAGCACCGGCCACACTATTTTCTATTGGGCTTCACTTATTGGCCTGCACAAATTAACACTTCTGAAAGCCCTCCAGCGCCGGTAATGATTGAAACGCACAGCGTTGGCAGAGAATTATTATTACAAGTAGAGACCCGTGAAAATGCACCAAAGCAGCTTTCATTGAAATACCTCTGGTGTCCACTCCCTATTCACTCTCACATACACTGGTCATAGCTAGACGGGGCGAAATCCCGTGGTGATCCCCAGGATTGTACCTGTGTGTCCACATGATGCACAGGAGATCCTGGGATCAGGGAGGAATGATTCCCTCCCTTGCCCTGGGATCTCACCCTCCCCTTTAGGCCCAGTTTTTCCATGGTCTCAGACTCAGCCCGAGACCGCATAATGTGTGGCCGGGCGCCACGGTTTGTCCTGACTCCTTGCGATTTCTCGCGAGGAGCTGCGACCTGCACATGGGGCACAGCGCTCCTCAGGAGCTCTGTGCCCATCAGGGTTGTGGGGCGGAGTGAGGAAAGTATTTTTTTTAAAAAAAATATCACTCACCTTTTGTGCATGAGTGTTCGTGTGCTGCTGGCCCTTTAACCAAAAAATAAATAATAAATAAAAAATGGTTGGAGTGACACCTCTCCATCTGAGGTCATTGTGCACCACATGTGAACTGAGGGGGAAATCTCGCAATGAAAAAATCATGAGATCTTCACTCCTCCATCCCGCTAGGTCTAGCTAAGGCCTCTGACACACTCATCCTTACAATGCCGTTCACACACCCCACTCACACTCACTCACCCATTCACATGTTCAGTCTAGCTGTAGAATATCAGTGGATATCGCTGGATAGTGACTATGTGAAAGAGCGGCTACTCTCATATCAGCTTTCTCCTGGACTAAGATCATCTGACCATGCCCATGTATCATCAGATGCTGAACAACCATCTCCAAGGGAGAGGGTCTTCTTGGTAGTAATGAGATGTCCTCACCTAGTATTGATTTCATGTTCTACAACTCCCTGAAATTCTACTACGATATAACATGGTATATGTTTTACATAAATTAATACATGGATGTGATATTGCATCTTCCTCCCATTACTCTTTGCACCAACCCCTGGCTTCTTGGCTATTTTTTTTTTTTTAAATTGAGCAGTTGGGATGTTCATAAACACTCCATAGCATCTTAGACAGGTCGGAAGGCACATATTGTGGTGAGATAACTGATGAAGATAAACAGCTCTGCCTCTTGTTGGTGAGTAGCTGGTAGACTTCCTGAGAACCCTATGGGCCTTGATGTCCATCATGGGAGAATGGTGGGACAGAAACATAATAATAAATTCATTAACTGTCATGTCAGCAGCTGAGACAAGTCCCAGAGAAGGCTCATTTCAATCAGATGAAATTAAAGTGCTTAGAGCCTCTACTTATGAAGGTTTCAAAAATTGCACCATACATATACCTGTTTTTGTTGCTGTCCCAGTCTGCTGGCCATGTCCAAATGTACATGTTGCCACTTGCAATGAGAATTGCAGATAGGGAAGTATGGATTGTGCAGGCTCTGTTCTGCCCGTGTTTTGCAGATTGTGAGACACCTTTTTTTCGTCATTTGCACATTGATGGAATCAGATTTTTTCTTCAGTTTCTGAAATTTCACACATGAGAATTTGTGCAATTTGCACATGTGCAAATGTGCAAACCCACCTGAATGCGCAAATTCACACAAATGTGCATTTCACCTTTTAGCCTATGGGGGAAATGTGTGTTTTTGGCCTTTTTCTCTATGACAAAGCTAGGGAAGAGTGTCTGAAATTTTGCAGACTCTGCTCAATGGGAAAAAAGGTAGTGTGCTGTCAAATTTGCAGGTTGGATTAAAAAAAAATCCAAACTCATTTGGTTTATGTGTTGATTTCTCTGACATCCCTATTTGCAGAAATAAAATAAAATCCTTCAACAGCATTTGAAAAATGAGCATGAAAATATGAATACTTCTGAAAAATGTGGACAAATTTGCTTCAATCAATGGTAGAAGCATGTGTACATTTCAAACATGTGCACAACAGATGCACACATTTGGAAAACGCTCATGAAAATAAACATGATTTTCATGCGAAAAGGGAAAAATGATTGCAATCTGATGTGTACTTGAGTTGCAATGAGCTTCATGATGGAATTTGGAAAGCTCTGGTGAGGACATAAGACGCGCCCTGCTGGATCAGACCAAGGGTCCATCTGGGCTGAAAGATTATCATGATCATTAGCTTTTCTGAAAACCTTTTTAGTATTTTTGTTGTCTTTTACTTCTTTGCATTGCAGAGTTTTGCATCTGTATTGCATCTGTAAAGTTGATATGTCCATGATGGTTGAAACAACAATTAAACAACTACAACTACATTAGCTTTGCTGATAATTCAACAGTGTGCATATTGCAATGCTTACAGGATTCTTTCTCTGGGTGCGGTAGCAAAGCAGTATCAGAGCATAAGAACTTAAGAGGTGCCCTGATGCTGGATCAGACCAAGGGTCCATCTAGTCCAGCACTCTGTTCACACAGTGGCCAACCAGCCATCGGCCAGGGATGAACAAGCAGGACATGGTGCAACAGCACCCTCCCGCCCAGCAACTGCTGCACACAGGCTTACTGCCTGGAATACTGGAGATGGCACACAACCATCAGGCCTAGCAGCCATTGATAGCCTTTGCCTCCAGGAATTTATCCAACCCCCTTTTAAAGCCATCCAGATTGGTGGCCATCACTTCTTCTTGTGGTAGAGAATGAGCTTCATGGTGGAAGTCGGAGAGCCTTCACTGATTCTCCTATCCCTCAGTACAATTATTACACCTTGTTTCTAGTCCAGTTTGGTGTTCGCTTCATACTACAGACTATTGGATCAAGCACTGAAATCCATAACAGATCTTTGAGTGGACTCCTGGGAGATTTAAGGCAGTATCCAGTGGGATACTGGAATCATGGTTAGAAATGGTTCAATTCTGGGCTGCCTGAAGAGCTCTCTTCTCATTGTTTTGGGGTATTTAAGGGCCCTCTTGCTCCCCTGGTTCCTTGGGACTCTCTTCCTTCTTCCTCCTCGTCCTCACCATCACTGTTCTTAGTCTTAACACTGTTTTATCTGATTGGCTATGGTGATCCGCACTATACCTGTGGCATCACCATGGCCGACATAGCACTGTCACTTCATTTTTCACCCCCATCATGTGGGTTGCTACATCGAATCGGTTTACAGCAGGGAAAACGGACCACGGGCAGTGAGGTCAAACAAGAAGAGCTGAACAGTGCAGGCATTATGCAAATATGTTTTGAACAAACGTCCCACGTTGCCAAAAATGGCAGGCGCTCTTCTTGAAAATGACCACAAAACAAGTAAGTTGTTTGCACTCCACTTAAAACAGTCTCTCTCATTTTTATGAATCGACCAATGGGCTCTAGGCGTCTCATGTTCCTCATGGTGGAGCTGCATGAATTTGATAAATGCCGGCAAGGCTCTTTGAAGATGAAAGTTACCATTCAGAAGCTCAGTTTCATTTATTAATAAAGAGGCAATCACCCTTGGTAAGAAATGACCACCGAGATGACACCAATTGTCTTCACTTCAAAGGAGACCTCTTCTCATTAGCATGTCTTTGTAATCTTACTTAAATGGAGCCCCCTCCCTTCATGATGATCAAGAGAAATATTTGCCAGGTATGACATTATCTTAAGCAAAAGATCAAGGCATTTCCTCTCTCTCTGGAAATATTTTTCAAGAATTTTGACACAGATTCCGCCATCTGATAATTTGGCCTTCACGAAGAAATTCACCGTATTAATGTTATACATACTAATGTAGGTTTAAAAAGGAGAATGGAAGGCAATGCAACAGGTGAGATTTCTGAAGACGAAACTGCAGCCTGGTTAGAGGAAGACCCTGGAAGCCAGGACATGAATCCACTGGAAACGTCTCTTGTACAAGCTCAACATGAACAATGGCAAGAAGTGCAGCCCGTGGATTGCATCTAGGGATCATCCTGATGGATCATGCCCAGTGGATAAAGAAGAGAATATTTCCTTAAATGCCAAAACCTGCTTTAATATTTGTGCACCTGAAGTCGGGGGTAGGGATACCAACCAATGAATCACCCAAACATCCCAACATTTGAAAATTCAGAAGAGATACCTCAATTGAAAAGGTCACTATAGATTAACATTATGGTTAAAAACAACAACAAAAAGAGCAGAGAAGGCCCACTGTCAAAATGTTCATCGTGTAACAGCTCTGGTTTAGAAACATTTATTTTAATTAGGTGGATGATGAGAAGAGGTCTTGAAAGGTCATCTAGTCATCTCTGGTCTTGCAAAGCTGATTTTAATTGACAATAATATTGTTTAGGGAAGCGTCAATGATGTTGGGGGAGAAGTTTCTAACACTTTAGGTGGAAGGGAAAATAACAAAGCCAAAGGCAGCAGATCATGCTGCAAAGCTGTAGGTCAGTATTAAAACAAAACAAAGAACGTGGCTACCATTCTCTCAAGGTGGAAGAACTAGGAAGTCTAGTTGACTCTGTGGGGCATAGGTGCAATGCCCTCAGAGTAGCAGTCAAGCCAATCACATCACTGCCCTTCTGCCCCAGTGGATGCTGGTAGCTGTTATCATAGGGATGGACGGACTCGCCCATGCCCTTGCGGAGTCACCGCTGCCAACCGCCCCTGCTTGTAGGGCTCAGTGAGAGGTCCAGCAGCCCCCTGCAGTCACCCACTTCTGCAAGCTTTTTCACAAGATGGCGGCTCCGTAATTTACGAGTGTTTAATGTTGTGCAAAATGGCAGCCCTACAGAGCCATCGTTAGAGGCATAGTTGACCACTTTACTCCACCCTTGTGTTCGAGACCTGCAACCTCACTATTCTCTAGGCATGGTGCTGCTGGACTGCCCGCGACTCTTCTGCTGTCATCAACATCCTCTGGTTTTGGCCATAATTCCCTTTCAGCCTTTCACTTGCTCCTCAGTAGAAGCCGTCTAGGACCGTGTTCCGTCCCCTGCATCGCCACTGATCTCAACCACACAGATGCCATTATGAAAGCCCCCTCCTTTCACCAGGTATGCAGTTCTGGGCAGCACCTTGCATCGGTGAATTGCTACCTGGATTCAGTCAAGGCTCGTGGCTCTGATTTCGCTGGGGTTGTGAATCAACCAGAAACCGCCCACCCCCACCCCAATTATGGAATGATCTCCCCAATGAGGCCCGCCTGGCACCAACACTGTTATCTTTTCCTTGCTCCCAGACATTTAACAGCATACGTTGTTAGCTGTCTTTGGCCTGGCTGAGAGTTTAAAACTCGCCCTGGCTGTTTTTATATTTCTATTGTTTTAAAAATTGTATGTTGAGTTTTAATGTCCAGTCTTTTAATCTTTTTAAACCACCCAGAGAGCTTTGGCTTTGGGGCAGTATATAAATGCAATTAATAAACAACAACAACAACACCTCTAATAGGAGTTATCCAAGGTGCTGAAACTATTTTGGGGTTAAGGTTCAGCACCTTGGATAGCTCTTTTATACTTTTGGCTGGTTCTGACTGAAGCCTAGAATTGATTCACAGCCCCCACCGAAACCAGCCCACTAGCCCCCACTGCTTGGAGTAACTGTAAGCTAGTGTATTACTCCTGGTCACTGCACTCTCTTTGAAGGACACCTTGTCTTTGCTGTCCTTTGGAAGTCCTTTCAGGAGTACGAAACCTCCGCACAGCCCCAGGGCCAAATTCAGCCTCTTGAGGTTGCCACGATGGTTACACGCTTCCCCCCTGAGCACCAATAGTTTGGGAATTTCCCAGTTTGGGTACAGTTTTTCTCCCATTCGTAAAGGATGAATTTTTTTCCCCTCCTAAGGCTAAGTTACAGGCAGTAACATGCATGTGTTTTAGGCGAAGCCCATGAAATCTTGTGGAAAGGACGATAATGTCAATAAGGAGGTGAAGTTGGCTGCTGTGTTCCATCTCCCCAACACCTGCCTCAATTTCTATGACCTCCAGTTTGTACTAATTCTACTTCTCGTGGATGGAGGCCTTACTGATCTGCAAACAGCTTTACCATCAATTTGTTGCATTTTATCCTCCCCTACAACAAACCTGAGAGGTAGGTCACTGTTATTCTCATATTACAAGTAGGGAATGGAAGCTGGGAGGTAACGACCTGCCTAAATTCACACTATGAGTCCAAGGAAGAGGCAGAACTCAAACCCAGCCCCTAAAATCCACAGAGGAGAGAGAGAGAGAGAGAGAGAGAGAGAGAGAGAGAGAGAGAGATGGGACCACTTTTATCCTTGCATGACCTTTTCTTAAAGGATTAATAGACTCCAGTGCCTTATGTAAAATCACATCCCCGTATTCCGAGGTGTGTGCTGCAACCTTTTTGCTAGGAGCTGTTCAACATTCCCCAAAGAAGATGGTTGAGGAAAGGGTGGGAGGGAAGAAATGAGTGAGGGAGAAGAGGGCCACGACAGAGCCACCGTTTCCAGAACCGCCCGTCTTCCACCTGTTTTTTTCTTTTTCTCAAGCTAGCAGTTCAGCTGAGCTATTCAAAAGCTAAAATTATTGACCCATCCTCCTGCCTTTTTTAGACAGCTGCAAAGTTCATCTGAGGACATGTGGGATGCAACGTAGAGGCGTATTTCGGTGGACATGACTGCAGTGTGCAGAAAGAAAAGGCCTGGAGCCTATTATAGCTAGAAGACGATTTTCTCCGTTTTCTAAATCTAGGAATTCATGCTTTTGATGTTCCCACTTTTTAAAGAAGTCTTTCACCTTGCGTTGCCCCCTTTCCCCCTTGCGTTTCTCAAGATCTGGTTGGGGGTAAAAAAAAGAAGAAGAAGAAGATGTGCAGTTTGTAGCTGTTAAATCAGTTGTTGATCCAAGCTTATTTCAAACCAGCTGGCATTTTATTATTTTGTCACCAAGGACACAGATTCAAAAGGGCCCAGACAGGGATTCTGCCCCTTTGCTTCATTCTCTGTGTTTACGAAAGTCATTTTGGCCAAGTCAACACCAGAGGTTGGCATTGATGGACATCAGATAAGGACCATGGCCTGGTGGAAGGGGAGGGGGCACCGCCAATACTCACAATTCCCTTGTCCTGTTCTTGCTCCTCCTCCTCCTCCTTCCTGTCATTGCCTGTTCACCGGCCAAGTGAACAAACAGTGAGAGCAACAAGGAGAAAGATCACCAGCCCCAGTGATCTTCCGCTCTCCCGCTGGGTGCTGCTGCAGATTGGGCCCAGAGGGGACAGGTCAGGTGTATGGACAGTAGGTGCAACAGTGATGATACAGAGGTGTCTTTACACTGGGAGGTGGAGCCGTGAGAGCTTCTAGCCCTGAAAACACCCAGCGCCTACCCTGTCGGTTTAGTTCACTCATGGCAACTGGGGACAATGGGAAGCTCATTGAGAAATATCTAGGGTAGCCATTTATTGATCACCAAAGAACAGGAAATCACCCCCCAAAAAAGAGGATAAAAGAAGACAGTGATTTGCATTACATTTGCATATGCCAATTTATATGTGTAGATTCAAAATTAGAAGCACAAATAATAATTTTTAAATAGAGATCCGGTACATCTGACCATACTAGGAAAGTCTGTGACCAGGTGCTTGTCTGTTCAGCCTGCCGTTCAGGTACTAATTGTTGAAGGGCAACAGTTTTTATTAGTGCTGGGCCGAAACCCACAGCCTATTTTCAGGAATTTTCTCTCCCCGTGAAAGAGGCATTGGGGTTTTTATTTGCCTCTTTTACAGTGTGGGGGGATTCAGAGAATGTTTTCTCTTTGAGGAAGTGGACAAGGTTTCCACATACCTTCTTAAGTGTAGCCAGTTGCTGAAGCGGCTTCTTCCTATTTTATTTTAGTTTTTCAAAAAAATACACACTCCCCTTTCCCCCAGCATTTGGAGTAGCAAAGCAGTTCTTAGTGAATGCCTATTGGAGACCGTTTGACCTCCCCAATAAGCATCCAGTAAGCACTCCTGGGCCCCTGAAAATGCCTTGGTTGTTTTCATACTGAAAATGGAATGCTCGAAATTTTCGGCAGAGCACTAGTTTTTATGCTTTTTTAACTTTAAACAGGAATTGCACAGGGCAATCCTGCAAATAGAGGACACCTTCAAATAGAGGTTACTACTTGGGCAGCCTCAAATAGAGGACTGTTCTCTGTAAAACACACACACACACACACAAGAGGATACATGGTCACTGTAGAAAAGTGCCTGGGTCCAGCTCCAGCTGAGAGCCCCCTCCCTCCTGCTACCAACTGTAACTGCAGAGGCCACCAGAGAGGAAGGAAGCAGCAGCCAGGCACCTCTCCACCGTGCCTGGGTCCAGCTCCAGCTGAGAGCCCCCTCCCTCCTGCTACCAACTGTCTCTGCAGAGGCCACCAGTGAGGGAGGAAGCAACAGCCAGGCACCTCTCCATCGTGCCTGGGTCCAGCTCCAGCTGAGAGCCCCCTCCCTCCTGCTACCAACTGTCTGCAGAGGCCACCAGTGAGGGAGGAAGCAGCAGCCAGGCACCTCTCCACCGTGCCTGGGTCCAGCTCCAGCTGAGAGCTCCCTCCCTCCTGCTGTCAACTGTAACTGCTGAACTTTACAACTAAGATTGTAGTGCCTGAATTTGCTTTCCTTTTCCCCCTCCTCCTCCTCCTTCCTCCCAATCCCCTTTCCTTTTGTGTCATGTCTTTTAGATTGTAAGCCTGTGGGCAGGGACTGTCAAGAAATACTTTTGTAAGCCGCCGTGAGAGCCTTTTTTGGCTGAATGGCGGCATAAAAATCCTTAAATAATAAATAAATAAATAAATAAATAAATAAAGTCACTCGTATTATCAAATGTCTTTGGGTTTCTATCAATATTCATAGGCTGTTGCTAGCAAGCAAGAATCTCCCAATTTGCTCAGAAACTTCACTTGAGGTGAAATTCAGTAAGAATTCTTCTTCCAGGCCTCACGAGCTTGGTCCAGTGCCTGGAGTGTTTTCTCAATACATCCAAACTATGCAAAACATAATGTGCTAAGAAGCTAGGGATGAGAGAACCAGGGATTTTTGAGCCTGCTGAAATTCTCCGAAATTCTCCTTGAAGCTCAATTTGGCTCTCTGTTTTCTTTTGTGACCTGTTTTTTGTTTGTTTCTTTGAATAGAGAGACCTTTTGGCTATTGGGTGGTATAGAAAAGCAATCAATCAATCAATCAATCAATATACCCATTCTCACCACGAAGTTGGGCATTTTTAACATTTTGCATTTTTTATAGTTGTACATTTTGTGAATGTGAACACATTTCAGGATGTTGTGGACATTTTTGGAGAATGCCCACTCCCATTTATGTCTGGGATTGCAAATGGAGCATTTTGAAGTGATTTGTGAACTGAACCAAAATCCTCATAGATCCCTATTGATAACAATGACTAGGGATGTTGTAGGCACCCAAATGAGTCTGGAAAACCGATGGACACCCCCACATCCACCCCCAACCTCATCCAGAGCTAAATAATAATAATAATAATAATAATAATAATAATAATAATAATAATAATAATGTATTTCTTACCCGCCTCTCCATTTTGATCAAGGCGGGGAATAGCAGTAAGTATAAAATACAATGTGCCTCACAGTGGAGGCTGCAGATATTGTGGATTTCCCCCCATTGTGTAAATGGCAGCTGTAAAGGTCCCATTTCTGCAAATGGGAGAAATACATAACTTCTGGAGCAAGGGTGCATAGCGCCTGAGCCCTTGTTTATTTATTTATTTATTGCACTTATATACCGCTCCCATAGCCAGGGCTCTCTGGGCGGTTTACAGAAATTCTAAAATTAAGATAAAAAATGAGTATACAAAATTTAAATTTCTAAAACACAGAACATGGTGCATTCTCTTCCCCTCCTTATTGCTTTATTATGATTTTATTAGAATGTAAGCCTATGAGGCAGGGTCTTGCTATTTATTGTTTTACTCTGTACAGCACCATGTACATTAATGGTGCTATATAAATAAATAATAATAATAATATTAATAATAATAATAATAACCTGGCGCCGGAAAGATAGCAGCGTTGGCGCAAGGCGAGCCTCGTCAGGGAGATAGTTCCATAGTCTGGGGGCCACCACCAAAAAGGTGTTGTCCCTTGTTGCCATACTCCGAGCCTCTCTCGGAGTAGGCACCCGGAGGAGGACCTTAGATGTTGAACGTAGTGACCGGGTATATTCATGTCGGGAGAGGCGTTCCATCAGGTATTGTGGTCCCAAGCCGTGTAAGGTTCACCTAGGTCTCACCTAGCCTCAAAAGGAGCTCGTGCTGCCTGACGAATGGAGTTGAACGGAGGTGTGATGGAATGAGCATCCAGTGAATCGAGCATGAGTGAGTTCTCAATCCCTGATCCCCCCTAAAATAGAATAGCAGAACTTGAAAGTAAAAGTGTCTATGGTTCATTTCCCAGCACTGGATATTCCAAGGAGCAGTGCTTCTGAGTTTGGAGTTTTATCAGGAGTGATCCCTGTTAGTAGACCTGTTCTCCATGGATTATTATTATTATTATTATTATTATTATTATTATTATTATTATTATTATTATTATTTATTGCATTTTTATACCGCCCAATAGTCGAAGCTCCCTGGGCGGTTCACAAAAGTAAAACCATTCAAAGTATAATTTAGGGTGACCCTATGAAAAGGAGGACAGGGCTCCTGTATCTTTAACAGTTGCATAGAAAAGGGAATTTCAGCAGGTGTCATTCGTATGCATGTCGCACCTGGTGAAATTCCCTCTTCATCACCACAGTTAAAGCTGCAGGAGCTACACTAGAGTGACCAGATTTAAAAGAGGGCAGCTTTAACTGTGGTGATGAAGAGGAAATTTCACCAGGTTCTCCATATATACAAATGATACCTGCTGAAATTCCCTTTTCTATGCAACTGTTAAAGATACAGGAGCCCTGTTTTCCTTTTCATAGGGTCACCCTATATAATTATTTTGTCTAATCTCCCTTTAAAGTTGAGTAAACAGATTGTCATCACTGTTCCTTGTGGTAGGGAGTTCCACTTAGGCACTTGCTGAATCCCCGCCGTCACTTCTCCTGTGCTTGGTGTCCTGGACAAGCTCCCCTATGACACATGAGCACACAGTGAGCACCCAAGAGCCATCCAACCCATCACCAAGCCACCATTTTGTGAAAAAAATGGCATTTCATTTCCCCCCCGTAAATGCAATGTTACATAAATGGTGGTCGTAAAGGGGCCATTTACACAACATTAAATGGTGCAACAGCAAAGGGCTTCAGTAAATTCAGTGGCTCAGGGTTCAGGAGGCCAAGCAGGGAGGAGTCTCCATGAATCCACTCCTCTCAGACTCCCGCAACATCCCTAGTTCCACCGTGTGAAGAGATACTTTGTTCTGCCTTTCCTGAATCTTGAGCCAACCAATTTCACACATGACCTGGAGTTCTCGTACTATCAGAGAAGGAGAAAAACATTTTCTCTATCTAATGACGGGTGAACTTCCCCAAATGAGTTTGCAATCTCCTTGGAAAGTAACAAATTCATTCATATAATCTCCGATGATAACTGCCCCTTTAATTCAAGATTTCATTCCATCTACAGAGGTTTTTGCACAGGCACAATTGGGGATGCATGAGAATTTCACTTCGCACACAAAACATGTGACCATTATCTCTCTGAAGCCTTGAAGGTGATTATAATCAAGAACATGTACAATGCTTGTGAATTGATAGTCATGTGCTCGTGTTTGATTTTGGCAACTTTCCCCTATTAGATTTTGTGCAAATTTCCAAATTTGCACAAATTTCTCTGGCAGACTGAAAGCCCTGCTTTAGATATGGTGGAAAGTTGCACAGGGTGACCCTATGGAATGGAGGACAGGGTTCCTCTGTATCTTTAACAGTTGTGTTGAAAAGGGAATTTTAGCAGGTGTCATTTGTATATATGGAGAACCTAGTGAAATCCCCTCTTCATCACAACATTTAAAACTGCTGGAGCCCTGCCCTGTTTTGTATCTGGCCAAGAGGGCAGGGCTCCTGCAGCTTTAACTGTTGTGATGAACAGGGAATTTCACCAGGTGCTGCATGCCTACAAATGACACCTGCTGAAATTCCCATTTCTATACAACTGTTAAAGATACAAGAGCCCTGTCCTCCTTTCCATATGGTCAGCCTAAAGTTGTGCAAATTAGGAAATTTTCACAAATGTGGAAAATAGTTGTGCAAATTACATATTTGATTGATGCTAAATTTGTGCAGAGTGAGCAGTGATCGCGAACATGAACAGGAATCAAACATGACACAAGCAGTGAGAAGATGTTTGAAGAATCATAGAATCATAGAATAGCAGAGTTGGAAGGGGCCTACAAGGCCATTGAGTCCAACCCCCTGCTCAATGCAGGAATCCACCCTAAAGCATCCTTGACAGAGGGTTGTCCAGCTGCCTCTTGAATGCCCCTAGAGTGGGAGAGCCCACAACCTCCCTAGGTAACTGATTCCATTGTTGTACTGCTCTAACAGTGAGGAAGTTTTTCCTGATGTCCAGCTGGAATCTGGCTTCCTTTAACTTGAGCCTGTTATTCCATGTCCTGCACTCTGGGAGGATTGAGAAGAGATCCTGGCCCTCCTCTGTGTGACAACCTTTGAAGTATTTGAAGAGTGCTATCATGTCCTAGCAACCTCGAACGTTGCTCATTCACGCATCCCTAGGTATCAAACAGAATCTTAGGAACTGCATTCTGGAATAGTGTAATGCCTCATGATGTCATGCATCACCACATTATGTATCACTTCCTGACTGGTTGTTTCTAAGTGGCCTTTCTATATAATGCTTATTGGTTGTAGCCTGTTGGTACATGGAGTGGAGATATATTAATTCTGGTGGTTCCACATAGACCCATCCTCCGATTGGAGTCCACCAGGGGAAGAGCCTTCAGCGTGGTGGTGCCCCTCCTATGGAATTCCCTGCCTCTGGAGGTCAGGCCAGGCGCCAACTTTGTATTCCTTTCGGCGCCTCCTGAAAACATCATTATTCCAGGAAGACTTTCCTTAATGACCAGCCACGGTTCACTGTACAGTTTGCTTCTTTTAAAATCTATTTTAAAGTGTTTTATTCTGTCTTTATTTTATATTACCTTGTACACCGCTCCGAAATTTTCAACAGGGAGCAGTATATAAATATTGTAAATAAATAAATAATAAATCAGTATTTGGAGGTGTCTACAAGCTAGAGGCGTAGTTCTTCAAACACGATTGGTTTGTGGAAAGAGTTCAAATGCGAAACTCTTTCCCTAAAGGGTTAAAGTGATATTATCACATTTCCTCCTGGGAGAATAGGGTTAAACCAACCAAGAAAAGCACATGCACAGAAATCCCATATTTTAGATGCAGACTGTGCATGTTCCAAGGGTAGCAATCTATTACAAAATCAAAGAAAGAAAGCAAAAAACCCAACAAATTCCTAAAGCAGAAATCCAAGTTTGCTACAGAGGTCAACCAAGAATCCAGCCATTTACAATATTCAGTGGCATCTCTGCCTCTATCCACGTTCTCCACATCTTTTATATATTTTTGATAATTATCTTTTATATTCTCCCTTGCTCACATTTTTTTCTCCAAAACTTAATTTGGCTGGATCTGTCTCCTTCATGACAACTACCAGATCATTACATTAGCATATTCATGTCATAAATAGATATCCTTATCAAAGCATGTATCATTCAGATGGGGTCTACAAATTAAAGAAAAACCTATTCCAGATAGACAGACATTAAATAAATAGGTACGATCCAGATTTTTGTGGGTTGTCATTTTTCTGTCATTTTTTTTGTGAAATGCAGAAAGAGCTTCAAGTATTGGGCAGAATAGAAAGGTAATAAATAAATAAATGCACGTATTTATGTTTTATATTGTATTTTTATGGTGTATGTTGTGGTTCTATTTTTATGAACTGCCCAGAAAGCTTTCGGTATTGGGCAGTATAGAAATATGGCAAATAAATAAATAAATGCTTATGTTTGGTGAAGGAGAACTTTTCATCAGTTTGCTAAGCAAATTGTATGGGGATTCAAATTGTTTCTCTGCTACTCCTCTAAATTCTGGAATCATATCAAAACTCAGGATGGTGTGTAAATAGTGCCATGCCTGAATTAACTTCTGAAGGCATTTCTTTCTAATTCTGAAGTCTAGGACCAAAACACATGGCAGACACAATTTTGAGAGGACACATTTGAAAGTACACCAAGAAAGAAAGAGAGAGAGAGAGAGAGAGAGAGAGAGAAGGAAGCTAAAATTATTGCTTTGGTACAGCCCTAGTTTCAACCTCTGTGTCCTAAGAAGCATTGCCTTGGGTCATCCTCTCAGTAACTCTCTGGTTTACTAGTGGCATTAAAAAGGGAGAGGGAAAGAATAATAAATAGTCCCTCCAAAATGTTCAGCTCACAATATAAAAACTGATCCTAATGTGCGCTGAACAATTTTCTCCGAGTCTCCAGAGAAAGGCTAGGGAATGTAAGAGCAGAAACATGCCTTTCTGATAGGATCGTTTTAGCAAAAGGAAGGAGGTGAAATACAACCTAGACGGTAGAGGCTATTGTAAGCCTATGCGGCAGGGTCTTGCTATTTACTGTTTTACTCTGTACAGCACCATGTACATTGATGGTGCTATATAAATAAATAAATAAATAATAATAATAATAATAATAATAATAATAATACTCACAATCTACTAGATACATCCTCCACTCAGGGTAAAGGAAAAATTAGGGCATAGAAGCACCTTTGCCCACAGCTCCTCTTAAACTCCAAACAGGTGGGGCACATCCTGCTATCCTAAATACATTTAAGGAGGAACGTGGTCCTACTTGCTTTTGAGTAGGCATTGTATTAAAAGTGATGCAAAACCGGGCTAAGAAGAATAGAACTGTTACCCATTGGACCCCATCAGCAGTCAATCAGCTTCGCGTCCAATCGAGGAGAACTCAACTCACACATCCTCATTAAATTGGGGCTCATGCAAAACAATGGGGGTGGTGTGGTAAGAAGCAGCTCACTTAACAACCACTCCACACTAGGGCTGTGCTCCACTTCTCCTCGGACCGGAGAAGCAGAAGTGGATCGGGGGGCTTCGCCTCCCCTTAAGGCGGAGGCGAAGAGGATCAGGGGAGCAGCGGAGCATTGCAGAGCGGATCGAGGTGAAGGCGGATCCTTCTCCTCGATCCGGAGCTCCGCAAAAAAGGTAAGGGGTTTTCACTTGGCCCCGCTGCTGTCGCTGCCGCCCATGCTGCGATGATGGCAGAGCCAGGTAAGGGGGAGGGGGGTCTTACCTGCATCTGTCTGTGGTCCGGCAGCTGCTTCAACTGAGCCCAAGGGCTCTAGTGAAGCTGGGATGGGCCGGACGGACACAGGTAAGGGGGAGGAGGGAGAGGGGCCTTACCTGGCACCAATCCCTGCCGCTGCAGAGCTCCGATTCGGAGCCGGAGCTCCGCAGCGGACCCTAGGTGGATCGAGGCGGGGTGGAGCAGGCCCTATCCCCAATTTGCAGATTGGGCGCAAAGAGGATCGGGGGTCCGTGCACATCTCTACTCCACACCACCCTTAGGAGGTCTTATTCAGTGATTAATTCTTAGAGTAAAAGCTTCTGGGGTAGCAGACTGAAGTATGAATATAAGAACATAAGAAGAGCCCTGCTGGATGAGACCAAAAGTCCATCTAGTTCACACAGTGCTCAACCAGCTGTCAATCACGGGACCCATAAGCACCCTCCCACCCATGTTCCCCAGCAACTGTTGTATATAGGCTTAATGCCTCTGATACTGTAGAGAGCGCATAGCCATCAGAACTAGTAGCCATTGATAGCCTTCTCCAACAGAAATTTAGCCAACCCCCTTTTAAAGCCATCCAAATTGGTGGCCATCACCACGTCTTGTAGTAGTGAACTCCATAGTTTAACTATGTGCTGTGTGAAGAAGTCCTTCCTTTTATCTGTCCTGAATCTCTCACCAATCAGTTTCATGGGATGACCCCAGGTTCTAGATCTATCTATCTATCTATCTATCTATCTATCTATCTATCTATCTATCATCTATCTATCTATCTATCTATCTATCTATCTATCTATCTATCTATCTATCCATCCATCCATCCATCTATCTATTTCAAGGCCACATTTAGTGGTAGAACCCTCTCTGAACCTAGAGTGAACCTAGAACAAGGGTGAGGAAACTCTTTCAGCCTGAGGGCCAAATTCCATTTTGGAGAAAATTTCCAGTGGTGGGTGAGGCTGAAAGCAAAAGGGGCAGGGGCGGAATACCAGCCCGTTTTGTCTGAAAGCTCTTCAATAACTAAATCATAACTTTTCAGAATGGGGAAAACACCCTGCATAAAACCAGGAAAACCAAATGATTGATGGTTGGGGTAAAAAGGTGTGGACATAGGGAGAATGAATCAGTCTGGGACCCCACACAGGCTGGATTTGACCCATGTTTCAACACCCTGACCTAGGAGGCGCTCTCGCAGGTATAGAAGCCCTGGTCCTAATCCCGGATGTGCAAGTGGCATGACTGTGGTTATTAAGTGGACAAGGAAACTCACACTTAGGACATGTTCAAAGGTGCTCTCTCTCTCTCTCTCTCTCTCTCTCTCTCTCTCTCTCTCTCTCTCTCTCTCTCTCTCTTTACAACATTATAAGCCCTGGTCAGTTTATGTATACATTCAGCCGATTAGTGAAACACTGTCTGAAAACACCATCCTACGGCATCTTATCTACTTACTGGCAAGATCAAGCAGGCTGGTTGGTTGCACAAGTGCCATTGAAAAGCTGTCGTGCAGCTGTTTAAACTGGGCTTGTGCAGGAGACCTTCCTTCTGAATTGTGCCTATATTTTAATGGTACCCAGGCTGCAATTCTAGGCAGGATCCCAAAACAGGTCTCCACTTACTCCATAGGGGTGGGCGAACTCACCTGTGCTCACCTCGGCAGGTGCTGGCACCGCTGCGACAGCCACCCGCCCCACTTTGCTGGGTTGCATGAGCCTCAGAGGAATTTGATCTCAGCATCAATGGGGCCTTTAAGGCTGCCACTGGTGTGGTGGTGATGGTGGGGAAGTGTGCAGTTTACGGAACCGCCCATTGTGTCAGTGGAAGTGCATGATTTCGATACGCGGGCATTGCAAGCGCTCTTGTGTTGGGAGCACGTGACTGGGTTCAGGGGACAGATGTGGGGGAGGGTCCTCCAGACTCCCGGATGCAGCATCCCTGTTACAGCATTCATAGAATCATAGAATCATAGAATAGCAGAGTTGGAAGGGGCCTACAAGGCTATCGAGTCCAACCCCCTGCTCAGTGCAGGAATCCACCCTAAAGCATCCCTGACAGATGGTTGTCCAGCTGCCTCTTGAAGGCCTCTAGTGTGGGAGAGCCCACGACCTCCCTAGGTCACTGATTCCATTGTCATACTGCTCTAACAGTCAGGAAGTTTTTCCTGACATCCAGCTGGAATCTGGCTTCCTTTAAGTTGAGCCTGTTATTCCGTGTCCTGCACTCTGGGAGGATTGAGAAGAGATCCTGGCCCTCCTCTGTGGGACAACCTTTGAAGTATTTGAAGAGTGCTCTCATGTCTCCCCTCAATCTTCTCTTCTCCAGGTTAAACATGCCCAGTTCTTTCAGTCTCTCTTCATAGGGCTTTGTTTCCAGACCCCAGATCATCCTGGTTGCCCTCCTCTGAACACGCTCCAGCTTGTCTGCGTCCTTCTTGAATTGTGGAGCCCAGAACTGGACGCTAGTGCAGTTGGTGCTAGTGCAAGCGACCTCTAGTACAACACCAATAGCATATGCTGGT
This sequence comes from Elgaria multicarinata webbii, assembly GCF_023053635.1. NCBI lineage: Eukaryota > Metazoa > Chordata > Lepidosauria > Squamata > Anguidae > Elgaria > Elgaria multicarinata. Next base: position 116,679,802 of record NC_086176.1, on the reverse strand, counting down.
GCTATGGGTTTTCCTGGAAAACTGCCCCTTGGATATTGTCCCTTACTGAGGAGTAAGCCCCGCTTACTTCTGAGTAAACATGAGATGTACTCTAAAGCATTTTTCGCTCCATTCCCATATTCTACATATCTCACAGTACAACAGTGAAGAATTACAAGGAACATTTGGGATGAAGGGAGAGGATGGGGTAGAGCGGGGGAAGAGCACACAGACTTTTGTAATGTTTTGATCTCGTGTCACTGGGAATTTTTTTAATGCATAACAGCCAGAGTAATTTTGCTCCAATTCACCATTAATTCCAGCACAGTATGCATCGGGGACATAATTTTTTTACAAGACATTTTATAACCAAGGCTGAAAACAAGCAAAATCCATTACTGAGTTACAGTAAATTCCTAGAGGATCATCCTCACTTCTGTTCTTTCTTCAGAACGATGACTTAAACATGCACACACAAACACAAACGCACACCCTTTGGTGAACAGAGCTGCGGAGGTATATTAAGCATCCCACAGTGCGATGGGAGGGGGGAGAGCTTACCTGCCAAATGATTCCCCCCTTCCTAACTCTCCTTGTGGAACCCCCCTCCCAAAGAGTGCTCTTATGATTTATTCTTTCTAATGAAGAGATTCATGATTTTCTTCTCTAGGATCTTGGCTAAAGGTAGACTTGGTGGTGAAAGTTATGAGCCATTGGGGCTCAGCATGACCCCCTCAAAGAAGAGGTGAACACTGTGAGCCCCCTGAAATATTCTCTGGCTTGGATTCAGGGAGAGAATCCCAAATAACGTGAGGTACTGGTTCCTTTCTATTCGGCCCTGGTTAGGCCTCATCTAGAGTATTGCGTCCAGTTCTGGGCTCCACAATTCAAGAAGGACGCAGACAAGCTGGAGCGTGTCCAGAGGAGGGCAACCAGGATGATCAGGGGTCTGGAAACAAAGCCCTATGAAGAGAGACTGGTTCATCCTGGATGAATCATCCTAGGTGGACCCTGGGTCTGATCCAGCCTCATGGCTCTTTTTATGTTCTTATGTTCTTATGACACACAGGGACGATCCCCAGGATAACGATTGGTCTAGACATGCCCAGAGAAAAGATAGCTTCTGTTATCTCTCTACCCGCTTTTTCACGTTAAAAATGTGCCCCCCTAACAATTAGAGATGAGTGAATCCGTCTACCTCTGGTCTATATAAATATTGCATGTTAGTATTATTTCCACATTAGTCTGTTGTTGTTTTTTAAATGCATGAAAAATGTACTTAAATGCATATTTTAAATGCAGTTCATTTGAGCATACTCATTTCTCAGCCCATTTTCTTTCAAAACATGAGCCTCTAAACATACTTGGATGTGTCGTTTGAGCCAAGAACATTTGAAAGTGTTAAAGCCAGTAGAGAACTGATCCATACATTAGTTCATTCCAAGGTGGATGCAATTTTAATTGCACTATTACAGAGTGAACTGGTTGTGTGATTGCCTTGATAAATCTCCAAAATTACAACTAGCCATTTCCTTTCAGGGCATTAAAAAAAAGAGTTGTATTTTAACTTATTCACCATGAGGAAAAGTCACTTTCAGGTTGACATCAAACATGAGTCAAAATGCTTTTTGACATTTTTACAGCTGGAAGAAATACAGTCAATGCAATCCAAATTCTTCAGTCACTGTGGATTTCTTTCAGTGTAAAAATCCCCAAATTTCATTCCCCTGACCTCCATATGGTCACAGCCAGAGAGTAGTATCATTAGGTGTGCTTGATTTGAATGTTGACTTTTTTTAAAAAACAGCTGAGCCAAAAGTTGGATATGGATAAAGGCAAGGCTAAGCTTACTCAGAAGTTAGAAGAACTGAATCACTCCATAGCTTCCACCCCTGGGGTGTGAGTCTGTAACAGTCAGATCAAAGGTATGAAAGTGGAAATTTAAACGGGGAGAGGGGCATGTTCACCAGCAAAGGTTTTTTGAGGTATGTATGTATGAAAATTTCATTTTTGCTCACAAATCATGTGAGTATGACCCATTCAAAGCTCCAAATGCCAGCATGAGCACATGTCCACTGAAGATATCCGTACATTGTCAAATATGTGCCTGCCTTTTCTCATTCCTGACTCCCAGTTCGATTTGCGCAAAATTCACGATGTACACAAATTTCCTAATTTGCACATTTTCCCTTTGTAGACTGGCCGACAAGACTGCATCACTCCAGTCCTTTTCCAGCTTCATTGGCTGCCAGTCCAGGTCCGGGCCCGATTCAAAGTGCTGGTATTAACATTTAAAGCCCTAAACGGCTTGGGGCCAGGCTATCTGAAGGAACGCCTTCTCCCGTATGTACCTGCCCGGACCCTAAGGTCATCCTCAGGGGTCCTTCTCCACGAGCCCCTGCCAAAGGACGTGAGGCAGGTGGCTACCAGGCGGAGGGCCTTCTCTGCTGTGGCACCCCGGCTGTGGAATGAGCTCCCTAAGGAGGTTCGCTTGGCACCTACATTATATGCCTTTAGACGCCAGGTGAAGACCTTTTTATTCTCCCAGCATTTTAACAGTCTATAAATAAATTTTAACTTGGCGTTTTAAATTTGTAATTTTGCGTTGCTGCTGTTTTTATCTGGTTGAGCTTTTATATTGTATTTTATAGTATGATTTTATACTGTTGTTTTATACTTTGAATGTTTTTAATTTTTGTGAACCGCCCAGAGAGCTCCGGCTATTGGGCGGTATAGAAATGTAATAAATAAATAAATAAATAAATAAATAAATAAACTGAATCAGCCCCACTTTAGTGTATGGACAAAGGTTGTGCAAATTAGGAAAATGTGCACAAATTTGGGGGAACTTGTACAAATCTCTCATCACTGCTTGATTTGTGCAAGTTTCCCATTTGCACAGTGGGAGCCGTGAATAGTAATCGGGGCAAGACAAGCGGGGAGACAATGTTTAGAGAATCCTGGCAATCTCAAACACTTCTTCTTCTCCCATCCCTAAAGATCCCCCTGTGGGCTGGAGCTTCTCCACCTCAGCCATAATCAGAAGTATTCTTTTAAGAACATAGGAACACAAGAAGAGCCCTGCTGGATCAGACCCAGGGGGAGTCTACACACCGTTCCGAAGGCGCCCCGAAGCCACTTGAGGGCGCCCCGAAAACGCTCGTGTACTATGTACCTTAATCATCCCCAGAAGAGGCGGAGGAGGAGGCGTACTTCGGCGTTCCGAAGGGCGAGGAAAGGGGCGGCGGCGGTGGTGACTTGTTCCATAGTTTGCCTCTCCAAGGAGTTTGCCTCTCCAAGGAGCGCGTGCACGGGAGATCCCCAGCCACGGCAAGTGGCTGTGTGGAAGGGGGTGGCGGAGGAAGCAGGCTGGAGACATGCGCATGCACACACACACACACACACGGACACATGAGGCAAACTGTTGCTGGCAGCGGAGGGCGAAGGGGAGGAAGAGGCGGCGGCGGCGCACACTGCGTCCCGGCCTTTCCCGCGGGGAGGGATTTCTCTCTCTCTCTCTCTCTCTCTCTCTCTCTCTCTCTCTCTCTCTCTCTCTCTCTCCTGTCTTCCTTTGAATTCCGTGATCCATTGTCCTCCTCGCTCTCACTCAGGGCTGCTCAGGCGACACACACAAACACACACATGCCTCCTCCTCCTCCTCTTCTGGGGACGATTAAGGTACATACTACACGAGCGTTTTCGGGGCGCCCTCAAGTGGCTTCGGGGCGCCTTCGGAACGGTGTGTAGACTCCCCCCAAGGGTCCATCTAGTGCAGCATTCTGTTCACACAGTGGCCAACCAGCTGTTGATCAGGGACCCACAAGCAGAAGAACACAAGGGCAACAGCATCCAGAACAATGTTCCCCAGCAACTAGGGCACATAGGCTTAGCGCTTCATATACTGGAGGTAGCACATAGCTGTCAGGACTAGTAGCCATTTATAGCCTTCTCCTCCATCTCACAATGGAATTGGTGCATTTTTAAAAAATGGCAGTTATCATGGCTGGAGAAATCAAGGCCATAGCTAGACCTAAGGTTTATCACTGGATCGTCCAGGGGTCAAACCTGTTCATCTAAGTGACACACAGGGGATCCAGTGCTCAGGCAGGGGCAAACCCTGGATGATCCCAGGATAAACCTTAGGTCTAGCTGTGGCCCAAGTGTGAAATACATCCATGTATGAAACAGGCATGGAATATTTATTTATTTATTTATTTATTTATTACATTTTTATACCGCCCAATAGCCGAAGCTCTCTGGGCGGTTCACAAAAATTAAAATCATCATAAAACAACCAACAGGTTAAAAGCACAAATACAAAATACAGTATAAAAAGCACAACCAGGATAAAAACCACGCAGCAAAATTGATATAAGATTTAAATACAGAGTTAGAACAGTAAAATTTAAATTTAAGTTAAAATTAAGTGTTAAAATATTGAGAGAATAAAAAGGTCTTCAGCTGGCGACGAAAGGAGTACAGTGTAGGCGCCAGGCGGACCTCTCTGGGGAGCTCATTCCACAACCGGGGTGCCACAGCGGAGAAAGCCCTCCTCCTAGTAGCCACCTGCCTCACTTCCTTTGGCAGGGGCTCACGGAGAAGGGCCCCTGTAGATGATCTTAAGGTCCGGGCAGGTACATATGGGAGGAGGCGTTCCTTCAAATAACCTGGCCCCAAACCGTTTAGGGCTTTAAATGTCAATACCAGCACTTTGAATCGGGCCCGGACCTGGACTGGCAGCCAATGAAGTTGGAAAAGGACTGGCATGATGTGATCTCATCGGCCAGTCCCTGTTAGTAACCGTGCTGCCCTGTTTTGTACCAGCTGAAGCTTCCGGACCGTTTTCAAAGGCAGCCCCACGTATAACGCATTGCAGGAATAAAACAGCCTTCCCTTACCTGATGCCCTCCTTATATTTTAGATTGGTGTGAGTTGACCTCTAGAACATCTGGAGGATGTTCTAGATCCTGCAACCTTTGGAACATGGCTCCAAGCTGAGCAAGGTGAATTTCGGATTTGTCCATCGACTATAATCAAAGTCTCAACCTCCATCACCACTTAGAAGTAGTTGTCTGTTCTCACTCACACGCCCTGCTCCCCCACCCCTACAAAAAAACCCACCTCTCTCCCCCCTGCTCAGTTCTAAAGCTAAAGCTTCTCAACAGCTGGAGAAAGAGTAGTGAACTGGACTGGAAATGGCAGCGCGGAGAAGGATTTTCTTGTCGCCGCAGAGGTTTTTTAATCCATCATCTCCCCCTACAACTTCCTTGTAATGTTTTATTAACAGATATGTTCAAACCAGCATAAACAGAGGGAAACTGAGATGCCCATAAAGAGGGCGCTGACGGAGGCGGTGGGGGGAAGAGGGGGGAGATGAGAAAGAAGTAAGTAAATAAAACCCACCGCAACGGTGCGCATCCCAGGGAATGATCTATCTGGTCCATTCAATTTTTTAACCTTAAAAATGCCCAGCCAAAATTAGGAGCCATTGATTTTACACTTAGGCTTTCAAACAAAAGTAGAAAAGGGGGAACAGCTTGCGGGTCATGCACTTTTACCTACATGCTTTCAGTTAATGGCTGCTGATCAAGCAACTCCGAGGCCTTGGGAATGAATAAATTGCTCCCGTCGTTTACATATAAATGACCCCCACCGCCTCCCGTTGGACTTGGCATCCTCCCCATCTATTTCACCAGACAATAAAAGAGCTGACCTCATCACTGGGACTGATAGGGCAAGCAGTTGCTGTGGTCATCAGTCGTTCGGGCCGTGCCGCAAAAGAGGAGAAAGGGATAACCAACAATAGGGGAAGAGAGGGGACACCATGAGTCCTCCTTGAACGTATTGTTCATCCTAAATGAAGGAGTTCCAAAAGCTTCATGGGGAAGGTCTCCCAGCACCTCCTCACACAAGTGCAGAGCTCACGTAGAATCCAATTCACCTTGGATTCAGGGATAAGGGGAAGGTGTGAAGTGAAAATAACTCTCAATTTCACTTCCTCTCACATTCAATTATTTATTTTAGCCCTCCCTCAAATTCTAATGTTGGTGCTTTTCATCTCAAACTCTTCCTTGGACCTTGAAAACCTTGGGATGTGGAAATTAGTAAAAGTTGAAACTTGGGGCTTGTCTACACCTCCCGGTGATCCAGGAGGGAGGGAGGAAGGTCTCGTGATATGCTGATCGTGAGAACCGCCCCCTGCATTCAGATGTGGCGCGTGATGTCCAGGGAGGAAGGAAGATGTCTTGTTTGGATTACTGCAATGCGTTATACATGGGGCTGCCTTTGAAAACGGTCCGGAAACTTCAGCTGGTACAAAACAGGGCAGCCCATTTACTAGCAGGGACTGGCCGGCGAGATCACATTATGCCAGTCCTTTTCCAGCTTCACTGGCTGCCAGTCCAGGTCCGGGCCCGATTCAAAGTGCTGGTATTAACATTCAAAGCCCTAAATGGTTTGGGGCCAGGTTATTTGAAGGAACGCCTCCTCCCTGCCTGGACCTTATCATCCACAGGGGTCCTTCTCCGTGAGCCCCTGCCAAAGGAAGTGAGGCAGGTGGCTACTAGGAGGAGGGCCTTTTCTGCTGTGGCACCCTGGTTGTGGAACGAGCTCCCCAGAGAGGTCCGCCTGGCACCTACACTGTACTCCTTTCATCACCAGCTGAAGACCTTTTTATTCTCTCAGTATTTTAACACTTAATTTTAACTTAAATTTTAATTTTACTGTTCTAATTCTGTATTTTAATCCTATATCAATTTCTGCTGCATGGTTTTATCCCGGTTGTGCTTTTTATACTGTATTTTGCATTTGTGTTTTTAGACTGTTGGTTGTTTTATTATGGTTTTAATTTTTGTGAACTACCCAGAGAGCTTTGGGTATTGGGCGGTATAAAAAGGTAATAAATAAATAAAATAAAATAAATAAAATAAGTAAGATGTCGTGCCCACCATTTTTTTTTTAAGAATACAGGAGCTGAAGCTCACCTGTGCTCCATCGCAAAAGGAAGTAAGTAAGTTAAAAAAAAAAAAAAGGGCCCGACCCCACTCCCCTCCTCACCCCTGATGGGCACAGAGTGCTTGAAGAGCTCTGTGCCCTATGCCTGGTTCCTGGCTCCTCGTGTTTACTCGCAAGGAGCCTGGATGAAACCGGGTCGGCTGCCCACACCTCCCACAGTCTCGGGATGATCCCGAGACTATGGGAAAAATCAGGCTAAAATCCGTCCCAGTAATCCTGGGGAAATGGAGGGTTCTCCCTGCCCCCAGGATCCTATGTGGATGCACAGGGATGATCCCGGGGCAATCCCTGGGATTAGGCATTGTCTAGACATGCCCTGTGTGTTAGTGGGGGCTCACTATTAGTGATGGAGCACAGCTTTCTTCTTCTTCTTCTTCTTCTTCTTCTTCTTCTTCTTCTTCTTCTTCTTCTTCTTCTTCTTCCTCCTCCTCCTCCTCCTCCTCCTCCTCCTCCTCCTCCTCCTCTTCCTCTTCGTCTCCTTCTCCTTCTCCTTTTCCTTCTTCTTCCCCCTTACAGATTCTTTTTGGGTTTTTTTGCAGCCAATACAAGTATCAGACACAGCAACTGTGGAAGAAACCTGGCCATTATGTCTTCCACATCCTCCATGATGTCCTGGCCTTCTTTTCTATAGCGTGAGGGGGGGAAAAAGGGGGGGAAGTCTTCTGAGAAATTTCATCTCAGCTACATTTGCTGGACCATAGGTCTCTAGTCTTCAGAACTCTGCAGGAGCTCTTTGCTCTTGAAGCGCCATCCTGAGATGCGCTGGCTTTTGTACCTGGCCCAAAGTGGTTGGGATGTTTCAGATTAATAAATATGGTGGAAGGTGGAAAGATGGAACCACCTAGGCGAGAGGGTCAAATTTCTTTTGAAAACAGTTGTGGTGGCAGGCAAGCAATTGGAATAGAAGTAGTAGGAGACAGCAGCAAACAGAAGATGGGGTTCTTTGCTCCCTGAAACTAGCCATTTTTCACAACCTTAGCATTAAGGAACATGCACAAGTGTTGCCTAAAGCTGCATTGTTATATAGTTTCAGTTTGGGGGCAGAAGTGAGGATCTTTAGAAGGGTAAAATAAATTGTTTGTTGTGTGTGAAATGGTCTGAAGACTTATTCAATAAACTTTTGATTTGTTTTAGAAGGGTAAAAATCCCCCCACCCCTAAAATCCACTTAGATAAAATGGAAAGGAGGAGGATTATGCATGCGGCCTTGGGTTCCTTGGAGGAAAAAAGGCAGGATATAAATGTAATAAATAAATAAATAAAAATGCACACGACTGATGCATACGTTTGGAAAAAATGCTCACAAACACACAAATTCCCATGCAAAAAGGAAACACGCACACACAGAGCAAAAATCACAACCTGATCGGGACACAGGGGAGAATGGGCTTCCAGGTGAAATTTGGAGAACTTTGATGTGCTTGCATGCCCATCTCTAACTAAAAGGGGGGCAAGTGAGGGCAATACAATTGAATCAATGGGCATGTTTGCAAGGAGTTTCTCAATAGAAGAACTCTACCACCACCACCACCTCCCACGAGTAGTTTTGTCTTGGCACTACTGGCATTGTCCCATTTCAAAAGTCTCTATTGTAAGGTGTTTTCATACAATGTGTGAAGTTTCGTTTCAGAGTCAGCCTGCGAGAGTATATATCTGCCCTTAAAAATTGCATTGCCGCAGCATATAAATATTTATATATGTAACTGTCATAAATCTGTCAGCTTGGCTAACGTATGAGTCGCCAAGGTAACTTTGGGGAGAGGTTTTTTTCCCCCCTCTCCCTTCTTCTTCTTTTAATCGAAGAGCTCATAAGCCAGTTGTGGAATAGTAGGAAGAAATGAGAATTAATGGCTACTCAGCGTCACGATCATAGACTTAGTTAGCCCGGCTTGCAGAAAATGAAACCGACAGAATGTTGGCTAATGTGGAGGAAGCTTAGGCACGCCAAGCTCACTTAGAGCTTAATACTCTGATTAAAACAGAATCAGGACAGTGGGTCAATATGTTACATGCGGCAGGGGATCTCCGGGTAGCCGGTCTTGGGAAACTGGCGATCACGTTGCTCTAACACAAGATCATTCAGATGTTGTCGAGAGATTTCTTTCCAACACCCTGAGCAATTTTGTGCTTTTATTTTGGTTCTTTATTCAGACTTTGATCCTTCCTGGAGGGAAGGAGGGAATGCATAGAATCACAGAATCATAGAATAGCAGAGTTGGAAGGGGCCTACAAGGCCATCGAGTCCAACCCCTGCTCAATGCAGGAATCCACCCTAAAGCATCCCTGACAGATGGTTGCCCAGCTGCCTCTTGAAGGCCTCTAGTGTGGGAGAGCCCACAACCTCCTTAGGTAACTGGTTCCATTGTCGCACTGCTCTAAAAGTCAGGAAGTTTTTCCTGATGTCCAGCTGGAATCTGGCTTCCTTTATCTTGAGCCCATTATTCCGTGTCCTGCACTCTGGGAGGATCAAGAAGAGATCCTGGCCCTATATAACCTGGAGTCGCATATAACTCCAGGCATATAACCTGGAGTCACTCCACCGGGCTGTACAAACAGGGATGTTTGAGTGTGCAGTGGCTCCCTCTTCGGGATGTGCAAATCAGCAAAACACAAGTTGGCTAGAGATCACCAGAATTCATCCTGAAGCTCGTTCTGAGTTACACCCATATCAGATTGCAAGTTTGCCTTTTTTTCCCCCCACGTGAAAATCCATGTGTATTTTTGTGCATATTTCCCCAAATGTATGCATTGGTTATGCACATAGTGGAAACGTATGTATTCTTCCCGCATTGATTCAAGCATATTTGTGCACATTCAACCCTCCCCCCAAAGTATACAACTTCTTATGTACATTATTAGAATGTACACATGCTGTCAAACACAGTGTTTTAAACCACAGCTTTAACCATGGAGGTTAAGCCAGAAAGCCGGGCTGTGTTCAAAAGAAACCTTAAACCATGGTTTTAATGACAGTGACTAAGGCCTTAGCTAGACCAAAGGTTTATCCCGGGATTGTCCCGGGGTTGTCCTCTGTGTCATTTAAATGAACAGGGATGACCCCGGGATGATCCTGGCATAAACCTTATGTCTAGCTAAGGCTTTAGGCAAGAGCCATTTTCACCATGCTTAAAGCCGTGGTTTAAAGGTGTCTTCTGAACACAGCCCGGCTTTCTGGCTTAACCACCAGGGTTAAAGAAATGATTTAAGGTGTCTTCTGAATGGGGCCACTGAAAGTTTGGAAACTTTCACAGCAGATTGCATCCCAGTTTGTGTTTGATCCTGAAGGTGTGAACTGGGTAAATCCTGATTCAAAATGAACTGAAACAAATTTCTCGTACATCCCCATTTTTACCCTGTGGTTTACTTCTGCTTTTCACGTCCAATGCCATTATTGGTGGAAGGAGGGCTATAAATTAAATAAACACTAGGCTTGCCCACCATTTCAGGCTTCAGTTATGCCTCCTGAATTTTGGTCTTTCATTTGGATGTTAAGACAAGAGCCTCTGCCCATTAACAAAAGGGACAGATATCAAATAATGCAGTCAGTACACATAGGTAGCCTTTTGTAGTTAGTGGGGTATGAGGGTTGAACATGTAAGAAAATGTTATCTGGATCCAATGTGATGAAGAAAGGAACTCTTTAAATGCTCAGGAGCTCTTCTCTGTTTTACTTTGAGTTCTAGGTCCAGACATTGATGCTAGGGCTAAGCCTTAGGAAGCCCAATTTTAGTTAAGCCCTGAGTATTCTCCTACCTGGTAGTGGTGCTAATTAAGCTAGCGGAGGTTTGAATGAGGGGAAACTATGTAGAGGATCCCAGATATGTCACTGGCTGAGGAGGGCCCTGGGTCACTCATTCTCTCTCTGGGCTCATGTACACCTGCAGCCCTTTGGGGAGTGGGGAGGGATGAACACAGAGTTTTCCACTTCTGGGATTGTCCCTCAGGGACCACAAGCCAACGAGTTGGCACCTAAGTAAAGAGGGACAATCCAGGGCAACATATTTTTTTAAAAGAGGAGACATTTGCGCAATTGTGTGGGTGCAATCCTGCACGAAGGAGCAATTTTAAAATAAAATAAAATAAAAACAAAACAAACTCGTTGCTGGAAGACATCAAACACCATCCCAAAGATGGCAAAAATGCTCTCCCCCTCACTCTCGGTGCCCACAGACTCCCCCTCCCCACAGCTCTGTGCCCATTTCCTAAGCCCCACTACTCATAGGGAAGAGGGAGGACCCTGGGAAGGAGTTCAGGATGGTTCCAAGTTGGCGGAAGAAAATGGGGGGAAAAGCAACCCAGCTGTCCTGGGAGAACTGAGTGCTCGCTCCTGATTCACCCCGGGATCAGCTAGGCATCATTTGGATGCACAGGGACGACCTCGTGACCACCCTGGGATAAATGGCAGGTGTAGATAAGCTCTCTGCCTCACGTGGTTGTTGTGAAGTTAAAATACTCTTCCGAGGCCCTCAGTGAAAGCTCATGATATCAGTGTATGTGGACTTCATCCTTTCGCTTGGTTGAAGCAATCCTTGGAATGAAATGGGGTGCACTCTAAATTGTCATCATAAATGCTGTCATCATCAAGAAAACCCTAGGGACTTGCTTTGAAAGAGGCCTTTGCCCCAAGTCCTATCCAGGGTTCGAAACACTCATTTCAAAGAGCTTGCCAGCCCAACCCAATTTTGTTCGGTGGGGGGTTCTTTCCAATGGCCACCATTGCCTTGTGCCATTAACAACTTTGATCAGAGGCAACGGACTGGGCTTTGAGAGGGCAGATGGCAGATTTGTTCCTGAGTGTGAAGGAGAAGGAGTTAACACAAATCCAATCAACAGATTAGCCTGGTTCACCGTCTGGAGAGCCGGAAAGCTGCCTCATGTTTCCCCCTCTCTCCCCCAGCAAGGGAGGCTTTCTGCTCCAGAAGCCAGAGACAGTCCTGTGCTCATGTCGGCAGTGAGTCATTCTCTGGGCTCCCCTTCAGAACCAGATTAAGCACTGTGTGTCCCGCTTCACAACTGCTACTTTCTGTACATGGTGGGTGGGAGGGGTGCAGCACAGTAACTGTGTATGGTTAAGGGCCCAATTTACTCACCAAAACAGGAGAAATCCCACATCTTCCTGACCCATGATATGGATTGGGTTATAGTAGGGATGTTACGTGTGCCCCATGGCTCAGCAAGTTGGGGGCAGAATCATAGAATCGTAGAATAGCATAGTTGGAAGGGGCCTACAAGGCCATCGAGTCCAACCCCCTGGATTCTCAATGCAGGAATCCACCCTAAAGCATCCCTGACAGAGGGTTGTCCAGCTGCCTCTTGAAGGCCTCTAGTGTGGGAGAGCCCACAACCTCCCTAGGTCACTGGTTCCATTGTCATACTGCTCTAACAGTCAGGAAGTTTTTCCTGATGTCCAGCTGGAATCTGGCTTCTTTTAACTTGAGCCCGTTATTCCAGGGCATAGGGGAGTCTGCTGGATTCCCAGACCCAGTCGGACATTTGCAACATCCCTCCTGGAAACAATGACAGAGTTTTAGGTCTAGTTTCCATATCCTGTTTTTTTCTTTGAACTAACTGTGTGGTTGGACCTAGGGATGGGCGAATGCACCGGGTTCTGATTCATCAGATGCGCCCCCTGCCGTTGCAGTACAGCATGAGTTTCTTTTGCGGCTTGGCGAGCATCTGATGATGTCACGAGCCCATCTGCCCTCGTCTGGAGCCTCCATTGTGTGCACCCATGGAAGCTCCGGAAATTATATAATTCCACACCCCTGTTAGAATAGATTGCAGTTCCATCCTATCAGGGGACTGCAAAGAGTCTGGAAGATGAACTCCAGTACAGAGGTCATGAGGGCGGAGCCTCAGTAAGTTCAGCAGATCCTGTCTCATTCTGAATAAAGCTTTAATCACAGCAAGTAGGCCTCTGTCTTCTGTGGGCTAAGGAAACACTACCAAAACATGGTGTCAGAAGTAAATATATTATTCTGAAGACAAGGAGGACTCAAGCAACGAGGCCTTTACAGCCACTATTTATGCAATGGGCATAGAGTCTAGAGTCTCCATTGTTGCGCAAAATAGAGGCTTCGGAAATTGTGCATTTTCCCCATTGCATAAATGGTAGCCCTAAAGGACCGATTTACAAAATGTGAGAAAAGACGTAATTTCCAGTGCCTCCATTGTCGCTCACAGTGGAGGCTCTGGATGAGGGTGGCCAGTGGTTGGGCATTCATCAGACTGTGTGGGCGCTTGACCAATGGACCCACAAACATACTGTGGGCACGTGACTGGGTTCAGGGGGGAGGACATGGGGGAGTCCGTTGGACTCCCCAACCCAGTCGGCACCTACAGCATCCCTCATTAGGCCATTATGCTATTGATCTCTGCTTTTGAACTGTGTTTTTACTTGCTTTTGACCTTGGCTACAGCTCAGTCCTTGCTTTTGCGGGTGGGGAACCCTCTGTGTCTAGTAAAAAAACAAACTGTGCTTGACCATTTTCTAGTTAAATTGGCTACTCCATTGTAAACATCCTTGGATTTGCTTAGCAAGCAGCCAGGACTCAGTTTAGAATAGGACGCAAGGGGGGCATTTCAACAATCTAGAAGGGGGGTGCACAAAATGTGGGAAACCACACAATGGTTAATGGTTGGGATAAAGGGGGCAAGGAACCCTGGAGGGATAAATGGGGACCCTGGGCCTGAGTTTCTGCACCCCTGCCATAGAGGAGTATGTGTAACAGCCCATCATACATAGGCCCTGATATAATGGAGGCTCATATTTGCATAACACTTGAGCTGAGCATTTGGGCCTCCAAAGTTACATGTTATATTACTTGAGTGGGGCCGTGTCTACACCAGCCATCTATACCAGAGTCAGTTCGAGATCCTTCCTGTGTGTCAAAAAGATGCACTGGTGATCTCGGGGTCAATCAGGGATGAGCTCTCGGTTGTCCCAGGATAAATGGCACTGCACTTATCCCAATTTTTCCCATGGTTCCAGGACAACCCCGAGATCCATGAGTGGTGTGCCACTCGCTCCCAAGTCCTCCCTCCTCCCCACGAGTAGCTGGGCTGAGCAACCAGGAATGGAGCTGTGGGGGGGGGGTGTTGGGGGAGAGCATGTTCGCCATTCTCGAAATGGTTCTCCGTGGTTTCCAACACCAAGTGTTTTTCTTTTAATTTTAAAAAATACTTTTGGCAAAGGATCATGCCCGCACAATTGTGCAATGTCTCTCTCTCTGTTTTAAAAAATGCTACACTGGAACATCACTCTTTAGATCTGGGATGACACACTGGCATTTGGACCTTAGGAGGACAATCCTGGAACCTGGAATGCCTAAGATCCTCCCCCCACACCCCAGAAGACCTTAAGGTGTAGGTTAGGTGTGTGCTGTTCCTCTGTCTTCCATCATAAGCATTGGATCCCCTGACCTGTAAGCCTGGTTTGGGTGGTCCGTTCCTTCCTTCCCTCTCACACACAGAACAAACCCTCTCATTTATTTGCAATGAAAGACAAAGCGAGTGATTCTGATGCGTCTTGATTGGTGTATCTCTGTATTGCACAGAATTTATGACATCCAGGAGATTTGGCGACGGCTCGTCCTGCATATTTTTCTAGCAGTTGGAGAAACGCTTCTGTCGCAAATGGCATCCTGGGGCTTTCCATATTTTATTCTCTCACTCACTCAACAATTCTAGGTCGAATTTGTTCAAGTTGAAAGAATATTCTTCTAGACTTGTCAATTCGCCCAACAACCCACTAAGACCTGAGAGCAAGATGGTATGATTTGGGGATGAGCCAAAATGACTTCATTTCATGACTATTTTTGATACTGTTAAACACACACACACACACACACACACACACACACACACACACACACACTTTGACATTTTTAGCACTCTTTGCAAAAATGTTCATCTATTCACTTCCATTGCCTCATGTTGCCCTCACTCTCAACTAACAGTGACATCATCACATATCGCTCAGGTCCAGGTTATCCGAAAGACCGTATTCATCCTTATGAGCCTGCCCGTGCTTTGAGATCTTTGGGGAAGCCATTCTTTCAGTCCCACCATCTTCACAGGCGCACCTGGTGGGAACAGGGGAGAGGGCCTTCTCGGTGGCTGCTCCAGTGCTCTGGAACTCTCTTCCCGGGGAAGCTGGGCTGGCTCCCTCCTTGATGGGCTTTCGGAAGCAGGCAAAAACTTCTTTGTTCTGGCAAGACTTTGGCGAATCATCTGGGCCTCCGTCTGTGCTAAGGACTTTTAAAATTGTCATGTATTTGAAATGTTTAATGTTTAATATTGTAATATATTTAATATTTTTTTAAGTTTTGTATATTTCTTTTCATAGGTTTTAAAATGTATACATTTTAAATTTTGTAAGGCCGCCTTGAGGCCCAGTATTAAGCAAAAGGCGGGATACAAATATAAACAACAACAACAACAACAACCACAACCAAATCTGATTGGCTGTGCAGCATTGTGATATCATTCCCTTTCAGTGTGGAAACCCTGAACGCCAGTGATCCAGAAAGGATAAAGCAGCCGCAGCAGCTGCTGCACCTCCAGAGCAAACCAAAGCATCAGCAGTGAGTTGGAACTTCTGACCCAGCTGAATTTCTCCGTATCCAGGGGGTGGAATAGGCAAAGCCATTCAGAAGACTGGGAGAGCAGAGTAAAAACCTGGGTGAGAGTTAATAACATTGGTGGCGAGGATTGGAGATAGTTACAGCATGACCCACCCACCCCAATATACACACCCAGTTTTGAAGGGTGCTTTGGCAGTAGTCCCATTTGCCACCATTTGGAGCAGCACGCACCTTGACGTATAGAAATATAATAATAATTAAATAAGTTTTTTTTTTTTGCACAGAGTATTATTCAGAAAACATTTCAACACCCCACCCACCACAGCCCCAAATCACCATTTCCTTCAACCCCAAAATTGTATGTGGAGAATATTCAGCACACCCTCATGCATAAAGCAATCCATCGGACCACCTAGGGTAGACGGATGCTTTTTTTCAAGTGACTTTAGGTCCAGATGTTACTGATGCTGTCTTGTAATGCTGTCCTTCCTTCCTTCCTTCCTTCCTTGTAAAACAACCAAAATATCTGCAGGTTGTTGGAACATTTCATCTAGAGCTCCTCTCCCCTCAAAATGCCATGGTCTGAGCGGAATGTCAGAAATCAAATCTTTTGAAATTTCAACTCAACTTAAAAACTCAGTTTAAAAAGATAAGATATCCCCCCCCCCCGACACACACACACACAGGCCTCATCTACACCAAGTAGGATATTGCAGTATGAAAGTGGTATATAAAAGGCAGGAGCCACATCAAGCAGGATATGAAAGTGATATATGGTCGTGGCCGTAGCTAGACCTAAGGTTTATCCCAGGATCATCCCGGATTCGTCCCTGCCTGAGCGCTGGATGCCCTGTGTGGCACTTAGAAGAACAGGTTTGACCCCAGGACAATCCTGGGATAAACCTTAGGTCTAGCTACGGCCTGTGTCTACGGGCCCCAACAGTTGTCAGTGCACTTTAACATTGCTATAAAGCAGTAGTGTGGCTCCTGCCTTTTATATACCACTTTCATACTGCAATAACTTGCACACACACACACACACACACACCCACCACTGCTGTCTTCTTGATTCAGTGTATTCCTGGAAGCTTTTCATGCCAAGTAGAAACTAAACAAAAATATATTGTGGACCACTCTGAAATCCCCCCCCCCAAATACCACCACACCTTTGAGATGAGGAACTTGGTGCAGAGTGTAATAAATGAAGCCAACTTGCTTCACAGCCTTGAGTTAGAACTGCCATCAACCAAAGCCCACTCCTTAAATTCTTTTCTCTAACCTGGGGGAGAAAAAGTAGTTGAAGTCACCCAAAGTGTGCCAGCAATTGCATGTTTAATTGGTCCAAGAGAAACTTTCTTACCCTGTAGCTTGTGCCTATGGTTGATTTCTCCCCCTTTCCCCTATAACAAATTATCCTAATGATCTGACCCAAGACCAGATGTTAATTGCAATGGAAAGTAATCAATTTCCTTTACTGAGCATGAACTCATTTGCACGGGAAGTCAGTGAGAAGTTCCGGCGTTCTTAATGAGCCATGAGTGTGGCAGGCCTTCTGGGTTTCTTGTGTCTGGTCCAGGTTTACTGCAATGCACCTGTTTTTATTTATTTGAGTTCATTTTATTTACCCCCGCCCTTATAGCAAGGGCTTCAAGAGGGGACTGTTTCATCTTTCCACTTCCCCATGTGGTGGGATGCTGCTACAAGGTTAGTTTCCTGGTACGCTCGACTCACAGCGGTTTTGCAATATCCGGTTTTGTTTTTTGTACAAATAAACGGAACACTTTGAAATAGGCTGAGAAACACCCAGGCAGTCAGGGGAAGTTATTAAAAGAGCATCACTTTCCTCTACACACAGTGTGCCCTTGGAGACCCTTTGCCTGGCTTCTCCTTGCCATCCTGCTGCAAAACGCTACTTCTCCTCTCTCTCTTTAGTTGAGAATATTACACCTTGGCAAACCATTATTCTCCAATGGGGTAGGATGTGGGCAGTAGCTAGCAGCCAACAGCCATCAAAGGCCATCATTTTCACTACCCATAAAGGGGGCATGCATAAATATTAGCTCAATACAAGGCTGAATTCAATACAAGCCTAGAGGTCATTTTGCATTTTGAAAGAGAATGAATGCAATAATACCTATGCTCCTTCTCAGAGACACCCCTGCTAGTTAAATACCTTATTTCTTCGATTCTAAGACACCATCGATTGTAAGACACGCACTAATTTCAGTACCACCAACAGAAAAAAAGCTTTGATTCTAAGAAATAATAAACGCACCCGCGATTCTAAGACACACCCCGGTTTTAGAGATGTTTACATGGGAAAAAAAGGTGTGTCTTAGAATCGAAGAAATATGGTAGTATTCAGGGGTGGGCAACTTTTGATCCTCCAGATGTTTTGGCCTACAACTCCCATCATCCCTTGCCAGGGATGTTGGAAGTTGTAGGCCAAAACCTCTGAAGGGTTGGACTAGATGGCCTTGTAGGCCCCTTCCAACTCTACTATTCTATGATTCTATGCAATCACCCACCCTGGATCTAAATCATTCTCCGAACACCTAAACAGCCAAATAACCTCTCTCTACTTCCTCAAAACATCCTTAGTGGGTTGTTGTTCTTTTTAAAAGTTATCTCAGCAAATCCTGCTTCTCGTTACTTGAAAATAATAATAATAAAAAGATTGTCTGCCCCAAATTGTCCGCTCGAATAATAAGTAAGCCTTACAACCTTTAAAGTTCTTTTCTGCCTATGATTTTAAACTGAGCCAGTGAATAACATAACTCCTCCATATCCACCTCCAACCCGCCTTGCCACTTAGGTTGCCTGGTGCTCTAGAAATGATAGCAATGGGAGAAGGGAATTAGGTCTCCTTCTCGCAACCTCTTTCTCGTGCCCGGCTTCAGAAGCACTGGGAAATGGAGAGATGTCACAGAAGCCTTAGAGCTTTGCAGCTATAGCTGCATGCCAGGTGCCAGAATTTGAAGGAGGAGAAAGCTATCAATGGCTACTGGTCCTGATGGTTATGTGCTACCTCCAGTATTTCGAGGCAGTGTGCACCACTTGCTGGGGAACATGGGTGGGAGGGTGCTGTGGCACCATGTCCTGCTTGTTCATCCCTGGCCGATGGCTGGTTGGCCACTGAGTGAACAGAGCGCTAGACTAGATGGACCCTTGGTCTGATCCAGCATCAGGGCACTTTTTATGTTCATGGCACTTGTTATTCCACCATTAC
Organism: Elgaria multicarinata webbii; assembly: GCF_023053635.1. Classification (NCBI taxonomy): domain Eukaryota; kingdom Metazoa; phylum Chordata; class Lepidosauria; order Squamata; family Anguidae; genus Elgaria; species Elgaria multicarinata. The sequence goes on along the minus strand of NC_086176.1, from coordinate 116,660,996 downwards.
ATGGTAGAAGGAGCAGACCAGGTGCGCAGAAGGGAGGGAGATACCTTGGGAAAGCCTAAGGAGGGTAAAGGAATCTGACAGTGAGCGTAACAGGGACTGCTTTGGCTCAGATTAAGCCAAGTTATTTTTCGGGGTTGGGGAGAATTTTTCAGGTTTCTGATCCTGACTGTAAGAGCACAACCCATAACTACCTCTAAGTATCCCATTCCATCTACTGACTTGCAGTAGGAATGCCAAAGTTAGAAAAATCATCTACCTTGCATTGACTGACTTGGAACCTGGAGAACGTCAAGCAATACTTCAATGAGAGTCAGCTGGAAACAAAATAATTTGGCCCTGGGTCAGCAAGTGTCAAGCAACAGAGATCACATCATAAAGGACTCGATTAAGACCACAGGGAAGATTTGACTTTGCAGGACATGGGCGATCTCCCAGGAAAGACAGGCAGGCAGTACACCTCTGACTCTTTGGTATGACACATCAAGGCCACTCCCATTGCTTCACCTCATAGGTGTGAGCCACTAAAAGAAAATCCTGATTCCAATTACAACATCTCAAATAAAATAAAAAATAAAACATTTGGACGGGAGTGCTTCAAAGTCAAAGAGAGGTTCGATCACTCGCTGTTTCGGTATTGAAATGACGTATAAATAAATATGTAAATCACACCAAAAATTTGGTCAATAGAAGGAATTATAAATATGGGAGATGTACACGCAAGAAATTAAATTGGTAATATATTCCAACACTACTCTGAAGCTGCAGCTTAAATTCTGACTTGGCTTCCCCCTGTGTCTTTATATCACCACAGAGAGCAGTTTTAAGAGGAGGAGGCTGGCCAGTCCAAGGCAATTAAAACAGTGCAGGGAAGAGGGAACATATTTCATTTTCTGGCTAACTTCTTGAAAGATATTTTAAAGGAATAAAGGGAATTCTTTAGCGTAGTGTGATGCAACGATCAGTAGCATCACAATGATCATAGCATCTTACTAGGAAGTTCCTTGAATACCTCTTGAATACCTCCTTGAAGACAGAGTACATCTGTCTTCCATCATGCGGACATGAGATTCCCGCCACTCTTCCAGCACTGACCTGGCCCACACCTTCAGGAAGCTCTCTGCATTGGATACCTTCAGCCCATGCCTTGGGCCAGTGGAGCCTACGGGTTCTAATGTCAGCAGATGGTGAATTTGCTCTGGGTTTCAGTAAGAACCAGTCATAAATCTAAGGGACCTATCCAAGGTGCTCCACCCATTGGCTAGCTCCTTTAGTGTTCTGACTGAAACCCTGAGTAGCTTCATCACTCTGCTGACATTGGACCACCAGCCCCCACTGCCTTTGACTGAGGAAGATATTTCCACCACATCAGGTAACATGCTGAGAGTAAGGATGGGGGAGAAATTCATTCAGTTAACACTTTAATGTGGTCTTACCTAATTTTTGCACTTTTAAACCACTATGAGAATGAAATACGTATTTATTTATTTATGTATTTATTACATTTTTATACCGCCCAATAGCCGAAGCTCTCTGGGCGGTTCACAAAAATTAAAACCACAGTAAAACACCCAACAGTTTAAAACACAATTACGAAATGCAGTATAAAAAGTGCAACCAGGATAAAACCACACAGCAAAGTTGATATAAGATTAAAATACAGAGTTAAAACAGTAAAATTTAAATTTAAGTTAAAATTAAGTGTTAAAATACTGAGTGAATAAAAAGGTCTTCAGCTGGCGACGAAAGCAATACAGTGTAGGCGCCAGGCGGACCTCTCTGGGGAGCTCGTTCCACAACCGGGGTGCCACAGCAGAGAAAGCCCTCCTCCTAGTAGCCACCTGCCTCACTTCCTTTGGCAGGGGCTCATGGAGAAGGCCCCCTGTAGATGATCTTAAGGTCCGGGTAGGTACATATGGGAGGAGGCGTTCCTTCAGATAACCTGGCCCCAAACCGTTTAGGGCTTTAAATGTCAATACCAGCACTTTGAATTGGGCCTGGACCTGGACTGGCAGCCAATGAAGTTGTAAAAGGACTGGCATAATGTGATCTCGGCGGCAAGTCCCTGTTAATAACCTTGCATTACGTAACCATTCTTCTTACGTAAGAATGTAAGAAGAGCCATATTGGACCAGACCAAGGTTCCATCTAGTCCAGCACTCTGTTCACACAGTGGCCAACCAGCTGTCAGCCAGGGACCAACAAAACAGGACATGGTGCAACAGCACCCTCCTACCCATGTTCCCCAGCAACTGGTGCACACAGGCTTACTGCCTTGAATACTGGAGACAGCACACAGCCATCAGGGCTAGTAGCCCTTGAGAGCCTTCTCCTCCAGGAATTGATCCAACCCCCTTTTAAAGCCATCCAAATTGGTGGCCATCACTTCTTCTTGTGGTAGAGAATGAGCTTCATGGTGGAAGTCAGAGAGCCTTCACTGATTCTCCTATCCCTCAGTACAATTATTACACTTGTTTCTAGTCCAGTTTGGTGTTCGCTTCATACTACAGACTATTGGATCAAGCACTGAAATCCATAACAGATCTTTGAATGGACTCCTGGGAGATTTAAGGCAGTATCCAGTGGTGTCATTCCACAAACTGAAATAGCACTAGCAGAGTTCTGCTGAATCTGTTTGTTGAACAAGCAATGGTGCAGCACGTTGCACAAGAGTTATGCATAATGCGTTGTACAATGAGTTACACAAGAGATGTGCAACAGCCTGCACAATGGGTTGGAGAAGCATAATACACAACTACCTATGGAACCACACTTGAACAAACATAATTTAGTTGGATTCTTCTCTTGTGCATAGGTCACTCTTTAGTTTCTACTAGTGTAACATCCTTTGTGGTTATAGAATAACACTCCCCATAGAATCATCTCCAGCTTCATCACTTAGAGCACTAAAATATCACATGTGCCCCTTCCCTTGAAAACCTGCTTGCTCTTTGAAATCACCTATGGAGTCTCCTTTTCCATATAGCCTCAAATGTTCAAGCTAAGAAGGTGCTAACCGGAAAGAGATCTGTTTTATGATGACGCCCTTGGCTGCAGAATTCTTTCCCCAGAGAAATTCACCTGGTGCCTATCTTGCAGAGTTTGAGGTGCCGGGATAAGATGGTTTTATTCACCTAAGCATTTTTGGAAAGCACAGAATGGTTGTTTAGCTGCTTCTATTGTTCCACTGCTATTTTATTTAGTGTTTTATTAGTTATGCTTTATTATATGTCCCGTGCTTTTATGATCTCATTATTGTCATTGTTATTTATATTTGTGGGAAGCCGCCTTGTAATCTTACTGAGTTAAAAGATGGAGAATAAATAATTCAAACAAGCAAATAAACAATAAGGGGAGAGAAACACTTGGGGCTGAGCCAACGTGGGGAGGTCTGAAGTGTAGTGACAGAATTCATGCTTTGTCTGCAGGAGATCCTGGGTTCAAGTCTTGGCACCTCCAGATAGAGCAAAGGAAGGTTCTTGGCTGAAACCCTGCAGTGTTGCTGTTAGTCAGTGTGCTGGGAGAAAGCGGCCTCTCAAAATTCTCCACCCTATTTCTAGGAAGAGAAATGGTATGTGTGGGTGGGGGGAGGGAGAGGCAATTTCACCGGACTTCTCTGGAGAAGAGGGGTGAGAAATTCTCCTACAATTTCTCACAGGTAGGCATCAACATTGGCAAGGGTTGTAGAACAGCATGTGTGTGTGTGTGTGTGTCCCCGTCCCCATGGGCTTTTGGTTTTTCTGTAAGTGGCAACAGCCTGGAGTGTGTGGGCAGTCCCCCCCCCCCCCGCCCCACACACTCCATTTTGCATGCTCCATACACCTAGCGTCACTCCAGGACATTGAAGGGAAGGAAAGCTCTTTTTCCTAAAGCTTTTAAAACTTGATTTTGTTCTGACTTTATACTGTTAGTTTTACCCTACCCAGTGCCTGTTTACCCTACCCTGTGCCTGTTTGCATTCTCTTCCCCTCCTTATTGTTTTATTATGATTTTATTAGAATGTAAGCCTATGCGGCACGGTCTTGCGATTTACTGTTTTACTCTGTACAGCACCATGTACATTGATGGTGCTATATAAATAATAATAATAATAATGCAGCCACCACAAAAAATAATAATAAAAAAATAAATAACGGTGAAGAAAATGTGTAGAAAATTCTGAAAAGTGCCCTTTTATTTCTAGGAAGTAAGAAAAGAAAAACCTCAGGAATTTCCTGAAACTTTTCTTTCCCCAGGAAAGGGGCTTCCATTTCCCCCTAGGGCATTTTATAATTCATTTTGAATGTGTGTCGGTGGTGTTTTTGACCTTGAGCTTTATCACGCCAGCGTTATACTGTGCAATCACTGTGAATTGCTTGCAAAGGGCTGAGAAGATTTCCACCTTATAATCTGCTTTGATTGTTAAGTACTCCCAGGCATCCGGCCTTAACTGTGCTATAAAGCCAAAAGATTCGCCGTATTTAGACCCTACATTTTGAGCGTCTTCCGAGCCGCCGCTGGGGCACAGGAGCAGGATTTTAAAGAAATGCTTATATCTGCATAAGCTTTAAAGATAAACACACCAAAATTGGCACAGTAATAGATATTAGGGAGAGCTTTAAGCATGCCAAATTTGAACTGAATTGGGTCATCTGTTGATTTTTTAATGATTTTTTTTTTTTACATTTCCCCCCTTAAACTCACTTCCTGGTATGTAAAGGATTGCGGTCGCCCAGTAGCAAAAACAACAACAACTGTGAAAGCTTAGCACTATGGGGATAATCCGAGGGAAGCAGGTACATGGGATGAAGCTTCTTACCTAATCACTGTGAGGGGGCCGAGGGCACTGTCTATATATTTTCTTTCTATTGCACATCTCACCACTGCTTTGCAGCCTCCCAGGCTGCCTGCATTTCCTGAGCTGAAAAGGCCCGATGGGAGGAATAAATTTATGATGGCTTCCCCCTGGGCAGGAAGTGCAGGAAGTCAAGGAGGCTACAGTCTGTCAGAGAGGTGACTGTACAGTGAAAGACAGGACACTCACACACACTCCTCAGCCATCTCATAAGTAAAGTAAGCACAAGAACCCTGGACCAAACCCATGAGAAATTCTCCGGAATTTCTTCTCCTTTGAATTTCTTTTCAAATGCAATTTCTTTTCTATCAAACTGAATGAGAATGGTTGGAATTTTCGTAGGAGAAATTCTCGGCACTGCACTAGTGTGTGGCATGAGGGAGCTCAGCGTTCCTCAACGTGGGGCCCTCCAGATGTGTTGAATGGCCACTTTCATAATTTCCAGCCAACGTCCAAGGAGCACCATTGGGAGGAGAGTTTTGCCCCTCTCCATTTTGATCCCTCATTTGCAGATGTGTGGGGATCAGTTTGGCAATTGGGAAAGGGGTGGGGTGAACAGGTGCAAAAGCCAGCACACCTAGCGGTTATGACATTTCTCACAGTCTTGGTAGCTGTTCTACCTTTTTTTATTATTTCACTCAGACATCTTCATCATTGCATGTTGACTGTGACATTTTGAGGGGATGTTGGGGAGGGGAAATGGTGTCTGGAAGGAACAGCAGATAGAATGAGTGCAAAAAGTGAGACAAGAGGTAGTTTCAAATGGGATGTGGATATCAACATAGAATCATAGAATAGCAGAGTTGGAAGGGGCCTACAAGGCCATCGAGTCCAACCCCCTGCTCAATGCAGGAATCTACCCTAAAGCATCCCTGACAGATGGTTGTCCAGTGAAGCTTGAACCTGTTGAGGTTCTTCAAGATCCACCTTGAGCTTCATTCCGATTCTTGTCCCTATCAAATTATGACCTTTCTTTCTTTCTTTCTTTCTTTCTTTCTTTCTTTCTTTCTTTCTTTTTTTGCAAAATACTTGGGGGCTTTCTTGGGTGTGCATTCAAACATGCACAATCTTCTCCCATTGATTAAAGCACATTTGTGCTCACTTTTCTTGCACATTTTTTTTCTAATGTGTTTTCTCCCTGCTCCGCAAACAGCACCACAAGCTCTAGAATGCAAGAGCTTTGACCACAGATTCCACATGTGTTGTCATTTGGGTTCAGGAGATGCAAACAGGGTAAATTCTGGTTGTAAATGAACGGAAAGGAATTTCTCATACAGCCGTAATTGCCATGTGGTTGGAAGAAGGTTATTGCAGTTCTCCAAGTCTGTAAAAGTCACCTCTCATGAGGTTAGAAGACTCTGTAGAGCATCTCTGTTTCTTCTTTACTGTTTCTTTCCTGGATGAAGCCTGCACATTTAAGACTCTGTAGGGATAGCAAGACCCGATTGTTCTGTTTTAAACACCATCCTTTAATAGGTGAACCAGGGGTCAGTGGCTCAGTGAAATTAATGGTAATTAAATTCAGAATAAACAAAGGAAGCAACACTACACGTAGCACAGGAGTTTTGGCCACCCAAGGAAGTCACTGAGACAAAAACTGTAGTTGGGTTATTAGTACAGGCTAGCTAATTTTATTACCATTAATAATGTTTACCTTTAAAAATGTATGCTAAGATAATGAGACTAATCGAATCTCATGCTTCAGGGTGCAAGCTGACTGCCTGCAGCAGTCAGCAGGACTGACTTTTCTCAGATGGGTAACAGCCAGGATATACAATGGCGTATTTAAAAGGTGCCTTCATGGACTACTACTAGATTTGTCAAGGAAATCTGCAATGGAATCAAATGAGTTCAGATTTCTATGAATTCAATTTATTTATATTTATTTATTTATTTATTTATTTATTTATTTATTTATTACATTTTTATACCGCCCAATAGCCGAAGCTCTCCAAGGATTCTGTGATGGACCATCTTTTCCCAAGTCACACAGATTCTGTGCACTTGTGGGTCATTTCCCCCCAGAGTTTTATGCAAATTTAGTCCTACAGAAATGCATAAAATAACAACAACAATAAAAAAAACACTGGCTGAAAGTGCACATTTGCCCCATAGGCTAAAATATGAAAATTCATATAAGGGTGGGGATTTGATAATTTGAGGAGGATTAGCAAATGTGTGTAAGTGCAACTTTGTGCAAGCGTAAATTTGGGAAATTGGGGGGAGAGGAGTCTGATTCCATCAATGAGCAGATGATGGAATGAAAGGCACCTGACAATATGCAAGATGCTGCTGGTGGGTGGTTCCTCTGATCGGATGGGGGGTGTTCAACCGGTTCTGGATGGGGTTGCACTCCCCCTGAAGGAGCAGGTTCGTAGCTTGGGGGTTCTCCTAGAACCATCTTTGTCACTTGAGGCTCAGGTGGCCTCGGTGGCACGGAGTGCTTTCTACCAACTTCGGTTGGTGGCCCAGCTACGCCCCTATCTGGACAGGGATAACCTAGCTTCAGTTGTCCATACTCTGGTAACTTCCAAATTAGATTACTGCAATGCCCTCTACATGGGGCTGCCTTTGAAGATGGTCCGGAAGCTGCAGCTTGTGCAAAATGCGGCGGCCAGATTGATAGCTGGAACAGGGAGGTTTGAGCATGTAACACCGATTCTGGCCCGCTTGCATTGGCTGCCTATATGCTTCCGAGCCCAATTCAAGGTGCTGGTCTTAACCTATAAAGCCCTACATGGCTTGGGACCACAATACCTGATGGAACGCCTCTCCCGACATGAACCTACCCGTACACTGCACTCAACATCTAAGGTCCTCCTCCAAGTGCCTACTCCAAGGGAAGCTCGGAGGATGGCAACAAGGGAGAGGGCCTTTTCAGTGGTGGCCCCCCCGACTGTGGAATGATCTCCCCGATGAGGCTCGCCTGGCGCCAACATTGTTATCTTTTCGGCGCCAAGTCAAGACTTTTCTCTTCTCCGAGGCATTTTTAACAGCATTTTAACAGCATTTAACAACGTTAAGTTTGTTTTTAATGGACCCCACAATTGTTGTTTTTAAATGGATACTGTTGTTTTTATACTGTTTTTATGTGTGTGTGTGTTTTTTAAATTGTATACTTTTAATGTTTACTATTTTTAAATGTTGTAAACCGCCCAGAGAGCTTCGGCTGTGGGGCGGTATATAAATGTAATTAAATAAATAAATAAATAAATAAAATGCAGATGAAATGGATTTCACAAAATCCATAAATCCCAATTACAGGAGCTTCTTTGAGGTCCCAGGGCATGGAATGCCAGGATTCGATCATTTTTGTCTGTCTCTTCTGCCAAGACTCTTGTTCATGCATTGGTTATTTCTCGGTTGGACTACTGCAACCTTCTTCTCTCTGGCCTTCCTTCTTCTCACATCAGTCCGTTGGTTTCTGTTCACCACTCTGCTGCTAAGATCATCTTCTTGGCTCGCCGCTCTGACCATGTAACTCCACTTCTGAAATCTCTTCATTGGCTTCCAATTCACTTCAGAATCCAATATAAACTTCTCCTGTTGACCTACAAAGCTTTTCACTGTCTAGCTCCTTCCTATCTCTCCTCTCTCATCTCACACTGTTGCCCCGCTCGTGCTCTTCGCTCCTCTGATGCCATGTTTCTCGCCTGCCCAAGGGTCTCTACTTCCCTTGCTCGGCTTCGTCCATTTTCTTCTGCTGCCCCTTATGCCTAGAACGCTCTTCCAGAACATTTGAGAACTACAAGTTCAACCGCAGCTTTTAAAGCTCAGCTAAAAACTTTTCTTTTTCCTAAAGCTTTTAAAACTTGGTTTTGTTCTGACTTTATACTGTTAGTTTTACCCTACCCAGTGCCTGTTTACCCTACCCTGTGCCTGTTTGCTTTCTCTTCCCCTCCTTATTGTTTTATCATGGTTTTATTAGAATGTAAGCCTATGCGGCAGGGTCTCGCTATTTACTGTTTTACTCTGTACAGCACCATGTACATTGATGGTGCTATATAAATAATAATAATAATAATAATAATAATAATAATAATAATAATAATGCAGACCCACAAAAAGGTGGATGCATCCTTCATATCTTTTAACTCAGAACCTACTCATTGTGACAATTGTAAGGCATTCAACCAAACATTAATCCCTGATCTAGATGTCTAAAGCTTTCCTCATGCATATGCCTCATTATGATGTTTCAAGTGACAAATTCTCCATTTCGATATGAAAGATCTACCTGTGATCGCTCATTCACACATGCAATTCATCAGTTCTAGGCATCAACTGATGATCATGTGTGAACCGATCCAGAATCCTGTTACAGAATTCTGTTCCCAGGGATGCTCCCCAGCCCAAAGTCAACCTCTGCCCTCTCTCACACACAACATCCCAGGCCTTTGGTCAAGCTGGTTGAGACTGATGAGGGCACTGACCAACAACATCTGGAGGGCCACAGGTTCACACCATTTTCTTAGCACCTTCTGGATGTGTACTTGCTAGCTAATCACAATGTGCTTATAGGGAAACCAGAGAAACAAGCCAAGATAGGCCTAAATCACATGATTTGTACAAACGTAGCTGTTTCAGAACCCATGAAAAGGTGCCGGAGTTTGCGAAGGCACATCAACTTTGACCGAATGAGATTCCTGGTCCAATTCACAGCCCTGCTTGATCTTTGCTGGCCCAGCTGGGAAGGATCTCTGCTTGAGATCCTGCAGAATCACTGTCAGTCAAGATTGCTGCTAATGAACCTGATGGCCATTGGATTCCAATTCATTGTAAGAAAGCTGTTTTATAGCTGGCTGTACACTACTGGCTGCTGATTCAGCACCTTTGACAGTTGTCCAATCTGCCCAATATGTGGGACAGGGTATTGATAGATTACAGCATTGTGCATCAATTATAGGGGCACTAGCTAGCAACAGAATGAAATTTAATAGGGATAAATGCCGCGTTCTACATTTAGGAAATAGAAACCAAAGGCGCAGTTACAAGATGGGGGATACTTGGCTCAGCAATACTACAAACGAGAAGGATCTTGGAATTGTTGTAGATCGCAAGCTGAATATGAGTCAACAGTGCGATATGGCTGCAAGACAGGCAAATGCTATTTTGGGCTGCAATAATAGAAGTATAGCTTCCAAATCACGTGAGGTACTGGTTCCTCTCTATTCGGACCCTGGTAGGCTTCATCTAGAGTATTGCGTCCAGTTCTGGGCTCCACCATTCAAGAATGATGCAGACAAGCTGGAGCGCGTTCAGAGGAGGGCAGCCAGGATGATCAGGGGTCTGGAAACAAAGCCTTATGAAGAGAGACTGAAAGAACTGGGCATGTTTAGCCTGGAGAAGAGAAGATTGAGGGAAGACATGATAGCACTCTACAAACACTTACAAGGTTGTCACACAGAGGAGGGCCAGGATCTCTTCTCGATCCTCCCAGAGTGCAGGACACGGAATAACGGGCTCAAGTTAAAGGAAGCCAGATTCCAGCTGGACATCAGGAAAAACCTCCTGACTGTTAGAGCAGTACAACAATGGAATCAGTTACTTAGGGAGGTTGTGGGCTCTCCCACACTAGAGGCCTTCAAGAGGCAGCTGGACAACCATCTGTCAGGGATGCTTTAGGGTGGATTCCTGCATTGAGCAGGGGGTTGGACTCGATGGCCTTGTAGGCCCCTTCCAACTCTGCTATTCTATGATTCTAGCTAAAAGAAACAAAATAACCCTCTTTCCACAAAGTAAAAGGGTCTTTCAAGGGTCCTTTTAAGAAGGACTTCAGAACGTATACCAATACTAGAGATGTCCCCATGGCATTCAGCAAATTGGTCTTGCATTTGGGTCATGAAATTCCACAGTTAGATCTCCTCTTCTAAGGTCAGAGCAATGTCTTTAGGATTGGAGGTGGGCTGATTCATATTATTCCTCCTCAAATGCCATAAAGGATTGAGCTCTCAATATAGGATTGAGCTCTCAATAACTTGGAATTATGATAGATACCACATCACCACAGCAATCCCAAACAAGACGTTATCCAAAACATATTTCTAGAAACTGCTGAGCTGCATCACACTACATGTTCATGCCTTACATGATGATTTGTGTCTCTGAATTAGCCATCACAGTATTTTTTAAAATAATAATAATAACCATAGTACATCCATATCACGTTATACATGATGTTCTTCAGTGCAGTCAGCTCACACTTTCAGCTGAGGTGACAACAATAATTCCTCTGGCACCAATCAGTTAGAGAAAATCCTGATTTTTATCGCCGAAACAATCATTTCCTAGAAAACCCATGGCTGGCATTGGAAAAGGCATCAATACATTTTAGGCTTTGGGGGGAAAAGAACATAATCAAGATTTGGTAAACTTTTCTAACCCCAAAGCAAGGGCTGCAGTGAATAGGATAACTTGGTCCATTGCAAGCCAAAAACTGGACATTTACAAAGTAACTAATGTCAGGACTCAAATAGCTATTTAGGTTCATAGTAGAAAGCTTGTGATACTCAGTAGAATGTATGTGTCCCCCACCATCACTCTGCTACTTTCAGCAGCTGAACCCCAGGCCAGATAGGGTGAGTATCACAAGCTTCCATGGATTCAAAAGGGAATAAACAAAACCATTAGAGGATAATATGTTAATGGGTATTAGTCATTATAGGTAAATGAAACCTTCCTGTTCAGGGGTAGACTTTCCCTGGATAGCAAGTCCTGGGTACAAACAATCAGGGGAGGGCTTTTCTCATGTTAAGCTTACAGCCTTTCCAGAAGCATCACTGCTAGATACAAACAACCAGGAGTGGGCTTTTGTCATGTTAAGCTTAGTATTTCCAGAAGCATCACTGCTGGGTACAAACAATCAGGAGTGGGCTTTTGCCATGTTAAGCTTACAGTCTTTCCAGAAGCATCACTGCTGGGTACAAACAATCAGAAGTGGGCTTTTCTCATGTTAAGCTAGTCAAACTTTCTAGTCAAACTTTCCAGAAGCATCACTGCTGGGTACAAACAATCAGGAGTGGGCTTTTGCCATGTTAAGCTTACAGTCTTTCCAGAAGCATCACTGCTGGGGACAAACAATCAGGAGTGGGCTTTTGCCATGTTAAGCTTACAGTCTTTCCAGAAGCATCACTGCTAGGTACAAACAATCAGAAGTGGGCTTTTCTCATGTTAAGCTTACAGTCTTTCCAGAAGCATCACTGCTGGGTACAAACAATCAGGAGTGGGCTTTTGCCATGTTAAGCTTACAGCCTTTCCAGAAGCATCACTGCTAGGTACAAACAATCAGAAGTGGGCTTTTCTCATGTTAAGCTTACAGTCTTTCCAGAAGCATCACTGCTGGGTACAAACAATCAGGAGTGGGCTTTTGCCATGTTAAGCTTACAGCCTTTCCAGAAGCATCACTGCTGGGTACAAACAATCAGGAGTGTGCTTTTCTCATGTTAAGCTTACAGTCTTTCCAGAAGCATCACTGCTGGGTACAAACAATCAGGAGTGGGCTTTTGTCATGGTAGGGTTACAGTCTTTCAGAAGCATCACTGCTGGGTACAAACAATCAGGGGAGGGCTTTTGTCATGTTAAGCTTACAGCCTTTCCAGAAGCATCACTGCTGGGGACAAACAATCAGGAGTGGGCTTTTGTCACGTTATGTTACAGTCTTTCCAGAAACATCTGGCTGGCGAACAACTTAATTTAATAAACATATCAAACAGTTTATTAAACAGCCCCACCACTGTATCTCAAATATTCAATTTTAAATGTCCTCAGCAAGTTGGGAGGTTACTTTCCAAGTTCAGGCCATAGCAAAAAATTCCAGGGCAGCTCTAGTCAAACTTGTTAATTGTGTTAGGGGCTATCTCACCACCCTCCCCATACACACTTTTCCCTCTCTTAAAGAAATCGGCACATCAGTATGCAGAAACTCAAATTATACCGGGCATTAGGAATGCAGTAGAAAGAAGGCTATGGAAAAGAGAGTGTGGATGCTGAATGTTTATGGAATAACTTAACAACTGACTATGATGCTGCAGTTTCTTCTAGGCAGGCAGACTGACAAATATAACACAGCTCCAACAGGGAAGAGTAAATCTGTACACTTTGTGGCCTACTTTCAGCTTCATTAATGGAATAAAGGCCAAGAGGCATGATGTCATGAAATTAGCTTCCTAATTAAACATTGCCTTGGCCTCTCTCTCTCTCTCTCTCTCTCTCTCTCTCTCTCTCCTTCTCCTCTTTCTCTTCCCCTGCCTCCCCCTCTGGATAAACTCACTTGCATTGTCAGCTTGCTACAACACTGTTTTCGGAGGGAGGCAATCTCTATTTATTTCCCTGTGCATCATTTCTTTCTTTCTTTCTTTCTTTCTTTCTTTCTTTCTTTCTTTCTTTCTTTCTTTCTTTCTTTCTTTCTTTCTTTTAAATAAAATGTAATAAGTGAAAAGAGATGAACTACCAGAGGATGAATTGGATGCAAGGCTAAACAGTAAGGTCCTACGACCCTTCTGGAAGATGCTCAAGTTCTGGTGAACCTCTATGGCAGGGGTAAGCAAGCTGGTGCCCTCCAGACATTTTGGAGCACAACTCTCATAATCTCCAACCATTGGCCATGCTGGGGAGGGTAGTTGTAGCCCAAAAAGATCTGGAGGGCACCATGTTGACAGGTTCTTCTCTAGGGAAGTGGAGTTGCAGTAGGCAGAGGCTCTCTGGGCTCCAGAGAAGGGTCTTTCCCAGGTGTACCTGGAGATACCAGAGGCTGAACATGGGACCTTTTTCATGCACTCTGCCTCCCAACTATGGTCCCTTCCCAACAATCGTGGTCTACTAATTTTGGCTGACCTTAGTAGCTCCTTCCTCAGTTCTGTCACTTCCTGACCCTTTCCCAGTAAACATAGCATGAGGTTAGGGACAATCCCTTTCCCCCCCTTCCCACCTCCAAGTTTGCATTGCAAAGTTAGACCTGGGAAGGTGAGTTGGAATTATCCTGTACTCATGCCCTGCCTCTAAGCAGATTGCCAGTGCATCACGCAACGATCTTGGTGCCGGAGAGGTGCCGGAGCAGTGCAACTAACGAGTTGATCTCTGTTTCCTCCCCAGTTCCCACGTTGGGAGGAAGGTGGGCATCACGCTCGCCCGACGGTGATGAAGATTCGCCATGGCGAGCATGGTCCATAGAACTGTGGGCACGTGAGAAAAATCAGAGCTAAAAGTAAATTCGGTGCGTGTGTATAAATAAACTCAGTAATGGTTCATGTGGGCACGGCTTGCATTTGCTACGGCCATCTCAATCTCCCTCCCTCTCTGCCTGTTCAAATCCCAGGACTGCCAAGGAACCCCGGTGTGACCTCCCCTTCATCTTCCCCCCTCTTCCCGCTCCTGACAAGACAGCACCGAGGTTTTCCTGTAATGTTTGTTAAACAAGAGCGTTGCCTTGGTGCGTGTTTGTCTCCCGTAAAGATGGAGCTGTGATTTTCCCCTCACTCGGCATATTTTGTGCAGGTGTGCGCTTTGCAAACACCAAATCAGCACTCTGCCAAAGCGTTTCTGTTAACATTTATCACCCCTTCCCTTAGTCATCACCGCCGCTGCCCTCCCTGGGGAACCGCCATGCTAATTCAGTCGAAGATTTAGCGCTGGCCCCGGTGGGAGCCTCGGATTATAACAGCCACACAAAAGAGAGAGAAAAGAGACTCAGACAGGGAGAAAGAAAGTGAGAGAAAGGTAAACTCAATCTCCCATTTTCTTATTATTGCAGCCTACTGCTTTTCCTAATTGTTCCGCCTGAGCAAGTCCTGCCTCACGGACGCGGCTAATAATAATAATAATAATAATAATAATAATAATAATAATAATAATAATACTATTAGAGTCCATTGTAGCTTTCCTGCCAGCTCTAAGCCTATTCTTGTCCAAGAGGCTCTTGGAATCCCAACATTGTTAAAAACTGCAGAGTTGCCCCCATCTCATGAGCAAGCTTATTGTTTTGCTGTCTCCCTTGCAAACAGCTCTGGCCGAAGGGAAGTTCACAGGCGCTGGAGACTTAATGATGCCTGCATAAAGATCTGTTTATTGTTTTAAGGATGCAATGAAGAGAGTGGAGTTTTTTTTGTGTTTTTTGTTTTCACGTATTCACAGCTGAGGAAATGTGCCCCGAACATAGCAACAGGTTTCCGAACACATCTAGGGAGTGAACGGCAGTGCCTAGTTGCACAAATTTTGCAAAATTACACAAGGTCTATTGTGAAATCATAGAATCATAGAATCATAGAATAGTGGAGTTGGAAGGGGCCTACAAGGCCATCAAGGCCAACCCCCTGCTCAATGCAGGAATCCACACTAAAGCATCCCCGACAGATGGTTGTCCAGCTGCCTCTTGAATGACTCTAGTGTGGGAGAGCCCACAACCTCCCTAGGTAACTGATTCCATTGTCGTACTGCTCTAACAGTCTGGAACTTTCTCTTGATGTCCAGCTGGAATCTGGCTTCCTGTAACTTGAGCCCGTTATTGCATGACCTGCACTCTGGGAGGATCGAGAAGAGATCCTGGCCCTCCTCTGTGTGACAATACTTTCAAGGATTTGAAGAGTGCTATCATAGAATCATAGAATAGCAGAGTTGGAAGGGGCCTACAAGGCCATCGAGTCCAACCCCCTGCTCAATGCAGAATCCACCCTAAAGCATCCCTGACAATGGCTCTGCAATACCAACCCATTCTGCGGTTGGGGTAGGGAGCTATGATAAGCTTTAGCAAGTTGATCAGGGCTTTGAATGGGGAAAGTGGGTTTTATTTATAGCTTTCAAGGCGGCTTACAAATCCAGCTAAACTCAAAACAATGGTTAAACAAACAGACAGACAAAAAATAACCACTTAAGCTATGCAAATAAAAGTACGTTAGAGAGGAAAACAACTGCAGCCGGTCAGTGCTTTAAATAGGGTACCCTGCACAATTTTGCACTGCCCGAATTTGAAGGATAAAACCAAAACTTTTAACGTTGCACTTCCATGAGGAGAGGCAAGCCGGGGCACACCTGTGAAATAAATAAATGGTCTCTTTCTGTGCATGAGCATTTGTGTGCTCTTCTTCTTTAAGAAAAAAATTACAAAATGGCAGCTGCGACATCCTCGCCCTCCAAGACCTTTGTGCGCCACATGTAAACAGAGGGGGAGATCTCGCGATAAAAAAATATCACGAGAGCTTCACCCCTCCGTCCCGCTAGACTGCTAGGTCTAGATGAGGCCCAGGTGGCAGGGACATGGTCCGAGGGTTGGACAGATGCGCCTTCATTCATCCCTGGCTGGGTTTGGTTAGAAGCATTCTTCCCATCAGTGTCCTGGACTACAACTCTTCCAAATGGAACGTCCAGTGCAGTTCCGTGATTCAGAGAAGTTGGATGCAAACCAACATTCCTTTTGCAGGTTCCAAATGGGGATACTCAGTCCAGCAGGAGAAAGCAGGTGTGTGTGTGTGTGTGTGTGTGTGTGTGTGTGTGTGTATGCTGCATATTATCTCCATCGTCCCTGGGTCCATTTCCAGGTGAGAGCACCCTCCCTCCTGCTACCAACTGTCTCTGCTGAGGCCATCAGTGGGAGAGGAAGCAGCAGCCAGGCACCTCTCCATCGTGCCTGGGTCCAGCTCCAGCTGAGAGCCTCCTCCCTCCTCCTACCAACTGTCTCTGCAGAGGCCACCAGTGAGGGAGGAAGCAGCAGCCAGGCACCTCTCCATCATGCCTGGGTCCAGCTCCAGCTGAGAGCCCCTCCCTCCTGTTTCCAACTATCTCTGCAGAGGCCACCAGTGAGGGAGGAAGCAGCAGCCAGGCACCTCTCCATCATGCCTGGGTCCAGCTACAGCTGAAAGCCCCCTCCCTCCTGTTTCCAACTGTCTCTGCAGAGGCTACCAGTGGGGGAGGAAGTAGCAGCCGGGCACCAATCCATCGTGCCTGGATCCAGCTCCAGCTGAGAGCCCCTCCCTCCTGTTTCCAACTATCTCTGCAGAGGCTACCAGTGGGGGAGGAAGTAGCAGCTGGGCACCTCTCCATCATGCCTGGGTCCAGCTCCAGCTGAGAGCCCCCTCCCTCCTGCTGCCAACTGTCACTGCAGAGGCCACCAGTGGGGGAGGAAGCAGCAGCTGGGCACCTCTCCATCATGCCTGGGTCCAGCTACAGCTGAAAGCCCCCTCCCTCCTGCTGCCAACTGTCTCTGCAGAGGCCACCAGTGAGGGAGGAAGCAGCAGCCGGACACCTCTCCATCGTGCCTGGGTCCAGCTCCAGCTGAGAGCCCCCTCCCTCCTCCTACCAACTGTCTCTGGAGAGGCCACCAGTGGGGGAGGAAGCAGCAGCCAGGCACCTCTCCATCATGCCAGGATCTGTTTGAGACTATTAGAGGGAGAGTGAAAGGGAGCAGGTGCTGAACTTTGCAACTAAGAATCTAGTGCCTGAATTTGCTTTCTCTATCCCCCCCCTGCCCTTTCCTCCACCCTACCAATCCCTTTTCCTTTCATCATTTTTTTTTAAATTGTAAGCCTCTGGGCAGGGACTGTCTTAAGAATTTTTTTTTAAGCTGCCTTGAGAGCCTTTTTGGCTAAAGGGTGGGATAAAAGCGCTAAAATAAATAAATAAATAAATAAATAAAAATATTTTTATGATTTTAATTTTTTTTAGCATTTTTTAATTGTTCTAATCTTTTGTAAACTGCCCGGAGAGCTTCGGCTATGAGGAGGTATAGAAATGTAAATACTACTACTACTACTACTACTACTACTACTACTACTATATTGACAACAATACAAAAGCCAAGTTTGGTCTTGCCTTGTTATCCATCCTGATCTTGTTTCTGTGGCATCTTAAGACCACATCACGCCAGTCCTTTTCCAGCTTCATTGGCTGCCAGTCCAGGTCCGGGCCCGATTCAAAGTAATGATATTAACATTCAAAGCCTGAAACGGCTTGGGGCCAGGCTATCTGAAGGAACGCCTCCTCCCGTATGTACCTTCCCGGACCCTAAGGTCATCCTCAGGGGTCCTTCTCCGTGAGCCCCTGCCAAAGGAAGTGAGGCAGGTGGCTACCAGGAGGATGGCCTTCTTTGCTGTGGCACCCCGGCTGTGGAATGAGCTCCCCAAGGAGGTTCGCTTGGCACCTACACTATATTCTTTCAGACGCCAGTATTTTCTTTTCTTTTCATTCTCTCAGTATTGTGACAGTCTATAAATATAATTTTAACTTTGCTGTTTAAAATTTGTATTTCTGTACTGCTGCTGATTTTATCCTGGTTGTGCGTTTATATTTTATTTTATATCATGTTTTTATACTGTTTGTTTTATACTTTTATACTTTTAATTTTTGTGAACCAACCAGTGAGCTTCAGCTATTGGGCGGTATAAAAATGCAATAAATAAATAAATAAATAAAATAAAATGATTAAAATAAGATCAATGTCAGAACCGCATTTGGATAGTGAGATGTCATCGTCACATCAAAAGCAGTAATTGCCTTGGAGTGAGAAATGAAACTGATTAAACCCGCTTCAAGATGTAACTACTAAAAAGCAAACCAAAAACTCCCAGAAAACAGAGGAATTTATTTTCCCAGGCATTTTAGACCTCTAACACTGTTGTTTTAAATCCGTTATTGTATTTTAATTCTCTCCATTGCAGCTAAGGTTTAACGTGGTTTGTACCGTTATATCGTAGTTGTAAACTTTTACATTTTATATCGTATCTTATTATGCATTTTGTGGTTTTAATAGTTGTGAACCTGCCAGAGAGCTTTGGCTACTGGGTGGTATAAAAATGTAAATAAATAAATAAATAAATAAATAGGAACTCTAAGTCAGAGGTACGACTTGTTTTTCTTTTCTTTGCTGCTGGCAGACTTTCAATATCATGAGGACTAGAAGTATAAAGTATATTCCCATTCCAGTAAAATCAGTGTTATCATTGACCAAATGGGGTAGAGAGGACCTTTAGTTATCGTTATGCTTTGTACAAACAAAAGTGTAGTTTTTTAAAAAAATCATCTTCTACTATATGAAAAACGAACAAATCCATGTTCCCTTCAATGATTACTTGACTGTTCCAAAAGTGCCCTGCTGTCCACACGTATCCCCAACTGTGGGATTTCTCTCGGTCTTTCATTTTCAGTCATTCAATCCAGACTTTATTTTGCCTTCCAGATCCAGAGTGCATTTTTAATAGTGCTGGAGGAAGACTGCTATTTAGAGCCTCGTCATGGAGACTCTATATAGCATTGCCATGGCTAATTCTTCCTTGAACTGGTTTAAGCATTTTGGTCTATTCTCCTGTGTACAAAATGGGCATTTCCCTGCACAGAAATTCTTCCCTTTGGACAAGACATAGACGCAAAAGAAGAAGAGGGTTTCTTTGAAACAACTGAAAGGGTTCTCTATGAACAGTCCTGACCTCTGACCCGTGCAAGGAATATCCAATATGATCTACTTTCCCAATGTTATCTTTGTCACCAACATGGCAATTTTAAACATAATGGTTACTATCTTCAACACAGCAAGGAGCAGGAAGGGGGAGGCAAAACCGAAAAGGATTCTGGGTAACCTTCCCCCTTTTCCTCATTAAGCCTGGCTTCCATTTACATTTTAATGATGCTTGATGTCTTCTGTATGCTAGCATTTACTGCCGTCTCTTTAAATTTAATTGCCTTGATAATGGGTTACTCTGACACCGCAAATTAGGGCCCGAATGGAAGCAACCTTTTGCTACTTCCTGCAACCATCCAGCTATGCCCTGTTGAGTCACAGCAGGGAGCAAGATACTTTCGCCTCCCACCCGCAATGTTTAGGGCGGTAGACTGAGGCTGATCAAAGTGACTGCCTTTCCTGGCTTGAGCTGTTTGGCTCGATTAAGGATGATGACCTTGCGCTGAGGCTGGTCAGCTGAATGCAAGAAGGATTCCAACTGCCATCATAACAACATGAAAACATAAGAAATGTCATGCTGGATCAGACCAAGCATCTATCTAGTCCAGCACTCTGTTCACACAGTGGCCAACCAGCTGTGGACCAGGAACCCACAAGGAGAATTTGAGTGCAACAGCACCCTCCCACCCATGTTCCCCAGCAACTGGTGTACATATTCTTACTGCCTCTGATATTGGAGGTAGCACATAGACCTCAGGACTAGTAACGATGGATAGCTTTCTCCTCCAGGAATGTATTCAACCCCCTTGCAAAGCCGCCAAAAGGGCTTCAAAGGAAACATCTTGTCCTGACCGTTGAGAGAAGAAACAGATTGGGCTTCAACTCAAAAAAGAAGAGAAACTGCAGAACAGAAGAAAGAAAAGAGGAACAGCAAAGAACGGGTCAGCCCAGAAGGACAATAGATGCAATAGATGCGTCGCCAGCTGAAGACCTTTTTATTCACTCAGTATTTTAACACTTACTTTTAACTTAAATTTAAATTTTACTGTTTTAACTCTGTATTTTAATCTTATATCAACTTTGCTGTGTGGTTTTATCCTGGTTGCGCTTTTTATACTGTATTTCGTAATTGTGTTTTAACCTGTTGGGTGTTTTACTGTGGTTTTAATTTTTGTGAACCGTCCAGAGAGCTTCGGCTATTGGGCGGTATAAAAATGTAATAAATAAATAAATAAATAAAAATAAATTACAAAGTTCAGTTCAATTAGTTCCGGAATATGTAGAAAGCCGGTGTGGTGTAGTGGTTCAAGTGTTGGACTGGGACTCAGGAGACCCAAGTTCTAGTCCTCGCTCAGCCATGGAGCTCACTGGGTGACTTTGGGCCAGTCACTGACTCTCAACCTACTCTTCCACACAGGGTTGTTGTGAGCATAAAATGGAGAGGAGGAGAGTCATGTACACTAGCATGGGCTCCTTGGAGGAAAAGCAGGATATAAATGTAACAAATAAAAAACAATAAATAAAATAAATATTCTCATCCATCTGGAGAACTGAATCAAGCATAGCTATCATGCGTTTTTCCTCATCCTTCCCCATTTCTTTCCTTATGTCTCATGTCATAAGAACATAAGAACAGAAGAAGTGCCATGCTGGACCAGACCAAGGGTCCATCTAGTCCAGCACTCTAGACTAGAGTGGCCAACCAGCCGTTGGCCAGGGACCAACAAAGCAGGACATGGTCCAACAGCACCCTCCCACCCATGTTCCCCAGCAACTGGTGCACACAGGCTCATTGCCTCGAATACTGGAGATAGCACACAACCATCAGGGCTAGTAGCCATTGATAGCCTTCACCTCCAGGAATTTATGTCATTTTAGATTGTATGCATCGGGACAGGGAACATTCAATTATTAATCCTTTGTAAGCTGCTCCAGGACCCTTTGGACTGAAGAGCGGGATAAAAGGATTTGAATGAATGAATGAATGAATGAATGAATGCCATGTCATGTCATGTCTGGGATTTACTACCAGAAGATATGGTTTGAGCCACCAGCTAAATGTCCTGATCACATACAGACTACTTCACATCTACACCCCAACAGCAGTTGCTGAATGTATGAATTGACTCTGCTGGGAAAGCGTCAAGATGGGAGGTCTCTTTAAGGGACTGAGTATGGCATGCAGGGAAATCAAACAATTTCCATCCCATATTGCTTTCATGTTTGTTCACCCATATATCCATTCTGTCTTGTTTCCACATTAATCTGATGATGATGATGATGATGATAATGATTTTGCATGAACATTTGCATCATGTTTTAGAGTCCCCCCTTCAAAAGAAAACAATCCTAAATGTATTTTGATATACTTAGGAGTGGAGGGACTGCACTCAAACATTCGAGATGTACAGCAAGCTGCTGGATAACCAAGTTCCAATCTGCACATTAGTCTGGAAGGTGCAGTGAAAATCAGATCAGTTTGTACCGGAATCTTCAGCGACTGCATTTTCAAGTATCGGACGCCGTCTGAAATGAATTCAAATGACTTCCGGTTTCTGTGAACCCAAACCAGGTTGTGGCTTCTTCTGAGTTGTACAGATTCTACAGACATCACTTATTTACTTGTACCCAAATTTAGTTATGCAAAAGTAATAATGTTACTGGGAAATTCGCTAAGACACTCACCATTGTTTTTAAACCCTATGTGTTATAAGTCACTTATTTCTCTTCAGCCTTCACTGCATAACACTCGTTGTGTTCTCTTATCACTGATCGTACGCTGAGCAAAGTAAAATACGTTGTTACGTGCCAGGAAAGTTACGTAAAGTGAGGTTGGCTTTCCGAAGACTTTTCCGAAGAGGGGAAAACCTGATTCTGTCAATGAGTGAATGATCTGATGGACAACCTGTGAAACACAGGCAAAAGGGAACACGGCTCAGTACACTCCAACTGGATCCACCAAAGGGCTCCACAGAAAAGCATTGCATTTAAGATGACGCTGCGCTGTATGGAACAAGTCCCGCTTCATGGCTTGTTCATCCATACAATCATCCCTTTATGTTTCCGTCATCAAGTGATGAAAACACCCTGAGAGCGACCTCAGTGTCTGCACATAAACTCCCCCCTGCCCTAGCAGGCCTGTGCTGCAGCACACCCATAATAATCCAACGTCAAGATTATTATTTTTTAAACTTCTGACCTTAATTCATATGCATAACAAAATCATGAACATTCATCTGGAAATCGGCAAAAGGAAGATAGATGAGGAATGAGCCAACTGCTAGGAAATCATTTGACTATCAAAGATTATATCCAGTTGGGGTCCAGCTATGAATAACATTTGCGAGCGCTCCTGTATCGGATGCCGGCTACATCGCACACTTACTAAAGCTTCAGATCTTCCTGTTTTAAAAGTTTATTGAAAAAGTCATTCCAAATGAAAGTACTTTGCTATGTTTTTACGAGCCTGGTTTGCAGTGCTGAAGTTTGCAGCATTTCCCCGTAGCTGCCTCCTGGTAATATTTCACTCAACCCAATAATTATTTCAGTAGAAAATGACTCTTCTCTCAGATATATATTAGTCAAACCTCCACGACACCCGTCCCTTGTCCTAAGTCAATGTGGCCCCTGATGCAGCTGAAGCGTGTGGGTTTTTTCTTTTCTTTTTTACCCAATTACTGGGGAAATGTTTGCAATGTCTGTACATGTTGGACTGCAGCTGTTTGACCCCTGGGTGCACAGCAAAATGAATGAGACATGGCTTTTGGTGTGTGTGTGTGTGTGTGTGTGTACGCGCAAATATTAGAACAGTGCCAATTCCACTGAAATCTACATCCCATTTGTAGTGGAAAGAAAACACATGCATTTCATCATGGCCAGGAAACACCATGTATGTATATGTTTGTTCATACTCACACATACTGGACAACATCTGTCAGGGATGCTTTAAGCTGGATTCTTGCATTGAGCAGAGAGTTGGACTTGATGGCCTTATAGGTCCCTTCCAGCTCTACTATTCTATGATTCTATACACCCTATGGCCGCTATTGACTAAAGCTGAAACAAATTTGGCAAATACACAATGACGGGGTTCCTCACCCCCCTCTTTCTTCAAAATTTACAGGTTTGGCCTCCAATACTTTCAAATACAACTTCTCAAATGTCCATGTTGCCTGTGGATTGTTATTGCAACACCCCTAATTCCTTGAGCTTTTTGATTTTCTATTTTCATGTAGTAAAATCAAATATTACGCAGTGTGGAATACAAATATCAAACGTGCTCTGAATATTTAGCAATCATCCAACTATCTAAAGAATATTGGGAGAATATCTCCCCTCTCCTCCTCTTCTTTCTCATTTATTACTTCTATAGGACAAAACTTGCACTAAGATGTTGTCACCAATACCTGTTTAGGAACATATTGGGGACCCCGGTCTTTTCCATTCTATTACCGACCTGGATGGTGACGCAGAGGCAAAGTGTCATTCACAGATTCTCAAGGGTCTTTTTTGGACCTTCTCCTTCCCATGTACAGAGGAGGGAATGTGATCACCCCCAAAATCCCACCCTTGATATTGCTGCACCCTGTGCACCTCATTGCCCCCAGACTTCCAGGCAATGTGCCAAAAATGGGTACCTAGGATTTATTTATTTATTTGTGCTGGTATTAACATTGAAAGCCCTAAACAGCTTGGGGCCAGGCTATCTGAAGGAACGCCTCCTCCTATATGTACCTGCCTGAACCCCTAAGGTCATCCTCAGGGGTCCTTCTCCGCGAGCCCCTGCCAAAGGAAGTGAGGCAGGTGGCTACCAGGAGGAGGGCCTTCTCTGCTGTGGCACCCCGGCCGTGGAATGAGCTCCCTAAGGAGGTTCGCTTGGCACCTACATTATATGCTTTTAGACACCAGGTGAAGACCTTTTTATTCTCCCAGCATTTTAACAGTCTATAAATAAATTTTAACTTGGCGTTTTAAATTTGTAATTTTGCATTGCTGCAGTTTTTATCTGGTTGAGCTTTTATATCGTATTTCATATTATGGTTTTATACTGTTGTTTTATACTTTGAATGTTTTTAATTTTTGTGAACCACCCAGAGAGCTCTGGCTATTGGGCGGTATAGAAATGTAATAAATAAATAAATAAACAAATAAATACAATATTTATATACCACTCCCCATTGAAAAATTCAGAGTGGCATACAAGATAAAATAAAATGAAAACAGAATAAAACACTTTAAAATAGATTTTAAAAGAAGCAAAATGTACAGTGAACCATGGCTGGTCATTAAGGAAAGTCTTCCTAGAATAATGACATTTTTCAGGAGGCATCAAAAGGAATACAAATTTGGCACCTGCCTGACCTCCAGAGGCAGGGAATTCCATAGGAGGGGGGCCGCCACGCTGAAGGCTCTTCCCCTGGTGGATTCCAATCGGAGAATGGGTCTATGTGGAACCACCAGGAGCATGCCCTTGGATGACCTCAGTGACTGGGCAGGTTGGTAGGGGAGAAGGCGCTCTCTCAGGTATGTAGAGGTGCATGGCCAAAGATACTCCCCAAGGTCAAGAACCCCAATTTTATTTGCAGCGGACCACCAACGCATGCAGAGCTGCCGAGACATAGGCGTCCCTTTTGTATGCTTAGCTTTGTTTTGGAGGAGCATCCATTCACTTCAGCCCCCGCTTGTGATCCGAAGTGGTCTAGCACACGCACACGCATGAGCGTGCCAAACAATCCGTGAGAACTTAGCCTCAATTTCCATGCAAGAGGAAGATAAATAGCCCATTTAGGAAGAGACGGTGCTGGATGTTCCCTCTGTCCTCAAGAGCACCCTTTTCCTCCCAAGATTGAGGTTAAGTATAGCCGCAACATAAAAATAAAATAAAATACAAAAATACCCAACAACGATCAATATCCCCATGAAAACCTCTTGCTTCAAACTCTCCAACCACCACAGCTCCATTAACTCATCTTTCTTTCCATTTTCGTGCTCCATTAAGGGCAAGGATGGGGCTCCCAGCTTTCAGTTCTAAAATAAGCCCCCTCACATCTTTAGAATCAATTTCTGTCAAGGCCGCAGATGTCATCTTTCCATTGCTTTTCTAAGAAAGCTCTCGGCAATGGGTTGGAAATCTCCTACCGGGTGGTTTGCCCTCACGTCTTTGTTTTGGAGACTTGCCCCAATCCAGCGAGCTAATTTCTGGCTGCTGAAGTTGCCTCGTACCCAATGAGCTCCCTGTGGCCTGGAGCGGCATCACTTCCCATTTTAATGATGGACACAAATAACAACGTAGGAAGCTGTTGTATTCCCTTGCCAGGCCGTTGGTCCCTCTAGTTCAGAATCATCTATGCTGAATGGCAGGAGCCCTCCAGGTTTTCAGACAGGAGTCCTTCCAAGCCCTGTGCTTAAATCTGGGACTGTTGACATGAAAAGCATGTTCTCTACTACTAAGATATGGCCTTTGCCCAACAGCGACACAGGAAGCTGCCTAGAATCAGTCTATCTATAGCTTAGTCCTATCTACATTGATTACCAGTAGCTCTCTCTCTCTCTCTGTGTGTGTGTGTGTCCCCTACCTGGAGAGTACCCCTACCCCTAACCACTACTGAGTTCTGGTCCTCTCCCCGAACCATCCTACATTCAGCCAGTGTTTACCAAAGACCTACTCCGCTGCCAACAGATACAACTGCCAAGTCTTCCCAGCAAGTCTTCCCAGTGAGGATGCAGACAAGCTGGAGGGGGTCCAGAGGAGGGCAATGAGGATGATCAGGGGCCTGGAAACAAAGCCCCATGAGGAGAGACTGAAAGAACAGGGCATGTTCAGCCTGGAGAAGAGAAGACTGAGGAGAGCAATGACAGCACTCTTCAAGGGCTTGAAAGGTTGTCACACAGAGGAGGGCCAGGATCTCTTCTTGATGATCGCAGGGTTACAGGAAGCCAGATTCCGGCTGGACATCAGGAAAACTGTCCTGATTGTTAGAGCAGTATGACAATGCAACCAATGACAATGGAACCAATGACCTATCCCCATCTTTACGGCGGTGCCACGAGGCGCCTTGCTCCAGCACTTGTGTTACTTCCCGGCACCTGCACAGGAAGGAAAACAAGTGTGGACTTTCCCGCTCTTTAAAAGCAAAATAAAATAAAATAAATAAAAACAGGGGGAGGAGGGGAGGAATGGGACTGTTCCTCCCCCCTTTTTAAATTTCATTATCTGTATCTTTGCAGCTGCGCAGATACAGATAATAAAAATTTAAAATGGGGGGGAGAGAAGGAACAAGGCAGCCAGAGGAGGACACGAGGAGAGAGACAGGGACTTGGGGCGCACCACCTCTACTATCTCTGGCTGCCTGTTCCTCCCCACCCCACCCCATTTCTGTTTGTTTTTATTATCTGTATCTGCGCAGCTGTGGAGATACAGATAATAAAAAAGGGGGAGGAACAGCCTCGTTCCTCTCCCCCCTCGTTTTTTTTTTTTTTTACTCTTATAGGCACAGGGCCACCCATGGCGACCAATCAGGAGGCACCATGGGCTTCGCTGCCAAAAAAGTGCCCAACTTCTTTAGAGCGGAGTTTCCAGGGTTTTCCCCCGGATGGCTTTGCAATGGCGGCTGCGTCATGTAGATGACGTGCCACTACTGCAAAGCCACCCCGAGCAAACCCTTCGTGTAGATGTGCCCCTAGGGAGGTCATGGGCTCTCCCACACTAGAGGCATTCAAGAGGAAACCAGTTATGCTTTGAGGTGGATTCCTGCATTGCCAGAGGGTTGAACCCGATGGCCTTATAGGCCCCTCCAACTCTACTACTCTATGCTTCTGTGATTCCAGCATCAATGAGAGGTATACTGCATCTGTTCATGGAGGTTCCATTTTAGTGCCAATATGCTATATGCCACCCCCACCCACTATACAAATGCAATTTAGGAATGTATTTCCATTTCAAATTCAATAACAACAACAACAACAACAACAACAACAACATAATTTCTACAAATATCTTGGGGTTTTTTAGTTCTTAGTTCTTGGCTTTTTGTGTATCCTCCCTCTCACTCCCAGATCTAGGAATGCACTTGTAACAAGAGATAGAAGCGTTTTGTTGTCCTGCGGTGAACTGCACTCCCCACCCACGCTTTTAGGAGCAAAACTAAAATAGCCGCTTCTTTTTTAATTGTCCTGTTCTCTCCACGCCATCCCCCCACTCCCTCTCTCTTTTGAGTTGGGGGGGGTTTCCTTGTAAGGAAGAAAACTCTCTTTGTCCTTTTATTTATTATCTTCTGCTGTGATTTAATACGTCAGAAGGAGAGGGTGAGTAGAGAAACAAAGTCGACAGGGACGTTGCATCATTGAGTATATGATCTCCAAGGGCAGGAACACTCTACTTAGAAGCAAGGCAGGACATCCCATTGGAAGGAATGGGAGCCGAGTAACGGAACAACAGTGGATGTCTGTTTCGAAGGCAGCATACGGGAGGGCTTTTGGGTGCATTGGTCTCCGTCCCCCACCCACTTTCTCTCCTCCCTTCTCTAGTGTTCATCAATAAATATTCAATTAATGTTTTCATAGGATAAAGATCTATGGGCTGGGGATAAGAACATCTTAGCAGGATAAATGGGGCTGCAGACTCTTGTGGCTAATTCTTTTGCAAATGTATGAAGCCCAGCTTAAAGAAACTTTACGGAAAACAAAATGGGGGGGAGGGATTTACGCTGCCAAGGGTTCCACCCTTGCCTTTCTTCTTTTGCGGTTTCCCTTTTTCTTTTTGGCTTTAAAGAAAATGCAGATGAGAATTTAAAAGCCTGTGTTTTCCGCAATTAATTTTATGTACTATTCTTTTCAATTATTTATGTCCCCTAAGTGATAAATGGGCTGGTAGCAAAAGCAGGAGGTGGGGGGAGGGGAGGGAAAAGATGTTGCATCTTCGTTATTTATCCTCAAACTTGGCTAGGAGATGTCAGGGCAATGAGTCCGGTGCCAATTAGGATTTAAGAGATTCACAGTGCAGTATAGCTTAATTAATGACTTGTTGGGGAGGAGGGGGTGATGCTAACTTCATTTCTCTCCCCTTCGTGGCTCATAAAGTCATTATGGGGAGGCGTTTCCCCAGGACCTACACAGCGCATAGTTAAATTATGGAACTCACTACCACAAGATGTAGTGATGGACACCAATCTGGATGGCTTCAAAAGGGGGTTGGATCAATTCCTGGAGGTGAAGGCTATCAAAGGCTACTAGACCTGATGGTTGTGTGCTATCTCCAGTATTCGAGGCAATAAGGCTGTGTGTACCAGTTGCTGGGGAACATGGGTGGGAGGGTGCTGTTGCACCATGTGTTTCCTTCCTCTCACTCCTTGTTGATCCTTCCTTCCTTGTTGATCCCTGGCCGAGGGCTGGTTGGCCACTGTGTGCACAGAGTGCTGGACTAGATGGACCGTTGGTCTGATCCAGCATCAGGGCTCTTCTTATATTCTTATGACAAGAGAGCATTAAACTTGACCCTACTGGACAAAACTCAGATGCAGGGCTCTCACCAAAGGTAAGCCATAGCTGGACACCTGCTGAGGGACCACACACCGGCAGGGGCCTACTGAAAAGAGGCCCTTGGGAGATCTTCCTCCTTTTCACCACTTCAACCTGCTTGTTCACCTGCCTGTTCGCCACCAGGTAACGGTGGTGATGAGAAGGAGGTGCAGTAGATGACACTGCCTACCTGCTCATTGCCCCTGTGCCTATCAAGCAAGCCAGTGGGAGCCATGATGAGAAAGAGGAAGAGGAGGAAGAGGAGCTGGTGACCATGACAGCGAGAAGGCAGTCTCACAGAGGGAGGGCCTCCCATTGAGGGTGTCTTCCCATGCCCCCACCCAGGAACCTGGAGCCCGCAGTGAGCAGATCCTTCTGGGAAGCCCACAAACATGGGATTAAAGCCATCACCCACTCCTGCTGCTGCTCACCACCGACTCGTATTCAGCAGCATAACTGCTTCTGATTCAGAAGTTCCAGTCCTAATGACTGTAGTGCTGTAATGCAGAGGCATTGAACCCTTTTCAGCTATGCGGAGGGGGACGTGAGGTGTCCTAGTCAAGAGTCCTCAAAACCTGGCACTTGTGCCCCACACAGATCTAGGCCCTCTTAAGGACATAAGAAGAGCCCTGCTGGATCAGATCAGCACTCTGTTCACACAGTGACCAACCAGCTGTTGACCAGGAACGAAGAAAGCAGGACACTGTGCAATAGCACTCTCCCACCCATGTTCCCCAGCAATTGGTGTATATAGGCTTACTGTTTCATATACTGGAGGTAGCATGTGGCCATAAGGGCTAGTAGCCATTGCTAGCCTTCTCCTCCAGGAATTTATCCAACCCCCCTTTAAAGCTATCCAAATTGGTGGCCATAAAACTCCTTGTTACGAAGTCCTACCTGAAACTGTCCAGGGGGTGCTTGTGACCTGGCAAAGATGAATTTGCCTTTAAAAGTGACAGATGCATGGGGCAACATTCAGAGACAGCTTCTCTTCATGCACACTGACAGCCAGGTGTGGAGCTGTGTCCGCAGGGCACAATGTCAATGTGGCAGTAGAACATAGGTGGACACCAAAGCCATTTGTTCAGGTCTGATGATGTGGGGCTTTCTTTCTTTTTTTTAAACTCCATTACCACCATGCTGGGGAAGGTGGATCGGTTACCATGCATGATCTCGCAACCTTAAAATCAGCACTCAACCCAAGACTTTTTTCTGTTGGAGATCACAAACGTCCTTCTGGGTGAAAGTGGGATTCCTTGCATGACCTTGGCTATT
Organism: Elgaria multicarinata webbii; assembly: GCF_023053635.1. Lineage (NCBI taxonomy): Eukaryota > Metazoa > Chordata > Lepidosauria > Squamata > Anguidae > Elgaria > Elgaria multicarinata. Next base: position 116,630,994 of record NC_086176.1, on the reverse strand, counting down.
GATGGAAGTCTTTGGGGGTGGGGTTTCGCAGCCCCTTTGGGGGGACTCTGCTATTTTGGGCTGCATTAATAGAAGTATAGCTTCCAATCGCGTGAGGTACTGGTTCCTCTCTATTCGGCCCTGGTTAGGCCTCATCTAGAGTATTGCGTCCAGTTCTGGGCTCCACAATTCAAGAAGGATGCAGACAAGCTGGAGCGTGTTCAGAGGAGGGCAACCAGGATGATCAGGGGTCTGGAAACAAAGCCCTATGAAGAGAGACTGAAAGAACTGGGCCTGTTGAGCCTGGAGAAGAGAAGATTGAGGGGAGACATGATAGCACTCTTCAAATACTTAAAAGGTTGTCACACAGAGGAGGGCCAGGATCTCTTCTCAATCCTCCCAGAGTGCAGGACATGGAATAATGGGCTCAAGTTAAAGGAAGCCAGATTCCAGATGGACATCAAGAGAAACTTCCTGACTGTTAGAGCAGTACAACAATGGAACCAGTTACCTAGGGAGGTGGTGGGCTCTTTCGCACTAGAGGCCTTCAAGAGGCAGCTGGACAACCATCTGTCAGGGATGCTTTAGGGTGGATTCCTGCATTGAGCAGGGGGTTGGACTCGATGGCCTTGTAGGCCCCTTCCAACTCTGCTATTCTATGATTCTATGGTTCTATGACTCAAATAACTCTTCATAAATACACTGTGTATGTACATCACCACAGGCATACAGACTTACACACACTGTCTACTGGGGTCTTACCAGAAAACCTCTTGGGTGTCTGGGGTGTTGCTCTAGTTCGCCTGGCTGAGCGTGATCAGGAACACTCTGTGGGTGAGTTCTGTTTGGGTGGCTAATGGCTGTGGTCGGAGCAGAGGAGAAACCCTAGTGCCAAGTATGAGTTTCACAGATGAAAGCGGAGTGTTGGATCTCTTTCAGCCTGGGGACAGATTCAATTTCAAAGAAGTTCTCAGGGGTTTAATTCCAGTGGGTCTGAAGAAAAAAGAGGGCAGGACCAAAAGCAATAGCAGCAAGGACAGAATACCAAAAATACCAGCATATCGTAGCTGAAAGCATTTTCCGCCAGTAACTCAGCTTTAGAAGAGGCATCACAACCTTTTAGAATGGGTTTGGGGGGGGGGGGGATATACAAAATCAGGAAACCATGAAAAGATCAATGGTTGGGTAATAGGGGGTGGGGCTGCAGAAGGGGCACAGCTTTCTGGGTACCCCAGGTGGGCTGGCTTTGGCCCGTGGACTGAAGCTTGACAGGCATGCATTAAAAGAAAGAGGTTTAAAAAAGGAAGTGGGTGACATACTTCCTGTTTGGGACCTTCTTGGTAACACATGAAGCTGTGTGTGAGGTAGAAAAGGCTAGAGTCACACACAACCTGAACATATAGACTGGATGTCAGGTTTGCCTTCACTCTTGGAAAGAAGAAGAAACAGCAGAAACACTAAATAATGAAATACACTAAATAATGAAATACATATCATGGAACAAAATGAAACATACAAAATACTTAGGATTCCAACAAAACACAAAAATAAATCACTCCACAGTAAAAACTCAACACAGAATGCAATATAAAACTTGCCTATCACAAATCCTAAAATCCAAATTCAACTCTACAAACATTTTCGAAGCCATCAACACCTACGCAATACCCATCCTCACATACTCATTCGGAATCATACACTGGTCACACACTGAACTCAAAGAAATAAACAGATTCGGTCACACCAAACTTACAAAACAACCCATGTTCCACCTCAACTCATGCATTGAAAGAAGGAGGAAGAGGACTGCTGGACATCAACACAATCTATGCTAAACAGATAAAATCACTCACAGAATTCTTCCGCACTAAAACCACCCCCATCCATAAAGCCATACTAAAAGTAGATAAAAACTACACCTCACTCAACCTAGCACTACAAAACGAAGACCAAACACGACCACTCTCATTCGCAGAGAAAAAAGAAAAATGGGCACAAAAAGCACTCCTCGGGAAACACTACAACATAATACAGAACCCACAAATAAACAAAGCAGTATCGTGCAAATGGCTCAGGAAAGAAGAGCTATTTCCAAAAACAGAAGGATTCCTAATAGCTATACAGGATCAAGTTATAGCAACCAAGAACTACCAAAAATACATCATAAAAGATAACAATGTAACAACAGACCTATGCAGGAAATGCCACCAATTTCAAGAAACGATAAACCATGTAAATTCTGGCAGGAATGGACTTTACGGACAGACACAATACAGCTGCAAAAATAATTCACCAACAACTGGCCATCAAATTCAATCTTATCAAACAACCTACACAATACTATACATACTCACCTGAAACAATCTTGGAAAATGCAGATCATAAAATATACTGGGACAGAACTATTCATACTGACAAAACAATACCTTGCCAACGACCAGACATAATGGTCATAGACAAAAAAGAAAAACACACCTCATTGACATGGCAATATCTAATGACAAAAATGTTGTTGAAAAGGAAGAGGAAAAGGGAGAAAAATATACACCACTGGCCATGGAAGTCGAAGAACTACGGCAACAGGAAAAGGTCACAATTATTCCGTTAGTCACATCAATCACTGGCATCACATCAAAAAACTATACATTAAACCTACAGAAACTGGGCCTACCAAAATACATCCATACCACCATCCAGAAAGCAGTCATAACTAAAACATTCTCAATTGTCAGGAAATTCCTGAGTCTGTAAAAGACAACATAACTTAAGAACATAAGAATGTAAGACCAGCCATGCTGGATCAGACCAAGGGTCCATCTAGTCCAGCACTCTGTTCACACAGTGGCCAACAAGCCATCGGCCAGGGATGAACAAGGCAGGACATGGTGCAACAGCACCCTTGGCAAAGCCTGACATGTTTGTCTAGAAAAACCGCCATGAGCGAGAAAGAGATAATAATAATAATAAGAATAATAATAAGAAGAATAACAATAATAATAATAATACCATCACTGCCTCGGAGGAAGGAAAGGAACCTCTTGTGCAAGCACTGAGTTATTACTGAATCTTGGAGGGACGCCAGCTTTCTTGGCAGGCCTTATAGCGGGGTGGTTTGCCGTTGCCTTCCCTGGCCGTTATTACCTTTCCCCTAGCTAACTGGGTACTCACTTTACCGACCACGGGAGGATGGAAGGCTGAGTCGACCCGAGCCAGCTGCCTGAAACCAGCTTCCGCTGGGTTCGAACTCAGGCCGTGGGGAGGGTTTCAGCTGCAGAAACTGCTGCTTTACCACTCTGCACCACACGAGGCTCTATCACTGCCTCACTTAGGTGAAAAAGAAAAAGAAAAAAGAGCACGGCTGGCAGAGGACCTCCCCATCCCCTCTGTCCAGCTCATTGCCTGGGGCCTCTTCAAACCTGGTGGCCCCACAGATGGAGATCTCTGACCAAATAAACCCTGAGGTTCATCAAACCCTCAGTGGGGCAGGATCTGTTGAGCTTCCCTATTTCCTAATGGCAACTGTGTGTAACACACATCATGATGTTGTCACCAGGAGCAGGACGGGCTCAGCACTGCAGTAAGGTGAGAATGTAAGTGTGATCCTGGCCCATTTCTAAGGCAAAGCAAAACAATGAAGAGAGACTGAAAGAACTGGGCATGTTTAGCCTGGAGAAGAGAAGATTGAGGGGAGACAGGATAGCAGTCTTCAAATACTTAAAAGGTTGTCACATAGAGAAGGGCCAGGATCTCTTCTCGATCCTCCCAGAGTGCAGGACACGGAATAATGGACTCAAGTTACAGGAAGCCAGATTCCAGATGGACATCAGGAAAAACTTCCTGACTGTTAGAGCAGTACGACAATGGAACCTAGGGAGGTTGTGGGCTCTCCCAAGCTAGAGGCCTTCAAGAGGCAGCTGGACAACCATCTGTCAGGGATGCTTTAGGGTGGATTCCTGCATTGAGCAGGGGGTTGGACTCAATGGCCTTGTAGGCCCCTTCCAACTCTGCTATTCTATGATTCTATGAATGGTCAACCAGGAAGACAAATCTCACTGGAACAGGAGACCCTCTCTTTGCATGCAGGTATGTTCAGGCAAGCACATCCCAGAGTAATTCCTGACACAACACACACACACACACGGCTCTTTGCCAGGCCCCTCTCTCCAAGACGGATGTGACAAGTAATTAACTCAGACAGGGAATATATCTTTAATGCTTCTGTTATGTATGAGTGGCTTTGGCTGATGTAGCTGGGCTTTTCCCCCCCTTTTCTTTTTTAATATCACAATCACCACCAAGTCCTTTTGCCGAGATAGGATCATTGAACTGTTGGATGATACGGGATCAGTGGACCATCACATCCAACCACACCCTCAGGGACAGGACATCCCAATGCAGTTCCGCAAAATTTCATGGATTCTTGAAAACCTGGACCAAAAGAGAGGACGTTTCCCTTAGCTTTGACCCCTTTTGGGAACATCGTAGCAAGCTATTCCACCCAACTCACCTCCCATGATTTGGACCACATGGAGTAACTCCTCAGCATCAGTCTTTCACAGCATTTGCTTAATGCTTGTGTTGAATATTACTGACTATTGTCAGAAGCCAGCAACAAGACTGATGGTTTGATTGGCATGGAAAAAACTTCTATTATTTGCAAAAGGGAGAGGAATAAAAAGACAAGACATGTGCATATGGTATATATACCTCAGGTTACATTTGCTGAAAATCTGCAAAGGGGAAATACCTGGGCAGGCACCTCATCATTCTATGCCTGCGGAGTGAGATCCATAAGGCCACCACCCCTCAGGACTACCCCATTTGGGGAAGAGAAGCCTTTCTGTGTCACCCATTCTGGGCTGCAAAACACTGGGTGGGTGAGGTGAGTTGGCCTCACAGGTAACCCTGACACTTCCGCTAGGGCTGTATAACACCGAGCATGAGGCCTTAGGCATCACCTGACACCAAAATGGGGCCTCAGAATGTTCACCATCCCTGGCCCTTTCTACAGCATCGTTTTTTGGAGGGATCATCCCTGTGTGTCCAAATGATGCACAGGGGATCCTGGGATCAGGGAGGGATGATCCCGCCATTTCCCCAGGATAATTGAGACCTCAGTTATCCCCGTTTTACATGCAGTCCCGCGATGACCCCGAGGACCGTGGGTGGTGTGGACGCCCATCCCGGCTTCTTCCCTCTTCCCCGCAAGTAGCGGGTGTCATCAGAGGGAAGGAGCCAAGATGGAGGGGGAGTCCAGGGCCCTCAGGGGTGGGGTGGGGATCGGGGTTGGGCCTTTTTTCCCCCCTTACCTTTTAATTTTCACTGCAGTGCAAGTGCTCTCCAGCTCTGGCCCTTTAAAAAAATGGTGGCTGCAATGGGCACCATGCCCATGACATAACATGGCCCATTTAGACTGAGGGCGATGATCCCAGAAGAAGGTAAGTCCAGGATCACCCCCTCTCCCTCTCTCTACACCCATATGTATAGAAAGCCCCCCTGTTCAACTAGCAGTGTCCCCCCCACCAGCCTACCTGCCATGAAACGTGACCAAATTAACCTAAGGCCTGACCTACACCTGCCATTTATCCCAGGGTGGTCATGAGGTCATCCCTATTTGTCCAAATGACACACCGCTGATCCTGGGGTAAGTCAGGGATGAGCCTAAAATAGGCTCTGAGGCCTACGTGCACACAATGTCCCAATAAGAATATCAGGCTAACCTCAGACCCTGCTTGCCGAAACCAGAAAGCATTTCAGTATTTTCAGCGGGGTCTTACACTGCTCCATTCATTTTACTGACTCATGAAGAAAAACCAACATCCCCAACTGGAATATTTGGGAAATCCCCAAGATAATTCACTGGTTGTGGATCATGCCCCCCTCAAAACACAAACAGCTCCCCCATTCAACTCACTTCAGTTTTTTTAATCTATATGTGTGCAACCTCAGACCAAAGATCTATTATTGGGGGTGGGGGGAGCAGAAGAGAAGTCAAAGGACCGAGGGGGGAAACACTTAAAAATGTCAATTCCTCCGCCCCTGCTTTCTAATCTCTGCCCTTTTTTGATCCACTAAATGCTGACAGTAAAAAAATAAATAAATAAATCCCATTTATTAATATGCAAATTCTAAGTAGCAATCTGGAGCAAGTCAGGTTGCACTAATTTGCACATTAATATCCTTCCAGGGCTTTGCTGTTTGCTCTCTGGAAAGAAGGAGGGGCAGGCCAGAGACAAGTGAATCTCATGTGGGAAGCCTCCCTTGGCATGACAGCGGCTGCGGTGGCCCAGAGGTGTTGTCTGAAATTTCAATACCTGCGTTGGAAAGAATGAAAGCACAGCAGCAGAATGACAAAACTAAGGCTGTTGCTAGATGAGGGTTTAGCTCAGGCTGAATCCCGGGCTCACCCCTGTGCGTGCAGGGTTAAACCGGATCCACTTTTGGCCTTGTTTTTCCGCAGCTCCGGGCCAAGCCTGGGGCTGCGGAAAGTCTAGCAGGTTCAGTGGCTTTTCCCAGCTACGCGGCTTACTCGCGAGTAGCCAGGAGAAGCTGCGCACTGGGCACAGCGCTCCTATGGAGTGCTGTGCCCATCGGGCCGGGGGCGAAGGAATTGCGGGGGGGGGGGGGGAGAGATGGGGGCCAGGGGGCAAGCAGGGGGGGAGTGGATGGGTGAGCAAGCGGGCAAGTGGGGGGGGCGAGTGGATGGGCGAGCAAGCGGGCGAGTGGGGGGTGAGCGGACGGGTGAGCGAGCAGGCGAGCGGGGGGTGCATCAGACATTAGGGGGGAATTCCGGCTTCAAGCCGGGGCCTCAATTGAAGCCCGCGATGGATGCAGGTAAGGGGGGGGTTGGCCTACCTGGTGCCACTGCTGCCGCCGCCATCCGTGCCAGGTAAGGGGGCAGGGAGGAGGGAGGCTTACCTGCGTCCATCGCTGTCCATCGCGGTCTTCAATTGAGGCTCCGGTTGAAGCCAGAATTGAAGGCCGAGGCCTCTTCCGGCTTCAAGCCGGGGCTTCAATTGAAGCCTGCGACAACGGACACAGGTAAGGGGGTGGGGGGTGGCTTACCTGGCACTGGCGCCGCTGTCCATGTGGTGATGGCAGCGGAGCCGGATCTCGCTCTGCAGAGCGGAGCGGGAGACAGACGGATCAGCCTGAAGAGGATTGGGCCCGATCCGGAAGTTCTGGATCGGGCCATGAAGCAGTTCCCGGGGGTGTGTGTGTGTCTGTGCACAGCCTATATATATATATATATTAGCCAGCTCCCTGGGAGCCACAATTCAAGGGCTATGGCTGGTTGATGAGTTCAGTCTTCATGACTTCCGATATAAACTGACCTGACACACACATGCAGACACTGAAATGTGCACACATGCACCGGGTTGTCTTCTGTTGTTTGGAGTTATATATGAAGTTGTATTTCTGTTGCAGCTTAATCTGAATAGCTACCTATTTTTGAACTGTTTACTTATTATGTTTTATCCTGTTCTTCTTCCTAACAGTCAGCTTACACAGCGCTCTCTCTCTCTCTCTCTCTCTCTCTCTCCTCTGAACAACCCTTTGAGCGATGCTAGGCTGAAAGAGAGAGACAGTGACCAAAGGAAACACACTGATTATCATGGCTTCATGGCTAAGGGTGAACTTGAATTCAGATTTTTCATGGACATGAAAAAGGAAAGAGGAAGGAGTTTCCCTAAAGCCTCCCTCCAAGATCATGCCTTTCTAGATGGAGGTTTGCACAAACCATCCATCGTTCTGTTAACATGTGGACAGATACTCAGACCAGGCGGGCCAGCCTCCTCTAGTACCAGACGTCCACACTGTCTTTCCACTGTCCAGGTGAACACCCGTCCAATGGACATTCATAAGAATGAGTTCTCTGAGAGTTCCTATATTCAAGGAGGCATCCTGATTGGGCAGGGTACATCCTTGATTAGGGGAGCTCTCTAGGTGCGCATGTATATGCACAGAGAACTCATTCTCCTGAAGCGGCACCAGGTGCATTTCTGTGGTCGTAGCTAGCGTGCACAGTCCCCCCCTGTGCACATACTTTCAGTGTGTCGAGGGGGTCATGTCTACCCACCTAAGATGAAAAGCCCAATCTTTGGACCATCCATCCCATTCCTTTTATTCCTCTATGGCTAGATCTACACCAAGCAGGTTATTTATTTATTTATTTATTTATTTATTAATTACATTTCTATCCCGCCCAATAGCCAGAGCTCTCTGGGCGGTTCACAAAAATTAAAAACATTCAAAGTATAAAACAACAGTACGAAACCATACTATAAAATACAATATAAAAGCTCAACCAGATAAAAACAGCAGCAATGCAAAATTACAAATTTAAAACACCAAGTTAAAATTGATTTATAGACTGTTAAAATGCTGGGAGAATAAAAAAGGTCTTCACCTGGCATCTAAAAGCACATAATGTAGGTGCCAAGTGAACCTCCTTAGGGAGCTTATTCCATGGCCGGGGTGCCACAGCAGAGAAGGCCCTCCTCCTGGTAGCCACCTGCCTCACTTCCTTTGGCAGGGGCTCGCGGAGAAGGACCCCTGAGGATGACCTTAGGGTCCGGGCAGGTACATATGGGAGGAGGCATTCCTTCAGATAGCCTATAAAATTTATAGCACTATAAAAGCAGCATGAAAGCAGTAAGAGGCAGGAGCTACACTACTGTCTGTTTTATAGTGGTATTGAAGTGCACTGACAACTGTTGGGGCCCATTGACTCATACCATATACTGCTTTCATATCACTTTCATAGTGCCAAATCCTGCTTGGTGCAGATCTTTCCTAAGTTAAGAGTTTACACATTTTCAGGGCTATCTTGAAAATGTGGAATGCCCTCCCCTTGGAGGCCCGACTGGCGCAAACGCTTAATTTATTCTGGCGTCAAGTGAAAACATGGCTTTTTAACAAAGCTTTTAATGGTTGAATTCACCTGGCACATTGTTTTTACTGTTTTAATAGTTTTACTGCTTTTAAATTATACATCTTTTTCACTTGGTTTATGGTTTAATTTGTTTTTAGCTGTGTATATTTACTGTTTTATACTGTATGCTTTTATCTGTATGCTGCCCTGAGCTCTTATTGATATAGGGCGGGATATAAATGTTTTAAATAAATAAATAAATAAATCTACATAATCCAAGAATCTAGAAACTTTTTAGTATGTTTTTAGGATGCTTTTAGGATGTTTTTAAACAGTGTATACCACATTTTTAATCAGTATTTCATTTATTTTATGAGTGTTGTTGTTCCCCGCCTCGATCCAATCGGAGAGGCGGGTAAGAAATAAATTATTATTATTATTATTATTATTATTATTATTATTATTATTATTATTTAAATGAAAGCTGTGGGAATGGTTTGTCAAAAACGTCGGCTTGAAATGTGGGTCAATCAAGGGATGAAAGTTGCCTTGAAAGTTCCTCAGCTCACCTTTCTTCCCACCTCCATTGGATCAACTTTTGCAGCTGCCATTTTCCCTCTAGCAGTGCCCCCTTGCCCCAGAATGACACCATGTGATGATGTAGTGCTCTTACCAGGGGAATTTTGGGAAATGAGAAGGGTGGTGTCTTCCAGTGCCCCTCCTCCTGGGATTCATCATTCAGCCAATATCCTCCCAGAGTGCAGGACATGGAATAACGGGCTCAAGTTAAAGGAAGCTAGATTCCAGCTGGACATCAGGAAAAATGTCCTGACTGTTAGAGCAGTACGACAATGGAAGCAGTTACCTAGGGAGGTTGTGGGCTTTCCCACACTAGAGGCCTTCAAGAGGCAGCTGGACAACCATCTGTCAGGGATGCTTTAGGGTGGATTCCTGCATTGAGCAGGGGGTTGGACTCGATGGCTTTGTAGGCCCCTTCCAACTCTGCTATTCTATGATTTTATGATTCTATGATCCTCCCCCTTTCACATCCCTAGAAAATTGGCAAAATGCCCTCTGCATTTTCACTGCATGGAAACGAGGACAATTGTATCAAGATGCCAATATTAAATTGAGACAGTTGCACAGAGCGTGTGGAGAACGGTGGCCAAGCCAAAAGGAGGGCATTCAATGCCCGCTGAGTTACTCAAACAGAGCAGCCAAAGACTCTTCCAAAGACGGAGGAAAGGACCATCCACGGAGCCCCTTCCTTGGTGCATCGAAGGGGACAAAGGCTCCTATGATAACAATCCGGGACAAGCGCAGAAAGGTGCAAGGTCAACCTGTAGATCACGGAAAACGAAGCACTTCCAATGCACTAATTAATTACACAGCTGGAAAGAGGGGACTGTGGAAAAGGTGAGTGCAATGACATTGCTAACAACAGGAGCCCTCTATTTATCAGTCATAATTAGCTTTCTTCCACCCTCCCCCAGTGCTGCAGCTGTACCAATGTGATGGAGCGGTGATGGGTCGACCCTTTCATTCCTCTAGGAGACAGTCCCCTCCCTGCCGGCCTGAAGGTGACTAAGGCTGTGATCTTAAGGACATTGTTGCAGAAGTTAAGTTCCACCGCAGTTCAAGCAAAGTTTAGCACAACCGGCTCAGTGTAGACCATTGCTTTCCAAACATTCCATGTTGGTGACACATTTTTTAGACATGCATCATTTCGCGACACAGTAATTCAGTTTTACTAGCAAACCGGAGGTTAAACTAACCCCTTATAAGAGATACGGACACATACATAAATTGTAATACGTTCGCGCGACACATCTACACACTGCAGCCGACACACAGTGTGGAAAGCTCTGGTGTAGACAAACAACTCATCATATGTGAGTAAAACCCAAATAGCGGGCCTCCAGAAAATACTGTTTCTGGAGCCGACCACTTCAGATTGCAGCTGGGGAATGGCACGATGGAGTGATTAATAATAATAATAATATTTTATTTTATTTATTTTATTTTATTTATTACATTTTTATACCACCCAAGAGCCGAAGCTCTCTGGGCGGTTCACAAAAATTAAAATCATGAAGAGCATAAAAACAATCAACCATCTTGATAAGCTTAGGTGTAGCATTAAAGTTATAAAAGGAGTATCGAAGCGAAATGATTTTGAAGAGATACGGAGATCGTTTGTGGAGTTTGTGTTAATAAAGGGGAAAGGGTGCACACCTTGACAAGAATCATTACAATTTTGGAAAGGAGAATAATGGTCCCGGGGGTGGGGTGCACTTATTATTACTCGTTATTCATTAGTATTTTATTATCAACATTATGTATTGTTGTTAGTTAATTGTGTTATGTTAGTTTATTATCATTGTATTATTTTAAGTTGATGTACTGTTATTATTGTGTTATAATAAAAATATTAAAAACAACAACCAACAGTCTAAAATCACAAATACAAAATACAATCTAAAAAGCACAACCAGGATAAAACCACACAGCAAAAAATGATATAGGTTAAAATATGGAATTAAAACAGCAAAGTTTAAATTTAAGTTAAAATAGGTGTTAAAATACTGAGAAAATAATAATAAAATTTTATTTATTTATTTATTTATTACATTTTTATGCTGACCAATAGCCAAAGCTCTCTGGGCGGTTCACAAAAATTAAAACCATGAAGAACATAATAAAACAATGAACAATATGAAAACACAAATACAAAATACAGTATGAAAAGCACAACTCAGGATAAAACCACACAGCAGAAATTGATATGGGTTAAAACATGGAATTAAAACGGTAAAGTTTAATTTTAAGTTAAAATAGGTGTTAAAATACTGAGAAAATAAAAAGGTCTTCAGCTGGCGATGGAAGGATTACACTGAAGGTGCCAAGCGAACCTATTTATTTATTTGTTACCTGCCTCTCCCTCTGGATAGAAGTGGGATACAACACAAATGCCAACACCATAAAATATAACCAATTAAAACATTTAAAACTAATACATTATTAAAAGCAGCACATGATTAAAAAGGCATCTTAAAAGGCACCTTGATTTCATGCACCCCAGCAATTAATCAAACTATCAATCAATAAATGCAACCCCAATGTTTTGTGGGAGGGTGAGGGTTGGCCCGGGGTTTCTGGCACAATTAATTTTAGTCATTAAAATGTCTAAATATTAGTATTGAAACATGAAATCCTCTACCTGCATTTTGATGTGGTACAAACCAAGGATATCTTTGCAATCTGATGATATCTAGACCAGGCCTGGAGCTATTCCATCCTTTAAAAAATGGTTAGAATAAAAGCTGGAACAGAACAGGATGGAAGAGTCCCTTCATTTAATATATATATATGACAAAAACAATAGCACTTAGAGGCCCTTGGGAACAATATTTTAGGACTGAAACACTATCATTATTATATTATCATTAACCTTAAAATGCCCAGAACCCATTTTAAATAAAGGCGCCATGCTGGCCCATTCAGTTTATTTATTTATTTATTTATTTATTTATTTATTACATTTCTATACCGCCCAATAGCCGGAGCTCTCTGGGCGGTTCGCAAAGCTCTCTGGGCGGTTCACAATTCACAGTTCCAGCTTTTACACGGTTCCTCCTCATCTTTAACGTCTATATGGCACGCAGGTGCAATTCGATGGTCCTCTCTCTGTTGGAAATAGCCATGCTTATTGAATTTGGCATCTGTGGATGGATGAGGCTTTCACTTGATTCGATTTTGATAAGAATTTACCAAAATAAATACATAAATCATATATGGAATAGAAAGAAATTGTGGTGGTGGTTTTTTTTTTTTTTTATTGGAAAAAAGAATGTGGGAGACAAAATTGTCCATCCGTATTTGTGGCATCCATGTACACAATACAGAACATAAGAACATATGAGCACTGCTGGATGAGACTAAGGCCTACTCTGTACCAGGGTCAGCTCAAAGTCATCCCTGTGTATCCAAATGATGCACAGGGGATCCCGGGGTCAACCAGGGACGGCCTCTCAGTTGTCCCGGCATAACCAGGACTGCAGTTTTCCTGATTTTTCCTGCAGTCCTGGGACAACCCTGAGATCCACAGGCAGTGAGTAGCAGGGCTGAGCAACCATACACAGAGCTGTGTGTGGGGTCCCCGTGCCCATTGGGGGTGAAGGAGGTGGCTCTCAGTGGATTTTAGCACTGAGGCCATAGCTAGACCTAAGGTTTATCTCAGGATTGTCCTGGGGTCAAACCTGTTAATCTAAGTGCCACACAGGGCATCCAGCGCTCAGGCAGGGGCGAACCCGGGATGATCCTGGGATAAACCTTAGGTCTAGCTACGGCCTGAGCTTTGAGGGTTTTTCTTGCTGTAAAAACTTACTTCTGGCACAGGATCATGTCCACGCAATTGCATAATGTCCCTCATCATTTCTGGGGGATGATCACGCAAGCTGAAAAGCCCAAGATCCTCTTCCTACAGAGTCCTGGGCCCGATCTACACATCGTTGTGAAGCCGCTTCCGTGCGCCTCGAGTGCGCCCGAAAGCTCCTCGAGACACACAGCCTTACTTTAAAATCGCAATTTCCCAGCTTTTGAGTGCTGTTATTTACTCCGTCATAAGTAAATTTAATGCCTTCCTTCTTCCAACATATGTAACATTTCTTCGCTGTTTTGTATCCTCAGCCAACTGTGGAGACAGCTCGTGTCCAAGCCTTGTGGAAAGGGCACCTCACCCTCTTCCTCTCCCCTCCTCACACGGTGCATCTCACAAACACACTCCATCTGTCAAACACACATGCACGTGCGCGCACACACACACACGAGCCCTCCGTGACTCTCTAGAACTGTAATATGTGTTTACTCAGAAGTAAGACTCTCAGTTTGTTCCATTCTGCCCTTTAAATAAATAAATAACCTACTTACCTGAGAGTAAGCCCCACCAAACTCAATGAGGCTTACTTCTGAGTAGACTTGCCTAAGCCTGCCCCCCCTCAAAAAATAATAAATGAAACTGTCCCTGTTCAGTGGAGTTTACTCAAACGTAAGTTCTTACATTCCTTTGATCATGCGAAGCTGTGGATCTTCAAGTTCATAAACTACAGATCTGCAGGTTCTTTTACTCAAAAGTAAATCCCATTGATTTCATTTCATTGATTTCAACCCACTTGCAACGGAAGGGACAGCAATTTAGAAGAGTGTGAACCACTCCAACGAAATGAAACGAAAGAAAGACGCGCTTAATTTAGGTGCATATTAAAAAACCGCGCACGGAAGCGTCTTCACAACGACGTGTAGATCGGGCCCTGGAAAGCCTTCAGGTATAGATTAGGCCTAATGTTTGTATCTAGTCCAGTGTCCAAATGTCTCTGGGAAGCCCATCAACAGGGGAAGAATGCTGTCCTGTTATCGCTCTCCCAGGAAATGGTAATTCAGAAGCTTGCTACCTCTAAACGTGGAGATCGCATATAGCTAACTTGTAGCCATGAGCAGACTTGTCTAACTAAACTAATGGCCAGACACACCTTGTGGCGGAACATTTCATCCATTAATTGAGAGCAGTGTAAAATAACACTTAATTTTGTCTATCAATCAATTAGGGATAGAGGTGAAGGACATTTCTTCAATTTGCCTTTTATTTTTTTTCCAGTTTCTATATTAAATCTGGTATTGCACTTTTAAATATATCCACTTCTGCTAGCTTCCATGCAGTTAATGTTATAGTTTTTTTATACTGTAATTTTTAGCTTTTATATTGTATTTTATTGTGTTATATTTTGTGGTTTTAATTGTTGCGAACTTCCCTGAGAGCTTCAGCAATTGGGTGATATAGAAATGTAATAAAGAAATAAATGATTAAAAATAATAACCTGAACTTGCCTAATTTTGCCAATTCCTTTAGAAATGTCCATTTCTTGGAATTTTGCAATGGATTTCTCCAATAATAATAATAATAATAATAATAATAATAATAATAATAATAATAAGCCTAGAAATGGAGAAATACACAAAAATGCATGCAGGCTTTCATGCAAACTTAAAGAGGAATATCTCATTGTTGGGAGATGAACCAAGTTAAGGCTGGGAAAATAAGAAACTGAAAGAACTCACAGGTTTGTCCATCCTCAGTTCTAATCTTCTGAGAGAAGGAAGAGATCCTTGTGATATAGGGTGGGATACACATGTCTTAATAAAATAAATAAATAATAAAAGGGGGGAACTTCTTTCCCACTTTCTCTACACCACACACAATTTTATAGATCACAAAGCCTTTTTTCTAAGTTAAAGGACCCAAAACCCTTCTTGGGAGTGTAGGATTTTTAGTTCTCTTAGCATAAGTGTGCTTCATGCCCCATTCCTGTTGGCTGACCATCATGCTATTGCACTCATGCCATAGCTAGACCTAAGGTTTATCCCTGGATCATCCAGAGGTCAAACCTGTTCATCTAGGTGACACACAGGGGATCCAGTGCTCAGGCAGGTGTGAACCCTGGATGATCCCAGGATAAACCTTAGTCTAGCTGTGGCCTCAGTGACATGCTATTGCATGAAACAGAGGCAGAGGCTCTGTGGCCCAACAGAGAACTCTCATCATCTCTCACCATTGGCCATACTGGCTGGAGTTTATGGGAGTTGGAGTCCAACAATGTCTGGTGTGTCACAGTTCTTCCCATCCTTTCTCTACATATACTACCATCCATTAAAATGAAAATAATGCTGCTCAAGTTTATGGTAGAGGCAGTATCTGAACTCAGGACTTCCTGCTCTATTGCTTATTATTTATTTATTTATTTATTTATTTATTTATTTATTTATTTATTTATTTATATCCCACCTTTTTCCCAGTACTG
This sequence comes from Elgaria multicarinata webbii, assembly GCF_023053635.1. NCBI lineage: Eukaryota > Metazoa > Chordata > Lepidosauria > Squamata > Anguidae > Elgaria > Elgaria multicarinata. The sequence goes on along the minus strand of NC_086176.1, from coordinate 116,615,286 downwards.
GGACTCAAGGCAGTTTACAAGATTAAAGCATGTACAATTAAAACATATAAATATAAATTTACAGAAGTTAAAATATAATTAAACCTACTGTAAAATTACTAACATATTTAAAACAAAAACAAAAAGAAAAACCAGTAACAGATTAAAAGGGGGGGGGGATCCAATACATTAACACCAGTCCAGATTAGCTCCAAAAGCCTGCCAGAACAAAAACATTTTTGCCTGCCTCCGAAACTGTAGCACAGAGGGAGCCAGCCTAGCCTCCCTGGGAAGGAAGTTCCAGAGCCTTGGAGCAGCCACCGAGAAGGCCCTCTCCCCCATACCCATTGGCCGTGCCTGGGATGTTGGTGGGACTGAGAGAAAGGGCTCCCCAGAAGATCTCAGAGCATGGGCAGGCTAATATGGGAGAATGTGGTCTTTCAGATAACCTGGACCCGAGCTGTAGAGGGCTTTATAGCTGATAACCAGCATTTTGAATTGTGCCTGGAAACCAGTGAAGCTGATTTAACACGGGAGTTGTGTGCCCCCTATAACCAGCCCCGGTCACCAATCTGGCTGCCTTTTCTCTTGGTGAGTACACTGCACCTGCTTGCTAGCCTTCCTCATCCTCAAACCCTAACACACATTCCCAACCAAGCCTGCCTACCGGATCGAACCCCAATTGATGGCTGCTTGACAGGTCAATGCACCGAGAGTTGGGTCTAGCCTAGCTCCTTGGCAATGTGAAAATTGGCAATGTGAAAATTGAAGCTAAAGAGGCGTATAGGGTAGAGATGGATTGGCAAAGGGAATGAATCGGCTCGAAAAAGTTCACAATTAATCTTTGGCCTGTCGAGTAATGGCCTGATAATGCAGGAATTTAATGGGAACAACCCCTACTAGTTCACAAACATCCATTAGACCGGGTTATCAGGAGACAGTAATAGGACTACCTCCGTTACCTCGCCTTTTCAGATGGGTGTATATCCTGTGATGTGTACGAAAGTCCCCTAAATATCTTTCTGACTCAGTGACACAGCACACCCCTTTCATTATATGCATATAATAGCAAAGGTCACCATTTCCATGTGAATGGAAATGCCAATTAGTTTCCAGGCAAAGTAAAAAGTGTTGGTTATCTCCTTTAAAGCGCTACATGGTTTGGGTCCAGGCTACCTGCGGGATCGCCTTCTCACGTACAATCCGCCCTGCACACTCAGGTCCTCTGGGAAGAATTGACTCCAGCCAACAAAAACAAGGCTGACAGCTATTACCCAGAGGGCCTTCTCTTCTGCTGCTCCCAGACTGTGAAATGGCCTGCTGGAAGAGACTCATCAACTTGACAGTCTATTAGCATTCAAGAAAGCTATCAAGACTGATCTCTTCTGGCAGGCCTATCCAGTGGAATTTTAGGATGTTTTTAGAATGTTTTAACAATGTATATTATGTTTTAATTCAGTTTTATACATTTTATTTTGCTGCTGTTCCTCACCTTGATCAGAATTGAGAGGCTGGTAAGAAATTATTATTATTATTATTATTATTATTATTATTATTATTATTATTATTATTATTATTATTGGTAATGAAACTGGACTGACGTTATGGAAGCCTGAAAATTCAGAGATGTACCAGTGCATCACCTGTATACTGATAGCAACCTCATTTTTTGAGTGCAGAACGTAATGTGGCCGAAAAGGAAACGCACACTCACACAAGCACCCCCCTCATTTTCCCCTCTTTGGGGCCCCTCCGAAATCCCTAAAATGCACCCTAGCTTTGCACCCTGGAAATAGAGTGATTTTATTTTATTTTATTTTGCGGGGGAACTTTTTTGATCTAATGTCAGCAATGGCGCTGAGATCAAGGAAGAATCGCCCACATGAAACTGGCCAGATCTAGAACTTTGGTCCATTTCGGCAGGCCTTCAAAACCCTTTTCTTCACATCCGCTTTTGACTGTTGAATATGCATGTCAGAGCTCCAATTATTGCGTTCCACCGCTGTCTAGCATTTTTATTTGACTGCCTTTATTGTTTATGATTGTTATTTGATTGTTTTATTGATTGTATGATTGTTATTTTATTGATTAGATGGTTGTTCCCTGCCTTGGGAATACTTTGTCGAAAGGGAGGTTATTATCTCTTCCCCCCCCCCCAGTAAAACAACAATTAAAAGAAAGAAAAGAAAACCCATTTGCCGCTTGTGTGTGTCTCCATGTTTTGGATTCAAAAATGTGTGTGTGTGTTTGTGTATTTAAAATACTGTGATATACCTTCAACCTTAGGGACAGATGGGCTCTGGACAAGGGTGGGTGCCTCACAGCTTCGTTGGTTACTCGCTGGGCTGTGAAGAAGGTCGCTTGGCACCTCAAGTGGGGCAGGCAGCGGCTCGGTGTGTGTCTGACGGAGCCAGACGCGGGTGAGTCTGTCCACCCTACTGATGGTGAGCCCCACCCTTAGAAACTGTTGGAGATTTTCTCCTCCCACTGGAAAACACCCCCAGGTAAAATCATCCCCCCACCATTTCTCTGCTCACACATGGAGTGGGGAATTTCAAGAGACCATTTGCACACAGCCTTAGATGAGAGGGTAGAAATTTAGACAGTCAGCTCGAGTTTCCTTGACCTCATTTGGCCTTGTCTGTAGGATCAGGGAAGAAGATGGGGACGAAGCGTGGCTACCCCCCTCGGCTTGCAAATGCACCCTCGTCCTTGGCCATAAAGCAACGTAAATCAAGCATGCGCTCCTACCTAATTGCGTGTTCATATAGGGCTTAATTGGTAATATTCCTGCAACTGAGCTCCTCAACCTTCGGTGTGCATTGAGTTCCTCTCACAGACTAATGAGCTTCATGCCACAACAAACATTTTAGATCTGTTGTTCTAATTCATTAACATAATGGGCAATATAATAAGCAGTTATGATAATAAACCCTAATAAGAAGAACAAGGAGCACTTATTCCTGCGAGTGCTTCCCTGGGCAATGGCAGCAAAGGCTTGGAAGACGCGCGAACGCAGCATGGGCCTCAGGTTCACGGCTTCCATTTCCGAGCTAGCAGGATGCATTGTCTTTTGGACAATGTTCTCATGCTATGTTTCTGATGCTGCAGTGAGGGGGTCAGACGGCCTGCCTTTTTGCTGGGCCCACTGCAGGAGCGCACCTGCCGAGTGCAAGCTACAATCGTGGCAGCTCTGTGGTAGAACATCTGCTTGGCACGCAAGATCCCGGGTTCAATCCCTGGGATTCCCAGATGGGGCAGCAAAAGACCCCTGTCTGAAACCCTGCAGAGCTTCTGCCAATCTAGGAAGATGGTCTGTTGACTTGAAGCAGCATTGGAACTCAGGACACTGCCTGATACTGGGTCAAAAGCTGCCTTACGTTGGGTCAGACCACAGAAGCTAGTGGCGCCGATGTCACTGGGGCTGTGAATCCGCTCTGGATTTCAGTCACAACCAATCAGAATTCTGAAAGAGCTATCCAAGGTGTTGAACCTATTTTGGGGATAACTATGGCATAGGGACTCCAGCAAAGGAGATCGTTACCTTGTCATGGTGCTGGAGCTTGAGCACCTCAAGGATGCCATGAGCTAAACTGTGAAGGGACACCCAAGACGGGAAGGTCATGGTAGAGAGGTCAGACTAAATACGATCCCTGGGGAAGGTAATGGCAAGCCACCCCAGTACTCTTGCCGTGAAAACTAAATGGATCAGTACAATTAAATATAGATTACAATTACAAAATACAATTAAATATCGGCTATTGGGCGGTATAGAAATGTAATAAATAAAAATAAAATAATAAATAATATATTGAGTGTCAGTGAACTGAAATGGACTGGAATGGGCCACTTCACATCAGATCACCACCAGATCTACTAGTTAAAGCAATGGTATTCCCCGTAGTAACCTATGGCTGCGAGAGCTGGACCATAAGGAAAGCTGAGCGAAGGAAGATAGATGCTTTTGAACTGTGGTGTTGGAGGAAAATTCTGAGAGTGCCTTGGACTGCAAGAAGATCAAACCAGTCCATACTCCAGGAAATCAAGCCAGACTGCTCACTTGAGGGAATGGTATTAAAGGCAAAACTGAAGTACTTTGGCCACATAATGAGAAGACAGGATACCCTGGAAAAGAGGCTGATGCTAGGGAAAGTGGAAGGCAAAAGGAAGAGGGGCTGACCAAGGGCAAGATGGATGGATGATATTCTGGAGGTGACAGACTTGACCTTGGGGGAGCTGGGGGGGGGGGGCGACGGCCGACAGAAAGCTCTGGCGTGGGCTGGTCCATGAAGTCACAAAGAGTCGGAAGCGACTGAACGAATAAACAACAACATGGCATAGGGATGGGAGAGGAATCCATCCAGGGGGTCATGTCCACTATGGTTTTTGGTGGTTTGGCTCCCTGGACTCCAGCTGTCTTGTCTGAAAATTGGCCCAACCCAACCAACGTCGATTCGGGCCAATTTGTGGACTTCTTTGCATTAAGAGGCTCTTTAAGGCCCTGATTGGAGGAGCGGTGGGTGGGCTATTAGCGGGCCAGGGGAACTGCACACTTTCCAGAACCTCCAGAAAGTACACTTTCCCAGGGTGCTCCAGTGCCCAAGCTCTTGCAGGGGCTCATGAGTGCTCGTGCTTGGGTCCACCCTCATGCCAGGTGTGTCTATTTGAGTCTTTCACAGCTAGACATCAGGGAGCCCAGTTGGGTCTGCCCTCCCAGACCCAACTGGATGCCTGCAACATCTGTACTCACTAATCTAAGCCAAGCTGGTCTTAGCTTAGATTAGTGTTGATCCCCAAGAGGCCTATATTTCCCTGCCCTGGAAATCCCTCCTGTGGTGTTTCCCCCACTCCCAATCCCTAACTAAAATCAAACGACCCATGTGGAGAAGTACGGCAGGGCTGTTGCTGAAGATTTACTAGGGCTGTGCACCGACCCCCAGATTTGCCTCGGAGGCTGGTTCAGAGCCCCTGAAGCAGCCCTGAATGCCTTGGGGGTGCTTCGGGGGTTGCCCGACTTGCCTCGATGCCGAAGCCGAGGCGAGATTCAGATCCTCCGAGGCGACTCGGACTTTCTAGGTGCTGGCTGCAAAGCCAGTACCCAGAAAAGCCGCCCTATCCCCATTCTCCCCACTTACCTGCTGCCATAGCCACCGCCTCCTCCTCCTCCTCCTCCTCCTCCTTGCTCCTGACAGCTTCTGGCACTGGAAGCCAGCAGTAGCAACGAGGAGGAGGAGGAGGAGGAGGAGGAGGCTATGGCAGCAGGTAAGGAGGACCGCCCAGTGCCGCTCCGAAGCACCCCGATGCGCCCCAAAGCTTCAGAGCCGATCAGCTTCGGCTTCGAATCAGCCCGCCTCGCCTCAGATTCAGGGCCTTGGCCAGAGGCGATGCACAGCCCTAATACTTACATTGACGGAGCCTTTTTGCTCATAAATATTTCTCAATAATACCAATTTAGAGTCATATTTCTGAATCCCCTCCTGCGCACCTGTAGGAAAACAACAACCTGGCAGATTGGGAGAAAAGTGTGTCGTAGTCCTCTCTGAATTGCTCATTTACCTCATGCAGAGAATTTAATCCTGGGGTGGGGGCGTCCAGTGCACACATACACCCCTACAATCTATAGAGGTGCATCTGTACGCCGCTCTGAGATCTTAATGATCTAGGGCGAGATATAAATATTTTATATAAATAAATAATAAATCCCAAAAATACCTGATCCCCTCATTCTGCTGAACTTGTAGAAAGGCTCTAAACTGCACGAACGTTGTGCAATTAAGCCAATTACACACATCACGATCACCACTTATTCTGCAGTAATTCATAGTGCTGTCTGGGCTTTGGAAGGGAAAACACAATGAGCAATTGTGGTTAATAACAGGCATGCATGATGATTTGCATCCGCTTTGGGGGAAATGCATCTCTGCCCATATGGATAAGTGTGGTTAATGGGAGGACGACATGCAGGAAAGGGGTGAAATCTGAAAACAACAACAGCAGTTCAAAGGCAAGGCCCACATTTTCTGAAATTTTCATAATTTGAGTGTTTATTCTCCTAATTGACTCCCCCACCCGTGTTCCTAACTGCAATTTTTGTAGGATCTCAGAGTTATACGAAAAGGAATAACGAAAGCCGGGCACCCCAGGAGTTAAAATATTGAATTTAAGGATACAGATTTAAAGTGATGACTTAAATTTGGGGTTGTTTAAAAAAAACAAGAAGAGGAAGAGAGAAATAAACCCTTGGTTACATACCAAGGGTGAGATTTTAAATTGTGTGTGTCTGTTTTTAAATTCGTATTTCAGTTCAATGACGTTACCAATGTGAAATGTGTTTCAGCACTAGCTTACATGACCCAAGTAAGATGTTGGTGAGAGTTCTTCTTGGAAGTGAGTTCCACTGAGTGTTCCATGAGATTTAGGCCTCAGCTAGACCTACAGGCCTAGCACGACAGAGGGGTGAGGATCTCATGATATATCGCAAGATCTCCTCTGTTTACACGTGGCGCGCCTGCCATTTTATTTTTTGTTTTCTTAAAGGAGAAGATTGCACGAGCACTCGTGCGCAAAAGGTTAGTTTTTTTTTGTATTTAAAACCAATTTCCCTGCTCCCCCACCCCACCCCTGATGGGCACAGAGCTCCTGAGGAGCTCTGCGCCCCTTGTGCGGTTCCTGGCTCCTTGCGAGTAACTGCGAGGAGCTGGGACAAACTGTGATGCATGCCCACATGTACTGCGGTCTTGGGATCAGCCCGCGACCACGGAAAAAGCGGGCTACAACTGTAGGGTGATATCCTGGGGAAAGGGAGGGATCATTCCTCCCTGCTCCCGGGATCTCCTGTGCTCCCGGGATCCCCTTTCCGGGATATCACCCCGTCTATCTATGCCCACATTCCCTATCCTTTGGGTCCAATCTCAGCCATGCTTACTGGGGGGGGGGGAAACTTCCATTGAATGAGTTGGAGCACAAAGTGAACAGACATGCATAGGATATTGCTGAAATAGTGGGCAAAAATGCAAAGAAATGAAGAAAAAAAAATACAGAGAAGGATTGAGGGGGGTGGAGGAAACCCTCCCACCTCAGGCTTCTTGTAAATTAATGGAATAAGAAATAACAAGCCAATTAGCAGATGGCAATGGTAAGACAGGCACACAGACTTTTGCTTGGCAACAAAAACCAATAAAACTCAACTCGCAGCACATTAATTTGACTTCATATTTTCATACTAAATTCTCTAATTGCATCACAATCCCTTTCAATCCAGGTAAGTATGGAGGAGGTTACCTTGCTAATGAGAGCAGCTATAGTCTCTGAAAGTCTATTTAATATAAATATATCAAAACGGACATGTTTCACAAGGGAAAAAAAAGACATTAATGCCAACATGAAAGAATATCGCCCCCCACCCCCCAGCAAGAAATGTCAAAATGTCCATCTATCATAGGAACATAAGAAGGACCATGCTGGATGTGACTGATCCAGGTATGCAATATGGTCAAAGCTTATGTTCTATAACTAAGAGCATAAGAACATAAGAAGTGTGCTGCTGGATCAGTCCAAGGGTCCATCTAGTCCAGCATTCTGTTCACATCATGGCCAACCAGCTGCCCATGGGAAAACCATAAGGAGGACATGAGTGCAACAGCACCCCCTACTCCATTCTCCAGATATACCCCCCTTGGGTCCCTCACTTCACACACATTGCCGTGATGAATCACCATGGTCCGAACGGGACTTCTACTCATGTTTCCTTTTATGTGAGAAGAACTCTCCAAGATGCATGATCAGGGTTGAGAGTCTTCTACTTCTATTGTTGAGAGTCCTCTACTCACTTTCAAGTAAATGCAAATAGATATCCTTTCCAGACCTTGCCGATTCTACATCGCAAGGTCTGAATTGAGGTGTGTGTGTTTCCCAGTGGGGCCAATATACCTGGAGATGTAGAGGGCAGGGACAACATGCGTGGCCCCAATCCTTTACCCACTTTAAGCCTTCATGCATTCAAAGAAATGCCTGAACAGGGCTTCAGTCTTAAATTCAGTTTGTCCTAAGCTTGGTTGTGTGTGTGTGTGTGTGTGTGTGTGTGTGTGTATACGAATTTTGAGTGAAAATGCATACACATTTTTGTGTGTATTTCTCCAAACACGTGCATTTTGTATGCAATTTCGTGAGATGTACACTTTTTCTTACTTTCTTTTTCTTTTTGCAGGATTCTTTTCTTACTTTTGAATAGTATTTTCACAAATGTTTGCATTTTTCTATCTACTTCTCTCTAATACACACATTTTGTATGCATTTTTTGACTGAAGAACTCCATTGCAAAATTTGGAAAAGTGCACATTTTGAAGCATAACTGAGTTTCAGTTTGTGTATTGGTTTCCCCACCCAGATTTCCCCATGGCCCCATGCCTGTAAACCCAAGCCTGGTGATACCTCCCACTTGTGAGTGGATGGTATATTCACACTCAGAGAATTGGGATTGCCTGTCATCATGTAGCATACACTGGAGCAATCCTGCCTGTTAAGCATGAAAGGTGACATTTTTAATTGGTATTTCCAAATTTGATCCATTCCTCATTTACCTTCACAATAACCATGCAGAGTAAATTATGCTGAGAAGTGGAAACATCACCAAAATTACTGAAGTGAACTTCAGGGCTGTGCCAGGATTTGAAGTCAGGTTTCTGGTGTTAAAACACACAACTTTTTAAAGGGTGTCTTGAAACTATTTGAAACTTCCCCTGAAATGGGCTGGTTAGACAACTGTTCTGGACATTGGTTTACTCCCTCCTAAAATAAGTACATGAATTTCAAAGTAACCATAATGGGCTCAAGTTACAGGAAGCCAGATTCTGGCTGGACATGAAGAAAAACTTCCTGACTATTAGAGCAGTACGACAATGGAATCAGTTACCTAGGGAGGTCATGGGCTCTCCCACACTAGAGGCCTTCAAGAGGCAGCTGGACAACCTTCTGTCAGGGATGCTTTAGGGTGGATTCCTGCACTGAGCAGGGAGTTGGACTCGATGGCCTTATCCTTTCCAACTCTGCTATTCTACGATTCTACGATTCTATAAACCCTCCCTGAAACAATAAAGCCACCCCACCCCACCCCACCCCCGTTCTCTTGCAGAAAGCTGGTGGAATTGGTAGGTCCTTATGTAATAACTTCTTCCCTCAGCTCAGCCCAATTTGAAATATTAAAAAAAGAAGGTTTGGAGTGTTTCAGCTGTAGAACGTACTTGTGGAAATAGAGGAGGACAAGGTGGGAATTAGTTTCCCTCTGTGTTCCAGCGGAAAGTTGATCTTTCCCCGGGAAAGATTAGAAGTCCTGTTCAGTTGGCTTGAGTATATTTTAGTGATCGTTGACAGCCACGGAGGTACTCAGGAAAGAAGAACCAGGAAATGTTTTCCAGGCAATGTGCTGGTTGCCAAACAACAATGAAAAAAGCAAGTATCGCTTTGTTTCTTTTCTGAGCCCTGAATTTTATTTTCCACTTATTTATATTTCTTTGATGTGATATTCCTTTTATCATGGCCTTTGGCTTATACAGTAAATGTGTTTTTTTGATGAATAGGCGTCAGGTGCTAGGCATGCTTCAGGTGGAGCTGTCATACAGCCATTGCAGTATTTCAAATTTAGAGGATGGACAAACCTGTCCATTTCGCTTTATTTATTTATTTATTTATTTATTTCATTTCATTTCATTTCATTTCTATACCGCCCAATAGCCGGAGCTCTCTGGGCGGTTCACAAAAATTAAAAACATTCAAAGTATAAAACAACTGTATAAAACCATAATATGAAATACAATATAAAAGCTCAAACAGATAAAAACAGCAGCAATGCAAAATTACAAATTTAAAACACAGAGTTAAAATTTATTTATAGACTGTTAAAATGCTGGGAGAATAAATAGGTCTTCACCTGGCATCTAAAAGCATATAATGTAGATGCCAAGCAAACCTCCTTAGGGAGCTCATTCCACAGCAGAGAAGGTCCTGCTCCTCCTGGTAGCCACCTGCCTCACTTCCTTTGGCAGGGGCTCGTGGAGAAGGACCCCTGAGGGTCTGGGCAGGCACATATGGGAGGAGGCGTTCCTTCAAATAACCTGGCCCCAAGCCATTTAGGGCTTTAAATGTTAATACCAGCACTTTGAATCGGGCCCGGACCTGGACTGGAAGCCAATGAAGCTGGAAAAGGACTGGTGTGATGTGGTCTCGTCGGCCAGTCCCTGTTAGTAACTGGGTTCGTATGTTAAGAACAAAAGAACGTAAGAAGTGCCCTGATGCTGGATCTGACCAAGGGTCCATCTAGTCCAGCACTCTGTTCTCACAGTGGCCAACCAGCCATCTACCAGAGACCAACAAGGCACAACATGGTACAATAGCACCCTCCCACCCATGTTCCCCAGCAACTGGTGCAGCATCTTTCTCCCACTTTTCTTTTTCCAGTCACAACTTTGTTCTGTTCTCTTTCAACATCAATTTGTGATGTTGAAAAAGAAGACGTTGGGACAAAAATATTCAATATTTATTTGTACGCAATTCTCCTAATTGTGCATTGTGGTGAGTATTCCCCCCCACCCAATATACATATTTCTAGCAAGCCATTTCCTCTAAAAACTGTTTTGGACCACTATTTTCCCTGACGTACATATTTTTGTACACAATTTCCCCTAATGTACACATTTTGTACACATTTTTTTTAAAATGGATTCCTGTTGCATTGGCAAATTCTCGGAAGTAAAAAACCCCAAATGATAGCTGTATTTCGGTTCTCATATTGGTCCAGGAATGTGAATTTGGACACTTCTATCCAACAAAATTCTCCCTACCTGTATTCAAATTAGCCATGGCTGCCTCCTTAACCCCTCTCACCCATCCCCCAAATTCTCTTCCTTCAGAGCGTTAAGACATGTGTCAATAAATGATGCTGGTGGCTGTCCTAATTGGGGTGGGTGGGTCCAGGACCCTTTCTACACCTAAGAGTTATCCCAGGAAAATTGAGGTATCATCCCTGCCTGCTCCCAGGTTCCTCTGTGTGTCATCTGCATGAGCAGGGATGATCCTGGGATAATCCCAGGAAAAAAGGCAGGTGTAGAAATGGCCCACGTCTTTGGAATCCCCTATCCCAGAGGTTGCACTTAAATGGTGGCTTTTCAGGCATTTTTAGGATAGATTCACCATCCAAGTACTTTTTATTGGTGTACAGCAGTTTTGTGCACACTTCTCTCAAATATGTGCATTGCTGTGTGCACTTTTCACTAATATGTGTGTTGTATGCACCCACTGCCCACCTGCAAAGAGCTGCATTGCCCATCTTGAAAAAGTACAGACTTCAGGATGCCACTCTGTCTGGGCACATACATTAGTTTGGGAGGTGTAAGCTTGCTGAATTTGCATACAAGTCTCGACCTAATGAATTTCTCACCCAGATGCTGGTTTGCTAGTTTTGGTGGCATATCGCTGGATACAAATACGAGCGGTAAAGCAGCAGTTTCTGCAGCTGAAACTCTCCCCACGGCCTGAGTTCGATCCCAGCGGAAGCTGGTTTCAGGCAGCCGGCTCGGGTCGACTCAGCCTTCCATCCTCCCGAGGTCGGTAAAACGAGTACCCAGCTAGCTGGGGGAAAGGCAATAACGGCCGGGGAAGGCAACGGCAAACCACCCCACTGTAAGGCCTGCCAAGAAAATGTCAGCGAAAACTGGTGTCCCTCCAAGAGTCAGTAATGACTCAGTGCTTGCATGAGAGGTTCCTTTCCCTAGTCAAGAGAATGTCTAAATGTTGGGAAAGCCCCAGGGTGGGTGGGTGAAGATGTGGCAGCACTTACATGCCACCATTACAATCTCACAAACACCCTGGGGGCTTTCTGCCAAAGCTGCACAGAAAAAAATCCAGGGACTTACCCCAACTTTTTTCTCCAGAGTGAGGCAAGGACACATAAGAAGGTGCCAAATCAGCCTCAAAGTCTCGCTCCAGAGTCACAGCAGAGGTGTGGGCAGGTGGTGCCTGGTGAAAGGTGACCTGTGATTGGTTGTCTTCCACCAGGAATAATAATAATAATAATAATAATAATAATAATAATAATAATAATTTCCTACCCACCTCTCCATGTGGATCAAGTCGGGGAACAACATCAATTATAAAAACACATAAAACTGATTAAAAATTTATAAAACTAATACATTATTAAAATAACAGCCAGACATTTTAAAATTCGACTGGGTAGGCCTGCTGGAAGAGTTTAGTCTTCATAGCTTTTTTTAAAAAAAAATTCAGAAAGACTTTTAAGTTGATGTGTCTCCTCCAGCAGGCCATTCCAAAATCTGGGAGCGGCAGAAGAGAAGGACCTCTGGGTAATACCTGTCAGCCTAGTTTTGGCTGACTGGAGTAAATTCTTCCCAGAGGACCTGAGCGTGCGGGGCGGATTTTACGGGAGAAGGCGATCCCGCAGGTAGCCTGGACCCAAACCATGTAGGGCTTTAAAGGTAATCACCAACACTTTATACTTTGCCCAGAAACTAACTGGCAGCCAGTGAAGTGATTTTAAGTTGGTGTAATATGGTCACCCCTAGGTGTACCAGTGACCAAGAGGGTGGGGTGGCTCTGGTCCCTGGATGGCTGCCCAGAAACCCCACGCTCCCTCCTTAGCATCACCCCGTGGGAGGGAAAGCACGGGCTTTCTGAGTGACACGGCACCATCTCATTGCCATGGAGGTATCCCCCAAGGACCCACCACTAGTGCAATGGGTAGCTAGCGCTTCTAAAAGCAACCGGAACCAAGTGGAACGCATCGCTTCTGGAAAGGGTCAGATCAAGGGGGCTTGCCCAGAGAAGCTCCAATGACCCCAGCCCTATCCAGAAACAGGGGATGCCATTTGTCGCTGGCGTTTCAATGGGAATGGGCGGAATCACAGCAGCCGTTCTGCATACTTCCCTGAATATCATCTGTGCTCACTCTGAAAAATAAAGACATCCCTGCATGCAGAAAAAAAATGCAAAACAAAGGCAAAGTGAAGCTCAACCCTGCTCTCTGACATGCTCACTTTGTATGCTTGGAATGTGTTCATGATAGCGGAGTACTCAAACAAACAACACACACACACACACAGAGCTTCCATCAAGCAATCCACAAAGACATTTATGTCTTGATTCGGCTTCAGCCGCCCAGACTATGAGCTCCACAAAGCGGCTAGGCAGAAAAGAGATGGCATCTCTTTGTACCTGTGTCCATTTTTCCTCCAGACGTCTGTGTATGTGTTAAAGGGCGGCCAGTGCTGAAGACAGAGGGTATGGAAGGTAATTGAATTATGCTGATGGATGCATTTCATAGGGCCGGCTTAGTTAGAAAACTCTCACACCTATTGGGAATATAGAAGGGCAGAGAGGGGAAATAAACAGCGAAACCTTCTAGAATGGCACGGCGTTTTGTTGCAAGCGCCCACCTCATTAGTCATCGCGAAGGCTTCTGGTGACCACTGAAACACAGGGGCAACTTTGACCCCGCTTGATCAATCTTAATTGAATACAGCGAGGGCCACCAGCCAAAAAGGAGGGCACCCATTCTTTGTTCCCGACAGGCCTGTCCTCTGTACTTTGTCAGCTGTCAGAAAGCCTCGAGGAAGCCTTATCAGGCTGGAAAGGCAGAGAGCTGCAGTTTGTAACTGCCACATGACTTTTCCCTGCGTACTGGAGAAAAAAAAAAGTTTTCACAAGCGCCGCAATGATTTGAGAGACCAATCTCGCTGCTCCAGATGTCGCAGGGATCTGGTTGCGGCTCAAGCGCTGTGATTTCTCGCCTTCCCAACCCCCCCTCCTGTCTCGATGCTAATCTGTGGAACCCTGTGCTTGCCCGCAAGCTGCCATTTTGCGTAAAAAATGGCGGCTCGGATATTTACGTAAAATGTATTTTGCCTAAAATGGGCTAAGTAGACCATTTACACCTGTAATTTTGCATAAACAGTGCTATTTACAGCCACCATTTTACACAAATGACGATTTGCACAAAACTTAGCTTTGACTATATTTGGATCTGCCAGATTGCATCCCTTTGTCCTTACATGGCTGCAGTTTTTTGTGGTTTTTTTTTTAACAGATATTTCCTATCACCTTTTAGCTTTTCCTTATTTTGATATCAGACTTAACTCTCTTCTATGTTTTTAAATGATATTGCCAATGAATACAACAGTAATCATTAGCACCTTCTTCTTCTTCATCATCATCATCATCATCAACAACAACCTTTTATATAGCACCGTACAATGAAAGGCATTGTCACATATTTATTTTCTTGTAATATTTACAACAACCTTGTAAGGTAGTTCAGTATTACAATCTCAATATTGAAGCTATGAAGGGGGAGGAGCTACAGCCAGGAATTTGTCAGCCTGCACAGCATGCCCAACAGGTAAGTGGTGAGGGACCAGCAAGTGGAGAAGGGGCCTGATGGTTCATCCATCCCCACTCACTGCTTCATGTGCTGGGAGAGAAACCAGCGTGTCAGGTGTAGGCCTTGTACCTAGTGGTTAGATTTATCAGGAAATGATTTGAGAATGTCTGATGTTCGTTGCAAGCTTAGAATACTTGGATACTTAGAAGTTGTATTGGCTGGAAAGAGAAATAAAGCTGGGTGCTGAGTTTAGCTTCCTTCCTCTTCCTATGGCCCAGGAGAAAATCCTGTTTTAAGAATCCTGTGTTCCCTGTTCATCCGGACTTACTCCGACTACTGTATAACAATTCCATATTGCACAGTAAAAAAAGGCACTCCAGTCTTTTAAGACCTATCTGATAGGCCACAGAATGTGAGTTTTTACAGACAACACAGTGTGTTTTACAGACAACACAGTATAAACAAGGAAGGAATAGCCCACTCTTCTGGATCTACCCTAATGACAATGAAGATTCCGATGGGACCTTTGGCAGGGGAATCTTGCTTCAGTCCTGCACTTGGCCGAATGAGGCAAGTGGAATCGTTCAACAGACTTCAGAAGGACCCACACAGGTGGCGGTCAAATCTGTTGGTTCTATCTCAGGTTTTCTCAGGAATATGGGACTCCAGAGATCGACTTCTGGGAGATCACAAAAAAATCCCTATGAGATGCATTCCAGATTGAGTGGACCACGACTCTATTTACCTGTTCCCTGCCATGGTTCTCCCCAAACTCAATACACATCAGGCCTTTTCAGTTCTTCCACCTCCCATGTGATTCCTGTGATGGGAGGGGGAGAGTGGCCACGCTCTTCTTGGCTCCATCCCCATCCCCAGTCCTGCAGTGCCCCATATATCATGGGCTGAACATTCCCAGCAGAGAACCTTCTCTAGTAGTGTATACTCCTAGCATGATTGAGAACCCTGATCTTCCGGGGTTCATAACTGTGTTGGGAGCTGAAAAAAGTAAATCAGCCTTCTAGTTACAGATGTTGTCCTTCCAACATGTGGAGCCTATAGGGATGTGCGAATCAGCAAAAGATGAGCTCACCAAAGCTCTGTGAATTCCACCTTCAAGCTTGTTCTGACTCATGTTCATATCTGATTGTGAGTTTTCCCCCCTTCTTTTTTTCACATGAAGATCTGCAGATATTTGTGTGCGTCTTTTTCCAAGTGCACCCATCAATTGTGTGCATGTTTGAAAGGTAAGTATTCTTCTCCCATTGATTAAAGCAGATCTGTGTGCGTTTTTCAAAAGCACACATTTTTCAAATGCTCCCAGGCTGACCACACATCGCCTTGGAAGCTTGGACATGTACAGCTTCGACACCAGATTGTGCCTGAGGCCTTAGCTAGACAGGGCTTTATCCTGGGGCGAACCCCGGGGTCATCCCTGTGCATCCACATGACACACAGAGGATCCCGGGATCAGGGAGGGATCATCCCTCCCTTGCCCTGGGATAGATCCCTACACTTTGGGCCCATTTTTTCCATGGTCTCTCGAGACTGCGGAACATGTGGCCCGTTGCTGCGGGTTCACCTGGCTGTGCGCGATTCCTCATGTGGAGCTGGGTGCTGCGCCCATTGGGGATAGGGGAACAGGGAAATTAATTTTTTAAAAAAACAACCCTAACCTTTCGGCTCTTGTTGTGCCCTCCTGTTGCTTTAAATTTTTTTTTAAAAAAAAGGCGGGTGCAATGCCTCTCCTCCTGAGGTGTAATCGTGTAAACGGAGGAGGGATCTTGCAATAATCACATCGCGGGATTTTCCCTCCCCCATCGTGGAATAAAAGGTAGGTCTAGCTAAGGCCTGAGTCTGTGTTTGGTTCAGAAGGTGCACACTGGATCAATCCTGATTTTTTTAAAAATGAAACATAGAATCATAGAATAGTAGAGTTGGAAGGGGCCTAACAGGCCATCGAGTCCAACCCCCTGAAAGACAACTTTCTCATACATCCATATGTAGAGGACACTGAAGCCACTGATGAGCATGAAATGGAGGGGGAGGGGCCAATAGGTCCGCCTTTGCCCCCCAAGCAGTTCTGATCACATGGGTCAGAGAGGACTACTGAAAGTTTCCTTTAAAATTCCTTAGATGTATTTGTCAAAGAGGAACACTCAAATCCACTTATTTCGGTTTAGGTGAATCAGCAAAACTCAAGATTGGCGAGGTGCTCTGAATTACACATCAAGTCTCATTCCGAATCATCTCTGTATAAGGTTGTGAGCTTTTTCTTCTTTTTTTCACCTGAACACGTGTGTGTATTTTCATGCCTATTTTTTTTAAGCCGTAGGCAGCAATTGTGCACATATTTGAAAGGCACACATTTTCTGCTATTGACCGTTCAAAAGCGTGCAATTTTTCAAGCGCCTACATACATTCACATGTTTCGTTTTGAGAATCACATCACAAGCTTAGATACGTGCGGACGTTGACTGCAATTTGCATTCAGATACGTGTTCGGTTCCGGGGAGGTGCGAACTGGACAAATCCTGGTCAATAGTGAACTGAAACAAATTTCTCTCACATCCCTAGGAGAAACTCAATGGCAATGCTATAAGTGGGGAAGGCAGAAAGAAGAGTCCTTCCCTCCGCCTTACAACTGTTGATTCATGGGTGATATGAAGCCAAAGTCTGACTCACAGTGTTGGCTACTGTGAGGATAGTGTGAGCTCATGGTGGAGCCGCTGCCTCCGCTTGACAAATTATGATAGGTTATTGGCATGTTTTGAACGGTTTCTCAGCTCAGTGTATCTGCTCCCAGTTCCCTCTACAGCTGAGCGGCTCTTTGTTGTGATATATGGCGCTTTGTGGCATTCAGCACGGTCTCCAATGTCAATCCCTCTGATTTACAGCTTAGCAGAGGAGGGCAAGATCAAGGGGTGGGGGGGGGAGAGATGCTGAAAGGCAGAGGTTTGTGCTTGCTTGGTATTAAACTGCAGGACAACAGCTCTTTGGATTTTAAAACTGCACGTTTAGGATGGATGGATGTAGATGGCCCACAACGTTGTCTAAAGCAAAATTTCAAGGTGAATTTGGAGAGGTTCCTCCTCTGGTAAAACGTGCAAGGATTTTCAAAGGAAGCAAGTAAGAGTTTTGTAAGATTAAAGACAGGGGAGAAAGACCCACATATGTCAAGGCCTGGTGCCTTCTTGGTCGCCCGTTATTCCTTCTTGGACACGGAATAATGGGAATCCAGCAGACTCCCTTATGCCCTGGAATAACAGGCTCAAGTTAAAGGAAGCCAGATTCCAGCTGGACATCAGGAAAAACTTCCTGACTGTTAGAGCAGTACGACAATGGAACCAGTTACCTAGGGAGGTTGTGGGCTCTCCCACACTAGAGGCTTTCAAGAGGCAGCTGGACAACCATCTGTCAGGGATGCTCAACCTTGTGCCCTCCAGATGTGTCAGACAGCCATGCTGGCTCGGAATTATGGGAATTGCAGTCCAGGTTGGAGGCACCAGGTTGGGGAAGGCTGATTTAGGGGTTAAATGACCTATTTGAGCAGAAACTAGAAGTGTACAGGGATAAGGCATGTGTATGCCATGGGAAATGATGTCTTTATCATACTGGCCTCAGGGTTATTTTTAAAGTGTTTGTCGAAGATACAAAAATGAATACACACACACACACACACACACTGTTGCACACTGTTCAGGCTGGTCATTGAAGCCAACATGTCAGCAGTCAACCTCAATAGCGAAGGCAGTGCAATTTGGGTACGGATGTATGAGAAATCGTTTCAGCTCATTTTTGGTCAGGCTTTATCCAGTTCACACCTTCCCTGACCAACATGGACTGGGATGCATTCTGTGGTCCGAGTCCATACATTTCCACACTCGCAATACATTGCATTCAACAGCATCCACACGTTTGAAAAATCTGCATCATCAATTCACACTTTTGAAAAAATGCACACGCTTTCAACAAGGAAAGAATAATGTGTACATTTCAAACACATGCACAATTGATGTGTGCCATTTGAAAAAAAACATGCGCAAAAATACACCCAGATTTTTGTGTGAACAGAAAAACAAACAAAGGAAATTGGAGGATTTTTTTTTCTCCCTGACCCACACATTCCTAATTTGGAGTAGCTGAGCACCCCGAAGCAGAACTCATTTCTAGTAAGGTGCTGGGGAATTCTGTCTTTGCAAATTCTGGTGTGGATTGACCTGATCCACATGTCCCAAACTAATGTGCAGGTCTGAATGTAGTTATCTTCCTGAAACCACAGTTCTCAGCTCCAAATACAATACAATAAAATAAAAATGCCAACTTGCATTTAAAAGTGCAATTTAGAAATGCATACTTTGAAAGGAAACATGTTTAGAAATGCCTATATCTATATAATACAGTGAAAATACGTATTTAAATAATGCTTTGGTTGAATGTTGTTGTTTTTTAAAAATTAGAGATTAAGCTGGAAACAAGGTGGAACATATGTATGAAAGAGCACATGTGAAATTGAGAAAGACCAGAAGTAATGTGATCCATCAATTCCTACATTACAAAACCAAATGCGCTTGGAAATTTGTGCGAAGAGATGGGGTGATTAAAAAAAAAAAAGGCAGAAGTAAGGCATAGGCCATAGCTAGATGGGGAGATGTCCTGGGGATCGTCCCTGTGTGTACACATGATGCCCAGGGGATCCTGGGTTCAGGGAGGGGTGATATTTCTGTTGCCCCAGGATCTTCCTCACTGTTAGAGCAGTACGACAATGGAATCAGTTACCTAGGGAGGTGGTGGGCTCTCCCACACTGGAGGCCTTCAAGAGGCAGCTGGACAAGCATCTGTCGGGGATGCTTTAGGGTGGATTCCTGCATTGAGCAGGGGGTAGGATTCGATGGCCTTGTAGGCCCCTTCCAACTCTACTATTCTGTGATTCTATGATCTCGCCCTAGCCTTTGTGGCCGCTTTTTCTGTGGTCTCAGGCTGATCCTGAGACTGTGGAATCTGTGTGTGAGCATCGAGGTTTGTTCTGGCTCCT
Source organism: Elgaria multicarinata webbii (assembly GCF_023053635.1). Taxonomy (NCBI): domain Eukaryota; kingdom Metazoa; phylum Chordata; class Lepidosauria; order Squamata; family Anguidae; genus Elgaria; species Elgaria multicarinata. Next base: position 116,595,886 of record NC_086176.1, on the reverse strand, counting down.
CACGGTTACTTGCAAGGAGCCAGGACCCACGCACAGGGTGCAGAGCTCTGCACCCATTGGGGGTGGGGTGGGGGGGAGTGAGGGAAATAGTAAAAAAAAACCCAAAACCTTACCTTTTACACATGAGCGTTCGTGCACTCTGCTCCTTTAAGAAAACAAAAAACAAAATGGTGGGCGCAACGTCCTCTCCCCCCAAGGCCGTTGCGCTGCATGTAAACAGAGGGGGAGATCTCGCAATAAAAATCCACACCGCCATGACCCCACCCTAATACAGACATGGCTCCCACTGGCTCTTTTCAAGTGCGCCCACTTGCATCCCACTGCGTTGTGAGGGCTGGTTGTCCGTCACTCATGCCGCCTGCATTTTTGAGCTCAGCAGATGCCAACATTGGTAAACTTTCAAATTATGTTGACTAATCCCGAGGGCAAGTGGTTGAAAGACTTGTAAAAAAAGTAAGAAGAAAAAGGACACACCGGAATAAAACAAAGGGATTAAAGGATCTAAACAGGAAACAAAAAAAAGAGCTTCATTTCCCTATGGATCTTGGTTCTCCCTTTTAAGGAAAAATACACAATGTGTAGTAAACAGCTCAAGGGCACCTGGTGTCTGTAAACAGAGCTCAGCAGACTCAAGTGAGCGAAAGCCCAAAACTTTGTGTTCCAGCGCTGGGCATGTTTTCCAACGTAGGTTAATCAACTTGTGGTGATGATTAAATAGGGTGACCATATAAAAAGCGTGACAGGGCTCTTGTATCTTTAACAGTTGTATAGAAAAGGGAATTTCAGCAGAACCTGGTGAAATTCCCTCTTCATCACAACAGTTAAAGGTGCAGGAGCTGTATCTCCTTGACCAGATACAAAAGAGGGCAGGGCTCTTGCAGCTTTAACTGTTGTGATGAAGAGGGAATCACACCAGGTTCTGCATATATGCAAACAACACCTGTTGAAATTCCCTTTTCTATGCAACTGCTAAAAATATAGGAGCCCTGCCCTCCTTTTCATATGGTCACAGTATCCACAGAGAGAGAGAGAGAGAGAGAGAGAGAGAGAGAGAGAGAGAGAAATGTAGACATAGAAGAATTTGCAGTAATGTTAAAATAAACTCTGCTTTGGTTTCTTTTGTGTATGTGTGTGTGTGTGTAGGTATTTTTCAGCTGATGGAAAGGAAGACATTTGGGTGTATGCAATACCTCCTTCCTTATCAGACCCAATCTACTTTACAGCTTTAAGGAGATGAAATGCATTATGCATAGCTCAATTAGCAGGAGAAAATGTACTGTTTTGTATCTTTACAAAATTTAAAAGTACAAATGCCTTAATTGTATTCAAACAATAATTACAAATAAGTATTGCTGTCCTTCTACTTCTTCCTCAAGACTTTTTCAAAAAAATATAAAAATATAAAATGAAATCCAATAGGCATTTCATTTATTCAGTTAAATCGTGTTTTGCGTTTTAAGTACCTGCCATCCAGACTGTTTAATTTGCTTGATATATATATATATATATATATATATATATATATATATATATATAGTCTCCACATCCACCTCAGCCCCAAAGGGATTGTTAGCTAGTTACCTTGGGCAATTTTTTAAAGTGGCAAGGTAGGACAGAAGATTGTTAAAATAAATAAATAAATAAATAAATACATCCAAGATTAGAGATGGAATTACAAATTGCTACACCCAAAGTGTACCGAAGTCTGCTATCCTGTGCCCTCTTACCTGGGAGTAAGCACCACTGAACACATTTTAATTACATGTGCTTATGATTGGGCTGATAGGGAAAATAGGAATACTTTTTTTGCCATAATGCAAAATAGGATAATAACAAGAACAACAAGAACAGAAAAAGAAACCAGCAACACAATAGGAAACATAATAAAAGTTTTGACGGGCTGGTTTGCATGATCACCGCAGCCCATGGTGAATTGTGGCACATATGGGCAGCCATTTTGAATATTCAACCCCCAGCAGGGGTAAGTCATGGTTTGTTTTTTTCATCTAAACCTGGGCAGCAGGAGTAGTTTGGGAGTTAAACAACCCTCAAATCATCCTACAACAGGCTATCCAGGTTTGCATGATAAATTTGAGGCACAATTGCTTAAATAAGCCACCGTGGCTTGTGGTATGTGTCAGTTTCCATTCCATAACCCAAACACAGCTTGTAGATCCTTGTGTCCTTCAAACCTGGCAAGGGTGGATTGCTGGTGTGGTTAACAAACCGCCTAGAATCCATGGGCTGTTTTAGGGTTGTCGGTGGTTTGTTACACATACCAAGAATCCATCCTCTTCGAGTTTGAATGACATGTGAACCTACAAGAGGGGGTTGGATCATGGAATGGGTGACTGCAGTTGTCTACCATAACTCCACACACAAAATATTTAAGCCACCATGTCTCAAACTGATCTTTTAAATCTGGTCAAAATGGGTTATTTGAGGGTTGTTTAACCATCAAACAATTCCTGCGGCTTTGTTTTGGAAGGCACAACAAGCTGAAGCCAGGGCTGGAATAGGCAAGTTGCTGCCTGTTGGCATCGTCGCTCATTTTGGCTTAACCAGATCCTAATGTAGGCTGGGAAAAGGAGTGGTTAGGACTAGGGATGTGCTCCGCTTCTAATCGGACCGGAGAAGCAGTAGCGGAGCGGGGGGCTTCGCCTGCCCTTAAGGCGGAGGCGAAGAGGATTGGGGGGCCGGCGGAGCGTGGCGAAGAGGATCGAGGTGAAGGCGGATCCTTCGCCTCGATCCGGAGCTCCGCCGGAAAGGTAAGTGGGGTTTACCGGGCCCTGCCGCTGTCGCTGTCGCCCATGCAGCGACAGCAGCAGGGCCCGGTAACGCCCCCCCGCCCTCCTCTCCCTTACCTGCCTCCGTCCGCGGTCCATCAGCGTCTCCAATTGAGCCCGTGGTTCCAGCAGGAAGTCTGGGCCGCACTTCCTGGTGGAACCGCGGGCTCAATTGAAGACGGCGATGGACCGCGGACGGAGGCAGGTAAGGCCCCCTCCCCCTTGGTCCCTTAGTGGGCTCTGCCGCCGTTGCCGCATGGGCAGCGATGGCGGCAGGGCCCGGTAACCCCCCCGCCCTCCTCTCCCTTACCTGCCTCCGTCCGCGGTCTGTCAGCGTCTCCAATTGAGCCCGTGGTTCCAGCAGGAAGTCTGGGCCGCACTCAGAAGATGGCGACGGACCGTGGACGGAGGCAGGTAAGGCCCCCCTCCTCCTTACCGGGCTCTGCCGCTGTCGCCGCATGGGCGGCGATGGCGGCAGGGCCCAGTAACCCCCCCTATGGGGGGGACCGGAGCTCCGATCCGGATCCGGAGCTCCGAGCAGAGCGGAGTGGGCACAGGCGGAGTGGAGGCGGGGCGGAGCGGGCCGATCTGAAAATGGCGGATCTTAAAGTGAAGCGGAGTGGGGGGTCCGTGCACACCCCTAGTTAGGACCCAAAGAACTGCATACCCTTTAAGCATTCATTACATAGCCCAAAACAGGGCGGCTTGCCAGGTGTACTCACTGCAGAGACACAACTTCTGCAAAGCCAGGGACCTGGAGATATAATGGGAAACCATGTTCCCCCCTACTATATGAGCAACCTTGGGCTGACATGCTCCTCCTCCCTTCTCCTCCAGCACATAGTTTTATGGAACTCACTTCCACAAGATGTGGTGATGGCCACCAATTTGGATGGCTTTGAAAGGGGATTGGACAAATTCCTGGAGGAGGAGGAGGAGAAGGCTATCAATGGCTCGTAGTCCTGATGGCTATGTGCTACCTCCAGTGTCAGAGGTGGTATGCCTACATACACCAGTTACTGGGGAACATGGGCAGGAGGGTGCTGTTGCAGTCAAATCTTACTTGTGGGCTTCCGATGAATCCAGGACCTAACCTGACACTCTAACCACTACACCACCATCTAGTCGATGAGCATGCTGATATGTTCAGGACAACAATTCTGTGCTTCGAATCTGTTTTAAAGCATGCACCTGTTTGCAAAGGCTCCACGGAAGCTGTAACACACGTCACAACGCCTTGAAGACTGAGAGTGAACATTGTCGGGCTGTACCTGTCTCTCTGTTTGCTAACACATAGGGTTGTTGGAGGACTCTGGTTGGGGGTAGAGCTCAGCTCGCTCCCTCAACCCACCAGACTCTGACTTGATCATTCATGAGCTGGCTTGACTCAGTGCATAATGAGTTGGGTCAACTCATGGGTTTTTTAGTGTGTCTGTGTGCATGCAAATAACAATTTGCACAAAATTGCAGCTGTAAATATTGCAATTTGCACAAAACCATGGCTATAAATGCTCTAACTTGTGCAAATCGGAATCATAGAATAGCAGAGTTGGAAGGGGCCTACAAGGCCATCGAGTCCAACCCCCTGCGCAATGCAGGAATCTACCCTAAAGCATCCCTGACAGATGGTTGTCCAGCTGCCTCTTGAAGGCCTCTAGTGTGGGAGAGCCCACAACCTCCCTAGGTAACTGATTCCATTGCCGTACTGCTCTAACAGTCAGGAAGTTTTTCCTGATGTCCAGCCGGAATCTGACTTCCTGTAACTTGAGCCCGTTATTCAGTGTCCTGCACTCTGGGAGGATAGAGAAGAGATCCTGGCCCTCCTCTGTGTGACAACCTTTTAAGTATTTGAAGATTGCTATCATGTCTCCCCTCAATCTTCTCTTCTCCAAGCTAAACATGCCCAGTTCTTTCAGTCCCTCTTAATAGGGCTTTGTTTCCAGACCCCTGATCATCCTCGTTGCCCTCCTCCGAACACCCTCCAGCTTGTCTTAGACCATTTACAGCCATAATTTTGTGCAACTCAACCTGCAATTTTGTGCAGAAAGGCTTGGTAAAGTTCCCAGGTTTGGGGAGTTAATCCATGGCTTGGTTTGCAATTTCAAGCTGGTCTGGAGCCATTGAGTGGGCAGACTTCCCCACAGTGGTAAGCTCTATGAACACGACACTATCTGATGGGACTAGGAGATCATTATTACAGCTAACACTTCAATATACTCCACGCTTTGCCATACTAGTGTGGCAAGTGGCTGGACCTCCCATTATTTGTGAAATTAACATGTGCCCACCCTGGCCTGGATGCGCCCACCACCAATCAGTGGAGATGCAACTATGTGCCATGTGCCATCCATCTGACTCTGCAGAATTCAGCTCCTTCAGAGTTTCAATCGTGATCCAAATTTTGTTCTCAAGTTCAACATCATGTTTTCTTTTCATTTTTCTTTTTCTTGCTCTGGAGACTTTAAGGCTTGCATAGAATGCCGGGCTGATTGCTTGGCATATAAATGTGCAGACTATTAAAAGTAGGATTTAGGCATCCAGACTCGTAAATCATAAAAGCAGACATAAATTCTGTGTTTTAGTAGAGATTTAAATTCCTAAATGGGTTTTACAAGAGCTGCATAAGACCTATTGACAATGCCCTTTTATGATAAAAAGTAAATAGCAGCAACAAAGTTGGAATTTGAAATGCAGTTTCTGAGGCCCTGACGTGACAGAAAAAGAAAATGGCTGGAGGAAATCTCAGAGGGAAACCAACGATAACTTGAAATTAAATGTGTAATATTCCTCTTTATGCTGTGCAAAAAAAAAAAAAAGGGGGGGGGAAGGAAGAAAGAAAAGAAAACACCCCACAACTCACAGACACACAAAAATGTGGAAGGGGGGGGGAGATTGCACAAGAAAAATGAGCTGGTTCATTTGCATAACAAAGGCAATCAACAACAACAACAAATTGCCGTCGTGTTCAAAGCTGATAATTGCAGAGATGACAGCAAAAAAGGGTCTTTCTTCTTGGCTCTCTTGGGGAAAGCCTTGTTCAGTCGAGATGGGGGGGGGGGAGAGGAAGAATGTGACCCCACTTGCTTTGACAGAAGCTTAGCTGGAGTTGTCATTTCCCAGGTGGCAGTGGGGGAGGAAGGGAGGATGATGGGAAGGAATGATAAATGAGCAGACAGGGCTGATGGTGTAGGCAAACCCAGTCTCGACTCTAGCGGAAGATCTCCAAATACCCACATCTGTCCTTTCAAGCTAGAAGGGCCCACAAATATCTTGCGTAGTGAAACAGGAAGGCAAAGGATCTCTTGTTGTTCATCCCAGAGTGCAGGAGACGGAATAACGGGCTCAAGTTACAGGAAGTCAGATTCCGCCTGGACATCAGGAAAAACGTCCTGTCTGTTAGAGCAGTACGACAATGGAACCAGTTACCTAGGGAGGTTGTGGGCTCTCCCACACTAAAAGCATTCAAGAGGCAGCTGGACAGCCATCTGTCAGGGATGCTTTAGGGCAGATTCCTGCACTGAGCAGGGGGTTGGACTCGATGGCCTTGTAGGCCCCTTCCAACTCGACTATTCTATGATTCTATGATAAGAAATGTGTGGGCTCATGGTTGGGCTAAATTTCAAGGAAGCACAAATAATTTCAGTAACCCAAGGGGCAGTTGCGTTGGACACAATACCTGGTTCCACCATTTCCCCCCCATTGAAAGTAGTAACATCTGAGCTTGCTCAGGTCTCTGTTTTCCACCTCGATGCTCATCTCACCCCGTACTCCCTCCCAAACAAGAGTGTCTTTTTCTTTATGTATTTGAAGAGGAAAAGGGTGCATTTTCGAACAGGGAAAATGTGCTCTTTTCCATGTGTACACCCCAAACATGCACATTTCCTCCCAGAGCCTAAAGCATGAAAATGCGTGTGGAGGCAGCACGTGCATTTTTGGAAGTATTCACTTTCGGATGTGAATGCAAGCTCGGGAAATTCTGGACATTTCCTGAGAATTACTCTCTTGCTCGCATTTGCATTCAGGGTTGCCAACGGGACATGTTCACATGACTTGTGAACAAGAATGAAACCCTTGTAATTCCCTACTTTAAATCCCTCGTCACAATTCAATGGCACTGCATAAGCTTTGGCTCTCCCCTTTCATTCTCAAGTGCTACAAGAACTGATCCCAAATCCATTTCTGCATATTCTCCCCTTGTCTCACCCTTTCTTTTCTTCCCCACTCCAACTCTGTTCCCTTCCTCTCAATCAAAGCTTACACTGTAAGCTTCTTGGGGCAGGAACCTGACCACCTTGCTGATGCTATTGTGTGCAGAACCACGTATGCCAAGGGAATGACAACAGTATTATCAGTATCACTGACAATACCCAGTTGCATCATCTTCTAATGCACTCATTGGGAGCTCACTTGCAACAACTCAGTGTTTCAGTGTTGCTGAAATCAGTTTCAAAGAGGAAAGAAACCTACAAAACAAACTCTCTGGTGGGAGCTATAGTTGGAAACCTCGGACCTTCTGCAGGCAAAACAGACCCTCTACCACTAAACAACAGCTCCTTACAGAAACAGCAATGACAAACATGACAGCAATAATGTCAGGATCACACCCATTCTCCCTAGTGTGAAGGACTTGGATTTGCAGCTTCAATTGGTTTCAGATGGTGAAGAAGGAAAAGAACCAGGAAGTGAGGGAGGAAATTCTCCCAAGACTCTTCAAGTGTCCAGGTGGACTCTTCCCCGGAGCTTATCGGACAGGACTCCCAGGCTCAGAGATCACCCTCCCCCTGGGAACTCAGTCTTTGTCAGACAGGGAGGGAACATCAGAGCTGAGAGACCTCAGAGTCCACAGGGCCAAGCAGGTAGAGTTGTGAGGAGGTGGGAGGCAGTCCAAGAGATTAGCCACTCAGCAGAGGCTTCACCTTCAAGACCCGCCCTGAAAGAGGTCTTGAGTAAAAGTCTGTGGAGTACTGTGGGGAACCTATCCATTGAGTTGATAGGCAACTGCCTTGCTTTGTTGGGCTAATTTAGCTTAGAGGATGGCTCCTGCCTTTCACACTCTGTTCAGGTGTGAAGAGACGTCTATTCACTGAATAAAGCTTTGTGGACTGCATGGCAGACCTCTTTATCGTCTCACATCTCAGTGAGAGGACTTAGAATCACAACAAATGTGGAGGAGGTTGGCCCACTCAGAGAATAGAACCATTACAACCAAAGGGCTCCCAAAACATGGACTTGTTTTCATCTGAAATGTTAGGTGGCCCAGGGTCCTCTGAGAGAGGTTATGCAGAGTGTAGTTCTGGGATCACAGAGGTATATTTCACACACACACACACACACACACACACACACACACACACACACACAGAGAGAGAGAGAGAGAGAGAGAGAGAGAGAGAGAGAACAATGAGTAAAATCCAACTTAAGTCTTACTTAGAGGAGAACCAGTCTGCTGGAATGGAATGGCCTGCCAGAGGAGACTCGTCAACTTAACAGTTTACTAGCGTTCAAGAAAGCTATAAAGACTGGTCTCTTCAGCAGGCCTATCCAGTGGAATTTTAAGATGTTTTTAAAATGTTTTTAGGATGTTTTTTAAGGAAGTTTTTAACAATGTATATTATGTTTTAATTATTATGTATTTCATCATTTATTGTTGCTCCCCGCCTCGATCAGAATGGAGAGGCGGGCAAGAAATATCATTATTATTATTATTATTATTATTATTATTATTATTATTGATATGAATGGGAATTAGGTTATGCACCTAAGTCCCATTCATTTACATGGATGTTGGAGTATGCTGGATTTTACCCCTTGCAATATACCAAGCCACTGCTAGCATGGACACTCTGCCCGTCCTGACAATGGGCTTTTTGCTCATCAGAAAACTTTGGAGGTCATCCTTTGCTCTGGGATTGTATTATCCCATAAACAGGCAGCCCTCTGCCAATAACATCCTCCAAATTCAGGTTGCAGGAGACCGTCTCTCGCCAAAGCCTCACCCTGAAAGGGAAGCAGGAGAAGATCTGGGTGGAGATCAAAGCCAGTTAATATTACTATTGGATCCCTGTTTACTCTGCCAGTTTCCCCTTCCAGGGCTGACATCAATACTGCAGCAGTGAAAATGAAACAAGAGCTGCAGAGCCTTTGTTATACTGTAGGACTTTTGTGTGTGTGTGTGGGGGGGGGAGATAGGTAACTAAAAATAGTTGCCTTTGGCAAAGTTCCTACCCAACACTGGAGGATGTTTTTGGCTGTTGTTTTGGTATTTTTTAAATTTTGTTTGTTATTACTGCTGTTTAACCCACATCTCAGTGTTGTGCTCCTCCAGATGTTTTGGCCTTCAAGTCTCATGATCCCTCACCATTAGCTATCCTGGACATAGCTGATGGACATTGTAGGCAAAAATATCTAGAGAGCCAAAAGTCACCTACTGCTGCCATTTGGGAAAGTGCAATAGAATTCTTCAACAGGCATAAACTTAATAGTCTGTAGTGGAAGTTACTCTTAAAATCTATAGACCTTAAATAAAGAAGAGAAGAATTTGGGGAAATTAAAAAGAGAAAAATCCTCTAGAACACCATAAGTACATACAAAGGGCCCTGCTGGATCAGACCAAGGGTCCATCGAGTACAGCACTCTCTTCACGCAGTGGCCAAACTGCTGTCAACGGGAGACCCACAAGCAGGACAAGGGTGCAATGGCACCCTGTCACCCATGAACCCCAGCAACTGGTGTACATAAACATACTGCCTCTGATATAGAGGTAGCACATAGCCAACAGGACTTGCAGCCATTGAGAACCTTCTCCTCTAGGAATTTGTCTAACCCCGTTTTGAAGCCATCCAAATTGGTGGCCATCACTACATCTTGTGGTAGTGAATTCCATAGTTTATCGATGTGCTATGTGAAGAAGGAGTACCGTTTATCCATCCTGAATCCCCCACCAATCAACTTCATGGGATGATCCTGGGTTTTAGCAATTTGTGAGAGGGAGAAAAATGCCTCCCTACCCGCATTCTCCACACCAAGTAATACCACAAGCTTTGACACATTCCAGACACATTAATGGCCATTCCTTTCTCCTCCCTCCCCGCCAGGCAATCTTGAGAGCGTAGTTTTCCGAGGATTATTCTCAGCATCCTGACAAAACTACAATTCCCAGGATTCTTTTCAGGGCAGGGAACCATGATAGTTAAAGTGGTATGAAACTGGTTAGAAATAAAGGGTAGAATTCTGATGGGAAAGACATTTTGAGCGACTCAGAGTTGCACACGGACAATGTGTTCCTAATAATTAGGGCTCGTCCCATAACGATCCCCAGACACTCTGGTGACTGTCATGATCATTCCATTTTGCATTTTCACTGCTTCTGAGGAATATTTTCGTCGGGCTCCATGTACTCACCCTTCACTAGAATACCTATACACTAGTCACTGAGGCCCCCTTAGCAGTTATTTACATCCTTAGCACTATTAGCACCTCATGAACCCATCAGCCAACATTGGTGCTGCTTTCATTGAAAAAGAATTAGAGTTAATTGAAAAGCAGTAAAGTGGATTGAAATGCATTTTGAGTTCTTTGACTGTCAGTGAGTGGAACTAATGATTTACTTAATGTTTGCTGTTAAGGGATGCTTTGGGCTTTTCAAAAAGTGACAAATGAATGCAAACCCCTATGGGGGATCCAAAAAATGAAGGAATGGGTGTGAGGGCCAAAGAGTGTTGTCCATGTTTATTCTAGCTTTCTAGGGCATGTTTGGGCACAATGGTAGTCACCTCTATAGATATAGTGGGATAAAAATTGAGGTCCTTCTAGTCCTCACATAGGGGCAAGCTTCTTTCAGAAGGCGTTGGGAATATTTGGAACGACTTTCTCTCTGTACTTTTGTTGTCCAGAATTGGGCAAAGAGCACATCGCCATTCTCTAAGGATGAGGAAACCTCTGCAATTTAGGGTAGGAAGAAGGCACAAGGTCGGAGTCTAGGGCCTAATCTACACCAAGCAGAATATAGCAGTATGAAAGCAGTGTATGGCATGTGTCAATGGGCCCCAACAGTTGTCAGTACACTTCAATACCGCTCTAAAGCAGTAGTGTGGCTCCTGCCTTTTATATACTGCTTTCATACTGCTTTCATATTGCAATATCCTGCTTGGTGTAGATTAGGCCTTGGTATCTTCCCCACTACTAATTCCAGACCCAAGTTCCTCTGCAGTTATAGCCCAATCCTAAACACATGTATAATTTGGTCTTCATCCCTAGGGGATCTTCGTCATTTCCCACCTCACATGGTTAGCGGCTTGCTGGAAGTACAACATTAAGATCTGAAGACATGAGCTCCTGGGGTGAGGCCTATCCCTTGAAGGCCTCCATTTTGTAGGGACTGGAGGAGGGTTGTAGCATGAATAAAAGGCTTTAGTTTGGACTCAGAACTTGTTGGAGCAAGTTACTCACTCTGAGCTCTCCTGGGTGCTGCAACATCTAGGCTGCCTTGTTCTCCTAAGCCCTGAGGTCTTCTGTTCAGTCCAGAACAGGGCAAATCCATTGCAACAGGTCAGGTCAGTGCTCATGACTCACAATGGGAGGGGGGCAGCTAGATACTCCAAGGAAGCTCAGGAGCAAGTGATGGGGGGGATGTTCTTGCGCCCACCATCTACCTCTCAACATGAAGGTACCTTTATTATTTGTTTTTGTGCCCTTTAAAAAGTTACGTCAGGAGCAATCCGCAGGGTGGAGGAGGCAGAAAACCCTTCCTTTCCCAGTCTTGCCTCTGGTTGTAGCAGCCCCTGAGAAAGCAGATGAGGAGCCAGTGGGGGAAATCGTGATAATTAAATGCTCAGTAACGCTGCTAGATAACTCAACTTGGTCCTGCGTTTCATGTAATTAATTCAAGGCTCCTTTAGCATAGCAGCCTCATCCCTGGACCATTCATAAAACTGACCATGCAGCTCCATTGCTGGTCAACTATCCCCTTTCTTATCTATCTATCCATCCATCCATCCATCCATCTGATGGGGGAAAGGAATTAGGTGTGTGTGTGTGTGTGTGTGTGTGTGTGAGAGAGAGAGAGAGAGAGAGAGAGAGAGAGAGAGAGATTAGGCTTTAGAGGCCCTGGAATTGTTGCTGCCTGCACATCTCTAAAAATAATATCAATCGGTACCCGGGGACCACTTTGAGTTTGGCTGCGTGAGGAAGATTAGCAGCAAAAAGAGAGAAAGGAAAGGTCTTCATGCTGCATAGATCTCTTTCAACGGGAAGCTGTCTGCAGGCTTGCACAAACTTACACAGGCTATTTGAGAAGTTTATCTCTTCTGATACCGTTGTGGCTTGCTTTCCTCCTTTTCTTAAAATGGCACTCTTTAATGACCTGCAAATGGTACAGTTCTAGCCGATGCAATATTGCCCCCACCGCCAGGAGCATAATGAGTAAATCCATACTTTCGGGGGGAAATATCTACTGATGCATCACCTAGGTTGGAATTCTGCAGTGCAGTCCCGGCATCACTTGCTTCCCCGGAAAAGGGTTGCCAAAATTATCAAAGGTTTGGAACACCTTTCCCATGAGAAACACACTAAAGAATTTGGGGCATCTTAGTTCAGGAAAAAGAACACACCACACAGCTAAAGTAGAACATAACAGAGGCTTATGTAAATGATGCATGGTGTGGAGAAAGTAGATAGAGATCTTTCCACCACTTATGATGCTAGAACATGGAGTTATGGTGGGAGATTCAGGACAGGTAAAAGGAAGGACTTCTTCACATAGTGAAACTGTGGAAGACACTACCACAAGATGTAGTGATACCACCCCTAACAAAAGGATATCGTAGAATTGGGAAAAGTGTGAAAAAGGGCAAATAAAAATGATGAAGGGACTGGAAAAACTCCCCCACGAGGAAAGGTTACAAAGACTGGGTGCTCTTCTACACCAAGCAGGATATTCCACAGTGAAAGCAGTATATAAAAGGCAGGAGCCACACTACTGCTTTATAGCGGTATTGAAGTGCACTGCAGGAGCTACACTACTGCTTTATAGTGGTACTGAAGTGCACTGACAACTGTTGGGGCCCATGACACATCTACACCAAGCAGGCTATAACACTATGAAAGTGGTATGAAAGTAGTATATGGTATGTGTCTATGGGCCCCAACAATTGTCAGTGCACTTCAATACTGCTATAAAACAGTAGTGTGGCTCCTGCCTTTGACATACCACTTTCATAGTGGAATATCCTGCTTAGTGTAGATGAGCCCTGGGATTGTTTAGCTTCGAAAAAAGATGCGTAAGGGCAGACATGATAGAGGTGTACAAAATTATGCATTGTGTCATAATACTACATATAATAATATTCCCATGAAGCTGACAGGTAGGGAATTCAGGACAAATAGAAGCAAGCACTTCTTCACAGAGTGCATAGTGCATGAAGGAGAAAGCAGCCAATGGCTACTAGTCATGACAGCTGTCTACTATGAGAGGGAGTGTGCCTATGTACATCAGCTGCTGGAGGAAATGGACAGGTGTGCTGTGTCACACTTGTGTCTTGCTTGTGTGTTTCCCATAAGCAGCTGGTTGGCTACTGTATGAACAGAATGCTGGACCAGATGGACTGTCTTTGATGCAGTGTAAGACCTCCAGAACAAATGAACAAACAAGATCTTCTCATTGGAGATCAAAGAGCAACAAACCAGGTTTCCCTAATTCTAGTGTTGGGCTTTAGGACTGCTCTTGACATCCAATGGTGAACAGAAAATGCAGAACATCATTGTAATCTACCACAACAGGGATGGTCTCCTTTGCATTTGCCACAACCCATCAACAGCTGGAAATGTCAAGATGCTGCAAACCCTGCAGATGATGTCAGGTCCAGCAGAAGATTTTTCACTTAATCTCTCTTGACCCCATGCGTTGAACTCTCATTCCTATTTTTAACAGCTCCATTTTGTTTTGTGACCTGTGGGGCACCGGTGACCAATAATGACCCCATTGAAGTAGCTGCCAGGGTTTCATGAAAGGAAGACAGAGATTCAGGCTGGAGCTCATCACACAAAGAGTTCATGATGACCGTAACTTAAGCCTCTCTTTGTCTGATGTGCCTGCCCAAGTTCTGACAGCCAAAAGACTTGCTAAAAGAGAAACTGATCCTTCAAAGAACTAGACTCCTTTTCCCAAGAACTCTCCTGTTACATAAGGGCATCTCACATCCACAACAACATCTATCCCCTCTGTCACAACTCAGGAGATGTCCTAGGAGAACCTCAGAGTCTCATCAACTCCTAGGAAGAATCATATTTATCAACAATGCTCCACTACGGTGGGGAAAGGAGTCCTTCTTTAAAGACCCAATCCAGTTCCTCGCCATGTATCCAATTATTGTTTAAGGTAGGGTGACCATATGAAAAGGATGGAGTTTCATCAGGTGCTTGCATGCATACAAATGATACCTGTTGAAATTCTCCTTTCAGTACAACTGTTAAAGATACAGGAGCCTGGTCCTCCTTTCCATATGGTCACACTAGTTTAAGGCATTTCACAACTCCTTTGGCTTCTTTAGAATTTCTTTAGATGTTTCCCCTCGAGTAAGAATAAACCCACAATTTATCATTACCCACAACACTCATGATGTAGCATAGCTCCAGGGCATTATGGGAAAATAAAATGGCCATTCTCAGACTCAATCCCCTGGCATGGGGAGGGCTGGGATATGCTTCATCCCCAGTGGACTTTGGGAGCTGTCTGAGAGTGCCAGGTGCTAAGCAATAGTTCTTCTCGAGATTCCTTCACTCCCAATTATTGATTTGTTTCAAAATGATATGAGTCTTTATATTGAACACAAATTCAAAGCTGCTTATGGATTTTAAAAAATAATAATCTAAGCAAAAATGTTCATAGAATCATAGAATCATAGAAAAGTAGAGTTGGAAGGGGCCTAAAAGGCCATCGAGTCCATCACCTTGCTCAGTGGGGTTCAGTCAACAAAAGCACATCCATCTAAAAACATGGGTGGGGTTGGGCAGCACCAGAAATGATATTGAGCAGTGGTATTAAAATTCTCACATGCACTCCTCCCCTAGACACGCACACCACCCTGGGTCCCTTAGGTGGATATTAGCATAAAAATAATCTTTAATAACTAAGGGTATGATCCTATGCATGTGAGCCAGTGGGATGTAGTGGCTAAAGTGTTGGACTGGGACTTGGGAGATCCAGGTTCTAGTCCCCACCTGGCCATGAAAACCCACTGGGTGAATAATAAAGGTTAATCACCTGCATCTTAAATGAAGTGTTAATGAATTGTTGGCTGCATTTCATAGAATCATAGAATCATAGAATAGTAGAGTTGGAAGGGGCCTAAAAGGCTATCGAGTCCAACCCTCTGCTCAATGTAGGAATCCACCCTACAGCATACTTGACAGATGGTTGTCTAGCTGCCTCTTGAAGGCCTCTAGTGTGGAAGAGCCCACACTAGAGGCATTCAAAAGGCATTTGAGAGCCAGTGTGGTGTAGTGGCTACAGCGTTAGACTGGGAGTTGGGAGATCTGGGTTCTAGTCCCCACCTGGCCATGGAAACCCACTGGGTGACTTTGGGCCTGTCACAGACTCTCAGCCCAACCTACCTAAAAGGGTTGTTGTTGTGAGGATAAAATGGAGAGGAGCAGGTTTATGTACACCACCTTGGGTTCCTTGGAGGAAAAAAAGTGGGACATAAATGCAATAATAAAATAAATGTTTAGAAAGGAAAAATAAAATCTTAAAGCTCCCAGCATTCAATTCCCAGCATGGCTGGGTGAGGAGTTTTGGGAGTTGTAGGACTTTTTTTTCTATCTAAACATGCATGGAATTGCACCCCAAATGTGGTAGTAACATTAGTAAGGATGGGGGAATCAGGGGAGCTCAACTAGGGATGTTGGAGAAATCTGTCCAGGTGGGGGGTGGAGCTTACTAAGCTTTCATCAACCCCCACCCCACCCTGACTTTGGATCATTTCCCTGCAGATATTCCTTTTTTAAAAAATGGGCATAAATAGACATTTGTTTGCGTAAATCAAAATTTGCAGCTGCAATTTGCACAAATTACAGCTTGCAATTTGTGCCAATTTTAATTGATGCAATTTAAAAATATATAGAAAAAGTGCCCGGATTTCGGGAAAAACCCACTGCTCTACTTGCAAATAGAAATCCGCTGAGCCCCAAAGGGGCCAGATATCCTGGTGATGGACATTGTCAGGCTCAAGCTCTTCAGGTTGTCTGAGCTGCACATCAAAACTAAGTCTGAATTGCCCCTGTTTTAGATTACAAACTGATTTTTTTAAAATTTTCATTTAAATGGGGGTGGGAATGCACACTTTGGAACACAAGTCTGTTCAGTGTGTGCACCCAAAATGAGCTCTTTCCCCCCCATAGACTAAAGTTTGAGAGAGGATGTTTCTTTCAATGAATGCACAATTGTAACACATGTCCATTTCCCACAAAAAACTAATGAATGTGATAAAATGCACTTGCATTCATAATGCAAAAATTACAAACAAACATATATGTGTGTATGTTAATGTGTATTGTACAATTGTATATTTTAAAGGTTTGAAAACCACCCAGAGAGCTTTGGCTATTGAGCAGTGCAGAAATGTAATAATTGAAATGAAATGGAGAAAATGTGAGTCAAAAATTAAGCAAAATGTCCGTCCCCTCCCCCCCCCCCCCGTACATCCCTAAATGCCAATGAGAAACAGCCCCAGCAAGTCCAAAAAGCCATCTGAAAAGGCCAGGTTTTCAACTGGCATCTAAAATTGTCGGCTCCCTTTGCACAAGTATGAATTTTTGAAAGGGCCACACACCATCCTGGGTAGTGGGTCAGAGGCTGCATTCATGCATATGAACCCACACTCTCTCACCCACTTTCTCTCCCCCCACCACACATCCTGATCCAAATTTCTGGGAGGAGGGAGAGCCTTTGACTTCTCTCTGTAGTCCAGTGCTTGTCAGGTAACAACAGGGAACCTAATCTGACTCTCTGGGGCCCACAATCCAATTCTCTGGGGTTCCTCAAAAGGCCCCACTCACTTCATCAGCCCACCCATTCCCCCAATAGATTGTTGGTTTCCTGGCTTTTGTGCAGTTTCCCCATGCACACCCTCTCTCTCTCACACACACAAGCTGCACCCCCACCCCAGTTCTACTGGCAGCAAAAGGTTTAAGCTAAAATATGATGGGATTTTAGCTCCACCCTATTGCCTTCAGCCCTGCCCATCACTGGCAGGGCTGAAGAACCTCTTTGGAACTGAATTCAACACTTGGGCTGAAAGTGGTCTAAGATACAAGGGCAATAAGGAGCATGATGGTGCTGGGAGAGAGGGCAGCGAGGAGAGCGACCCCTGAGCACAATTGCAGAGGTGGTTGCAGGAGGTGCTGTGGGACAGGCATGGGGCAGTGGGTTCAGCGAGGGGGTTGTAGGCATCTATGAAAGGCTGCCCAGGTTGTCTCCAAGAGCCAAATGCAGCTAGTGGGTTGCCCATATGTGCTCTATGACCAGGTGAGCAACAGACCTCCCACCTTTCCTCTCCCTGTTTTACTTCTTCTTTTTAAATAAATTCATACTGAAAGTACAGTTCCAACATTTTTGAAAAATTAAATTCAGAAGGAAAGTGCAAATTCCTCTCCTTGTTTATCTGGGCTCTCTTCTTCATAGAGCAGCTGTGAGAACCAGAAAATAATGTTGTTAGTAGTCAAATAGATATTGGAAACAATTACGAAGAAGAAGAAGAAGGAGGAGGAGGAGGAGGAGGAGGAGGAGGAGGAGGAGGAGACGAAGGCCACAGCTAGACCTAAGGTTTATCCTGGGATCATCCAGGGTTCGCCCCTGCCTGAGCACTGGATCCCCTGTGTGTCACCTAGATAAACAGGTTTGACCCCTGGATGATTCAGGGATAAACCTTAGGTCTAGCTATGGCCCAAGGGTCCAGCTAGTCCAGCATTCTGTTCACCCAGAGGAGGAGGAGAAGAAGGAGAAGGAGTCATCAATGATGACTTGGCCCTTCTTCTTTCTTCATTTCAGGGATGAAGTGAAATAAAAATGAAGTAATAAAATCAAGTCCATTTCCCAAACAGTCCTTCAGTAAATATAGGGAATGGTTGCTTATCTCTTAAAATGCCAAACCGAGTTCTCGAGTGAGCATCGGCGTTCCCTTTTCGTTCAGGTCAGTGGCTCGACTCATTTGTGAAAACCTCTAATAAACACAAATCTGACAGTCAGCCTAATATTCCAGAATCAAAAGCTATTATTGACTTTGCCATATTGATCAGCGGCAGCCGTAGTCCTCGTAATAGATTACAATGTTTCTTTCTTAATGCTGCAGCTCGGTGTTTCCCTCCTCTGCATTAAATTAATGTTCCTTTGTCAGGAACTGATAAAAGAAGCCGTCCTCAGGACAGCTGCTCCACTGTTTAAAGCCCTGAGTACTGTAGACCCCTGAACACACTCTCTCTCTCTCTCTCTCTCTCTCTCTCTCTCTCTCCCCCTCCTGTATAGTATGCTGAACTATTTTTAAAAAATATTTTTTAGAATACTCTATTTTCACTGCAAAAGTTGCCATGGTTGTGAAAAATCCCTTACTTTCACTTTTGGACATTCCCTCCCCCTCCCCCCACACATCTATTCACATTTTTGCCCAATCTATTACTGCTTTGAGGGGTAAATGCATGCAAATCGAGAAGGTGTTCACCTCTACTGCATACCTTTCCGTAGGGTATGTATTCAGATGCGAATCTGAAAGCACATCTCCGTCCACAATCTGCCCCAATGAGTCAACGAAAACGTAATTTCCTCTTCCTTTGATACTTTCTCCTGCCATGAACAATTTTGAACCCTTTCTCAAAGGGGTGTGAAAAGCAAGCAATTGTGCCATGTGGGCCCCATTTTCATCCAGCTGTAGTAGGCGCAGCACCCATGATGAAGTCCCTAACCTACTTCTACTTTACGCAGTGAGTCCTCTGGCACCTGAAAGAGTGATACACTTATTCTGGTGTAAGCTTCCACAGACAGATGTGCAAAGAAGTGTTCATGAGGGCTTTATGTGTTTGTCTTTAAGGTGCCACAAGACTCATTGGATAAAATCAGTCCTTTTTAAAGGAGACCCATAAAATGAATGGAGCTTGTATTAGTCATGATTAAGAGAGCAGTTCTATGGCCCCTGGAGAGCATCTCGAGAGCCATAGGGGAGTTCGGATTCCTGGATCCATGATTGGGGACAGAACTCCGGCTTTGGACTGAGGACTCCCAGCTTTCCCCCCTTGCAGCTGGCATGGAGAGAACTATCATTTATTTATTTATTGCATTTTTATAGCGCCTAATAGCCGAAGCTCCTTGGGTGGTTCACCAGCAACCTACTGCATCAGTAACCTCAGAGGCTTGTTATAAGGGCATTCCCATGGGAGGGGAGGGGAGGGGACTGGGCAGGCTTTATAAGGGCTCATCCCCCCCCCCCCGCAACTCCTTCCTTCTCCTTTCCTCACACCTCAGCTACATAGCACAAATGCCCGTCTAGCTGAAATGCAGAATGGGAGGAGCACAGAGGTGGACGTTGCTCTCCCTGGGCTGTATTGGATGCCTGTAAGCTTCTGAGTTCAGAGGCTTATGGCCATCCCCATAGGACTGCACCAGAACGTAAGCGCTATTCATTTCAATGGATCTACTCCATGGAGGGCTTACGCTGGATTTTACCCTTTGATGTTTCTGCTGCAACAGACAGGCATGGCTCCTCCATTTGAGATCATTTTTAAGGTATTTGGGAAGATGCTGTTGCAAAGTAGACTCATAATACCACCAATGCATTCTGTAAATTGGTTAATAAAACTTAATCACCTGTATCTTAAATGAAGTGTTAATGAATTGTTGGCTACATTTCATAGAATCATGAAATCATAGAATAGTAGAGTTGGAAGGGGCCTAAAAGGCCATCGAGTCCAACCCCCTGCTCAATGTAGGAATCCACCCTAAAGCATCCCTGACAGATGGTTGTCCAGCTGCCTCTTGAAGGCCTCTAGTGTGGGAGAGCCCACACTAGAGGCATTCAAGAGGCATTTGAAAGCCAGTGTGGTGTAGTGGCTACAGCATTAGACTGGGAGTTGGGAGATCCGGGTTCTAGTCCCCACTAGGCCATGGAAACCCACTGGGTGACTTTGGGCCAGTCACAGACTTTCAGCCCAACCCACCTCACAGGGTTGTTGTTGCGAGGATAAAATGTTGTTGCGAGGAGGAGGATTATATATGCCACCTTGGGTTCCTTGGAGGAAAAATGGTGGGATATAAATGTAGTATTATTATTATTATTATTATTATTATTATTATTATTATTATTATTATTTATATAGCACCATCAATGTACAATGTAAATGTAATAAATAAATAATTTGCAGGTCACCAACATCTCAAAGTTAGTGTCTTTGGATTACTGCAATGCATTATACGTGGGGCTGCGTTTGAAAATGGTCTGGAAGCTTCAGCTGGTACAAAACAGGGCAGCCCGTTTACTAACAGGGACTGGCTGGCGAGATCACATTACGCCAGTCCTTTTACAACTTCATTGGCTGCCAGTCCAGGTCCGGGCCCGATTCAAAGTGCTGGTATTGACATTTATTGCTTTTCATACTGTATTTTGTAATTGTGCTTTTAACATGTTGGTTGTTTTATTATGGTTTTAACTTTTGTGAACTGCCCAGAGAGCTTCGGCTATTGGGCGGTATAAAAATGTAATAAATAAATAAATAAATAAATAAATTAAAGCCCTAAACGGTTTGGGGCCAGGTTATTTGAAGGAACGCCTCCTCCCATATGTACCTGCCCGGACCTTAAGATCATGTACGGGGCCCTTCTCCATGAGCCCCTGCCAAAGGAAGTGAGGCAGGTGGCTACTAGGAGGAGGGCCTTCTCCACTGTGGCACCCCAGCTGTGGAATGAGCTCTCCAGAGAGGTCCGCCTGGCGCCTACACTGTACTCCTTTCGTCGCCAGCTGAAGACCTTTTTATTCTCTCAGTATTTTAACACAATTTTAACTTAAAATTAAATTTTACTGTTCTAACTCTGTATTTTAATCTTATATCAATTTTTCTGCATGGTTTTATCCTGGTTGTGCTTTTTATAATGTATTTTTTGTATTAGTGCTTTTAACCTTCTTCTCTCTGGCCTTCCTTCGTCTCACATCAGTCCGCTGGTCTCTGTCCACCACTCTGCCGCTAAGATCATCTTCTTGGCCCGCCGCTCTGACCAGGTCACTCCACTTCTGAAATCTCTTCATTGGCTTCCAATTCACTCCAGAATCCAATATAAACTTCTCCTGCTGACCTTCAAAGCTCTTCACGGTCTAGCTCCTGCCTATCTCTCCTCTCTCATCTCACACTATCGGCCCGCTCGTGCTCTCCGCTCCTCTGATGCCATGCTTCTCGCCTGCCCAAGGACCTCCACTTCCCTTACTTGGCTCCGTCCTTTTTCTTCTGCTGCCCCTTACGCCTGGAACGCTCTTCCAGATCACTTGAGAACTACAAACTCAATCACTGCTTTTAAAACTCAGCTAAAAACTTTTCTTTTCCCTATAGCCTTCAAATATTGAGTTTGTTCTGACTCTATACTGTTAGCTTCACCCTACCCGGTGCCTGTTTACACTTCTCTGTGCCTGTTTGCATTCTCCTTCCCTCTTTATTGTTTACTGCAACTTACTAGATTGTAAGCCTATGCGGCAGGGTCTTGCTATTTACTGTGTTATCTGTACAGCACCATGTACATTGATGGTGCTATATAAATAAATAATAATAATAATAATAATAATAATAATAATAATAATAACCTGTTGGTTGTTTTATTATGGTTTTAATTTTTGCGAACCGCCCAGAGAGCTTTGGCTATTGGGTGGTATAAAAATGTAATAAATAAATAAATAAATATTTTAAAAATCATCTAAGAACTGTTATACCAATGACATCATGATAAACAACAGCGTGCTCATATTTGCCAAGAAACAGCCTGCCCCAACCTGCTGCCCTCCAGAGGGGTTGGACTATAGTTCCAATCATCCCCAGGCAGTGCAGCCATTTGGAAGGCTGAGGCAGCGGGATGCCAAGATCCTCATCACCAGCTAGGATTCAGTTGAATTCGTCATTTCTTATTGTTTCATGCCTGACCCCTTGAGGATTTTATGCTGATTGCTTCACACCTGATGATTTATCCTTTGATTGTGATGGGTTTAATTGTTGTTCAACTTGGTTTTTTTTTAAAGGAACATCGGTTATTAGCTCGTTTGTTTTAAAAAGCAGGATCTAAAATATTTCAAACAAACAAACAGGAGTTGGAGTTTTCTGCTTGCAGATCTGTTGAGCATGAACAAGACAGAGCTTGGTTTTCGTAGCTGTCAACTCAGCAATCTTCAAACTGGAACTGAACCGAATCACATGGGACTGGAGACTCTAAAGTTAAATTCCAGAGCTGAAGAGAGAGGAGCTGAAATCCAGGTAGTTTTCCCGTCATTCCTGTGTGAGTCAAAGGCACTAAACACCTTGGCAGGCAACCTCCCAAAAGGAAGCCTGTCATTTTGTGTTCTCTCTCTCTTTCTCTCTCTCTCCTATGTAAATGGACTAAAAATGCAGTCCTTCTCCACTGGGAGAGGAACTGGCTCTTGATCCATCCTTTCAACCCATGTTGGCAGTGTTGAAGCTTTCCCTTTCGCTGCTCGTGGGGATAAGAGGGTAGTTAGCAGAAGAAGACGGCATATGCCCCCTTCCTCAGCCACCCCGTCCAACCCCAGGAATAGAGAAATGATGGGCATCCCAGTAACAGAGCTCAGGCTACTCTCATTTCGTTGTGGTATTGATGTAACATCAGGGAGTGGGGCATCAGGACTGGACATTTTAATAGAATTCTTTTTGAGTATTTATTTATTGCTTGTCTGTTGCATTTTTTTTTTCATTGAGTTGTATTGATATATATCTATATATCTATATATATCTTGCACACTGCTTTAAGAGGGTTTATCTTTTAAAGGCAGCCTAAAAATCATTTTAAATAAATATATAAAATAAATAAACTCCAGGGCAGGGAAATCTATCCTGTTTTATGCTTTGCTTGTTTGTGTACGGAAAAGAAAAGTAGGCATATTCATATTTTTTAGGCTAAGCATCATCTGTCAGCTCTCTCACTTATGCCGTTGGCCAAGACCTATTCTGATGTCATGGAATGTTCACAAAGAGTCCAATAAGAAACAATTTTGGAAATCAGTGGAGGCTGGTGTCTCTGGTTTATGTAGGGCTGTGAATCCAATCTGGGTTTCAGTCAGAGTCAGCCAGGACTCCAGAGAAGCTATCCAAGGTTCTGAGCTCTATCCCCAAAATAGGATCAGTTCCTTGGATAATTCCTTTGGGGCTGGTTCTGGTTCTGACTGAAACCCAGAATGGATGATCAGAATGGATGATCAGAATGGACGATCAGGGGTATGGAAACAAAGCCCTATGAAGAGAGACAGAAAGAACTGGGCATGTTTAGCCTGGAGAAGAGAAGATTGAGGGGAGACAGGATAGCACTCTTCAAGGATTTGAAAGGTTGTCACACAGAGGAGGGCCAGGATCTCTTCTCGATCCTCCCAGAGTGCAGGACACGGAATAACGGGCTCAAGTTAAAGGAAGCCAGATTCCAGCTGGACATCAGGAGAAACTTCCTGACCGTTAGAGCAGTACGACAATGGAATCAGTTACCTAGGGAGGTTGTGGGCTCTCCAACACTAGAGGCCTTCAAGAGGCAGCTGGACAGCCATCTGTCAGGGCTGCTTTAGGGTGGATTCCTGCATTGAGCAGGGGGTTGGACTCGATGGCCTTGTAGGCCCCTTCCAACTCTGCTATTCTATGATTCGCCGCATACTGCCAGCAGAAACAGGCAGCCAGTGAGAGTCTGACGAATGGCGCGTGGCATGTGCCATGCACAGGAGTGCTTTCTGACATCCCTGAAGGCTAACCTGCAAGGCATCTCCAACAGAGCTCAGCAGAGATGTCTTTGCAGAATGTGTTTGTTCAAACGTGGGTGGCAGCGGTGGTTTTCCTTCACCTTCCTTTCTCCCCTCTTTGTGATGTATCCCCTTCTCTTTTTGTAAACCAAGAAGAGAGACATCGCTGCCCCTGGTAATAAGCACACTGCCTATGAGTAACCCACCAACTAGCCAGATCCCTGGTGCAACTCTTCCAGTTGACTGTAGTGCTTTAATTGCTTTCCTCTGTGTTTGTTGAAAATGCATTTCTCTAAGTAAAAAATTGCATACTAAAGAGGAGATTTCTGGGTTGTCCCATTTATCCCCAGTGTTCTTTTTTACTTCTATGATCTGAAAGAATCTACTCACTTACATGCAGAAAAGGTGAGTTTTTAAAGAGATACTGGGAAGGCTGGCCAACTTGGGCCTGCATAGTCTTGGCTTTATATTTGATTCCTCGCTCTCCTTTATTCCTCATATCGAGGCAGTAGCTAAATCCTGTCGTTTTTTCCTGTATAATATTGCCAGGATTCGATCATTTTTGTCTGTCTCTTCTGCCAAGACTCTCGTTCACGCACTGGTTATCTCTCGGTTGGACTACTGCAACATTCTTCTCTCGGGCCTTCCCTCGTCTCACATCAGTCCGCTGGTCTCTGTCCACCACTCTGCCGCTAAGATCATCTTCTTGGCTCGCCGCTCTGACCATGTCACTCCACTTTTGAAATCTCTTCATTGGCTCCCAATTCACTCCAGAATCCAATATAAACTTCTCCTGCTGACCTTCAAAGCTTTTCACGGTCTAGCTCCTGCCTATCTCTCCTCTCTCATCTCACACTATCGCCCCGCTCGTGCTCTCCGCTCCTCTGATGCCATGCTTCTCGCCTGCCCAGGGGCCTCTACTTCCCTTACTCAGCTTCGTCCTTTTTCTTCTGCTGCCCCTTACGCCTGGAACGCTCTTCCAGAACACTTGAGAACTACAAACTCAATCACAGCTTTTAAAACTCAGCTAAAAACTTTTCTTTTCCCTATAGCTTTTAAATGTTGAGTTTGTTCTGACTCTATACTGTTAGCCTCACCCTACCCGGTGCCTGTTTACACTTCCCTGTGCCTGTTTGCATTCTCTTTCCCTCCTTATTGTTTACTACAACTTTATTAGATTGTAAGCCTATGCGGCAGGGTCTTGCTATTTACTGTGTAATCTGTACAGCACCATGTACATTGATGGTGCTATATAAATAAATAAATAAATATAATAATAATAATAATGCATATTTATTTATTTATTTTTATTCCATAAATTTCTATATCACTTTCTATATCACTTTACAGAAAGGATAATCTATCTCTATCTATCTATCTATCTATCTATCTATCTATATCTATCTATCTCTATCTATTGAGATAGATAGATAGATATCTATCTCAATAAAAGCATAGTAACTGATCAACTATAACCATACTGGTTGGGTGACCTTTCAGAGAAAGCCTGCATGGGCAGACACCTAAAGAACAAGTTTTGGATGAATTTTCTGGTTGGAGAAGTCCTTTGCAAAATTTGGAGATGTCCGGATTTCGAAGGATGACTGGTTTTCAGTTTGCATGGTGGTTCACTAAGGCAAAAGTTGGTAGATTCACATTAAAATGTGAACTGAATGATTCCTCCTTATCCCTAGTTCCCAGATAATGAATTTATTTGATTGACTGATGTTTTTAAAAATGCACTCCTCCTTTCCTGATAAAGTATAAGGCCACCTCATAGAATCATAGAATCATTGAAGCCCAACCCCCTGCTCAATGCAGGAATCCACCTCAAAGCATCCCTGACAGATGGCTGTCCAGCTGCCTCTTGAAGGCCTCTAGTGTGGGAGAGCCCACCACCTCCCTAGTTCATTGGTTCCATTGTCGTACTGCTCTAACAGTCAGGAAGCTTTTCCTGATGTCCAGCTGGAATCTGGCTTCCTGTAACTTGAGCCCGTTATTCCGTGTCCTGCACTCTGGGAGGATCGAGAAGAGATCCTGGCTCTCTGCTGTGTGACAACCTTTCAAGTCTTTGAAGAGTGCTATCATGTCTCCCCTCAATCTTCTCTTCTCCAGGCTAAACATGCCCAGTTCGTTCAGTCTCTCCTCATAGGGCTTTGTTTCCAGACCCCTGAACATCCACGCTGCCCTCCTCTGAACACACTCCAGCTTGTCTGTGTCCTTTTTGAATTGTGGAGCCCAGAACTGGGCTCTAACTGAGGCCTAACCAGGGCCGAATAGAGGGGATCCAGTCCTTTACATGATTTGGAAACTATACTTCTATTAATGCAGCCGAAAATAGCATTTGTTTTTGGTTTTTTGCAGCCACTTCGTATAGGACTTGATCAGAAGGGTTCCACATAAACACTTTACACTCCCTTTTGTCATATTTATAGCATATGCCATTAATTTAAAGGTGTGTCTGAGAAAAGAACACAAATACAAAGTAGCTAAAATACAACAGTATGCTTCCTCCATTCCTTTTTACAGCAGACATTCCTTTCTACTTCCTTCCATCTATTTGCTTCATCAGCCACCAGAGGGAGCCCACAGGATCACCAAAAACTCTGAGATAAACACTCAAGATTTCACCCAAAAAAATTAGATATGCCTCCCCTCCCCTCTCCAGCAGCGGCCAGAGGGCAATGGATTATTCCTCAGGTCATTCTGTGCTCTGTATCCCAGTAAATTCTGATATAGAGATGGAAAAAGAAGTTTTATTTCCCATTTAATGGAATTCACATGCAGGATTACTTTTTCGCTCGGTTGTGGTTGAGATTTTTGCTAGCTTGTTATATGAGCAATAAAAGGCTAGGAATGGGTGTTCCCTCAACATTTTTACACAGCAATATGGGCACACCTACGCTAGAGATGGACGGATCTATGGATTTTGTGTGCATTTTTCCTAAGATGCACATTTTTTGCAAGCCGTTTTCCCTTTTATAATGATTTTTTAAAACATGGTTTTCACTATGTACTTTTGTGTGCATTTACCCCCTAATATGCACTTTGTGTATTTTGTTGTTGTTGTTCAGACAATTGCATCATAGCAACCAGAGAAGTGTGAATACCATAGGAGAACTACATCCTAGTTTGCATATCAACTAAGGAATTACAAATCTCTTACACTTGTATCGAGGCACAAACTGAATGAAACTCTCCCCATCCCTAACATCCAGAAATGTACCTAACCCTCAATACATATTTATTCCTAGGTCCAGATGGCAGACCTATATCTGAGTTGTACTAATTCATTCTCCAGGTATGGAATCACACGACCCAATGCTCCTTTTAAATTAGCAAATATTCCTGGGTTGTTCAGCTCCCTGAATAATATTAATCCACTTCCCTCCACTCATCACTGATGCTGATCCTCACTGATCTCTCTTTAGGAGTAGCATCCCCAAGGAGTGGAGGGGAACAGCTCTTCATGGACGTGCGATTTTCTGAATGTCCAAGATTATACTTTAAAAACTAAAATAAAAGTATCATGTTTATGTTTTTAAAAGCTAAATATATGTTTTTCACAGAGTTTTACTGGAGGGATTGTTTCCCCAAGACAGAAACAGCTCTAATGAGGGTATTACCTGATATGGGTGAGTGAGTGTTCTCACGCTACTGTAGAAATGAGTATCTGGTGTCTTTAACTATGAAGTGGGTTAGAACTAATGTTGATAATTTTGTATTGAATCTCTTATCTTTATAGCGTTGAGTCCGAAGAAGCTGGGACAGCGTAAACAGGAAGTTTAATTGCAAATTCCTGTCATTCAATGTATTGACAACGCAGACAAGAATAGAAAAAGAGAAGAAACCCTATTTCTGTACTTATATTATTGATGGTACTGTCTCAGGTGTTAAATGTTATGTAAGTCTGTAATATTGTTGGACTGTATTAGATTTGTATTCTTGCATATATGATATATATGATTGGTTGTTATAGTACCCAACATTATTATGGTCAACCACTTTGAGACACATCAGTTGGTTTTATAAATTGTAAATAAATGGATTATTTGATAATTATCACCTTTTATTGGTGTTTGGAGTAGTTGTGTGCCTTTTTGGCACTTTATATAGTAATGCTGGAATGTGTAGCCATTTCAGAGATCTTGGGCGATTGCCCACATGGCCGTGAGCCATGAGATCTCTGAAATGACTACACCTCCCAGCATGCCTTTGGCATTCCCCAGGTGGCCCTGTCCTCTGATAGGCGCTTCCTTGACAGTTGCTGGGAGTTGTAGGTGTCAGCGTAGGATTTGTTTTAAATTGTTTAAAAATATTTAAACCACCAAAAAAATAATGGTTTGGGGGATTTTTTGGGTACATTGTACAGGAAGACCTATCAGCGTCCCAAATTTAAATTTGTAGCTCATCTAGAAGTGGGTACACATTTCCAGACATACAAATCCATACACATATGTTCAGCTTTATAGATAGATATAGATAGATAGATAGATAGATAGATACTCAGCTAAAAACTTTTCTTTTCCCTATAGCTTTTAAATATTGAGTTTGTTCTGACCCTATACTGTCAGCTTCACCCTACCCGGTGCCTTTTTGCACTTCCCTGTGCCTGTTTGCATTCTCTTTCCCTCCTTATTGTTTACTACAACTTTATTAGATTGTAAGCCTATGCGGCAGGGTCTTGCTATTTACTGTGTAATCTATACAGCACCATGTACATTGATGGTGCTATATAAATAAATAAATAAATAAATAAATAATAATAATAATAATAATAAGATAGATAGATAGATATCCCTTCATGAAGAAAAACTAAAGGAGAATGGTTGTTGCTGGAGGAGGGCTAAAGCAGCCAACACTAGTTTTTTACCCTATTCATAGGTGGCCATTCTGTTCCAGGAATCACATTTTGACCCTCCACCAATGGTTTGGGGAGAAAAAGGTTACATTGGTGGTGCTGGTGGGTTCTAATGTGCTTTCCCTCTATTATTTTGTTTTTTAGTGTATTTCCCCCCCAGGCTGCTGATATCACTGGTGAAACTCTGGCCATGGCTAGACCAGACCTGTATCCCGGGATTGTCCCAGGATCGTCCCTGTGCAACCAAACGACACACAGGGGATCCCG
Organism: Elgaria multicarinata webbii; assembly: GCF_023053635.1. NCBI lineage: Eukaryota > Metazoa > Chordata > Lepidosauria > Squamata > Anguidae > Elgaria > Elgaria multicarinata. The sequence goes on along the minus strand of NC_086176.1, from coordinate 116,567,003 downwards.
GGAACAGGCAGGGACGACCCCTCCATTTGCTTGGGATAATCCTTAGGTCTAGCTAAGGCCTCTGACTGAAGTTCTGACCCCACTCAGGGAAGGAAAACATTTTGTTTAACAAAAGAACAGGGACAGTGTGTGAGGGGGAGTGAAGAAGTACTTTCACATACAAATGCAAGCCCTCCCGACTCTCACCTTTCATTTTGCTTTGTTTCTGTTTTGTTTTTGGCCCAAATGCCTCCCCCAAATTTCTGCGAGCACCAAAAGTTGAAGGAATGGAAAGGAGCCCTAGTTGAGGCCTAGCCATCTTCCGAATATACTTCTTTTCCATATGTACAAATTATTTAGTTCTGTGAGATCCCACTTACAGACTGCCATGAGACCTAGGCCATAGCTAGACCTAAGGTTTATCCCTGGTTCATCCAGGGGTCAAACCTGTTCATCTAGATGACACACAAGGGATCCAGTGCTCAGGCAGGGATGAACCCGGGATGATCCCAGGAGAAACCTTAGGTTTAGCTGTGGCCCATGACAGAATGGAGGCTGGCAGCTTCAATGGTAGTGGGGAAGTGAATCTGCCCTGGGTTTCGGTCAGAACCAGTCAGCTTGGATCGCTCCTTTGGCGTTCTGACTGAGCAGATTCACCACCTCACTAATGTCCGAGTCACTAGCCTCCACTGGAACAAGATGTCATTCTGTCCTTGCGGAAAGGAAAATAGGTGAATGGAGAAAAGAATCGGCTTCTCTTTAAAGGCAGAAGTGTCATTTCAGATCTCTCCGGTGCTGCATTTCTTTGTGTGTGTGAGGGAGAGATGGGACATGATTCACAGACAGGTGCAGAGGTCTACGTTTTGAGATATTCAAGATTACAAAACCAGGATTGCGTTTCAAAAGCGTTTGTTGTGATTTCTTTCTTCCTTTCTTTCCACTTTATAATAAATCAGGTGAATCAGATAACGTAATAGTCATGGGAGATCTCTCTGGATAACTTTGGGATCAGCCCTAGTGAGCTTGTCTTAAAGAAATAAATGGTGTATGCCTTCATTGAGGAAGGAATGAGTCACTGTTTGCATCTTGGAAAGGAAGGAGAACAGCCCTGCTTCACCACCAGAAGAAGAATTATTGCCCACTGTTTATCTGGTGCAAAACCATCCCACATAAAGTATCTGCATAACTGCTGCTTCAAAACAGCCAAGCCTATTCAAACCAACCAAGGCACACATACAAACACACGCACAACTTTTATCTCTCTCTTTCTCTCCCCCCACCCCACCCCATCGCTTACCCATGCACACATAGCTGGCAAGAGCTGTGACAGTTGCCAGCTGTTGTTCATGGGAAGTTATACACTGTATGCACCAGTTTTATACAATTTTAATATCCACAACAAATTGCATCCCATCTCCTTTAGGGACTGAACTTTTAAAATTCAATTTCATATCCATATAATTAGTTAAGAAAAGGGATGGAGAACAAGAAAGAACTCTAATTTCATTTCTCGTCACCAGATCAAAATGTCGAGAACCTGATGCAGGCATCACACTGACACAAACCATCCAAGACATCCTAACCTATCACAACAGACGATGTTTGATGAGATGCAAGAAAGCCCTACGGATGCCACCTTGGCCCTGTGGATGGAAGAGGGGTGCAACACAACACATATGCTATGCTGGGACATGGGAGAGGGCCTTCTCTGTGGTGGCACCCCGGCTGTGGAATGCCCCACCCTTGGAGGCCCGACTGGCGCCAACGCTGACTCTAGTCCGGTATTGTTGTTTTTATGCTTTTGATGGTTTTAAATTTTTGAATATTTATTTTAATAGTCATTGTTTTTAACTTTTGTAAATCGCTCAGAGAGCTTTGGCTATGGGGCAGTATATAAATGAAATAAATAAATAAATAAATAAATAAATAAATAAATAACCCAATCTGTGGTCAAAGCCCTTACATTTTCAAGCCTGCAATGTGATTTGCAGATGCAAAATAAAATAAACACTGCACTCAACAGCATGTGTACATTTTAAAAAAAATGTGCGTGAAAAATGTACTTTTGAAAAATAGGTGCATATACACTTCAATCAATGGGAGAAGAATGTACACACTTCAAAGATGCATACGATGGATGAGACCGTTTGGAAAGACTGAACACAAAATGATGCATGGATTTTCAAGTGAGAAGAAAAAGGTTTGCAATGTAGTACGGATTCGAATTGAAACAAGCTTCAAGATGGAATGTGGAGAACTTCAGTGAGCCCAGTTTCGCTGATTCACACATCCCTAAATTTGATGTATGTAGAACTGTTAGTGGATAGGTTCTGTATGTGAAATCAGGCAGGGACCATGATCATGCAAGGTCCCGGACTGCTTTATTTATTTATTTATTTATTTATTTCATATTTATACTGCCCAACAGCCTAAGCTCTCTGGGCAGTGTACAACTAAAACCATAAAATCTAGATTAAAACTTTTAAATCACGTAAAACCAGAATAAGTTACAGTCCAGGGAAGGCTTGTTTAAAAAGATATGTTTTTAGGAGGTGTTTAAAAGTTATTACATTTTCTGCCTCCTGAACTACACAAGGGAGGGTTTTCCAGAGGGTGGGTGCCACTACAGAGAAGGCCCCACCATTGAGGTTCTTCATGGCGACATTCTCTTCATGATGGGGTGAGGTATAACTCCCCCATACACACACAGAAAGTTCTAGAGTCCCATTCCAAGTTCCCACATACCACTCAGATATTGGAGACAGGTCAGGAGATGTTCACCTGCACCCATCTCCATGTTTACACTGAAGAAATTGTGAAGGTGGAAACAGCATTACAGCCACTCTGATGCGCACCGTTGTGTTCTTCTGTTCAGTGGTGAGGTAAAGCAACAGAAGAGCAGGGAGAAGAGTTTTCCAGTAGTCAAAGTGAGAGACAAGGACGGCATGAGTTGCACAAGGACAGCCTAGTGAAAACGAGTGCATTTGGGGGGAAAATGTGCATGAAAAACTCATACTGTTGAAAAAAGGCACACAAACATGGGAGAATAATGGGAGAAAATGTGTACCGTTCAAAAATATGCACAATGAATATGTATATTTGGGGGGGGGGGATTGTACAGAAATACACACAAATTCTCATGCGGAGAGAAAAAAGCTAAGCTCAGTATTCAATACGAACACGAACCAGGATGCGCTTCAAAGTGGAATGTGGAGAATTTTACAAGTTCAATTTTTGCGAATTTGCAAATCCTCAATAACCATGTATCATGTGCACAGGAGATTATTTTATTTGAAATTAAAGAACCATAAAAGGGAGAACAGGTGCCTTGAAATTGCCCATTAATAGGTAGCATCTAAACAGTAGCAGACATACAGGTCACACAGGTCACATCTTCCTTGCAATGGAGAAATGCATTCTATTTCTATTTAATTGTAAAGTCTCCCCGGAAGACTGCAACTTGACAGGCAGCTGGGCACTCAATGAAATAAATAATTGTTATTATTTCTAATGTTGCATCTCTATATGCAAATTAACATATGCAAATCCTTTGCAAATCTGTGCCCTCTGTTGCCCCCCCTTTTGGGGTTAATGCATCAAAAGCCACTCCAGTTTTCACCAAGGATGCAGAGAGGAAGGGACATACACCTGCCATGCAGAAAAGGTTGAAGCAGCACGATTTCATGATGGATCGAATATAGGTAGAGGGGAATCAAAGGCAAAGCTGAGGCCAAAAAAAACCCAACCCCATTTTGCTCCTTGCAAATGGGCTGGCAAACATCAGGAGGGCCGTTTCAACTCAGCCTTGGATTGTGTTTGTGTATCTGAGAAGCCCCATCCTAAAACAATATCAGGGCATAACTAAACATCTCCCACACTAGAGGCCTTCAAGAGGCAGCTGGGCAACCATCTGTCAGGGATCCTTTAGGGTGGATTCCTGCATTGAGCAGGGGGTTGGACTCGATGGCCTTGTAGGTCCCTTCCAACTCGACTATTCTATGATTCTATGATAAACCAGCCGATATCCCGCGGATCACCCTGGGATCACCCCTGTGCATCCACATGACGCATAGGGCATCCCGTGAGCAGGGAAGGATGATCCCTCCCTTGCTCGGGAATATTGGCAGGCCCTTTCCCCCTGTGGAACATGTGGCCGGGCATTGTGGGTTGTCCTGGCTCCTCGTGAGTAACCGCGAGGAGCCGGGACCAGGGGTGGGGTGGGGGGAGCGCGATTTTAAAAAAACAACAATGTACAATTTCAAGGAGCGCTCATGTGCTCCCGTTCCTTTAAGAAAAATAAATTCAAAATGGTTGCCGCAATGTCGCACGCCACATGTAGTCGAGGGCGATAGTCTTGCAGTCATAAAATCGCGAGTTCGTCGCCATACAACCCCCTCGTCTAGCCATGGCCTTAATTAACTGTGATTTGGCTCCCTCCATCTTTATTATTCTCTGTAAGATATGTTTAAAGGAATGGCATTCTCCCCACCCACCCCCAGCCACTCCAAAGCCTCATTTAATCCCTCTTTTGCTGCTGTGAAACCAAGCTCATACCAGGCAGGCATCCTGGCGAAATACTCATATTAGGATTTCACAAGTACCTGATGAATCCAAGATGATTCGAGTCACTGTTGCAATAATAACCTGCCACTACTTATAAAGTCCCTTTCCGTTTAAGCTCTCTTTCCTTCCCCCCTCCTTTCCCTCCTCTGTTCCTCCTTTCTGCCTCATCAGATATCTAAAGGAAATATCATTTCTGTGATGTGCCCTCCTTTGCTACTTGTCTGAATAAAAGTAACCAGCCTACTCCGTGGTTGTTTTGTTTAGTCGCCGAGCTGAACAAATTAGATTAGCGCAACACGTTCGATGGAGGTGGCAAAGGGGGTGGGGTGGGGGTCAAGCAGAAGGATGTTTGGGAGCTGTTCTTGTCACGGTGATCAACCCTGCCTCAGCACCGGTGTCCATCCCACCACCAGGAAGCTGCGAGGGGAGTCTTCACCCTGACCTCCTTCCCGTGCTGTCAGAAGAAGTGAAGCCAACTGAGTTAGGAGGGATGAAGTTACAGGGCAGCCTCCAAGAGCAGGCCAAAAGAAGCTCCCTTCAGTTGTGTTCACACAGAGACAAAGACAAACGGAACTTTCTTTGGGTTATTCAAGACGACTTGCTTCACTTTTGTATGGTTAAGGACGATTGAGTTTGTATGTAAAATATGTGACGGAGAAAGCAGTGAAGAATTTTGGAAGTCAGAAGAGGACCTTGTTGGGCCTGGAGGCAGAGTCCATAGTGATCTTCCTCAGGGTGGCAGCTTCCAGATGTGTTAGGTGGCAACATCCATCATGTCCAGTTGCCACCCAATACATCTGGGGAAGGGGCTCAGCTTGGGGGAAGCTGCCCAATAGCAAAAACAATATTTGCCAATGTGGAGTTGCTTGGCCATTCTGATACTTGTTGGTCGGACCAGTAAAAATAAAGGAATGTCTAGTTCTTTACTCTTTTTTTTGTTCTAAGACACAGGGCTAGCATCAAGGGTAGGCTTGGTTGGGCACATGCTGATGGCCCAGACCTTAATATGGGCCTCATGACAAAAGCCCCCTGCCGTTGTTCCTCCTTTTCACCTTTTCAGGCTGCTTGTTCACATACCTCTTGCTTTGGCCAAGACAACAGAAGTGGTGAGAAGGAGGTCCAGTAGATGACATTGACCCCTTGCTTATTGGCTCTCAGCCTCCAGGAAGTGATAGCAATGATGACAAAGAGGATGAGGAGCAAGAGCAGCCAGTGGTCATGGCCATGAGAAGGTAGACTCATGTGGGAGGGGGACCATTGAGTCTCTTGCCCAAGGCCACTCAAAAACCTGGAGTTGGCCCCACAAGAATAATCATGTTTAACTAAGTATATAAGCTGATTCCAACATTCTCTCCTCTGAACCTCTTTTAAGTGAGAAAGTGGGGCAGGCACAGAAGCCATTCAGGGACAAGGATCTGCACAGATGCATGGGAAGTGTGGGTCATACCGAGTCTGACAGCCGGCCAATTGTACTTGTGGGAGGGAAAATGTGTCCCAATGCTTCCCTCGCTAGTGCATTCAGCAACTCTGGGCCTTGCTAGACCTAAATGAGAATCCAGGGGAGAGAAGGGGAGACCTCACGTTCTGAATAACGCGAAGTCTCACCCTTATTTAGATACGAGCCACGACGAGCTCTGGAGGAGAGCCGTCACGGCCGCCATTTTTTATTTTTAAAGCAGCGGCGGCAGCGTAGGAGCCAGGAAAGGTAAGTAGTTTTTTTTGTTTTGTTTTTGTAATTCTCCTTCCCCCCCCCATCTGCAATCTCACCCCCGGCCCCGTTCTCCTTCCCCCGCACACGATGTCCGATCCCCCACCCGATGTCCCCCCGCCTGCAATTCCCCCCAATGTCCCCTGAGCCACAATTCCCCCCGATCTCCCTGGCCTCCATTTCCTGCCCCCTCCATGTCCCCACCGTAGCCCTGATGACTGCAGTGCTCCTGTGGAGCACTGCAGCCCATCCACCGCTTTTCCTGGCTACTCAGTAGCCGGGAAAAGCAGCGGACCTGGCTACATGCCCGCGGTCCCGGCCTCAGCCCGACCTGAGGTCGGGACTGCGGGAAGAACCACGCTACAAGCAGTTCCCGTTAGCGCGTTGCCAGGGCGGCTCGAGGCCTGGCTGAGGCCGGGATCCCCTGTGTGTCATCTGGATGCACATGGACGACCACGGGCCTCGCACCGCACTAACCCCTGGTCTAGGAAGGCCCTGTCTTAAAACCCATGTTTTAGGGGGATGGAATCCACTTTTGAAAGAAATCCCTGAAGAAATCTTAACTTTATTTGTGATACAGCTGGTGGGACTTAGTTTGAGAGACCCGGGGGTGGGGGGAACTCTGTTATCAAGACAATAAAGCACTCTTTCCCCATCCTAGATGCCAGAAAGGCTTGTTTCTATATTTTAAACATCAGATGTTGGTTCCCCCCCCCTTTTTCTCCATTTTCAAAGCTGTTGTGAAGTGTCCCCCCTGCAGACTCCTTTGCTCTCCTTGCCTTTCATTTCCTATCATGAGGACAACACTCTGCTTCTGCCTTTATTTGCGAGCCAAGCACACCGGGAGGCCTGCTGAGAGTCCTTGCCCAGTCCTTCCACGCACCCGTTCTTCAGGAAGAATTGAAGCTGGCAAGGACTGCCCATCTGGCACAACAGTCCCACTCCAACGCAATCCAGCCTGGGATTCTGCAACGCTTTAGTCTGATTAGAAATGGAAAGAATAAACAACAACTCTGTACTTCCCTTCTCCTCAACAGGGGACCCACTAAACCCTATTTCAGGCTAGCCGTGGATGGCATCTCCGTGTTGGGAGCTTCTGGGCTCCCACTGGGCACATGACCTGACCAAACTCATGCGGCCGTTCTGTTTGCCATCACTGGCATCAGGGTGTGGAGACTGTCCTTGCCATTATGATGTGCATGAATGTAGAGGCTCGTTTTCCACTCTTGCCAACTGCAGCCGCTACCTGTCCCTGGGTGCTCCAGTTCTCTAAAAGGCTCTTCAGCATGGGTGCTGATGGACAATGGCTCCAGAAGTCCATTCAACTGAAGAGAATCTCAGGATCTCTGAATACCTGCGGTGCGCCATTGCCACTATACTGTGCATTGCCTACGGATTCTCAGTGGCTACTAATTCTTCAGTCCTGCCATTTGCTTTTCTGCTTAACATCATCATCATCATCATCATCATCATCATCATCATCATCATCATCGTTTTATTTATTTGTATCACACTTTTTGCCCAATGCTGGGCCTCTTTAAAACACACAATACACCAAGTCGCACAATACGCATGAGCAAACCATGATTTAACACCGAGCAGTCAATCAACAGACCACCACACCAAACACAGTTTCCAGACGGGTGTTCTTTGGTTTGTTTGCGCTTTCTTTTACAATACACATGTTTGCAAACAGGCATTTGTCACATACGTCCTTAGCATTTCTAGGTGAACCTCTCAAAAGCATAGGGAAAGGTCCTGTGGATGGCATCCTACACAGTGAAATGTGTTTCCCTGGACCAGGGCATGCTGTCCTAACCCCAGTGTGGTCCTAACCCCTTCCTGTCAAATGAGTGCACCTCTAGTTGGATAATTTGAAAGGGTGTGCGTCTAATTACGAGGGAAGCTTTGCTGAATTAATCAATTTAATGTCCCTTCTGATGGTCCTTGAAGCAACTCAATGCTGATCATCAGGATGGCTTGATAATCCCCCGCTAATCAATGGCCGTGGAGAGATGGAAAAAGCCTTTCGCTAGTGCTGCATAATGCACACTGGGGAGGAATTAAGCTGGCTCCCTGTTATTGTTGTTAAGTGAATTCAGTCCCGGTGGAAGTACCAGTCACGTGGATCCTTCACTGAGGTCCGTCTCACTTTGAATCAGCAAACATCATCTGCCTTCAGTAAGTCTACCTGAAAGTGCCTGACGTTGCTGGATCACCCTGAGGAAGGGCTCAAGGGTCCGAAATGCATCAGGTTTTTTAAATCATAAATAACATCCTTCATTCTACCCCTTTGCCTAGGACTTTTAAAGCCCCCAAATTATTCTCTGGCATGAATCAAAATCCAACTGAAAGAAAAAAAATATGGATTTTATCCTCCTGCCACCACTGCCAGGCCTCTCTGGCCTTTGCTAGACCTACCGCATATTCCAGGGTGGAGGAGGGGTGATCTCGCGTTGTGAATAACATGAGATCCCGCTCTCGTTTACACATCAGGCGAGGTGACCTTAACAAGAGAGCTGTTGTGCCTGCCATTTTTTTTTAACTTTTAAAGGGCCGGCTGCACCTGTGTGCAGCTCCCAGCTCAGCGCAAGTAATTGTGCGGAGCCGGGAAAAGCCGTGGAAATGGGCCACATGTTCGCGGTGAGACCGCGGGAAAAAGCGGGGACAACGGGGTAGGCTATATCCTGGGGCCAGAGAGGGTTGATACCTGCCTGAGCCCGGGATCCCCTGTGCATCATCTGGACGCACAGGGATAATCCTGGGTATCACCCCGGGATACAGCCTGGTCTCGCAAAGGCCTCTGTCTCCAAAAGTCCTCTCTGTTACCCTTCAATACCTTTTCCCTACTTTCATTTCATTTCTTTTAAAATATGTCCATGCTGCCTGTCGTTCAGGCAGTGTACAATAAGAATATATAAATACACACTAAAGTAAATCAATCAGGTGTAAAATAGCGTGAGCAAGTGTCATGAATCAATAAATGCCAAGGCAAGTAAACAAGTTTTTAATATGTGCCTAAACTGCAACATATGATGATGATGATGATGATAATCTCTCTTTTCTCTCTTATAGCAGTTTTTTCTAGATGGACATGACAGGTCATGCTGTCTTTTCCTTACTATTGAAGATGTTTTGAGTATGACTGCTTTCTGGATGTCGGTGTGGATGTATTTTGGTAGGCCCAGTTTCTGAACGTTTCCTGTATCGTTTCCTGGTAGATGCTGGTGACCGATGTGGAGGAAGGGTAAAGTTTAAAGACAAAGAAGTAAAAGGAAAGAGGAAAGAGCAGGGTCCTGGGTGTTGCCCGTCAAGAAGTAGCAGCACCTGGGCAGCAGATTCAGCAGGCCCACAACTTCAACGCTAGGCTGAGATGTATTGTATGTCTATTTAAATTATAGCAATTATTTCTAAATGTACATATAGATAATTATTAGATTATTTATTCCATTTGTATACCGCCCCATAGCCAAAGCTCTCTGGGCAGTTTACATAATATTAAGACACTTAAAAACAATATACAAAAATTAAAAAACCACAGAAACATGCAATATACACATACATTTAAAACCACATATTGGCATACGATCTCTGTCCTCTTTTTCCTCTTTTGGGGTAATATATAGATGGTCACCCTATAGAATTCAAACCAAAAGGAAGGCAGTAGTTGAGTAATTAATGTATACAGAGTGCACAAGGCACACAACTACAAGATCATAGAATCATAGAATCACAGAATCACAGGATCACAGGATCATAGAATAGCAGAGTTGGAAGGGGCCGACAAGGCCATCGAGTCCAACCCCCTGCTCAATGCAGGAATCCACCCTAAAGCATCCCTGACAGATGGTTGTCCAGCTGCCTCTTGAATGACTCTAGTGTGGGAGAGCCCACCACCTCCCTAGGTAACTGATTCCATTGTCGTACTGCTCTAACAGTCAGGACGTTTTTCCTGATGTCCAGCTGGAACCTGGCTTCCTTTAACTTGAGCCCGTTATTCCGCGTCCTGCACTCTGGGAGGATCGAGAAGAGATCCTGGCCCTCCTCTGTGTGACAACCTTTGAAGTATTTGAAGAGTGCTATCATGTCGCCCCTCAATCTTCTCTTCAAAGATGAACAGTGATAATAACACTTCTTTATTCACAAATACAATGGTTATAACTGATGCACCATGTACATTGATGGTGCTATATAAATAAATAATAATAATAATAATAATAATAATAATAATAATAATAATGATGCATCACCTGAATGGCAAAATAACACAGTCATCAATAGCAAACTGCTGGTCGCCTACCAAACTGTACATGCAAATAATTCCTAGGACAATAATCTTCACCTTTTTATAATGAGTAATATCTAATGCATAATATAGGCCTTAGCTAGACCAGGCTATATCCCGAGGCGAACCCCGGGATCATCCCTGTGCATCCACATGACGCACAGGGGATCCCGGGATCAGGAAGGGATCATCCCTTCCTTGCCGTGGGTTACAGCCCTCCCCTTTGGGCCCACTTCTTCCGTGGTCCCGGGCTGAACTCGAGACCGTGGAACGTGTGGCTTGTTTCCACAGCTTGACCCCACTCCGTGCGATTACTGACGCAGAGCCAGGAGCTGCGCCCATTGGGGGTAGGGCGGGGGGGAATGGGGAAATTAATATAATTTGTTTAAAAAAATATTGTGGGGTTCACACCTCCAAAATGGAAACAGCCAGTATGCCTTGAACTTGGAAAGACGCAGATATCACTTTTTATCTTTGAATGTATATCTTGTAGTTGTGTGCCTCGTGCACTCTGTATACACCCTATAGAATTGTCAGGTCTCTGGCCGGCGAGATCACATTACGCCAGTCCTTTTACAACTTCATTGGCTTCTAGTCCAGGTCCAGGCCCGATTCAAAGTGCTGGCATTGACATTTAAAGCCCTAAACGGTTTGGGGCCAGGTTATTTGAAGGAATGCCTCCTCCCGTATGTACCTGCCCGGACCTTAAGATCATCTACAGGACCCCTTCTCCAAAGGAAGTGAGGCAGGTGGCTACTAGGAGGAGGGCTTTCTCCGCTGTGGCACCCCAGTTGTGGAACGAGTTCCCGAGAGCGGTCCGCCTGGCGCCTACACTGTACTGCTTTCGTTGCCAGCTGAAGACCTTTTTATTTTCTCAGTATTTTAACACTTAATTTTAACTTAAATTTAAATTTTACTGTTCTAACTCTGTATTTTAATCTTATATCAATTTTGCTGCGTGGTTTTATCCTGGTTGTGCTTTTCATACTGTATTTTGTATTTGTGTTTTTAACCTGTTGGTAGTTTTATTATGGTTTTAATTTTTGTGAACCGCCCAGAGAGCTTTGGCTATTGGGCGGTATAGAAATGTAATAAATAAATAAATAAATAAATAAATAAACAAACTTCAGGCCTCAAGAGGCAGAAAAGCAGCTTGGGAGATGATGGGAGGAGTCTGGTATGGAAGAGGCGGTAGGGCAGTAGGGATGGCCGCCCACACCCACTGCTGCCTCCTGAGCCACTCGCCGGAGCCTCTCTGGCTGCCCGACCTTGTTCAACATGCAGGCCAAGCTACCGGATGTGCCTTTTCACCCACTTTTGTTGATCGAAAGAGCCCCCGCATAATGGGTCACAAGTGAGAATGAGACAGACTATCGAATTAAATTTCAGAGAATTTCAGGGAGCGCAGGCATCCTTGGTTCTTCCAACCCCAATTCCAGCTTTCAGACAGGACTTCCCAATGGAATGCCTCTATATCAGCAGCCATAGGAAGTGCAGTGTTTTCATTTTCAATTAGTCCATACGCAATTACATCCATTGAAAAGAACCGGGTATCCCATCCCTCTTTGAGCCCTGCCTACGATTCACGTCTGTGCCACCTGGGATGGTCATCATTTCGCCTCTTGCCAAGGCCACCTCTCCAAGACCACCTGCCTTTTCTATTGATGAATTCAAAACCAGAAACCTGGACTTACAACTTGCATCCATGACTGCTATCTCCATGTCATAAGTGCATTCTGTTGTCCTAGGCAATGAAATACTGCAATTCCTAAGAGGAGACAGCCCTGACATGACGCTCTATTTTTCAGAAGGCCGGTGCTTAACTCATCCGCCAGCATGAATTACGCCACATATTTGTTGGCTAGGACTAAATTGATTCATAATGATTTGTACCTCTTGCCTGTCCAGTAGCTTTTTATTAGACACCACAGATGTCTTCATACGCAAAGTGTTTGGCTTTGGCATCTCCTCTAACCAACTTCTCTCTTGACCCAGCGTGAGCGAAGAAGACAGTTGCCCAACGAAAGCTCGCATTGCTTCTGAATTTGTTGGCTCCTTTGCAGGGGAAGGGTATGAGGAATTGTAAAGGTTGCTAAAGAGTTTTGTTAACAATTGCAAACATTCTTCTGTTGCAGTGGTATGGGTGGGGGTGGGGGCAGCGATATTATGAATAAAGGTTGTAGGACAACCGTGCTGTAGGTAATGTGTGAAATGGCCTTACTGGGGGGAATACATGGAGCTTTGGCCTTTTCCCACAAAACTATCTATATAGATATAAGAACATAAGAAGTGTCATGTCGGATCAGACCAAGGGTCCATCTCGTCCAGCACTCTGTTCTCACAGTGGCCAACCAGCCCTCGGCCTGGGATGAACAAGCAGGACATGGTACAACAGCACCCTCCCCCCCCATGTTCACCAGAAACTGGTGCACACGGGCTTCCTGCCTCGAATACTGGAGGTAGCACACAACTATCAGGGCTAGTAGCCATGGATAGCCTTCACCTCCAGGAATTGATCCAACCCTCTTTTAAAGCCATCCAAATGGGTGGCCATCACTACATCTTGTGGTAGTGAGTCCCATAATCTCTCTCTCTCTCTCTCTCTCTCTCTCTCTCTCTCTCTCTCTCTCTCTCTCTCTCAAATGCTTAGGTATGTTTCCGTAAAGGCTTCAGCTGATAAAGGTTGCTAAGCAACAGTAACAACGTGTCACATCAGGTGATACAGTTTGCTAAGCCCCTCGCCCGACTCCCCCGGGCTTTCCAAGGTAATCCTACCCCCTTTCTGCCTCTTCGCTCCCCCCCCACAAAGGGGGCAGCGCCATGGTCTGGAGCATGAGCGAGGCACGGCCGGACACTCGCCTGCTGCAAGCCCAGGCCCCGGCCTAATCTCATGCGAGCTGGGCGGGCGGCCCAAGGCTGACAGAAACCCCAGGGAGAGGGGGACACCTGCTCCCCCTCCCCCGACCTCCCTGCCCCCCAGGTCTGTCAGACGGTGCTGTATCGGCGGCCTCCAAGCAGCCCACACCCCTGCAATGATATTTAATTAATAAACTTTAAGACATGCTACAGTACAGCGGTGTATGTTACGCCGGGTACAGCTAGTTTAACTACATAATAGTTAGATATAATTAGTATTACTGTATCCTTCACCTCAAGTCAAGAACTACAAATACCTCTATCGCTCTGCGTGGATTTTACTCCTTGCTGATTTACTGACTAAAACAAACAAGCAAACAAAGTTAATAGTCTGAAAAGACCGGGGGGGGGGGGGAGAATGGTGGAGGAGGAGGGAACCATGGTACAAAATGATAAAAGGTTAGATTCAACTTTAGCTGAAGAGCCTGTTTGATAATTACTGTTATCTGCTGATCCATAAAACTTTTCACACAAACTGCAACAGTAAACCAAAAAAACCTGACACTTTAATAGCGACGTGTTTGTCGCGCGGGGACAACTCGCCTCCGCCCATCCTGTGTCTCCTCGCCTTCGAATTCTTCATTTCTTCTCAGCCCTCTCTGACAGGGAGAAGCTGACAAGCGGGATTTGGGGAGCGCAGCAGAACTGCCAGGGGTCGCCAGTAATTATCGCTAAACTTTTTTGCAGATTCACATTGCGACTGGGCAGAAGAGGAGGGAAAGGAGAAAGAGAGAGAGAGAGAGAGAGAGAGAGAGAGAGACGGGGGCAGTGCTGACATAGGGCAATATACATATATATTGTACACACGCGTGCCGCAAACACACATTTAAAAGCAAAGAGGAAGAACAGAAGGAGAGCGTACCAGCCGTGGGTGGGTGCTGATCAGGATCGTCGATAAAAGTACATTTACGGCAAAAAATATATATGTGATTGACAACTTTGTTCATATTTGCTGACACAATAAGCTTACGTACAGAAGTGTACCAAATTAGGAGGGAGTACTTTTTTGGGGGGCAGCAAAAGGTGATATGGAAACCCACCTGCCCCAATAATCGCAACAGCACTCCCTTGGGAGAGGTGACACCTTTTGCTGTGAAACCATGATGACTTCCCCTTCTTTGGCAAAGCGCTTGCTAAGGGAAGAGGTAACATTGCACATAGAGTCGTGCCGTGGATTATGACTTCCATCCAAGGAAAAACAACAGCAACAGCATCACTGGAAGATGCCTGAGTCAGAGAATTGCTCCATCTACTCTACCTGGAGATGCCAAGGACTGAACCTGGGATGTTTTGCATGAAAGCAGGCAGGCAGGATAACACTGAGCTGCAACACTTTCATAGAATCATAGAATAGCAGAGTTGGAAGGGGGCTACAAGGCCATCGAGTCCAACCCCCTGCTCAATGCAGGAATCCACCCTAAAGCATCCCTGACAGGTGCTTGTCCAGCTGCCTCTTGAAGGTGTCTAGTGTGGGAGAGCCCACAACCTCCCTAGGTAACTGATTCCATTGTTGTACTGCTCTAACAGTCAGGAAATTTTTCCTGATGTCCAGCTGGAATCTGGCTTCCTTTAACTTGAGCCCGTTATTCCGTATCCTGCACTCTGGGAGGATCGAGAAGAGATCTTGGCCCTCCTCTGTGTGACAACCTTTTAAGGAATTGAAGAGTGCTATCATGTCTCCTCTCAATCTTCTCTTCTGAAAGAAGGCTAAACATGCCCAATTCTTTCAGTCTCTCTTCATAGGGCTTTGTTTCCAGACTCCTGATCATCCTGGTTGCCCTCCTCTGAACACGCTCCAGCTTGTCTGCGTCCTTCTTGAATTGGGGAGCCCAGAACTGGACGCAATAAACTAGATGAGGCCTAACCAGGGCCGAATAGAGAGGAACCAGGACCTCACGTGATTTGGAAGCTATACTTCTATTAATGCAGCCCAAAAGAGCTTTTGCCTTTCTTGCAGCCATATCACACTGTTGGCTCACCTTTTCAATTGGGTGGAAACTTGCTCAGCCGTACCTACATGACAGTCACCCTTCTAGCTGTGAGAATGGGGTGGGATGTGTTCACACCTACCAGCTCAATTGCTCAGTGCCTGCTAGAGACATGCTTGTGTGAACAAGCCCTCACAGGTCTAAGAGCAGAGATCGAATCTGTGTATCATGTAACATGATCTCACGACGTTTCAAGGGAGAGCCTTGACACATTCAGTCCCCACTCCTGAATAGGGAGGTATGATAAATGTGTTTTGGTTCCTTTTTGATCAGGATTTACCTAGTATGAACCTTCCAGACTGAACACAGCTTCGGACGCAATCTGCGGTCAAAGTCCGTATGATTCTGGGCTTGCAATATGATTCACAGCCGCCCAAAATGCATTCGGCAGCATTCGTATATGTACAAAATGTGCATGAAAAATGTCGTACTTTTGATAGATGTGCACAAATACACTTTAATCAATGAAATAAAAATGCATGCATTTCAAGGATGTGCACAACAGATGTGCTAAGCCCCCTCCCCCACACTTAACTGCATTTGGAGCTCTGGATGGAAGTGAACCGCTTCGCCTCGATCCACAGCTTCCCCGACCTGATTCGGATCTGCCTTTGGCGGTGGTGAATCGGACTGCTCCACTCCCACTTCTACAACCCGAAACGGAGCAGAGCACAGCCCTAATAAATGTGTTTTGGTTCTTTTTTTATCAGGATTTACCTAGTATGAACCTTCCAGACTGAACACAGTTTTGGACGCAATCTGCGGTCAAAGTCCGTATGATTCTGGGCTTGCAATATGATTCACGGCCCCCCAAAATGCATTTGGCAGCATTCCTATATGTGCAAAATGTGCATGAAAATTTTTTGTACTTTTGACAGATGTGCACAAATACACTTTAATCAATGAAATAAAAATGCATGCATTTCAGGGGTGTGCACCACGGATGTGTACATTGGGAAAAACGTGTACAAAATGTATTTTCATGCGTGGAAACAAACCAAGACTTAGAATGAGCTTCAAGAAAGAATTCAGAGATGTTTGGTGAGCTCAACTTTTGAGGAACTGCACATCCCTATTCCTGAAATGTGAAGTATGAAAGCTCTACTATAGTGTTTGAACAAAGAGAGCTGTGAACCAAAATGTCCTTTGTTCATATCTCCAAGGATGGGTGGGTGGGAAAGGGATGTGCATAATTTGGACGTAGGCATGTCCCCAGTTCTCAGTCTGGCCCTCTATATAGTAAGGATTTGTGAGATTGTGCATGTGAAGTGCATTGCACACTAGTCTAAAGCACTTTATCTTTAAAAAATAATATCTGAATGTTGTATTGCCTCTTGACATTGTTCCATTTTTAGTAGCCGATCAACCCACTCTGTCTGAATGTAACAGTGAAGATGGGCAGCGATGCATGAATTTTGCCCCATTTGTGGTTGGCAACCTCTAGTTATTGCTAGGAAGCAGGAAGAGAACAACCGGGGTGGATAGGAAACAGCGACGCTCCACTCGCAAGCGTAGACAGAGGCTGACAGGCTGGCCCTCTGCTCTGTGAAGGCTGCCGTCAAGGGGAAATGATGTCATCTCTACATAAGGAGAGGTCCTATTTGGAAGCAGAGAGAAAAAGCACCCAGTGCCAAAAGACTCACAAGATTGAGGGCAGCAAATGGCCTTTAATGTTTTACTTGCAGCTCTGCCGCGCTGATCCCTGTCAGGATGTGAGGAATGGGTCTTTTGGCGGTAATGGGTGTTGAAGAAAGCCGTTTATTTGGGTGGTTTTCCCAGCAGAATGCCCTTGCCTTGTTCACTCTGCCTTCTGTCTAGTTAACATGAAAAGCGACGTCATTTCCCCACACCTTGAAAACGCTATCATGGGATATTTCTTTGCATTCCGATACTGTCCACCTGGGTGTCAGCCTCAAGGAGGAATTGAGCCCATAACTCTGGAGGCACAGAAGTTGAAACTACTTAACTACTTCAAAGCAGTTAGAAAAATACTTCCAATTACTTATCATTAGTGAGTAGTTTAGACCACTGGTTAGGCCATGGTTAGTAGCTGTCGTTTAAAACAGCTACAGCCCATCAGTTGGGGATAGATTCTTTTGGTCAACATCACTCATCCAAGCTTGGGCGTCAGGTAAACTAAGGCCTCAGCTAGTCCTACTGGTGTAGCATGATAGAGGGGTAAGGATCTCGCAATATTTTTATCGCGAGATCCCCCCCCTCTGTTTACATGCAGCGTGCGACAGCCTCGGATGAACAGGACATCGTGCCCGCCATTTTGTTTCTTTTAAAAAAACAGAAGGAGCACATGAGTGCGCGTGTGCTCAAAGGTAAGGGGTTCTTTTTTAAAAAAATAATAATTTCCTCTCTCCCCTCCGATGGGCGCAGAGCTTCTAAGGAGTAACCATGAGGAACCGGGACAAACCGTGATGCCCGCCCACATGTTCTGTGGTCTCGGGATCATCCCGAGCCTGCAGAAAAAATGGGCTGAAAGGGGAGGGCCATATCCCAGGGCAAGGTAGGGATCATCTCTCCCTGATCCCGGGTTCCCCTGTGGGTCATGTAGATGCACAGGGACGATGCCAGGGATTGCCCCAGGATATTGCCCCATCTAGCTATGGCCTAAGACAGCCAACCCTATGCCACTGTATTGCTCCAAGTACCACATGGTTACAGTCTAAAATACACTTTAAAAATACACAATTTAGAGGGTGCATTTTAAAAGTGAGCATTTTAAAAGAAAAAACCCACACCTTTAAAAATCCACACCTTCAAAAATCCACACTTTTAAATATTCACAATTGCATACTTTAATGGGAATGTGTGCACTTTTAAAATACACACTTTAAATTGTGCATTTTTAAAAGTTGTGCATTTTCATGCTTCAGCCAATGGGGTGAAAGTGCACTTTTTTTGGAAAAAAACATGTGTATTTCTCCTTTTTTGTATGATCTGAAAAATGCTTGCAAAAAAGACCAGGAGGGAGATGAACTAAGCTTTGAAGTAAGATTCGGAGATTTACAGCAAGCTTAGCGTCCCTGGTCCTCCCATCCCCTACTGATGAAGTTCCTTGGCCTTCGCTGCAGAAGAGTGGAATGGTAGGGTCTTCAAGCAAGGGATTTCATCTTAGGAAATGATGCTTTGGCCTTTGGGATGAAAGACCTCTGTTACCCAGGCCATGGTCTTATCCATGTCCTTATCACCATTGCTCCTGTCCCCATGTGTTTAGTAGGACTTTTGACGCAGTTTAATTTCGTAATGGATGATAGCCCTGAACTCTGCCTGTGACTACATATGTCATGAGTGATTTCTCCTGGGGACCCCACGTAGATTACTTTGAGTTCATTGGGAGAAGGGCAAGACAGATCTCGAACTGATGTTCCATTTAAGACAATAGCCTTCCGCCACAAGTGAAGAGGTCAGAGCTGGGCCGTTCATAACGAGATACAAAAAAAATGACCACACAGTGGTCATTTCTGAAGTCTCCAGCTTGAAGTGGATGCGAACTCCGGAGCGCATGGCAAGCCCTCCCTCCTTTCCTCCCACCAGAGCGCCTCACATCATTCATCGTAATCATAAAACATTCATTTGAGCTTCTGACCAATTGGAAGGCTCTCCTGGGAGGCCATAAAGGGGGTGCGTCAGGGTTATAATGAATGTAAATGCCAGGTGTTTAAGCTGTGTAATGAGCAATTTGCAACTCTAAGCAATATGCACAATAAGCAAACCTCACGTTATGGCACCTGATAGCGGTGCGATGGCCGTTCGGAGAGAATGAAACATTTTACGACCTCTATGTGGCCCTGATCTCATGATCTAATAATAGTCCAGACAAAATTAGTTCCTGCTATAATGCGTTGGAGTGTTAGGGGGTGGCATGCACAGAAAAGGGGCGGGGGGCGGTTAGCGGTGGATGGGAATTATATATCAGGTGTCTGAGTTGGAATTGCAAAGGATCAAATGGGGACTTGTCAAGCTGGAGGCTCTGTTTAAGACAATAACCTTCTACTGAAAGTGAAGAGGTCAGAGCTGGGCCGTTTGGAGCAACTTTCTCCTGCCGAGCCTTTTTTCCAGAAGTTGGCTGTCGAGAAAATAAAAATAGGATGATACCTGTGAAAGGCTTGATTTACAGGCAGCAGAAAACTGGAGTGAAACTGATTCTATGAAACTCCTTTTTTTAAAAAAAAAAAATTGGTGGGGGGAAGGATCCACTTCCTTCAGAGTTCAGTTAAATCCCAAACAAAGAAAATCTCTAAAAGCAGGAGAGAATTTGTATTTTGGGGCAGATGGGATGTGAGTATGTGTGGTGGGGAATGCACCTGGTGAAACTTGAGAGGCAAGGATGATATACACTGACTTTCATTGCTAAGATATGACCTTCCTGCACCGGAGAACAAAAAAAGGTTTCCATTCCAGAAGATTCATCAAGTTAGTATCTTACAGCAAAGCAACATGTTTGCGGCTATTAGTGAACAAATCTGCCAATTTCGGTGCCTTTTAGGCCCCTTCTACACCTATGGGTGTAGAGGGAGGGAGAGGAGGCAATCCTGGACTTACCTGCTTCTGAGATCATCACCCTCAGTCTACATGGGCCGCACAATGTCACGGGCATCGCACCTGTCACGGCCGCCATTTTTTTAAAAGGGAAAGAGCTGGAGCACTCGCAGGGAAGAGGGAAGAAGCTTGGACAGGTGCACACACTGCCCGTGGTCCTTGGGATTGTTCCAGGATTGCATGTAAAACCAGGATAATCGAGGTCTCAGTTATCCTGGGGAAATGGAGGGATCATCCCTCCCTGATCCCGGGATCCCCTGTGCATCATTCGGACACACAGGGATGATCCCAGGATGATTCCTCCGAAAAACGATGGTGTAGAAAGGACCTTAGTTTCTCATTTTACTGATAATCAAAAATTAAGATGGGTTCCTCTCAAACTATGAGAATTTCTCCAGCCTTAAGTTCAGATCATCCTGAACTCTGACGTATTTTATTTATTTATAAAATGTGCATGAAAATTCATCAGCGTTTTTGTTTGTATTTCTCAGAATGCATGCATTTTTGCCTAATATAAACATTTTTTGGGGGGAGGGGAACCATTTTCCCAATATAATGCAAGTTTGAACATTATTTTCTTGAATATATAGATTTTGTACACTTTTCTTTTCTTTTGGACTACGGAACTCCATTGCAAAATTCGGAGAAGTGCACACTTTAAAGGATAACTGAGTTTTGGTTTATGCAGTGTTTGAAAAGTGCATAATTAGGCAAGGGAGGAAGGAAAGGAACCTCTTGTACAAGCACTGAGTCATTACTGACTCTTGGAGGGATGCCTGCTTTCGCTGACATTTTCTTGGCAGGCCTTATAGCGGGGCGGTTTGCCGTTGCCTTCCCTGGCCATCATTATCTTTCCCCCAGCAAACTGGGTACTCATTTTACCGACCTCAGGAGGATGGAAGGCTGAGTCGACCCGAGCCGGCTGCCTGAAACCAGCTTCCGCTGGGATCAAACTCAGGCCGTGGGGAGAGTTTCAGCTGCAGAAACTGCTGCTTTACCGCTCTGCGCCACCATTTGCATTAAAATCCAAACTGACCATATACCCCCCTCGATTTGTCATTGTAGCACTTTAGTTTGCAACTGCTTCTTTAACCCAAGCAAGTCATGTCTAAGAGGTGAGTTGCATACATATTCAACAGGTACATCCAATGTTGAAGCAAGATAATAGAGAAAGGTTTGTGGTTTAAATCTCTTTGATCCTGGATTTGTATTTGCTCTGTGCAGTTGCTCATCCAGTGTAGAAATGAATGCCCGGTAGGTCAAAGCTCCATTGTCACAGGGACCTAGATGCCAGCAAAAGTAATGGGTTGGGTTCAGTCCCTTCTTTTGAAACTCCTTCTAAATGAGCCATGTGGGCATTCTTGGGGCCATGATCATGTGGAGGAAGTAATTTCAGATAGGGAGCATCCCAGTTTGCAACCATCTCTTCCTGGTGTGGTTCAATTATGGAATGACCCCCTGACAAGGCGCGCCTGGCGCCAACATTGTTATCTTTTCGGCGCCAGGTCAAGACTTTTCTCTTCTCCCAGGCATTTAGCAGCATATGTTGAGTTTAATTGACCCCAGATCTATCTTTAGGTCTGGCTGAGAGCACAACGTTGTTTTTCAATGGATGTTGTCTTTGTATGCTGTCTGCTTTTATGTTTTTCTGTAAAGGGATTTTTAACGTTGACTGTTTAATCATTTTGTAAAACGGCCAGAGAGCTTCGAATATAAGGCAGTATGTAAATGTAGTGAGTAAATAAATAAATAATAGTAAAAATGTGCAGGTGGACTGTTTCCATGAAATATCAGTGCCGATGGAGAATATCACGGCCTGGTGTTACCTTGGGAACTGAGAAAGATCTGTACCAGCCCTGAGGGCCAACACAAAGATCATAGAATCATAGAATAGCAGAGTTGGAAGGGGCCTACAAGGCCATCAAGTCCAATCCAGGATGCAAGCAAGCATACGGTAAAGACTTCTGGGATTGTACCACCCTTAAATTACATAGGGGGTCACTTATTTTGGAGATAGGCAGGTAGGTAGGTTAGAGTTTACAGTTTTGACACCAGGCCTATGTTGTGGTTCAATACCTGAATGAGAGCTAAGCTAGCTAAGATGTGGAATGCAATTAATGAAAATAGGTTTTGTTATGCAAAGAATTAGCTGTGGTGAACCCTGAACAGCCATCGAGGTGGGATGGGAAAGGGGTAGTTTAAATGTTGACTCTTTTTGGGGTGGGGAATTTAACTCATTCTCTTCCTGCCATAGTCCTGACAAAAATATCCTCCCCAAAGTTGCTACAAGTATTTCAAGGGAAGTTTCAATTACTACCAACAGAAAATACACAAATACCAGCTATTCAGAGGTGATTTTTTTTTTTGGTAGGGTGACTATTGTAAGGAGACAAATCTCTGCTCTCCACCCACCACAGTCCAGAGCCTGCTCAGTGGCTGCTATCAAGAGCAGCACCAGCAGCACAGTGCATCAGCAATAACAACAAAACCCTATGCACATTGATTGCTTTCACCCAATTCATGCCCCAATTAAGTTGCCTACCTCTACCTGCTAGCTTTCAATGTGTATGGACATTTCAATTTGGGGGGGGGCATTCAAAACAAGCTCCCCCTCCTCATATATGGCATGCATTCTATTCTGGTACAAACTATCATCCAGACCTCTTCTTCTTCTTCTTCTTCTTCTTCTTCTTCTTCTTCTTCTTCTTCTTCTTCTTCTTCTTCTTCTTCTTCTTCTTCTTCTTCTTGAAATCTGCTCTTAGGGGATGGATGGTGGGCATTTGCATGGCAGGCTGGCAATAGCTTTTCAGGAAGTGCAGCTGATAGGTATTTCTTCAGCAGGACAGTAATATTTTTTCAGCCGATTTGCAAGATATTCTAAGCGTAGCAAATTGGCTCCTTGTTCCTTATTGCGACAGAGCAATATTGCACAACTCTCCGGAGACAGACTCCGGTACAGGTCTTCCAAATCCTGTCAAATGGTGCCAGGAGTCACAATGTATTCTAGGTAATAATGAAGTGATGCTTCTTTAAAAGAGAGAGAGCTTTTTTGGAATTCACAACCAGCAAAAAGGAAGGTTGGGGAGGGGGGGATGAGGGTTGCATTGCATCAGATCTCAGCAAATTTAAGTGTCTTCTTCTTCTTCTTCTTCTTCTTCTTCTTCTTCTTCTTCTTCTTCTTCTTCTTCTTCTTCTTCTTCTTCTTCTTCTTCTCCTTCTCCTCCTCCTCCTCCTCCTCCTCCTCCTCCTCCTCCTCCTCCTCCCCCTTGCTAATTGTTCCTATATTTATACATATCCCAAAATATGGAACAATCTCCCTGACGAGGCTCACCTGGCGCCAACGCTGCTATCTTTCCGGCGCCAGGTTAAGACTTTCCTCTTTGCCCAGGCATATGGCAGCACATCTTAATCACCCACATGTTTAGTTTTTTAACGGCTTTTAATGCTTTATGTGCGTACATTCTGTGTTTTAGCATTTTAAATTTTGTATGCTCATTTTTATCTTAATTTTAGAATTTCTGTAAACCGCCCAGAGAGCTCCGACTATAGAAATGTAATAAATAAATAAATAAATAAGCAGAGAGTGAACTTTCTCTTTTCTTTTTAAACATGTGACTCAGACATGTACCCCTGCTCTAATTTTGCAGCTACATAGATCCGGCTATTGAGTGACCATTGTACAATTCGTTATAAGAAGGACAAAAAAAATGAAGTGATTATTAGAACCCTAAATCTCAAGACTTTGGAGGAGACATACCTTTGGGTCAAATATTATTTCACAGCCCTAGCTGCATTCAGATGGGAAATATGAACAGAATTTTCTCCCGGATTTTGGAGTTATTGAAAGAATAGGGGGGAAAATACAGTTCAACTGGCAATCCACTGCTTATGTTAATTCAGTGATGGTTCAATCAGCTGTGTTCACACTTGGCTTGTTTTGTAGATCTCAGAGCAATCTAAGGAGTGAGTCAAGTGTGAAGGAAATTGAGATTTTTTTTTTTTTTTTAAAAAAACTACTTTCCAATACTGAAAGCACATTTCACTCCCAAACCTGTTAGATTTCTGCCAACAGGTTCCAATGCTTGGTAGAATAAAAATCTTTTCTTTCTGCAGGAACGTCATGAAAAAAAATCCATGGGGTACTTAGCAGCTGTGTTGAGATGGCTGGTGGAGACAGAATACTCCAAATGAGGTCCAGGGCATTGCCATCAGATGGCAGATTTATTTATTATTTATTTATTGCATTTCTCTACCGCCCTATAGCTGAAGCTCTCTGGGCAGTTCACAAAAGTTAAAACCATCAAATACGAATCAAAGCATAAAACGAACAACAGTATAAAAACAAAATATAAAAGGACAATGAGAAAATCATGAGTTCAATCGCTATTGAGATGCACATTCTTACCCGCCTTGATCAAAATGGAGAGGCGGGTAAGAAATATTATTTTATTATTATTATTATTATTATTATTATTATTATTATTATTATTGTGCAGAAAGGTGCACATGTGCGCATCTGTTCAACTGATGATTGCCGTTCTCAAGTAATTTGCTTTGCCCTTAACAGCAAATAAGACTATGACGTCGTGTTGTGCTTCAATCTGGTGTTCCCAAAGTGCTGTTCACTTGTGAAAGCTTCCACTGACCTTTTAGTGTTTAAACACCTAGAGCAGAGTTGGAGGAGCTATTGCAGATGGAGGAGGGAGACATGCACCCCTCCTTCATAAGAACTTAAGAAGTGTCATTTGGATCAGACCAAGGGCCCATCTAATCCAGCACTCTATTCACACAGTGGCCAACCAGCTATCGGCCAGGGATGAACAAGCAGGACATGGTGCAACAGCACCCTCCCACCCATGTTCCCACACAGGCTTACTGCCTTGAATACTAGACATATCACATAGGGATGGGCGACCAAGTGATGTTCAATACCACCAGGACACTCCAAACATTGGCATGCCACTGGTCTCGTGCCCCATTCCCATTTGCATTTGCGAAAGGGAAAGTTGCTCTCTCTGCACGAACGGCAAACTTGCGCAAATTAAGCAGCAATTGAATGGAAGGTCTGCACATGTTTCCCCAAATGGGCACAACTTTCCTCGTTTGCAAAAAAAAAATCTTCACAGACTTCATAGGCTATAGCAGGGCTGATTTAGTCCATTGAGGGAATTTGCGCAAATTAGGGAATTTGTGCAAATTAGGAAATTTACGCCATCAATTGGTGGATATTTTTGTCAGACAAGCGCTCACGTTCATGTTTGCAGCTTCCAGTAGGGCTACTCACATGATTTGGAAGCAAAACAAACGTTTTCATACATCCCTACTTCGGGGAGTTGCATGGCATCAGTTGACAGGACACCCCCTTCTCTTTCTCTCTCTCTCTTTTTCTTATACACAAACAGCTCAGCCCTCACTGCAGCTCAGCAGTTTCATAAAGGGGGGGGTATACTCACAGGGAGAGGCGGTTGAAATCTCTCCTCCCCACAACCAGCGAAAGCAACAGAAACAACACAAACCTTTTCCGTTAAGTTCTTAAAAGTGCATGAAATTGGAAATCCATTTCCGAATTGAGCTGAGGTCAGTTTGCCATTATTATTATTATTATTATTATTATTATTATTATTATTATTTATACAGCACCATCAATGTACATGGTGCTGTACAGAGTAAAACAGTAAATAGCAAGACCCTGCCGCATAGGCTTCCATTCTAATAGTAATATTACATCTCTCTTTCGCCATGGACAAATCTAGCTCTGATCAGGAACTGACTATGGTTAGGATGTGCAAATACCACACTAAGCAATGTCTAGGAGACCTTTTGCATTAGGGGGAAAAAAATTGAACAGAGTTTTGGTTGTTTGCATGAGTGACCAATGCAAAGAGTTGCTACTGCTAGTAGAGTGTATGGAGTAAAGGAACTGGGCATGTGAGACATCAGAGAAAATATGTTTTTTAAAAATTTATATATTTTTAATGGGGGCATTTGGAAAACTCTTCTGGTATTTACAATGACTGGTGAGATGAGGGTAAGCATCTAAGATTTGTTTTTGATGTCAGGGAATATGCTGACTTGCATTTTTATTGCTTCTAATTAATTGTTTTAATCACAGTTAAAGAGCCCTTCTGGGATAGAGTTAAAGTCCATCTAGTCTACTTCTGCTCTAACATCAGGAAAAACTTCCTGACTGTTAGAGCAGTACGACAATGGAATCAGTTACCTAGCAAGGTTGTGGGCTCTCCCACTCTAGGGGCATTCAAGAGGCAGCTGGACAACCCTCTGTCAGGGATGCTTTAGGGTGGATTCCTGCATTGAGCAGGGGGTTGGATTCGATGGCCTTGTAGGCCCCTTCCAACTCTGCTATTCTATGATTCTATGATTCCCACAGTGGGAACCTAGAGGCCTCTGGCAACCCTGCTGTCAGACCCCGGCAACTGGTATTTATTTATTTATTATTATTGCATTGATATCCCACCTTTTTTCCTGCAAGGAACCCAAGGCGGTGTACGTAATCCCCCACCTCTTCTCCATTTTATCCTCACAACAACAACCCTGTGAGGTGGGTTGGGCTGAGAATCTGTGACTGACCCAAAGTCACCCATTGGTTTTCCATGGCCGAGTGGGGACTAGAACCCAAATCTCCCGACTCCCAGTCCGACACTCCAGCCACTACACCACACTTGCAGTTGCACATTGTTATACAGTTGCTCACAGCCACTGAGAGAATCCATCCTCCACAAAATTGTCCAGTCTCTTTTATGGCCATCTCAGCTAATGGCCACCATCACCTCATCCAATAGCAGCAATATCATTTGGGAAAAACAATATCCTCTAGTCCTATATATTCCATTTCCCCCCTCTCAATAAAGAGCAGTTTGTGGAAACTCACATCCATTTTTAATTTCAAAGATTTAGCACAGAGAGACACAGAGGGAACCTGTAGGGCTACATCTGCTCATAGATGGCCCCATTTGAAGTGATCATTAGGAAACCTAATGAACTTTGCTTTTGGATAAGAAATTGGGACACACAAATCCCCCTCCCAACAGATCCAGAAATGTGAATTATTTTCTGGAGGGTCCTAGTCCCCCCGCCCCACCTTCATGAGTATCAAAGTCTATTTAAAGAAAAAACCAAAATCAGTTAAACTGAAACAAAGGGAAATCATAGAGGCTACCTTGAACAAGTAGGAGATAATGATAAAGATAGCAATTAGAGTAGCACAGAATCTTTTTCGGTTCTTGTCCCTTCTCTGTGCCTAGGCTAGAATCATTTTGGATTAACACAGGTTAATCCAAGTGGAGGCTGGTGGAGGACAGTGGAGGCTGGTGGCTCTCATTTCGGTGGAGCTGTGAATCCATTCTGGGTTTCGGTTAGAACCAGCCAGAATTCTAAAGGAGCTATTCAACATGTGGAACCTTTTTTTTGGGGGGGGGGGGGCGTGGAAGGGTTCAGCACCTTGGATAGTTCCTATAGAATTCTAGCTGGTTCTGATTGTAACACAGAATGGATTCACTGCCCCACTAAAATTGGAGCCACTGGCTTCCACTGGTGTAGAAATCCCATGCTTCTGCCATCACTATTGCTACTGCAGCTTGATTCAGAGCACAGGATTTCCAAACAGGAGCGGTGGTGAAATACAAAGGACTTCAGTTCGGAAACCCCCTCCCTCCGTTACGTGATGGGAAGACATTCCTCTAAATCAGGTCTGACTCACAATGAAGATTAACGCCACCAGAGAGCCCATATTGCCAGTCTACCCCTTCCAAAGCCAATGCACCTTTGCCCTTTATGGTCATCTTCAAAGCCCTGCTTTATGACTCCCTCCCCCACCTTAAGAGGCTAGATTGGCAGGTACACAAGACAGGGCCTGTTTGGTATCAGCACCCCAATTATAGAACTTCCTTCTGTGAAGGAGAGTTTGGCTCTTTCCTTATTTTGCTTTAGTTTGGCTGTAAAGAGCATTCTTTCAGTCTAACAATGTAGTACACTGTTTTGTCAGTCTTCCATTTTAATTTTAATGTCGGTCTTTGTATTTGTGTGTCCTTCTTTGTCGGGCTGTGTTTCATGGTTTTATGCAATGTTTTAATGTTTGGATGTGCATTGCCCTGGGCTCCTGGTAAGTGGGGCATAGTGACTTTTGACCCTGATAAATCAAACAAATCAAACGAAATCCAAGCAAATTTGTTGGTTCTCCCTCTGGTAAAACTTCTGAGAACTTTTGTTGGAAGCCAAAAGAATTGTAAAACACTCAGAGAGCTTTGGCTATGGGGCGGTATATAAATGTAATAAATAAATAAATAAATAAATAAAATTTCAATAAAAATACAGAAATGTTTCCTCTTCTCCCTGTTACACTGCACAAGCCCAGAAGATGGGTATATGGCACAAAATTCAACTCCAGATACTTTCAGATTTCACCTGTATATTAAGTGTCTAGGCCTTAAGGAACGTCATCAGATCAGCACTTCATAGCACACTTATCACTCGCCACTCACAATTTTTCACGGGTCCTTTTCATAGGATCATAGAATAACAGAGTTGGAAGGGGTCTACAAGGCCATCGGGTCCAACCCCCTGCTCAATGCAGGAATCCACCCTAAAGCATCCCTGACAGATGGTTGTCCAGCTGCCTCTTGAAGGCCTCTAGTGTGGGAGAGCCCACAACCTCAACAGGCAACTGATTCCATTGTCGTACTGCTCTAACAGTCAGGAAGTTTTTCCTGATGTCCAGCTGGAATCTGGCTTCCTTTAACTTGAGCCCATTATTCTGTGTCCTGCACTCTGGGAGGACCGAGAAGAGATCCTGGCCCTCTTCTTTGTGACAACCTTTTAAGTATTTGAAAAGTGCTATCATGTCTCCCCTCAACCTTCTCTTCTCCAGGCTAAACGTGCCCAGTTTTTTCAGCCTCTCTTCATAGGGCTTTGTTTCCAGAACCCTAATCATCCTGGTTGCCCTCCTCTGAACACGCTCCAGCTTGTCTACATCTTTCTTGAATTGGGGAGACCAGAACTGGATGCAATACTCTAGATGAGGCCTAACCAGGGCCGAAGAGAGAGGAACCAGTACCTCAGGTGATTTGGAAGCTATACTTCTATTAATGCAGCCCAAAATAGCATTGGCCTTTCTTGCAGCCATATTGCACTGTTGGCTCATATTCAGCTTGAGATCTACAACAATTCCAAGATCCTTCTTGATGCCGTCTGCCTCCTGCACATCTCCCACACCTTCTGGTTTTTTTCCATCATAAAATCAGATAGAAAAAAATCTGTTTTTTGGGCTATAGCGAAACTTGCCACTATTTCCTACTGTGTGCAGGAGAAGCAGTGTGATAAAAACAGCCACAGAATGGGCCACGTGGTCATTGCTTGCTTCCTCTTTTTTCACACAGGGAAGAAAGGGGAAGCTGCAGCAGGAGGCAAAGCGACGGGAGGGAAACACGATTTCTCCCCGTCTGATGTTGCTGAATGTTGAGAAAAGTAACATTAAAAATATGATGGGTTCAATGCCCAGTGAAATCTTATATGCCAAAGACTCCCACAAAGGGGTTCTGGGATTTCACTGTACTCCTTTTTATTCTTCTCCATCACTAGGAATGTAGCCAACTTCTCAGATGTTTTGGACCACAGCTCCCATCAACCCTACACAGTGTGGCCAATGGTTGGGGAAGATGAACAAAATCAGGGCTGTCCCAGAGTCATTGCTTGCACAACATCCTTCTGAACGAAGATGCCAGGGACTGAAACATGCAAACCTTGGCACAAAATTCCATTTTTGAGGGTGTGTATGCAGGCCTACATAACAGGGTTTAGGTCAGCCCATTGTGGCAGTGCCTAGAGAATGATCTGTCAGAGGCATCTTCAAATGCTGGTATTTAGGCCAAGTCCCAAGTCTGACAGGCCTGCTTCTGTCAAGGCAGCCCAAACCTAAATTGGTTTTCCCCATGGCCGTCTTTAAATCGGTGTCATGCTCCAGCGGCTGGCTCATCTAATGGAGAGGTCAATTTCAGAAGCAGGCGGTAGGTGGGCAAGGAAGAGAAGATGGGTCATTTTTCATCTAATTGGCTGCCTTTCTTCAGGAAAGGAAGAAGAAGAAGAACGAGAGAGAATCCTTCTTGTGAGCACTTTTAAGAAGTTGAACAGATTTTCTTAACTTCTTTCTCCCCCAGGCTTCATTTCCAGACTTAGCGGGTCTTACTGGTGATTATTGAACTAAAGACAATCCTGGGATTACAAATAATTTGGTCCCTGACTCGGCAGTTTTCACCTCTAATTTCCTAAGCATCTGTCATCTAGGCCACAACCTATTCCCACCCCTCATCCGACCAGCTTTGCTGAGGCGGCTGTTCTGAATTACAGAGAGGAAAAGGGAAGAGAAGTTGTTGTGTGGTAGGGAAGTAGAAACACCAACGATAAGGAAAGGGGAGTTTCCATGCCGGGCGTGAAAATAGGAGGAGAAAAAGAAATGTGGGATAACTTCAGGGACCTGTAGAGTACTAAGACAGGGGCCGAATCTACACCAAGCAGGATATTGCACTATGAAAGTGGAATGAAAGCGGTATATAAGAGGCAGGAACCACACTATTACTTTATAGCAGCACTGAAGTGCACTGACAACTGTTGGGGCCCATTGACACATACCATATACCGCTTTCATAGTGCAATATCCTGCTTGGTGTGGCTCCTGCTTTTTATAGACCACTTTCATACTGCTTCTATGGTGCAATATCCTGCTTGGTGCGGATTAGGCCAGGGCCAGCTTCTGCATGCAACATGCTCAAGAGGTAAGACCTGGGCATGTTTAGCCTGGAGAAGAGAAGATTGAGGGGAGACATGATAGCACTCTTCAAATACTTGAAAGGTTGTCACACAGAGGAGGGCCAGGATCTCTTCTCAATCCTCCCAGAGTGCAGGACACGGAATAATGGGCTCAAGTTAAAGGAAGCCAGATTCCGGCTGGACATCAGGAAAAACTTCCTGACTGTTAGAGCAGTGCGACAATGGAATCAGTTGCTTGGTGAGGTTGTGGGCTCTCCCACACTAGAGGCCTCCAAGAGGCAGCTGGACAACCCTCTGTCAGGGATGCTTTAGGGTGGATTCCTGCATTGAGCAGGGGGTTGGACTCGATGGCCTTGTAGGCCCCTCCCAACTCTGCTATTCTATGATTCTATGATATGATTCTATGAATGGTGTGAGGCGTTCTTAATACTGCAAGCTCGATATGTATTATGATTAAATATAAGAGCATAAACCTAAATCCAACCAGAACTTTTTCAAAACCCTTAATGCCAGGGTTCTGTATGAAACACACCATCACTTACATTGGGATTCATCTTTATTTATTTATTTATTTATTACGTTTCTATACTGCCCAATAGCCGAAGCTCTCTGGGCGGTTCACAAAATTTCTTCAAGGTGCTCAAGGCAGGGTACCTGGTCCCTCTCAATTGAGCCTTATAAACAACCTGTGAAGCATTTCTACATGTGAAATGGTGGAAGGTGTACAGAAGAGGAGGCCAAACCTTTTGACAAATTCAGCAGTTTAGGGGTGAACATGGGGCGGTGGGGGGGGTGAATTTCTGAAACTTTTGTTGGCAGTGAATTAGATCTTTTTCATAGACCTTTCTTTGTGGAGGTATTGGGGGTTAAGGATGTACAAGAATTATTTTTTTGTTTAGAAGTTGTGGAAACGGGTCCCATTTGCAATTCTGAAGGCGAATATGAGCAAGCACAGCTTTTTCTCAAGGAATGCTCACAAATTTCTGAATTTGCGATCCCATTAAAAATGGAGA
This sequence comes from Elgaria multicarinata webbii, assembly GCF_023053635.1. Lineage (NCBI taxonomy): Eukaryota > Metazoa > Chordata > Lepidosauria > Squamata > Anguidae > Elgaria > Elgaria multicarinata. Next base: position 116,535,221 of record NC_086176.1, on the reverse strand, counting down.
TGATGATGATAACACAACAACAACAACAATAATATTAATAATAATAAACATTTCTACATTGCCCCATAGCTGAAGCTGTTTAAAAAGAAATATAAATATAACAACAACAACAACAACAACAACAATAATAATAAACATTGCTATACAGCCCCATAGCTTGTCAGTTTAAAAATGAATATATAAAGATATTTATTTAAAATGCTCACTTTGAAATGCTCATTTCTCAACAAAACAAAACTCCCCCCCCCCACACACACATTTCCACACTTTAGCCAATGGTTGAAAAGTGCACCTTTTAGAAAAAATAAACACAGAAACGTGCACTTTTCCTATTTGTACAAGCCAAAAAACCAAACCAAGCCAAACAAACAAAAACAGGTTGAAAACTAAAGCAGGAGCTAGCTGAAACAAGCTTCCAAGTGGGGAGAATTTAGGTGAGTTTGAAAATCACTGGTTCTCCCATGGTAGGGATGGGTGAGAAAGGATTTCATTTCAAGTTGGTTTTCATAGAATCACAAAATCATAGAATAGTAGAGTTGGAAGGGGCCTACAAGGCCATTGAGTCCAACCCCCTGCTCAATTCAGGAATCCACCTTAAAGCATCCCTGACAGATGGCTGTCCAGCTGCCTCTTGAAGGCCTCTAGGGTGGGAGAGCCCACGGCCTCCCTGGGTCATGGGTTCCATTGTCGGACTGCTATAACTGTCAGGAAGTTTCTCCTGATGTCCAGCTGGAATCCGGCTTCCTGTAACTTGAACCTATGATTCCATGTCCAGTGGATAGTACTGGATAAGTTGGAAGAATAGTCTGATTTGGAAGAAGGCTGATCCTTTTATCTGAATGGCTATGGGGCAGGGTCTGTTTCATAATGTGGAAAAAAAAATCTGATGCTGTCTCACTATTAGCCACTTACCCACAGTCATAAAGCAAATCCACTGAGGACTCCCCCACCCTCTGCTTTGCTCAATAGATTCTTCACAGGTCAGTAATCTGCATTTAAAGGGCACATCTTGTCCCAGTGTCCAGCATGACTTTTTCTCCCCCAATTAGCTTTCATTTGCTTCCAACAGAGTACACATGGCTGCTCTCGGAAACTCCGAGCTTTTCAAAATGTCTCCTTTAACCAGCTTAATGAAAAATGACAGTTGATGAATTCATAAGTACGCGCGCGCATGTGAGAAAAGAAGAGGTCCCAAATGCTGCAACTGAAGGGGGGGGAAATGACTTGCCTCCATAACTAGATTAGGCAAATCAGAGAATGATGAGACATGTTTCTATATTCATGTTCTTCTCCTCTGCCCCCTATTTTGTTTTGATGGGATGTACGCTCTTGATTGGGCATTGGGCATTGGGCATCTTTAGGATCGGTGAGAGAGGGGAAGTGCCAGCTCGTGGCATTTCACTGCCTGAAGAAGAAATGGCAAATACACACACACACACACTTCATAGAATCATAGAATAGCAGAGTTGGAAGGGGCCTACAAGGCCATCGAGTCCAACCCCCTGCTCAATGCAGGAATCCATCATAGAGCTTCCCTGACAGATGGTTGTCCAGCTGCCTCTTGAAGGCCTCTAGGGTGGGAGAGCCCACAACCTCCCTAGGTAATGAGTTCCATTGTCATACTGCTCTAACAGTCAGGAAGTTTTTCCTGATGTCCAGCCGGAATCTGGCTTCCTGCAACTTGAGCCCATTATTCCGTGTCCTGCACTCTGGGAGGATCAAGAAGAGATCCTGGCCCTCTCTGTGACAACCCTTTAAGTATTTGAAGAGTGCTATCATGTCTCCCCTCAATCTTCTCTTCTCCAGGCTAAACATGCCCAGTACTTTCAGTCTCTCTTCATAGGGCTTTGTTTCCAGACCCCTGATCATCCTGGTTGCCCTCCTTTGAACACGCTCCAGCTTGTCTGCATCCTTCTTGAATTGTGGAGCCCAGAACTGCACACAATACTCTAGATGAGGCCTAACCAGGGCCGAATAGAGAGGAACCAGTACCTCACATGATTTGGAAGCTATACTTCTATTAATGCAGCCCAAAATAGCATTGGCCTTTCTTGCAGCCATATCGCACTGTTGGCTCATATTCAGCTTGTGATCTACAGCAGTTCCAAGATCTTTCTCATTTGTAGTATTGCTGAGCCAAGTATCCCCCATCTTGTAACTGTGCATTTGGTTTCTATTCCCTAAATGTAGAACTTGGCATTTATCCCTATTAAATTTCATTCTGTTGTTTTCAGCCCAGCACTCCAGCCTATCACGATCACTTTGAAGTTTCTTTCTGTCTTCCAGGGTATTAGCTATCCCACCCAATTTTGTGTCATCTGCAAATTTTATAAACGTTCCCTGCACCTCCTCGTCCAAATCATTAATAAAAATGTTGAAGAGCACTGGGCCCAGGACTGAGCCCTGCGGCACCCCACTCGTTGCCTCTCCCCAGTTTGCAGGTTCCATAACAGAACCAGAGTGATAGCTGAACCATACTTCAACACTGTCAGTGGCACAGTATCCTCCACCACAGCTGTGAACAGCAGGGCAGGGTGTCTGGCCTCCAGAGCTCTGCGGCATGTCTTCACTGGGGAAGGAAGGCTGGGGGATCTCGCAATATGCTGATCGCGACATCCTCCCCGTTGTCCACACGCGTCGTGCGCGACGTCCAGAGAGGAAGGGGGACAAAACGCCTGCCTCTTTTTTTTTCTTTTTTACTGAAGATGAGCGCACGAGCGCTCCAATGAAATGGTCGGGGTTTTTTTATGCTCTTCCAGAACATTTGCGAACTACAAGTTCAATCACAGTTTTTAAAGTTCAGCTAAAAACGTTTCTTTTTTCTAAAGCTTTTGAAACTTGACTTTGATCTTAGTTTTATACTGTTAGTTTTACTCTACCCTGTGCCTGTTTGGTGCATTCTCTTCCCCTTCTTATTGTTTTATTATGATTCTATTAGAATGTAAGCCTATGCGGCAGGGTTTTGCTGTTTTATTGTTTTACTCTGTACAGCACCATGTACACTGATGGTGCTAAATAAATAAATAAATAAATAAATAATAAAAAAACCCACTTCCACTCCCCTCACCCTACCCACAATAGGCACGGAGCACCTGAAGAGCTCCGTGCCCTGTGCCCAGTTCCCAGCTCCTCACGTTTACTCACGAGGAGCTGGGATGACACCGGGATGGCTGCCCACACCTCCTGCGGTCTCGGGATGATCCCAAGAGTGTGGGAAAAATTGGGCTAAAAGCCGTCCCGGTTATCCCAGGGAAATGAAGGATCGCCCCTGCCTGCTCTCGGGATCCGCTGTGCATCGTTTGGATCCACAGGGATGATGCCGGAACAATCCCTGGAATAAAGCATGGGGTAGACATGCCCTTGGTCTTCCAAGACCTCTCTGCTATCCCACAGAGTGGCAGCCATTTCATTTTCCCTAATGGTAGGGCCGGCCCTGGGCTAGGGTTATCTAGAGAAAACCTAGCAGGCTCAGGAGGTTGAGATATCAGAGGACAGCTAAGTTGAGATATCAGAGGACAACTTTTCAGTGGGGGGAAATTGTTCAGCCAATACTCCTCCAACAACTACTTGAGGGGGAGAGATAACATCTGTGCCATTTTTTCATGACCTTTTCTGGTACTATCCTCAGACCTTGTTAAATAGGATCACATAGACCTTCACACCCAATCAGACACACAGGGATCTAGCATGGAGGTGGATTTTACTTTGAGGACTCTGCAGAGAGCAGCTTGAAAGCTCCTTCAAGTTGTGATGGCACCCCCCCCCCCTTGCTGATATGACTGTTGTGGTGAGCAACGTTTTAGAGACAGAAAGCTGCTTGCTTCTTTTTAAAAATTTTTTTTTTCTTTTTTATTAAACATACACATTACATCACATAAAAACACACAACATACTACATAATTCAGTTGAATACAATATCTTATCTTAATAACATAATCAATACCTCTACAGTGCACCCCCCACCACGGGATCTCATTCCTGATTCCAGAATCTCATACTTTCTTCTGCTGGTGGATTCCCACTCCCTTTAGAAAATACAAATATTAGGAACTGTTTCCAAATTCCTTCAAAATCATTTGATTTAGCTATACCTCTTCTCCATTTAATATTACTTGTTAATTTATCATTAATAGCTATATCCCATAGCTGCTTGCTTCAATGACTGTGTTTCAGCAACACAGCGGCAGTGTCAAGTGAAGACAGGTGAGGGAGCATTCAAGTTGCTCCCTAGAAGGTCCTCACTATGGACACAGCCATATTGGATGGTTGCATGCCTGTGTATCTGATTGGGTGTGCACAGCCATGTGATCCACAGCAGCAGCAGCACTCTGGGGAGAAGACTAGCTTTGGAGAGAGTTAGATCAGGGGGTGGGCAACTTGTGGTGCTCCAGATGTTTTGGCCTACATCTCCCGTCAGTCCTAGCCAGCATAGCCAATGGTGAAGAATGATGGGTTATGTAGGCCAAAACATCTGGAGCAGCACCAGTTGCCAGTCCCTGATCTAGATGGTCAAATCTTAGCCAGAAACATTAACAAAGACGTGTGTGTTCACATCCATTTCCCCAGTCTGGCTAGGTATTTTTTATTATTATTATTTTACTTTGACCCAATGTGACACACTTTGTGTTTTAAACTGGTGGACCCTCTCACAATGGAGTGGAAAGACCCACCAAGAAGCCAACAGAATACCCAAAGTTAAGCAGTCAGACTATAACTCTGTTGATGACAATTAGGGGAGCAAAGACTTCTCTTCTTGATCACCAAGAACTGAATGAAGGCTTCTTTTGGCTGCTAGCAAAGAATTAACCGCAGCTGGAACAACTATTCTTTAAACCACCTGCTTTCACATCAGATAGGTATCCCAAACCCACAATTCAAGCCGCTGGACCACATTGTGGTCAAAACCTCTGACTCATTTTCCCCATGAACCTGTAGATGGAAGACGCACACAACAGCAACGTCAAACAACAGATGTTCTAATAGTATCAGTTCCTCTCCCAGACTTTCTCCCCTCCTTCCCTGTCTTTTCCTTGAATCAAGCTATTTTATTTGTCTTTAATAAATCCCAACAGTGGAGATACTTCTGAATCAAGCCACATCACATATGAACACACACACACACACACACACACACACACACACACGGGTTTTTCTAGCTAGCTGGAGTTATTAATCTGCCTCCACGCCTGCTTCTGGATTTAATATATTAAGTGAAATTGCTGCCCCTTGTTCCTGTTGCATTTGTGCAAAGACAACAACATACACACCATATTAGATTCCATTTTTTTGTATGTTCCAGATAAGGAACAGATTAAATAATGGATGAGATTCCCATTAGCTCATTCTTTTTTTGCCTATTTCAAGCAGCCTGCTCTCTCACTCTGTGTGTGTGTGTGTTGGTTTTTTTGGGGGGGGGAGGGGTTTAAATCAAACAACTTCAGCACCGAATATTTTTGCATTGATTGGAAGGTCCCACCACCACCACTTCCCTCCTTGGCACTCATTAAATTTGCATTTACACATCTCACAATACTTAATGTCCAATCACATTAGAAGGAGCTGCTTTTGTCTCGGCGGGCAAGCATCGCTTCTCTTCGTAAGAAGTGCGAGAAAGATCACAGAAACCTCTAGACCTTGATCTAGCTGCCCAACGAAGCCTTTCAGAAGAGGCTGCCTTGGATATCACTGGCCTCCAGATTAGTTTTTGTGGGGGGGGGGACGACATAATGCTGGAAGACAATGAACATGCTTGTTTAATTTTAAATGAAAGAATGGGGTCACAATACTTTGGTTTGCTTCAGAGCATATGTGGGTGCTACAGCCAATCATAGATTCCCTGACATATGCTTAGTTTGAAAACACTTTTGTAGGCATACCCTTATGGTATTCTGTCTGTAAAATGGCCCTCAGCTGACAATAAAGGCATTTACAGGATCTGGGCTACACCAGCAAGTTCTGGCAATGAGGAGATAGAAACTGGTTCAGAGCATTAGAAGGTGGAGAGAAGCCAAATGATGAGTTCAGAAATATCATATGATCAAATACTTTGGATCTGAGATCTTCTGGGGAGCCCTTTCTCTCCATCTGAAATCTTCTGGGGAGGCCCTTCTCTCAGTCCCACCAACATCCCAGGAACGCCTGATGGGTACACAGGAGAGGGCCTTCTCGGTGGCTGCTCCAAGGCTCTGGAACCCCCTTCCCAGGGAGGCTAGGCTGGCTCCCTCTGTGCTACAGTTTGGGAGGCAGGCAAAACCTTTTTTGTTTCAGCAGGCTTTTGGAACTATATTGGACCTATGTTAATGTATTGAATCCCCCCTTTTTAACCTGTTACAGTTTTTTAAATTTTTAATATGTTCTTAATTTTACTGTAAGTTTAATTTTATTTTAACTTTTGTAATTCATATTATTTATATGTTTTAATTGTACATGTTTTAATTTTGTAAACCGCCTTGAATCCCAGTACTGGGAAAAAGGCGGGATAATAATAATAATGATGATGATTTGGGGATGTTCCATTTGGTAGAAAGTGGTAGGGTCATTCACTTGAATACCCCTCCATGAGAAGAACTCTCCTTCCCTTGAAAAAAAGTTTCTCCTCTAGCCTGATTTCTGATATGCTAGTCTTCTACAGGGAGGAAACACGTTTCAACTTGGATGAGTGTTCAAGCATAGCATACCTTCCTTGCAATTTGGGAGAATATGGACCCAAGAGAGGACTACACCATATCATTTGTGTAAATCAGGTCTCATAAGCTGAGAGAGCAGAGAGGTGTGTATGAGGGACAGAATTCTCCAAGGAAACCGAGGTAGCTTCATCATGGTAAGACTTTTTGGGAGGATGTTATGATAGATGTAATATACCGACAGGTTGTGCTCTCACAAATATTGTACAGAAACTTCTAAGATCATTGATATACTAAGGGTCACATGGCCATTTTCCAATTAGTTTTGGAAGTTTGGTGTGCCGAAAACGACTCAAGTGGGGTTCATTACATGCTCAAACCATCCCATAAGAGTGAGAGGTTACAGCACAGCAACACATCATAACTCACCATATCCTTGGCCATGTAGTGAACTGGAGAAGCCATCACATGAACAAGGAAATCCATTTGGGCTAATTTTTACCACATTAAAAATAAAAGTTAAAATGGCTGTATAAATTCCGCTTTCCATTCTCTGTCTTTAAAATCTGGAAAGATACTCATTGAGAAACAGGGTTATCTGTGACAGACGCGTAGTTGGTTGCAATTTAAACAGACCCCCCCTTCTTTAACATGTTAAGCCGTAGTTTTCCATCATTGTAATCTCACCCTTAGGAAAGTTTTCCTGACATTCAGCCAAAATTTTCCTTTCCTTAATTTCCTTCTACGACACCTAGTAAATTTCCCTTTGTACCTTCCTAAGCACTTCATCTCCCTCTTCGGAGTTTACACCTCTGCAGATATATGGAGATGAATATCATCACTCCCTCAGCCATCGTTTGGCCAAGCTGTACATATCTGGTTCTTAAACTCTCTCCTCATAAGTCATTTGCTCAGATCCCTTCATCATTTTTGTTGCACTTGTCTAAACTCCTTTCAATTTGCTAGCAGCTTTCTGGATGGTAAGACATAGGCCATAGCTAGACCTAAGGTTTATCCCAGGATCATCCCAGGTTCGTCCCTGCCTGAGCGCTGGATGCCCTGTGTGGCATTTAGATGAACAGGTTTGACCCCAGGACAATCCTGGAATAAACCTTAGGTCTAGCTACGGCCATAGACTCATGCCACAACTCCAACTCCCCTTAGATTTAAACTGGGGCAAAAAGGGGGTGCAGTCTTCTTGTGATGGGTGCCGCCATTTTGATTCATCTATGTATGTGGGACAGGGTGCTTCCCACCTCAAGGTGTGCAGAACAGCCCCTAATTGCTTTCTTTTTTCAATCCTGGCCCTCCACTTTCTACTTTAAAGATAGAACAATATCTCTTGAGGGTTAAATGTTGTTTATATAATCTGAATGCATTATTTCATGGTGCTTTTATTTGTCTTGGTTTGCTTGCTTGCTTATTTTGAGAAGAACTAGGCCAAGACATAGCAGTGGAGGATACATGGAAATCACACACAAGAACCAGGATTCGTGGATTTGCATTCCAAAGAACTTCAGAACAGCACTGGATGAGTGCAATCTATGTGGTTCAACCATAACCACTTCCCATTACTTACTCTATTGTAGAGGGATTCTAATTATGAGGGCAGGTCCATAGTTCACTATTCCTATGCAATTGGATGGAGGCATATTAGAAGGCATCTTTTATACAAAGAAGAATTTCAAATGGCTGGAAAAAGTGCAGAAAAGGGCTACTACAATGATTAAGGGACTGGAGCATCTCTCCTATGAGGGAAGGTTGCAACAGCTGGGATTGTTTGCCTTGGAAAAAAGGAGGCTAAGGGGAGACGTGATAGTGGTGTACAAAGCCATGCATGGTGTGGAGAATGTGGAGAGCGTCTTGAAAATCTAATTTGGCCCTTGGTTTATTTATTTATTTATTTATTTATTACATTTTTATACTGCCCAATAGCCGAAGCTCTCTGGGCGGTTCACAAAAATTAAAAACACAGTAAAACACCCAACAGTTTAAAACACAATTACGAAATACAATATAAAAAGCGCAACCAGGATAAAACCACACAGCAAAGTTGATATAGGATTAAAATACAGAGTTAAAACAGTAAAATTTAAATTTAAGTTAAAATTAAGTGTTAAAATACTGAGTGAATAAAAAGGTCTTCAGCTGGCGACGAAAGCAGTACAGTGTAGGCGCCAAGCGGACCTCTCTGGTTTGAAAAAGGTTCTGCACACGTCATCAAAATGAACTCAACACAACCTGATACCTAAAGGACTACGTTCTACGTCATGAAGCTGCCTACTGATGAAGTTCTTCTTCAGTCTCTTTTGTATGAGGGACCTTTCCTCCTGAAGATAGGTGGGTAACTTCCATACAGAGAGCCTTTTCTGTGGTGGTGCCCAAATTTGGGTACTTTCTCCTTACATGTTTCTCTGGTGCCACCTTTGTTAACTTTGAGTTTGTTTTCCCAGACTACTACTACTTCTTCTTCTTCTTCTTCTTCTTCTTCTTCTTCTTCTTCTTCTTCTTCTTCTTCTTCTTCTTCTTCTTCTTCTATTTCTTCTTCTTCTTCTTCTTCGCTGCTGTTATATCTCCTGGTTCCATGCTGTTTTATTTTGCATTTTTACTGCTGTTTGAGACTACTTTTTATTTTTATTTTTACTATTGTTGCAAGCCAACTTGAAGGCTTTTACGGCCACCTCAAGTGGCATCCTTTTTGACAGAAAGGTATAAAGGAACAGAAAAAATAAAAATAAAAGATGTGGGATGCAAGTTCTAGAAATATAAATGTCATACAAATGTCATCCGTCTGTGATCTCACAAATACTTCGATGCACCCATCCCTGCAAGATTTCCTTTCCGGACAGTGATTTAATACAGATATTTTATATTTGGATTCACCTGCACTCATTCTCAGCTAACATCTTTTCTTCTCCTTGTCCCTTTCCTGTAGTGGAGAACAGAGAGACCATATTTCATAGGCTTTACAGTGTTCAAACAACAACTGTGCCTGATTACAGTGAAGTACATCACTCACTTTAGAACCAAATTTACCCACACAAACACAGTGTTCTCTCACTATTTATTATGGGGAGCGATTGCTCTCAGACTGCTGACTCAGGAGCCGGAGTGTTAGGAAAGAGTTCTATATGTAAAATTGGAAAATCCTCAGATGACGACATGGATCCTCCTCCTTCTACCTGCCACACAAGTGTGTGTGTGTGTGTGTGTGTATGGAGGGAGGGCGGGGAGAGTATCTCTACAGAGAGAACAAAGAATCAAAAACTGGGTCTTCCCAAAGGTTCTATTTTTGGCTCATGTTACACGATGGGGTGAGTCATTTTCAGCTCGCTCTGCAACCCACTGAAGCTACGAAGTGTCAGTTGATTTACATCTATTGAAGTCAATGGGACTGACGGTAAATTTGCACAAAGGTATTTTAAAGCAGTGATGGTGAATATGAGTCATCTCCACCTTCGTATGGGTGTGTGAAACCCTGTAAAAAATGATGCCTTTGAATTCATTTCCCTGCCTGAATACAAAATATTTCCCAAAAAGGAATCCTCCCAGATTTCAGACAGTCAATTGCATGGCTGGAATTGTGAAGTCTAACTCTAGTTGAACATGCTGGATATTCGGTACCAGAAGATGTAGTGATGGCTTGAAAAGGGGGGTTAGGCAAATTCCTGGAGGAGAAGGCTAACAATGGCTGCTAGTCCTGAAGACTCTACGCTACCTCCAGTAATCAGAGGCAGTAAGCCTATGTACCTCAGTTGTTGGGGAGCATGGGTGGAAGGGTGCTGTTGTACTCATATCCTGTTTGTGGGTCTCCCATTAACAGCTGGCTGGCCACTCTGTAAACAGAAAAGAACTTCTTCACACAGCGCATAGTCAAACTATGGAATTCACTGCCACAAGATGAGGTGACGGCCACCCATTTGGATGGCTTTAAAAGAGGGTTAGATAAATTCCTGAAGGAGGCTACTAGCCCTGATGGCTCTATGCTACTTCCAGTATCAGAGGCAGCAAGCCTGTATACACCAGTTGCTGTGGATCATGGGTGGAAGGAAGGGTGCTGTTGCACAGGTGTCCTTTCTCTGGTTTCAGGGATCCATTGGTGATCAATATCTTCCTCTGTAACATGTGGTGTGGCTTTGCTTGCTTGTTTGAGTCATCTGCAGACATTGTGCTAGTAGTATGCTGCAATGCAGTGGGACCCCTTTCAGATACATATTGCTTACAGCATGGGAGCTGCTTCCACTTGGTGGAATCCCACATCCCAAAGTGATGGCCACCAATTTGGATGGCTTTAAAAGGGGGACGGATAAATTCCTGGAGGTGAAGGATATCAATGCCTACTAGCCCTGATGGTTGTGTGCTATCTCCAGTATTCGAGGCAGTAAGCCTGTGTGCAGCAGTTGCTGGGGAACATGGGTGGGAGGGTGCTGTTGCACCATGTCCTGCTTTGTTGGTCCCTGACCAGTGGCTGGTTGGCCACTGTGAACAGAATGCTGGACTAGATGGACCCTTGGTCTGACCCAGCAGGGCTCTTCTTATGACCTTATGGTATTTTTTCCCTATATTGTCTGCTTACGGTTGCCCCTTATCATGGGTTTTGTAGTCCTGATGTCACCTAAATAGTTATTCAATCTTAAGTAGATGAAGAGTAAAAGGAATTTCCTGGAGGGACATACAGCGACTTCCTCCCTCCCAAGGGTTATATATCACTGTAGTTTGCCACGAATCCTAGAAAACATGTTCTAGGACTGAACCCAGATTGATCAAATACCAGAAGGGCTCTGACATAGAAGAGGGCAAATACTTGTTCTCGGTAATCCCAGAGGGCAGGACTAGATTTTATTTATTGATTGGTTGGTTGGTTGTATTTCTTGGCTGCCTTTCAAAGGCAGGAGCTCCCCCAAAGCAGTCTACAACAATAAAACTCACACAATAAAAACTGATATGGCAATAAAAACAGCTAAGAAAACCCAGCACTGAACATTCTAAAAATCAAGAAACACTGGGATGAAAACAAAACCTAACAACAGCAACAAACCAGTTCCAATAAAACATAACCAGGGAAGGCCTGCAATGAAGGAGACTGGAGGGCCCTCAATGGCAATTCCCGCCCCACCCCCAGTGGTGTGGGGCCACTGTCAAAAAGGCCCTCTCTCCTGTGATCACCTACCAAACTGCTCTCACTGGAGAGCAAATGAGAAGAGCCTTTCTTGTTGTTCTTAAAGTGCAGGCAGGCAGTCCTTCAAGTAACATAGTCCCCAACTGTTTAAGGTGTTAAAGGTCAACACCAGAACTTCAAATCTGTGCTTGGAAACAGACCGGTAGCCAGTACAGCTGGCATAGGATAGGCATTATATGATCAGTTCACCTTGCCCCCACAAACATTAGGTGGTAGCATTCTACGCCGGCTGTACGCATCTACAAGCATCATAGAATCATAGAATCAACGAATAGCAGAGTTGGAAGGGGCCTACAAGGCCATCAAGTCCAACCCCTGCTCAGTGAAGGAATCCACCCTAAAGCTTCCCTGACAGATGGTTGTCCAGCTGCCTCTTGAAGGCCTCTAATGTGGGAGAGCCCACAACCTCCCTAGGTAACTGGTTCCATTGCCGTACTGCTCTAACAGTCAGGAAGTTTTTCCTGATTTCCAGCTGGAATCTGGCTTCCTTTAACTTGAGCCCATTATTCCGTGTCCTGCACTCTGGGAGGATCGAAAAGAGATCCTCCCAGATTTATATGTAATAACATATCTACACGTATGTGCACATATGAGGGACTTTAGCTCAGTAGTCGAACACCTGTTTTGCATGCCAAAAGCCCCAGGTTGACCCCCAACTTCTCCAGGTAGGGCAAGGAAACCCGGGAGAGCTGCTGCCAGTCAGTGTCAGCAGTACCGGGGTAGATGGACCAATGGTCCATCGGCAGCTTCCGACGTTCCGAAAGAGACAGCATGGGAAACCACCTACTACAATCTATGTTCATACTATTGGCTGGTCCTCAGCCATGCCTTTTGCAGCTAGCAGCTCCTGTCACAACTGTTCTCATTATGCCTGCAGGCTCAACGAGATGGAAATGCATGTTTAAATTTAAAAACAACATATTGACCCTTGGAGTCCGTGACATCTACGTTTTTAATAACCAGAGGGTGGGAGGAAGCGTGTGGGAGCATGGGATGTGGTGGGGGGGGCGGCGGCGAAGGAAGACGTAAAGTGGAAAGCTCAGGGGTGCGTCGGCAAAGGAACACTGCAAATGCGGTTGGTTCTGGACATCTTCCTTTTCGAATTCACTTGTACCTCCTGAGAATTCACCGCATGTCCAAACCAAATTTGGAAGGAGCATTGTATATATGGCTTTGTTTGAGATTTTTTTGTTTGGTTTTGTTTTGCATTCTACGTGTGACGCTAGGAAAGAAGGAAGGAAGGAAGGAAGGAAGGAAGGAAGGAAGGAAGGAAGGAAGGATGTTTGTTTACATGGGGAGAAACTGTTCAGCCGTGTGTGAGTAAACAAAGTGCCTCAAGGAGGAGGAGGGGATTAACGCAACTACTCCATTGCATGAGTCCGTCCACGTGGAGCGCGCCACACTCTCCCCCCCTCCTCTCCGCTTCCACACCATGTCAGCTGCAATCACAGAAATCCACGTCATTCTCTTCCTCTCTGCAGCACACGGAAAGGGTTTAGACAGCGCATTTTACAACCGGGCTGACATTTCTGCACAAGAATAAATGTAGAGACTCCGCTGAATATAACTGGGAGATTCAAACACATCCATGCACAGAGCACAACACACACACACAAACACACACACAAACGCAAGCAGCTCCCAGTCTCTTGGGAAGACCTCACCACACATTCATGTAGTACACACACACACACACACACACACACACACACACACACTTTGTTCCCATATAAAAAGCAACACAAACTATAAGTAGGAAGCATGCCCAGTTGCAACTGGGGACATTTTACATTGATGTGGCAAAGGATCTCTTGCAGTTTCAAAGGAACTCCAAAGTGCTGGTATTGACATTTAAAGCCCTAAACGGTTTGGGGCCAGGTCATTTGAAGGAACGCCTCCTCCCATATGTACCTGCCCGGACTTTAAGATCATCTACAGGGGCCCTTCTCCGTGAGCCCCTGCCAAAGGAAGTGAGGCAGGCGGCTACTAGGAGGAGGGCTTTCTCCGCTGTGGCACCCTGGTTGTGGAATGAGCTCCCCAGAGAGGTCCGCTTGGCGCCTACACTGTACTCCTTTCGTCGCCAGCTGAAGACCTTTTTATTCACTCAGTATTTTAACATTTAATTTTAACTTAAATTTAAATTATACTGTTTTAACTCTGTATTTTAACCTTATATCAATTTTGCTGCGTGGTTTTATCCTGGTTGTGCTTTTTATATTGTATTTTGTATTTGTGTTTTTAACTTGTTGGTTGTTTTATGATGGTTTTAATTTTTGTGAACCGCCCAGAGAGCTTCGGCTATTGGGCGGTATAAAAATGTAATAAATAAATAAAAATAATAATAATAAATAAATCTCAACCTCAAGATTCTAAAATGCGTTGGTGAGCCAGTCTGGTGTAATGGTTAGTCTGTCTCAAAGGCTTTGACCAGAGAAAAGTGGGGTCACCCAGGACTAGACTTTGGCTGACCTGGAGCCTGATTGCTCTGATTCCGTTGGGACGCGTCCACTCAGGGTTCTAATTAGTATCAGCCAGAACTGTAAAGGAGCTATCCAAGATGGTGTACCTATTTGGGGTTAAGGTTCAGCACCCTGGATTGCTCATTTAGAGTTACGGCTGGTTCTGATTGATACACTGCCCCACCGAAATGGGCACCACCAGCCTCCACTGCCTGGAGTCAGTTAACCGCCCCCTTTTGCAGGGTTGTTGTGAGTAAAGAGGGATACATTGCTCCTCTCACCTGAGCTAATGAATCTGTGTGGAGGAGGCCCACTTACATATGACCCAAAAAGAGGACACAAATTTCCTTATGCAAATTTATATGTATAGGTGAACATTTAGTAATCATTACTATTTTAAGTAGAAACAAAATCGATCTCACCATAGTGGAGAAGACAGCCTAGGTGAGCTGTGTGTCTTCTCGGGCTGCTGTCTTGGTGCTGAGTGTTGATTGGCAGCTGGTGTCTCTTTTCATGACTCTTTGATGTTAAATCAGACCGACCAGCTAACCTTTCACCTTCAAACAGAGGACTGTCCTCTCTAAAATGTGACACCTGGCCAATGTATGTATATTTGTGAACCAAACCCAACTCAAGAAAGAAAAAGGAAGGAAGGAAGGAAGGAAGGAAGGAAGGAAGGAAGGAAGGAAGGAGAGCCACTGGCAGGGCAAAGACCCTAACCACTAGGCAACTTTGCCTGGAGAGAGTGACCTCACAGTAGAGGTTCATTCGATCAGCACCAACATTGTCCGTCATTGCCAAGAGCAGAAAGGATAGAAGCAGCCTTATATATTAAAACATGCAGTTTGCAAGTTAAATGCCACTTTATGAACTCCACCATTTATTGACTTGTCATGTTGTTTACTTGCGGGGAGGAGAAGCTGATAATGACTGTTTCTTTCTCCTTCTCAGCAGCAGAGCGGGAAGAAACTCCGGTTTGCATTTTATCTAGGAGCAGCTAAGAAATTAGTTTCAGTAGGCCAGTTCCTGGACACACGGGAACTTTGGCTGCTACAGGAGGGCTGGACTCTGACATAGAAATGTAACCAACTGTATTCATGCTACAGATGCACAAGAAATTCGTTTTGATTGATCTTGAGCTCAGACTTGCCCCGTTCCCAACACCAACAAGAACAGTTTTCAGAAACAGCCTGCACTTTTCCTGAACGTTCACAAAAAGCATACTTTAGGGAAAGAAAATGTGCACATTCAAAATGCACTTTTTTATTATTAAAAAAAAATGTATTTATTCTATTGGGGGAAAGGATGCATTTGGGTGCACTTTCCCCATTTGAATGAAAAGAAGAAGAAGACTGCAATTGAAAATGGGAGAAAGGGCATTCCATGCTTCAAGGTGGGGCACAGAGAATCAATGCAAGGATGGGCATCACAAAATGATGCATGGTGTGGAGAATGTAGATAGGGAGACGTTTTTCTTCCTCTCTCAAACCAATGGGGTCATATCCCATGAAGTTGATTGGTGGGAGATCCAGGACAAATAAGAGGAAGTCCTTCTTCACACAGCACATAGTTAGGTTATGGAACTCACTACCACAGGATGTAGTGATGGCCACCCATTGGGATGGCTTTAAAAGGGGGTTGGATACATTCCTGGAGGCGAAGGCTATCAATGGCTACTAGCCCTGATATTTGTGTGCTATCTCCAGTATTTGAGGCAGTAAGCCTGTGTGCACCAGTTGCTGGGGAACATGGGTGGGAGGGTGCTGTTGCACCATGTCCTGCTTGTTGGTCCCTAGCTGATGTGGATAGGGAGACATTTTTCTCCCTCTCAAAATATTAGAACCAGGGGACATCCCATGAAGCTGATTGGTGGGAGATCCAGGCCACTGTGTGAACAGAGTGCTGGACTTGATGGAGCCTTGGTCTGATCCAGCATGGAACTTCTTATGTTCTTAATCAGCATTCAGGAGGTGAGAGTTAGGGAAGTTCAGGGGGAAATCTAGGGCTGTACACTTCTTCTTTGAAAATGGTGGCTCTATCAAGGATGGTGGCTGCCAGATGGCTCAGGTAAGTCTTGCAGATGGGCGGGAGAAGTGACTCACCATCCCCCCCCCCCCGACTCAGGCCAAGGAAGCCCAAAGCATTTCAGACCACCTTGGACTGATCTGGTCCTAAACTGGATTTGGACTGAAGTGGGAAAAATCAGCCTGCCTCGGCTTAGTTTCGGGCCCGAAGCAGTGCACAGCCCTAGGAAAATGCCTATGCTTCGTACAGACTTGATGAGTTAGTTCATCCCTCCCCAACTAGTGCCCTCCAGACATTTTGGATGTCGACTCCCATCTGCCCCAGCCACCATGGGGGAAGAGCCAGAGATGTATTCCCAAATATCTGGAGGGCACCAAGTTGGGAAGCCTGAGTTAGAGGCAGAGGACATGGGCTAAGATGCTGGTTGCTTCCCCATGTAAATACAGCATCAATCAACATAGCTATGCCCCTACCTGGACAAGGATAACCTGGTTTCAGTTGATCATTCTCTGCTAACCTCCACATTAGATTACTGCAGTGCACTCTACATGGGGCTGCCTTTGAGGACGGTTGGGAAGCTGCATGCAAAACGAGGTGCTCAGATTGATAGCACGGGGACTAGCAGGTCTGACCTCACAACACTGATTCTGTCCCAGTTGCACTGGCTGCCTGTATGTTTCTGAGCTCAATAACAGGTGCTGGTTTTGAAACATAAATCCTTACTCAGCATCATATCTGATAGAGCACTTTTCCCAATATCAGTATTACGCTCATCCTCTGAGGTCCTCCACTGAGTACAGCCTCCAAGAGAGATTTGTAGAGTAGTAACAAGAGAAAGCCTCTTCTCAGTGATGTCCTCCATTGCCCAATTGCCAAGTAAATTCCCTACTGAGGCCTACATGGTCATCTTTCTGGCACCTGAGTTAAGGCTTTCCTTGACTCCCAGGCATATGAGGTTTTTTTGTTTGTTTTGGTGTCTCCCGTTTCATCAGGTCCCAGTATTTTATGGCAACTGTTTTAAGTTGCTTTATATTGATGATGTTAAAGATTTTATATGATGTTTTTGGTGTGTTGCATTTTTTTTAGTTGTAATTTTCATGAAGCAGCCAGAGAACATTGGCTATTGTGTGGTACAGAAATGAAATGAAATGAAATGAAATGAAATGAAATAAATAAATAAAATGTCAGCACAGTGAAGAGGGGGAAAACAAGGCAAAGGCGTTTAAACCCCAAATTCCTCTCATCGATTCCTTTTGAGCTCTCCAAGGCTTCACTGCCCTTATCCCAGCATATGACCTTCACTCTTCTACTTTGACCATCCTGAACCTCCTTAGGTGTCTTAGATTCTCCCTTGTCGCCCTTTTTGCCAGACACACTCTCCCAAAATGCTTTCAGGATGCCACCTCTTTCTAACTCTTCTGATGTTTAAAGCCCTAAACGGCTTGGGACCTCGATACTTGAAGGAGCACCACTCCTTATATATGCCTGCCCGAGATTTGGGATCTGTTGCAGGAGCGCTTCTCCGCATCCCACCAGCGTGACACATATGCTATGATGGGACAAGGGAGAGGGCTTCCTCTGTGGTGGCACCCCGACTGTGGAATGCCCTCCCCTTGGAGGCCCGACTGGCGCCAACGCTGATTTTATTCCAGCACCAAGTGAAAACATGGCTTTTTAACAAAGCCTTTAATGGTTAAATTCACTAAGATGGCACTTTGTTTTAACTGTTTTAATTGTTTTTACTGCTTCTAAATTATATTTTGTTTTAACTTGGTTCATGGTTTAATTTGTTTTTAGCTGTGCATATTTACTGTTTTATACTGTATGCTTTTATCTGTATACCACCCTGAGATCCTAATGATATAGGGCGGGCTATAAATGTTTTAAATAAATAAATAAATAACTCGAACCTCCACCCCACCGGGCTTGTGATTTCACCTCTCCTTTAGCCCGCACCCATCCAGAGACAGGGAGAAGGCAAAACCGTGCATCATTCTGGCCCTCGTTAATCATAGAATCATAGAATAGCAGAGTTGGAAGGGGCCTACAAGGCCATCGAGTCCAACCCCCTGCTCAATGCAGGAATCCACCCTAAAGCATCCCTGACAGATGGTTGTCCAGCTGCCTCTTGAAGGCCTTGAGTGTGGGAGAGCCCACAACCTCGCTAGGTAGCTGATTCCACAGTCGCACTGCTCTAACAGTCAGGAAGTTTTTCCTGATGTCCAGCCGGAATCTGGCTTCCTTTCACTTGAGCCCGTTATTCCGTGTCCTGCACTCTGGGAGGATCGAGAAGAGATCCTGGCCCTCCTCTGTGTGACAACCTTTTAAGTATTTGAAGAGTGCTATCACGTCTCAAGTTAATCTGTGGTGGCTCTTGCCATTTTTTTGTTGTGAAACCCGCTGCTTGATGGATGGGTATGTTTACCCACCCCCAAACCTCAAGCTTCCTGGCCTTCTCTGCCTCCTCCCTAGCAACTCAGCCAACCCAGCCAACTCAGCAACTTCTCCCTCTATAAAATATACTAAGCAAGCTGCAAGTTTGCAATCTTGCCAAGATTTATGGGCAGGCCTTAAATGACAGAGGGGGGGGACTTCACTTCCCCTACACTTCCCTTTTGTTGCCCTTTTCAGGATTTAGAAACAACAATGTTTTATGCAGTTGTGTCCCTCTTTTCCCTTTCCCCATCATTCCCAGGGAGCCTGGGACAACCACAGTTGCGTTTGTTTTTCTCCTTCCACCACTTAGGATTTGTCTTGGTCTCTCTCTCTCTCATATACACACTGAAATAAAGGTGGCATAATCATGGTTTTCTAGGGGTAGGCTGGAGTGCTGGGCTGAAAACAACAGGATGAAATTTAATAGGGATAAATGCCAAGTTCTACATTTAGGAAATAGAAACCAAATGCACAGTTACAAGATGGGGAATACTTGGCTCAGCAATACTACAAACGAGAAGGATCTTGGAATTGTTGTAGATCACAAGCTGAATATGAGCCAACAGTGCGATATGGCTGCAAGAAAGGCAAATGCTATTTTGGGCTGCATTAATAGAAATAGAGCTTCCAAATCACGTGAGGTACTGGTTCCTCTCTATTCGGCCCTGGTTAGGCCTCATCTAGAGTATTGTGTCCAGTTCTGGGCTCCACAATTCAAGAAGGACGCAGACAAGCTGGAGCGTGTTCAGAGGAGGGCAACCAGGATGATCAGAGGTCTGGAAACAAAGCCCTATGAAGAGAGACTGAAAGAACTGGGCATGTTTAGCTTGGAGAAGAGAAGATTGAGGGGAGACATGATTGCACTCTTCAAATACTTAAAAGGTTGTCACACAGAAGAGGGACAGGATCTCTTCTTGATCCTCCCAGAGTGCAGGACACGGAATAACGGGCTCAAGTTAAAGGAAGCTAGATTCCGGCTGGACATCAGGAAAAACTTCCTGACTGTTAGAGCAGTATGACAATGGAACCAGTTACCTAGGGAGGTTGTGGGCTCTCCCACACTAGAGGCCTTCAAGAGGCAGCTGGGCAACCATCTGTCAGGGATGCTTTAGTGTGGATTCCTGCATTGAGCAGGGGGTTGGACTGGATGGCCTTGTAGGCCCTTTCCAACTCTGCTATTCTATGGTTCTATGATTCTATATGAAAAGGAGGACAGAGCTCCTGTATCTTTCAGAGTTGTATAGAAAAGGGAATTTCAGCAGGTGTCATTTGAATATGTGGAGAACCTGGTGAAATTTCCTCTTCAGCACTACCAGATACAAAAAAGGGCAGGGCTCCCGCAACTTTGGCTGTTGTGATGCTGAGGCTATCTGTGTTTCGGTTGGCATAGTGGTTCAAAAGTGTGAAATCAGGAAAGTCCTCATTGAAATTTACAACAGCTGGGAAGGTTACAACAGCTCGGATTGTTTTAGTTTGAAAAAAGTGGGTAAAGGGAGACATGATAGAGGTGAACAAAATTATGCATGGTATTATGTACTACAAGAGAGTGAGAAAACTTATGTCTCCCTGTGTAGATAGGGAGACATTTTTCTCCCCCTTTCACAACACTAGAGCCTGGGGTCATCTCATGAATTTGATTGGTGGGGGATTCAGGACACATGAAAGGAAGGACTTCTTCACAAAGTGCATAGTTAAATTATGGAACTCACTACCACAAGCTGTAGTGATGGCCACCAATTTGGATGGCTATAAAAGGGGGTTGGATACATTCCTGGAGGTGAAGGCTATGTGCCACCTCTAGTATCAGAGGCAGTAAGCCTATATCCATGAGTTGCTGGGGAACATGGGTGGGAGGGCGCTGTTTCACTATGTCCTACTTGAGGGTCCCTGGTCGACAGCTGGTTGGCCAATGTGTGAGCAGAGAGCTGGACTAGGTGGACATTTAGTCTGATCGACCGAATCCTGCCCCCTATTATTGGGAACTTTCTCTCTGCCTGCGAAAGAGGCAATGTTTTTTCTGCCTGTTTTGCAGAGGTGGAGGCATTCAGATAATTTTCTCCTTGGGTAGAGGGCCAGAGTTCTCACGTAGCTTTTTAAAGTGGTTTTTAGGGGTTCTTTAAGGGGTTTTCTTTCTTTTCTTTTCTTTAAAACAAAACAAAACACCCCAGCATTTTCAGGAGCTCAGGAGTTCTAAGTGAGTTCTCATTGGAGAGGGCAAAGTCACATGGTCTCCAGTAGGCATTCACTAAGAACCGTCGGGGTCCTGCAAATACCAAGGGAAGGTGGGTTTTTTGGGTGTTTTTTTTTGCTGAGGGGGCTTCTTCCAGACCATGTGACTTTACCCTCTCCAATAAGCACTCACGAAGAGCTCCTGAAAATGCTGAGGTGTTTTTTTTTAAAGATAAGAAAGGAAGGAAGGAAGACCCCCCAACAACTGGCTACATTTTATAAAAGTATGAGAAAACCCTGTCTCCCTCCCCAAGGAGAAATTTCTGCAACATTCTTCTTCTTCTTATTATTATTATTATTTATTTATTTATATAGCACCATCAATGTACATGGTGCTGTACAGATAACACAGTAAATAGCAGGACCCTGCCGCATAGGCTTACAATCTAATAAGTTGTAGTAAACAATAAAGAGGGAAGGAGAATGCAAACAGGCACAGGGAAGTGTGAACAGGCACCGGGTAGGGTGAAGCTAACAGTATAGAGTCAGAACAAACTCAATATTTGAAGGCTATAGGGAAAAGAAAAGTTTTT
The DNA here is from genome assembly GCF_023053635.1 of Elgaria multicarinata webbii. Taxonomy (NCBI): domain Eukaryota; kingdom Metazoa; phylum Chordata; class Lepidosauria; order Squamata; family Anguidae; genus Elgaria; species Elgaria multicarinata. The sequence continues at coordinate 116,513,737 of NC_086176.1, read as the reverse complement.
AGCTGAGTTTTAAAAGCAGTGATTGAGTTTGTAGTTCTCAAGTGTTCTGGAAGAGCATTCCAGGCGTAAGGGGCAGCAGAAGAAAAAGGACGAAGCCGAGTAAGGGAAGTGGAGGTCCTTGGGCAGGCGAGAAGCATGGCATCAGAGGAGCGGAGAGCACGAGCGGGGCAATAGTGTGAGATGAGAGAGGAGAGATAGGCAGGAGCTAGACCGTGAAGAGCTTTGAAGGTCAGCAGGAGAAGTTTATATTGGATTCTGGAGTGAATTGGAAGCCAATGAAGAGATTTCAGAAGTGGAGTGATATGGTCAGAGCGGCGGGCCAAGAAGATGATCTTAGCGACAGAGTGGTGGACAGAGACCAGCGGACTGATGTGAGACGAAGGAAGGCCAGAGAGAAGAAGGTTGCAGTAGTCCAACCGAGAGATAACCAGTGCGTGAAGGAGAGTCTTGGCAGAAGAGACAGACAAAAATGGTCGAATCCTGGCAATATATACAGGAAGAAACGACAGGATTTAGCTACTGCCTCGATGTGAGGAGTAAAGGAGAGCGAGGAGTCAAATATAAACCCCTCCCAGCCTCTTTTATCCATGTTTTCATTCCCCCACCTTCACCCTCCATGGAATGCTGAAAATGGAATGGCCAATTTTTTTGTCCAGCTCTACTTCTTACGTTCTTATGAAATGCAAACTGAACAAGTTTCTCCCCCATCCCTACCTTAGCAACCCCAAAGCATCCCACCTGCTCAGCTTTATGGAACCCACATGACGGGCGCCTCCACAATCCCACCGGATGGGTGAGTTTACAGAGGGGAAAACCCAACAGCCCTGCTTCCTCACCATCTGAGCCAATTGTTTGCAAGCTTTTCCCAGCGTCCTCTTGGATGCGGAGCTGTCAAGGCTTCATGGTTGCTTATTGGTTCATGACAAGGAGGGCACCGGGGAACCATCGTTATAAAAAATGCATTCTTGCGGAGCTGTTTAATGAAATGAAGCGCCGCTGTCTTTCCCCCCACTGGCATTCCAGGGAGGGGTGGGCAGGACGCAAACCAGAAAGCAGAACATTGAAAAGCCCATCCACGGCGGCAGGCCCTGTCGGTTTGGTCCACCAAAGAGTTAAGTGTCAAAGCCTTATTCACTTCTATGAATTAATAATTGATTCGGTAACAAATCACTAATGTTGCCGTCGTCATGGTGAATAAGATAATAAATGTGCCCTGTCCAGGGAATGCAATGTTGTTCGAATTGTGCTGAAATTATTCATAAATGTGCTACTTTTTCCCCTCCCTCGTCTCCCAACTCTTGCTACTTTAGCGTTTCTTTTTAATCTCCCTCAGCTGTCACATTAGACGGCACAGCGTAAAGGGAGGGGACGGGGGGGGGGGACACTATGGAAGCACATTGTGTCAAGATTCAATAGAGAAGAGACACAAATTAGAAAACAAAAGGGCTCTCCATCCCTTTTCACACTTCTCCGCTCACTCGCGAGAAGAAGAAGAAAAGCCCAAAGCTATTTAATAACTTGCTGGCACAAATTACCGCAGGTAACGTCTAACCTCTCTCCCTGCGTTCTTGGTGTGATGAAGTGTAAGATCCCAGTGGGGCTCTCGCCCACAGGATGTGCTGAGATTAGGGACTTCAAACTTTGGAGTTACTTATTCTCTGGAACAAAACTTTTGTAATGCTCCCATTTTATTAGACAGGCCTTCCCCTCCCTTCTCTTCGCTTGTCAATGTCTTCGCCTTCTTAAAAAAACTAAAACTAAACAGTCTTGAAGTATTAATATGTGAACATGAGAGCAACAGAAGTTCAAAAGTCTGAGGTAACAATTAGGGCTCTGCTCCACTTCAGATCGGAGAAGCGATAGCAAGGCGGCCTGATTCGCCTCCAACAAAGGCAGAGACAGATCGGGTTGGGGGAGCTGCAGATTGAGACCAAGCTGATCGAGACCAAGCGGATCCTTCGCCTTGATCCAGAGCTCTGAAAAAAGGTAAGTGGGGGCTTACCTGGTGCTGCCACAGTCTGTGCGGCGACGGGAGCAGAGCCAGGTAAGGGGCAGGGGGGAGGGCAGCTTACCTGGCTCCATCGCGGTCCGGCGGCGGCTTCAATTGAGGCCAAGGATTCAAACTGGAAGACTAGGCCTTGGCTGCGGCCTGGTCTTCCTGTTTGAGGGCCTCAGCTGAAGCTGAAGCTGCCACCGGACCACGACAGAGGCAGGAAAGTTGTGAGGGGATGGGGGGGGCCTTACCTGCCGCCGCCACGGAGTGGACCATAGGCGGATTGGAAACCGGAGTGGATCGGGGGGTCCGTGCACAGCCCTAGTGGCAATACTTGAAAGGTTGTCACACAGAGGAGGGCCAGGGTCTCTTCTTGATCATCACATAGTGCAGGACACGGAGCAATGGGCTCAAGTGTCAGGAAGCCAGATTCAGGCTGCACATCAGGAAAAACTTCCTGACTTTTAGAACAATTCAACAATGGAACCAGTTACCTAGGGAAGTTGTGGGCTCTCCCACACTAGAGGCCTTCAAGAGGCAGCTGGACAAGCATCTGTCAGGGATGCTTTAGGGTAGATTCCTGCAATGAGCAGGGGGTTGGACTCGATGGCCTTGTAGGCCATCTATTCTATGATTCTCTGCTATTCTATGATTCTATGATTTAGGGGGAAATTGTATTAAAAACTCCATATTTTCCAATGTAGGGCAACTTTGCCCCATAGAGTACAGCATGAAATGGCACACGTTCAATTAAAAAATGTGCCTTCCATATGTGACTGTGTGTTCGACAGTTTGCAAACATTTTCAGAGAACACGTTGTCCTGTGTGATCAGGGTTGCGAACATGGCCTGTTCATCTGTTTGAAAGCACAGATAAATCCTCTTACATCTCTAGACAAGTCCTGGTTGGTTTCAGATTTGCAGAGGGCATTCTTTTATTACAAAAACAATTCTTATCCCCTAACCAGCTGGGTTCACTCCTGGATATTTCTTATTTATTCTGGGCAAGTACCTTCACCACTTGGAGGACATTTTCAGACACTCCAACCGGGCGCTCCAGCATTTTTTTTACTTTATTTTTTTTTTTAATGATTGAGTCAGTAGAATTGAGTGGTTTCCAAATTGACCATTCACCTTCCTCCATTGCCACATAATATGGCAATAGGCGGAAAGTGATGTGGTTGGATGTTCAGAAAAGAACCATCAATTGGGGTGTGTGGAATGAACAGGACAATGGGTTGATTATTGACACCCAAATACAGCTCAGTTTTAAGCACCTTTCAGAATTCCTTGTCAATATCCTGTTTCCTTAGGATCCTAATGGAAGCGGGACTGGAGCTTCTCATGTCCTTCCTATTCTTTAATCCCTCCTCCAATGAGAGACAAACTAGTGCTCACAACATAATGATTCTCGGCAGCTTAGACTAAACTAGTGCGCTGTTGGCATTTATCCCCCGCCCTTCTCACCCCTCCCCACTTTTCTACTTGACTGGCATCGTGTCCAAAGTCGACACAGATGTCTGGGCTTTACCACTGTGGGACGTCATCTGTCCGTCTTCATCAAGGGCAGCTGTGCCGTATTAAAAAAAATTAGACTCCTGCCGAGGGAAACGGCACAAGTCAAGTTTGTTGGGAAGTGCCCCTGCCAGGAAGGCTGTTGTCTGGGTAAATTGTCCGTATGCCAGAAATGCTTTAATATCCTGCTTGGGGAGCCCAGAGATAGTCAGGGTGGGAGGACGGCATTCTTTCAGAGGTGGCACGAGGGTGGGAGGGGGAGGCATAAGCAGATGTTCTGCTCCGATAAACGGAAAGCTCTGAGCACCAATTCATTTCCTCATATTTTGGTTTCCTTTCACTTTCTTAACTCTCTTTCCCCCAGAAATATCTGAAGGCCTTTTAGCACAATCCTGAAAGCTCTGTCAAGCATCTCATGGCCTAGTTTTGTCTGTATGTGTGTTAGTGAGTGACTTCAAGTCTGTTTCGAAAGCAAACGAAGCTGGTCTTTAATTAAACTGAAACCAAGGGAGCAGGTGGTGTTCACAACTCCATAGTCAACCTTGACCTGAGCCTACCTAGTCCGCTGTTATGGCCTTGACAATACGTCCACAAAAGGTGACAAGCTCACCAAGGATTTTACTAGTCCACGCACAATATTGCTTGCTATTTGCAACACACTGGTGGCCAGGAAGAGTGAGCTTCTCCCAGGCCGTTGCTAGATGAGGACTTAGCCTGGTGTGAGGCCCGGGCTCCATGCTGTGTGTGCAGACGACGCACAGGGGATCCCGGGGTCAGGCCGGGCTAAATCCTCCCTTGACCCAGGATAACTGGATTCGCTTGTGGCCTGGTTTTTCCGCAGCTCCAGGCTTAGCCCGGAGCTGCGGAAGGTCTAGCTACTTCCGTGGCTTTTCCCGGCTGCTCGCTTACTTGCGAGTAGCTGGGAGAAGCCGTGCACTGTGCACAGCACTCCATAGGAGCGCTGTGCCCATCGGGCCGTGAGGGGGGAAAATCACGGGGGGGGGGAGATGGGGGCCAGGGGGAAAGAGCGGACCCGGCAAGAGAGATGGGGGGAAGAGCGGAGCTAGGGTGGGGAGATCACAGACGGGGGTGTGCGTGGAGAGGGCATCAGATATGGCGGGCGGGTGATCGGGCGGGCATGGCGAGCCAGCTGGTGAGCAGGCAGGCGGGGCATCAGACATGGTGGACGGGGGGGAATAAGAACGGGGCCAGGGCAAGGAAATTGGGGATGGGTGAGCGAGTAGGGGGTGGACATGGCTAGCGGGGGAGGATGGGCGAGCAAGCGGATGGGGGGCATCAGACATTGGGGAGGAATCAGGTGCAGGGAGAGCGGGGAACCCTTTATTTTTTTTTTAAAAAAAAGCCTTACCTTTCCGTTGGTGCGCTCCTGCGCACATGGCCCTTTAATAATAATATTTTTTTAAAATGGCGGACGCGACGGGGCTTTCCCTTACCCCATTGCGTGTTATGTCTAGCTAGGGGTGACGGCCCGCGCTAGCTGCAGTGCAGCCTCGCCCCGACTCCCCACCGGATTATCAGGTAGGTCTAGCGAGGCCCCCAGTTTAGTTCCTCATTGATTTTTCAGGATAGATCACAGCACCCATGGAGAAAAATCATGATGGCTGAACCAACCCCAAGTTTTGTCTGTTCTCAAGATGGGTGCCCTTTCTTGAAATTACCAAAGCTATGAAGAGTGAGCAAGCATAGGTGAGTTGGCCGCTGTGTGTAATTTCTATGATAAAGTGCAATTCAGTTCTGCTTGTACTTGATCAAGGTTGAAACCCACACTACTGCATGGTAATTAGATTTTTAAAAGACCACCCACCCCCATTTATTTATACAGCAGTAATTACCTCCAGCAAATAGTCAGTATGACCGTGTGTCTTTCCCAACCAAACTTCTTACCCCTTCCGTAGCTAATTGGTATGGTTGTACATTGTCCCCACATCTTCCTTTGAGACCCGAGACTCAGAAAACACAAAGGGCTGAATTCTCACATGTGGGTACATGACGTGACATTACTTCTCATTCGATAGCTTCCAAGTTGTATCTCTGGCCATGACTAGACAAGGGGGTTGGAGGGCAATGATCCCGTGATTTTAAGATTGCGAGATCGTCGCCCTTGTCTACATGTGGCACGCAACATTGCGGCTGCCATTGTGGATTTTTTAAAGGATAAGGAGCACACGAGCACTCAAACAAAAGGTAAAGTTTTTTTTTAAAAAAAAAAAAACATCTCCCCCCCAACCCCAGATGGGTACAAAGCTCCTGAGGAGCTCTATGACCTGTGTCCAGTTCCCAGCTACTCACAGTTACTTGTGAGGAGCTGTGACAACCCACAACGCCCAGCCACAGATTTTGCAGTCTCCAGATCATCCTGAGACCGTGGAAAAAGCAGGGGGAAAGGGTAGGGCGATATCCCGGGCCAAAGGAGGGATCATCCCTCCCTGCTCCTGGGATGCCCTGTGCATCATGTGGACACACAGGGATGATCCTGGGGCTATCACTGGGATATCGCCTGGTCTAGCCATGGCCTCTGTGAACATCTTCTATGGGAAAGCATGCTTGATGTAGACATGACCCAAAAGTATTGAAATGTCCCCAAACTCTTCCCCCCCTTTTTAGAAATGCTTGCAGATAATGTATGTTGCCTTCATTTGCCCTAAAGGATAGAATCGTGCTACATTGGCTACACACAGTGTTGTGACGTAGACATTCCTTGGGCCGAAGGGAAGAGGTGGGTAATACCAGCCATGCAGCCGTGCAAATGCACATCACATTGATGGTCAGCAGGTGACAAAGCATGGGCCGGGCAGCATTTGGGTTAGGGATGAGGGAGGAATTCATTCCATTCACATTGCAATGCGAACTTGCCTAATTTCGAACTACTATCGAATCCAAACTCAGTTATCCTTCAAAATTCACACTTTCCAAGATTTTGCAATGGAGTTCTCAAATCCAAAATGTGTTCAGTAGAGACAATAGTGTTTAAATATGCCTTACATTAGGGAAAATAGTCCCTTATAATCCATCTGGGAGTCGGGCGATGGTGCACTGCAGCTAGTGCGTGCCGTCACCCTCTTCCAGATATAACACGCGACGGGGCAAGGGGAAGCCCCGTCGCGTCGGCCATTTTGGTTTTGATTATAAAGGGGCCATGTGCGCTGGAGCACCATGGAGAAGGTAAGTGGGTTTTCTTAAAAAAAAATAAAGGCCCCACTGCTCCCCCTGATCCCCCCACAATTCCAGATGCCCCCCGCCCGCTCGCTCACTGGTCCTGTCCCCCGTCCTTCTTCCCCCCCGCTTGCCATCCCCGATGCCCACTCTTCCCCCGCCCGCCCCCCCTTGCCAGGCCCGATGCCCACTTTTCTTCCCTCACCCCCTGCTTGCCAGGCCCGATGCCCGCTCTTCCCCCGCCCGCCCCCGCTTGCCAGGCCCGATGCATGCTCTTCTCCCCCCCTCTCTCCTGCTGGGTCCGGCCTACCCCCGTGGCGAGTAAGCGAGCAGCCACAAAAAGCCATGGCCGCTGCTAGACGTTCCGCAGCCCCGGCCTCAGGCCGGGGCTGTGGAAAAACCGGGCCATAAGCGAATCCGCTTATGCCGGGTTAAGGCAGGTTTTAGCATGGCCTGACCCCGGATTCCCCTGTGCGTCATCTGGATGCACAGGAGGGAAACCGAGCCTCACACCGCGCTAATGCCTGGTCTAGCCACGGCCTAAAAAGCCACTTGTAAAAGTCCACTGTGGGTTTTTTTTCTTTCTTTCTGCAAAGACAGTCCTGCACATCTTAGCTAAAGTCTTAGTTAGTGGTATAACATCAATTAGCATAGAATCAACCTTCAAGGTTTTCATGTCCATGGCTCATGGGTCTGGAATATACTTCTGGGGTTATTTCAGATATGCATCTGGGGTCTTTTTAGGGGGTCTTCTTGTAAATCTCCCCAAAACCCTCACGCAAGCCACCCCATTCCAGATCAAATCATCCATAATTCACCTGAAGTAGTAGGTTCTTCACACAGCATAATTTAACCATTTTCGCACCAGATTAACACAGGACTCATGGAACCAATGACTCCCATCAGCCTTGGCAAGCTAACCCAATCATAAGGCACAGGCCAGAATTATTGGAGGGCCACAAGCTGCCAACCCCAATTCCATCTAGTGACATAGCTATAAAACATAAAGCCCTCCTCCAAACTTGTCCCCGTAACAGCAATTTCATACAGTCAGGGTATAAGTTGTCATTATTATTATTATTATTATTATTATTATTATTATTATAATCACCCAAGGTAACCTAGGATCGCTAGCTGTCTTGGAACTGAGCATGTTGGGTTCTATTCATGTTTTATTCTCCTCTCTTGGCTTGGAACTGTTATTGCATAACCCTGGTATCTCTATTATTCATTAGTATCTATTTTTTATTATCCCTTTATTTATAGCTAACCAGTTACATAATCTCAGCTCTCTATTATTCATTCTGCAAAGCATCAGAGACTTGTAGGAGCAGGGAAACCTATATACATTAATGAAAGATGGTGCTCCTCTCCTCTACAGTCATTAGTCAACGGCCTATAAAATGTGGGGCACCAAACCGTGGAGGAGAGAATGGCAATTAAATGAGAGAGAAACCCAAAAGGCTAGAACAAAAAGTTCTTGTTTACACAAGAAGAGATCTTGTGATGATTGCCCTAAAAGTCTTTTCCCTCACTGAGTGTTCTCTATATTCAAAGGGCAATTCTCTGGTATTTCCACCTCGACGCTCAGTCCGAGTGAGGTGCAGACTGCAAGCGTTGTGTGGAGTTTTCCATGCATGGAAATGTGTATGCATTTGGATGCAATTCCGTCCAAGTATGCATTTTTGATGCACATTTTTTGAAATGTATGCATCTTTTGCCCACAGACGGACGTGTGATGGATGTGTGTGCGTGTGTCAGCTTATGCACATTTTTTCAAACATAGTTTTGGGATAGCCCAATCAGATTGCACGTTTGTAAATATGCAGATTTCAGTCGGAAATTGCATTTGGGTCTGGATCTCGTGAACTGGGAAAGCTCGTATAAATTTATGAACTCAACAAGTTCCTTCCTCATCCCTACTTGGCCATCATGGATTCTCAATGATGGGAATTCTGAGGCCAATGAAGAGGGACCCCCTGCTGGGAATTACCAGGAGTGGGAAGGAGGAAGTGGTGCTCAACTTCTCCCACACTAACTGGTGCTGATATTTATTTATTTATTTATTTAAAACATTGATATCCCATCCTATATCATTAAGTTCTCAGAGCGGTGTACAGATAAAAGCATACAGTATAAAACAATAAATATGCACAGTTAAAAACAAATTAAATGATGAACCAAGTTAAAACAAAATATAATTCCAATTCACTTCAGAATCCAATATAAACTTCTCCTGTTGACCTACAAAGCTTTTCACAGCCCAGCTCCTTCCTATCTTTCCTCTCTCATCACACACTCTTGCCCCGCTCGTGCTCTTCACTCCTCAGATGCCATGTTTCTGACCTGCCCAAGGGTCTCCACTTCCCTTGCTCGGCTTTGTCCATTTTCTTCCGCTGCCCCTTACGCCTGGAATGCTCTTCCAGGACATTTGCGAACTACAAGTTCAATCGCAGCTTTTAAAGCTCAGCTAAAAACTTTTCTTTTTTCTAAAGCTTTTAAAACTTGATTTTGATGTTACTTTTATTCTGTTAGTTTTACTCTACCCTGTGCCTGTTTGGTGCATTCTCTTCCCCTTCTTATTGTTTTATGATTCTATTAGAATGTAAGCCTATGAGGCAGGGTTTTGCTATTTTATTGTTTTACTCTGTACAGCACCATGTACACTGATGGTGCTATATAAATAAATAAATAAATAAATAAATAAATAAATAAATAAAATAATAATAATTTAAAAGCAGTTAAAACAGTTAAAACAGTTAAAACAATGTGCCATCTTAGTGGATTTAACCATCAGAGGCTTTGTTAAAAAGCCATATTTTTACTTGGCGCCAGAATAAAATCAGCGTTGGCGCCAGTCGGGCCTCCAAGGGGAGGGCATTCCACAGTCGGGGTGCCACCACAGAGGAAGCCCTCTCTCTTGTCCTATCATAGCGTATGTGTCGTGTGGTGGGATGCGGAGAAGGGCTCCTCCAACAGATCTAAGGTCCCGGGCAGGCATATATAAGGAGAGGTGCTCCCTCAAATATCGAGGTCCCAAGCCATTTAGGGCGTTAAACGTCATTACCAACACCTTGAACTGCGACCGGAAGCATATAGGCATCCAGTGCATATGGAACACTCTCAACAAAATTTATACTTTGAATGGTTTTAGTTTTTGTGAACCACCCAGGGAGCTTCGGCTATTGGGTGGTATATTAAAAACGCAATAAATAAATAAATAAAATTAAAAAAAGAGACCTGCCCGCCGTATTGCTGCTCACTTTGACATTGGCAGCAAAGGCATACATTGCGTTTTCATTCAAGGAGTGTTTGCGTATGTTCAGTTTTTATAAGCATGGGGGTTTGCAAATAGACAGCTCATTTTGACTTGAATCTGTAGCAAATTGCGAACTTTTTACTTTTTTACGTTTTACTTTTTTGTTTTGTTTTCACATGAAAATCCGTGTATATTTCTGCGTGTATTTCCCCAAATGTATGCATCAATGGTGTGCATCTTTGAAATGTACACATTATTCTCCCATTGCTTTTTCTACACATTTTTCAAAACTATGGATTTTTCATGGGCAAACCCTGATAAAAAAAAAAAGAGAGACAGATTTCTCATGCGTGCCTATCCAAACCCGAGAGCCCCAGACAGTCTCCCATAGTGTTCAGAAGACACCTTAAGCCATGGCTTTAACCATGGTGACTAAGGCAGAAAGCTTTATTCATCATGGTTAACGCCATGGGTAAAGGAGACTTCTGAACACAGCACTGCTTTCTGTCTTAAACACTGTTGTTAAAGCCATGGTTTAAGGTGTCTTCTGAATGGGACCACTATTATACAGTGCCCAGTGTACTTTCAGACTGTTTTTGTTGATGTTATTTGATATTGTATGTCTTGTGGTTGTTTGTGTATTTTTATACACATTTTAAGCCACTTCAAATTTCATAGAAAAGCAGGATATTATTATTATTATTATTATTATTATTATTATTATTATTATTATTATTATTATTATCTATTTTCTCACTCATGTCAGTTTTTCTGGACAGGCATGACAGGTTTTGCCAAATCATGCTGCCTTTTAAAAATTCAGGAATTCCCTGTCTATTGAACATGTTTTAAGTATGACTGCTTTCTGGATGTTGGAGTGGATGTATTTTGGTTGGTCCAGTTTCTGAAGGGTTTCTGTATAGCCTTTTGATATGATGCCGGTGACTGTTGTGCCTAATGGAATAATGTAACTTCTTCCTGTTGTCATAGTTCTTTAACTTCCGTAGCCAGTGGAATGATGATGATAATGATTTGGACAAGGAGGTGAAGGGAACGCTGATCAAATTTGCAGATGACACAAAATTGGGTGGGATAGCTAATCCCCTGGAAGACAGAAACAAACTTCAAAGTGATCTTGATAGGCTGGAGTGCTGGGCTGAAAACAACAGAATGAAATTTAATAGGGATAAATGCCAAGTTCTACATCTAGGAAACAGAAACCAAAGGCACAGTTACAAGATGGGGGATACTAGGCTCAGCAATACTACAAACGAGAAGGGTCTTGGAATTGGTGTAGATCAGAAGCTGAATATGAGCCAACAGTGTGATATGGCTGCAAGAAAGGCAAATGTTATTTAGGGCGGCATTAATAGAAGTATAGCTTCCAAATCACGTGAGGTACTGGTTCCTCTTTATTTGGCCCTGGTTACGCCTCATCTAGAGTATTGCGTCCAGTTCTAGGGTCCCCAATTCAAGAAGGATGCATACAAGCTGGAGCGTGTTCAGAGGAGGGCAATCAGGATGATCAGGGGTCTGGAAACAAAGCCCTATGAAGAGAGACTGAAAGAACTGGGCATGCTTAGCCTGGAGAAGAGAAGATTGAGGGGAGACATGAGAGCACTCTTCAAATACTTAAAAGGTTGTCACACAGAGGAGGGCCAAGATCTCTTCTTGATCCTCCCAGAGTGCAGGACACGGAATAACAGGCTCAAGTTAAAGGAAGCCAGATTCCAGCTGGACATCAGGAAAAACTTCCTGACTGTTAGAGCAGTACGACAATGGAATCAGTTACCTAGGGAGGTTGTGGGCTCTCCCACACTGGAGGCCTTCAAGAGGCAGCTGGACAACCATCTGTCAGGGATGCTTTAGGGTGGATTCCTGCATTGAGCAGGGGGTTGGACCGATGGCCTTGTAGGACCCTTCCAACTCTGCTATTCCATGATTCTATGATGATGATGATGATGATGATGATGATGATGATGATGATGATGATGTTGTTGTGACATATAGTTTTTGCATGCAAGGCCTAAAGGGGGCATAAAACCAGCACTGGCTACAATCCCAATACACACAAAGAGCTAAAAAATTCCGCCAGAGGAAAGATCTTCTGGAAAATGTTAGCAAATAGCATCATTAGCATTCTGTATGAAGAGCATGATCTCAGAAGTGCTTGGGATTAATTTAGGGTGGCTAATTTAACTCTGACAAACAGCTCCTCGGTTTTGCTGGCCGTCCTGGCAAAGTATATCACAGCTTAAGTAATCTTAACACCAGCAAAGTTCCAAATAATATTTGTATAGTGGAGTATACTAATTTCTGGGAGGTGGAAACCAAAAGGGATCCTCTGCAGAAATTGGACAGTGGTACATTCCCTATCTTGGCATGCAACTAACAGCAACAATAACAATCTACGCAGTAATGGTAAGACCGCAACTCTTCCTCATGGCCAGTTCACATGTGTATCATAGAATCATAGAATAGCAGAGTTGGAAGGGGCCTACAAGGCCATCGAGTCCAACCCCCTGCTCAATGCAGGAATCCACCCTAAAGCATCCCTGACAGAGGGTTGTCCAGCTGCCTCTTGAAGGCCTCTAGTGTGGGAGAGCCCACAACCTCCCTAGGTAGCTGATTCCATTGTCGCACTGCTCTAACAGTCAGGAAGTTTTTCCTGATGTCCAGCCGGAATCTGGCTTCCTTTAATGTGAGCCCGTTATTCCGTGTCCTGCACTCTGGGAGGATCGAGAAGAGATCCTGGCCCTCCTCTGTGTGACAACCTTTTAAGTATTTGAAGAGTGCTATCATGTCTCCCCTCAATCTTCTCTGAGGTCCACCACACAACCTTTGTTGTTGTTTTTTGTCCCTGCAACTTTTGCCTTCAGCTCTGCCACCACTGGGGTGTAACCCCCAAGTGGTTTTTTTTTTTTTTTTTGTAATGGAATTTGGCCCTTGGGCTAAAAGAAGTTCTGCTCCTTGCCTTAGGCCTTAGCTAGACCTACCTGAAAATCCAGTGGGGAGGAGGGGAGATCTCGTGTTGGGATTAAAGCGAGATCTCGCCCCCGTTTACACGTAAGGTGTGATGTCCTCAGGAAGAGCGGTGCTGCGCCCGCCATTTTTATTTTTAAAGGAGACGGAGCGCACAAATGCTCGTGCGCAATGGTACATTTTAAATTTTTTTTTAACTACTTTCCCCATTCCCTCCACCATACCCCCGATGGGCGCAGCTCCCAGCTCCACGTGAGTAATCGTGTGGAGCTGGGTAAACCTGCAGAGCTGGGTAAACCCATGAAAACGGGCCACACACTCTGCGGTCTCAGGCTCAGCCTGAGACTGTGGAAAAAGCAGGTTTAAAGTGTAGGGCTGTATCCTGGGGCAAGGGAGGGATGCTCCCTCCCTGATCCCAGGATCGCCTGTGCGCCATGTGGATGCACAGGGAGAATCCCAGGGTTCCCCCCGGGATATAGCCTGGTCTAGCTAAGGCCTTAAACTAATATAGAAATGATTCCCTAGCATTCTATTAACTGAACATGAGAACATAAGAAGATGCAAGCTGGATCAGACCAAGGCTCTCTCCAGTCCAGCATTCTGTTCACACAGTGGCCAATCAGCTGTCAATGGGAAACCCACAAACAACAGCACCCTCCCATCCATGTTCCCCAGCATCTGGTGTACATAGGCCTACTGCCTCTGATCCTGGAGGCAGCATATAGCCACCGGGACTAGTTACCATTGATAGCCTTCTTCTCCATAAATTGGTCCAATCCTTGTTTAAGGCCCTCCAAATTGGTGGCCATCACATCTTATGTAGTAAATTCCATCGTTTAGCTATGCACTTTGTGAAGCACCCAACCTGTGCCCTCCAGGTGTGTTGGATCACAACTCCCATAATCCCTAGCCAGCAGAACCATTGATCTTGCTGACTGAGGTTGATGGTAACTGCATCCCAACACAACTGGAAGGATGCTTCCTTAGACACACACCAGAATTCCAGGGAATACTATCTAATACAAATATATAATCTGGTACTATGACACCTGAATGCATGAAACCTGAAACATTTCACATCATGGTTGCTAGCTGGTTGAGGCTCAACATCTTCTATTCCCCCCCCCCCAAAAAAAATGAACAAACTCCAGGGCATTTTAAAAAAAAATCTTCTCAGGAGCAACCTAGTCTCCTGGTTATCCTTCCAACACTGTTCCCATCCAGTCAACCCGTGAAGGATGAAGCAAGCACTCACACTATAAGGAGCTCTCAGCAGAAACACCAATTGAACCTGTACAACCCACATTTCTAATGCTGTTTGTTCTGAGCCAGCAGGCCTCAGGTTCCACGGGGAATGTTTGAACTGAAATCATAATCCATGTCAGCTAATGTCCAAGGGAACACTAAAAAGTGGGAACTGTAAATCTAAAGTTACTTTGTGTTTGTGTGTTTTTCACTGCCAACGTGTTTTGTGACTCAGGCCTTTGCTGGACCTACCAGGTAATCCATGCAGGAGGAGGGGCGAGCCCGCGGTGCTGCTACCACGGGCTGTCACTTCAATCCACATGTCAGACACGATGGGCTAAAGGAAAGCCCCGTTGCGTCCGCCATTTTTTTTCAATTAAAGGGCCGGATGCGCGCGAACGCTCATGCGCTTAGGTAAGTATTTTTTTTAAAAAAATTGTTCTCCCCGATCTCCCGCCTGCCCCGATCTCCCCCCACCCTGATCTCCCCCACTCCAATCTCCCCACCCTGCCCCAATCTCCCCACCCTGCCCTGATGGCCACAGCGCTCCTGCGAAGTGCTGTGCCCCATCTGCCTCTTTTCCCGGCTACTCGCAAGTAATTGCGGTAGCCAAGAAAAGCAACGGAACGGGCTACAGGCCAAGACCACGGGAAATACCAGTTCAAAAGTGGTGCCCGTTATCCCGGGGCCAAGGAGGGTTGATCCTTGCCTGAGCCTGGGATCCCCTATGCGTCATCTGGACGCACAGGGGCTAACTTGTGGTCTAGCAAAGGCCTCAGAGTACTCAGGAATCTACAAACGGGGGTTGAAGAACATACCTCCTCGCATGTTTGAGGAGGCCTTCCCACCTACTCTCCTTGAGAGGCAGAATGTACAATTTTGTGCTTGTCTACTTGGAATAAAGTTCCACTGCATTCAGTGGGATTTACTTCCAAGTAAGCCTAAGGTTTTGATCCTACCTATATTCACCTTGGAGTTAGTTCTACTGAATTCAGCAAGGCTTCCTTGCTGAATTCATAAACATGTCAAAGATTGCAACGTAAATGCCTAAATTTGCTCTCCTACCTTAGCAGAAATGTCAGGCAATTTGAAGATCCAAACATTTACTACTGCTCTTCAACATGTGAGTAGCATCAACAGGGTAGCACATCCTGTATGTTTCAAAGTATGTAACATAGACTAGGGATAATGCAAATGTCAAAATTATCATAGCTGGCTGCACAAACCATGTTTGTTGTTGCAAAGAAAATGTCCAGAAGAGTTAGCAAGTTTGAACACCCAGATGAATCTGGAGATTTTGGTTTCTCTCAGCCTCTCATTCCCCCACCCCCTGCAGTGTTACATTCAGTTCATTCCAAACATTGATATTATTATTATTATTATTATTATTATTATTATTATTATTATTATTATTATACTTTTTTGAAATATATTTTTGCGTGGAGAACTGCATTGCAAAATTAAGAAAAGTGCAAATTAACTGAATTTTAGATTGCATACTGGTAGGGATAGAAGAGCAAGCCATTTTTGAATTCACTTAAATTTCCCCCAAATCACTTCAAACTTCAGTTTGGCGCACTCCCATTTTTGTTTTTGACTTGTTTATCAGCTAGTTCAAATGGGGAAAGGATCCATTGATGTGTGTATTTGTCAAATGTGTACACTTTCCACTACTGACTAATTTGTGAAATGTTTTTTCTCTCCCCAGTGCGCATTTTAAAGTGTGCATTTTTAAAACACACACACACACATATATTTTTCAAAGGTCGTCACAAATTCAGGAATTCAAGAACAATTCTTGGAAGAAAGTGTTCTTGTTTGCATTGACATTCAAGATTATGGATGATTTGCAAACAGAAATGAAATTCTCATGCATCTCTACACATCGGTTCAAAACAGTAAAAACAAATTGTGAGTTGAACAAATTTCCCTAGGTTGAATGAATGAATAAATAAATAAATAAATAAATATAAATTTAAATTATAACTTCAACAAAGGATTCTTGCCACAATGACCTCGAAGAAAATTCCCTCCTGACCCCAGCAAGGTCTATTAAGCAAACCCTGGACAAAAGCAAAATTGATTCAGTGAGTGATACCCAAGAGGAACTTAGTTAAACTGATCTTCACCACATCCAATATCATGCAATGTCAAATCACAAGGTGAGATTTCTGCTGGGGGAGAAACACCTGAGGAATTTCATAAGAGTGTTTTGGCTCACTTAAAGACTCAGGAGGTGCAAATTAGGTAAATCCATTTAAACACACACACACACACACACACACACACACACACAAATGAATTTCTCACACATTGCTATATATTCTGAACAGTCCATGGCTGAGTGGTAGAACACCTAAGGATGTACAAGAAGGGTGTTCCTGTTCACAAATTATATCCCATTCATAACCCTGAACTCAAATGTGAGGAGGGGTGCAATACTCGGGAAATGTTTGCAATTTCATGCCATTGCCTTTGCATTTGGAAGTGTGCACTTACTTGCACAAGTGTGCACTCCCCACACACACATCCACACAGTCATGTTTTAGCTTTGAGGGAGGGGACACGGAGGACACAGAGTAACAGGCTCAAGTTACAGGAAGTTACAGGAAGACAGATTCTGGCTGGACATCAGGAATAACTTCCTGACTGTTAGAGCAGTACAACAATGAAACCAGTTACCTAGGGAGGTGGTGGGCTCTCCCACACTAAAGACATTCAAGGGGCAGCTGGACAACCATCTGCCAGGGATGCTTTAAGGTGGATTCCTGCATTGAGCAGGGGTTTGGACTTGATGGCCTTATAGCCCCCTTCCAACTCTACTATTCTATGACTCTATGTGCATTTTGGATGCACAATTTTTAAAATAAACATATTTTATGTTTAGAAAATGAACAGAAAATGAACAGTTTTCTCAATCAGTGAAGAAGGAGGAGGAGGAGGAGGAGGAGGAGGAGAAGGAGAAGGAGAAGGAGAAGAAGAAGAAGAAGAAGAAGAAGAAGAAGAAGAAGAAGAAGAAGAAGAAGAAGAAGAAGAAGTTTGCATTCAGGAACATGAATGAAGCAAACTGATCTTTGAGAAGGAATCTGGAGAACTTCAACGAGGTCAAATGTCTCCGTCCATCCCTAAGAACACAACTGGGAAAGGTCCGCTGGTTAAAGTATGAGTAGGGCTAAAGGAGATAAAAGAAATAGCCAGCTGCAAAAGGTCTTCCTCTTTCCAAGGCCATGGGGAGCCGCTCCCAGCCAGAAGAAACAATACTGACCTGGATGGACCACTTATTTAGGGTGACCACTTACACACTGCCCCTACCACACCGCATCAAAAAAGAAGACAAAAAAGACACAGCTTTGCATAACATCTTGCATGTGCTAATGCAGATATATAACTGCACATTTAGAAATAATAGTTATAATCTAAATAGACATATAACATAGCTGACTATAGTGAGAAAGATTTGGCACTGGCCAGATCTACACCAAGCAGGATATGACACTTTGGAAATGGTGTGAATACTGTATCTGGAATGTGTCCTGGGCCCCAATAGTTGCCACTACTGTTATGAAGCATTTTAGAGTTGTAGTGTAGATTATGCCCATGTACCCTGTGTGCCTGCACAGTGTGCTGTCTAGGTGCTAATTCTCAATGGGCCACTCCAAGGACCCTGGGCTCTCCCTTCTTATAGCCCTTCAACTTTAAACCAGACATGGAATGGGTAGACCATCAAAGAGAGGACATCTTCAACACAGGACTGTTCTCTGACAGCATTTCAAATACAGGAGTGTCCTCTATAAAGCAGGCCACCTGGCCACCCGAGTCACATTTCAAAGTGGACGTGAAGGTCAACTAAAAACTTTTCTTTTTCCTAAAGCTTTTAAAACTTGATGTTGTGCAGACTTTATACTGTTAGTTTTACCCTACCCTGTGCCTGCTTACCCTACCCTGTGCCTGTTTGCATTCTCTTCCCCTCCTTATTGTTTTACTATGATTTTATTAGATTGTAAGCCTATGCGGCAGGGTCTTGCCATTTACTGTTTTACTCTGTACAGCACCATGTACATTGATGGTGCTATATAAATAAATAAATAATAATAATAATGAGGTTTCTGTTACAGAGAACTAACTCAGAAGCAAAGAGCAAACCAATGTTTTAAGAACATAAGAACAAAAGAAGAGCCATGCTGAATCAGACTGAGGGTCCATCTAGTCCAGAATTCTGTTCACACAGTGGCCAACCTGTTGTTGACCAGGGAACCACAAGCATGACATGGTGCAATATCACTCTCCCACCCATGTTCCCCAGCAACTGGTGCACATAGGCTTACTGACTCTCATACTGGAGGTAGCACATAGCCATCAGGGCTAGTAGCCATTGATAGCCTTTTCCTCCAGAAGTTATCCAACCCCTTTTAAATTGATGGCCATCACTGCACCTTGTGGTAGTGAATTCCATACTTCAATTATCTGCTGTCCTTCCTTTCATCTGTCCTGTACCTCCCACCAATCAGCTTCATGGGATGACCCCACATTCTAATATGATGGGAGAGGGAGAAAAATGTCCCACCCCAAACTGCAATTGTGACTTAACGCCAAACATGCAGGTCCTTCAGCATTAGAGAGGGGAAACTTTGCCACCGTTCTGCCTGAGCTGAAAGTCAAACAGCCGCCGGTTCAGCCCAAACCTGGCATGGCTCTCTCCTCCCTCCTCTCTTGCTGGCTGCACGGCAGCTGTAAAACAGAGAATTAAGTTAGCAGATCCCAGAGAACTGCCTCACTCCTTGGGAGGATAATTCGTACTCTCTCAGCATAATAAGCTGCAGTGCCTGGATCAGCAACTGCTGAATTCCCACATTAAGGGCAGCTAATTGCAAACATGTGGCGTTAAATGCTGGATGCCTGGACGCATAACAAAGTCAAGGTGTATTTCATCTGGAAAAAGAAAAAAAGAAGAAGAATGCTACATGCCTTTACCTGTGTGTATGTGTGTGATTTCCTACCACACAAGAAGTGTCCACTAGTGGGTGCTGTTAAAAAAACAAATGGGAGGTTGCACAAACAGTGCATCGCGACGTGTAAAATCCTTGCTTGTCTAATCCTGCTCCGGTACAGTTCAGATGAGAAGAAGCCCAATGAAGGAACAGAAGCGACTTTCTTTAAACAGATCAGGCTATTTGTCTGTTGTTCATTTTGGTTCACGTGTCACCGGGACTGGCGCCATCCACAACCATGCGCAACCTCGAGCATGAACCTGAGCACACATTGCAGGCAAAGCTGACACGCTCTGAATCTTGCAATGCTCCTTTGAAAAATGCATGCCGTAGAAAAACGTGCATTTAGGGGAAAGGTGCATGTTTCTGTCAATGAGGAGAAGTGACACATTTGGGTTGGGTAGGCACTTTAAAAATGCATACCAAACGCACACTTTTCTCCTTCAGACGGCAGCAGCAGAAACAACAAAGGCTCGCAATTGGGAATGGCACTGAGCTGGATCGAGCTTTTTGAGGTGGAACTCGGACAACCTCAACGAGCTTGATGAACTGTGTTTCAGTCCGTCTTGTGGCTCGAAAGTGCAAAATCACTGAATGGATTTCTTCCCCACTTCTAGGCAGTGGGCTGCACCCTCCTCCAAGGACAAAGCTATGCCTTTCCCCTGCCCAAAACACATGGAGGTACTCATTGCAGCAGTAAAGATGGGGAAACCTGAACAGAATACCATCTACCGTTGGCCTTCAATCACGTTCAGAACATGACGGAATATACGGACACCATGAAAACCTCCGTAGCACGAGCTGCTTTTCAACAATCGTTCATCACTCCCCTTTCAACAAATGCCAGCAACGGAGACAGTTGGAGATGCTGTTTTCCAAGACTAACAAAGGAGGACTCTAAAAGTTACTTTTGAGAAGGTCGTCTGGAGACAAGGGGAAAGAGAGGCTGTTTTCCTTCAACAAAGGCATGCAGATGGGTGACACTATGCTAATGAAGCCAATTCTCTCCCCGGATGAGTCACTCGACAGCGGTGAGGTCTCTGTCCTGCCTGTTGATTCATATATTTCCCCTTTAGCATCATTGGGGAGAGCGTCTTAAAAGGCTCGGCTGGGTGACCTACCCGCTAACGAGTCTGGGTTTGATTTTGTTATTTGTTTGGCATTAGCATAGGGTCACCCCAAAAGCATATTTCTCCCGCTAAGAAGGAAGATCCTCTGGGTTATTTGCCCAAGGAGCAAGGATGAAGACAGGGAAAGAGACAGAGATTGAGGAGGGTGGGAGCTGATATAATAGATGAAGGAAGAGACAAAGCAAAAAGACAACACAGAACACATGTTAAGGAGAAGAGCAGGGATTCCGAAGTTGGGGGTTTCATAGGAGGAAATGACTTTGGTACCCCTGAACCATTGGTATGAACCATTTAGGTTCTCTTTGCAAAATAGTGTGGTGCTAGATGCTGTACAAAGTGTAGATTGCTTCCAGAATTGCCATGACTGCAGGTCCCACCCCCAGCTGTTGGAATGGAGGCACTGGACAACCTGAAACAAACAGAAATGCTCGTTTCTGGATAGAGGGAGATTGGCGTTGCTTATGTAAGTGGGCTCCACCAACCTGCCCAATTCCAGAAGAGCCATTCTGCCACACCCAGCAAGGCCTGGGCATGGGGAAGCGTTTGCGAACGGGGGAAGAAAGGAGACGTGCCTTGCCCCGATTGGTCAGAAGCAGGTGGTGCCACTGAGCTAGGAGGGGTATACATGGCCTATAAATAGGCTCTAATCCATCCCAGTTTCCTCTTTGTTTGTGCAGCTCCCTCCCTCCCTGTAGACAGTGTGAGTTCTCTGGTCGCCATTCGGGGCTGAGTAGGAATTCTTTGCTCATGTTCTAAATTGTTCATGGGTTTTTTCACCTACTCCATGCTGTAAGACAGCCTGGGAGTATAAATAGGTTGATTTGGCATTGCTTGTCAAATTTGATCACAAATTTGGTCACATTTGATGATAGGCAGGAAGGAACGGGCATCCAGAGGGATTTTCTAATGGTGAGCATTCATAGGCACTGTTGTGGTGACTGGTAATTCCTGAGGGCTCCCAGTTTTGAGCCTTGCAGCCTGGCTGGTAGATAAGGATTACCTCTGAGGCCAACCTTTCTCACCCATTCATAGCCTTGAGGCATGCGTCGGTGGTGACTCCAGAATGTCTCCCTACCCCAAAAGGGGCGGCCAGTGGGAGGGCAAAATCTACAGCGCCAACCCACTGGCCATGAATGCCTTGCCCTGCTCAGAAAGGTGCGAACGAGGCCAGACTGGATGCCCCTTTAGGTTATCCCTTTGCAGATCTTTAAATATTTGTGGCCCTGTTTATACCCAAGGTTCTGTGTGCTGTCTCTTTATTTACTGACCTCTGTCTTGCAAATATGAATTTCCACTCATTTCAGGGCTTGGCCCCAGAAGTGCTAAACCTCCCTTGCAGAAGTGGTGGGTGTTGCATGCACCAGTGAACTGGAGAGCCTGCCCACTTGCAGGATGGAAGCAGTGGTTGTCTCCAGTCATAGATGGGCAGCATTGGCCACTGCCCACTGTTCTTTTAAAGACTTGAGTACTTTCAGTTTTTGCTTTTGGGGAATCTGGTGATGACACGCTAAGGATGAGCAGAGCCAAAGGATGACCTTGGGGATGGGGGATGAGTAAGGGGTAGAAAAGGCCACGATTAAAAGGCCCCATCCAACCAACATGACTCTCATCAACCGACATGACTCTGATTAGCCTGGATTTTAATTATAAACCAATCATAGCAGAAAAGCAGAGTATAAGCATAACAAGATCTGTAGCCAGAAGGATGATTCTTCACACCTTCCTCTTCTTTGAATGTATGAATAGGCTTAAAGGGGGGTCTCAGGTAGTACACAGATCTGCCCCTGCTCACCCCACCCCAGTCTGGTCAGGTATTTGAAAGTTATTTACTGAAGTGTGGGACTGCTGCACAGGACATAAAACAGAACACTTTTGTACAACGTCCTCAGCCAGTTCGATGGGAACAATCAATCAGGTATTGACAAGTTCCACATATTTTATTTTCATCTTGTCATACCGGTTAGTGTCCACTTTATCCGAAAGAGGTTTCTGACAATTGACCCAGGGTGGATACTCCACCCCACCCCTTCCCTCTTTCCATATTGACAAAGTTTGCTCATCTTATTAGTGACAGCGGCTCAGTATCTGGAATGTTAACATTAATCGATACATCTTCAGCTTTCCTCAGAATTTCTCCTCCACTCCAAGAAGTAGCCTTGAGTTTCACTTTAAGCTAAGCATTTGGTGGCCACCCCCCCTCCCACACAAAAACAATACACAAAGAAAGACTTTGCTAAACTTATCAACCTTAACTTAGCTTACCTTGAAATTTCTACAGATGGTTTGCCCGAGAGGATTGTCTAAATCTGCCAAAATTTGAGGCAACAATTATGAGTAGTAATAATCACCAATCAATCTTTTTTGCTGAGTTCATTTGTCAGTTTGTTTTGTTTTGTTTGGGGGCTTTGGAATACCTAAATCTGAAGAAGAGTTCTGTCTAACTCAAAAGTGTATGTCCTTCATTAAATGCCTCTTGGTCCAATGAATGTTTGTGTCGCAATTTGCATTTCCTTTTTTCTGTGGGGCTAAACACACCTCCTTCAGTCACCATGGCCACAGCTAGACCTAAGGTTTATCCTGGGATCATCCCGGGTTCACCCCTGCCTGAGCACTGGATCCCCTGTGTGTCACCTAGATGAACAGGTTTGACCCCTGGACGATCCAGGGATAAACCTTAGGTCTAGCTATGGCCCATTTGTCCATGCTGAGAATCTTGAGGACTAACCCCACACTGCATGGATTCTCAGAATGGAATTACAGAGATAAATTGGAGAGCTATGCAAACATAACCATGCACTGATTGACTCCCAATTATGACAGCAAGTCACAACAATTTATCTAGAACAAGTTTGCCGTTCTTTAATTCCACTGCAGTTCTATACAGGCATTGAATCTGTTTCAACCAGATCAAATATGCTGGAAAATCTTATATAGATCTATGTAATGTTGCAAATTTAACACTCAGGGGGGAAAAGTGCTTGTTCATCAGGAACTAACAGTATGGTTCTGACCTGTCTCCCTGCTCCTTGTTTCTTCTTTAAAGACAACTATTATGGATTTTTCACGTATTGCAGTCCTTCGGACAGCAATTAATTTCCCCTATAAATGAAACACCTTTCATATTGCTTTATCTGGGATAGATTAAATTGACATCCACGTCGCCCGTTGGCCAGCATAACCCATCTGTTAGCATTAAAGCTTTGAGGAGTGACTTTGGTCTTACCGCCCCTCCTTCCCACCGACCCTTCCAATTTCATCCTGGAAATTGAAAGGGATTAGGTTGAGATTAGGTTAGTGTTTTAATCGGAAAGTCAAAAAAAGATGGATTGGTGATATTTTCACCTGCATAAGACGTTGGAGTTTCTTGCTCACCATGGGCGCGTAACGCAAAGATGCTTTACCTTGACTAAATATGGCTCTGGAGTATGTTCTCATCTCTTCCATCATGATCAAATGGCACCGAAATGGAGGATTACCCCATTAGCTATTAAAATAAGTAAACTGTAGAGTATCCCCTTAGTTGTAGCCTAATCAGGCAAATATATACACCTTACAATTCCCAACCATTTAAGACTGCTGAGAACATTATGAGCAACAGATGGGCAAACTGAAAGGCATCTCTGTGTGAGGACTTTTATTATTTTTATTTATTTATTTTATTATTAGATTTATATACTGCCCCATAGCCGAAGCTCTCTGGGCGGTTTACAAAAGTTAAAAACAGTGAACATTTAAAAAGTATACAAAATTTAAAACCATCAAAAATATAAAAACAACAGTATAAAACAACAGTCCATTTAATCAACAACAGTTCTGGGGTCCATTAAAAACAAACAGACTTAGCATCTGTTGTTAAATGCTGTTAAATGCCTGGGAGAAGCGAAAAATCTTGACCTGGCGCCGAAAAGATAACAATGTTAGCGCCAGGCGAGCCTCATCGGGGAGATCATTCCATAATTGGGGGGCCACCACTGAGAAGGCCCTCTCCCTTGTTGCCATCCTCCGAGCTTCCCTCGGAGTAGGCACTCGGAGGAGGACCTTAGATGTTGAGAACAGTGTATGGGTAGGTTCATGTCAGGAGAGGCATTCTGTCACGTATTGTGGTCCCAAGCCTCGTCATCATTTGGGTAGGTGGTACAGACGTTTGGGATACTGGTGGTCATTGGTTACCACTTGATAGTCACTGGTTAGCAAAATGTCTGTTTACATTTACTTGGGTTTGGTGAAAAATGAGTTCCACTGAAATTGTTTATACATAGATAGATTTTCCCCAATTCACACCTCCTGAGCCTGAAAGTGAGTGAAGAGAACGCTCTGTACCTATATCCACATTTGTACATACTTTACAATGTGCTTATTCTTGGGGAAATGTGCATGGAATGTGCACATCAGGGGAAAGTGTACACAAAACTGCATTACAGCAATGGAAAATATTGGGGGGGAGTACATTTAAAAATGTGCACCAAAATGATGCACAATAGGAAGATTCACAGTTACAAGATCGGGGGTATTTGGCTCAGTAATATTACAAATGAGAAGGATCTTGGAATTGTTGTAGATCACAAGCTGAATATGAGCCAACAGTGTGATATGGCTGCAAGAAAGGCAAATGCTATGTTGGGCTGCATTAATAGAAGTATAGCTTCCAAATCACGTGAGGTACTGGTTCCTCTCTATTCGGCCCTGGTTAGGCCTCATCTAGAGTATTGCGTCCAGTTCTGGGCTCCACAATTCAAGAAGGACGCAGACAAGCTGGAGCGTGTTCAGAGGAGGGCAACCAGGATGATCAGGGGTCTGGAAACAAAGCCCTATGAAGAGAGACTGAAAGAACTGGGCATGTTTAGCCTGGAGAAGAGAAGATTGAGGGGAGACATGAGAGCACTCTTCAAATACTTAAAAGGTTGTCACACAGAGGAGGGCCAGGATCTCTTCTCGATCCTCCCAGAGTGCAGGACACGGAATAACGGGCTCAAGTTAAAGGAAGCTAGATTCCAGCTGGACATCAGGAAAAACTTCCTGACTGTTAGAGCAGTACGACAATGGAATCAGTTACCTAGGGAGGTTGTGGGCCCTCCCACACTAGAGGCCTTCAAGAGGCATTCTGGACAACCATCTGTCAGGGATGCTTTAGGGTGGATTCCTGCCTTGAGCAGGGGGTTGGACTCGATGGCCCTCCCAACTCTGCTATTCTATGATTCTATGAAACCATGTCTTCAGCAATCCCTCTAGTTACATCAATCTCAGATTTTGGGGCAACCCTACCTCAGAGCTCAGTGCAGTGAGATCCTAAGAACACAGGATGGAAGATTGTCTCTGCGTAATAATTGGGAACTAAAAGAAAAGAAGGCTCCCACGTTGGAAAGTCTCTTGAGTGCTTCGAAAGACACAGGGTTTGCATTGACAAAAATATATATTTAGTGTTTTGTTTTGTTATTTGGGTTTCGTTTGGTTTGGTTTGGTTTTGCTTTCATTCTTAGGTATGTAAAAATAATATTCAGAAGCAATGAGATTGCTGATCAAAGCCTAGGATTTTTTAAAAGTAAGAGAGTCTCAAGAGGGTGGAAAAAGCTTTTTAATTAATGAATGTTGGAAGAGGAGGGAGAAAGGAGCTAAGTGATGGTATTCAGATTGTTGTAATTATTAATTTCTTCAATAAAGTGATAAATCTCCAGGTGCATTACCTATTGACTACATCCTTTTGTATTAACCATACCATCAGCTCTCGCCTTCCTCTTAGATGGAGGAATTAAAACGCCTGCAATCACAAGCTATCAAGATGAGCAAAAAGAGAAAGATAGACCATCAGTGGAAAATACTCCCTGCTGTATGTTACTCTCAGATTCATAGTCACAGAATCATAGAATAGCAGAGTTGGAAGGGGCCTACAAGTCCATCGAGTCCAACCCCCTGCTCAATGCAGGAATCCACCCTAAAGCATCCCTGACAGATGGTTGTCCAGCTGCCTCTTGAAGGCCTCTAGTGTGGGAGAGCCCACAACCTCCCTAGGTAACTGGTTCCATTGTCATACTGCTCTAACAGTCAGGAGGTTTTTCCTGATGTCCAGCTGGAATCTGGCTTCCTTTAACTTGAGCCCGTTATTCCGTGTCCTGCACTCTGGGAGGATCGAGAAGAGATCCTGGCCCTCCTCTGTGTGACAACCTTTTAAGTATTTGAAGAGTGCTATCATGTCTCCCCTCAATCTTCTCTTCTCCAGGCTAAACATGCCCAGTTCTTTCAGTCTCTCTTCATAGGGCTTTGTTTCCAGACCCCTGATCAGCCTGGTTGCCCTCCTCTGAACACGCTCCAGCCTGTCTGCATCCTTCTTGAATTGTGGAGCCCAGAACTGGACGCAATACTCTAGATGAGGCCTAACCAGGGCCGAATAGAGAGGAACCAGTACCTCACGTGATTTGGAAGCTATACTTCTATTAATGCAGCCCAAAATAGCATTTGCCTTTCTTGCAGCCATATCTTGCAGCCATATCACTGACCAACCTACTCCCAAGGAAGTATCCTGTGCCTCATCCTCATCAATATCTTCTGCTGCACACTAGAAGCTCTGAAGGTTCTGACACCAGGGGCAGTAACTCAGCAAATACTTTTCATGCGGCTGGTACCAATCCCCGACATAAAAGGATGTGGCAGCAGTTTCCAGAAAGACCTTGGCTGGAAACCTTGGATAATTGCTACCAGTCAGGATAGAAAATCATTGTAATGGCTGGACTATGGGTCTGATTCAGAATAGGCAGATTTCATATTGAGCCTAAATGGGTTGTTTCCCTGATATTTCTTCTTTCTCTCAGTAGTTGAGAACACTACTGGTGTGTGGGTGTGGGTGTGTGCGTGTGCTAGTAACACACAATCAAAGAACTCATAATTTAGTCAAGGCATGGTGGAGAGAAGTAAGGGAGTTGCAGAGAGTGTATAATCACATAATAAGGTAGAACAATGTAGTACCTTTCCTAGGAGGAACATTCTTACAGTGGTGCAGTGGGCCCAAGGCTATAGGAATTATGTCACCATGTATAACAACAAGAACACTGTGGCCTGCAGGTTTCAGAGAAATAGAAAACCAGAAATGAAGTCAAATCATGGGCCTGGAAAGCGGTGAAGCAGAGAAGGTGGTGATGGTTTGATTCCACTATTGACCAGAGGAGCTTGGCTGTGTCCCATCAAACCAGAAAATAAAGACCCAACAAATATACACTGATAAGAACTGTGCTTAACACAAACCCATCTTTAACACCCATTTTGGTCCCATTCCAGACAACTGTTCTTTTAAGTTCTTGAAAAGCTAAGAAGCAGTAAACATGACAGATCAGAACTTGTACATCTCTGTGGGTTGTGTAAAAAGATCTGTGCTGTTAGAAACCACTGCTTATCTTTCATCTCTAATTTCTTTATATTCATCTACCTAGTCCTTGCATATTTCTACACACACACACACACACACCCCTTCTCTTTCTCCCTCTATTCTGCATCTTCTTCCTTTATTGTTCCTTATCTATGACACTCTTTACCAGCTGATACTAGATTAATTGATTCTCTCGCTCCCTCCCTTTAATGCCTTAACACATATTTATTTCTGCTTACATCTGTCTATCTATTCCTGGCCTTTCCCTCCCTGCCACCCATTTTTTTTTACTCAAACCATTTGTCTGAATTAGATTAGTGAGTCCCTAACCTGTTTGCATTTGGTGCAGCACCTGGTAGTTAAAGAGCAAGTAAGAAAGAGTGAAAGTTCTAGTGAAAGTGAATGGTTGTAAGCCAGAAAACTTTTAAATTAGAGCTGGGATAGCTAGAGCTAAGCAAAAAAAAGATGACATTTGGAAGGTTTTCGGTCTGCTTTCGTGTGTGTGTGTGTGTGGTAAGGAGGTCTCAGATATGAATCTTGGAAGAAGTCCCAGAAAATAGCTGGCACATCCCCTTCTTGCATTCCCACGTTTTTCCAACCAGCCAAAAGCAAGGAACCCCCCCCCCGCCCCTCCACACACACACACACACACAATGCATACTGCATGGAATTTAATACCAGTTAAAAAGCAATAAGGAAAGTCCATAGAGGACAGGTCTATAAATTGCTGTTAACCACATTCGCTAAATGAAGATTCCATGTTCAGAAGCAGTATATCTACGAAATCCCAGTGCTCACTGGCAAAATATGGAAGAGCCCTGCAACTGGCAAGTTTTGTTTCTTGGCTTCCTCAAGGCATGGATCTTTGGCCTGATCCAGACGGATCTTCTGTTCGGACTTAGTAGACAATAATATCAGTGCAGGAAGCAACATAAGAGCACATTCTTTTCATTTCTCTAAGAGTCAGGACTAGAAGGTTGCAGCAAAACGTAGAGCGGTGAGGATGAAAGATGAGGGGGAAAAAACAAGGCAGGTGGAAAAAAGACAAGGACAATCTCAGAGCAACTAGCATTAATGTCACTGTATAAAAGGTCTGTCAGCATTTCCATTACAAACTCCTATTTTCAAAGGTTTATAACTTATCCATATAAAAAAAAATCTCTCTAAGAGGCTGCTGAAAACTTGGCAAAGGAGGTTTCTCTCGCTCTCCCTTTCTCTCAGGCTCAATTGATTTTTCTCTTTTTCTTGCTTCTCCACCACATCACCTCTATGCCTTTTTTTTTCTTTTTTTGAGGGCGGGGGTGGGGGGGAAATGAATAATTCACACGGGCTCATTGTTGCAGTACTGGAGAGGGACGCAGCATAGAGAGCACTTATACTACAAGAAAAGTCAGAGGGTTATTGCTCCCAAGCATGTGGTATAACCATACATAAGTACAGAGGTGAGGGGATTTATGATTCCTTATTTATTCTGAATGCCAGGACACATGAAAGTGGAAGTTTCACAAAACTTTTGTGAACCACTCAGATAGCTTCAGCTATTGGGCAGTGTAGTCAATCAATCAATCAATAAATCTGGATCCACAGCTATGGATGTATGAGAAATTTGATTCAGTTTGTTTTTAATCAGGATTTACCCAGTTCATAGAATCAAAGAATCATAGAATAGCAGAGTTGGAAGGGGCCTACAAGGCCATCGAGTCCAACCCCCTGCTCAATGCAGGAATCCACCCTAAAGCATCCCTGACAGATGGTTGTCCAGCTGCCTCTTGAAGGCCTCTAGTATGGGAGAGCCCACAACCTCCCTAGGTAACGGATTCCATTGTCATACTGCTCTAACAGTCAGGAAATTTTTCCCTGATGTCCAGCTGGAATCTGGCTTCCTGTAACTTGAGCCCGTTATTCCATGTCCTGCACTCTTGGAGGATCAAGAAGAGATCCTGGCCCTCCTTTGTGTGACAAACTTTTAAGTATTTGAAGAGTGCTATCATGTCTCTCCTCAATCTTCTCTTCTCCAGGCTAAACATGCCCAGTTCTTTCAGTCTCTCTTCATAGGGCTTTGTTTCCAGTTTGATCATCCTGGTTGCCCTCCTCTGAACACGCTCCAGCTTGTCTGCGTCCTTCTTGAATTGTGGAGCCCAGAACTGGACGCAATACTCTAGATGAGGCCTAACCAGGGCTGAATAGAGAGGAACCAGTACCTCCCGTGATTTGGAAGCTATACTTCTATTAATGCAGCCCAAAATAGCATTGGCCTTTCTTGCAGCCATATCACACTGTTGGCTCATATTCTGCTTGCAATCTACAACAATTCCAAGATCCTTCTCGTTAGGAAGTTCACACCTTTCTAACTGAGCGGGGACGTGGATGCAATCTACAGTCAATCTCCAAGATTGCAATGTGATTCCCAGAGCACAAAAAAAAGAAAAAAAATGTGTTGAACAGCATGTGTACATTTGAAAAATACACATTAAAAAATGCACAGAAATACCCTTTGATGAATGGGAGACCAATATGTACACGGCAAAGATGTGCATAATGGATGTATAGGTTTGGAAAAGAATAGGCAGAAAAGTATGCAATCTGATATAGGCCTTAGCTAGACTTACTCTATAGTCTGCGACAGAGGAGGGAAGATCTCGCGTTGTGATTAAGGCAAGATCCCTCCTCTGTTTACACATGAGGCGTGACGACCTCAGGAAGAGAGGCATCGTGCCCGCCATTTTTTATTTTTTAAAGAAACAGGAGCGCATGAATGGTTGTGCGCAAAGGTAGGTCCTTTTTTTAAAAAAAAATAATTTCCCCGCTCCCCCCACCCTACCCCCAATGGGTGCAGTGCTCCTGAGGAGCGTTGCACCCCGTGCGTGGCTCCTGGTTCCACGCGAGGGCTCGGATGGAGCCGGGTCAAGCTGCAGCAACGGGCCACATGTTCCATGGCCTTGGGCTCAGCCTGGGACTGTGGAAAAAGCGGGCCCAAAGGGGAGGGTGAGATCCTGGGGCAAGGGAGGGATGATCCCTCCTTGATCCCGGGATCCCCTGTGTGTCATGTGGATGCACAGGGATGATCCCGGGGTTCGCCCGGTCTAGCTAAGGCTATAGACTCAAGTTGGAAAGAACTTCAAAATGGAGATTGGGGAGTGCCAGTTTTGCTGATCCACACATCCCTATTCACAGCTTTTCCTCCTCCTCCTCCTCCTCCTCCTCCTCCTCCTCCTCTTCTTCTTCTTCTTGGAGAGAAACATGGTGTGGGGGAATACAACAAACTACCTCATTGGGAGAAAGACAGACAGACACACAGACAGACAGAAAGCATTTGCAGTCCAACTGAATGAACACATCCATTGTCCCAAAGGATCCTACAGTGTCCTCCACTGGATGCACTAAGGACTCATTTTGTTGCATTTGTCATTATTCACCGTCCCAACTGGTCAACACAAAAGACAAGGGATCATCATATTGAACCCTCAGAACAAGCCTCTATGTCAGCCTTCCCCAACCTTGATGTCCTCCAAATGTTTTGGATGTCAACTCTCAACAACACCCTCTAGAACGTTCACCATGGTGAGCATGAGAAACAACCTGCTTTCATCCAAATTTTGAAGCTCAGGCATGAATGGGGACCATTACAGCAGCTCAGTAGTAATCCTAACCCTTTCCCAGCACCGAGGTTGGGAGGAAGTTGTTTGGCAACCAGCCTGTTTGGCTTAGTGACCAAAGCGATCTTGAAAATCCAGCCAAAAAATTGTGGCCCAATGGCGCCCATTTTGCTTTGTGGATGATGTGGGATTTGAACCCAGACCTTCCTAGGAAAGGTGTATCACTCTTGCCACTACATTGCATTGGCTCCTACCTCCAGGGGTCTCTTGTCAGAAAAAGCAACAAAAGGATTGGAAGAAGAAGAGTTGGAAAACAGGTTAAGCCCTGGTATCTCTCCACTAGAATTCACTGTATATCAAACCAGCCTGAATCCACAATATTCCAGGGATTTTCTTTTTGTTATTGCAAAATAAACACACTATAGATGCTATAGATTCAAGGGCCATCAAAGGGGCATTATTCCATGAATCCCAGCCCTCAGACCTTCTAGTGAGCATAAGAGTAACTTGATGAGGATGAAGCACAGGCTCCCTCCTGGGATTAGGATGGTCAGGGACTTTTTCAGGACCCTTCTGTCCAGAGGACCCAGCTCTGTCATTGTCCTCTGGCTCAGAGGATGAGTCCCAGCAGAAGCTCCATCTCCCCAGCCTCCAAGAAGTCTCCAGCTATAAAATCAGGTTAGGTTCCCTTAACAGTTGAGTCAGCTCCTCCAAAAGGGTCAGAGCTGACCGTAGTACAAGGTCTTCTCAGCCTACATAAGGCTTCAGTTGACTTTAGCTCCTTACTGAGACAACATCATCCTACTATTCTAGTAGGAGAGAGTTCCAGACAGCATGACCTATTTGCAGCTATCCAAATTCCTATTTTCTCCCTGTCTTGATCTGACTGACTTTAGATGCTATCAGCCTTTACCTGTGAGCCTCAAGGAACCACAGAATGGGAGACATTCCCTGGCTTCTCCAAGGAGGGAATTTCACAAAATTGGGGTCACAACAGAGGGGGGGGGGAAGAAGGCCTGCCCTTTTAAGATACAAGAGGATGCATCTTGATAAATCTATGTAAGTGGATGCATGCACACCGAGGCACCCCACAATGCACGTTATCCTCCTGCAATATATCTTTGACCTAAACCCAACACCTTCTTAGCTTTTGAATCACAGTATTGCAGAAAAACAAAACCACATACAGCATGCAGAGTACAGCTTACAGCAATGTGAATGGAATGGGGGATGGAGCAGACATCTTTGGTATGAGAATAGGTATGTTAGTGTGTATGTTAGGGATGTACAGATTTGTCCAGTATCAGAGGCAGTAAGTCTATGTACCCCAGTTACTAGGGACCATGGGTAGAAGGGTACTGTTGTAGCCATGCTCTACTTGTGGGTCGCTGGTTGACGGCTGGTTGGCCACTGTGTGAACAGAGTGCTGGACTAGGCGAACCATTGGTGTAATCCAACACCACTCTTCTTATTTATTTATTTATTTATTTATTTATTTATTTATTTATTACATTTATATACCGCCCCATAGCCAAAGCTCTCTGGGCAGTTTACAAAAGTTAAAAACAGTAAACATTAAAAAAAAGTTTGTTAGCTGATAGCATGATGCTAGGTTTGAAGAATGCAGCCATTCTTTATTTTTATTTCTTATCTGTGTTGCACAGATTGACAGGCAACACTCATTCCATCTTCCACTCTTTGAGAGATTTGGGTTTCTAAGGGATGTATGGGAATCTTGTTTGAAAACACATATTTGCATCAATGTACTCTTGCACTAACTTGCATTTCCACAAATTCACCCCACAAATACACCCCTATACATACATATATGTGGTTCGCAAGCCTACAACATCTGCATGACTCAGAAAATGCCAGCCTGCTGCAGAATCTGCAACTCATTTAAATCTGTTGCAGATTTCTTCGACAGCCGTAATGTGTGTACGTCCCTTCATCTTGGAATGTCAGAGGTTATGGTTATTTCCCTTCCAACCTTAGAATACCAGGAAAGTGCTACACCATGAGGGATGGGGAGAGGGACAGAAAGTAGCAACGTATGGACAATCTAGGAATAGGATTTAGGAAGAAAACGTTAGAGAATCAGACGGAGAAGAAAAAAAATCAAGTGCTAAGAACTGGAAGCGAAGGGAGACTTTTTTAAAAAACTTTTTGATGTTTTTAATTGATGCAAAGCTTGGTTGATGCCTGAAGATTTGCTGCCCGTTTTGTTATTCTAATGAGCAATGCGTGCAGACAGGAAATGCAACATCAAAACTCCTGATCCTTCACTACAGACCTGAGGCAGCTTCAGTGGGGGTCAAAGGAGATGAGCTAAATACACATTGTACCAAGGTATTCCCCTGCCAACTCCCCCACCACCACCACCAATGAAATGAATAGATACACGGCATTAGCAGAAGTTTGGGGAACAACACGGCTTGGCTGGACGTCCTGCACCATCCAGCAATGGAGAGTTCTAGGTCAAATTTTCACCACAAGGAAAGCCGGAGAAGCTTTAAACTGCCGACACAAAAGACAGCCCTTAAAGGATTTCATTTCCTAGAGGTCCAGGGATGTGTTTGATATGTAGATGTAGATTTATATCAGTTAAGACAGGCTAACTACCGTTACTGGATCAGAGAGGCTAAGGAGAAAAGACGCTCAGGGATTAGAGGGTGACGTTCAGTGTTAATTAGGGCTTTGTGTGTACACTGCAAAGAAAACTCTAATTTGCCATCAAGGAAACCTGAATATTCCAGTCTAAATAATTATGCAAATGGGGGATACGTGGCCTTTTTTATGCACCCTTCTCCCTCCACTCTTGTTGGTCATAGTACAGAGTTGTGGGTTACCTCTGTTCATAGGGCAAGAAAAGCCATTAGACCAGAGTATTATTAAAAGGCATTTCCTGGCTTCAAGTTGGTTTCTGGGCCGAATTGAATAGGATTTGACCTTGAGGGTCCTAAATAATCTGGACCTGGGATAGCTCAAGCCCTGCTTTCTCCCACATGAATCTGCCTGCCAGTTAAGATTAGAGCGAAACTGAAAATACTCTGAAGACACTTTTACGAGAATATTTCTGACAGTTTCTTTTTCCTCACTCCCTCCGGCCGCATCTAAAAATAGAAGTCCATTTTTGTAGATTTTTTTTAGTGTGTGTGTGTGTGTGTGTGTTTGGTGATGGCCATCACTCCCCCTTCCCCTGCAGAACATCCCAGAATCACATTAGTTCTGGAGCCATGTGAGTGATACAAAATGGCAGACAGACTGCCTACCCAGTTGCTATTCAAGGGAATTTTAGGATGCTTTTAGTATGCTTTTAGGATGTTTTTTAAGGAAGCTTTAACAATGTATACTATGTTTTTAATCAGTATTTATGTATTTTGTACTTGGTGTTGTTCCCCGCCTCGATCAGAATGGAGAGGCAGGTGAGAAATAAAATTATTATTATTATTATTATTATTATTATTATTATTATTATTATTCCTGTTGCCACTTGCTGGGACAAAAATCAATCAATCAATCCCTTCACAAACCCCTTAGGGGAAAAATAAAGAAGTTGTGTTACTGCCAAGCCTAATGGTGAGCCCCATGCCTAAGGAACAGTTTGATATTTTCTCCATCTCCAGGAAAAATGTGGGAAATGTTCCATTCCAGTTCCCCTGCACACAAATTGGGCAGCTCTACCTAAAATCTTCTTCTCAGGTCCTTCTCTGAGAGCCTCTGACTTCTGAGTTCCATTGGTGATGGCTACCAGAGAAGAGGGCCATGCTTGTGGTGGCCGTCACATTATGTCTCTAGTCATCTTCTGAGGGCACCATCTTTTAGGTGCTATTTCAATAGCCTTGGTCAGGCATTGCTCACATGAAAGCACTATGCTGTGGGGCTGTGCAGTCAGGGGTCTAGTCCTGCCCCAAAGTTGTGTGTCTCTTCCCAGCCCCTCATGTGAATATGGCGTTCTTTGCCCTTGGGAGCATTTTCTATCTGTGAAGGCTCTTCGTGCAGTTTAGAACACTGGAAAATCCAGATAGAAAGGGTTGATGTCCTGCAGATGTTATTCCTAAACACATCAGGGTCTAGGAGGAGCTGTGTGACCTCAGGGCCGGGCCAAATGCACAGGCCCAAAACCCCTTGAAGTTACATTCCTTTTTGACAACAGTAGCTCCTGACCAGAGCTAATATTAATATAATTTTCCCAGGTGAGCTTTGCTACTTTTTAATCTGCTAGTGCTGACGCTTTAATTTGGTGCTACCATTTAGTTTTGTACATTTAAGTTGATTCTATCTTTTCCCTATTTTTTATTTTATTTTTATCATTGACACAAGCCACTCACAGAAAAGGGTGGCAAATATATTCTATAAATTCAGAAGTAGCTCTTAGATAGGACTTTACCATGAAAATAAAATTCTACACCAGGGACCTGACTTGCAAAAATATTTTCAAGTTAGTCTATTCCCACAACTTTTTCATAGAATCATAGAATAATAGAGTTGGAAGGGGCTTATAAGGCCATCAAGTCCAACCCCCCGCTCAGTGCAGAAATCCACCCTAAAGCATCCCTGACAGATGGTTGTCCAGCTGCCTCTTGAAGGCCTCTAGGTGGGGGAACCCACAACCTCCCTAGGTAACTGGTTCCATTGTTGTACCGCTCTAATGACAACTCTCCCCTTTTCCTTTCCTTGACAACTGCCCAGTGCTTTTTTTTGGGGGGGGAGGGTTTAGGTCCCCCCTCCAAATATCTGTACAGCTTGAGGTTCTCCCAAGTCTGCTGATATCATTCTTTTCTACTTGGGTAGTAACTTTTTTTTTTACTACATCATCAACAGCTCATTGAAAATAGCAGGAACGAAATGGTTGTGGTGGGAGACACCAGTTTTCTTCCTGACATGCCAAATTTCTATGCATCTATGCACAGGGATTTGCGTGTATGTATTTAATTTATTTGTGCTTATTACCTTTGGGGGAAGAAAACAAATTGCTAAGAATGCAGGCTGTCTTTCTGTTGCACCATCCGTACTTGTATTAATCTCTCCTTTAGGTGATAAAAAGAAAGAAAGAAAGAGGAGGTGAACGATGTATTGTAGCTCGCATCCTATTAGGAAAGTAAAGTTGCACTCAAACACATGAAAAGCTGTATCCATGGGCAACGGCGAAGCTGCAAATCCAGAGCTGGATGGTTACGCACACTAACAGGCCTGAAATGGGTCCAAACTACCTTGAAACATATATCTGGTGATAGCAGGGGGTTTCTGGATGGAATGCCTGGGGTTCAAGCAGAGAACGGAAGAAAGAAAATAAAAATGAGATGCCACTGAAGAGCACCAGCGCCAAGGGCTCTTCAAATGTGTTTTAAATGCAACCCACTCCATGGTTCCTTGGTGGTCTTGCCTGTTATTCCTGAATAAAGGCTTGGCCAGACGAAGGGGGCAAGGAAGAGAAAGATATGTGCCGGTTTATTGGTACGAACCTAAGACAGACTAGAGAAAATGGTAGTTTTATCCCTTGCCTTTTGCCAAGAGTAAAATCCAATTATATAACACATCAAAAGTGAAAATACCCAATCAAGCCCACTTTGTTGCGGTCACCAAAACCACAGAGAATGGCTTCCAGAGAAACAACATACATCTGGCAAATGATTTTGCAAAGGTGAGGTAGAGATCGGGAATATCGCTCTCTGCACGATTGCGGGCCTAGCCCAGTACAAAACAGATGTTCTGAAAAGGTTCTGTTTGTTTGTGTTTAGGATTTCTCCGTTTCTCTGTATATATCCTGAATTTGTGTTGTCCTGCTCTTTTTATTTTATGAAATTGATTTTTAATCATTGGAAACATTTTTTAACCATTATTTGACCTGCATTTGTGTGCATGTTTAATGCACTTTATGATTATTATTTTTTTGTAAACCACTTTCAGTTTATAAAGAAAACTGCAGGACAGAATTGTAAATTAATGAATAAATTCACACATTACGTTTTTATTTAGTTGCATACTATTATGTGTTCATTGAGGGCAAACTACTCATGATACTCTCCTGAGTTTCCATAAGGAGGGTGAACTCTTCCAAGACAGACAGAACTCCGTCTCCCAGATTAGCAATTCTTCTAACGAGGGTCTGTCAAGTTCAATTTCTCTCATTTTCTCATTTTCCCACTGCTAAGGTCATTCTGCCCCATTTCCACATTGGGCTGCAATTTTATTTATTTATTTTAGTCTGCATGAAAATACAGACACATTTATATGTGCATTTTCAAAATAACTCTGTGTGTGTATGTGTGTGTGCGTGCACATTTTCATGTAAACTTTTTACAAGTGTTTTGTTTTCTACTTCTTTTGAATAAAGCAGTCTTGTGCACTTTCCCCAAATATACAACTTTTTGTAGACACTGTTTCATTCTTTGTGTACACTCCCCCCCCCCCCCCGCCCGCTGTCATGTACATACTTTTGTCCACTTTTCCCACAAACTGCATTTCAAACTTTGGAAAAGTACAGATTTCAGAGTCAAACTGTATT
Source organism: Elgaria multicarinata webbii (assembly GCF_023053635.1). Lineage (NCBI taxonomy): Eukaryota > Metazoa > Chordata > Lepidosauria > Squamata > Anguidae > Elgaria > Elgaria multicarinata. The sequence goes on along the minus strand of NC_086176.1, from coordinate 116,475,994 downwards.
TTGGTTCAGGCTCAGGAAGCACGGAATTGTTAAGTTGGAAATGAAATGCAAATCAAACAAATTTCTCGCCCATACAGACTGTGACTGATTTTAGGCACCAGCTCAGCTTATGAACAGTTTTCTTGGATTGAGATGCAAAGGAGAAATAGAATTAGGTGACATCAGCAAGTTGGTGACACCACATTCCGGAACCCTGGAAGACACTTCCCAGTGGTTTCACCTAGATCAGCCTCTCCTGACTTTGTGCTCTCCAGATATTTCAGACCAAACTTCTCATCATATCAGAACATAAGAAGAGCCCTGCTGGATCAGACCAACAGTCCATCTAGTCCAGCACTCTGGTCACATAATGGCCAAACAGCTATCGACCAGGGACCATAAGCAGGACTTGGTGCAACAACAACACACATTCAAGAGGCAGCTGGACAACCATCTGTCAGGTATACTTTGGGGTGGATTCCTGCATTGAGCCTTGTAGGCCCCTTCCAACTCTACTATTCTATGATTCTACGATTCTATGAACACCCTCTCACCCATGATCCCCAATGACTAGTGTATATAGGCGTATTGCTTCTGATACTGGAGGCCATCATCCCCGGCCATTGGCCATGATCACTGGGGCTAAAAGGACTTGTATTCCAAAACATCTGGAGGGCACCAGGTTGTTATAGTCTGTTCTAGACTTTAAACATGAAGGACAGACTTGGACACTTTGGGACACCATTGGCCAACTCACCTTCTAAAACCACTCTTTCAGGAAGAAACAACTAAGAATTAACTTTTATTCGACTAAGGACTTGTTATAACTGCTATACTGTCTATCTGCTGGGCCTAGTTTCTAATATATGTAAGCTATGGGACTGCAAAGGCCCTGAAACTTATTGATTAGGAATCTTTTTCTTTTCTTTTTTGCCTTGTCAGTGAAGTGGCATTCTCAAGTGCTTCTCCCGGTCTCCCCTTCCCCCTTTAATTTTATTATTGTTTTCCCCTTTCATTCCATAAGCGCTTGGATATTTTTTTTTTAATATGAGAGCCTTTTATTTCTATAAAAATTGCAGCTGCTTTCATTTAGTTTTATGGATTTAATGTATTTAGATGTTCCGGGAGAAGCTCAGAGCTGGCGGTATTATCCAGACATTTGCTGCTTAGTGCCTTCTCTAATGACAAGACTTATCTGATTCAGAGCATTTCATATCGGTGGAAAAAATTAATTCTCCATTCCTTTGTCTTTGGGCTTCAAGATTTAATTTGTTGAGGGGATTCTTTCAAGAGACATTTGTTACTTTCCCCCCCCCTCTGAAGACATCATAATGGGTTTGCTTCCTTCCTCAAACTTTTCATCAATTTTCATCCAGATACAGAACTTTATCTGTGGTTTCTTCCCCCCTCTCTCTGTCCCCTTCCTCCCCCTTCCCTCACCCCACTCTTTCTGTGCTGCCCTTTTCCAGGCCAGAATACCTCTGAGATAATTCAGGGATGCAAACATGGTTAGCTTACATTTTTTTCTTTGCATAGTTGGTATGCATTGAGGCCCAGGCCTGAACTACACAGAAAGCTATGGAAGCCATGAGAGTGTGCACTATTTCAGAGTAAGGCGGATATATCTAAAAGTAGATGGTTGCTTTACTTCCTGAAAAGGGTGCTTGAAAGCCACAAGCTGGCTCAGAATTCATGGGTCCATCTCTATGTTTCCCTGTTGCTGAAGTCACTCCCAGCAGACCCATATGTAGGGATGTACAAGAATTTTCCTTTCACTCACAAATCATGGGAAGATATCTCATCCATGCAATGAGGAACACTCATTTGGGGATAAATGTTTGGAAATTCTCGAATTTGTCACATCTGAAAAATGCATTGTTGTTGCTGCTGTTGTTTTAAAAGTGTGCACTTTGAAATGCTCATTTTCTGTTTGTCTGCAGACCTTTCTTTTCTACCCACCATCAGAAGACAATTGGATCTAAATGTATTTCAGCAGAACTACTGGATCTAAATGCATTTCAACAGAGTGCAGTGCCCACCCGTCCACAGGCCAATGCCTGCCCACCCCTCCGGGAAGATGTTCATGTGGAGATACACCAAAGCTTGCCAAATTCTGGCACATTTATAAAATTACAGTCAAATGATAGAAAAATCAAATCTTTCAAAACCTAACAGCCATGATTCTTCGTTTAGACTGTGTGCCTGTTCACTTCATTAAGATGGAGGCAAACACTAGAGGCCTTCAAGAGGCAGCTGGACAACCATCCGTCAGGGATGCTTTAGGGTGGATTCCTGCATTGAGCAGGGGGTTGGACTCGATGGCCTTGTAGGCCCCTTCCAACTCTGCTATTCTATAATTCTATGATTCTATGATTTCCACCTGTTCGCCTATTCAAAGAGAAGGCGTGAAGCCTTGCTGTTGGCGAGGAACCATAGTGCTGTGGTTTCACGCACACGAGGTCCCAGGTTCAATTCCAGCCATCTCCACTTAAAAGGACCATGTAAGAAGGGATGTGAAAGACTCTTGCCTGGAGCTCTTGTCCAATAGAATAATCAATCCTGGGCATGATCAACAGTATTGACAACTGCTGGGGCCCAGGACACACTCCAGTTACAGTTTTCAAACTGTTTTCAAAGTGTTATATCCTGCTTGGTGTAGACCTTACCCTCGACAATGTGGACAAATCATCTGACCTGGTGGAAGGCTGCTACCTACACTCTTTGTCCAGATTGGCTCTGTGATGTGGACATGAAATCTATCCAGAGTAACGCCAATATGTGGTGCCCTTGCCCTGAGTTTACTTTGGGACATCATCCTTCAGTCAAATCATATCCACTGCATGACCGTGCCACATACACACCATCACGCCGCCTAAATGGTATGAAGCTGCAGGTTGGGAAAGACGAAGAAGCTATGAACAGGTGTCACACAAGGTAGAATGAAAAGTAAGCAAGGGGTGGTTACATGATACTTATCCCCCCCCCTCCAATCCATCTACTTTTACCTCCCCGCCGCACACATCTATAGATTAAAATTCAGCCTTATTTCGTAATAGAGGTTTGTACTTGGACTATAGACTCCTGGGCTTTCAGTTCATGCAACAAGGCCAACACCCATAAAACATAAGAGGTGACCTGATGCTGGATCAGACCAAGGGTCCATCTAGTCCAGCACTCTGTTCACACGGTGGCCAACCAGCTTTCGGCCAGGGACCAACAAAGCAGGACATGGTGCAACAAGACCCTCCCACCCATGTTCCCCAGCAACTGGTGCATATAGGCTTACTGCCTTGGATCCTGAGGACAGCACACTCCACTTGCCTCCCTTGCAGGGCTGTTCTAAGGATAAAATGGACACATTCAGCATGCTGCCCTACGTCCCGGGCAGGAACAGCAGAATACAAATGTGATCAGTTATTTGAAATGAAATAGTTCAGGGTTATTCTGAGACTTTTACCTCTTCCCACCTCGAGTGATCGCTAGATTTTAGGGGGCAGGGAGGGGAGTTTAAAACCTCTCCGCCCTTGTGGGTTGAGAAGGCGGTGAGGAGAAAATGTGTGTGTGTGTGTGTGTGTGTGTGAAATGCACATGAGTGCTTCTGTGCAGTGGTGGATGGTGGCTCTGATTTTGGTGGGGGCTGTGAATCCATCCTGGGTTTCAGTCTGAACCAGTCCGAAATCTAAAGCTATCCAAGGCGCTGAACCTATTTTGGGGCTGCTTGGATTTGTTTGTTTATTTATTTATTTATTTATTTATTTATTGCATTTTTATACCGCCCAATAGCTGAAGCTCTCTGGGCGGTTCACAAAAATTAGCTCCTTTAGAGTTCTGGCTGGTTGTGACTGAAACTCAGAATGGATTTTACAGCCCCACTGGAACCGGAGCCACCAGCTGCACTGGGTGTTCTCAGTGTCTGTTAACTGTTTGTGTGCACTTACCCACACAGACGTGCAACCAGCGGTGCAGGGGCACCAGTGCTTGCAGGAATGTAGCACCAATATATTAATGAGCAGGCATGCTGGCACCATCTGCCAGCCTGCTCAGACATCCCGATTAGACTACTGCAAGGCACTCTACGTGGGGCTGCCCTTGAAGACGACGCAGAAGTTGCAGCTAGTGCAAAATGCAGCAGCTAGACTGCTGGCGGGTACATCTTATAGAGCCCACATAACACTGGTCTTAAAGGAACTGCACTGGCTGCCTATACGCTTCCGGTCGGAATTCAAGGTGCTAGTAAAGACATTTAAAGCCCTAAACGGCTTGGGACCTCGATGCTTGAGAGAGCGCCTCTCCTTATATCTGCCTGCCCAAGACCTTAGATCTGTTGGAGGAGCCCTCCTCCGCATCCCACCAATGCAACATATACGTTATGATGGGACAAGGGAGAGGGCTTCCTCTGTGGTGGCACCCCGACTGTGGAACGCGCTCCCCTTGGAGGCCCGACTGGCACCAACATTGATTGCGTTTCGACGCCAAGTAAAAACATGGCTTTTAAACAAAGCCTTTGATTGTTAAACTCACTGGCACATGGTTTTAACTGTATCTATTGCTTTTAATTTATATATTGTTTTAACTTGGATCATGGTTTAATTTGTTTTTAACTGTGTATATTTATTGTTTTATACTGTATGTTTTTATCCATACATAGCCCTGAGATCTTAGTGATATAGGGCGGGATAGAAATTTTTTAAATAAATAATAAATATATCTCTGCTCTTGCTGAGCTGCTGAGCTGCAGTTCTCCCAGCAGCTGGGGAGGGGAATGATTCCCCCACCCCCAGTGACAGTACATTGCCCCCCACTGTACTGCAAAGTATTTCGGCATGGCTTGGTCCTGAATGGGCAATTCAAAACCCATTTGCTCCCCTGGCTCCACGTCCCATATCTGATGTGGTCCATTGTGGGCAGAATATTTGTGCAACCCTGCTTTAGAATCCAGAGAGCTAGGCCCATGCCTCATGTCTTGTATTTCATTTTTAAAAAAGGGGAAAAAAGACAGACATTTTTTTTTAAGAAACACCCTTCCCCCATGTCCTGGTCACATGGCTGTGGGGAGGCAGTTGTGGGAGGAGGGGGGAGGAGGGATGTGCTTATCCCCATTGGTGGGGGGCATATGGCACCACTGGCTGGGTGATGGGGTGGCCAGGGCCGGTGCTACCATAGAGGCCACTCAGGCAGCTGCCTAGAGTGCCAAGCTAAGAGGGGCGCCGGACACAGCGCAGCACTCACGCGCATTGGCTGTGAGCCGGGCCAGCCCGAGGGTTCAGCTGTGCCTGGGTGGGCAAGATGGTGCCCTGTGCCCACCCAGCCAAAGCAAAGCCAGGGACGCTGGGGTGGGGATGGGGCGGCTCCATGTTTGGACTTCCGGAACGCGCCCAGAAGAGAGAGAGAGACAGAGAGAATGTATAGGTGAATGGGGTGCATGGGGTCTTAGAGTGAATGCATGTGTTCATGCGTGTGTTTGTTTGGAGTGAGTGACGCTGAGTGTGCGTGTGCGCACGTGTGTGAGTTGGGGGGGGATGATTTGGAGATGATCTTCCTATTAAATAATGCATTTTAGACCCATAGATGTTCCTTTCCAATTTGTTTGCTATAGTTGGCATGACGTATTTCTTGCACTTTAAAATAAATTTAGCAGTTTCAAGTTTTGTGCTTCTTATTTTTTCCAGGAAACATATGTTCTTAAAAATCAAAGTTGGCATTTGTGTGTGTGTGTGTGTGTGTGTGTGTGTAAGTAGCTCACCTTGCCTAGGGCACAAAATAGTCTGGCACCAGCCCTGGGGGTGGCCATGACTATATAAAGAAGCCATGCCCAACATGTCACCATCTTCAAATCACGGCTCCCTCCCTCCCTCAATTTACGCAGTGTGGGTTTCACCTGGTTGCCCTTTGGAAAGGCAAGTAGAAATTTTTGGCACATATTCTGATTGGCCTGGGCTATTTATTTCATTTTATTTATTACATTTACACCCCGCCTTTTTTCCTCCAAGGAACCCAAGGCGGCGTACATAATCCTCCTCCTCCTCTCCATTTTATCCACACAACAACAACCCTGTGAGGTGGGTTGGGCTGAGAGTCTGTGACTGGCCCAAAGTCACCCAGTGGGTTTCCATGGCCCAGTGGGGACTGGAACCCAGGTCTCCCAACTCCCAGTCCAACACCTTAGCCACTACACCAAACTGGCTATGTGTCTTTTTGCCTACTTCATACTGCCTTCGGAAGTCTTTTTGGTGTTAGGTTAATTTGGTCACACTTGGTTTAGGCTCGTAGGGGCGGACACACATAGAAGAACTGGGATGTTGATCATTCTGTGGCACTGTTGTTTGGTGACCGGTGATGCCTGAGGCCTTCCGCTGAGAGTTTTGCAGCCCCAGTGAGGGGGGATAAGGGTTACCTGTGAGGTCGACTCACCTCACTCCACCTGGTGTTTTGCAGCCCAGAAGGGAAGTGACATGGGAAGACCACCCCTCCCCAAAAGGGGTAGGGCTGGGCATAGCGATTACCCAGACGCCACACACCAGGCATAGAATGCTTCGCCCTATAATATAATGCCTAGCTAGTGCCTGGCGTAGATTAGGGTCCACCCAGGTTCCCTTTGCAGATCTTTAATAAATGTTGCCTGAATTTGATAGACCGTGGTCTCATCTCATTATTCCCCCCCCTTCCTTGGCCCGCAATTTTGATTCTCAATTGCAGTTTGGCAAAATCTCTTCCCCGTGAACCTTCTTCTCTAAGCAAACGTAAAGGACAGCAGGTGTTAGAAGCAGAAGCAGGGGCGACAGCGAGGACTCACCCTCTTGAAATGCAGATCACCCTTAATAACCTCAAAGCAGAGACCATCAGAGCATTGTGGGAACAGATTAATCTTCCGAGACAAAGCATGTAGAAATTTTCCTCTGGTCTCTAACGGAAGCTTGTCAAAAGCCATTTAAATTAACGCACTGTGACACTGGACCAAGCTAACCCCGCTGTTGTGCCACCCTTCTGGAGAGCAGGCCCTGCGCAAATGACTCAGAGGTTGGGTTTTTGCAAAATGCCCTGCAAAGCTGGGTGCTGGAGGGACTCGCTAAAATAAAAAAGAGACTCCCAGCAACAGAAAGCCAGAAATCCAAGAGCAGAGAGCAACACACACACACACACACACACACACCCCCTTCCCTTATAAAGCTTTATTAAGCCTCTATGTTATACAACTCTCAGCGATAACAGAACTATTGCATCTGGGCTCACAGGCAACCGAGTGCATTAAAACTCCTTTCATGGAATGGCAGGAAATAATTCCTCATTTTTACTGGCTGGGAACTGAACCTTAATAGAGCCCAGAGCCCTGGACTCATAAAGCATTAGAGTAACCGAGGGGAGGGAGAGTGTGAACAGGTTTGTTGCTGAGCTGATGATGTTACAGAAAGAAAGAATTCCAACAAGCCAGCCCGCAAGTTGGAATAATCCGGACTGACCCTGACCAGGCTGCTATCTGCATATTGCCTCTACTTTAAGACGATGCCAATGAACAAACAAAAGTAGAAACAGGACTACGGAAGACAATATTTAAAGTAGTAAATATTTCTGTGTATTAAAATATACGAACGAACACAGGCTCGCTGCCCTCTTGCTGAGTATTCTGTTTCACACAACTTACCCCAACCAACGGGCTGCAGTGAGACCAAAGTGATGGTACTGCGGTCTTGGGATCGTCCCGAGACCGTGGGAGGTGTGTGGGTGCCCATCTTGGCTTCTGCCCTCCTCCCCGCGAGTAGCAGGGAGCAGAAGAGGGAAGGAGCTGGGCTGGGAGGAATCAGGGGTGGGTGGGGTACAGCGGGAGCATGTGGGGTTTTTTTTTCACTTACCTTTCGCTGGAGCATGAGTGCCTTTAAAAGAAATGGCTGCCTCAACTAGCGTGATGTCCGTCTTCCCATTCCGGACGTCTGCTGGCCATGTGGACACGGGGGATGATCCTGGCAGGGGGTGAGTCCGGGATTGCCCCCCCACTCCCTCTACACCAGGGGAGGGAAGGGGGATGATCTTTGGATTTTATTTATTTATTTATTTATTTATTTATTTATTACATTTCTATACCGCCCAATAGCCGGAGCTCTCTGGGTGGTTCACAAAAATTAAAAACATTCAAAGTATAAAACAACAGTATAAAACCATAATATAAAATACAATATAAAAGCTCAACCAGATAAAAACAGCTGCAGTGGAAAGTTACAAATTTAAAACACCAAGTTAAAATTTATTTATAGACTGTTAAAATGCTGGGAGAATAAAAAGGTCTTCACCTGGTGTCTAAAAGCATATAATGTAGGTACCAAGAGAACCTCCTTAGGGAGCTCATTCCACAGCTGTGGTGCCACAGCAGAGAAGGCCCTCCTCCTATTAGCCACCTGCCTCACTTCCTTTGGCAGGGGCTTACGGAGAAGGGCCCCTGTAGATGATCTTAAGGTCCGGGCAGGTATATATGGGAGGAGGTGTTCCTTCAGATAGCCTGGCCCCAAACTGTTTAGAGCTTTAAATGTTTGTACCAGCACTTTGAATCAGGCCCGGACCTGGGCTGGCAGCCAATGAAGCTGGAAAAGGACTGGCATGATGTGGTCTCGTCGGCCAGTCCCTGTTAGTAACTGTGCTGCCCTGTTTTGTACCAGTTGAAGTTTCCGGACAGTTTTCAAAGGCAGCCCCACGTATAACGCATTGCAGTAATCCAAACGAGAGGTTATCAGAGCATGGATAACTGTAGCTAGGCTATCTCTGTCCAGATAAGGGCACTGATTAACTGGAGAAATGAAACTTAATCAGGGAATGAATCTTAAAATTAAACTACTCCTCTCAGGGATACCCCCTGCCCAGCAGAAAAAAGTCCAGGCCTCTAAGCCTGCCTTTATTACTTTGCCTCTGTTGGCCTCGGACTTTCACAGAAGCCTTTTGGCACATCGCAGTTCTGAACATTCTGTGGCCAAAAGTTCATCGTTTCCCTAATTCTACTCCCCCAACCCATCTTTGCCTTCCTTGTCTACTAAAGACGGCTCTCTTAGATACAACTCAGTTATTCTTTCTTAATTGTATCTTGGGTTCCTTGCCATTCCGTCGTTGACCACGCAGTAGACAAAAGCATGCCTTGCTACCTCTAACACCTTCCTTCCCTACCCAGGTGTTCGACTTTTGAACGTGCCTCTCTCAAGCAAAAGGTGGCCTTGAAATTCACAAGTGCTTTGTGTGTTACTGGAATCTATTGTCAAGCCCACCCTACAGTGCTGACTCTGCACGGTTATCGCAACAGGACCGGGGGACAAGGCAATGCATCTCGCCGAAGCAGCAGAGCAAGATGGGGAATTATTAGGATATTAAGCAGGCAGAAAGTACAAGAGTCCAGTCTACTAAACACAAATACATTTCAGTTGGCGTTTGAGCAGCTGGCTTTGAGCCAAAAAGAGAACATTAGGACAGTTATGCTGGAGACCTAGAGTCCAGCACTTTGTTCTTCAGTGGCCAACTAGATGCCTATGGGAAGCCCACAAAAAGACTTGTGCAATAGCACCCACCCACCCACCCATGTTCCCCAGCATGCTGCCTCTGATGCTGGAGGTAATAAGAGGATATAGTTGATCCCAGATGCTCAAGTTATTGAAACAAACACACAAAAATTCATTAGAGGGACCCTATAGTGCATTCTATATAGACGGGATCCACCAGATATAGTTCTACCTTGACATCTAATTAAATCCGTAGTTTGAAGGCCGACTTATCTGGAAGTTCACTTAAGCTGTTCCTGAGCTCCTTGAGCAAAAGATAGTTATAATTGCAAATAAATCAATCCTGTTCTGCATTTATACAACATGACATTTTACATTTTAAAATGCACAGTGCTCTACAGTTTGACTATGGATGAAATCCACGCAGGACCAATTCAGTCTTGGGCAGATTGGGAGATGGAACATCACGGGAGGGCTTTTTATCTTGATATTCCCTTGGTCCAATCAGAAGGCATATCCCTGGCCAGGCACCATCTTTGACAAGGAGCATTCAGTGTGCATCTTCAAAGGTATTCTGCAGCCTTCCCCACCTGGTACCCTCCAGATGTGTAGGACCTCAACGCTGGTCAGTCCCAGAGAGCATGGCAAATGGTCCAAGGTAGCACCAGGTTGGAGATGGCTGGACTTCCGTATAGGTCTACATTCAAGATAGTTCTGCCCTTCCAGAGCATATAGGTGATGAAAAAAGAGAGGAAAACAAGGAACCACCAACCACTAAAGGTGTCTGAAATGACTCTAAGTTTGACTGACCCTGTGCCCTGTTTGGGAGCAAGGTTCATCAACAGCCCCAGAATTATATCAGTCTTTAAATGTAAGAACATAAGAAGAGCCCTGTTGGATCAGACTGAGGATCCATCCACTCCAGCACTCTGTTCACACAATGGTCAACCAGCTGTTGGTGAAGGACCAAGAAAGCAGGACATGGTGCAACCCCCTTTTAAAGCCATCCAAACTGGTGGCCATCACCATATCTTGTATTAGTGAATTCCATAGTTTAACTATGCATTCAAAGAATCATAGAATCATAGAATAGCAGAGTTGGAAGGGGCCTACAAGGCCAGCGAATCCAACCCCCTGCTCAATACAGGAATCCACCCTAAAGCATCCCTGACAGATGGTTGTCCAGCTGCCTCTTGAATGACTCTAGTGTGGGAGAGCCACACTGTCTGACATCTATGCACAGTAGGTGAGTGGAATGTCTTAACAGCCCCTATACTTAAGATTCCATCCAACCACGAGCATGCCTACACCTTAAGAGTGTAGAGGGAGGGAGGGGGGAGGATTGCGGACTTTCCTGCTTCCGCAATCCTCCCCCAGCGTCCAAATGGCAGTGTGATGTTCCGGAAATAAGGAGGAACATTGGAGCCACCATTTTTCTTTCTTTCAAAGGAGATGGTGCGCAATTGCGCTCCAGTGCAAAGTAAGTTTTTTTTTTTAAAAAAAAAACAAAAACTGTGCTCCACCACCCTGCCATCCCTGGAATGGCGAAATTGCTACCCCCCATCCCAAAAGGGCACTGAGTCCCCCTGAACAACTGGCCCTGCTACTCATGGGGAAGAAGTGAGAAGATGAGATGGGCACCTCCACCAGCTGTGGTCCTCAGGATGGTCCTGGGACCATGTCAAAAATCAGGATAACTGCAGAAGCAGTTATCCCAGGGAAATGGAGGGGTCATCCTTGCCTGCCCCCAGGATCCCTTGTGAATCATTTGGATGCACAAGGATGACCCAGGGATGACCCAGGGAAAAAGGGCTGGTGTAGACGTGCACCATCTTTAATGGGCTTCAGGGTGTCCATCCTGGTTTGCAGCCCCACTTGAACTAAGGTCACAATCCACATGAAAACTAAACAGTTCTAAGTCCTGTTGGTATCAATTAGATCAATTTAAATGCATGCTGGACACTCCCAATGAAATCAATGAGAATTAAAAGTGCTTAACCTCAGGCGGGAGTGCCCCTACATCAAATAAAGAGACAGACAGAGAGAGAGAGAGAGAGAGAGTCAAAACCAAACCAAAACTTATTTTTCCTCCTTTCCTGCACAGTAAGAACACAGAGTGCTCTGCATTGCCGGCCAGGAAACGGGGAGGCGACTGGGTCTCTTGCTTTCCGCTGAGTAAACGGAGGAGTTAATAGAAGCAAACTAAATCCCTGTTATTTACCACAAGGTCAGGGGTCAGTGTGAGTAAATCATTAATTAACACACTGACGCCTCCGTGCTATTGACAAGGTTGTGTTTACACACTGGGACAAATGCACCCCCCTCGCAATTAAGCAGGCGGTGAACTTCCATGCTCTTGACGCTTGATTGTTTTTCCAGCTTACTTTGCCTCGGTCCCTTGTGCAAAAACAACTCTTGATCCCTTTTTGATGCGGCTGTCTGCACAGGCTCCCCTGTTCTTAAGAGAAGCCGTGAAAATCCATAGGTTTTCCTAGAAAAGCAAAAGCCACATATTCACATTGGCAGATAAGGGTCCCACACCGACTGCGAGCTGGTAAACACATGTACCAGAAAACTGACGTCGAGGATTAGTTGGGTGTTTGATGCACAACCAAAATTTGGTCTCTATTATGCTGCATTATAAAGTTTGTGGGAAACAAGGCATGGTTTAAGACAATTGCACGTAGGACACAGGGCAACAGTTTGATTTTTGGTGTCTTTCTTTAAATAAATGTATCAGTATCACAAGCACACACACACTAATATTTGTCACTTTTACTGCAGCAAAAGTGTCCTGAACATGTGATGCCAGAAAGAACATGTGATGCCACAGGAACAGCTGTAGCTGTTGTAGGGCAACCAGGATGATCAGGGGTCTGGAAACAAAGCCCTATGAAGAGAGACTGAAAGAACTGGGCATGTTTAGCCTGGAGAAGAGAAGAGAAGATTGAGGGGAGACATGATAGCACTCTTCAAATACTTCAAAGGTTGTCACACAGAGGAGGGCCGGATCTCTTCTTGATCCTCCCAGACTGCAGGACACAGATAACGGGCTCAAGTTAAAGGAAGCCAGATTCCAGCTGGACATCAGGAAAAAACTTCCTGACTGTTAGAGCAGTACGACAATGGAATCAGTTACCTAGGGAGGTTGTGGGCTCTCCCACACTAGAGTCATTCAAGAGGCAGCTGGACAACCATCTCTCAGGGATGCTTTAGGGTGGATTCCTGCATTGAGCAGGGGGTTGGACTCGATGGCCTTGTAGGCCCCTTCCGACTCTGCAATTCTATGATTCTATGGTAGACCACCTGCTTTCCATGCAGAAGGTTCCAGGGTGAACCCCTCATATCTCCAGGTAAGGCTAGGAAAAAATCCTGCCTGAAACCCTAGAAGGTCATTGCTGTCAGTCAATGGGCTGGAGCATCTCCCCTATGACGGGAGGTTACAACAGCTGGGATTGTTTAGCTTGGAAAAAAGGAGGCTCAGGCATGATAGAAGTGTGCAAAAAGATGCATGATGTGGAGAATGTGGAAAGGAAGATGTTGTTCTCCCTCTTTCATAATACTAGAACTTGGGATCACCCAATGAAGCTGATGGGTGGGAAATTCAGGACAAATAAGAGGAAGAACTTCTTCACACAGCACATAGTTAAAACTACAGAATTCACTACCACAAGATATGGTGATGGGCACCAAGTTGGATGGCTTTAAAAGGGGGTTGGATGAATTCCTGGAGGAGAAGGCTTTCAATGGCTGCTGCTACTGATGGCTATGAGCTACCTCCAGTATGCGAGGCAGTAAGCCTATATACACGAGTTGTTGGGGAACATACGTGGGAGGGTGCTGTGGCACCATGCCCTGCTTTGTTGGTCCCTGGCCAACAGTGGCCACTGTATGAACAGAGTGCTGGACAAGAGGCAGCTGGACAACCATCTGTCAGGGATGCTTTAGGGTGGATTCCTGCATTGAGCAGGAGGTTGGACTCGATGGCCTTTTAGGCCCTTTCCAGCTCTGCTATTCTATGATTCTATGACTAGATTGACCCTCAGTTTGATTCAGCACTTCTTATGTTCTTAATATTGACAATGCTGGACTAGATGGACCAATGAATTGAGTTTGAGTAAGACGGCGTTTGGTGTTCCTTTGAGTCTGAAAAGGTGGAAATATGCACAAATTAATAAAACCGCCCAGAGGGCTTCAGCTATTGGGCGGTATAGAAATGCAATTAATTAATTAATTAATTAAAAATGAAAAGGTTGTGCAGATGCCTGTTGTTTGTCATTGCTATTGCTTTTTTCCACTGTATCAGCATGAGGGAGAGGTTCTCAGTCTGCCTGTTCCTTTAGAGAAAGAGGTTTGATTGCACTTTACAAATGCATCAGAAGTTCTGATTCAGAACGCAGAGAAAGCTATTTGGAGAGATGCGGATAGACATTTCGGATTGCAATGGTGGTAATAATATCCTTATGCAATGCATCTCAAGGCCACATCTGCAACACTGGGCAGTTGTGTTCAGAAATGATGAGTTCAGATTGGAACAGGTGCAAACCAAAAATTGGCTATAAATTGGTTGTTTAATTTAGGCCGGAGAGGAGAGGTGTAAAATTCCAGAAGCAAGTCACTGGGATGGGGAGACTCATTGGTCTCAAGGTTGAGGCAGATAAATTTATGAAGGATACCTTGCTAAGTTTATTCTAGTTAAGGCTGGTGTCAGGTATGTACCCTGATCCCTGGGGGGAAAAATGCTATCCTTTACTACTTAGCATGTGCCAGCTGCACTATGATCTTCCAGGCACCCACTATTTGGATATTTCCACAATGCCCAACACAGCCTCACTCTGGGAAATTGTATCAATGTTAGAATGGCAGCTGTCTAGCTGGCCACTTGGTCAATTTGAGCAGGGACGGAGAAGACAGCCTAGTTCAAGCACTGCCTGACTACTAGCCCTGGTTTGGGGTATTAAGGTCTACTCCCAGCACATGGTGGTTTTTGGTCAGCTGATTTTCAGCTTTGCTTGGACACAAGTTGAGGCAGTTGGATGCATACCAACAGCATGTGCTGGAGAGAGCTTAGTACAGCTTTTGGCATGGTACCATGATGGAAGAAGCTTGGGCGATCTTGGTGGCATGGCCCCAGGATCTCTTCTTGGACACAGACTAATGGGGTCAAGTTACAGGAAGCCAGATTCCTGCTGGACATCAGGAAAAACTTCCTGACTGTTAGAGCGGTATGACAATGGAACCAATGACCTAGGGAGGTTGTGGGCTCTCCCACTCTAGAACCATTCAAGAGGCAGCTGGACAACCATCTGTCAGGGATGCTTGAAGGTGGATTCCTGCATTGAGCAGGGGGTTTGACATGATGGCCTTGTAGGCCCCTACCAACTCTACTATTCTATGATTTTATGAAGATGACCTGGGCCAATTTTGGATTCATATCATAAACATTCATATGACCATGTGTGAGCTGGAGCTGGAAGCTAACATGGACTAACTGGAAACTATGTTACGATGCATTGAGAAGGCCATGAAGATAAGTAGGGATGGTACGAGCATGCAGCTGGGTTCCTGAGGACGACAGACCCCCTCGTGTCTGGCCCTCACAGTCCTAGCCTGCCATGCCTGGTACGAGGGTGGGCCCTTGTCCAAGTGCTTGTGAGTGGCCTACATGTTCTTGGGCATGAGTGCACACTGGGCAAGTGCGCTTTCCATTGCCTCAGGAAAGTATGTATTTTTCCCGGCCACATTAATGGTGGTGAATTGTATCAAGAGTTGGTGTGGGCAAGGAAGGAAACATGTGATTTCCAGAGAGTCCAGAAATTGTAGATTTCCCACCTCCATGCTAATGGAGGGCAATTGCTGCCATTAGTATGGGGGGGGAGCAGTTGCTGAGCAAGTGCGGAGCTCGTGAACCTCCTGAGCACTAAGAAGGGAGAAGACCATGTGGTCATGGTGTATGCAAGCACTCATGGGGTGGACCATGTCAGGTCCGTAAAACCCTAAGAATATGTCTTCAGTTTTGGTATACTATCTTCTCTCTCTCTCTCTCTCTCTCTCTCTCTCTCTCTCTCTCACACACACACACACACACCTGTGAAGTTATGATCTTGGGTTTCACCTCCCTTTAGTGTGAAATTGGGGACTGCAAGCATGGCTGGCTTGGGAATACTGTGAATTGTAGGACCCTCCCCCCATCTAAGCATGGCTAGGATTGTCTCCTACACTTCTATACTGGGTGTGGGGTGGAGGTTAGTGTGGAGAAGCAGGAGGAAGGAGAAGGGACATTTAACATTTTCCCTCCCCACTGCATCTTTGTGTTCAAGTGCTCCCCTCTCCTGGTGGGATTCCAACAGCATGTTTGCCTTCGCAAACTCCCATGTTTTCAGAAGTCCACGTGATCCTCCCTAGCCACAGTTAGAAGGAGGAGGCCCCGTGTCTGCTCCAATCACCATTTCAAGCAGGCCTCAGCTAGAGCAATGGGGAGACATGAGGAATCAGTGGTTTATCTCCACTCCGCAGAATTCGAGATGAGAAATGGGACGCTCAGCTCCCCTATCATGATGGAGGAACTGCTAAAGAGGACTAAATCCTACAAAATAATTCCTGCCACAGCTGTAAGAAAAACCTTTAAGCCCCCTCAAGAAATAGGATGTTGACAAGCGAAGGTATTAGAACTCCGGCATTTATCCGCCTTATTCCTCCAAGCAATTCGGACTGTGCCAACTCAGAATTCACTTGCTCTTTTGCTGCACGCGGATGATGCCATTTCGAGATTCCTCCGTCCACTCAGTCACACAATATTATCAGTGATAGCAGTCAGCTACAAAGGAAGGCTTGTTTTCCTTCTTAAGAGCAGCTTCTGCCTTCTGTTGCACTGATATGGAAGCAGAAAGCAGGACATTTCTTCCACAACCTTCTCCCTCTAACTTTCATCTTATGTACGGGAGCTAAAGTTGGGGTGGGTGGGGGGGCACTGTTGCCACCCCACTATTCTCTGCCTCAGCTTTGCTGCTGTGGTGTCATGGGATGCCCCCATAAATTCTAACTAGTCCAGAGGAAAACACCACCAGTAGAATGTTGCAAAAGCCTCATGTGGCGCAGAGCGGTAAAGCAGCAGTTTCTGCAGCTGAAACTCTCCCCACAGCCTGAGTTCGATCCCAGCGGAAGCTGGTTTCAGGCAGCCGGCTCAAGTCGACTCAGCCTTCCATCCTCCCGAGGTCAGTAAAATGAGTACCCAGCTAGCTGGGGGAAAGGTAATAACGGCCGGGGAAGGCAACGGCAAACCACCCCGCTATAAGGCCTGCCAAGAAAACGTCAGCGAAAGCTGGCGTCCCTCCAAGAGTCAGTAATGACTCAGGTGCTTGCACAAGAGGTTCCTTTCCTTCCTTCCAGAATGTTCCGAACAGTGCAGATTCTGTGAAGGAAATGGGAGGGAAGGATCTGGTCCTGAGTTAATGGACAAGACGAGTTGCGAGCAGCTGATTAGAATTGGGAGTGGGGGAGGCAAAACCCATAGGAGGTAGGAAGGGATAGTTGGTAGGACTTCTTGGAATGTCCCAGCATAATGTGTGAATTGCATCTTTAAAGCATAAAGCTTGGTTTCAGCTATACTGACATCTTTTATAAAATTATCTTCTTAGAACCTCCATCTTCAAGGACCTCAAAACCTGAACTGGTTTGAGATCCCATCCAGATCTGTTTTTATCTATTTTGGAGGTCATTCTTAGCCCTTTATCTACCATGCGTTCCTTCTTCCCTCTGTACAACTGTCCTCAGTGATCAATTGGCCACCCTTCACACTTGCCCAGATATTTCTATTCCCAATCTCGGGTCTACACAACACAGTGCCCCTCATGCCAGTTGTTGCTAGACCTACTTGCGCCTACCAACTCTTGTGTACTTTCTGTCAGGGTAGAGTTTCACCCCAAATAAAATCCGGGCTTGAACTTCGAGGTCTGGGGTGGAAGTCCAAGGTGTGAGCATGTCTGGAGGATATGTAAGTCCTATTCAATCACTCTCCTGAAGCTGACAACATGCAAATGTAATGAATTAATAATGTATTCCCACTATTGGGGGTCTATTACTTGCCTGAATGTGAAACATCTCTAGCTGCAATGTCATACTCAGTAATGTTCACCGCTTCAGCCAAGCTAAGGTCCCAGAAACAAGGCCAAGTTGGCGGGTTGTCCATACATCCAAAGATACCCTTATTCTCACTTTCAGTGGAATTGCCCTGCCCTGGACATTACGGAACTATTGGTATGCACTGAAGTGAGTGTCAGGGGAAGGCGTTGCTTCCATATTCATAGAATCATGGAATAGTACCATTGGAAGGGGCCTCTAGGGCCATTGAGTCCAACCCCCTGCTCAGTGCAGGAATCCATCTTTAAGCATCCCTGCTGGTCAACCATCTGCCAGGTATGCTTTAAGGTGGATTCCTGCATTGAGCAGGGGGTTGGACTTGATGGTCTCATAGGACCCTTCCAACTCTACTATTCTATGATTCTATGATTCTATGATAGATGGTGGTCCAGCTGCCTCTTGAAGACCTCTAGAAGAGCCCACCACCTCCACAGGTCATTGGTTCCATTCTCGTTCTGCTGTAACAGTCAGGAAGTTTTTTTCCTGATGTCCAGGCGGAACCTGGCTTCCTGTAACTTGAGCCCATTATTCCATTTCCTGCACTCTGGGAGGATCAAGAAGAGATATTGCCCATGTTGAACCTCTATCAGAACCAAAGTCTGATCCTTCATAGGCTAGATGGGAATCTCCCCATATATCAGTAGACAGGAGGCTGGTGGCTCCAGTTTCTGTGGGGCTGTGAATCCATTCTGAGTTCCAGTCACTCTAAAAAGAGCTATCCAAGGTGCTGAACCATAGCCCGAAATTGGTTTCAGAACCATGGATGACTCCTTGTGCACAACCCCACGAAAACTGGAGCCCACCAACCTCCACTGTTATATATTGTGTCAGTCCATTGGTCCATTTGGTTCAGTATTGTTTACACTGATCGGCAGCAGCGTAATGGGGTTCCAGACTGGAGTCATTTCCCAGGCCTGCCTGGAGTTGCCAAAGCCTGACCCTGGGACCTTTTGCATGCAGATCAGATGCTCTACAGCAAAGCTGTGGCCGTTCCTAAGACCTGCACAAAAGAGACTAGGTGATAAGATCCAGGTGTTATAGTTGTTTGAGCAGGTATCTGGCCACCCCATACCTGTTTCTACTAAAAGGAAGAAATCCCTTCTGAAATTTGTTTATTATAAATAAACCTTCTATTTATCTTTTGTCTGTTAATAAATTCATACATTATTAGAAAAATCTTTTTTCCCCCTCCTACAAGGAGACCCGCTGAGCTCTATCATCTCATTTTAAGAGACTTCCTGTCCCCAGAATACAAAGCAGACACCTGCACTGGTGGAATGTGCAGAAGGATTTAAATAAACACACACAGATAATTAGATCAGTTAACCTTGCAAATTAAAACAAGCACATTGTATTATCTCCAGTTTATCCAAAAAGAAAGTATGAAGTTCCCTCTGATAAATAGCTTTAATAACATAAGAGGAGGAGGAGCACACACATGCTTTGCAATGCTAAGCCTTCAAGGCCAGGAGCAATTGAAAACACAAGGGTCTCACGCGGCTGGACGTGACCCAGGCAGCAGCACCCAACGTGCAGAAGGGTGATGGGCCAGACAGCCAAATATTCAAATCCTAAGTAGGCATCTAATTTTAAGGCAGGTCAAATGGGAGGGAAATACGACATCCAATGTTTGGTTTGGACCAGCGCCTCTCACCATTATGCCTAATTCTCCCACACACATCGTATTGGTTTGTGGAGAATCAGATTTATGACACCATAAGGTGTCATAAATAATGTGTCATATGACACCATAAAGGCGAAGGCTATCAATGGCTACTAGCCCTGATGGTTGTGGGCTATCTCCAGTATTCGAGGCAGTAAGCCTGCGTGCACCAGTTGCTGGGGAACATGGATGGGAGGGTGCTGTTGCACATGTCCTGCCTTGTTGGTCCCTGGCCGATGGCTGGTTGGCCACTGTGTGAACAGAGTGCTGGACTAGATGGACCCTTGGTCTGATCCAGCATCAGGGCTCTTCTTATGTGCTTAACTTTTCAATCCTAAATACTTTCTGACCTATTTAGAATCATAGAATCATAGAATAGTAGAGTTGGAAGAGGCCTCTAAGCCCATCGAGTCCAACCCCCTGTTCAAGGCAGGAATCCACCCTAAAGCATCCCTGACAGATGGTTGCCCAGCTGCCTCTTGAAGGCCTCTAGTGTGGGAGAGCCCACCCCCCCCTAGGCAATTGGTTCCATTGTACCCTTCCCCGTTTTTCCTAATATACACACCCTTGCAGTTTTGCTAAAATACATATTTTTGTACACACTTTCCCCTAATATATGCAAGTTTGTATACATTGTAGGTGACAAAAACTGCTTCACAATCTGAAGCATGAATAAATGCATTTCCTTTTGCTTATTGGTTCAGGAAGTGTGAACATGGCTGATGCCTTTAAAATGGCAACGCCACATTTCTCACTCAATCCTACCAACATTATCCCATAAGAGACTGCCTGCTGGATGCCACCCCTGGTAAATCACTACCTGCATTTACTATCCATAATTTGTAACTACCTTTTTGGGGGTGGGGGTGTTGCCATTTGGGTGTGTGTGTGTTAGCTCCCTTGCTATCTGTCTCCAGAAGTTATGTTTCTGAGGTGGGGGCATTGAAGGGAGATAGGCAGAATTTTTTCCACCATAGTGTATATGCACTAGAATGTACACCACAGGTTAACACATTATTCTTCCTCTTCCACTCCACCTCCAAACTGCCTGCACACACAGTAAATATCACTGAGTTTGCTCTATTCTACCATCTAATCCACTCCAAGAGCAAACATTCTATTAAATCAGTTGTAGTTTTTAAAAAGAAAATAAAAGGAAGTGATAGGGTCAGTTCAACATACAGCAGTTGGAGAAGACACCCTTGCAATGTGTAATAGGAGGATCAGACAGAGATCCTTGCTTTGAGAATATGAGTGCTGTACATAACAATGAGATGGTATCTCTAGTCCCATTCCTTTAGTGTCGCTCCGTGTCATCTTAGTCTAGAAAACACTTCTCCTGAATTCATTCCACAAATGGAGTGTTCAAGGTTTGCCACAATTTCCTGTGTTTTCAGCCCATTTGCATCCTCCCCGCTACCATCTTACCACTGCTTTGATACACTCAGAATATCATGTGCTGCAAAAAAGAATATAATATAATAATAATATTCTATTATAATATAATAGAATATTATTATTGCAGGACAACTCCAGGCACTCTTGAATGAAACGGATTATCTAGATCCATTTCAATTGGGTTTCAGGCCTGGTTTTGGAACGGAAACTGCCTTGGTCGCCCTGTGGGATGACCTCTGTCGGGAGAGAGACAGGGGGAGTGCGACCCTGTTGGTTCTCCTGGACCTCTCAGCGGCCTTTGATACCATCGACCATGGTATCCTTCTGGATAGGTTGTCTGAGCTGGGTGTTGGAGGTACTGCATTGCAGTGGTTCCGCTCCTACTTGGATGGCCGATTCCAGAAGGTGGTGCTGGGGGATTATTGCTCTGTGCCGTGGCTCCTAAGCCATGGGGTTCCGCAGGGCTCTATCTTATCCCCTATGCTGTTTAACATATACATGAAGCCGCTGGGGGAGGTTATCCGGAGATGTGGACTGAGGTGTCATCAATATGTGGATGATACCCAGCTCTACCTTTTCTTTTCATCAAACCCAGGTGAGGCAGTGACTGTTCTGAACCAGTGCCTGGGCACGGTAATGGACTGGATGAGGGCTAACAAACTGAGACTCAATCCAGACAAGACGGAGGTACTGTTAGTGGGTGGTTCATCTGTCCGGCGAGGTGATGTTTGCCCTGTCCTGGACGGGGTTGCACTCTCCCTAAAGGATCGGGTCCGTAGTTTGGGGGTGCTCTTGGATCCAGAACTGTCACTTGAGGCACAGGTGAACTCAGTGGCAAAGAGCACCTTTTATCAGCTTAGGTTGATATACCAACTACACCCTTATCTGGACAGAGATAGCCTAGCTACAGTTATCCATGCTCTGATAACCTCTCACTTGGATTACTGCAATGCGTTATACGTGGGGCTGCCTTTGAAAACGGTCTGGAAGCTTCAGCTGGTACAAAATAGGGCAGCCCGTTTACTAACAGGGACTGGCCGACGAGACCACATTACGCCAGTCCTTTTCCAGCTTCATTGGCTGCCAGTCCAGGTCCGGGCCCAATTCAAAGTGCTGTTATTGACATTTAAAGCCCTAAACGGTTTGGGGCCAGGTTATCTGAAGGAACGCCTCCTCCCACATGTACCTACCCGGACCTTAAGATCATCTACAGGGGCCCTTCTCCGTGAGCCCCTGCCAAAGGAAGTGAGGCAGGTGGCTACTAGGAGGAGGGCTTCCTCCGCTGTGGCACCCCAGTTGTGGAACGAGCTCCCCAGAGAGGTCCGCCTGGCGCCTACACTGTACTGCTTTCGTCGACAGCTGAAGACCTTTTTATTCACTCAGTATTTTAACACTTAATTTTAACTTAAATTTAAATTTTACTGTTTTAACTCTGTATTTTAATCTTATAATCAACTTTGCTGTGTGGTTTTATCCTGGTTGCGCTTTTTATACTGTATTTCGTAATTGTGTTTTTAACCTGTTGGATGTTTTTTGTGGTTTTAATTTTTGTGAACCGCCCAGAGAGCTTTGGCTATTGGGCGGTATAAAAATGTAATAAATAAATAAATAAATAAATAATAATATACTTCTTACCTGCCTCTCTGATTGGATCGAGACGGGGAACAACAACACTCATAAAATACTCAAAATACTGATTAAAAACATAGCATTCACTGTTAAAAACATCCTAAAAACATCCTAAAAGCATATTAAAAGTATCCTAAAATCCTACTGGATAGGCCTGCTGGAAGAGATCAGTCTTGATACCTTTCTTGAATGCTAAAAGACTGTCAAGCTGACGAGTCTCCTCCGGCAGGCCAATCCACAGTCTGGGAGCAGCAGAAGAAAAGGTCCTCTGGGTAATGGTTGTCAGCCTAGTCTTTGCTGACTGAGGTAGATTCTTCCCAGAGGACCTGAGTGTACAGGGTGGATTGTATGGGAAAAGGCGATCCTGCAGGTAGCCTGCACCCAAACCCTGTAGGGCTTTAAAGGTGATATAACCAAGACTATATACTTCGCCCAGAAACTAATTGGCAGCCAGTGAAGAGATTTTAAGACTGGTGTAATGTGATCACCCCTAGACATACCAGTGACCAACCTGGCTGCCATATTTTGAACTAGTTGAAGTTTCTACGTAGAGCGCATTGCAGAAGTCGAGCCTCGAAGTTACCAGCACGTGCACTACCATCTGGACGTCTTCTAACTCTTGGTGCCATCATCTGTATGATAGCATCTCCATCAAGGAATTTTTGTGTGCAGTGTTTCACTGATGTGCACATGCGCCCCTCCACACTGGCAAAACACCATACAAAAGGATGTTGATGCAACTGTGAGTGTACCATCATGCCATGTTTTCCAAACCTCTGGAAAAACCAAACAAAAAGCCATGCGCAAATGCATATTGCCAGTGTAGCGAGGGCAGAGGGACCCTAATAACCTGTTCAAAACGTGCATGCAGTATGTACAGAATACTCTGGGACACTAAATCTATATGGAAATTCAATTAGTATCCCTAGTTGTACACCCCAGTGTCCCTGTTTTCAAATTGGAAATGTCACAGGATATGCAACTGCGAGTGGAGATGAAACTGAGGAAATAATGACACAGACACCAGAGCCTGGGATAAACTAGGCCCTGTTTATTTAAATCAGGTAATTCACCCCTCCCTGGATCTGCATGTGAAAGTGCAGGAATCAATTAGACGCTTTCTACAGGCCACGAGCCTGTCTTATGAGCGAGCCACTCTGCCATCATCAAGAGTTGGGTAAACCCGGCCTCTTTCTGAAGCTACACCCCATATAAACTCAGGGAGACCACCCTGCGTCACCCCCAACCGGTGCTGCACAGTTCCAAATCAGGAAGATCCCCAAAGGCAAGCCAGGCCCTGACACGAGAGCAGCACAGGCCCCAAGGAGCAGGGCCTCCGACCTTGCCCATTACCGTAAATTCCTGCAAGGACTCGATGGCCTTGTAGAACCCCTTCCAACTCTGCTATTCTACGATTTTAACCCTGTCCATACCAATCAGCTTCTTGACTCACCCTCCACTAACATGTAATTCCGGTATGCAGTAGGTGAAAAACCTATATACAACAGCCAATCAGTGGCAGGTAAAATTCCTACTCAGCGCTTCCAAAGGAAACAACCGGCTAATCCCATACCGGTCATAGGGAGAGAGCTGGAAAGCAAAAGAGGCCGGGTTCCTGGCGGGGCTTCCCTTTATAGGCATTGCTCCTCCCATGCACCAAGCACGTATGCAGCACCTATTCCTCATCTTTCCCACCCGCAAATGCCCCCCTCCCACTGAAGCCATGCCTGCAGGGAAGGAAGTGGTCTTATTTTAAGTCAAGCAGGATGGCCTAGATCTACAACAGTGGGTTTTCCCCCCCACCCCCGGTATAAGAGTGCACTAATTACTGTTGGGGCACATTACATCACCCATATATATCACTTTTCTAGCATCATTTACCACTTTTTCTTCTGTATAGTTAAATTATGGAATTGACAACCACAAGATGTAGTGATGGCCACCCATTTGGGTGGCTTTAAAAGGAGGTTGGATCAATCCCTGGAGGAGAAGGCTATCAATGGCTACTAGCTCTGATGGTTGTGTGCTATCTCCAGTATTCGAAGCAATAAGCCTATGTGCACCAGTTGCTGGGGAACATGGGTGGGAGGGTGCTGTGGCACCATGTCCTTCTTTGTTGGTCTCTGGCCGATGACTGGTTGGCCACTGTGTGAACAGAGTGCTGGAGTAGATGGACCCTCGGTCTGATCCAGCAGGGCAACTGTTGTATATAGGCTTACTGCCTCTGATACTGGAGAGAGCACATAGCCATTAGGACTAGTAGTCATTGATATCCAACCCCCTTTTAAAGCCATCTAAATTCATGGCTATCACTACATCTTGTGGCAGTGACTGCCATATGCGCTGTGTGAAGAATTACTTTCCTTTTATTTGTCCTGAATCTCCAACCGATCAGCTTCACGGGATGACGGCACACTGATAAAACAGTGCTACTGTTGTGATTCAAAGCCACAAGCAGGACAGGAATGTGACCGCACCCTCCCACAATGCAAACCTAAGTCCTCTTTTCTCCTCTCTTTTTTTTTGGGGGGGGGCAATGTGCAAACGGACACCCTAGAAACAGAGTCTACGGCAATGTACAATCTGTATGCATGCATGTTCATTCACACCTTCACCCAAATGTGTACAAGGACAGTAGGGACACCAGAGATTGTGAGTGGCAAAAAGTTTTTCTCCACTATATATCCGCTGAACTGTGCCTGAGAGCTCATCTCTATCTAGAAGTAATTTCTTGCTGAGCTCTTCCCTAGTTTTCAAAGGAAAATCTCACCGCACCTGCTCACACAGATAGCAAACCCAGCTTGTTTGTAATTTTAGTTTAGGTTTATGCTAGACAGGTTCTGTATATAAACCTCTTCAGCTCCCAAGGCTATCAGTGTAGTACTTTTTATTAGGATTGAAAGCATCTTGAAGGAGGAAGAGGGGAAAAAAAGTTTGGCCAAAGCAGTCATCCCATCCATCTCGCGCTTCAATCTTCACACCTCCTTCCCACCCACCCTATCCTCTGTTAGTGCTGATCCACTCAGAAGCCCAGAGTTTCATTTCATAAAGTGAAGCTACTAACAGCCTCCGAGTGACCTTTGCTTCTCGGATGAGAATTTATGGCAGAGAACACATACATCAACAAGAGCAGCAAGTTTTCCTCCGATAACAGGGGGAGCTTTGGCTGGCACTTTGGCTACTACAAGCACACATGATGTACGAAGGCTCTAATTATCAGATTAAAGACACATCAGACCATGCAGGAGAGTGAGAAGGGGATCTGTAGCTTTTTCCATGCCAAGAGCCATACCTGACTGTGAAAAGGCAGCCTTCTTCCATCACAAACCATTTTTTTTTTCATTTAAAAGGGGTGGGATGGGGGGGTGGAGACATAGAATTATAGAATCACAGAATAGCAGAGTTGGAAGGGGCCTACAAGGCCATCGAGGCGAACCCCCTGCTCAATGCAGGAATCCACCCTAAAGCATCCCTGACAGAGGGTTGTCCAGCTGCCTCTTGAAGGCCTCTAGTGTGGGAGAGCCCACAACCTCCCTAGGTCACTGATTCCATTGTCATACTGCTCTAACAGTCAGGAAGTTCTTCCTGATGTCCAGCTGGAATCTGGCTTCCTTTAACTTGAGCCCGTTATTCTGTGTCCTGCACACTGGGAGGATCGAGAAGAGATCCAGGTCCTCCTCTGTGTGACAACCTTTTAAATATTTGAAGAGTGCATGTCTCCCCTCAATCTTTTCTTCTCCAGGCTAAACATCAACTTTGTCAACAGAAAACTTTTTTGGCCTTGAATCAAGGTCTGAATTGGTTCAATTCTTGAAAACTGTAGTCACCCTACAGATAAGAAGCGACAAACTCAGAGCAAATCTACAGAGGTTGGGAAGTGCCATAGCCAGGCCTCCCTCCCTCCAGAGGCTTGTTATCACCCTCTAGTGGTGGAATCTGAACCAGAAATGAGATGGCACTTCAGATGGGTCACTACCATCAAAACCAGCAAGATTGCATCTGCCCTACCTTTTAAGAACAGCAGAACATAATAGGACACATGCTGGATCAGACCAATTGTCCATGTAGTCCAGCATTCTGTTTGAGGGACCAACAAAGCAGGACATGGTGCAACAGCACCCTCCCCCCCATGTTCCCCAGCAACTGGTGTATACAGGCTTATTGCCTCTGATACAGGAGGTAACACATGTCCAAAAGGACCAGTAGTCATTGAAAGCCTTCTCCTCCAGGAATTTATCCAACCCTCTTTTAAAGCCATCCAAATTGGTGGACATCATTGCACCTTGTGGTAGCACCTTCATAGTTTGACCACGAGCCAAAGGAAGAAGTACATCCTTTTATCCTAGGGAGGTGGTGGGCTCTCCCACACTAGAGGCCTTCAAGAGGCAGCTGGACAACCATCTGTCAGGGATGCTTTAGGGTGGATTCCTGCATTGAGCAGGAGGTTGGACTTGATGGCCTTTGAGGCCCCTTCGAACTCTGCTATTCTATGATTCTATGATTCTATGATCTGTCCTGAATTTCCCACCAGTGAGCTTCATGGGATGATTTTGGGTTCTAGTATTACGAGAGAGGGGGTAACTTCCCTCCCAGTCCATTTCCACCAGATCATGCATAATTTTGTACACCTCTGTCATGTTTCTCCTTGTCTTAATTTCTATTAAAATGAAATATAAGAACTTTTGAGTTTCCCCCACCTCCACCAGTAGCAGGTATTACTGTGGGGTGGGAAAATACTCATGGTGCAGTGATTTGGGATAGGGGAACATTCAACAGATTCACTTTTTTTCTGTGAGAAGACTCAGTTCATATCTCATGAATCTGAACATGTAATGAAATGTTCCTCACTAACAAAATCTCTACATTTCCAAGAACTCTGATGTGTTTCAGGGTTGTGTACATGTGAGCACAAAGAATGCCTACCATTGAAAATGCACACAAAACCACTATTCTCAATGGAAGGCACATTCTGGAAATGTGTACGCATAATGTGTACATTTAGGGGGAAAATGCATGAAAGGGAAATTTCAGCTGCATATTCCTGTTTGGTTTTTAGAATCCTATACTTTGAAATACATGTCATTCAGTGGGTCTTCCAAACAAATATTTCACTGAGCTGTAACCCTTTGTAGTGGGATTTTAATTGGATTCTTAATAAGGTGGTTTTTTTTTAATAGCCCCTGAAATTTCATCTAAAGAGAAATCTGAAACTAAAATGGAGTTTCCCTCAGCAAAAGAGAGAGAAAGAGAAAGAGAGAGAGAGAGAGAGAGAGAGAGAGAGAGAGAGAGATCTGAAGATATGTTTTATTTTTATTTTTTTAGCAAACCCAACGAATCTGGATTAGACTAGAAAATTTTCTCAGGCCAATTGTAGATTCCTTATATAATCTTCCTTTTTTATGTATGTTTTAATAATGAATCAATCAAATATTAGATATGATAATGGACTAGAGCAAAACTTTCCTAAGCCTCCTCCTTCGTATAAGAGTGATTAATGTGGCTGCAACCTATGATGTAAGGCAGCCTTTCTCAACGTGGCATCTTCCAGATGTGTTGGACTACAAGTCCCATAATACCCAGCCAATCCTGGCAGGGGATGGTGAGATATGCAGATCAATACATCAGGAAGGTACCGAGTTGGGGGAGGTTATCCTTAGAAGTTTTTAAACATCATGGTTAACAGACTACATAGATAGTATCTGATGTTAGACTAACTTAAATCCCTTTTCATTTTGATGAGTCTACTCTAAGTAGGACTATCATTAGATATAGTCATATTTATGGTTCTATTATAACTTATGGATGTTATAAACTATGTTGGGGGTCTCTGGCTGAAATTTTGGAGACAGATCTACTGAAAGAACGAATAGATGAATAAATATGTTGTAACAGCATTCTGAAACTTTGGTTGACAGTACCATTAAATCCTGGTAAACTAGTTATATATCTGCAAATGCCCTCTTGCTGCACAAACACCTAACACATCTTTTAAAATACTAGTAGAAGGACTTATGGCCACATATATATGTAGATGCTTGGGATGGACTGACACTTTCACAAGAGCACTGAAATTGTTAGGATAATTTTCAGTGAGCTAGACCCCATGTATAGTCCACATGTCCCCAATTATTATAACTATTTGGAAATGGAAGATTTGTATATCTCTCAAAACTGGAGAGTCGAGAGTGTACTCCCAAGTCATTTCCAGGCAATCTTGGAAAGGTGGAATTTTAACAGCATTTAACAACGTTAAGTTTGTTTTTAATGGACCCCTGAATTGTTGTTTTTAAATGGATACTGTGGTTTTTATACTGTTGTTTTTATGTTTGTGATGGTTTTTTAAAAATTTTGTATACTTTTTAATGTTTACCATTTCTAACTGTTGTAAACCACCCAGAGAGCTTTGGCTGTGGGGCGGTATATAAATGTAATAAATAAATAAATAAATAAAATAACTGTGCATGGAAAAATGCATAATTTTGAAAAATGCACACAAATACACCTTAATGAAAAGGAGAAGAATGGGTACATTTTAACGAAGTACACAATTGATGTGTAGACTTGGGGGGGGAAATACACGTGAAAATATGCATGGATTTTCATGCAATCCCCCGCCCAAAAAAACAAAGAATAAAGTCCAAAATTTGAGATGGACTCGAGTCAGACTGAGCTTCGGGATAGAATTTGGAGAACTTGCTGATTCACACATCTCTACTCATAGCTTTATCACATCAGCATTACGCTGTGCAATCACTGCAAATTGCGTGCAAAGGACTCTGACATTTTCCAGCTTATAACCTGCTTTTATTGTGAAGTACTCTGAAGTTTTCCAGTTTATAATCTACTTTGACTGTGAAGTACTCCCATGCATCCTGCTTTAATAGTGCTATAAAGGGAAAAGAATCGAGCTATTTTGGTACTAGTTTTCCAGCGAATCATTTGTTGTTCTCCGAGCGGCCACTGGGGGCGCAAGAGCAGGATTCGATAGGTTTAAAGAAAAATTAAACAAATGCTTACATCTGTGTAAGTTTTTAAAATAAAGACATCGAAATTGACATAGTAATAGATATTAAGAAGAGCTTTAAGCATACCAAATTTGAATCGGATTGGGTCATCCGTTGATTTTTCATGATTTTTTTACATTTCACCCCTTAAACCCATTTCCTGGTATGCAAAGGATCTCAGGAGCGCTGCCGCCCGGGGTGTGATTTAGTTAGCAACAACAACAATGGCGACAGCTTAGTGGTGAGGGGATAATTCGAGGGAAACAGGTATGTGGGATGAAGCTCAATATCTTTGCTCCTAGGATTAGGTCTCGAAGCCCCTCACTGACTCTATCCAACAACTCTGGATTCTACAGATGTGCTCCAGATATAGGCCATAGCTAGACCTAAGGTTTATCCCAGGATTGTCCTGGGGTCAAACCTGTTCATCTAAGTGCCACACAGGGCATCCAGTGCTCAGGCAGGGGCGAACCCCGGATGATCCTAGGATAAACCTTAGGTCTAGCTATGGCCATAGTCAACTCCCAAACTGAATTGGGCTGATCAAGAATTCTAAAACAAATTCTCAAGCACACACTATTAGCTTAGGAAAAAAATCTCTGCAGATGGAGGAAGACGTTACTCATTCTGCACCTTAGGAACAGAATGGGCTAGACATTTTCAACTCCGGATCAATAGCCTGGGGTGGACTGAAGGTGTCCTTGATTTTCAGCTCACCCCACCCCATAGCTCACATTAAATGGATTCTCAAGATTCATTCTACATATCCAATTTATTCCCCAGTAACAGTTTGTCCTCCTTGAGCCAAGGGCAGTAATGCACGCACGCACGCGCGCGCGCGCGCGCGCGCGCGCGCACACACACACACACACACACACACACACACACACACATATATATATATATATATATATATATATAAATTGCTGCTGTCCCGGCCTCAGGACTCTTGCAAAATGAAGTGTGGGGAAAGGGGAGGGGTCTTCTCTTAATGGAAATGTGAAATTTGATCTCTGGTAACATTTTATTTCCGGGGAAAACACTATGGATTCACATGAAAGAAGAATAAAATTCAGCTGGAGAATGGGTGCAAGAACGTTGCAGAACTTTTGGGTGATGATGTGGATATATTTTGGGATGCTTTCACCGAACGGGGTACCTAAGGGTACTTAAGGGATGAAATACCTTCCTTGACATGTTCCATAGACACCTGGAATGTATAGTGCAGCCTTGCCCAGCCTGGTTCCACTCCAGATGTGTTGGACTCCAACTCCCATCATTCTCAGCCAGCCTGGCCAGTGATGGGGATTGCCGACCAACACATCTGGAGGACACCAGGTTGGGCAAGGTTGGTATTGTGTATTCCAGGGAAACCTGAGTTTCCTCGGAAGTTTATCAGAATTTTGTAGATGAGAACATCAGTAAGAGTAATTAACCCAGTGGAGGCTGGTGGTTCCGATGCCAGTGGGGTGGCAGTCCCATTCCAGGTTTCTGTCAGAACCAGTTAGAACTCTAAAGGAACTATCCAAGATGTGAACCTTTAGTGCTTAATTAGGCTTCTGACTAAAACCCGGAGCTGAATCAGCGCCAATTAAGTGAAATGGCACCTGCAGCACTCATTCCAACCAAGCAGCCGGCTGGAACAGTGATGGAGCCCATAGGCTAGAGTGGACCGAGCAATTTCAGCCGCTCTGCACTGTAAGCTCTATGATTTCGGCCGGTTAACCACAGGTGCTTGCCAGACGGCACCTTAAACCAAATTTTGTGCTGCTAACCGTGCTGCATAACGTGGTCAGTGAGGCTGACGACAACGTGGTTAGCGGGTGTGTAATAGGCATGTGCTCCGCTCCGATTAGAAGCGCAGAAGTAGGAGCGAATTGGCCTGCTCCGCCTTGCCCAGAGGCAGAGTAGAAGCGGACCGCAGACCCCTAGAAGCAAGGCGAAGAGAAGCGCCCATTTTCGGAGCGCTCCTGTTTCCGCGGTTCGCTTCTATCGCCATCTTGAAACATTTCGCCCATAGGATTGCATTGCGGAAAAGAAAGGGGGATAACTGTGTTATTTTTGAAGCTATCTTTCTGAAAATTCTTGTGCTTGGAGAGTCGTGGATGGGGGTCATTTTGAGACTACTCTCAGCTCTCTGCGTGGTGCGGGTCGTGCACTAGAATTTTTTTTAAAACCGGGGGGAAATACCTTTTTCGAAGGGCTGAGGGGCAGAGTCAACTCCCGGTCATGATCACATGATCCCAAAGTTGAAGGAGGGGATAGGCAAAATGGGTAACTTGGGATTCTGGGAACTTCTCTTTCTACTCTGAATGGACTTTTCCCAGTGTTTTTTTAAAACAGTAGCCCCACCAAATGCACAAACACAACCTGTGAAATCATATACTAAGCCAATAATAAGAGATAGAAACACAGCACTGCTACCCACCCTAACTTTGGGGAACAACTGAAAAGATGTGGTGCAAGGGGATGAGCTCCCCTAGGGCATCCCATATGGACGTGCCCTCACTCTCTCCTGTTCTTGGAGGGCCATCAGAGCCTTCCAAAGAGAGTAACCCGGTGGAGCAATGCCTATCATGAGTTGAAGTGAGAGTTCTATTTCTCAGAGCTCTCGTGGTGGAGCAATGCCTATCATGAGTTGAAGTGACAGTTCTACTTCTCAGCTCTCGTGGTGAAGCAATGGCTTTCATGAGTTGAACTGGCAGCTGCTTCCCCTTCCCCTGGGCACGTCCCCCTATTGCTGGTAAAAGACAGATATAGCCTTTTTTTAAAAAGTTCTTCTTGTTGTTTATTCAGCAACACTGCTGCTTTTAATTCCACCCCTCCTTTGTTTATTTATTTATTTATTCCATTTTATATGCATTACTGGCTTATCCTTGGCTCACTTCCTTATGCCCCCAGAAATGTCTGCTGCCTGCCTGCCTTCCCTCTCTCCTCCCCTGCCTGCCTCGCAGGGATGTTGTGTGTGTCTGGCTTTGACTCAGGGGAGAAGTCCTTCCTGCGCTCACTTGGAGTTTTGGAAGTTCTAAATCCATTTTTCAAGTGTGGAAGAAGATTCATATTAGGTTGATGATCTCTAATCCCCAATCCATGGCATGTTGGGATTTCCTTTGAAATGGCCCCATTAAGAGGTCTGCAAGTTTAAGCCCCGCCAAAAAACAGGGGATGATGGGACTGCTTTGAGTCTGGGCGTGTGTGTGTGTCCCTGGATAAGCTATCATGGTGGCGAGTTTGAGGTTTCTAACGTGCAAATTGATGGAGCTATCGAAAGGGGTGTGAATGGGGTACCCGATTTTCACAAATTCCCCAAAAATCAGGGGATGATGGGATTGGCTTGAAACTTGGGGTGCGTGTGTATACCTCCATGAGGTGTCATGGTGCCAAACTTGAGGTTTCTAACTTTCACAGAAAAAAAGTTGTATACTCTTTTAGCTTAATGCAAGCCTATGGGGGGGGGAAACGGAGCTCCGATCCGGATCTGGAGCTCCGCAGCGGGGGCAGAGCGAAGCGGGCCGATCTGAAAATCGTGGATCTGGAAGTGAAGCAGAGCGGGGGGTCCGTGCACACCCCTAGTGTGCAAGGTTAGCGAAAACACATGTCAGGTGACATCGTTAACCACGCTGCTTAATAGCATGGTTAACAGTGTCGTCTGAATGGAGCCTTAATGTTTGAACTCCCCTGCTTTACTTCCTCACCGTCCACCACCGAGATGCGCATGGCTGCCTTGCATGGTAGAACTCAGCACTGCCGTTGCTCTGTCGTCTAACCTCCTAGGAGCAGTGGGAAAGCCATAGGCTGATGTTCCTGCCCTGATGCAGAAGTGCCTGGGAAAGGATCCTTCCTATCCATTGCTTACCTGGCACATGAGCATCCGAGATTTGGCTGTGCTATATAGCCTAATAAATGTGACCTAATAAGAGACAAACGTCTCCCTCCAAAGTCACCGAGCTGAAATGCATTCTGCACAATCCTTTATCTCTTTCTCCAGTGACTTTTTAATTTTATTTTATTTTTCTTCTTCTTTTTTGTGTGTCGGGGGATGGTGCAGAAAGATGGGAACGGGGGTGGGGGTGAGGGTGGGGAGAAAAGTTTCCTTGGGAAATCAAAAGCATCCCCTGAACTCAGCCTGATGGGCTGCAGAAACTGCAGCTGAGAGGTGTGTTTCTGTCAAGCAAAGATCTTGTTTGTAACTGTAAGGATTGCGCACGGCAGGCTATTTGATCCTGCGAGGGCTTTGATCTGAGCCGGCACCAGAAATGTGGAAAGGAATGTAACTAGACTTTGGAGCTGAAAGGAAGGAAAGGGAAGGGAAAGGGAGGGTGGGCAGATTCAGGTGCAATGCATCAAACAGAAACAACTGAATTCCACATGAGTTAGCCAGTAAGTGTAACTGTGTTTCAGGCAGAAGCAAGAAAAGCATCGCCCCAGGAAGGGATTTAGAAAAGAGCCTTCCCCCCCTCCTTTTTCACCTACACAAAGATGTAATCTCGAACTGAAGACTGCAATAAATTGAGTCGGACCATTGATCCATTCAGCTTGGTATTGCAGACTCTGACTGGCAGCTGTTCTTCAAGCTTTCCTGCTGCTCCAGGTCCTTTTAACTGGACTCAGAACTTGGGACATGCTCCATGTGAGCAATAACACATGTTGATAACTTTGGAAATGAAGCAGTGGGAAATGACAGAGGTGTGAACGTATCCATCTGCCTTCTACAGATTAAAGTTAAATCTAATTCAGTACTGCCAGTTCTGGTTGGCAGCTGTTCTTTTTGTTTTGTTTTTTAAAGCACAAAAAATCATGTTTCAATTCCGCCCCCACCCCTAAAATATTAATTTTGATATGGCTTTTAATATAAAGTGTTGTATGCACTTCATCCCAAAATGTGCATTGTAATACACATTTCAGTATATTATTTATTTATTTATTTATTACATTTATATACCACCCCATAGCCAAAGCTCTCTAGGCAGTTTATATAAGATGAAAACACTTAACAACGATATACAAAATTTAAAACTACAAAAACATACATCATACGGAAAAAAAATGCATTTAAAACAACTTTAACAGCTTTAAAAACAGATCTAGGAACAATAAAGGTTGTCACAGATTGCCAAGGTGCCCTACATAATCCTCCTCCTCTTCTTTATCCTAACAACAACAACCCTGTGAGGTGGGTTGGGCTAGAGTCTGTGGCCTTAGCTAGACCTACCTTTTATCATGCGACGGAGGAGGGAAGATCTCACATTGTGCTTAACGGGAGATCCCTCCTCCGTGTACACGTGAGGTGCGATGACCTCAGGAGGAGAGGCGTCACGCTCGCCATTTCTTTTAAAAAAGCAGCACGAGCACTCAAGCGCTGAAAGGTAATTGTTTTTAAAAAGAAATAATTTAATTTCCCTGCTTCCCCCACGTTGCCCCTGATGGGCGCAGCCGGGTCAACCCGCAGCAAAGGGCCACACGTTCTGCAGTCTTGGGCTCAGTATGAGACCGCGGAAAAACCAGGCCCAAAGTGTAGGGCTCTATTGCGGGCAAAGGAGGGATGATCCTTCCCTGATCCCAGGATCCCCTGAGCGTCATGTAGACACACAGGGACAATCCTGGGTTTCGCCCCAGGATAAAGCCCCGTCTAGCTAAGGCCTGTGATTGTCTCATAGTCCCCCAGTGGGTTTCCATGGCTGATTGGGGACTAGAACCCGGATCTCCTGACTCCCAGTCCAACACTCTAGCCACTACATCATACTGGTCGAGGAAGTCCAACTCAGATCAGTTCCCTTAAAGTTGTGGACCGAACGAAATGCACAAGCATCTTTTGCTTCTAATGCCTCATCCCAAGCTTCACCCCATCATCATGTTCCCCCTGTCCTTCTGACACCACTGAAAGAGAGCAGCCCCCACCAACAAGCTCTGCTACTTGCAAAATGCCTGTAACCCCACCTCAAATTAAAGAAGGCAGAAGGCGGAGGACAGTAGGGATGCATGAGGAATTCGTTTCAGTTTGGTTTCAAGTGGAATACAGTTTCAGCTCATGTTTTTGGCTGTCCTAGACAGGGAACTTGTGAAGAGAGCTTCGGCTATTGGGCGGTATAAAAATGTAATAAATAAATAAATAAATAAATAAATAATAAATAAACTTGGGTAGATATGGCAGGGGAAATCAGCCTGGGGCATTAGGGCACTGTAGCAAGCTTGGCACCAGCATGCTGCATACCAGAGCAAGTGCAAGGACCCCAGAAGGACCCACGGCTGCCACCCTGTTGAGGACACCCTGCTGCTTCCCCATCGACGAGGACTAAAAGGAGTGACACTGACTGGCGTTATGGTCCATGTGCACCAAACCCATTGGACCTGCCATCTTAATCAGGCTGGTTGGCATTACAGAAATGGCAGGCCTGGCGAATTTGGGCATGCAACACAGTGCTCCGATCGACTCCTCCATCCTCGTGAGCAGGCATGGGGGCAGCCGACTTGCCTACACTGTAGCTGTGGGGAGCATTGAGCATCAAGGACAACCTGCCTCCCCCCATTCCCCCCACCCCAAAAGAAGAACCCTGGATCCACGCCTGCCTCCTAGGCTGCTGCCTTAGTTTCCCACAGGGCTGAGCCAGGAGGTTTCAGCTTTTGGCAGGCAAGGAGAGGGTGTGGAGCTAAGGAGCATCCCGTGAAAGAATGAGGAAGAAAGTGGTTAAATGTAGCCCTTAATCTCCAGCTATCTGCATGGAGAAAGATGATTAATAACTCCCAAGGCTGAACACATCCTCCCCAGATAAGGAACAAGGTGGCCTTCTTGGAGCTCTGATTATCCTCTTCTAATGGGCTTCATTTATTGTGTAAACTAATAAGAGCGGCTGGAGCGCTGGGCACTGAGAGTCCTGCCGGAAGAAGCCTAGGCCCAAATGCAATTATGGCAGGGGAAATTGTCCAAGAAACAGAGTCTTGCTTGGGTGAGCGTCGAACTGCCTTGCCAGCTCGCCAACGCGAGGCAAAAGACGCCCTGGATTTAAGGCAGCCTTCCGATCTGCAATGAAACCTTTGCTGGTTCTGTTCAAGTGGGTTTTGTCATGCCCCAGTCCCCAGGTGCTGTGGAGAGTGTTTCGGGGCCTGAGCCAGGCTGAGAGGGGGAAAGCAGCGGCCCACCCCCTGTCCCATGCTCTCTGCCCAATTCGGGGTCGCCACCCACCGGGAATGCCCCTGGAGCAGCTCCAGAGTGGCTCCAGAGTGAGGATTGGCCAGTGGAAGACCCAGGCTGCCCTCACTCTGGCAGGAAAAGTCAGGGTAAGTCCCTTATTTTTCAGCCGCGCATCCTCGCCTCTTTGCCCCGGGGTGGCTTCAAATCTGCATCACCGTCAACTAAGTGATGGCACACAGATCCAGACCCCCACCCCATCCCCAGGGGCAAAGAAGACATCAAGACAGCCTCCAAGGGGTTCAGATTCAGAATTTAAAGAGTAAAGCACTCAACGCCCCGGGCCTGGATGGACAAATCTGTCAGTTTTGGTTTCTCCCAAACAAAACAACAATGACAACCTCCTTTGGGTAGTGGGGAGGGATGATCATGGGGTTTGCAGCTTCCAAGATCATCCTTCAGGGGCTTGCGATCCTGTGCAAAGCTGTGGTTTATTTTTTTAAAAACAAACCAACAAATAAATACACTAGGTGCTGGAAAATGCCAAGACCCATCTGCAACATGGTGAAAATGCTCTCCCTTTCACCCCCAATATCCGTGGGCTTGCCCCTGGTTGCCTGTTCACTGCTCCCTGCTACTCAGGAGGAACAGCGATGACCAGGCCCGGTGCTGCCATAGAGGCAACTCAGGCGGCCACCAAGCAAACGAGGGCGCCGAACGGCGTACCCGGAAGCTGCTCTCCTAGAGCGGCTTCTGGGTGTGCTGTTCCAAAGCCGCCGCCCCGGCCTCCGCCCAACCCCAGCGTCTTGGCTCCTTCAAAGCCAGGATGCTGGGGTTGGAGGCGGAGGGAGCAGCAGCAGCAGGGGCAGCTGGGCAGGGGGCGGCCTCGGCGGCCCCTCAGCAGTGGCGGCGGCGGCTCCTCACGTCCCGGAGGCATCGGCGGCCGTGAGGGGGTTGGTGGGCCGGCCCGCTGTGGCAGCGGCCCCACCCTGCATCGTCATCGGCGCCACCTCGCCTTGCCTCGCCCTGGCTCTTGCCTGCAACGCACTCCGGCTCCATGACCCAGACGTGACGCTTCAAAGCCTCTGTCCCGCCCCCCAACCCCAGCGTCCTGGCTTCAAAGCCAGGAGCGGGAGGGAGTGGGCAGGCGAGCAGGCGGGGGGGGGGAGCAGTGAGCGAGAGAGCGAGCAGGGGGGCCTTCAGAACGCGCCTGCCTAGGGCGCAATATTGTCTGGCACCAGCCCTGGCGATGACCTTGGACCTTGGGATTGACCAGAGAAAGAGGGGAAAAAACAGTCAGCGGTATCCCAAGGAAATGGAGAGGTTGTCCCTGGATCACATCAGAATCAGCTATGTGTCATGTGGCCCAGTAGGCATTGACCTCAATGCTATCCTGGGATAAACAGCAGGTGTAGATAAGGCCATGGAGACATTTGTGCTTTTTTTGGGGGGCTGGTAAATTCTTACTCAAAACAAACTGAAATGAAATTCTTTTTTCTTTTCTTTTTCTTTTTCTTTTGTAAGCTGTGCTGGAGGCAGACAATCTTGTTAAATCTATCCAAAAGGGCCACTTTGCAAAGGAACACTGAAACAACCCTGGCATTAATACCTGGGTTGAGGTCCTTAATCACTAATCAGTGTAATTAATGCACTAATCTCAGATCCAAAATGTGAGTTTTTAATCAGTGATGTCCTCTGTTGATGTCCTCTCATTGATGCTACTGCAGTATGATGTATAACAACACCAGATTCAGGCAGAACCAGTAAGTGACACAAAAAGAACAGAAGCCATACCTGCTGATCCTGGAAGAATAAACTAAGTCTGAGGCATTAGCTAGACCTATGGTTTATCCTGGGATTGTCCCGGGGTCATCCCTGTTCATGTAAATGACACACAGGAGATCCTGGGAGCAGGCAGGGACAACCCCGGGACGATCCCAGGATAAACCTTAGGTCTAGCTAAGGCCTCAGTCTCTCTCTCTCTCTCTCTCTCTCTCTCTCTCTCTGCTTCAACCCCTTCCCCCCATGAAACAAGATGGGTACAGTCACAACAGGTTAAGAGTACAGAAATGAACACAACAAGAACGGCCACAATAGACTTGGGGCCCAGTCCTTTAGGAAGTTCTCTATAAGTTCTAATGCAATGGATGGGAGCTGTGAAAGAGCTAAAGAAAAAGACAAAACCACCCACAAAATATATCTGGTGAACATGCAACATACTGGTTAAAAGTCTAGCTGAGTTAAGAATCAATACACCTCCAGTTTGAATCTTCCCTCTGACATGAAAATGACTGAGCAGTCTTGGTTTTAGTTTCACCCTTCCTGGTCTGTAATATAGGGATAACAATACCTGTTTGCCTAGAATCAGTTTTGGGAAATGTGTGGCCAGCCATAGAATCATAGAAGAGTAAAGTTAGAAGGGGCCTACAAGGCCATCGAGTCCAACCCCCTGCTCAATGCAGGAATCCACCTTAAAGCATCCCTGACAGATGGCTATCCAGCTGCCTATTGAAGGCCTCTGGTGTGGGAGATCCAGATATTCTTGGATGACAAGTCCCATCATTACTGAACATTGTCTGATGGGAGTTGGGAGTCAAACAATTTCTTGGGAGGACACACATAGGGATGGGGGAGACTTGAGCTTCTCAAGGTTCTCTTGAAATCCCACAGAGATTTTGCCCAAGTAGGACCTTCCATATCCAGCTGGGCTGAAGGTAAATTGCAAAAAGAAAGAGATGCAATTTGTTTTCAAACCAAAAGTGCACCATCAAGTGTTGCTGAAAGTTACCGAAGCTCAAAATTTGACCTACTGAAACCCATTTGGTACATCAAATTTTAATCAGGCACACTGACTAATATTTCAACCTTGCCTTTGATGGCAGCTGAGGCAGACACACCTTCATGGGATCAAAGCCTGAAAACCTGCTGTCCCAGATTCAATTCCCAGAATCCTGATTTCCAAAAAAAAAAAGGGGGGGAATGAAATCTGGTGACTGGATTGGGCAGAACATCTGCCTAATATCCCGGTGAGGTGCCGCCCGGCAAAGAAGGCTATACCAGACTAGTTGGGACCATTATGATGCACTATTGCAAATCTTCTTACATTCTACATATGGGGCAATCTGACTATTTTCCTGTGCAGCTCTGGACATGTAGAGAAAATGTACTGGACCATAGTTAGGCATACTCCTATTGTTGAAGTTCAGTGCAATAACCCTGTCAACTCTTGCTGATAGCATTACG
Source organism: Elgaria multicarinata webbii (assembly GCF_023053635.1). Taxonomy (NCBI): domain Eukaryota; kingdom Metazoa; phylum Chordata; class Lepidosauria; order Squamata; family Anguidae; genus Elgaria; species Elgaria multicarinata. The sequence continues at coordinate 116,436,343 of NC_086176.1, read as the reverse complement.
CCTTCCTGAGATTCTTACACAACTATCCAGGGCATAATGGCTATAGTAGTGTACAGAATCATACCCTATCCTATTTACCTCTTGGTTTCCCATGGCTGCTAGCCGCTACATGGTATGGTGGGAGAAATAGCCCCTCCCATTGGGCTGGTTTGGATATTCCATTTCTTTTTACTGTCATAGAATCATAGAATCATAGAATAGCAGAGTTGGAAGGGGCCTACAAGGCCATCGAGTCCAACCCCCTGCTCAATGCAGGAATCCACCCTAAAGCATCCCTGACAGATGGTTGTCCAGCCGCCTCTTGAAGGCTTCTAGTGTGGGAGAGACCACAACCTCCCTAGCTAGCTGATTCCATTGTCGCACTGCTCTAACAGTCAGGAAGTCTGGCTTCCTTTAACTTGAGCCCATTATTCTGTGTCCTGCACTCTGGGAGGATCGAGAAGAGATCCTGGCCCTCCTCTGTGTGACAACCTTTTAAGGATTTGAAGAGTGCTATCATCTCTCCCCTCAATCTTCTCTTCTCCAGGCTAAACATGCCCAGTTCTTTCAGTCTCTCTTCATAGGGCTTTGTTTCCAGTTTGATCATCCTGGTTGCCCTCCTCTGAACACGCTCCAGCTTGTCTGCGTCCTTCTTGAATTGTGGAGCCCAGAACTGGACGCAATACTCTAGATGAGGCCTAACCAGGGCCGAATAGAGAGGAACCAGTACCTCACGTGATTTGGAAGCTATACTTCTATTAATGCAGCCCAAAATAGCATTTGCCTTTCTTGCAGCCATATTGCAGTGTGGGCTCATATTCAGCTTGCGATCTACAACTGAATATGAGCCAACAGTGTGATACGGCTGCAAGAAAGCCAAAGGGAAGAAAGCTGTCTTCCCTTTGGCTCTCAAATGGCACTACCTTTAGATTAGAATTATGTGCTGTGTTGTCATTTTTTCTACAGGACCTAGAAGTCCTGTAGAATAAAAATAAAATATGTTTAGTCTCACCATGACTCACTGTTATCATCTCGGCTTGCTCCTCTCCAGGCCTGGAGCGCTAGTTATTCCCATATGAATATCGTTGTGAGGATGGTAGTCTCATACCTGTCAGTAAGCTCATTAGATGCATTGAGGTTACCAGTGCTGGGAACAGAATGTTGGACTTGATGGACCTTTGACCTCATCCAGCAAAGCTCTTCTTATACCGCACATTTGTTCAGGAGAACATCTGGCTTCTGTGTTATGGAGGTGATGCAGGGCCTCACATTGAGAGCAATGGCCAGGTGCGTGAAAGAACACCTAGCACCATGGCTGTGTGTTTGGCTGAAGGCCAGGAGGAGATGGCTCAGTCCAATAGTTATGGGGGTCACGTGTGTTCACAGGATGAGTGCTCTGCATATGTGGAAGCACATGGATCGTGACAACTATTTCTCCTGGCTCCAAGGTCCTGGCTTGCTGTCAGATCATATGTATTCGCTAAGCCATGAATAAACAGAGCCACCTGCCTCAATGGACTTACAAAAGGATGATTAAAAACTATATATTTCTGAATATGGTGGTTTGAAGACTACAGGGGGGGATTGTATAGAAGGCGAGATGGGCAGCAGTAGCCTTGACTCTGTGCACAGCTGCTTCTTGGGGTGAAGCCATCGGAACTGTAGTCTGGAGCATCTTCTAGGGCTGGAGTGGGCAACTTCTGGGGGTCAGGAAGGTGCATTATCTCCCCAGACCCTTTTGGGGGGGGGCACACCCCTGCCCCCACCAAAACCTTGCCACAATATTTCCACTGAAATTTGACAGTGTCAAATTTGGCTCCCTTTTAAAGCAAAAAGTAGCAGTTTGCTGCTGAACATTCGCGACAATGCAAGAGGAATAGAAGGGTATCCTTTCTTTAAAACAGCCCCCCCGTGCTGTTGGATTGGGGTGGGAAGGTGCCCATTGTTTTTGCTTCAAAAGAGGCTCTGTTTCCCCCCCACTGGAGAAATGTCAGCAGCGTGACAGTGTTGTCTGCCACCATTGCCAAGAGCTTCATGTTGCCCACCCATGTTCTAGAGCAATGAAATTTTCTCAGCATCTGGGCCTTCAAAGACAGGAAAGGCGATAAGGTGTTTCCAGTGTGAGGGGTGGGACCTTGCCTAAGCAACAACAGTCTACCTGACCATGATGTATTTGGTGTGGTCTTCAGTTCTGACTCTTGGCTGGTTTCCTTGAGGGACTGCTGATTCCCATCCCCTGGCTCCCCTTGGACAGCTGGACATGGCCCATGCCTGTCGGTTGGGCAGACACTCTGGGAATAGGCTTGTTTCCCCCCCCCCCAACCACAAACACACAGGAGAGATCATGTCTCAAATATATGGCACCTCTTTAAAATGAAATACTTTGATTGTTCCAATCACAAAAAGTTGTAAAAGCGATGCTGAAGAATTAAGAGCCCCAGTGCACACTAACTAACTCCATCATAAATTCTGCTTTGGTTTCTGTTATCATATCATTGTCTCGCGGGACCCTCGGTCCCTGTCATGAATTGCCCTTTATAATTTATTCAGCTTGTACTTGCCGGGTTCCTTTCTACTTATCATTCATCTTTACAGTTGTACATAAAATTAGATTGATCCGCCTCTGCCAGAGCCGTCAAGAAGAGAAAAGTTGTCATTGAATAACACATAAAGCAAATGAAGACCCAATGACAGGCTTTTCTTGAACACCACGGAAAGCGTCCTTTGAGAACCAAGTGGTGGCAGGAGGTGTCAAAGGAGAAAGGCAGGAAGAGATGCAGAGATAGTAACCTTTGTAATCTGATTTTTAATTTGCAATCAAATGACTGCGAGCTATGGGGATTTTGAGATCTCCCCATTTTGCTTTTAAATGCAGAACTCAGATTCTGGAAGGTATACTCATTGTGCATATTAGCCAGGTTGCATATTAACCAAGATTAGCCGCCAAATTAGACTTGACTTTTGACAGGTTTTGAAAATTATTTGCAAGGATTATGGAGCTGATCTATTTATAAGATTGAGGGGAGACATGATAGCACTCTTCATATAAAAAGGTTGTCCCACAGAGGAGGGCCACGATCTCTTCTCGATCCTCCCAGAGTGCAGGACACAGAATAACGGGCTCAAGTTAAAGGAAGCCAGATTCCAGCTGGACATCAGGAGAAACTTCCTGACTGTTAGAGCAGTACGACAATGGAATCAGTTACCTAGGGAGGTTGTGGGCTCTCTCACACTAGAGGCCTTCAAGAGGCAGCTGGACAATCATCTGTCAGGGATGCTTTAGGGTGGATTTCTGCATTGAGCAGGGGGGTGGACTCGATGGCCTTGTAGGCCCCTTCCAACTCTGCTATTCTATGATTCTAATAATAATAATAATAATAATAATAATAATAATAATAATAATAATTCTCAATAATACATGGCAGTCATACAGGTCTGTAGAACATTGAAAATACTTCTGTAGGTTATCTAAACTTACAACTAGCCTGTAATTTGCCAGGATTGTGATTTGCCTAAGCATAATGGTGATGGGGATAATGAAATCTAACATCAGTGGACATGTCACCTTATGGCATTACACAGGTAACTTAGGGCATGTCTACACCTCTCGGCGTACTGGGAGGGAGCTGGGAGGATCTCGCAATATGCTGATTGAGAGATCCTCCCCATGGGTTCACACATGGCGTACGACGTCCAGGTAGTAAGCAGGATGTCGCATCCGCCATTTTTTTTTAAAAAAGCAGGAGCTGGAGCGTACTTGCACTCCAGCGAAAAAGGAAGTACCTCCCCAAAATACCCCTACTCCCCCCCGATGTTCCTGGTCTCCCCCATCCCGGCTCATTCCCTCTGTTGACCCCCGCTACCCGCAAGGAGGAGGGAAGAAGCCAGGACAGGTGTCCACACTGCCTGTGTTCCTTGGGATCATCCTGAGACCACAGGAAAAACCAGGCTAAAAGTGTTCCCAGATATCCCGGGGAAATGGTGGGATCATCCCTACCAGCTCCTTCAATCCCCTGTGCATCATGTGGGTGCACAGGGATGATAATCCAGGGATGACCCCGGGATAAAGACTGGTGTAGACATTGTCTTAGTCAAGTCTCTTCTCCCAATGGGCATACATTCTAAATAGACAGCGGGGAAAGAGGGAGGAGGGACAAAGAAGCCAGGGTGGCAGGGGGGTGAGCGTGTTTGTAAATATCATTACACCTTGATTAAAGTTAGGAATTAAGTGGTCAATCCAAAGGCTACCTAGAAAATTCGTGGTCGAGCTGAATCTGAACTGGAGATTTCCTTGTTTGCATGGACTGAAATTAGCAACAGTACACTCTAGTCTGACCCACATCGGCTTACTGGTAGAACAGAACCACATGCATACATATTTCAGCATTAATATTGTACCTGCTTTTTAGAAGCAACTGCCAAGGAAACACATATATGAATTGGATTTGGGATCCATGAAAACATCGACCCAATTTGTGCGTGTGTTGTGAATATAGGATCTGTTCCACTCAGCTCAGCCTCGTCCTGCAAGTGCAAGCTACTCAATGAATAAAAAATGCAGTAGCTGCTTGGCCCAGCATATTTCTGAGGGGGCATACACACACCTCTCTTGGGAATGTGCAACTACCACTTTGGATGGGAAATGGAGCTCTTTAAAACACTCAATAAGATACACAAACAAAATCAAGATCAACACATCCCTCCCTGTGCAGAAGAACACAGCAGAAAGTCATCCTGGAATCCTGCCTGCATAACGATGAAAGCACATGTTGGAGCATGTCAACAAACTGTAGGGAGGGTTCCTTCAGGCTTCTGCCTGGTTCTGATTGAAACCCAGAATGGATCCACATCTCCATGGAGATCAGAGGAACCACCCTCCACTGGGTTAAGCTTGCTCACTCAATTAAGGAGGGATGGGTGGAACAGCATAGGCATAGCTGAGGGCATAGCTAGACCAGCCAATATCCTGAGGATCACCCTGGGATTGTCCATGTGCATCCACATGATGCACAGGGCATCTCGGGAGCAGGGAGGGATGATCCCTCCCTTGCTCTGGGATATTGGCAGGCCCTTTCCCTCTGCTTTTTCCATGGTCTCAGGATCATCCTGAGACCGCAGAACATGTGGCTGGCCATCACGGATTGTCCCAGCTCCTCGCAAGTAACCACAAGGAGCCAGGACCTGGGCACCCATCTGGGGTGGGGTGGACGGAGTGTGAAGTATTGTTGTTGTTGTTGTTGTTGTTGTTGATGTTGTGTGTGTTTTAAAAAACTTACGGTTTTCAGACGAGCGCTCATGCGCTCCTTCTCCTTTAAAACCCCCCAAAACCCAAAATGGTGGCCGTGATGTTGCGTGCCACGTGTAGACGGCAGCAACGATCTCGCGATTATAAAATTGTGAGATCGTCACCCTCAAACCTCCTCGTCTAGCCATGTCCTGAAAGTCATCAGAGTTCTCCGAGTTCCATCTCAAAGCTCGTTCTGACTCGATGGTGAACTTCATTTTTGTTTTTCTCTCTCACGAAAATCTGTGTGTATTTTCAGGAGTATTTCCCCAGATTTGCCACTTTAAAATGTACACATTTTTTCTCCCATTGATTGAAGCATATTTGTGAGCATTTTATGCACACACCCCCCCAAATGCACACATGCTGTCAAGCACATCTGCTTCCGCCCACGAATCACACTGCAAGCTCAGAAATGCACGGACGTTGACCAGTGTTTGTATGAGTCTGTGTTCAGTCCGAAAGGTGCAAAGTGGGTAAATCCTGATCGTAAATGAACTGAAATGAATTGCTCAAACATCCCTGGGTCTGAGTAAGGAGGAAATCTGCTCTTGCTGGCATCAGTGGCAACACTGACCACCCAACCTTACGCTACCCATATTCCACAAGCTGCATGGGCAATGAGGGACTTGTCACTCCCTGCGTCCTGTGACGTAATAGGGAAGGGAAGGTTTGAGATAGTCTATGGTCTATGAGTTGAAGCACATCTTAACAGGGTCTGCTGTAAAGGGCACCAGCAGGTACACATGCGAAAGTGCCGATGGGCGCCCACGCACACCTGCCCTGAAACCTGAACACTTGGCCGTGTCAGCTCCTCACTCCAAAATTCTTTTGACTGGAACACAGCGAGCAAATTCTCTTTGCATTCCAGAGCTTGTTGGCGCAGGGATGGAAGGCGCTAATCTTTACCTAGTGAAATGGAACTTCTAATGTTTACAAAAGAGATAGGACTCAGGTGTTTCATCTCAGCTGGCAAGCTTTGAGATACTGTCAAACTAACTAAGAAAAGGAGAGTCTTGAAATGGGAAAGAGCTTTGCCCTCACCCCTCCGCTCCCATCTTCATTTCCCCCGGAATTTACGCTGTTGCCCTGTTGTTCTGTTGGCAAAATTTGGGGGTTGGGGTTGGGGGTCTTTTGAACTACAGTGCTGATATCCAAAGAGTTTATAAAGCCAAGGAAGCTTTCCAGAGCCACCTTCCCCAATTTCCCCTAATTCTGTCTCCCCCCTCGCCAAACTGCTTTCATCTTCTTTATTTTATTTTAACTGTAGACGCACGGCAGGATCCCCCCTGGGGAACAATTAGATCTGTTTTTTCTTCTAAAAAGAGAGTCTTCAGGGCATTGCAAATGGTTTGTGTGCATTCAGCAGATTCGTTGAGCCGATGGAGCCTTTTACTCATCTGCTCCTGCTGACCCAACTAGAACTGACATTAGGAGGGCAAGGATTCCGGGGGAGGGGAAGAAAAAGGAAGCCAGATGGAAGAGATCAACTCAAAACCATGCTACACAATCAGCAAAATCACCTCTATATGGAGGATGAATCACATCACTGTGTAGATTGCAGAAACTCACACATTTAAATCTCACCCTGCGCCTCCCCGACTCAGGTGTTTTTTTAAAATAAAATATTCTCCCTGCACAAAGAAAAACCACATGGGGGAATAACTGGTATATAACTCTACTCCTTGCCATGCTATTTTTTTTAAAAAAAAAAACATATATGTGGAACATTCACGCCTGTGTCCCATGGGGATGTCTGTCACTGGGAAAATCATTTTTTTTTATTATTTTTGCTAGACCAAGTTCCGGATGTACCCAGCCATGGGGTTTTCTGATCTCCTGGGATTTTTTGCAGCTGTTTGTGGTGGTGAGCTGGAATTTGCACAAATCGAGATTTGCACAAATGACAGCTGCAATTTGCGTAACTTGGACAACTGGCAGCCAAAATATGTGCGAAATTCAGCTGTTATTTGTGCATGTTAAAATATGGAACTGGCCTGAATTGATGCAGATCAATGCGTGCTCTGCAGCAGAAAGTGGATCAAAGTCCCAAAGTCACCCCCCCACCAAGAATTCCACTGACATCCCCAATGCTCCCATCATGGGGCATTCTCAGGACCTAATGTCCCAGAAACTTGTGACTGTTCATGCATCTGCCTCTGAACATGTGGAAAGAAGTGTCCAAATGATTGTAGTGGCTGCTAGTGGTACAGACGTTGGCAACCTCAAGACTAGATTACTGCAATGCACTCTATGTGGGGCTGCCTTTAAGGCTGCTCCAGAGAGTGCAGCAGCTCAGCTGTTGCTGGGAGCTGCCCCTTTTCAGCATGCAATTCCTTTGCTGAGAGAACTATTGGCTACCAGGCCAAGTTCAAGGTTTTGGCACTAGTGTATAAAGACAACTTGGGAGCAGGATACCTGAGAAAGAGCCTTCTTCTTTACCAACCTGCCCAGTCAGTGAGGTCATTAGAGGACATGCTCCTGGTGGTTCCACGTGGACCTAGTGCCCAATTGGAGTCCACCAAGAGAAGAGCCTTTAGTGTGTTGGCCCCTTTTCTTTGGAACCACCTCACCCTGGAGGTCAGGAAGGAACCAACAACTTCTGAAAACAGCTCTTTTCCAGGAAGCATTCCTTAAATGACCAGTCATGTTTTGTGAACTGCCCAGAGAGCTCCGGCTATTGGGTGGTATAGAAATGTAATAAATAAATAAATAAATAAATAAATAAATAAATAAATAAATAATTGTTTTTAATGGTATTCTATTTTTTTTAAAGAAACTATAATTTTAATATGGTGTTTTAATCTTTTATCTTTTTACTGTTTTATTTCTTATGTTCACTGCTCTGGAATAGATCACATTTTAGATATGGAGTGGTATATAAATATTGCAAACAAACAATAAATTCAATAGTCCCCAGAACAGCTACATCTCAAGAATCCAATTCCAGCTTTCTCTGAAGAGGCCACCACCATTACTCAATCAATTCCCTCCTCTGACATGTGAAACTCAGAGTGATAACTATTGTTAATTTATTAATTTATTTATTATTTATTTATTGCATTTCTAAACTGTCCAATAGCCGAAGCTCTCCGGGCAGTTTACAAATTTAAGACAATTCAAAACAAAACAATAGTATAAAACCATAATATAAAATACAATATAAAAGCACAACCAAGATAAAAACAGCAGCAATGCAAAAATACAAATTTAAAACAGCCAAGTTAAAATTTATTTATAGACTGTTAAAATACTGGGAGAATAAAAAGGTCTTCACCTGGCATCTAAAAGAATATAATGTAGGTGCCACGCAAACCTCCTTAGGGAGCTCATTCCACAGCCGAGGTGCCACAGCAGAGAAGGCCCTCCTCCTGGTAGCCACCTGCCTCACAACCTTTGGCAGGGGCTCGCGGAGAAGGGCCCCTGAGGATGACCTTAGGGTCTGGGCAGGTACATATGGGAGAAGGTGTTCCTTCAGATAGCCTGGCCCCAAGCCGTTTAGGGCTTTAAATGTTAATACCAGCACTTTGAATCGGGCCCGGACCTGGACTGGCATCCAACGAAGCTGGAAAAGGAATGGCGCAAGGATCTCATTGCATCATTATGCCAAACCTTCTTCTTCTTCCTTTCTTGTTAGAGGGTAGAAGGAAACCCCTGGCCAGGTTGACTCCCTTATCCTTGCCAGGAAAACCCACGAGCAAGATGATGTTCTTCTTTGAGATTGTGTAAGTGGTGCTGGCTCTATCATTTCCTGGCACAGAGAAGAAGGAGGAGGCTGGGAGTGAGTTCTGATGGCCAACACGCCTTAAGTGCTTTGGGGACCAGCATCCACTGCAGTCAGCAGGAGGCATCCCTCCGTGCGATACTTCCTTACGGGCAAACATCTGAACAAGGGATTCATCTGATGGGATGGTAGCAGTATAGGCTTGCCTGATTTATTGTGCATCAAATGTGGCTGTTGGGAGCTCCTGTACACCACGCATTGGGCCTAGTGAAGGATTTACAATGTAAGCAAAGCATTAAAAGCAGGGAAGAATCCAGGGCTAAGGGCAGTCAGGTTAAGCAGATAAAATATGAAGTCTCGTTTACATAATTCAGATTCAGTAGTTTTATCCTGCAGTGTATTGCATGAAACCTTTCCCTATAATTCCATAAAAGTTTCTACTTTTTTGCCTCATGGTCTTTGGATATTTGCAGTAACTCTCTATTCAGCCCTGGTTAGGCCTCATCTAGAGTATTGCGTCCAGTTCTGGGCTCCACAATTCAAGAAGGATGCAGACAAGCTGGAGCATGTTCAGAGGAGGGCAACCAGGTTGATCAGGGGTCTGGAAACAAAGCCCTATGAAGAGAGACTGAAAGAACTGGGCATGTTTAGCTTGGAGAAGAGAAGATTGAGGGGAGACAGGATAGCACTCTTCAAATACTTGAAAGGTTGTCACACAGAGAAGGGCCGGGATCTCTTCTCGATAACGGGCTCAAGTTAAAGGAAGCCGGATTCCGGCTGGACATCAGGAAAAACTTCCTGACTGTTAGAGCAGTACGACAATAGGCCCCTTCCAACTCTATGATTCTATGATTATTTTGCTTTGGGGAAGGATGATTTCAACTGGAGACATTTCAGAATGCCCATCCAAGTTTAGATACTGCCGTTACTTGAATGTAGACTGAGGCCTTAGCTAGACCTAAGGTTTATCCCGGGATTGTCCCGGGGTCATCCCTGTTCATGTAAATGACACACAGGGGATCCTGGGAGCAGGCAGGGTTTACCATGGGATAAACCTTAGGTCTAGCTAAGGCCTGAGATTCCCATGTGACATTTAAAGCAAGGGGTGATCTCCACCCTCCCTGCAGAAAATACGTAGATCACATAGAATTTGACAAAAGGTGAGGTTGTGTAGATGCAGTGGGAACTGGTGACTCACTGGTGACTTTACAATCAGAACCAGTCAGAATCCTCAAAAGTGTCTAAGCTCCTTAGATAGCTCCTTTAGAGTTCTGACAATGGCCAGATCTATACCAAGCAACATATAGAACTATGAAAGCAGTATATAAAAGGCAGGAGCCACACTACTGCTTTCAAGCAGTATTGAAGTGCACTGACAACTGTTGGGGCCCATTGACACTTACTATATAGACTGCTTTCATAGTGCTATATCCTGCTTGGTGTAGATCTGGCCACAGAGTGGATTTTCCACCCCAATGACAGTGGAGCCACCAGCCTCCCTTTGATAAACATCTGCTCCAGCAGAACTACAATATGCACATGGGAAACTAAACAGAAATCTCTCTAATGCTGTCTCGTGTGCTTGCTATAACTAGAGCCAACTGTCCGTTCTAACTAGTGCTTCTGTGCATGCATTCAGATGGCTCATGTTAGAGCTAAAAGGTTGGGGGCACTGGGATGTGAGTAGAAGCCCCATTCAGACTTCCGTGCTTAGCCCAGGAAGGCCAGGTGGGGGATGGGGGATGGGGGCATTGAGGACTTGGCTTGGCTGTGGACCTGCCTCTTCATATGAGCTGTCTGAATACCTGCATAGGGCTTGTGCTTTTTTAGTGGAACTCTGATCTCTATGCACGGTGTTCCTATTGATGGCACAAGTTTCTAAGACAGGGTGGGCAGTGCCCAGCCAAGTCCTTGATCTGTCCCCTTGCCACTCCACCACTGCCATTTATTTATTTGTTTGTTGCTGCTGCTGCTGTGCCACCAAATTGCAGTGGCAAGTATGGTGGCTCAGTGCACTGGGGGTAAGACCTCAGGGAGGTCCATTGTGCATTGGGGGTAAGACCTCAGGGAGTTGCTCACCCTCAGCTTGCAAATTCTTTTCCCACTTACTCAAATATCTGTTTTCCTCTTCTGAATTCATTCATTTATTTACAATATCTATATACTGCTCCCCATCCAAAGAGTGTGGAGCAGTGAACAACAAATAGAATCAAAGAAATATATATATATATATATATATATGTGTGTGTGTGTGTGTGTGTGTGTGTGTGTTCTGATAAAACCCCAGTACTGGTAAAAACCATGGCTGGTTGTTCACAGAAAGCTTCCCAAAACAACAATGTTTTCGGACGTGCTGGGAGCAATACTGTGTTTGCCTGAATTGAAATGAAAGACTGAAGTTAGTGCAAGGGTTGTGCTTTCGGGAAAAGCCACTGCAGATGCAAGATCAGTGGAAGGTCCATCAAGCTCTCCAATGACCAATGACCTCGTGAAGGAGAGATGCGACGTACATTCTGGAGTCATAACATGAACAAGAACTTGACTCCGAGTGTGTGCAACGCCATTGAAAGCATGAACTCATTTGTTCACTAAACTGTGCTGTGGATGACATACGCATCCACAGCACAGACTAGAAGGTTCGAGCATATAAGACCCACTCTGGCCCGCTTGCATTGGCTGCCTGAATGTTTCCTAGTCCAATTCAAGGTGCTGGTTTTAACCTATAAAGCCCTACACGGCTTGGGACCACAACACCTGACGGAACGCCTCTCCCGACATGAAGCTACCCGAACACTACGTTCTACATCTAAGGTCCTCCCCTGGGTGCCTACTCCGAGGGAAGCTCGGGCGGTGGCAACAAGAGAGAGGGCCTTCTCCGTTGTGGCCCCCCAACTGTGAAACAATCTCCCTGACGAGGCCCGCCTGGTGCCAACATTGTCATCTTTTCGGCACCAGGTCAAGACTTTTCTCTTCTCCCAGGCATTTAGCAATATGTAATGACCGTGGGTCTGTTTTTTGGCTCATTGTTATTAAAGTTGTTATAGTGGTTTTAAATGTATGTGTATTTTGCTTGTTTTTGTGGTTTTTAATCTTTGTATGTTGTTTTTAAGTGTTTTTATCTTATGTGAACCACCCAGAGAGCTTCGACAATGGGGCAGCATACAAATGCAATAAATAATAATAATAATAATAATAATAATAATAATAATAATAATAATGGGTGAGGTTGGTAAAACCTCAGATTAGACTAACCACTGCATGTGACCTAGTGAAACAATATAGCATATAGTTGAAGATCTTGCATGAGTGAAACCAAAAAATGAGAGCAACGAAGAGACTTTCAATTAGACCGGAGCCAAATTCTCGTAAGTTTAGAATTTTGTGTCAACAGTTGCCTGTTCAGTGCTGGAGAAGCTTTCACTGAACCGCTAAGAAAATTGTTTCCCAAATCAAAAGCTTTTCACTGGGTTTGTTTTGGTTTTCTTTCCTTTTTCTTTCCTTTCCCTTTTTTACCTTAAAGAACAGCCTTTGTGGATTTGTACAAATTCTCTTCTAGCTCCAGGGCTAAGGGTAGTTAAAATTTTGAGAGGGTAGTCAACGCTAAGAACAAAAAACTCAAATAAATAAATAAATGATGCGCTGTTCAGTAGTAGTTAAAATGAAAATGAAACTAAGATGGACTTTTGAGCTCAGCTCTACAAGTAGCAACGTTTCTTTGTGCATCGTTGAAATAATAATTCTGCGGCAACTTATCTATAGTTAAGTTGCCTATGCTTATCTATAGGATAAGCATAGGCATATGCCTATATCTATAGGATCAGCATGTATATCTATAGGATCAGCATGTATGACAATGGTGGGCAACTTATGGCTCTCCAGATGTTTTGGCCTACTGTTGTTTTAACCATTTTAAAGATTGTTTTAGCTGTTTTAATAGTTTTACTGCTTTTAAATTATATATTGTTTTAACTTGGTTTATTATTATTATTATTATTTATTTATATAGCACCATCAATGTACATGGTGCTGTACAGATTACACAGTAAATAGCAAGACCCTGCCGCATAGGCTTACAATCTAATAAAGTTGTAGTAAACAATAAGGAGGGAAAGAGAATGCAAACAGGCACAGGGTAGGGTAAACAGGCACTGGGTAGGGTGAAGCTAACAGTATAGAGTCAGAACAAACTCAATATTTAAAAGCTATAGGGAACAGAAAGGTTTTTAGCTGAGTTTTGAAAGCTGTGATTGAGTTTGTAGTTCTCAAGTGTTCTGGAAGAGCGTTCCAGGCGTAAGGGGCAGCAGAAGAAAAAGGACGAAGCCGAGTAAGGGAAGTAGAGGTCCTTGGGCAGGCGAGAAGCATGGCATCAGAGGAGCAGAGAGCACGAGCGGGGCAATAGTGTGAGATGAGAGAGGAGAGATAGGCAGGAGCTGGGCTGTGAAAAGCTTTGAAGGTCAACAGGAGAAGTTTGTATTGGATTCTGGAGTGAATTGGAAGCCAATGAAGAGATTTCAAAAGTGGAGTGACATGGTCAGAGCGGCGGGCCAAGAAGATGATCTTAGCGGCAGAGTGGTGGACAGAGACCAGCGGACTGATGTGAGACGAAGGAAGGCCAGAGAGAAGAAGGTTGCAGTAGTCCAACCGAGAGATAACCAGTGCGTGAACGAGAGTCTTGGCAGACGAGACAGACAAAAATGGTCGGATCCTGGCAATATTATACAGGAAGAAACGACAGGATTTAGCTGGTTCATGGTTTAATTTGTTTTTAGCTGTGTATACTTACTGTTTTTATACTGTATGCTTTTATCTGTATGCTGCCCTGAGATCTTATTGATATAGGGTGAGATATAAATGTTTTAAATAAATAATTAAATAATTAAATAAATTAATAATACTGTTCCCGTGATCATTCACCATTGACTATGCTGGCACTGCCTGATGGGAATTATAGGACAAAACATCTGGAGGAGCACGAGTTGTCCACCCCCGTTACACTCTGGGCATGTCTAGACTAGGCGATGTCCCACATGATGCACAGCGGATCCTGGGGGCAGGGTGGGATGATGCCTCCCTTTCCCCAGGATAGCCAGGACGGCTTTAATCCTGACTTTTCCTGTGGTCTCAGGATCATCCCGAGACCACAGGACATGTGGGCAGCCGTCCTGGTTTCCCCCCGGTTCCTCATGAGTTAACATGAGCAGCCTGGAACCATGCCCATCGGGGTGGGAGGAGCAAGATCTTTTTTAAAAAACAAAAACAAAAAACAACGTATGTTACCGCTGAAGCGCTTGTGCGCTCATTTTTGATAAAAAAAATGGCGGGCACGATGTACTCTTCCTCCCGGGACGTCACACGTTGCATGTAGACTGAGGGGGAGGATCTCATGATCAACATATTGCGAGATTCTCCCCATCCCCTCCCTAGGTCTAGATGTGCCCCTTGTTACACTCATTATGGGAAACTGTTACACTCTCAAACAAAGCTCAATTTTCATAAGTTGCTAAGAAATCATTTATAGCACCAAGGCCAAGATTTCTCCCATGCCCTCACTTCCTCTCCAAGGCATGGATCTTAATGGATCCCGACATCTGGAAAAAGACCTAAAGTGTCAAAGTTTACAGTTTTCCAGTTTAATTCCCTACTTCTGCTGTTTCTCCTCTGGCGTCTTAATAGCGATCTGGTGAGGTAATGCACAGATTCATCCTCTACGATATGACCTGCTCCCTCTTAGCAATGAAAATGTGTGGTGCTGTGGTGGGGGGTGGGGAGAGGGGGAGAAGAAATATACCACCATGCTTATTAGACATGAGCTCAGTTTATTTGGATCATAAATAAAAGCTGATCTTGATAGCGTAATTACATTTCACAACATTATCCTCTGACATTAACCTCAGAAAGAAAGAGAAGGGGGAAAGTTAGATGAGTGGTAATTCAGCTTCACAATGATTTACGCTTCAGAAACATAAGTCTAACAACAACAATAGTAATGGGAATATATGCGTTGCGATTACCATTATTATGATTACATCTCGCACCCCAAATTCCATTTCCGGTGGGAGCCAATTTGAGGGTGAGAAGAAAACGGTAAATACAGAACCACACACGTACAGAGATTTTGCCACGCTGCCTGAGTTGTCATGGTCTAGAACACATTTGCGTTCCCTCCTAGATCATGGGGATGAATTTCTGATATGGCACTTTTTATCGCTGCGGATTTATTTGAATCTCTCGCAAACCATACAGGAAAATCCACACAAAAATCCCCAACTTGGATGGTTCTACTCACATGCCCACCCTCCCCCTTCCTCTGCCTTTCCCCGTCCGCCTTCATCAGACAGGCCAGTAGCCTAATTTGTCTGAAAATGCCAGTGGTTGTCCCCCGTATGAAGGATTAGCACAGATTAAGGGGGAACGGTGTTAATTGTAGGTGGGGGAAGAGAGCAAAAGCGTCTCCTCAATCTGTTCTTGATTTCCCCTGTGTATGTCTGGCTGGTAATAAGCTTCCTTTAATCTGGAAGGCCCCTTGGTGAAATCAGCACCACGGACAGCAATATTGATTGCTTTTGAGAAACCATCACAGCTGCTCACCCAAATTACCTTTGATATGTGACCTTTAATGTAATTACTGCAACATCAAAGCATTTCTATAAATTATTAAAGAACTAATATACTTCATCATCCCACTATTCTATTATATGTAAAATATAAACAACCGCCGGTAAACATGTCACCGGTTTGAACTGCCCAATGCGCAACTTGCCAAGAGTTTGCTTCGGCGTGCTTTTCCACGGGGAGGAGGGAAGGACCGAAGGCGGCGAAAGCACTGTCCAAACCACTTAGCACTTCCGGATGAAGGAGAGTCAAAAAGCAACCTGATGTTTTACTTTCTGTTTAACTTGCCAAGGAATATCTATCACTCTTCCCACCACTGTTACTCCAATACGGAAAAGGAAGGAAGGAAGGACAAAGAAAAAAGAAGAATTGAAGGTCTTTGTTAATTCACACCTCTGACTGAGGACAGGAGTCAAAGAATGACTCTCCTGTTGACATTAAACCACACACATCCCATAGTGAGACACCTGTCACCTGACAAAGCAGGCCCCCAAACAGTTACAACACAACATAGAGCTATGGGTAATTGCACCCGGCAAAAACATCACATACACAGCCAGAAGGCCAAGGCCGACTCCCATGTGCAGAGCCAAGCAGAAGTGCCACCTCCATACATTAGCATTTCTGTGTAGCAGATTGGTTGTTAAGCACTTTGATTTAGGGTTTTAGAATAAGCAGGGCATGCAAGGACAGGTGCTGGATTGCTAACCGGGGTGAGACCTTGAGAAAATGAGCTAGCGGATGGTGCCCTGCAGAAGGTTTTGGACTTGAACTCCTATCAGTCCCAATCATTACGGCCTGTGCCAGGAATCCTGGGAGCTGTGGTCCACCACACCAGGAGGGCACCAGGTTGAGAGAAATGGCTGTTGCTCCTTCAAGTGTATTTGCAGCCACCTCCTATCAAATTTGAAGAGCAATTGCACCACACTAGCACTGTTCACTTTCATGGCATTGTACTGTCAAGGAGCAGCCAGGTCATGGGAAAGAGTTTGTGTGGCTCCTTCATGCCACCAAATCCTACTACATAGGAACGATTAAGGTACCACTACCCCAGTCCATTTCATAGCGATGATTCCCCCACCCCTACAACGGACTGAAGAAGGTGCTAAAAGTATTGGATACAACAGGGGAAGGGAATCCCCATTTGAATATGGATTTAAGTGACTATCCAGAAATGCACGTTGTGAACCTCATGCTCCTTTAGTTTTTGTGTGTGCCGCTATAATAAAATACACTTCATAAAATACGTTATTCGAAATGTCTAACTGAAATACCAGCCTGCATTTTTCCGATTCTCTTTTCCTTAAAAAACAAGCCACCCCAAAAACCTTTTGCTTGCAGCTGAAACAGAGGTATCACAAGAGAAGAGAAATGAATAAAACACCCATTAGCAGCACCGATATGGTGATGGGAGAGTCAGGTGCAAGGGCTGCAGCTAACCAGGTAGGAGGACAAGTAATTGGAAAGGGTTGTGTGGAAGTATTGCATACAAAACATTTAAATAAGTCATGTCTCAACCACAAAGACCATACGCGTGAAGACAGATATACCACTGTGCTATGCTGAGAGCAGATTACAGGGTAAAGGGGGAAACTATGGGATGATAGAAGTCCACGGTAGTATTAAATACACAGTAGTCTTAACTGTCTCTAGTGATGGTGGACGAAACATCATTCTTGACAAAAAATTGCAAGTTAAAAGACATAGGGTTAATCCAGAGCACCAAAAGCGAAAACAAATCATGAAATCAGAAACCTGCAAGAAGAATTTTTTAAAAAATCAACATTTCACGTTTTAGTAAGGGAAGAGACGTATGACAATACTCAGGTTTCGGTGATAAAACGTATTGGTGAAAACTTGCAGTACTTCAACAATCCACTCACTCTAATTTTTAACTACTGTATATATTTATTTACCCTCACAAGGGTCTCCCTGTGGTCTTCCAGCCAAAACAAATTAGGTCAGCTCTTCTATTTAACTACCACAACATCAACTACCAAATCTACATTTCTAATTGGGGAAAGGGGGAATGCCAATATATGTGAAATTCCTTTTTTCAGCCCTATGCCCTCACAAATACTGATAGGCAAAACTTTGAAATGGATGCTAAGGCTGCAATCCTATGCGTATTTAACTGGGAGTAAGATCCCATTGCACATAGTGGTGTTTCCTTCTGAGTAAATATGCAACTGATTGTATTGCCCATCACTTCCTCTTTATCTCACACACAGAGAGCTTTCTTCTGAAATTTCCCGTGTATTCAGGAAGTCAAACATGTAGTCCCTTCCAGAGATGGACTGTTACTGTTTCTCAAACCCTGCCTCCTTACACCCCAGATATCTCAATGATCCAGATGCCCTTCTAGAAGAACTGTCCGTTTGTGTTGTTCAAACCTAATTTCTTTCGTTGTACAAAGAAATTCCTAGATTCTTTGACGGTCTTGTTTCCCAATTTCTACTTTTCCTGCTAAGCATTGTGCTCACTCTGCCTTTCTACTTCCCCAAACTATTGAAAACACGAACACAAGATCACTGTTCCCATTGGTCAGCTTGGGAACTCAATATCTGATTGTCGTTCTGAGTTAAACTTCCTCCGTAATGGAGAGAAAGAAACCTTGCTTGCTTTTTCTGTTGTTTTCCTGAACTCCTCGTTCATGTCACTACTCAGAGATATATTGAGAGCCTGAAAATCTTACATAAGTATAGCCAGCGATATCTGGCCCCAGTGCAGATCCCTTTTGCTTCCTGCTTTGTCGTTCTTCCAAGCAACGAAAAACAGGGAAGGGTTAGACGTTCAGAAGCGACATAAAGGAGTATCGGTTCTCATGTATCCAATGGAAACCATAATTCGCCCAAGCAACGGATCTTTCAGTATCTGTGTTACCATCCTCCAAACAGAACCACAACATTATGATGAAACTGCACCGATTTTTTAAAAAAGCAATCTGGACTCACCCCTGGCAGTGTCTTCTGTTCGTGCAGTGCACTCTGGGCTTTAAGAGCAGACTCCCTTTCACAGTATGTTAGGAAGGCACAGCCTGTAAAACAAAAGCAGGAGAAAAACAGTTTGACCCAGTTGAGCATTCTGTTTCCACAGCGGCCAGCCAGATACGAGCAACTGCTCTTCAGAGATATACTGCCACTGAACATAGAGGCTCTATTTAGCTATTATGGTTAATGGCACATTTTAATCTCCTTTACACTCACAGCTTCCTTTCCTCAAGCAGCATCAAGGCCAAATGCAGGGGCAGAAACTCATTCCCAAAGGATGTGAACTGCCCAGAGAGCTCCGGCTATTGGGCGGTATAGAAATGTAATAAATAAATAAATAAATGTACTGAGATCCCCAGCCCACAGCAAAGCTGACAGGCATAAGGGGAAACTAGAATCATAGAATGGAAAGGGCCTATAAGGCCATCAAGTCCAACCCCCTGCTCAATGCGGGAATCCACCTTAAAGCATCCCTGACAGATGGCGGTCCAGCTGCCTCTTGAAGGCCTCTAGTGTGGGAGAGCCCACAACCTCCCTAGGTCATTGGTTCCATTGTCATACTGCTCTAACAGTCAGGGCCAGGCAAAGCTGGTAATAGGCCCGGGCCAGATAGGTAATGTAGGCCCCATTTCAAACTGCTCAATAAGTATTTTTTAATCAGTTCTAAATACATATGAACTAGAACGATTTATGAACAAGGTAATGTGACAAGCACTTTTATTCAAGATGTATACAAGACATCACTTCTTCACATTCAGAAACGCTTTACGTGCTTTTCTTTGGACAAATTCATCATCAACAACAGAAAAATCAAGCAACTTTGCCCAGGGGGACTCGGAGTAACCCCCTTTAAAATCATAGGCCCATGCCAACTGGCCCCACTGCCCCCCCCCTCTGCCCAGACCTGCTAACAGCGAGGAAGTTTTTTTTCCTGATGTCCAGCTGGAATCTGGCTTCCTGTAAAATGAGCCCCTTATTCCGTGTCCTGCACTCTGGGATGATGGAGAAGAGGTCCTGGCCCTCCTCTGTGTGACAACCTTTCAAGTATTTGAAGAGTGCTATCATGTCTCCCCTCAGCCTTCTCTTCTTCCAGCTAAACATGCCCAGTTCTTTCAATCTCGCCTCATGAGGCTTTGTTTCCAGGCCCCGGATCATCCTGGTTGCCCTCCTCTGAACATGCTCTAGCTTGTCTGCATCCTTCTTGATGGCCATGCACAGTTTTAACTTAATTTATCTCACTGCAGACTTTGGCTCACGCCCAACCAGAATTTTAACTTATGTTGCCACTTTTTAAAAAATACAAAAGTACCAAGTGTAGACTACTGGTAGGGCAACAACAGTTGTGACTTCCTCTATCTGTGGATTTAGAACATGCATGCAGAAAGCAGAGGAAAGGGAAGCAAAGCTAATGACTTCAGAACGGTCCTTAAAAGATAGTCAGTCAGTAATCAAAGGGGAAGCTATGCTTAAAATTTAATTTCAGTGCTAAATCATGCGCTGAGTGCTCTCTGCTGACCAAACAATGAGAGGAGACTCTGCCACTAGTAGCAAACCTGGAGTAGTGGATACAGTCTAATTAGGCTGATCATAGCACACCACTGGAGAGATAAACTACAGAGTGTAAAGCTCCTGTAATGGTAGCTATATATTTCCTCTCCTGGTGATGGCTCTGATGACAGCTGAGAGTAATGAAGTTCTGCAGTGTTTCCCACACTGTGACTGTAATTCAGATGTTGCAGGTGGCAAACTCCTCCTTTTCTTATAAAAATGGCAACCGCCTTCCAAGAGCCATTCGGAGCAGGTTGAGTTATGAGGAGGGAGGGACCGGAGTGAAATTCTTCCTCCACAACTGGGGCAAAGCGCTCCCCAGTTCCCTGTACACGTAAAAAGAGGACATCAAAGTGATGAGAGATGCCCAAACGAGGGGACAGTTGACTGAGAGAGGCTGCCACCAGGGATGATGGGCTATAGAGAGCTCACAGAGACGCCAGCGTAGAAAACAGGAAGCCGGAGAAGTGAGTACCTCACCAGAAGGGAGACGGAGCACAGATTCAGTTAAAGCAGTAGCAGGTTCTCTAACATCCCAGATGTGAGGGCCACATACTCCCTCTCTTTCCCACACCCTAGCCCACGTACAGGGTGAATTCATAAATACTTTCCTGGGGCAGATGGTCACCCACACTACCTCCATTTTGTCTTGGAGGCAGAACCACTGGCTCAGTTGGTAGAGGACCTACTTGTTACATAGGGCGACCCTATGAAAAGGAGGGCAGGGCTCCTGTATCTTTAACAGTTGCGTAGAAAAGGGGATTTCAGCAGGTGTCATTTGTATATATGGAGCAGGCATGTGCTCCGCTCCTATTAGAAGCGCAGAAGCAGGAGCGAATTGGCCTGCTCCGCCTCGCCCAGAGGCGGAGTAGAAGCGGACCGCGGACCCCTAGAAGCAAGGCGAAGAGAAGCGACCATTTTTCGGAGCTCCTCTTTCAGGTGGACCGCTCTGATCGCCATCTTGAAACATTTCGCCCATAGATAACTGGGTTGTTTTTGAAGCTATCGTTCTGAAAATTCTTGTGCTTAGACAGTCGTGGATGGGGGTCATTTTGAGACTACTCTCACCTCTCTGCGTGGTGCGGGTCGCGCGCTAGAATTTTTAAAAAAGTAGGGTAAAGGCGGGAAAAAGATTACCTTTTCGATTGCTGAGGGGCAGAGTCAACTCCCGGTCATGATCACATGATCCCAAAGTTAAAGGAGGGGATAGGCAAAACGGGCAACTTGGGATTCTGGGAAACTTCTCTTTCTTAGTCTGAACGGACTTTTCCCAGTGTTTTTTAAAACAGTAGCCCCACCAAATGCACAAACACAACCTGTGAAATCATATACTAAGCCAATAATAAGAGATAGAAACACAGCACTGCTACCCACCCTAACTTTGGGGAACAACTGAAAAGATGTGGTGCAAGGGGATGAGCTCCCCTAGGGCATCTCATTGTGGACATGCCCCCACTCTCTCCTGTACTTGGAAGGCCATCAGAGCCTTCCAAAGAGAGTAACCCGGTGGAGCAATGCCTATCATGAGTTGAGGTGAGCGGTCGACTTCTCTTAGTGGTGGAGTGATGCCTATCATGAGTTGAAGTGACAGTTCCACTTCTTAGCGGTGGAGCAATGGCTTTCATGAGTTGAACGGACAGCCTTGCTTCTTAAAAGACTGGTCACTACTAGGACCAGTCAAATTGGCAGCTGCTTCCCCCTCCCCCGGGCACGTCCCCCTATTACTGGTAAAAGACAGATATAACCTTTTTTAAAAAGTTCTTCTTGTTGTTTATTCAGCAACACTGCTGCTTTTAATTCCACCCCTCCTTCGTTTATTTATTTATTTATTTATTCCATTTTATATGCATTACTGGCTTATCCTTGGCTCACTTCCTTATGCTCCCAGAAATGTCTGCTGCCTGCCTGCCTTCCCTCTCTTCTCCCCTGCCCGCCTTGCAGGGATGTTGTGTGTGTCTGGCTTTGACTCAGGGGAGAAGTCCTTCCTGCGCTCACTTGGAGTTTTGGAAGTTCCAAATCCATTTTTCAAGTGTGGAAGAAGATTCATATAGGTTGATCTCTACTCCCCAATTCATGGCATGTTGGGATTTCCTTTGAAATGGCCCCATTGAGAGGTCTGCAGGTTTAAGCCCCGCCAAAAAACAGGGGATGATGGGACTGCCTTGAGTCTCGGCGTGCGGCGTATGTATCCCTGGATAAGCTGTCATGGTGGTGAGTTTGAGGGGTTTTTTTAACGTGCAAATTGACGGAGCTATGGAAAGGGGTGTGAATGGGTGTTGGATTTTCATAAATTCCCCAAAAATCAGGGGATGATGGGACTGCCTTGAGTCTCGGCGTGCGGCGTATGTATCCCTGGATAAGCTGTCATGGTGGCGAGTTTGAGGTTTCTAACGTGCAAATTGATGGAGCTATGGAAAGGGGTGTGAATGGGGTGCCCGATTTTCAAAAATTCCCCAAAAATCAGGGGATGATGGGATTGCCTTGAAACTTGGCGTCCATGTGGACACATGGATAAGCTATCATGGTGCCGAGTTTGAGGTTTCTAACTTGCAAATTGACATAGTTGTAGAATGGGACAATTTGGGGTGAGTTAAGCCGTGCCAAAAATCAGGGGATGATGGGATTGCCTTGAGTCTGGGCGTCCATGTGGACACATGGATAAGCTGTCATGGTGGCGAGTTTGAGGTTTCTAACGTGCAAATTGACGGAGCTATCCCAAGGGGTCTGAATGGGGTGCCCGATTTTCATAAATTCCCCAAAAATCAGGGGATGATGGGATTGCCTTGAAATTTGGCGTGCGTGTGTATACCCCCATGAGGTGTCATGGTGCCAAACATGAGGTTTCTAACTTGAACCAAAAAAAAGTTGTTTACTTTTTTAGCTTTCAATGCAACCCTATGGGGGGGGGAAACGGAGCTCCGATCCGGATCCGGAGCTCCGAGTGGAGCGGAGCGGAAATGGGTGGAGCGGGGGCGGGGCGAAGCAGCCCGATCCGAAAATCGCGGATCTGGAAGTGAAGCGGAGCGGGGGGTCCATGCACACCCCTAATATGGAGAACCTGATGAAATTTCCTCTTCATCACCACAGTTAAAGCTGCAGGTGCCCTGCCCTCTTTTAAATCTAGTCACTCTAGTAGAGCTCCTGCAGCTTTAACTGTGGTGATGAAGAGGGAATTTCACCTGCATTGAGCAGGCGGTTGGACTCAATGGCCTTGTAGGCCCCTTCCAACTCTGCTATTCCATGATTCTATGAAATTCCCTTTTCTATGCAACTGTTAAAGATACAGGAGCCCTGTCCTCCTTTTCATATGGTCACCCTATACTTGTTTGCTTATTTATTTGATGCATCTCCTGCTTTTTCACCCAATAAATGATGCTCCAGATGGCTAACAGTAACACAGGCAAGATTAAAATAAAACATAAGTTAAAGTAATCATAAAAGGGAGCCAGTGTGGTGTTGTGGTTAGAGTTCTGGACTGGGATGAAGGGGAGCCGGGTTCTAGTCCCCACTTGGCCATGTAGTTCACTGGGTAACTTTGCGCCACACAGACTTTTGGACAAACCTACCCCACAGGGTTAGTGTGAGGATAAAATGGAGAGGAAGAGTTGATGTGAACAATCCATTGCATGTCAAGTCATGTTTGCTCAGCTGGAAAAACTTCAGCTTCCAGCGGGATGAGTGACTGCATGTCTGCTATAGTTTATTCACATTGCCTTGAGCTACTTGAAGAGAAAAACCATATATATGAGATAAGCAGTATAATATTGTGGAATATAAATTTAAAGTAAACAAACAAATACATCTAAAAACGCACATTACAATAAAATAAAAATGCAACAACTTCTTCTTCTTCTTCTTCTTCTTCTTCTTCTTATTATTATTATTATTATTATTATTATTGTATTTATTTATATCCTGCCCTTATCCCAGTACTGGGGATCAAGATGGTTTACAAGATTAAAACATGTACAATTAAAACATATAAATATAAATTTACAAAAGTAAAGTAGAATTAAAGCAGCAGTAAAAAAAGTTTAAAAAGTCTTTTTTTTTCTTTTTTCTTTTCTTTTTTTTTTTAAATAGTACCAGATTAAAAGAGGGGATCCAATACATTAACACCAGTCTAGGTTAGCTCCAAAAGTCTGCCGGAACAAAAACGTTTTTGCCTGCCTCTGAAATTGTAGCACAGAGGGAGCCAGGCTAGCCTCCCTGGGAAGGGAGTTCCAGAGCCTCGGAGCAGCCACCGAGAAGGCCCTCTCCCCCATACCCATCAGGCATGCCTGTGAAGATGGTGGGACTGAGAGAAAGGCCTCCCCAGAAGATCTCAGAGGATGAGCAGGCTCATATAGGAGAATGCGGTCTTTCAGATAACCTGGACCTGAGCCGTACAGGGCTTTATAGGTGATAACCAGCATGTTGAATTGTGCCATGCATCACTTTGTCGGCAGAAAGACCCAACCCCCAATATTTCCAGCTAAAAGGATCTCAGGTAGTTAGTCTGGGAAAGACGTCCTTTGGAGTCCCTGGAGAACACCTGCTTCCAGATAGAGAAAGCCATATCAGTGAGGGCAGGTAGAGGCAACCTGGTGACTTCCAGATGTTTTAGACTATAAGCCTCATGGCTTGTCAGTGATGATGTGAATTATTATTATTATTATTATTATTATTATTATTATTATTATTATTATTTGTATCCCACCTTTTGCCCAATGTTGGGCCTCAAGGCGGCCTTACTAAGTTTAAAACATACATTGGGGGGGGGGGGGGAAACAAAACCATAAACGTTTAAAATACACAACAAAATTATAAGACATTAACATAGATGGAGGGCCAGATTATTCTCCCAAGGAACAAAAACATTTTAGCCTGCTTCCCAAAGCCCATCAAGGAGGGAGCCAGCCTAGCTTCCCCGGGAAGAGAGTTCCAGAGCTCCGGAGCAGCCACTGAGAAGGCCCTCTCCCATGTTCCCACCAAGCGCGCCTGTGAAGATGGTGGGACTGAAAGAAGGGCTTCTCCAGAAGACCTCAAAGCACGGGCAGGCTCATAAGGGAGAATACGTTCTTTCAAATAATATTGAGTTGTAGTCCAAAACATGTGGAGGATGCCATATTGCCTTCCCATGGTCTAGGCAAACTATTGATAACGGTCTGGTTCTGACTTGGCCTAAGGCCAGTTCACCTATCCCTGTGAACACCTGGATGGAACTATAAAGGGACATGGTTTTCCAAACTGCTGTAATATGTGGGGGGATAGGGACCGATGATCCAATATGGCACAGCCAGGAGAAACCAGTGTTCTGAAGCTACTTTAAGCAGTTCCATCTATGAAGCTAAACCATGCTAGGCTCTAACATTCGTCTGGACAGAGGGTTCCTGTTTGGGTTTCCTAGTCGCTTTCAACAAGAGGTTTTATCACATGTTGAGAAGCGTCTTGATTTAGGCAGTGCAGAACGTTTGTTCTTGGCACGACCTGGACTGTGAGCTTGGGGAGAAGGGACCCTCCCTCCCAGCAACTCACTGGACAGCTCTTTCAGCTTGAACATACACATCTGGAAACTCCCAGCCAGTAATTAACTGTCATCCTATTGAACCACAGTCTCTAGGAAACATGAGGATGTATCAAGTGCTCTCCTGGGAGGGCTAGGTTGTTAAAGAGAAGAAGAAGAAGAAGAAGAAGAAATAACCAGGAGCTGGAGAAAGGAAGAAAGGGGGAGCAAAGCTCTCTATCTCTGCTCTATTTTAATTTCACCACCAGGGGATTCGACAACATAAATAATAATTGCACGGAACACAGATGGATAATAATTGCAGCAAAGGTCACACCAACCCCTATAATCAATCCCTAAAGAGTTCTGAGGCCTGGAACACAATGGAAGAGGCATAATGCAGCTTTATAAGGATATGAGGAACTGCCTTGTGCTGAATCAAGCCATGGTTATATCTACGTTGACAGGGAGCTGTTCTCCCAGGGCATGTTTACACCTCCCGGCAGGGGGGGGGGAGGATCTTGTGATATGCTGATCGCGAGATCCTCCCCCTTTGTCCACACACAGCATGTCATGTCCCAGGAGGAACGAGGATGTTGCGCCCGCCCATTTTTTTTAAGGAAAAAAGTCCCGACCCTGCTTCCCTCCCCTCCCCATCCCCGACAGGTGTGGAGTGCTTGGAGAGCTCTGCGCCCTGTGGCTGGTTCCTGGCTCCTAGCATTTACCCGCAAGGAGACAGGACGAAACTGGGACAGCTTCCCACATGTCATGCAGCCTTGGGACGATCCCAAGACCGCAGGAAAAACCAGGGCAAAAGCCATCCCGATTATCCCGGGGAAATGCAGGGATCATCCCTGGATGATACCCAGGATGAGACATGGTGTAGACATGCCCCCAGTCTCAGGAAGGATGGTTGCCAGTCCAAATATTTGAGATCATGGATCTAGAGATAGCCGGGCCTGGGCCAGGATCCTTGTCCAGACAAAGTGTGGTGGGCTTATGGGGCAACATCCTTCTTCTCACATCAGTCCGTTGGTTTCTGTTCACCACTCTGCTGCTAAGATCATCTTCTTGGCTCGCCGCTCTGACCATGTTACTCCACTGCAGAAATCTCTTCATTGGCTTCCAATTCACTTCAGAATCCAATATAAACTTCTCCTGTTGACCTTCAAAGCTTTTCACTGTCTAGCTCCTTCCTATCTCTCCTCTCTCATCTCACACTATTGCCCCGCTCGTGCTCTTTGCTCCTCTGATGCCATGTTTCTCGCCTGCCCAAGGGTCTCTACTTCCCTTGCTCGGCTTCGTCCATTTTCTTCTGCTGCCCCTTATGCCTGGAACGCTCTTCCAGAACATTTGAGAACTACAAGTTCAACCGCAGCTTTTAAAGCTCAGCTAAAAAC
Organism: Elgaria multicarinata webbii; assembly: GCF_023053635.1. Classification (NCBI taxonomy): domain Eukaryota; kingdom Metazoa; phylum Chordata; class Lepidosauria; order Squamata; family Anguidae; genus Elgaria; species Elgaria multicarinata. The sequence continues at coordinate 116,409,321 of NC_086176.1, read as the reverse complement.
TTTTCTTTTTCCTAAAGCTTTTAAAACTTGATTTTGTTCTGACTTTATACTGTTAGTTTTACCCTACCCAGTGCCTGTTTACCCTACCCTGTGCCTGTTTGCATTCTCTTCCCCTCCTTATTGTTTTATTATGATTTTATTAGAATGGAAGCCTATGCGGCAGGGTCTTGCTATTTACTGTTTTACTCTGTACAGCACCATGTACATTGATGGTGCGATATAAATAAATAAATAAATAATAATAATAATAATAATAATAATAATAATAATAATAATAACATAGAGCATGCAGGTGGAGGGCAGCTTGTAGCAGGATTGGTCCCTGTAGTTCCAGAGGATAGGTCTGGAAACATTGTCTGAAAGTCATAGGGAAGCAAATTTCAGCTAATCTTTAGGACAAATTTCCTAACAATGAGGGCTGTTTGGCAGTGGAATTGACTGCCTCTGGAAATCTTCATGTCATCTTACGGAGTATCAGAGGACCCACACTGGCTAGACTCCTTAAGACATGGTCTTGCTAGATGAGCTGATTTGCTTTTCCTTTGTCTTTTGGCTCGAGCCGAGTGGTAGCCCCCCAATTCTAGGCCTTTGCTAGACCTACCTGTAAGCACGCGATGGAGAAGGGAAGTTCTCGTGATGTGTTTATCGTGAGATCCCTCCTCTGTTTACACGCGACGCACGATGACCTCAGAAGGAGAGGCGTCGCACCCACCATTTTTTATTATTAAAGGACCAGCAGCGCATGAACGCTGGTGCGCAAAAGCTAAGTAATTATTTTGATTTAATCTATTTTTCCCACTCCCCCCACCCTACCCCCGATGGGCGCAGTGCTCCTGTGTGCGGCTCTCGGCTCCTCGCAAGGAATTGTGAGGAGGTGGGTCAACCCGCAGTACCCGGCCACACGAGACCACGGAAAAAACAGGCCCAAAGTGCAGGGCTCTATCCCGGGGCAAGGGAGGGATCATCCTTCCCTGATCCCGGGATCCCCTGTGTTTCTTGTGGATCCACAGGGATGATCCCGGGGATGACCCCTAGATTTCGCCCTGTCTAGCTATAGTCCTAGAGTCAAGACCTGGGGTGGATTTGAAGCCTGACACATACAGAGCTATGTTGTCTGAGGCTAACCATGAACCTTTCTCCATGGGGTATTAATCCCTTTTAAGCCCGAGGGCTGAATTAAATTTCAAAGAAGTTCTCATGGGCTGCATTCCAGTGATGGGTCATAGGTGAAAGGCGTAGAATGAAAGGCAAAAGGACAGGGTAAACATTCCAGCATATTTAAGCTTAAAACTCTTACTGCAGGCAACTGAGCCTTAGAAGAGGCATTTCTAGAACGTGTGTGTGTGTGGGGAGAGAACTTCAAAAATCCAGGAAGCCATCAATCAGCGGTTGGGGAAAAGGGGGTGGAGCTAAGAGGAATAAGCATAGCTACCAGGGTGACCCCTGAGGACTGCATTTGCCTCCTGGGTTTCTGCATCCCTGCTTTATTCTGTGGACATAATAATATCAGGCTCAAGTCCAGCTGGACATCAGGAAAAACTTCCTGACTGTAAGAGCAGTACGACAATGAAACCAGTTACTTAGGGAGGTTGTGGGCTCTCCCACACTAGAGGCCTTCAAGAGGCAGCTGGACAACCATCTGTCAGGGATGCTTTAGGGTGGATTCCTGCATTGAGCAGGGGGTTGGACTCGATGGCCTTGTAGGCCCCTTCCAGCTCTGCTATTCTATGATTCTATGATATCCACTGAGCGTAGTTGTCTTATTGACTCGATTTACCACATCGTGGCCATGCCTGAACTAGGAGGAGCACGGTGGCTATGTCATTTAGGCCCCAACGATCTACTAGCAAGTTCTCCTGCACACACCCATTAATTCGAAGGGAGTAGCATACAAGCACCACTGTGTGAATTTCCTCCAAGGTGGTGTGTTTTCCCAGTTCCATGGATTTTAATCTGAGTGGTTTAAGGTATATCCATGGGGATAAGAATGAAAGAAGAGTCCGGCTGGATCATCCTACTTCCCACAAAGTTGAATCAGAGACTTTTTGGAAATCCACAAGTACTCCTTGAAGGCAATAGGCATCCCTTTTCTATCCCTTAAAGAAACCATATAAATGTCCTGCAGACATTTTTATACATCGCAGCACTGAACGTGATTTTTTTTTTATTTAGCATTGCTATGTGCTCTGTTTTTAAAGTCACCGTCCTGCCCTGAATTAGTTTGCCCAAGAAATGCTGAAAAACCGATTTGCACGTCCCATTTTGCATCTAATCTTTCTCTTCATCCCCAGATGTATTATCCAGAACTCTGGTAACATTGCAGTGATACATCCCATGGGAGAAAGATGACGCATACCGGCCAACTATTAATAGTTGTAATTAAGGGCCATTCCCCCTCTTCTTTGTTTTACTTTGGCAGTCAGCCATGGCTGTCTTGGCAGAGAAAGGCACCCCATTTAGACCAAAGGACAAGCACTTAACATCCACCTTAAGACCTCTACTTGTCTGGAATTTGTTTAGGTAATTCCCCCCCCCCTGCACCCACCCACCCAGGTAGGCAATGAACTCAGCCACAAAGTGACTTTACAAGACCCTACACATGTCATCAACTATGTAAGGTACTCAGTGCCATTGTCTCAGCAGATGAGAGCTGTGGAGAACAGAAAAAAGAAGTAAGAACACCAGGAATAAAACACTGAGCCAGTGTGGTGTAGTGGCTAAGGTGTTGGACTGGGAATCGGGAGACCCGGGTTCTAGTCCCCACTCAGCCATGGAAAACCACTGGGTAATTTTGGGCCAGTCACAGACCAGCCCAACCTACCTCACAGGGTTGTTGTTGTTGTGAGGATAAAACGGAGAGGAGGAGGATTATGTAGGGCACCTTGGGTTCCTTGGAGGGAAAAAAGGGGGATATAAATGAAATAAATAAATAAATAAGAGTACTTCTGGATCAGACCAAGATCCAACCAGTTTTCCATCTCCAATGGTGTCCACCTGGTTGTCTTGAGAAGCCCACAAGCAGGCCATGATACACATGGCCTGTTGATACTAGCCCTCAGCATCTAGCAAACAAAGATAGACTCCCTCCAAGCCATTTGGCTAGTCCTCTTGATAAGCTTATTGTTTGTAAATAATATCTCTGTGATATTGTTCTGTTTTGTTTTTAAAATCCAAGTTTGTAGTCATTAGAAGATGTTATAGAAAATCCTTCCATAGGTTAATTATTAAAGTGGCCACCCAGTTAAAACAACTTGTTAATTGATCAATCATATGAGCTTTAGTTGATTCATCCATTGATTAAATTTACCAATTGGTAAAAATAAGGTTTCTAAATCAAGAAAAAAAAGGTGCTGTTGCCATCTCCTATATTCTCTCTCTCTCTCTCTCTCACACACACACACACACACACACACACATACCTTGAGTCAAATCATTATGAATGTGGACTAGAAAGCAGTATATAACACGATGAAAGCAGTATATGGAGTGTGGATTGTACCCCAACAGTTATCAGTGCACTTCAATACCACTATAAATCAGTAATGTAGACCTCACCAAACACTGATTAATCAGAGATAGTTCAAGTTGATCAAAATGGAATTGAAGAAGAAGAAGAAGAAGAAGAAGAAGAAGAAGAAGAAGAAGAAGAAGAAGAAGAAGAGCAGCAACAAGTAATATAATCAACAGGTCAATTGGATGAAAACAGCCATATTATTTATACACTCCCTGCAGAAGTACTTGATTTTGACTGTCCTGAATCCATCCTCAATTAACTTCATTGGGTGACTCCAAATTCTAACAGTGTGTGTGAGTTTGGGGTGAAAAGAGATCCTTATTTAGTCCTCCACTTCATTCATTCATTCATTCATTCATTCATAACCTTTTACCAGTAGAAGACAAGGGAAACTTGAGAAATGCCAAAGAATGACCAAGTGATTACACCAGGACCAAACTAAATGTTTTTCTCATCACACACATAGGCAGTTTCTACACCTGCATCCAAATGACACACAGGGGATCCCAGGAGAAGGCAGAGATGGTCCCTCCATTTTCCTGGGATAATCCTTAGGTGTAGAAAGGGCCACAGAGTAGGTATGTGTGATAGTTTTACTTGTGCCTGTGTGAGTACGAGTGACCCCTAAAGCCTCCTCCTTGGACCATACTAGGTGCCTCTGGCCACCTCTGGGAACTGGTCTGTGCTTGCACTACATGATGTAATTCGCTGCTCCAACTGACTGCTTGGAGATTTGACTGTTGAGCCCTGCCTAAGCCACGTCTATTGTGCTCTGTTCTTCTGGGTCAAAGTAAACCAGTGCCAGTCATTTCATGCCAGGGACTTCAGTCAAAATTGTGTTTTAATGCCAACTCATGATCAGAGTATTGATTCTGCAGGAGTGTCATGAAAAGCACTGAATATGGTAAAGAATGTAGAATTTATGAGAGTGGCAGCTCTCTTTCTTTTTAAAATTTCTAGTCATAGAATCAAGGAATCATAGAATAGCAGAGTTGGAAGGGGCCTACAAGGCCATCAAGTCCAACCCCCTGCTCAATGCAGGAATCCACCCTAAAGCATCCCTGACAGATGGTTGTCCAGCTGCCTCTTGAAGGCCTCTAGTGTGGGAGAGGCCACCACCTCCCTAGGCAACTGGTTCCATTGTCATACTACTCTAACAGTCAGGACGTTTTTCCTGATGTCCAGCTGGAATCTGACCTCCTGTAACTTGAGCCCGTTATTCCATGTCCTGCACTGTGGGAGGATTGAGAAGAGATCCTGGCCCTCCTCTGTGTGACAACCTTTTAAGTATTGGAAGAGTGCTATCATGTCTCCCTCCATCTTCTCTTCTCCAGGCTAAACAGGCCCAGTTCTTTCAGTCTCTCTTCATCGGGCTTTGTTTCCAGATCCCTGCTTGAGAACATTCTGCTGATGCTTACTGCCATTCCAGAAACCAAAGGGCTGGCTCAGAAAGGGTTCCAGAAGAAGAGCTTCAATATTCTCTACACTGATCCATGCAAAATAAGCTGCACAAAATAAGAGCTTATCATAAAAGTACACAATGTTCCACAAGCAGGGCATGTACATCAGAGGGAGGGTCAAAAACAGAACAGGTTTGAAGCCTTTATCCATTTCATCATGAAGCCCTTCTAATTCATTTTCCATCCATAATTTAATGCTCTAACGTCTCCAGACCTCTTTTCTAAATGAAACAAAACAAAAGCCAGCCATTGCACACTCTCTGAACTTTTGTATCTTCCCAAGGAATCTCCTTCAACTCTCATTGCAGAATCCCCCGCTAGTTAAAACATTTTCAATTATGAACCGAAGAATCCAGAGACAGGTGCAAAAACTAGAGCTGTGCACAAGTGGCCTCTCAAAATTCTCCGCCCTATGTGTGTGTACAGAAAATTCCTCCAAGGGGAGGAGAAATTCTCCAACAATGCCATCACCATTGGCTAGGGTTGTAGAACAGCTTATTTCCCCCCTATGTTTTTGGGGGGTTTGCACTTCCAATGCAAGTGGCAACAACATCAACTATATTGGTATCCTGACCCCCATTTTGCAGCCCCCACATAGCTAGGATTACCCCCAGGGCATTGAGGGGAGGGAATTTAGCTACTACAAAAAAAAAAATGGTGAAGAAAATGTGGAGAAAATTCTAAAACTGTGTCCTTTTATTTCTAGGGGTAAGGAAAGAAAAATCTCAGGAACGTCCTGAAAGTTTTCTTTCCCCATGAAAGGGTCTTCCATCTTTCTGCCTCATTCTCAGGGCATTTTATAATTCATGTTCAATGTGTGTTGGTGGTGTTTTTGAACTTAAACTAATCATTGTGAGGTGGCTGAGGGATATATATATATATATATATATATATATATATATATATATATATCACATCTCATCAGGCTGCCTGCACTCCCTGATGTGAAACAGCCCATGGGAGGAACACATTGATGATGTCTTCCCTTGGGTATGAAGTGCAGGAAACCAAGGAGGCCACGGGTTGTCAGAGAGATGACTGTACAATGAAAGAGAGGACCCTCAGGCTATAGCTAGATGGGGCAAAAGTCCGGGGCGATCCCCGGGATCACCCTGGTGTGTCCACATCACACAGGGGATCCCAGGAGCAGGGAGCGATGATCCCTACCTTGCCCTGGGATCTCACCCTCCCCTTTGAGCCTGCTTTTTCCGTGGTCTCAGGATGATCCCAAGACAGTGGAATGTGTGGGCAGGTGTCTTGGTTTGTCCCAGTTCCTCATGGTTCCTTGTGAGGAGCTTGGACCAGTGCATGGGGCGCAGAGTTCCTCAGGAGCTCTGTGGCAATCAGGGGTGGGGTGGGGGGAGCGGGGAAATTTATTTATTTATTTATTTATTAAAAAAACACCTTTTGCGCACGACTGTTCGTGCACTCTTCCCCTTTAAGAAAAAAACTGGCGGCTGCGACTTCCTCTCCTTCCGAGGTCATCATGCGCCACTTGTAAACAGAGGGGGAGACCTCACAATAAAAATATTGCGAGATTTTCACCCCTCCATCATACTAGACCAGGTAGGTCTAGCTGAGGCCTCACACACGTAATTATTATTATTTATTTATATAGCACCATCAATGTACATGGTGCTGTACAGAGTAAAACAGTAAATAGCAAGACCCTGCCGCATAGGCTTACATTCTAATAAAATCATAATAAGACAATAAGGAGGGGAAGAGAATGCAAACAGGCACAGGGTAGAGTAAACAGGCACTGGGTAGGGTAAAACTAACAGTATAAAGTCAGAACAAAATCAAGTTTTAAAAGCTTTAGGAAAAAGAAAAGTTTTTAACTGAGCTTTAAAAGCTGTGGTTGAACTTGTAGTTCTCAAATGTTCTGGAAGAGCGTTCCAGGCATAAGGGGCAGCAGAAGAAAATGGACGAAGCCAAGCAAGGGAAGTAGAGACCCTTGGGCAGGCGAGAAACATGGCATCTGAGGAGTGAAGAGCACGAGCGGGGCAATAGTGTGAGATGAGAGAGGAGAGATAGGAAGGAGCTAGACAGTGAAAAGCTTTGTAGGTCAACAGGAGAAGTTTATATTGGATTCTGAAGTGAATTGGAAGCCAATGAAGAGATTTCAGAAATGGAGTTACATGGTCAGAGCGGCGAGCCAAGAAGATGATCTTAGCAGCAGAGTGGTGAACAGAAACCAACGGACTGATGTGAGAAGAAGGGCCAGTGAGAAGAAGGTTGCAGTAGTCCAACCGAGAAATAACCAATGCATGAACAAGAGTCTTGGCAGAGGAGACAGACAAAAATGATCGAATCTTGGCAATATTATACAGGAAAAAACGACAGGATTTAGCTACTGTCTCAATATGAGGAATAACCAAATCCACGAGAATTCCTCCAAAATTTCTTCTCCTTTGAATTTCTTTTTGAAAGCAATTTATTTTCTATCAGATTAAATGGGAATGGTCATAAAAAATTGTGGGAGAAATTTGTGGCACAGCACTAGCAAAGGCCAAGCAATATTTTGAAGTGTTTTGCCTACGCCGAACTGCTAGGAGCTTACACATTTCATTCCTAATCCCCCATCTTGTGCTATGATTTGGATTCTACTCACACACTGTTCAAGCACAAAGCTGGTATCTCACTGAGACATGCTTCCTAGCCTTTGGCCTCCAGAAGTTGATGGACTGCAACGCTCCATCATCGCTGACTATGAGTCTTTGAAAATTCAACCAAGAGAACCCCCCAACTTGCACCCCACACTCAACATACCCAGACATACAACTTCTCTTCCATCTCAGTTCATAAAATATCAGAACTTGCCCTGTTTGCAACCGCAAATGTCCATGTGAAAAGGAGCACGTTTTTCAGAAAAAGCTTCCATACTTATGAACTTGTGATCCCATTTGAAAACATACGGTTTTTTTTCCGGGGGCGGGGGGGAACTGCAGTGTCGTACTTTAGTTTAGGTGGGGTCAAGGGGAACAATGCACACCTTTGAACAAGTGAAAAGAAAACCAGTTTGCTAATGAAAATGGGAGCGGGGCAAACTTCGAACATCTCTGGTTTCCCCATCCCTATGGGGTTACACATCACTATTCAAAAGCACCATGTACATGGAACTTGTTAATGTGTCTGCAGCCAGCAAGGACTGTATAAATGGCTTCAGCCCACAGTTCCATGAAGAGAGAGAGAGGTCAATTTATTTTTCTCCCTGCTAACCAAAGAGGCTGTTTGTCTCTCTGTTTTAGAACAATCCTAACTCTTTCTTCTAGAATGGACAGTCCAAACGTAATCACATCAGGGTCCCTGGGACTAGTTGCTTTTGGTGGAGACACAAATCAATGGGAGATTTGTGGCACTGGAAATGTTTTATCCGATATTTTCATAGTGATTAAGTGCCTTTAAGGATGGTTGGCTCTCTCTCTCTTTGAAAGGAGACGGACTTCGCCAAGGCTCTATCTCCCTTGCAGGACAGCTGGGGTTGCTTATGTTAAACAAACACACACACACACTGCAGCACTGAATTCTCCAAGCTGTGTTATGCAAATTGAGCAAATTTGCATATATTTGCATTATCCATTCTGTTAGCCATGGGGGCAAGAGTGGAAGAAGGCATAGCTCACTGGTGGAACGAATGCTTTGAAGGACAACACTTAGAATCATAGAATCATAGAATAGCAGAGTTGGAAAGGGCCTACAAGGCCATCGAGTCCAACCCCCTGCTCAATGCAGGAATCTACCATAAAGCATCCCTGACAGATGGTTGTCCAACACTTATTACTTCTTGAGGGGCAAGAAGTGGGCCTGTGGGTAGGGCTGTATGAGAAATTCATTTCAGTTTGTTTTTGATCAGGATTTTACCCAGTTTAGACCTTCTGGACTGAACACAGACTCAGACACAATCTCTGGTGGAATTCTGTACATTTCTGATAATGAAATATGATTCACGGACCAGAAAACATTCATTCAACGACAGGCATATATTTGACAAATGTGAACAAATATGCCTTAATCAATGGGAGCTGAATTTCAAACATGCACACAACTCTTGCATACATTTTGAAAAATAAGCATGGAAATTCACATGGTTTTTCATGCAAAAAGAAGAAAGAAAGAAAAGTCACAATCAGTTCAAACTTAAGAACATAGGAAGAGCCCTGCTGGATCAGACCAAGGGTCCATTTAGACCAGCCTTCTATTCACACAGTGGCTAACCAGCTGTTGATCAGGGAACAACAAGCAGGACAGGAGTCCAACAGCATCCTCCCACCCATGTTCCCCAACAACGGGTGTATATAGGCTTATTGCCTCTGATACTGGAGGGTAGCACCTAGCCATCAGGACTAGTAGCAATTGATAGACTTCTTCTCCAGGAATTTATCCAAACTGGTGGCCATCGCTACATCTTGTGGTAGTGAATTCCATAGTTTGACTATCTGCCATGTGAACAAGTCCTTCCTTTTATTTGCTCTTAATCTCCCACCAGTCAGTTTCAAACAGCTTTCCAGAGCTTGGTGTCATGGGGCAATGTTGAGTAAACAATGAGTGCCTATGTATGTTTAGACAGAAAAAGGCCCTACAACACCCAACATTCTTCAGCTGGCATGGTTGGCTGGGTAATGCTGGGCATTGTGAGATTGTTTTCTGTGCAAACATGCATTGGTTTGTGCCATAAGTGTGCCCTTGCCCCCCTGCCTTCCACTAGTTCTCCACTCAAGGCTAGACCCAGTGAGGGGAATATGCATGAGGCTCAGTGCCTCTTGTGGGTTTGGCCACATCAGTAAATCTACATTTCACAGAAAAAAATGAAGCTACCATTGAGTTGACATCCCGTGATGCCTGTTAGAGGATCAACACTTCAGTATGAACTGGATTCCTAAATCCCAGGCGTCACTAACAGTTGCATTCTGCACTATATCACAGGCCTGTTTTGAATCTGATACCATGTGAAACTGGACCACAATGTACACCCTGCAGCTAGGTCCTCATGCCACCACTGTGTTGAAATCTGCCATGTGGCAGCAGTGATGTCTGTCATTTTGAGCAAGAGGTCCACCTCAGAACCGGACTGAAATGTCAAGATGGGCCAAGATAGAATATGTAACTAGAGAGTAACTAGAGAAAGGGCTTTCTTGTTAGTCAAAACTTTTTAGTGGTGGCACCCTGAATATAGAATACAGAGGTGTGCAAAACAGCAAAACATGAGCTCTGAGTCCCATCTTGAAGTTCATTCTGACCTGTGTCTACAACAAGCTGGAACCACCTCCTCCTCCTCCTCCTCCTCCTCCATCCCCTCTCCCTCCTCCTCCTCCTCCTCCTCCTCCTCCTCCTCCTCCTCCTCCTTCTTCTCACATCAAAATTTGGTATGTATTCTCAACCAGCCTTACAAATGCACATCAATTGTGCACATTTTTTTTTAAAAAAAAATGTTAGCGGGTGGTTCATCTGTCCGGCAAGGTGATGTTTGCCCTGTCCTGGACGGGGTTGCACTCTCCTTAAAGGATCGGGTCCATAGTTTGGGGGTGCTCTTGGATCCAGAACTGTCACTTGAGGCACAGGTGAACTCAGTGGCAAAGAGCACCTTTTATCAGCTTAGGCTGATATACCAACTACGCCCTTTTCTGGACAGAGATAGCCTAGCTACAGTAATCCATGCTCTGATAACCTCTCACTTGGATTACTGCAATGCGTTATACGTGGGGCTGCCTTTGAAAACGGTCCGGAAGCTTCAGCTGGTACAAAACAGGGCAGCCCGTTTACTAACAGGGACTGGTCGGCGAGATCACATTACGCCAGTCCTTTTACAACTTCATTGGCTGCCAGTCCAGGTCCGGGCCCGATTCAAAGTGCTGTTATTGACATTTAAAGCCCTAAACGGTTTGGGGGCAGGTTATTTGAGGGAACACCTCCTCCCATATGTACCTGCCTGGACCCTAAGATCATCCTCAGGGTTCCTTCTCTGCGAGCCCCTGCCAAAGGAAGTGAGGCAGGTGGCTACTAGAAGGAGGGCTTTCTCCGCTGTGGCACCCCAGTTGTGGAATGAGCTCCCCAGAGAGGTCCGCCTGGCGCCTACACTGTACTGCTTTCGTCGCCAGCTGAAGACCTTTTTATTCTCTCAGTATTTTAACACTTAATTTTAACTTAAATTTAAATTTTACTGTTCTAACTCTGTATTTTAATCTTATATCAATTTTGTTGCATGGTTTTATCCAGGTTGTCCTTTTTACAGGACCCTCCCCTCAATCTTCCCTTTTGTAATTGTGCTTTTAACATGTTGGTTGTTTTATTATGGTTTTGACTTTTGTGAACCGCCCAGAGAGCTTCAGCTATTGGGCAGTATAGAAATGTAATAAATAAATAAATAAATAAATAAATAAATAAATAAAGTATGCACTTTCTCCCATTGGTTAAAAGATGTTTTGTGCATTTTTTAAAAGCACTATTTTTTTCTTATGCACAATTTTAGAAAACATTTTTTCCTTGTTGTTGCATCACATGAATTGCATCACAAACTTAGAAATGTTCCAATTCTGGCCACAGGTTGTATTCTGGCTTGTGCTTTGTTCCAGAAGGTTTAAACTGGATCATACTGGTCATCAATGTACTAAAACAGAATTCTCATACATCCCTAATGGAATGCCCTCCCCAAAGAGACTCAACTGACACCTACGTTTTCCTTTTGGCATAAGGTGGAAGACCTTTTAATCTGTTCTTGCTTTAAATCCATTTTATCCTGAAAGCGTTTTATTTAATTTAAAATTATTATTAGTAGTAGTAGCAGTAGTCGTAGTAGTAGAATCATAGAATCATAGACTAGTAGAGTTGGAAGGGGCCTAAAAGGCCATCGAGTCCAACCCCCTGCTCAATGCAGGAATAGTAGTAGTAGTAGTATTTATTACATTTGTATACCACCCCATAGCCGAAGCTCTCTGGGTGGTTTACAAAGATTAAAAGGATTAGATTAAAAAGACTGAACATTAAAAATCAATATACAAAATTTAAAAAACAAAAGCATAAAAACACCTAACGTTTACAACAATTTTTAAACACTCAGCCAAGCCAAAGCTCATTTTGGAGTCAGTTAAAAACTCAACGTGTGCTGTTAAATGCCTGGGAGAAAAGGAAAGTCTTAACCTGGTGCTGCAAAGATAACAATGTTGGCACCAGGTGGGCCTCATCAGGGAGATTGTTCCATAATTGGGGAGCTACAACTGAAAAGGCCCTCTCCCTGGGTGCCATCCTCTGAGCTTCCCTCGGAGTAGGCACCCGGAGGAGGACCTTAGATGTCGAATGATTTTCTTCTTATGTGTTTTATAAATCTATTGCATATATTTTAAATTTGATTTCATCTTTCTTGTAAACCATCGTGGGAAGACGGTTATAAGGTGGTGGCATGTGAATATTTATTTAACTGAAGCTATTTATTTAATTAAACCTATCAAAACAGGACAAGTTAATCCCTTGTCCTCCAGTTGCTTCTGAAGGCCAAAGGCATTAAGGCTGCAATCCTACATAAAGTGTGTGTCTGTGTGTGTGTGTGTGTGTGTGTGTGTGTGTGAGAGAGAGAGAGAGAGAGAGAGACCCATGGGACACAGTGGGACTTACTACGGAGTAAGCATGCATGGAAGTGAGGGGAATTAATTCCAGAAGACAAGACACTTCACATGACATCATTGACAATCACTTTCTGTGCTGAACACTATTAGCACAACCTTAACTGGTGATGTTTTCACCCCCAATGCCCATTGCCCAGGGGGGTCCAAGGGAGATGCATTGCTAGGAAGAAAGGCAGGAAAAACAGTCCATTAAAAGGCAGGCTGGATGCCAGGAAATCTTTCCCATTGGTGAGCTGTAGCTGACTGCAGACTAGCTCTCCCAAGGGATATCTTAGAAGGCCCCTTTTGCCTGAGTCATTTAAAATTGGACTGGACAAAGCACTGATGAATAGGCCAGAGGGAACAATGCTTCAGTGTCTGTTGTACAGGCAACATGACCTAGCGCCTCATCTTTTTCTCATCTCTAATTTGCACAAGCCTATGAATCACCAGCTGGCAAGAGCCTCGGAATATACACAAATGCCAGCTCCTAATGATACCATTTTATTTTTATTCTGTTTTTCAATCGGGTGTTGACAAATTAATTGCCCTTGTATCGTGGAATCAAGCATGAGGGAATGCGGGACACTTTGCTCGTCTTCTTGAGATGCTCTCCGTGCTTTCTTCAACATTTCTTGGATGGTTTAACTCAGCGGGAACCGCCAAAATTGAACCAGGAGGTGAAATCCAGCAGTAACTAATTAAGATTGATTGACACAGTGCTGTGATCCACAGCGCAACATTTCTCACGTTTCAAGCAAAGTTGTCTGTCCTGCAAAATTCAGTCTCACAGTTCCTCAAATGGAAAATAAAGGAATCATAAATTTATGTACACAAAGCTACAGTACTGGGGGGCATGCCATTGGCCCATTTATCCCAGTGTTGTCTGCTTTGCTTGACAAAAGATTAATAATAATAATAATAATAATAATAATAATAATAATAATAATTCTAACCCGCCTCTCCATCATGATTGATGAAGAGGAACAAGAAGTATAAAATACATAAAATATTAATCAAAACACAGTATACATTGTTAAAACTTCCTAAAAGCATCCTAAAATTCTACTGGGTAGGCCTGCCAGAAGAGATCAGTCTTTATAGCTTTCTTAAATGCTAAAAGACTGTTAAGTTGACGAATCTCCTCCGGCAGGCCATTCCACAGTCTGGGAGCAGCAGAGGAAAAGGTCCTCTGGGTAATACCTGTCAGCCTAGTTTTGGCTGGCTGAAGGAGGTTCTTCCCAGAGGACCTGAGTGAGTGGGGCGGATTGTACAGGAGAAGGTGATCCTGCAGGTAGCCTGGACCCAAACTTGTAGGGCTTTAAAGGTAATAACCAACACTTTATTCTTCACCCGGAAACTAATCGGCAGCCAGTGAAGAGATTTTAAAACTGGTGTAAGATCTCTACATAGGGTTCCAGTCTTCTTAATCATAATTTCTTTTTGCATGTGGTTCCAGAAATGCTTATCCAGAGAGCAATGGCCTCTCCTCTCCTCAGGACCCTCAGTATGACCTAGGAAGGTCATGGGCTCTCCCACACTAGAGGCCTTCAAGAGGCAGCTGGACAGCTGTCATGGATGCTTTAAGGTGGATTCCTGCATTGAGCAGGGGGTTGGACTCGATGGCCTTGTAGGCCCCTTCCAACTCTACTATTCTATGTTTCTATGACTCTTTGTCCCACCACGGTCACCATGACTGGTGATAAAAGAGCAGGTCCTAGTCAATCCTGCTATTGCTTATGTATCGTTTTCCATTTTGTTGTTACTGCTGCTTCCTTGTTGTTGGATTAGCTACATGAGCAATCCCAACCCTTTAGGGGTCATATAGCAAATGAGATATTATGTTGCGAAATACTGAATCAGATTAGACAGAGGCCATGGCTAGACCAGGCCTATATCCCGGGATCATCCCTGTGCATCCTAATGACACACAAGGGATCCCAGGAGCAGGCAGGGATGACCCCTCCATTTGCCTGGGATAATCCTTAGGTCTAGCTAAGGGCGATATCATGACTTAACTCAAGACCAACAAAGCCAGTTTGGATAGAGAAGAGGGACTGTAGCTCAATGCAATAGCACACGTTTTCCATGCAAGAAGAACCCGGGTTCAATTCTCAGCAATTCTCAGGTTCAAATCTCAATTCTTAAATTTGGCCTGGAAATAATTTTAAATAAATCTCCTATTGAAAGGTTTTGATAGCAGATGACTTAGAGAACATGGAGAATCACTGCCAGACATATGGTATGGAGTAGCCTCCTGTACCAGAAGACATGGCACTCTAAATGCATAAGCAAAGATTTCCATGAAAAATCATAGAAAGAGGGAGGCTCCCCCCCTCTAGAAAAGACTGAGTAGTTTTGTCTCTGCCTGATTCTGTAGGCTTTATTTAGTATTGATTTCATGCTTTGTTATCGATTTGGAGACCTCAGGAAAGGCTGAGCTAAAATATCTAAATACACAGAGAAAGAATTTACACTGTCATATCTGTACAGGCTGTAAAAAAAAAAGAAAAGAAAAAAGCACAGTTGGAGCTCGGAAAGCAACAGATGGGAGCAAAAGGAAAGCCGGAACATTTGTTAGTGCAACTTTTACAAATGAATTAAGGGTTGTTGATGCCGGTGGTGGTGTCTTGTTTGGATTGATGTATGTGTTTTATGAACAGGGTGTGGCTCCATTAAGCACCCCAGAGGTGCAGAGCTGGGGACACCCATTGATTGCATGTCATCCGAACTCAGCCAATATGTGTAGAGCTTTAGGTGCCTCACAATCATGCTTCAGTCCTGGGATGGTGCAATGCCCTTTGCTTCCATCTGTCAGGGATGCTAAGGAAGATAGATGCTTTTGAACTGTGGTGTTGGAGGAAAATTCTGAGAGTGCCGTGGACTGCAAGAAGATCAAACCAGTCCATACTCCAGGAAATAAAGCCAGACTTCTCACTTGAGGGAATGGTATTAAAGGCAAAACTGAAGTACTTTGGCCACATAATGAGAAGACAGGATACCCTGGAGAAGAGGCTGATGCTAGGGAAAGTGGAAGGCAAAAGGAAGAGGGGCCGACCAAGGGCAAGACGGATGGATGATATTCTGCAGGTGACAGACTTGACCTTGGGGGAGCTGGGGGTGGCGACGGCCGACAGAAAGCTCTGGCGTGGGCTGGTCCATGAAGTCACAAAGAGTCAGAAACGACTGAACGAATAAACAACAACAACCTGCATTGAGCAGGGGGTTGGACTCGATGGCCTTGTAGGCCCCTTCCAACTCTACTATTCTATGATTCTGTGATTCTATACTTAAGCCAGGGATGGGCGGCTTGCGGCCCTCCAAATGTTTTGGCTTAGCAATTCCTTTGCCAAGATGGACAAATCCATACATTGCTCCTGCTGCGTGATTTAATTGCCGGGACCAAAACCTCCCTGGGGATCTTTTAAAGAAAAAACTTGTGTAGGCACCTATCAGAAACACTTTAGGAATGGGATTCCCACCCTGTCTTGGTGACTAAATGAACCCTTGTGCACCTTCCAAATTCAGGAAGGGCCAGCCTATCAGTTCAAAGCCTAATCATCTGTGATCAAAAGCCATATACGCATTAATAGAAGTATAGCTTCCAAATCGCGTGAGGTACTGGTTCCTCTCTATTCGTCCCTGGTTAGGCCTCATCTAGAGTATTGCGTCCAGTTCTGGGCTCCACAATTCAAGAAGGACGCAGACAAGCTAGAGCGTGTTCAGAGGAGGGCAACCAGGATGATCAGGGGTCTGGAAACAAAGCCCTGTGAGGAGAGACTGAAAGAACTGGGCATGTTTAGCCTGGAGAAGAGAAGATTGAGGGGAGACATGATAGCACTCTTCAAATACTTAAAAGGTTGTCACACAGAGGAGGGCCAGGATCTCTTCTCGATCCTCCCAGAGTGCAGGACACGGAATAACAGGCTCAAGGTAAAGAAAGCCAGATTCCAGCCGGACATCAGGAAAAACGTCCTGACTGTTAGAGCAGTACGACAATGGAATCAGTTACCTAGGGAGGTGGTGGGCTCTCCCACACTAGTGGCCTTCAAGAGGCAGCTGGACAACCATCTGTCAGGGATGCTTTAGGGTGGATTCCTGCATTGAGCAGGGGGTTGGACTCGATGGCCTTGTAGGCCCCTTCCAACTCTGCTATTCTATGATTCTATGATTCTATGAAGACCATTTATTGGAGAGAAAGTGGAAGGGGAACCCTGCTCTTCAGGCCATGTTTGTGGGCAACCCAGAGACATTTGTTTTGAAAGACGTTGCACTGTCATATCTGTACAGGATGTTAAAAACGCAGTTAGTGCTCTGAAAGCAACGGATGGAAGAAACAGGGGAACTGTGATATTGGTCAAAGGATCATTTGCAAATGAATTAAGTAAGGGGGGGTCTCTTTTGGATTGATGTATTTGTTTTATGAATAGGGTGTGGCTCGATTAAGCAGCTCAGAGGGGCCAGAGCCACCAAAATTGACAACTGGGCTACTTAAGCAAACAATCGCTAGCCCATAATCGCTAGCCAGCGTAGCCAATGTTGAAGGATTCTGCGAGTTGTTGTGACTAAACATTTGGAGGGCCACAATGTGGCCCTCCAAATGTTTAGTTCCAACAACTCTCAGAATCCTTCACCATTGGCTACGCTAGCTAGCGATTATGGCAGTTGTAGGCCAAAACATCTGGAAGCCCATACGTTGCCCATCCCTGAGTTAAGTTCTCCGTTGGCTCTAGAAATCTGGAGTGACATCTTCCCATGCTAATCTCAAGGTGGAGGAAGCTATTTATGGTCCTGCTCCCCTTCACTTTTGATGACCTTCACTACTACTCCCCTGCAAGCTTCAGCCTAGAAGATGACGACAGTTGTTGCTTCACTCAACTGAGTCATAAACAAGAATGTGCAAACAACCTCTTTGTTACCTCTAGAACTTGCCAGCATTCAGACCAGAACCCTGGCAGGCAACAACTGGGGTGGAAATATTGTCAGAGCAGAGTCATCCCCCTGCAAATTTGCAGTGGGTTCTGTTCCCCTTGAGAAAATTAAATAAATAACCACATCTTACTTGCAGCAGAAACCTTTGTGGGCAGAGCTATGCCCCACCCTTACCATTATATAATACAAATCCTACATAACTCAATCCTCCTCAAGAGTAGGGCTGGGTATACATGCATGGTTTGAGTTCACTGAGGTTCCCCTAATTCTTCCTTGAAGTTCATTTTGCCTCATTTGTGTTCCCCAAAAGTGAGCCTCTCTGTTTCTCTCTCTCTTGGATTGAAATAATAATAATAATAATAATAATAATAATAATAATAATAATAATAATAATAATAATAATAATAATAATAATAATAGGCCTTTTTGTTGTTTATTTGTTCAGTCGCTTCTGACTCTTCGTGACTTCATGGACCAGCCCATGCCAGAGCTTTCTGCTAGCCGTTGCCACCCCTAGCTCCCCCAAGGTCAAGTCTGTCACCTCCAGAATATCCTCCATCCATCTTGCCCTTGGTCGGCCCCTCTTCCTTTTGCCTTCCACTTTCCCTAGCATCAGCATCTTCTCCGGGGTATCCTGTCTTCTCATTATGTGGCCAAAGTACTTCAGTTTTGCCTTTAATACCATTCCCTCAAGTGAGCAGTCTGGCTTTATTTCCTGGAGTATGGACTGGTTTGATCTTCTTGCAGTCCAAAGCACTCTCAGAATTTAAATCTAAGCATTTTAAGATGCTGTGATGGTTATTTTAATATTGTATCGGTTTTATATACTCTTGTGATCAGTTTTATGTATTTGATTTATATTGTATTGTTGTATTTAATGTTGTTCCACCTCAATCCAGAGGGAGAAATAAATTATTATTATTATTATTATTATTATTATTATTATTATTATTATTATTAATATGCTTCTTCTTTTTTAAAGTGCATTTCTGACATAGTCATTCCTGAACAAAAATGTGAATTTCCCAACCATTCAAACTTTGGGTGAATTTCTTCAAATGCACATTTGTACAAGTGCACACTTCCGAATGCTAACAGAAGTCTGGGACGTTACCAACACATCCCGAAAGCTGGCTTCCTGCTCGTATTCGTGGTTGCTAACCGGACATGTTCACATGATTTGTGAACAGGAACAAATTTCTTGTACATCTCTACCCAAGAGCACCCTTTTGCTTCTCTCGTCCTAGGTTCACATTTCCTCTACTAACATTCGTAAGAAGAATTTGATTTAGGTCACTGGGAGAGGGGGAAACACCCTGCAAATGTGCTGCTGAGGACAAAAGAAAAAGCAATGAAAGGAAATGAAATCAGCCAGCATGATCAACTCAAGTTATAGGTATTGCAATTTCCACTAAAGGAGCTTTTCTCTCTCCTGTTTTATGTCTTGGGGGGAAATGGGTGTGTGAGAAGGGGGGGAACCCTCTAGCATCTTCAAGATGCACGACCAGCACTTACTCAGCAAATCTCACTCCTGGACTCATTGATCTTGGGAGCATTACAAGGGTTGTATTTTTGAATGGATGAATGGTTCTTGAACAATCCATGTGCCCCGTCCTCATTTTTCCCTGTCCTCCTCTCCCTCCTCCCTGTCCCTCTCTTCTTTTGACGATGAGGATTACAACATGAAACCTTTCCACATGCTTGCCAACTACGTAGAGCCTACAGAGATGACCAGATAATTTCCAAGAGAAGATATCAACCCAGAGTAGCTTGGACACCTAGATCATCTTGCTAAGTGGCAGAGCTTAAGTTCAGATGAGTAGTAAAATTATTGCTCCCCAACTCTAACCCGCGGATGTTGAAGTTCTTAACTCTGCCCTACTGTATCTAATCAGAGGAGCTAGTCCACATGATTTGTATGTAGAAAGCAACTAATTCAATTCCAGAGAATATCTCCAGTTGAAAGCATAATGCCTCCCACATTGCAGAACTGGGAAGGATAGTTGTCCAGTGCATTCTTAGGCCCTTGCTCGACCTACAGCAAAGTCCACGACAGAAGAGGGGAGAGCACGTGATGCAAGTATCGCGGGCTGTCGCCCTAGTAGAGACGTCAGGCAAGGTGACTCAAGGTGACAGCCATCGCATCCGGCATTTTTTTTCTTAAAGGGACAATGCACACAAATGCTCGTGCACACAGGTAAGGTTCTTTTTAAAAACGTAAATTCATTTCCCCACTCCCCCCACCCTGCCCCGATGGGCGCAGCACTCCTGGGGAGCGCTGCGCCCCATGCACGGCTCCTGGCTCCTCACGAGTAATCGTGTGCAGAGCCGGGAAAAACTGCTTACACGGGCGACATGCTCACGGTCTCGGGGTCAGCCCGAGACCGTGGGAAATACCAGGCCAACAGTGGTACCCATTATCCCAGGGCAAGGGAGGGCTGATCCCTGCCTGAGCCCAGGATCCCCTGTGTGTCATCTGGACGCACAGGGGTGATCCTGTGTATCAGCCCGGGATAACCCCTCATCTAGCAAAGGCCTTAGACATCCTGGTCTACCTGTCTATCTCCTTTATTGTGTTTCTTCTGCAACAGCTGGTGTAAAAATTCACTCCACTGAGGTGTTTTTAAGGGCTTTTTTTAAAGATGAAATTGCCCAATTCACACATCCAAACCTGAAACCCAGGGCCCAATGTGATTTGTGGTCAGAACTCCTCCCAGTTCTGAGCTTGCATGGCGTTTCATGAAACAAAACAAAACTTTTCAGACCAAAGATACACATTTGAAAAAGGCACAAAGAAAAATGCATTCATTTCCAAAGTGTGCCCAAACATATTTTACTCAATGGGTGCATCTGTCTAAAAATGGGTACATTTAAATGCACACAGAATGCATACATTATTCATGATTAATGCATGCATTATGAAACATGCATACTAATTTCCATAAGGATTGAATGAGGATGGAGACAGGATGGAAGTAGCTTGAGTTAAAAAACAAAACAAAAAAAAACACCTTTGTCAGTCTTGGTGTGATCGAGACTGATCCATCTGTTCCTACTGGTATATGAGGGAAGGTTACAACAATTGGGATTGTTTAGCTTGGAAAAAAGGAGGCTAAGGGGAGACCTGATAGAAGTGTACAAAATGATGCCTGGTGTGGAGAATGTGGAAAGGCAGAATTTCTTCTCCCACTCTCATAATACTAGATCCCAATGGGCTCATCCCATGAAGCTGTTTGGTGGGAGAACCAGGACAAGTAAAAGGAAGTCCTTCGTCACACAGCGTATAATTAAACATTGGAATTCACTATCACAAGACGTAGCGATGGCCACTAATTTGGATGGCTTTCAAAGGGGGTTGGATAAATTCCTGGAGGCAAAGGCTATCAATGGCTTCTAGCCCTGATGGTTATGTAGAGTTGGAAGGGGCCTATGAGGCCATCAATTCCAACTCCCTGCTAAATGCTAGGAACCCCATTAAAGAATACCTGACAGAGGGCTGTCCAGCTGCATATTGAATGCCTCTAGTGTGGGAGAGCCCACAACCTGCCTGGCTAATTGGTTCCATTGTCGTACTGCTGCAACAGCCAGGAATCTGGCTTTCTATAACTTGAGCCCATTATTCCGTGTCCTGAGCTCTGGGGTCATTGAGAAGAGATCCTGACCCTCCTCTGTGTGACAAACTTTCAAGTATCTGAAGAGTGCTATTATGTCTTTTCTCAGGCCTTTGCTAGACCTAAGAGAAAATCTGGGGGAGAGGAGGGGGAGACATCACGTTATGAATAACGTGAGATCTTGCCCTCGTTTACACGCGAGTCACGATGAGCTCAAGAAGAGAGCCATCACGCGCCCACCATTATTAAAAAAACTTTTAAAGGGACAGCTGCAGAAGAGGACGAGCAGCAAGGTAAGTTTTTTTTTAAAAAAAAAAAAAAAAACATGATTTCCCTGCTCCCCACACCCTAGCCCCAATGGGCGCAGTGCACCCCATGCGCGGCTCCCAACTCCTCGTGAGTAATTGCGCGGAGCTGGGAAAAGCCGTAAAAACGGGCTACACTCTCAGCCCGAGACTGTGAGAAAAAGCAGGCCCAAAGGGGTAGGCTTTATCCCGGGGACAGGGAGGGTTGATCCCTGCCTGAGCCCGGGATCCCCTGTGCGTCATCTGGACGCACAGGTGCGATCCCGGGTATCAGCCCGGGATAACCCCTGGTCTAGCAAAGGCCTCAGTCTCTCCTTATAGGGCTTTGTTTCCAGACCCCTGATCATCCTGGTTGCCCTCCTCTGAACCCCCTCCAGCTTGTCTGCGTCCTTCTTGAAGTGTGGTGCCCAGAACAGGATGCAGTACTCAAGATAAGATTTACCTCCGTTTATGCAATGAATGTCAATCTCCACAGTCCAGGCACTAATCTTCAACATTCTTCCCAGCCTGAGTTCTCAGATTTGTTGTCGTAAGACGCACCCAACAATCCATTTAGTTGCGTCTTCCCTGGATTACACTTTTGCCAACTTTTAGCTGTGCGGTCAGATGGGTCTTGCACACACATGAGCTTAGCAAAAGGGGAAGTGCATTTCTACCTTCTTTAACCCCACTCATGGCATAAGCTTCCCTTTCTAAAGACCACGGTCAATTCCTTATCAAACACAGACTATCCAAATAATTTGATCACCTCCTTGCCGGCAGAGATGGCAGGCAAATATTCTGCTTACAAGTCGGACCTACAGGACAACTTTGCAGCTCATATCTGGCATGTCAACCAACTGGCCACGCCCTTTTCCAGGACATTCCATTCTGTTACCCCTCCCCCCTGTTTTCTATTCTTCATTCTCCCCACTGTCAGTCAGTGTTCTGTACCTACTGAGTATGCTCAGCCCCTTCTCGGGCTGTTTTTGGGGTCCCTCCATTTAGACCTCCCCCCCAAAGATCAGTTCTAAGATCAGTTCCCACATCTTTGGGTGGCCACAAGCCAAAAACTATGCAAAAATCAGTACCTGGAGAATTGTTTGCTGCTCATATATGCTGTTAACTCATCTCTTTCAACAGAGTTCCTTTCTCCACCCGTCAGTTAGGTTTATATTATTTGTGCTAAGTTTTAAAGTCAGGCACCGTAATAGAAGAACGATACACCTCCAACTGCTATCCCTGGTACTTTATGGCCTTACTTTCATGGTATAGTGCAGTGAGCAATCTAGCTGAGTGTTAGAGCATACACTTTGCATACAGAAGGAATGTATGTGACTGTTTTTACACCTGCCTTTTATCCAGGGATTGTCCTGGGATCATCCCTGTGCATGCAAATGTCACACAGGGGATCCTGGAAGCAGGCAGGGACAATCCCTCCATTTTCTTGGGATAATCCTTAGGTGTAGAAGGGGCCAGTGAAACCCCTGGCATCTCCAAGAAGGAATAGGAAAGACTCCTGTCTGGGACTCTGGAGAGATGGATGCATCATTGACTGTACTGTATTAGATGAACCAGTGGTCTGACTCAATATTCCTTAGGGATGTGTCAATCACCAAAACATGAGCTTGTCAAGGTTCTTGAAATGCCACCTTGAAGTTCATCTCAACTGGTGTTCCTTCCAGATTGTAAACCTTTTTGTGTGTGTGTGCTCTAAATTTTGTTGACATTTTCCCAGGTGTATATATAAATTCCACCCATTTTTGAAACATCTGTATTTTTTCTCCCATTGATTAAAGTATGTCTGTGTGCATTTTTCAAAAATGCACATTTTACATGCACATTTTGTTTTTCAATATGCATGTTGTATGCATGTTGTCAAACACACGTGTGTGTGTCTATGAATCACATCACAAACTCAGAAATGTATGGCCTTCAGCCACAGATTGTGTTTGAGTATGCATTGAGTTCCAGAAGGTGTGAATTGGATAACTTCTGGTCAAAACTGAACTGAAATGAACGTCTCATACATCCCTAGTATATCCATGTTTTACCCACCATACACTGCAGCATCACAACTGTGCTGTTGTACACCCTGATCCCTTCTTCAACCCCTGTCCTGTAACTCCAGGCTTGGAGAACAGCTAAACTGCTCTCCTCCTAATCCGTTGCCATTGGATAGCGAGCACAAGGTTTCTGCTTAATTTTCATGTCCGACAGCAGCTGAGGAACTCTGTCAGTTCAAAGGAAAACTGCTGCAGAGCAGACACAAGGGACTCCATGAGCTGCCAAGAAGGAGCTGGAGAACACTTTGGTTTTCGGAGAGAGCAATGACAGCTCATTTTAATTATGCATTCCATTGCACTGTGTAGAAAATTGCCTGGGCCACTTGAGTATCTGAGACATGGGGTGGGGCCTAGAAGTTAAGGGGTGGTCTCTGGCAGTTTAAGGAGCGGGGCTTAGTTCACAAGGTCACATGATTACACTACATCATTCCTGTGGTCCCTTCCAACTCCGCAATTCTATGATTCTATGTTCTGTGAAGACTCTCCCCTTAATTCTGGTTCTGTTTTTACAGCTGAAGGCAATGAGAGAAACACTAAACCCTGGTGCTTCAGGTCAAGCCCTGAGTTCTGGTAAACCTCTTAACTTCAGCTATTGGGTGGTATAGAAATGTAATAAATAAATAAATACATAAAGTGCAGCAGGGCCACTCAGTGCAGCTCCAGAATTTAAGTCAAGAAACAATTTCTCAGTCACGATGCCAGCCAGCCAGCCAGCCAGCAGCACTTTCACACTGTGGAAATGCAGATGATTGACTTCTATAAGTCTGAGCAGAAATGTGCTTCCTCTCCTGCCCCCCACCTTCCATGGCCAGAATCGGCAGCCAGTTAGTGTTTCCCATACCCGTGAACACTACAATTGGAGGAGAACATGGTCACGGACAGCACAGTGGCAATTCCTAATTGGTTAGCACAGATGTCAATATCAAAGCTACCCTTCACTCCACTCAGTGTCTTCCACATATGGAGATATTCAATTCTCACAGAGAGAGAGAGAGAGAGAGAGAGAGAGAGAGAGAGAGAGAGAGAGAGAGAGAGAGAATTGATGCCTGAAAAACAGTTAGATAATGCCAGAGACTTTAGAAGTTCCAACTGGGTATGTCTCCACACTGATAATAATCAATGGGTTTAGAAGCAGCCAATCTCCACTCTGGAAGATTGAACACTCCAGGGATGTCCCTGGTTACCAGATAATTCCAGGGTGGAGAGCACCCCGCCCCAGATGCCAGCCTGCCACCAAGGGAAGTTTGCTCCCTCACCCACAAACAAACCCAAACCCTGGAATTAGACCTGCATGCAGAATAAACTTCGATGGCATCTAACATGGAATGAAAGGGAACTCCCTACATTCCTTTTTCAGGCCAACTGAAGTAATGGCTACTGCCACGACACGGGCTCTGAACACCAGGCCTGGCCGCGGCTTCTCCCTGCTCAAGCCAAGCACCACCGCTTGATACGCCTGAGGCGAGGGACAAAAACCACCTTCCTCCAAACTATGTGGAGAAAGGGGTTAAATGGAGAAGGATTTCAATATATAAAATAAAACACTGTGAGTTATATGTGCTGAGGTGAATGATTGTCAGAGTGGGTGCTAAGTGTGTAAACTTCAGATGATAAATGCCAAACAGACACATGGGATTTTTGTGGTAGTTAAAAACAAAATAATTAAAATTTATTTTCAAAAGTTCACAAGCTTTGTTTCAAATAAAACATTTTGAAACCTTTCATCCAGTCCTTTCACCCATTCACATACACGCTTTCCTTTCTCTCACACAATCACTCTTGAGCTTTCTTTATTATCAGTATTGATTAATATACATCAGCTATGTGCACACCACACTCCAAAGACACCACTCTCTACACTGAATCTCGAATTTCCCAGATCTTAAGTACTCTAAACACAGAGAGCACTAAAGACTCTAAGGGCCTTCCTAGACGAGGCCATAGCGCGCCTTCTGACCCGGTTTCCCTGCTGTGCATCCAGATGACGCACAGGAGAATCCGGAGGCAGGCAGCGCTGAGGCCTCCTCCAACGCGCCATAAGCCAATGCGCTTATGGCGCGCTTTTTTTTATGACTTCCACGGCTTTTTGCAGCTCCTCGCTTACGAGGAGCCGCGAAAAGCCGCGGACCGGCCTGGCACAGCGCTCATAGGAGCGCTGTGCCCATCGGCAGGGGCGGGGAAAGAGAGGGGAGGGGCAAGAATGGCAGGTTGGGTGGCACGGGGGGAGGGGGTGAGATCATGCCGTGCACCGCCCGAGCATGCAGCCGAGCGGCGCTTGCCCGGGCAATGCCTGGAATGCCAGGCATTGCCCGGGCAAGCGCCGCTTGGCTGCTTGCTCGGGCGGCGCGCAGCGCAATCTCACCCCCTCCCCCCGTGCCACCCACCCTGCCATCCTTCGCCCCCCCCTGTACAAAAACTTTAAAAAAAAAACACTCACCATCTCCGGAGTCTTCGGGCCGCACCCGGCCCCTTTAAACAACAACAAAAAAAATGGCAGACGCCGCAGGGACGTGACGTCCCTGCGCGTCGTGTGTGTGGAAGCCTGGGGGAGGCGTGCTAACGGTAGCGTGCCTCGGCCCTGCCTCCCTGCCGGCGTAAGCCAGCAGGTCTAGCAAGGCCCTAAGAGTACCTAAAAAGTCCCCCACAATCCCCTCAGTCCTTCCCTTATATAGGACTCCTCCCCCTCCCAAGACATTCTAACTCCGCCCACTCAGGCCAACATTCTAAACTCACCACAGAATTACAAACTGCAGACACACATTTGGAAATTGACTTGTGGGGTGTAACGCCACAGCTACTGTCACATCTTAAATGATGCATAAATGTATGATAATTTCATTTCTTTTTGCAAATCATGCTAACACATGCCATTTGCAATGCTACATATGAACGGAAGCAGGAATGTGGTTTTTTTTCTTCTTCTCTCAGAAATGTCTGCAAATTCCCAACTTTGTGATTCCATTTGAAGTTTTTTTTTTTTTTTAAATGCACACTTTGAAATGCATATTTATTTATTTATTTATTGGGAAAAAAACATGTTCGTGCTTAAATCAATGGGGGGGAGTGCATACTTTTGAAAAATACACACTGCACACTTGCCTTGTTCAAAATGTGCACTTTTCCTGTTCAAGCTAAAAATCAGGTTAAACCCAGGGGCAAAATGAAATAGGTATTTAGGTGAGCTCCAAATTTGTTGGTTCCTCCTTCCGGGAGACAGAAGCAAAATGTTCCAGATATGGAGTGCCACTTCTCCATAAGGTGAGACGAACAGTGGAAAACGCTGCACGTCCCTACAACTTCCTCCAATACAAAACTTTATTTTCTGGGTTTCAAAAATGGAAATGTGAGGAGACAGAAGAATGGGTAGTTTTCAATCCCAGCCACCATCCCAAAACAGCAGCCCCAACAGCGCAGTGATGCAGCGCAAGGATCGCCCCAGGAAGGTTGTTTTATTTTTAAACGGCTGAATCCATCGGAGGGTAGAGGCTTGGCAATGCTGCTGGCACATGCCTCCGCCTTACGGCCATCCTGGGGCTTGTGCAGCTGATTTTATGAAAGTGGTTCAGTTTTCCACCCGCCTGAATTATGCCTCCCTCTTTGCGGCGGCTGCTTCCGTGTTCGGCTAGAGACGCATGGTCCCCCGCGGTGCATAACTAACTTGGAGGATGAGCGTTTGAGCATGCGGCCAGTGGGCCCAACTTTCCTCCTCAAAGGCAACATCGCTGCAGTTAAGGTTTTAACTATCAGGTGACGAAGGAGCTGTTTCTCGACAGCCAGCATCTGGCACATGGAATGTATGATTTTATTTATTTATTTATTTATTACATTTCTATACCGCCCAATAGCTGGAGCTCTCTGGGCGGTTCACAAAAATTAAAAACATTCAAAGTATAAAACAACAGTATAAAACCATAATATAAAAGACAATATAAAAGCTCAACCAGATAAAATCAGCAGCAATGCAAGATTACTAATTTAAAACACTGAGTTAAAATTTATTTATAGACTGTTAAAATGCTGGGAGAATAAAAAGGTCTTCACCTGGCGTCTAAAAGCATATAATGTAGGTGCCAAGCAAACCTCCTTAGGGAGCTCATTCCACAGCCGGGGTGCCACAGCAGAGAAGGCCCTCCTCCTGGTAGCCACCTGCCTCAATTCCTCTGGCAGGGGCTCGCGGAGAAGGACCCCTGAGGATGGCCTTAGGGTTTGGACAGGTACATGTGGGAGGAGGCGTTCCTTCAGATAGCCTGGCCCCAAGGCGTTTAGGGCTTTAAATGTTAATACCAGTATTTTGAATTGGGCCTGGACCTGGACTGGCATCCAATGAAGCTGGAAAGGGACTGGTGTGATGTGGTCTTGTCGGCCAGTCCCTGTTAGTAACCGTGCTTCCCTGTTTTGTACCAGTTGAAGTTTCCGGACCATTTTCAAAGGCAGCCCCATGTATAATGCATTGCAGTAATCCAAATGAGAGGTTATCAGAGCATGGATCACTGTAGCTAGGCTATCTCCGTCCGGATAAGGGTGCAGTTGGTATATCAGCCTAAGCTGATAAAAGGTGCTCTTTGCCACTGAGTTCACCTGTGCCTCAAGTGACAGTTCTGGATCCAAGAGCACCCCCAGACTACAGACCCAATCCTTTAGGGGGAGTGCAACCCCATCCAGGACAGGGCAAACATCACCTCGCTGGACAGATGAACCACTCGCTAACAGTACCTCCGTCTTGTCTGGATTGAGTCTCAGTTTATTAGCCCTCATCCAGTCCATTACCGTGCCCAGGCACCACAGAGATGTGATCCTGAGTAAGTATTCCTAATACTTACTCATTATTACTAAGAATGAGCTCCCCAGAGAGGTCCGCCTGGCGCCTACACTGTACTGCTTTCGTCGCCAGCTGAAGACCTTTTTATTCTCTCAGTATTTTAACACTTAATTTTAACAAATTTAAATTTTACTGTTCTAACTCTGTATTTTAATCTTATATCAATTTTGCTGCATGGTTTTATCCTGGTTATGCTTTTTATACTGTATTTTCTAATTGTGCTTTTAACCTGTTGGTTGTTTTATTATGGTTTTAATTTTTGTGATCCGCCCAGAGAGCTTTGGCTATTGAGCAGTATAAAAATGTAATAAATAAATAAAAAAAATAATTCTAGCCAAATAGCACCTCAGGATCTATATATATAACGTACACACGCACACACTCACACACTCACACACTCCCCACTAGCAGTCTCATGTGCATGCAATGTGGGATTGGATGGAATGCAGTGGCTAGAGTGTTGGACTGGGAGTCAGGAGATCTGGGTTCGAGTTTGCACTCGGCCCTGGAAGATGACTGGGTGACTTTGGACCAGTCACAGGGATCATCTACACCAAGCAGGACATTCCACGATGAAAGTGGTCTGAAAGCGGTATATAAAAGGCAGGAGCCACACGACTGCTTTATAGTGGTACTGAAGTGTGCTGACAACTGTTGGGGCCCATTGACACATCTACACCAAGCAGGATGTAACACTTATGAAATCAGTCAATGGACCCCAACAGTTGTCAGTGCACTTCAGTACCACTATAAAACAGTAGTGTGGCTCCTTCATTTTTATACCACTTTCATAGTGGAATATCCTACTTGATGTAGATAAGCCCACAGCCTAAATAAATATATAAGGTGTTGTCCTAGATATGGATGTCCTTATTCTATTTGACATGTAGCCTGGGATCTTACCAGGCCTACCCAGTTGAATAGTAATAATAATATATTTAATAATATATTTATTTGTTACCTGCCCCTCCCTCCGGATTGAGGTGGGGTACAACATAAAGCCTTTTAATAACGTGCTGCTTGTAATGATGTATTAGTTTTGAATTTTTTTAATGATATGTATTTTGTGGCATTTGCATTTGTGTTGCACCCCGCCTCGATCCGGAGGGAGAGGGGGGTAACATATAAATGTAAGTCCTTTCTTCACATCCCATCACTTCCTGATATCATGGCTCCAGCACGAGCCCAGAAAACAAGCCCACGGTGGGTGTATGCAGATGACAGGGTGGGAGAGGGTGACAAGGCTGGGGAATAACTCATAGAATCATAGGGCCTTGCAAGACCTGCCGGCTTACGCCGGCAGGGAGGCGGGGCCAAGGCGCGCTACCGTTAGCGTGCCTCCCCCAGGCTTCCACACGTCGGACGCGCAGGGACGTCGCGTCCCTGCGGCGTCCGCCATATTTTTTTTTTTGCTTAAAGGGGCCAGGTGCAGCCCGAAGACTCCGGAGATGGTGAGTGTTTTTTTGGGGGGGGGTTTGCACCGGGGGGGCGAAGGATGGCAGGGTGGGTGGCAAGGGGGCAGGGTGGGTGCGATCGCGCCGCGCGCCACTCGAGCAAGCAGCTGAGCGGCGCTTGCCCGGGCAATGCCTGGCATGGGGCAGCACTGCCTGGGCAAGCGCCGCTCGGCTGCTTGCTCGGGCGGCGCGTGGCGCGATCGCACCCACCCTGCCCCCTTGCCACCCACCCTGCTATCCTTCGCCCTCCCCTCTCTTCCCCCCCCCCGGGCCGATGGGCACAGCGCTCATATGAGCGCTGTGCCAGGCAGGTCCGGGCTTTTCGCGGCTCCTCGCGAGTAAGCGAGGAGCCGCAAAAAGCCGCGTAAGTCCCTAGACGTTCCCCAGCTCCGGCCTGAGGCCAGAGCTGGGGAAAAGGCACGCCAAAAGCGCATTCGCTTATGGCGCGTTGGAGAAGGCCTCAGTGCGGCCTGCCGCCGGATTCCCCTGTGCATCATCTGGACGCACAGCAGGGAAACTGGGTCAGAAGGCGTGCTAAGGCCTCGTCTAGTAACGCCCATAGAATTATAGAATAGCAGAGTTGGAAGGGGCCTACAAGGCCATCGAGTCCAACCCCATGCTAAGTGCAGGAATCCACCCTAAAGCATCCCTGACAGAGGGTTGTCCAGCTGCCTCTTGAAGGCCTCTAGTGTGGGAGAGCCCACACCCTCCCTAGGTCACTGATTCCATTGTCGTACTGCTCTAACAGTCAGGAAGTTTTTCCTGATGTCCAGCTGGAATCTGGCTTCCTTTAACTTGAGCCCGTTATTCCGTGTCCTGCACTCTGGGAGGATCGAGAAGAGGTCCTGGCCCTCCTCTGTGTGACAACCTTTCAAGTATTTGAAGAGTGCTATCATGTCTCCCCTCAATCTTCTCTTCTCCAGGCTAAACATGTCCAGTTCTTTCAGTCTCTCCTCATAGGGCTTTGTTTCCAGACCCCTGATCATCCTGGTTGCCCTCCTCTGAACATGCTCCAGCTTGTCTGCGTCCTTCTGGAATTGTGGAGCCCAGAACTGGACACAATACTCTAGATGAGGCCTAACCAGGGCCGAATAGAGAGGAACCAGTACCTCCCGTGATTTGGAAGCTATACTTATTATTATTATTTATTTATTTATATAGCACCATCAATGTACATGGTGCTGTACAGAGTAAAACAGTAAATAGCAAGACCCTGCCGCATAGGCTTACATTCTAATAAAATCATAATAAAACAATAAGGAGGGGAAGAGAATGCAAACAGGCACTGGGTAGGGTAAACAGGCACTGGGTAGGGTAAAACTAACAGTATAAAGTCAGAACAAAATCAAGTTTTAAAAGCTTTAAACTTCTATTAATGCAGCCCAAAATAGCATTTGCCTTTCTTGCAGCCATATCTCTACTCAGTTGCCAGTGGATCCCACTGAGTGCTGTAAAACAACATGAACAGAGTGCAATTTGGATCACAGTCCTGATAGGGCACCTCCTGACATTTGCTCAGGGACAGGTTTGGTCTTCGCATGTCCCCCTCTCATATATTATAATTCTCCCATATAGGGACGGTATGAACTAGCCCTTGGTATTTATTTATTTATTTATTTATTTATTACATTTCTATACCGCCCAATAGCCAGAGCTCTCTGGGCGGTTCACAAAAATTAAAAACATTCAAAGTATTAAAAAACAATATAAAACCATCATATAAGTTGAGGTTGCTCCTCTTCGTATGACACGTTCCCAGTTCCTTTGCTGTCTCCAAATGACATCTCAGGGGCACTGAGAATTCCTTAACATTAAAAAAAGCATGGATTGGGCGGGGTAGCGGCTCAGTGGATGAAGATTAAGAATAACTTGAAGGCCCTGTAGAACTGGTCTCCTGCCAACTGTGTTTTATTCTCTAATGAACTCTTCCTTTTAAGCCACTGTGCAGACACTTTGGGTAGGACCCAATATCAATAATATAGGTTAAATTTCACACACTTAACTATATTTAACCCCAAGGCCTCTCTGGGCCGTTAAGTACTGGTCACACCAAATTGCTGAGGTCTCCCAGGGGAGAGTGATTTAAGGGTTAACTGCATGAGGGGTGGGGGATTAGAAGACAAACGAACAAACAAATATCCCCACCAACACCACCAACACCATGGTGCACATTTTGGTCTTGCAAATGTTCTTCCCTCCCTCTCTCTCTCTCTCTCAGCTGTTTGTAGCCACATTTAAAGTAGTCAATAATTCACCACTTACAGTGAGAACATTAAATGAAGAAAGCAGCTGAATATAAATTGAAATGGCTAATCCTGTCTAGTTTAATCCATTAAGCAACACACTATTACAGGAAAACAGGGCAGTCAGAAGTGACGGCAGGACAGATTAGCACATTGGACTCTTACGGATGATGGAGCAGGCTCCTGTCTGGACGCTAAACTGCAAGGGAACTCATGGGGAAAGGATCCGTTAATGGTAAGATACTTTGACAAATATATTATAGTAGCTTCCATATCTATATGTAACCTATCTCATTATTTGTAGGGATGGTTCCACCTTATCAAACATTAGCTTGTTTAAAACCCTGATGGGCAAGTATCAAGTACATTTTTAGGGCAAAACAGATCATAGAATCAAAGAATAGTAGAGCTGGAAGGGGCCTACAAGGCCATCGAGTCCAACCCCCTGCTCAATGCAGGAATCCACCCTAAAGCATCCCTGACAGATGGTTGTCCAGCTGCCTCTTGAATGTCTCTAGTGTGGGAGAACCCACAACCTCCCTAGGTCACTGGTTCCATTGTCGTACTGCTCTAACAGTCAGGACGTTTTTCCTGTTGTCCAGCTGGAATCTGGCTTCCTGTAACTTCAGCCCATTAGTCTGTATCCTGCATTCTGGGAGTATCGAGAAGAGATCAGGGGTCTGGAAACAAAGCCCTATGAAGGACTGAAAGAATGTACTGAAAGCACTGGGCATGTTTAGCCTGGAGAAGTGAAGATTGAGGGGAGACATGATAGCATTCTTCAAATATTTCATAGAATCATAGAATAGCAGAGTTGGAAGCGGCCTACAAGGCCATCGAGTCCAACCCCCTGCTTAAACCCCCCCCCCCCTATTTAAACCCCTATTTAAAAGGTTGTCACACAGAGGAGGGCCAGGATCTCTTCTCGATCCTCCCAGAGTGCAGGACACGGAATAACGGGCTCAAGTTACAGGAAGCCAGATTCCAGCTTGACATCAGGAAAAACTTCCTGACTGTTGGAGCAGTATGACAATGGAATCGGTTACCTAGGGAGGTTGTGGGCTCTCCCACACTAGAGGCATTGAAGAGAGGCAGCTGGACAACCCTCTGTCAGGGATGCTTTAGGGTGGATTCCTGCATTGAGCAGGGGGTTGGACTCGATGGCCTTGTAGGCCCCTTCCAACTCTGCTATTCTATGATTCCATGATTCTATAATTCTTCCAAGGCTCAGCTCGGCCTGACAAGCACTCAGCAGCCATCGACTCCCTGCTACCAAAAATGCCTCATTTACGCAAGAGTAAAAGTGGGACTTTCAAACTACAAGCCCTCCCTTAACTATGGAAAGACACCCTCAATGCGCCTGGGCCAAGAACACACTATTCAGAATGAGCCTTCTTCTCTGACACTGCTTCTGATTGACTCCAGCAAATATTGAAAATTGGGATCATGAGTACAGGGAAGTAAATTTCCTTTAATATCCTCAAACATCATGTGCAGTTTAGCTAGGAAGATCATATGAAAAGTAGGACGGGGCTCCTGTACCTTTAACAGTTGCATAGAAAAGGAAATTTCAGCAGGTGTCATTTGTATGCCTGCAACACCTGGTAAAATTCACTCTTCATCACAACACGAAAAGCTGCAGGAGCCTTGCCCTCTTTTCTCTCTGGTCAAGTGGACAGGGCTCCTTCAGCTTTAAATGTTGTGATGAAGAGGTAATTTTACAACGTGCTGCGTGCACACAAATGACACCTGCTGAAAATCCCATTTTTATGCCACTGTTAGAGATACAGGAGCCCTGTCCTCCTTTTCATAGGGTCACCTGAGTTAGCCTCATTTCTAGTGATGGGTGAATGACATTCTCCAAATGCTGTCTCGCTGCTTGTCTTGTGCCTGATTCCTCTCTGCAGCTGTGATCGCTGCTCACTTGGCATGAACAGGAAAATGACACAAATCAAGCAATGATCAAATGCGAAATTTGCACAAATTTCTCAAATTTGTGCAGCTTTCCTCAATGGAAAACAGCTGGGCTTTCAGTCTGCAGGCGAAATGTGGGCAAAATTAGGCTGGGGAAAGTTGTGTAAATCAAATGCAAGCACATTATCTGGCAAGATGCATTTGCACCTTTATCCTTGTGTCAATGGGACTTTTAAGGCTGCCATCGGTGCGGGGGAGTGTGCACTTTACGGAAGCTCCAGAAATTGTGCAATTGCCCATGTTGTGTCAATGGTGGCCACCATTGACGCAGAAAGGGGAAGCGTGTGATTTCGGGGTGTGGGCGTGTAGCCGCCGAGCACTCGCTGGGGCCTTGCAAGTACTCTGATGGGAGTCCATGCTCATGTTGAGAGCACCCAGCTGGTCTGGGGGGGGGGGCAGACCCAGGGGAATCCACTGGGCTTCTGAATCCAGTCGGTCACTCACAGCGCCCCTCCTCCTCCCTCCTCAAGAGGCAGCTGGACAACCATCTGTCAGGGATGCTTTAGGGTGGATTCCTGCATTGAGCAGGGGGTTGGACTTGATGGCCTTGTAGGCCCCTTCCAACTCTACTCTTTTATGATTCTATGAATTGTGGCCCTACCTGTTTGCCTTTAGCTCCACCCACCACTGGAAAGCAGCTCCCATGAGCCACTCGGGCTTGAAGGGGTTTTGCACCCTTACCGTAGCCCTGCCCCAAATTAAGTAAGCCTCTCACCAAAGGCCTCCAGAGGGGTTGCCTTGCTAGTCTGCTGTGGCAAGAACAATAAGAAATCTTACAGACCATTTTTTAGGGCAGAGGTTTTCACTGCCCATTCCGGACCACGCCACATACACAGAGGAGGGCAAGGATCTCTTCTCGATCCTCCCAGAGTGCAGGACACAGAATAAGGGGCTCAAGTTACAGGAAGCCAGATTCTGGCTGGACATCAGGAAAATCTTGCTGACTGTTAGAGCAGTATGACAATGGAACCATTGGTGGTGACCTCTCCCACCCTAGAGGCCTTCAAGAGGCAGCTGGACAACCACCTGTCAGGGATGCTTTAGGGTGGATTCCTGCATTGAGCAGAGGATTGGACTCGATGGCCTTGTAGGCCCCTTCCAATTCTTCTGTTCTATGATTCTATGATCCAATATCCAGGCCTTAGTAAGCTGTACTCTTCCCTGCATAATTGACTTTGCACAGTGCATGATATTTATAATGTTTCATCGTGTTCCCTATTTAAAAGCAAAGAGAAGTGCAGACCTGATTTAGGGCAATAGATAGGATCATCAAGTGGCTTAATTATGCATCATGCCGTTAAATGACTCCCCTTTTCCTGCACATTGGACCCTCTCAAGCTTGCTGCACTGCGCGCAAACACTGAAACAGCAAACTCAGAACAAATATATAAAGAAAATAGGAAACGGCTACATGCTCATTCCAAATCAGAAGCAACACACAATTAAACCAAATTGTTATGCATTTCTATCTACAACCATAGACAATTAATCTGCATTTCTCTGCCTTTCTAAACGACAAACAATGAAGAATAATGCTATGATCCAAACTAATTTGTAAAAAAAATAACAAAAAACACCCCTAACAATTCAAGAAAGTCCTGAATTGCTCATCTTCTTTGGCAGATAAGTGTCCCAAATGTACCATGATCAGGTTTATTTCAATCAAACAGAAATATCTATAAATAAATGGCTGGGGAATATCTTATTTCCAGGTTAACATGTTCCATGACTCAGCTGTTCACATATATATGGTGTGTGTGTGTGTGCAAAGGGGGGGGGGGGTGTTTGTTTTTCTGCATAGCCAGAGAACTTGAATAAGCTCTTATTGTTGTTCTGCACCTTCTTTAGAGCCTCGTGCCCTCATTGACAAAATCACAATGTGCAAGTTTGGATTAGTTAGGCCTCATCTAGAGTATTGCGTCCAGTTCTGGGCTCCACAATTCAAGAAGGACGCAGACAAGCTGGAGTGTGTTCAGAGGAGGGCAACCAGGATGATCATGGTTGATCATCAAACCAGGATTCCTGCATTGAGCAGGGGGTTGGACTAGATGGCCTTGTAGGCCCCTTCCAACTCTGCTATTCTATGATTCTATGATCAGGGGTCTGGAAACAAAGCCCTCTGAAGAGAGACTGAAAGAACTGGGCATGTTTAGCCTGGAGAAGAGAAGATTGAGGGGAGACATGATAGCACTCTTCAAACACTTAAAAGGTTGTCACACAGAGGAGGGCCAGGATCTCTTCTTGATCCTCCCAGAGTGCAGAACACGGAATAACGGGCTCAAGTTACAGGAAGCCAGATTCCGGCTGGACATCAGGAAAACTTCCTGACTGTTAGAGCAGTACAACAATGGAACCAGTTACCTAGGGAGGTGGTGGGCTCTCCCTCACTAGAGGCCTTCAAGAGGCAGCTGGACAAGCATCTGTCAGGGATGCTTTAGGGTGGATTCCTGCACTGAGCAGGGGGTTGGATTTGCTGGCCTTGTAGGCCCCTTCCAACTCTGCTATTCTATGGTTCTATGATTCTATGATTAAGGATGTCGTTGGAGTCCAAGAGGCGGTGGAGTCTGGCTGACTCCCCATCCAATTGGCCTCCGGGACCCCATTCGCTGAGACACTGCATGGTGATCAGACCCATCAGCCAGGTCCAGCATAGTCCGTGAGCACCTGGCAGCAACCCGACCCCTCAGTGAGCTGTGATTTTGCATAATAATGGCAGCTTGGGGCTTTCCAGAAATGTAATGTTACATAAATGGCAGCTGTAAAGGGGCCGTTCATGCAACGTTACATTTCCGGGGTGGGATGTTGGGTGGGGAACTAAGCTGCCATTTTTTTATGCAAAATCACAGCTCACTGAGGGTACAGGCAGGTCTGCAGCAATCACCGGGCACAGGCTGAGTCGTCCAGTGGTGGTGAGTGGGGGCTGGTGGCAGCACTGGTTCAGAGAGCGCCCGGGGAGCATGTATGGAGAGGAGTCCATCCATCTCTAATTTGGAAAGTTTAGAAAAACAGCCATAGCATGTATAGCTAGGGTTGTATAACAAAATGGCACATGGTAAAATGCATTTCTGGTAAGAACAGCATATGCTGAGTTTCTTTCTTAACTGACCCCCAGAACAGTTGTTGTTAAATGGATATTGTCCGTTTTTATGCTTTTTATGGTTTTAA
Organism: Elgaria multicarinata webbii; assembly: GCF_023053635.1. Lineage (NCBI taxonomy): Eukaryota > Metazoa > Chordata > Lepidosauria > Squamata > Anguidae > Elgaria > Elgaria multicarinata. The sequence goes on along the minus strand of NC_086176.1, from coordinate 116,372,201 downwards.
GTTTTGTATATTTGTTTTTAATGTTCACTGTTTTTAATCTTTGTAAACGCCCCCAGAGAGCTTCGGCTATGGGATGGTATAATAATAATAATAATAATAATAGACATCAAAGTTACCCGTGCATTTTTTTTATAGTTGCTTTTCATTAGGGCTGTGCTCTGCTTCACTTCAGAGTATAGAAGCGTTAGCAAGGCGGCTTGATTCGCTTCCGGAAAAGGCGGAGGAGAAGTGAGTTGGGGGGGGGCTGCGGATTGAGGTGAAGAGGATCGCCTCGATCTGGAGCTCCGAATGCAGGTACGTGGGTGGAGGGGGACAGCGATGGAGCCAGGTAAGGGGGCAGGGAGGAGGGAGTCTTACCTGTGTCTATCACGGTCTGTCACGGGCTTCAATTGAGGCCCCGGCTTTAAGCGAAAGAGGCTGCAGCCTTCTCTTCCGCTTAAAGCCGGGCCTCACTTGAAGCCCGCGATGGACCGCGATGGACACAGGTAAGGGGGCAGGAAGGAGGGAGGCTTACCTGCGTCCATTGCAATCTGTTGTGGGCTTCAGTTGAGGCCCCGGTTGAAGCTGGAAGTGAAGGCCGAGGCCTCTTCCGGCTTCAAGCCGGGGCCTTAATTGAAGCCCATGACAACGGACACAGGTAAGGGGGTGGGAGGGATTGGCTTACCTGGCATCAGCGGCGTCCATGCAGCGATGGTGGCAGAGCCGGATCTCGCTCTATGGAGGAGGTGGGCGGATCAGCCCGAAGAGGATCGGGCTCGATCTGGATGTTCTGGATCATGCCACAAAGTGGATTGGGGGGGGGGGGTGTCTGTGCACAGCCCTACTTTTCATATTGCATTTTGTTCTCAGCTGCGCATACTGAACTCTGCATGTAGAACTCTGTATGCAGGCACTCCGATTTCTGACACGACCCACACGCCCTTGCAAATGCATCTTTGCAAACATAAAGTCTAGAAAGTTGGTGGGTTCTTTTCTGAAAATAACCAATTCTCCAAAAGCTGAGTCCTGCATCAAATGCCATAATCAATTATCACCCCCCCCCCAGTGCTATCGAATCAGCGTGCGCACCACCTGTGCATACCCGACCACGCCATCGGCTTATGCCCTATCCATTGTGAAGAGAGTTGGCAGGTAAAAATAGGAGCACGACCCTAAAGCTAAACAAAACCAAAACACTCAAGCAAAACCACTAGTAAAGTATACATCTAATTCAACATGTAAGCAGCCTTCACACTTGATGGTGCCGGCAAGTGTTTTGGACTTGGTTTTGCACGACAGCATACAAGAAATAAAGCAAGACTTGGCCCTTAAAAGCCTTAATTATTCTTCACTGGTGAAGATCTCCCCCCTTCGTTCCCCATCCCTCCTGGGGAATTTTGCGATCTGAAGACATCACTTTCCAGGCACGACTCCAGAATGAAACATTTCTTTTGGGAAATAATGACCACAAAACGCACATTGTCTACTTAGCGGCGGTGAAGAAAAAGAGGAGAAGTGGGCTCTCTCTTAGTTTTATAAAAAGCACAATAATCTTGCGCCTGAAGAGCCATATAAGAGCATCTCATAAAACATCATAAAAACAATACAGTCCTGTAAAAGCTAAACAACATGACATCAGTGCTCTATTTTACTCCTTTCGTTAATTTGATCAAAGCCCCTGAAGTTTCACATGAAATGTTTGTCATGTTGATGGCTTAACCCCAGCCACACCCAAAAGGTGTGTGTGTGTGTTTCTGTGTGTGTGTGTGTGTTGCAGCTCCAACTCACCCTGCATGTAGAGACTGTAGTTCCTGGAGGAAGAGGCAGAAGGCAAGACCAGCCAGTCCAGGATAACCACATCCCTTGCCCACTTCGCAGCCTCTTGAATGTCTGCCGTGGCTCATGTCTATTTAATGGTAACCTTCAGAATTTGCAGTTCTCTACAACCCAGAAAAGCACATTTGGGACTAGAGATCCAGAAGAGGAACTAGAGATAGATAGCTGAACTAGAGATGGATAACTGTAGAATTTGCAGGACTCCGTGAACATATCAAGCTGCCTTCTACTAGGAGGGAGAAAACTTGTCCCCCTTCCAGTGGCCACCTGACATGTCAGGGGGCTATAAAGTAGGGCTGTGCACAGACCCCCCCGAACCACTTCAGGCCGATCCGCCCGTCGCCTGTTCTGCTCCGCGGAGTGAGATTCGGAGGGGCAGATCGGGATTTTGCCCCCTTCCCTACTTACTTGCCTCCATGGTGGATGGAGGAGGCAGGTAAGTGGGAAAGGGGGGACAAAATGGGGGCCCAACTCCCCCCACCCCCTTACCTGTGTCTGTCGCAGTCCGTCGCAGGCTTCAATTGAGGCCCTGGCTTGAAGCCGGAAGAAGAGTCGGTGGCCTCTTCCAGCTTGAAGCAGGGGCCTTAATTAAAGCCCATGATGGACCGCAATGGATGCAGGTGAGCCCCCCTCCCCCTGCCCCCTTACCTGTGTTCATTGCGGGCTTCAACTGAGGCCATGGCTTCAAGCCGGAAGAGAAGGCTGCAGCCTCTTCTGTCTTGAAGCCGGGACCTCAATTGAAGCCTGAGATGGACACAGGTAAGCCCCCCTCCACCCTGCTCCCTTACCTGGCTCCATCACCGTTGCCGGTGGTGCCAGGTGAGTCTCCCTCCCCCCCACTTACCTGCATCCAGTGCTCCAGATTGAGGTGAACCGCTTCGCCTCAATCTGCAGCCCCCCTGACCCGATCCATCTCCGCCTTTGTCGGAGGAAAATCAGGCCGCTCTGCTATCGCTTCTCCAAAGTGAAGCGAAGTGGAGCACAGCCTTACTGTAAAGCCATGTGCCAGCTAGCCCAACTCTCAATGGGCGTGTTGGTCATGCTCCCACTAGCCATGCTTTCGGACACAGTGGGAACTAGGAATCAGTTAATGAGCAATCTTCAAGATCACAAAGATTCTCCAAACGTCATTTCACACCGGCTCTCAGGAAAATTGTGCAAATTGAGCTGTAATAGAATGTGAAACTTTCCCTAAATTCATGCATCTTTCCTAATTGGTGCAAGTTTCCTCCATAGACTAAGGCAGGGCTGATTCAGTCTACGGGGGAAATTTGTGCAAATTCAGAAAGTTGCACTAACTGAACATGGGAAAATTGGGCAAATCAAACACGGGCATTGTCCAACAATTTAAGAATATTTTCAGTGGACATGTGCTTGTGCTTGCAATCACATTTGGGGCTTTGATTCTCATATTTCCCTAGCATGGACCTCAAAGAGATATAAAGAGATATATATTTGTCCCTTTTTAGGCCTCATCTTGAGAACTGCGTCCAGTTCTGGGCACCACACTTCAAGAAGGATACAGACAAGTTGGAGGGGGTTCAGAGGAAGGCAACCAGGATGATCAGGGGTCTAGAAACAAAGCCCTATGAAGAGAGACTGAAACAAGTGGGCCTGTTTAGCCTGCAGAAGAGAAGATTGAGGGGAGACATGAAAGCACTCTTCAAGGATTTGAAAGGTTGTCACACAAAGGAGGGCCAGGATCTCTTCTCGATCCTCCCAAAGTGCAGAACATGGAATAATGGGCTCAAGTTACAGGAAGCCAGATTCCAGCTGGACATCAGGAAAAACTTCCTGACTGTTAGAGGTGTACAACAATGAAACCAGTTACCTAGGGAGGTGGTGGGCTCTCCCACACTAGAGGCATTCAAGAGGCAGCTGGACAACCATCTGTGAGGGATGCTTTAGGGTGGATTCCTGTTCTGAGTGGGGGGTTGGACTCTACTATTCTATGCTTCTAGGTAGAGCTCCTTCACATAAGGTGGGATCCTGAGACAGTCAGAGTTACCTCTCATATGAAGGAAGTCTATGCGCTTTCTTCTGAATGCACATAGGGGGGATATGCAGCCAGCGCGGGGCATGACCAGGGCACAAATTGGCAGTGAGGAAGGGTTAAGCACACCAACCCCACAATCCCCTCACACTTACTTCCAAAACATGAACTGTATAGGACCACTGGTCCTTCCATCTAGATTGGCCTTCATGTACTGGGTGTTGGATTCCAACTCCCAGCAATTGGAGATTCTGGCTGGGGGTGATGGAGTTTTGTCACCCAACACATTTGGAGAGCACCAGATCTATATATACTGTACTCACCAGGAAGCCTTCAAGCAGGCATGAGAGTAAATGCCCCCCCACACCTCCAGAAGGGGTATTTGCTGCCTCTAACCGACAAGGTTGTCTGAATGTTGGGGTTATACATTAGCCAAGTCCCCATGGCTACTGAAATAAGGTGGGTGGTGAATGAATTTGTAGTGCCCTCCATGTTGAGTTGAGTTGAATCCCCCTATTAGCATATTTTGCTGCCATATTCACAGGTGACAAAGTTGGGTTGGTCATTGTCACACTTTCCAGGAGGGCTTCTGATGCCATCCTGACTTACCAGTGCTGGCAGTGGTGCTTCTCTTAGGAACATGGGAAGCTGTTTTATACATAGTCATAGAATCATAGAATCATAGAATAGCAGTTGGAAGGGGCCTACAAGGCCATCGAGTCCAACCCCCTGCTCAATGCAGGAATCCACCCTAAAGCATCCCTCACAGATGGTTGTCCAGCTGCCTCTTGAAGACCCCTAGTGTAGGAGAGCCCACAACCTCCCTAGGTAACTGGTTCCATTGTCGTACTGCTCTAACAGTTAGGAAGTTTTTCCTGATGTCCAGCCGGAATCTGGCTTCCTGTAACTTGAGCCTGTTATTCTGTGTCCTGCACTCTGGGAGGATCTAGAAGAGATCCTGGCCCTCCTCTGTGTGACAACCTTTGAAATATTTGAAGAGTGCTATCATGTCTCCATGCCATCTTCTCTTCTGCAGGCTAAACATGCCCAGTTCTTTCAGTCTCTCTTCATAGGGCTTTGTTTCCACACCCCTGATCATCCTGGTTGCCCTCCTCTGGACACACTCCAGCTTGTCTGCATCCGTCTGGAATTGTGGAGCCCAGAACTGGACGCAATACTCTAGATGAGGCCTAACCAGGGCCGAATAGAGAGGAACCAGTACCTCATGTGATTTGGAAGCTATACTTCTATTAATGCAGGTACTTGGTCCATCTAGCTCAGTATAGTTGACGCTGACTGGCAGCATCTCTCCAGGGTTTTAGGCAATATTCATTCCTAGACCTTCCTGGAAATGCCAGGGATTGAACCTGGAATTTTCCGCAGGCAGAGCAGGTGCTTGACCACTGAGTTACACAGCCCCACAACCTACTCTTAGTAACTGAAGGCTATCTATTAACAACAACAACAACAACACAGAAGATTCATCAGAACAACTCAGCATCTGGGCTGGGTGGAGGAGTGAATCATGGAGTCAAGTCTGGAAACATGCCTTGTCCTCCTCTCTCATTTCAAGATGAATTTTCTGTATGGAAAAAATTCATCTCATCCTCAATAAAACCTTAGCTAATGGGATTTGATACAGCTGATCTCCTTTCATTTCCAACCCTGCTGCTTGTTCCTTTTTTTGTTTTATGGGAGAAGCCAGGGATTGAACCTGCAAAAAAACACATGTTAAGCATGTGCAGGGATGTTAGAGAAATCTGTTTTGGGGTGTGGAGCTCAATAAGCTTTCATCTGTTTGGTCCCCCAGACTTCGGTCCGTTTTCCTCTGCAGAGCCCAATCCAGTCTGCAGTGAGTTGGGCCAGTTCATGCGTTTTCCATGGTTTTCTTTTTTTACTAATGTTTGCCCAAATTACAGCTGAATTTGGCAAAAAAAAAAAAGGAGGCAGAATTTGCACAACTTCTGCAAATCTTGGCTGCAATATGCACAAATTACACAAATTTGCACAACTTCTGGCTGCCACTTGCGCACATTTTGGCTGCAATTTACACAAATCTCTCTTTGCACAAATTGCAGCTCAACACACACACACACACACATGATGCAAAAAGCGCCCGTGTTTGGGTGGAAACCCCTGGCTCGGCCCCCAAATGCAAAACGAATGGGGCCCCCAAATGCAAAACGAATGGGGCCCCCAAATGCAAAACGAGTGGGGCTTTGTCAAACCACGAAAGGACCAGGTTTCCCAGCCACCGACAACCTTAAACGTATGCAAACCCACCAAGCTAGGCCTATCTCTACTCCACTCGGCCCCAGCAACATGCTGCTCATTGCGTGTGCGTCGGAGTTTGGCGTCAAGACGTTCGCATCCCCGCTTTTACCCCCCCAGTTCTTTGAGGCTGCAAGCGCCGAGCAACGAAAACAACAACGGCACACTTATAAAACAAATCAAAGTTGCCATAACATCTTGCTGCCTGCAAAGTGTTGAGAATGGGATCCCCGGCCTCCCATTACCCACCCCAATAACTCTTTTATATGGAGTGTGAAATAATTAGGAGCAGCAAAAGAAAAGGGGGGGGAAATCATTTAAGAAACAAGAAGAATCTAATTGTATAAGTGTGTTTGGGGAAAGCACAAAAGGACAAAAGCCAGGGCCTGTTGGAGAGATGCTGACAGACAGAGCCACAGTGTATTAAAGCCCACACATGTATTAATAATAAGCCAAACTAATGGTCCCTTGTATCATACACAATGAATCCGCTACAAGGCAGCCGGCTGCTTGGGTACCCCTGTGGCTGTGGAAAACCTTCAAGATCACGGTTTGTCAAGCAGGACGCTTTCATATTGTGACCAATTCAGTGAGCTTACACTGCGTTTAGGGAGAAGCCAAGCTGGTGGAGAATACGACCGGGAGCCAGAAAAATCTGGAGTGCTGAACTGAATCTCCAACAAAGGTTTCCCCACGTAGCTTTGGGGACGTTGGGTTGCAAATATTGCTCGTCTTCTACCGTAGGCCTCTTTTCCTATTACCACCATGAAATTAACTGTCTTCCCTACCAGCAACACAGTTATTGCAGGGAGTAATCCACTCCTCTCGAGATAATGTTTATTAGAACGAGTGAGCTTGTCTACTGGAGAAGATCATTCTGAGATGAGAACCAGAAGTCCCTGGTAACGGTCTCACTTCTGGGGTGACTCACCAGGCAGCTTCACATGAGACATTTTCTTTCTGCCTCAACCCACATCTGCATTACAGGGAAAATAATAAAGGCCTATCTTAAAGGGTTGTTGTAAATATTAGAAGGTAATATTACTACTAAGAAATCAATAATAGGGCTGTGCTCTGCTTCTCTTCGGTTCGGAGAAGCAGTAGCGAAGCGGCCTGATTCACCTCCCAAAAAGGCAGACGCGAAGTGAATCGGGGGGGCTGCGGATCGAGGTGAAGAGGATCACCTCAATTCGGAGCTCTGGATGCAGGTAAGTTGGGGGGAGGGGGACTCATCTGGTGCTGCCGGCACCGCTGCAGTCCCTGCGGCAACGGCGATGGAACCAGGTAAGGGGGCAGGGAGGAGGGAGGCTTACCTGAGTCCATCGCGGGCTTCAATTGAGGCCCCGGTTGAAGCTGAAAGTGAAGGCTGAGGCCTCTTCTGGCTTCAAGCCGGGGCCTCAATTGAAGCTCATGATGGACGCAGGTAAGGGGGCGGGGGGTTCGTTTACCTGGCACTGCTGGTGCCACCATCCATTCGGCGGCTGCGGTGGAGCCAGGTGAGGGGGCAGGGAGGAGGGAGGCTTACCTGCGTTTGTCACGGACTTCAATTGAGGCCCCGGTTGAAGCCAGAAGTGAAGGTCGAGGCCTCTTCCAGCTTCAAGCCAGGGCCTCAATTGAAGCCTGCAATGACAGACACAGGTAAGGGGGTGGGTGGGGTGGCTTACCTGGTGCCTCTGGCACCGTCCCTGCAGCGATGGCGGTGAAGCCAGATCTCACTCCGCGGAGTGGAGTGGGGGACGGGCAGATCGGCCCGAAGCAGATCGGGCCCAACCCGGTTTTTCCGGATTGGGCCACGAAGCAGGGTGTGTGTCTGTGCACAGCCCTAATAAATAATTATGAAAATGATTATGTACATGAAATGCATTAAGCATTCTAAGCAGAGAGGAGTGCCTACCCTCACTAGAGAGAGGGGAGGAATTTATCTCATTCACATTTCAATGCAAAACTATCTAATTTCACACTTTTGAATCAATATACAAACCGGAACTCTGTTATCCTTCAGAATTCACACTTTTTTTTTCAATGGAGCTCCGGCAATCAAAAAAATGCACACAAAAATGTGTGCATTAGGCTTTAGAGAACTCATCGGGGGGACGGTGACTCAAGCCCTGTTTGTGCAGCCGCCATTAGAGAGGAAGGGGAAAATACATGATTTCCCCAGCCTTGGGAAATCATGTGTTTTGTTAATAGGGCCTTTCAGCCCCCCATGGAGGGCAGGGGGAAAGACGGGAAATTGTGTATTTTCTTCTGCTGCTCTGGTATTACTAGTGGAGGGAGAAAATATGCAATTTCCCCAGCCTTGGGGTAACTACGCATTTTTCCCTGCTGTGTTAATGGCAGCCATCATTAATACAGCAGGGGAAAAGGACCAAGGGGGTGTGTCACCCATGCCCAACTGTTCTCAAAGGCTCAAGAGCACTCGGGCACAGGCCTGTCCTAGCACTGGGAAAGTCTACCTGGGCCCACGAGGGCTGAACACGGGGACATCCACTGCCCTCGTGGGTCCAGGCAGAGTTTTGATCCAATGCTAACATTAGGCGTATGCATACGTTAGTGAAAAGATTCATATATTTAGGAAAATGGCTAGCAAAAATATGTACCATAGTCTCAATTGCATACATAAATGCATGCTCACAAAAATGCGTATGGATTTTCATGCAAAGTTTTATCCTAAATTTTGGGATGAACTGTATTTATGATTGGGTGGGGGGATGAGACCGTGAGTGGAAATGAAAATGGCAGATTTATCCTTCCCTAACCCTGAGGCCTGCTATATAACAGTTCTAAGTTTCTGACATCCCTTTGGATCTCTGTAGTTGAATTCTGGGCAGAGATCTAGAATGTGGAATGATGGCAGATCCTGAGCCTGCACAATTCCTGTTTTTTAAAGAATATATTTACATTCTCTGTTTTCCTCTCCACTTGACCTCATGGTGCTATGATTCCAGTACTGGCTGGAAGAGGGAAGGGTGAGTAACTTTCCCACAAGTGCAGAATCTAAAAATTCTAGCCTAGAATCCAATAGTGGCATATTCAATAAGTATCTCTATTTCTACGCAACTATATTGATACTCTATACTATTACTGGGAACTCCAGAGCAACTCCTACATGGAATTATGCTATGAAAAAAGTAGAATTTACACAATAAATGAATACATACTGCACATGCATACATATATGTGCTCAGTTCCTCACTATATATATTCAATTGCTTCCTCACAACAACCTTGCATGGTCAGACAATAAGTTCTCTGAGGTTCTTCAAGGCCTCAACTCCAGGCTGCACCCCCCAAGGTCTTCAAGACGGTTCAGATCTGCTAAACCATCCTAACTTTATTATTATTATTATTATTATTATTATTATTATTATTATTATTTATATAGCACCATCAATGTACATGGTGCTGTACAGATTACACAGTAAATAGCAAGACCCTGCCGCATAGGCTTACAATCTAATAAAGTTGTAGTAAACAATAAGGAGGGAAAGAGAATGCAAACAGGCACAGGGAAGTGTAAACAGGCACCAGGTAGGGTGAAGCTGACAGTATAGGGTCAGAACAAACTCAATGTTTAAAAGCTATAGGGAAAAGAAAAGTTTTTAGCTGAGTTTTAAAAGCTGTGATTGAGTTTGTAGTTCTCAAGTGTTCTGGAAGAGCTTTCCAGGTGTAAGGGGCAGCAGAAGAAAAAGGACGAAGCCGAGTAAGGGAAGTAGAGGCCCTTGGGCAGGCAAGAAGCATGGCATCAGAGGAGCGGAGAGCACGAGCGGGGCAATAGTGTGAGATGAGAGAGGAGAGATAGGCAGGAGCTAGACCGTGAAAAGCTTTGAAGGTCAACAGGAGAAGTTTATATTGGATTCTGGAGTGAATTGGAAGCCAATGAAGAGCTCTCGCCGAGCTCTCCGACCCGGGTGGCTCTTTCGCCGGCAGCAGGAGGCCGGTGGGGAGGTGGGCGGCGGCGGTGGCAAGGACGCGGCCGGATTCCCCAGCGAAGCCGTCGAGCCCAGAAACTTTTCGCCCCATCCCCGCGAGGGGTGATGTGGGGCGACCTCCTCCTCCTCCTCTGCCTCTTCTGGCAGGTAGGGCAGGATCTACACAATGATTTTTGGGGCGCACTGCAGGCGCACGCAAGCGCCTTCACAACGCTGTGTAGATCCCCTCCAAATGAACACTTACAAGATGGGGGATGCTTGGCTCAGCAATACTACAAACGAGAAGGATCTTGGAATTGTTGTAGATCACAAGGACACGGAACAACGGGCTCAAGTTAAAGGAAGCCAGATTCCAGCTGGACATCAGGAAAAACTTCCTTACTGTTAGAGCAGTACGACAATGGAACCAGTTACCTAGGGAGGTTGTGGGCTCTCCCACACTAGAGGCATTCAAGAGGCAGATGGACAACCCTCTGTCAGGGATGCTTTAGGGTGGATTCCTGCATTGCGCAGAGGGTTGGACTCAATGGCCTTGTAGGCCCCTTCCAACTCTACTATTCTATGTTTCTATGACTCTTTGTCCCACCACGGTCACCATGACTCGTGATAAAAGAGCAGTTCTTTCAGTCTCTCTTCATAGGGCTTTGTTTCCAGACCCCCCGATCATCCTGGTTGCCCTCCTCTGAACATTGACCCCAACCCGTTTGCACTTCAAGAAGACAAGATGAAGTAGATGTAAGATTGGCAACAAACACACTCCCCAAACATTTGACTGCTCTTGGCTATATGGGGTGACCCTGCATTTCTTGCAGTCAAAAGCCATTCTGGGAAGCCATTTTCATCCATCACCCTTGCACCGGTTAAAACAGCATAGGGTCAAAGCTTGTCTCTGTGTGAACATTCAATTTCCAGGAAGCACTTTGAGATCAAAAAGGCATGGGGAGAAATGGAACGCTCTCATGTGAAAAGGCAAGCCTTTTCCTCCGGGACCTCTCGCAATCTCAAGGTCTGAGCGGGCCCTGCGGTTTGAGGGTCAAGCTGAACCTCCAGAGCAGCTCATCTGTGGGGACTTCATAAGAACATTAAAAATAAACTTTTAGAAAGTTTGATATTCATAGGAGAGAAAGGAGAAATGCATGTGGTTGTCTTTCTTCTAATTCGGTGTACTTTTTAAAGTGCTGGGTTTTTTTCCCCTTGTTTGATGGATGGAGATGATGATGATGATGATTTTTTTAAAAAAATCCCTTTCCTTTGCTGGAGCAGATCAAAGTCCATATTGTCTGGAAGGAGTCATGGGTGACCCTGAGTTTCTTAGCATTATGAGAGGAGGAGGAGGAGGAGGAGGAGGAGGAGGAGGAGAAAGTTTATAATTCTGCAATGTGTTATTGATTGGTCTGTAACATTAATATATTTTGATCAAATAAAGGTGTCCCAATTAATCAGGTAGCCAGCTAAAAATAAGATGGTTTCAGTTCAAATCCTTATAAAAATGCAAATGACAAGTGGTGTCTTAAAACAGGCCATCCTCAGCCTCTTGCACAAAGCCGTCGCTAAGATAATTTCTGCTACAACTCGCTTCTATATCATCTACAAACAAAGGAATTAGGCTTTCTTATTCAGTTCTATTGCTTTCCACACATGTAAATTTTGCAGATTTAGTAAGTTGCAATTCATGTGATTGACTAAGATTGTTTAAATCAGGAAAGAGCCATCCTAATTTTGCAAACTTCTACCGTACCACCTCCCAATCCATATTTTTTGCCTTCTGTAAACTAAATTAAACTTTCTCAAACTCCTCAGCATTTCATTTTAGATGAAGGTGATCTAACAATCTTTTTTGAGATAGGGCAATTGTGGATGGATAAATCTCTCAAATTCTGTTTCTCTCAGTTTCTCATTTTTCAAGATTAAGTTCAGTTCATTCACAACAAAAAAATTCCGGTTTGCATGAAAATCGACATACATCTCACCTAATACATGCAGTTTTGTATACATCAATGCATGTTTGAACATTGTTTCCATGAATATACATGTTTTGGTGCATGCTACCCTAATGTATGCATTTTTTAAAAAAAAAATCATGTCATTTCAAAGCATAATGGAATTTCAGTTCTCATCTTGGTTTGAATGGATGATCAGGGGTCTGGAAACAAAGCCCTATGAAGAGAGACTGAAAGAACTGGGCATTAGCCTGGAGAAGAGAAGATTGAGGGGAGACACAGTAGCACTCTTCAAATACTTGAAAGGTTGTCACACAGAGGAGGGCCAGGATCTCTTCTCGATCCTCCCAGAGTGCAGGACACGGAATAACGGGCTCAAGTTAAAGGAAGCCAGATTCCAGCTGGACATCAGGATAAACTTCCTGACTGTTAGAGCAGTGCGACAGTGGAATCAGCTACCTAGGGAGGTTGTGGGCTCTCCCACACTAGAGGCATTCAAGAGGCAGCTGGACAACCACCTGTCAGGGATGCTTTAGGGTGGATTCCTGCATTGAGCAGGGGGTTGGACTCGGTGGCCTTTTAGGCCCCTTCCGACTCTGCTATATGATTCTATGAAGGTGAAAAATTTTTTAAAGTAATTTCAGCTTAACTGTGACCAAAATGAATGTATCCCTGATTCCTAGGGGGTGACCAAAATATTGCATACAATACTCTCAATATGACTGCAACAAAAGGTTCTATGGCTTGCTGTTTGATTTTTCCATCCCTTTCCTAATAATTGTGTTGACATGACATAAGACACAGGCTAATGTACTTCAATTGTGTTAGATTTCTTTGGCTATTCAAGAGATCTCAGAAAGTATCTAAACTGCATTGCTTACCAATCTCTTCAAACATCAGCGTACATGTTCATGCAGAAAAGCCCATACTCCACACCTGCTTTGTATGGAGTCAGACCATTGGTCTCTCCATTTAAGCAAATACTTGTCTCCTCTCTCCAACATAGGCAGATACATGAGTGTCACATACTGTGGAGAAGCTGGAGGTTGAACCTGGGGGGGTTCTGTATGCAAAGCCTGCACACTCTGATTGAAATAGGGCCCCCTCCTAGGATGGCCTGCAATGATTTTACTTTGGTGAGGGTTGGCTTTGAACTAGACATGAACTTTCATGGATGGTAAGGGGAGATTCACAAGCATAGCCGTGCAACGAACCACGGCCCTCTCCATCACTTTACACTTAACGGCATGTTGAACATTCATAAATTATGCCTTTGTGCACTCTTTACCTTTTCAAAAGTGCTGGTCCACTTTGCACGCCATGGCCTAGATGGAATGGTGTCCAAGGAGGCTAGTTCACTATGTGCCTATACTCCAAACAATCATTCTTCTCTGAGATATGAGAGCATGGCAAACCACAGTCCAAATTAGTTTTACTTCTAGGGAAGCTGCTGAATTTCATAATTAGTTGGGTCCTTGGTCCAAAGTCATCTATTTGTAGCAATGTACATTGATGGTGCTATATAAATAAATAAATAAATAAATAATAATAACAACTCTGGATGAAGGCAGTATGTATTTGCTATTACATCCAGAATTGATCGTGAGCTTCAGAATCCCCCCCCCCCTAAATTTTCAGTTGTCCTATCACCTAGACCCCCAAAACACTTACTTGAAACAGTCTCATTAGCTGCTTCCTTCATTCTGGGCACCACATTTCCAGAAGGACATTGACAGGTTAGAACAGGTTCAGAGGAGGACAACAAAGATGATAACAGGGACTTGAGGCCCGGGCCTGCTGTTTTATGACCTGCTCTTTTATCACCAATCATGGTGACCGTGGTGGAACAAAGAGCCACAGAATCATAGAAGAGTAGAGTTTGAAGGGGCCTATAAGGCATCGAGTCCAACCCCCTGTTCAATGCAGGAATCCACCCTAAAGCATTCCTGGTCATGCCCCACACTGGCTGCACATCCCCTATGTGCATTCAGATGTAAGCACATAGACTTCCTTCAAATGAGAAGTAACTCTGACTGGCTCAGGATCCCACCTTATGTGAAGGAGCTCTACCTAGAAGTGTAGAATCATAGAATAGTAGAGTTGGAAGGGGCCTATAAGGCCATTGAGTTCAACCCCCCTAGGGTGACCATATTTTGGAAACCAAAAAGGAGGACAACATGGTCGCCATGTTAAAATTGTTTTTAAAAAATAATTTTAAAACCTCAAACTTTTTTTAAAAAAATCCTAAAACTCAATGGATGGACAGATCTGTTTCAAACTTGACATAGCTAAAGTTCTTGTTAAGAGCAATCATGGTGCCAAGTTTCATCTCTTTATCTTTAAAAATAACATTTTTTAAAAAAATATTAATCCTCACATTTAAAAAAAAATCCTAAAAATCAATGGATGAACAGATCTGTTTCAAATTTGGTATGGCTAAAGCTCTACCTAAAAGCTATCATGGTGCCAACTTTCATCTCTTTACCTTTAAAAATGACGATTTTAAAAATAATAATTTTAAAACCTCAATTTTTAAAAAATCCCTAAAAAATCAACAGATGAACGGATGTGTTTCAAATTTGGTATGAATAAAGCTCTTCCTAAGCGCTACCATCGTGCCAAGTTTCATGTCTTTATCTTAAAAAATGACGGAGTTATAAGCATTTTTGTTAATTCCCATTAGAGCTGCTCTTTGGAGAAAATCCGGATTTCCCCTCCCCCTCCCGGATTTGTCATCAAAAACTCGGCCAAATCTGGGCAAATCCGGTCATATGGTCACCCTAAACCCCCCGCTCAGTGCAGGAATCCAGCTGAAAGCATCCCTGACAGATGGTTGTCCAGCTGCCTCTTGAGGGCCTTTAGTGTGGAAGAAGCCCACAACCTCCCTAGGTAACTGGTTCCATTGTTGTACTGCTCTAACAGTCAAGAAGTTTTTCCTGATGGCTAGCCAGAATCTGGCTTCCTGTAACTTGAGCAAAGAAGAGGCTGAACAGCCACTTCTATTGGAAGGTTTAACTGGTTTTCCTGCACATTCCAGAGAGTTGGATTAGATGATCCATGTGGTCCCTTCCAACTCCACAATTCTGTGATTCTATTATTTATTGCCACCACAGCTCTGGTTCTGAGAAGGAGGATGATTGCATGCCCATTTTTGTGAACCGCCCAGAGAGCTTCAGCTATTGGGCGGTATAAAAATGTAATTAAATAAATAAATAAATAAATAAATTTTTCATACCGGCAATTGGCAAGAGTGATAAAACATCATGTGCTATTATGCTTAAGGCAGGCCACATGGAAACAACCAACCAGAAAGGGGGAATCTAATGTAGTGAGACACTGAGGCATGGCAACATGCCACACTACCCGATCCCAAACTACAGCTCCCAAGATGGTCCTTGATATAGCACATGTGCAAAACTCATATACATGGGATGAGAGTTCTCATTACAGGAGAGTTCTCCTCTTAGCTCACATGGACAAATGTGTTACTTTCTGAGTAAACGACGGACTCATAACTAACTACCATCTAACACTGAGCAGATTGTAGAACTCTATATGTGTGGCAAGGGGTACCACGCTCTAATGGGTGGTGGTGGGATCAGGACCTAGTGGTGGGGTGGAGCCATGTTGGGTGGGGTCAAGGGCCGAAAGGGGTGGGACCCAAAAAACTCCAAATAAAATAATACCCACACATTGTAGCTTAATGCTCTCATTGCCAGTAACCAGCTTTGGAGGAATATTTCAATCTTTTAGAGTGGGGAAAACCTGTACAAAAGCAACAAATTACCAGTGGTTTGGGGAAAGAGGTGTGGCCATTTGGAGAACCACAGGAGACTTGATTGGGAACTCAGTGGAGATACTTGCTGACCACTATAGAAGCTTCAGGTAGTCAGGGTTAGTTTCAGGTATCCTGAAACTAACCTTCAAGAAAGTTCTCTTCTTAATGTCAGACTTACTCCATCTGCAACAGTTGTTGAAAAGGAGTCTGCAGATATGAGCAGCACCCAGAGTTGAGGCTCATCAATAAGAAAAATAAAATACATCTTAGATTTTACACGGAGGTGGGAGGTAAGGGAGTAAAGCACAAACGAAAGAGTTCCAGAAGCTCACAAAAAAGGAATATAAAACACACACACACACACACACACACACACACACGATGTTCAGAGCCTTAAAAAGCTAAATGTTCCAACACAATCCAGAAGGTGACTTATGTTGATTGCAAATTTCCACCTAAATTCTCTTACCTACCTAAAGGGAATAGAACTTAAGTGTCTAGGCCCTGGCTTTAGGAACACTTTGACAAATGATTCACCATGCCTCCAACACAGCTGCCATCATTCTTACCCAAAATAGGTTTTAAATATATATATATATATATATATATATATATATATATATATATTTCGATTTCAGGGAAGAATGGAGGTGGAAAAGAGAGCAAAACCCGTTTACATAAAGACTTGACCTTTAACACAATGTCAGCTGCTCCCCAGGTGGGAAAGAAAGACTGTCAGGAGCTTCATCAGTGGAGTGCAACCTCCCAGAGTAATTACTAGCTCCCATGGCAACCAAGAGGGCAACACTGGGAGGGGTGCTGTGGCAGAAGATATACATATATATCGTTGCTAAATGGATCCAGATTCCACTGATACATCAGCAAACGAGAAGGTGGCACTCCAAACACAGTGATGAGGAAAGCATGAAAATGGTTTCCAAGGTCTATCCACGCATATGCAAGTTGCTGACATTCTGTCACATTCCAGTATGACAAAGGAATGAAATCTAGGATTGGGATAAGCAGAATGGAGTAGAAATGGTTCTTGATGACAATTAAGGCAGGGGCCTCAGTGAGGGATCGGAGGAAGAACTCCTCTTTCCGGCTGGACATCAGGAAAAAACTTCCTGACGGTTAGGGCAGTACGACAATGGAACCAGTTACCTAGGGAGGTTGTGGGCTCTCCCACACTAGAGGCCTTCAAGAGGCAGCTGGACAACCATCTGTCAGGGATGCTTTAGGGTGGATTCCTGCATTGAGCAGGGGGTTGGACTCGATGGCCTTGTAGGCCCCTTCCAACTCTGCTGTTCTATGATTCTATAATTCTTAACTCCTTATTGAAAGGGGTATAGACAAATATATGCAGGATAGGTCTATCACTGTCATTTGACAACTGATGAAAGAATCATAGAATCATAGAATAGTAGACTTGAAAGGGTCCTACAAGGCCATCTAGTCCAACCCCCTCCTCAGTGCAGGAATCCACCTTAAAGCATCCCTGACAGATGGCTGTCCAACTGCCTCTTGAATGCCTCTAGTGTGGAAGAACCCACAACCTCCCTAGGTAAATGGTTCTATTGTCATACTACTCTAACAGTCAGGAAGTTTTTTCCTGATGTCCAGCCGGAATCTGGCTTCCTGTAACTTGAGTCCCTTATTCCGTGTCCTGGAGGACTATCCTTTTCCATGCCCTGCTTGTGGCATTCACAGAGTCATCTGGAAGGTCAATGTCAAAAGCAGCATTCAGAACAGATAGACCTTTAGTCGTATCCAGCAGAACTCTTCTTATGTTATAGCTCTCCACTTCCCACACCTGCCACATACACACACATACACACACACACACACACACACACACACACACACACGTCCTTGTCATCTGATTCACCACCATTGAAAATTACATATAAAATATTACATATAAAAATGTAATAAATAAATAAATAAATAAAATTGAGGGCAGTACCACATTGTAGCAAGTAGAACAAGGGGTAGATTCAGTCCAGCTTCTCCCCGTGGGGGTAGGACTAAGGGGTGGGGGAAGAAATTCTTGACCCTTCCACATTTCTGCCTCTCAAACCTGACCGACTTGTAGCGATGGCATGCATGCAACAAGCAGGGTACACATTATAAGAAATGAAGAAATATATGTTACATTTAAAAGACAGTGACCAACATTGCATAACTCTTGGAGGTGCCAAAGACACATAAACCAGGACAGGGTATGCAGTTAGGAATCAGCTAGATCCCGAGTGGCTGTGAGGGTAGCCAGTTCAGGCCCCGCACCCATCCTAGCTGTGTTTCCACGTCAACTCCTTTACTCTCCACCGTGAGTCAATGGTTGCCATTTGCTTTGCTGGAGACAAATAAAGCCATTCATTTGGAGTCAACACTGAGGCAAGAGCGAGACTCTTCTTCCGCCTTGAAGGAGGGTGGCCCAACCCTCATGGCTAGAGGGTTGTATACTGCAAGGCTCCCATAAGCTTCTGTGCATTGTTCTGTTGCATCCATATCTCCACATAGCACATTGCACCCTTCAGGGATCCTTCCCTAACAGAACACCTCTAAACCTCAAAAACAAAAACAACTCCCCTTCCCTCCACCCCACAATGCTCTGCTCATAAGGACGGGCTTATTAAGTAAAGGAGAAAATGGAGATTTCCAGTCATTTCCCAAATTCTACCAGTCACACATTCCCCCAACTATGTTCCGTAGCCTTCACTTTGCCCACTACAATGGTGGCAGAGCCTCTGAGATTTAAGCCAATGGGGAGGTGTGGAGCTCTGTCCACCTACCGCCCACTCTCCAATCCATCACTGGGGCTATTGCCAGGGTTGGATAAAAAGTGGTTCTTCGCTCTATCACCCAGCAGCAGCAATTGCCTCCAAGCCCTGAGAA
This sequence comes from Elgaria multicarinata webbii, assembly GCF_023053635.1. NCBI lineage: Eukaryota > Metazoa > Chordata > Lepidosauria > Squamata > Anguidae > Elgaria > Elgaria multicarinata. The sequence goes on along the minus strand of NC_086176.1, from coordinate 116,353,574 downwards.
AGCCTTGCTACATAGAACTGGGCTCCTCCATGGATATCTCAGTGGACACCCCGAACCAAGTACTGATCAGGACCAATATAGCTTCCTCTTTTTCTTTTTTAAAAGCTACAGCATTAGTTTTCCTAACAAGAGTTCAGATTTTTTTTTTTTTTAAAAAAAAATCAAATAAACTGGGCAAAGGCTGGAGGAGCTAAGTTAAGCATTTGGAGTCAGAGTCCAACAGAATCTGGGATTTCCTGCCTTTTCAGGCCCACAATATTGATTTCCTGACAGAGTCTGGTTTTACTGGTTGAACTGTACAATATTGTAAGGTTCTCAATCTCATACTCAGACTTTTCATTCTGGTTCAAGGGTCACTTTAGATGTTGCATAGAGGGTCAAGATGTACCCATATGTACCTACCCGGACCTTACGATATCTACAGGGGCCCTTCTCCATGAGCCCCTGCCAAAGGAAGTGAGGCAGGTGGCTACTAGGAGGAGGGCTTTCTCCGCTGTGGCACCCCGGTTGTGGAATGAGCTCCCCGGAGAGGTCCGCCTGGCGCCTACACTGTACTGCTTTCGTCGCCAACTGAAGACCTTTTTATTAGGGGTGTGCACGGACCCCCCGCTCCGCTTCACTTGCAGATCCGCCATTTTTCGGAGCGGGTCGCTCCGCCCCGCCCCCGCTCCGCCCACTTCCGCTCCGCTCCGCCCGGAGCTCCGGATCGGATCCGGAGCTCCGTTTTTGCCCCCCCATAGGCTTGCATTGAAAGCTAAAAAAGTAAACAACTTTTTTTCCGTTGAAGTTAGAAACCTCACGTTTGGCACCATGACACCTCATGGGCGTATACACACACACGCCAAGTTTCAAGGCAATCCCATCATCCCCTGATTTTTGGCGAATTTTTGAAAATCGGGCACCCCATTCACACCCCTTGGGATAGCTCCGTCAATTTGCATGTTACAAACCTCAAACTCGGCACCAGGGCAGCTTATCCATGTGTCCACATGCACGCCAAGTTGCAAGCAAATCCCATCATCCCCTGATTTTTGGCGCGGCTCTACCCTCTAACGCACCTCCCATAACCCTAATTCACACCCCTTTAGATAGCTCCGTCAATTTGCACGTTAGAAACCTCAAACTCAGCACCATGATAGCTTATCCACGTGTCCACATGCACGCCAAGTTTCAAGGCAATCCCATCATCCCCTGATTTTTGGGGAATTTATGAAAATCGGGCACCCCATTCACACCCCTTGGGATAGCTCCGTCAATTTGCATGTTAGAAACCTCAAACTCGGCACCAGGAGAGCTTATCCATGTGTCCACATGCACGCCAAGTTGCAAGCAAATCCCATCATCCCCTGATTTTTGGCATGGCTTAACTCACCCCAAATTGTCCCATTCTACAACTACGTCAATTTGCACGTTAGAAACCTCAAACTCAGCACCATGATAGCTTATCCACGTGTCCACATGCACGCCAAGTTTCAAGGCAATCCCATCATCCCCTGATTTTTGGGGAATTTATGAAAATCGGGCACCCCATTCACACCCCTTGGGATAGCTCCGTCAATTTGCATGTTAGAAACCTCAAACTCGGCACCAGGAGAGCTTATCCATGTGTCCACATGCACGCCAAGTTGCAAGCAAATCCCATCATCCCCTGATTTTTGGCGCGGCTTAAACTTTTTAACTCACCCCAAATCAAGTCCCATTCTACAACTACGTCAATTTGCACGTTAGAAACCTATCCTTTGGTCCCATGACAGCTTACCCATGTGTCCCCATGGACACCAAGTTTCAAGGCAATCCCATCATCCCCTGATGTTAGGGGAACTTTTGAAATTTGAACACTCCAGTATGTCAGGGATTTAAAGTTGCAATTGCAGACAGCTCAATGGGGCCAGTTCCAAGGCAATCCCAACATGCCACGAGATAACCCTAAATCTTCTGGCACATTTGAAAAAGGGATTATTGAATTTGATAAAGTCTAAGTGAGCGCAGGAAGGACTTCTCCCCTTAGTCAAAGCAAGACACATACACCATCGCTGCAAGGCGGGAAGGGGAGAATTATTATTATTATTATTATTTATTTATATAGCACCATCAATGGAAAGCAGGCAGGCAGCATGCATTGTAGTGCCGCAAGGATGGCTTGAGCACTAACGCATAGCAAACCAACCCATAAGTGGGCGCAAAGTGAGGCAAAGATGGCTGGTTGTTTCTTTCTAAGCCAGCAGTTACGCCTTGAGGGGCACAGAGGAGGACGATTGGGAGCAAACCAGGCACCAGGCGGGCAGAGAGGCAGGCAGAGTAGGCGAGGAGTCAGTCCTGGCAGATGCCCCACCACAGCAGCACCCCGGGGGAGGCGGGCAGGCAGGCAGGCAGGCTGCGGGCATTTCTGGGGGCACAAGGAAGTGATGGCTGGTTTCTAAGCCAGCATTGCAGTTAGTCACGCATTGCAAACGCAAACCATCCCAGCGAGTCGGTCACCGAGGAGGACAGGCTAGCAGAGGGGCAGGCAGAGTGACATGTCATAGATCTAGTATTGGGGAGGAGTCAGTCCCGGCAGATGCCCCAACACAGTAGCACCCTGGGTGGGCATTGGAAAACGCCATCTTGTGGGTCAATACTTCCCCCACCCCATGTCCTGCAGGGTTGCCTGCCTAACCCTTGTGGGGATGGGAGATGGAGAGCTTAGAGTGGCAGTGCCAGCAGCAGCCTTCGGCTTTCCCCTGGAACCAGTCGCCTTGCCCGCCTCTTTCCCCAGCAAGATCGCCTGGTGCTGCCTATGAAGATGCATCTTCATGCTGCTGGTTCCATAATGCCCTGTCGATGAACCCCTGCTTAGGCTGAGTTTGCAGTGGCGACAGACAGCAAAGCGGGGATCCGCTCCCAACTCAAAGTGGTCCCACACGATGCTTGTCTTTCGTTTCTGTGGTGACACCACCAATTGCCCGCCTGAGCTCTCTGGTGTTGCCACAGAAACAGGGGTGTGGGATGAGACTGGGGAGAGAGCCTCGGCCTGCTGCTGCTCCTCCTCAGCCCCCACATCCTGGAGGCCCACCGCCTCCTCCTCCTCCCCCCCCTCCACTGTGCTGAGGACCTCGTCTAGGTCCATCAGCGGGCTCGTGGGCTGAAAGGAGAATGAAGGAGTTGGGGATACTCCTCCTCCTCTAATGGCACTGCTGCCACGTGCCTCTTGCAAACGGGCACTTTTCCCATTCCCACCCTCAAAAAGAGAACGCCGGGCACAAGTTGCAGAAGAGAGTGGCTCTGCCTGCTGCTTGTCCTGCTTCTGTTTTGGAGCAGTCAGCCAAGGAGTTGCCCGTTTGAGTTTCACAGGAGGAGAGGAAGCCCTGCTGGCAGACTGAGCCTTGCTGCTTTCAGCACGCCTGCTTTCTCTTTTCATGATGACTAACAAAATATTAATACTACTAATACTATGTATAAGGTACTACTAAGAATATGTATAAGAAGAATATAATATGTTTAAATGTAGGGAAATGGGACAAGAACAATAAAATATACTACTACTAATATGTATGAGAATATACTACTAAGAATATCTACAAGAATATAATAATATGTTTTAGAATATTACTAATAAATGTAGGGAAATGGGACAAGAAATGGGACAACCACTACTATAAGAAGAACAAAATATGAATACTACTACTAATATGTATGAGAATGTATACTAATAGACTACTAAGACTATGTCAAAGAATATAATAATAATATGTTTAAGAATAGGGAAATGGTGTGCGTATGCTTTCCCCAAAATGCTCAATCTGTGGCTGCCTGTTGAACTTGACAAAAGCAGCCCACTCCGTCGAAGTTACACAGAGAAGAAAAAGAGAATCCAATTTTTTTGGTATATTTGGTATATAGAAGATAGAAGGAAACACAATCAGGATTTAAGAGAGGGGAGGGGGAAAAAGAACCAACCACTACTATAAGAAGAACAAAATATGAATACTAATATAATATGTATGAGAATATATACTAATGGACTATGTGAAAGAATATAATAAAATATGTTTAAGAATATAAATGTAGGGAAATGGGACAAAAAGTGTGTGTATGCTTTCAAAAGAAAGCTTTCACAAAAGCAGAACAGTCAGGCTTTAATACAGGGAAGGGGGGGGGCAACCAACCCAACCACACACTCCAAAATTCAAAAATAAAGTTTATATTAAATCAAAGTAAGGGGAAAACACAGGGCAAACTAAGCTACAAGTCAGAAAGAAGCAAACAAACACACACACGCGCCAAACTAAACCTATATTAAATTAATCTATCTCCAAAGCAGGAGCACTAGCTAAGTAAGTGTTCCCTCCACGAACGCCAACCCACAAAGAGACACAAAACAGAAAGTTCTCAGGGTGGGTCTGCCTTAGTCCCCCCTCCAACGCTGGGATTGGAGGAGGATGCTTTCTGAGGAGATGAATTCTCATCAGGATTGGGAGTTGAATGTGCCTGTCATCGCTTCCAAAAAAATAATAATAATAAAAAAAAAAAACCCAAACCCCGATTTTTAAAAAAATATTGCACGTGAACCACAGCACGCAGAAAGTTGAGAGTGGTCTCAAAATGACCCCCATCCACGACTCTCTGTGCACAAGAATTTTCAGAACGATAGCTTAAACCCCCCCCCAGTTATCCCCGATTCTTTCCCTCAATGCAATCCTATGGGCGAAAAGCCGAAACGCCGTTTGAGCCCTGCGGTTGACCCGATTTTTAAAAAAATATTGCACGTGAACCACAGCACGCAGAAAGTTGAGAGTGGTCTCAAAATGACCCCCATCCACGACTCTCTGTGCACAAGAATTTTCAGAACGATAGCTTAAACCCCCCCCCCAGTTATCCCCGATTCTTTCCCTCAATGCAATCCTATGGGCGAAAAGCCGAAACGCAGTTTGAGCCCCGCGGTTGACCCGATTTTTAAAAAAATATTGCACGTGAACCACAGCACGCAGAGAGGTGAGAGTGGTCTCAAAATGACCCCCATCCACGACTCTCTGTGCACAAGAATTTCCAGAACGATAGCTTCAAAAACAACGTAGTTATGCGCGATTATTTGCCGCAATGCAATCCTATGGCGAAATGTTTTCAAGATGGCGACCGGAGCGCTCCGACTGAACTCGGAGCTCCGAAAAATGGTCGCTTCTCTTCGCCTTGCTTCTAGGGGGTCCGCGGTCCGCTCCTACTCCGCCTCTGGGTAAGGCGGAGCAGGCCAATCCGCTACTGCTTCTACGCTCCTAATCGGAGCGGAGCACATCCCTACTTTTTATTCACTCAGTATTTTAACACTTAATTTTAACTTAAATTTAAATTTTACTGTTTTAACTCTGTATTTTAATCTTATATCAACTTTGCTGTGTGGTTTTATCCTGGTTGGGCTTTTTATACTGTATCTCGTAATTGTGTTTTTAACCTGTTGGGTGTTTTATTGTGGTTTTAATTTTTGTGAACCGCCCAGAGAGCTTCGGCTATTGGGCGGTATAAAAATGTAATAAATAAATAAATAAATAAATAAATAAGATCATCTGTAGCCGCTTCAACACCACTGTGGAAAAGTGGAAAGCACTTTAGCAGCATGTCAGATAAACACACGCTTCACAGGGACCACATAAGAACATGAGAAGTGCCTGGATCAGACCAAGGGTCCATCTAGCCCAGCACTCTGTTCACACAGTGGCCAACCAGCCCTCGGCCAGGGACCAACAAAGCAGGACATGGTGCAACAGCACCCTCCCACCCATGTTCCCCAGCAACTGGTGCACGCAGGCTTACTGAATGAAACAGATATACATTCCTGGAACAACGGGGGAGTAGTTGAAGCAGCAACTACCTTGGCAACCAGTATAATGCACTGGCCAAGCTTAAAGAGAAGTTAGCCAAGAATTTGATACATCAGATTGTGCAGAGGTGGAACTGTTTTAATCATAGAATCATAGAATAGCAGAGTTAGAAGGGGCCTACAAGGCCATCGAGTCCAACCCCCTGCTCAATGCAGGAATCCATCCTAAAGCATCCCTGACAGATGGTTGTCCAGCTGCCTCTTGAATGACTCTAGTGTTGTGGAGAGCCCACAACCTCCCTAGGTAACTGATTCCATTGTTGTATTGCTCTAATAGTCAGGAAGTTTTCCCTGATGTCTAGCTGGAATCTGGCTTCCTTTAACTTGAGCCCGTTATTCCGTGTCCTGCATTCTGGGAGGATCGAGAAGAGATCCTGGCCCTCCTCTGTGGGACAACCTTTCAAGTATTTGAAGAGTGCTCTCATGTCTCCCCTCAATCTTCTCTTCTCTATGCTAAACATGCCCAGTTCTTTCAGTCTCTCTTCATGGGGTTTTGTTTCCAGACCCCTGATCATCCTGGTTGCCCTCCTCTGAACACGCTCCAGCTTGTCTGCGTCCTTCTTGAATTGTGGAGCCCAGAACTCTGTCTCCCAGTGATCCCTATGCCTCACTTCGAGATCACTTCCCTCTTGTATCTGAACAATGTTCCACATCTAGTTTTGGAAATTAAGCATCAGATGCAGTCAACATTGTAGCATGATTGTTTGGTGTATTTTAATTTTACCTTAACGAAACAGACGGGGGCTTGAGATCATATAGCTTTTTATTCTCCTTCGCATTTACTGTGCACTCTGAAAGCTTCTTTTGCCTTCACATTTAATTGCATCACATGGAAACAGGAGGAAAAAAATCTCTTTTAAAAATTATATATCTAATGGCCTTGAAGAGGGGAAAAACACCATCATGAACAACAACAACAAAAGAATTCTATGTACACACTGGCACAATGAAAGCGAAATTGTGCCTCCTCGTTCTAGCACAGAGGTCTAATTTTAGACATGTTTACAAATTCTAATCATCTAAAAGAAGGGGGGAAATATATACAGGCATTTACACATACATTTTCTTGCTTTCTCCAGCTCTGCTTTCATTGCAGAGAAGAACGGGAGTTTTAAATCTGCATGCAAAGCAATTATATCTTTGCCATCAAAACTGCAGAGATGTGAGTTTTCCAACTTTGAAAAAAAACAAGAAGAAAAAGAGGACATCCAAAAAGCCTTTTTTACATTCAAATTTCTTCCCCTCCTCCGTGACTCTAGCGCTGACCTCACACAGCTCCCATCTGTTTTTGGGCTTCAGGTTTTGCCTGTGAATTTACTGCTTTTGACGTGTGATGGATGGCGAATTGACAGCCCCAGAGAATGAAGTCCTACTTATTCAAGGAATTGTCAAGCATCGACACCAGGAAGTGACCCGGTGCTGCTGTTAGCAGATTTTGCAAGGGTAGGCGGCACGAGGCGCTCCTCAACTTGCAATATACCGTACAGTACTGCTTTCGCCTTGCACGGCTGATCCCAGTTTAACATGACCCCGATCCATGGCTCCCTATCTTGCGTCCTAAAAAAAATGCAATCAATCACATCAACACTTCTTGACTGAGATTAACCCAAATTCTACGTCAAACAAAATTATGAGTTTAAGAACCTGCTTATGTTGAGTCCAAGGCCACAGCTAGACCTAAGGTTTCTCCTGGGATCATCCAGGGTTCACCCCTGCCTGAGCACTGGATCCCCTGTGTGTCACCTAGATGAACAGGTTTGACCCCTGGACGATCCAGGGATAAATCTTAGGTCTAGCTATGGCTCAGCTATTGGTCCATGTAGACCAGGATAATCTAGTCTAACTGGCAGAGGCTTTCCAAAAACTTAGTCAAAGAAAGACACCCCCCTACACACACACAATGTATCACCTACTTTTGATCCCATTAAGCCTGAGTCCGCGAATTTCTGCAAAGGTTTACCACTGAGCTACTCCCCATTCCCTGGACTGAATTATGTGCCCTGCATAAATCAGTCAAATCGGACATATTTGCTTATATTTGCATAATTCGCTCAGCTCCTGCTAGAAGAGAGAAGAACTATAGAAACCTGGGAAGGTACCTTCTGCCTTCCAGATGTCAGGGTTCTGGGAGCCACCAGACAACGTTTGGGGGAAGAGACTGTCCGTGGCCCATAAAGTGCACTTTTTGCACCCCTGTTTCATGCCCTGTTTCATGGCAAGACAGGTATCTGTCTTGTCACTTTGAGAATCAAGATGCCGTAGATGTACCTGATCCCAAATGGCTTTTCAATGGCTTGCTCTGCAGATTCTCAGACCCTCTGTCAATGTCTACTTCTCAGATATCAGCTCCAAAAAGGACGGATGTGTTATCGTGAAGGTGGAACACCCTTCTTCCCTAAAAGGGGTGAAATATCCCACCCTACATTTGTATCAGCTGTGCGAGTGCCGAGACAAGGGGGAAAGGCTGGCATTTGTATTTGGGAGTGTCACGCAGCAATTTTGTACTGATAGATGTATTTTTGAGAGAATCCAGATGCCTTACTCTCTAATTAAGGTTTCTGAGTGTGTAATGAAAAAACAGTGTGATTTCATGGCATGGCAAGGGGCCAGAAGCACAATTTGTCCCAGAGACAACAGAGACAGGGGAGCTGCAGATTCTCTGGGTAATAGAAAAAGGCAAACTCTGCACAGGTGTGCCAAAATGAGAAGGCAACAGGTAAGGGTGGGTCCATCTCTAGCCGGGATTTCTTTTCCACACGGAATCAGTTGACATTTCTTGGCATTACTGGTGCTTGGGGATGGCTTAACTGCTTTAGGTGTTCTGAACTGTTGCAAATTTCCATTTCCTTAGCAAATATCTGGGGCTTTTGAAGGGAGAGACGTTTCTGACAAGCGCCTTGGAAGGCTGGAGCACAAACCTGTAGAATATAAGCCCGACAGAAATGAATGGGAGGTGCATCTCTCTTCATTATCCCATAGAACTCAGTGAATTGCACTGAACATGGAGTCAGCCACTAGCTGCCTGGCCCCGGCTTCCATCCTGGAGTGATGTTGGAAGGTTACAGGACCCTGGAAATGGTGTGTGTGTTTGCTACTTGTTTTTTTAAGGTCCATCTTCCTAGGAATTAGTCATCTCATGAAGTTCAGAGCCTTGAAGCTGGTGTGGATTCTAGAGGGTAGAGAGATGGGTCCTAGCTGCATTTGTTAGGAGTAGAAGACATTATCTGGAGATCAGGACGCTGAGCCCAACTGTAAGCAGTGGCTTTGAACTGAGTGGAGCCTGATGGAAATGCAGTAGAGCTAACGACACCCAGGCTCCCTGGTACAGAAATATCTGTAGTGGTGGGAAAGCAGCCATTCAGGAAAGAGTGTCCAGAGTGAGTCAACTTCCAATTGGAGACCTCTGACAAGCTTCTGAAAATCACTATTGAGCCTATGCAATCTTAATCTGACACCAATTAAGACTTATTTTCTTTAATGGGGAAAATGGAGGGAAAGGGTTAATCCTCCCCTCCTGGTTTACGGTGGCCTCAAACTGAATTTGGACCATGACCACTTATACTAAAGAGGAAGAGGAAGAGGAAGAGGAGGAGGAGGAGGAGGAGGAGGAGGAGGAGGAGGAAGAAGAAGAAGAAGAAGAAGAAGAAGAAGAAGAAGAAGAAGAAGAAGAAGAAGAAGAAGAAGAAGAAGGCTGCGTAACCCTCAGCTACACACCACAGAGGGCCTTGCTAGATGGAGGTTTAGCCTGGTGCTCACCTCAGTCTCGCCCCTGTGTGTCCAAATTATGCACAGAGGATCCCGGGGTCAGGCAGGGGTGAAACCTCCCTGGGCGTGGGATAAATGAAACCCCATTTAGCCCGGTTTTTCCCGCAGTCCCGACCTCAGGTCGGGCTGAGGCCGGGACTGCGGGAGTGTGGACCATTCCACATGGGCCACAACACTCCCGCCCCCTTCCCCCGATCCCCCCCATGACCTCCCCTGGCCTCCAATCCCCCCCTGTCCCCATGTCCATGTCTCACACTCCCGTCCCCACCTCCTGTGTTCTGCCACCACCGCCACTGTCCCCAGCCGGCGTTTCCTGTTGTAACCATGTCCGGCCTGCAGGACATGGCAACACAGGCATCACAGGCCGGACATGGCGACAACAGGAAATGCCGGCTGGGGACATTGGCGGCGTGGCGGCAGCAGGACACAGGAGGTGGGGACGGGGGGAGGATTGCAGGCCAGGGAAGGTCGTGGGGGGGAAATCAGGGGATGGGGATGCGGGGACCCTATTTTTCTTTTTTTTAAAAAACACCTTACCTTTCCAGTGGTGCACACCTGCGCACACTGGCCCCTTTAACAAAAAGAAAAATGGCAGACGCTATGGGGCTTCGTCGCGTCTGATGTGTGGATAGGCGCGACGGCTTGCCTAATTGTAGCGCGGCCGCGCCGCGCCTGAAGCACTGATTTTCAGGTAGGTCTAGCAAGGCCCAGAGTTAATGACACATGCAGTTTGACTCCAAGCCATCAAATGGAAGACAAGACAAAATGGCTTTTTTTTTTTTTTTTTTTTTGGCTTAGTGGGTACTCAGTTGACTGAGAAAGGTCATGAACTGCTTATGACTGGGTTGGTGCAGTGCTGGATCAGTGCAACCTCTCATTCTGACTAGAGCTGTACTACCAGGATCTAAGAAGACGGCAGCATGCATGCAGAGGCCTCCTGGACCACTCAAGGCCATTAGCTTTGGTCTAGGAAATATACTACCTTCCCCTGTCTGTTAATTCCCAAATTTGTTTTGCAAGAGTGCACATGCAGAGAACATTTTGAGTCAATTTAAAAAAACTCTTGGGGAGAAAAGTGTTTGTTAGTTTTTGCATTTTGCAATGATGTTCTCAAATTGCACTTAGGGGAGTTCACATTACTAGTTTCTTTTTCCTCCTCCTCCTCCTCCTCCTCCTCCTCCTCCTCCTCCTCCTCCTCCTCCTCCTCCGCCTCCTCCTCCTCCTCCTTCTCCTCCTTCTCCTCCTTCCCTTTTGCACTTTTTTTTTAATTTCACCTGACATATTATGGATACATGCCAGGCAGGTGCAAAGAGATAAAAAAATGGCACTCTCACACATTAGTACACTAAACTCATTTCTTGGATGACCTGGAGGTGGATTCAATTTAAGTGTCCAGTTTTTTCAAGTAATTGGCTTTCCAATACCAACAGAAAGGAGGAGGGATTTAAATACACCCCTTCATCCCTTATTCCTGCTAGTCCCCCCACCCCAGAAAAAAAAAGTATAATTTAAAACATACCACTATGCCTGTGCTGATCGATGAGAATGTATGATGAACCACCCACTCCCTGCCAGAGTTTCTCCCTTTTTTCTCTACAACATTACCCCACTTGCCAGTTGAGAAGCCACTTTGGATCCAAGGGGAGATTTAAGAGCTGTTTTGGATGCAATATAAGATACGGCTGTTTATAAACCCTACTTCATGGGTACCGGTAATTAGGGATGTGCTCTGCTTCTCCTCGGACCGGAGAAACAGGAGCGGATCGGGGGTCTTCGCTTCTGCTTAAGGTGGAGGCGAAGAGGATCGGGGGAGCCGCGGAGCGTTGCGGAGCGGATCGAGGTGAAGGTGGATCCCTCGCCTCGATCTGGAGCTCCACAAAAAAGGTAAGGGGGTTTACTTGGCCCTGCCACTGCTGCTGCCGCACGTGCGGTGACGGCAGCAGAGCCAGGTAAGGGGGCAAGGGGAGGGGGGGTCTTACCTGCATCCGTCCATGGTCCCGCGGCCATGGGCTCCGTTGAAGCAGCTGCGGGACCGTGGATGGATGCAGGTAAGGGGGAGGAGGGAGGGGGCCTTACCTGGCGCCACTCCCCGCCACTGCGGAGCTCCGATTCGGAGCCGGATCTCCGCAGCGGAGTGGAGCGGCCAATAGGCAGATCGAGGCGGGGCGGAGAGGGCCCAATCCGCAATTTGGATCAAAGAGGATCAGGCGCAAAGAGGATCAGGGGATCCGTGCACACCCCTACCTGTAATGTCTCATGTAACAAAACAGCTCCTTGGATCCCAGTTTTGAAGTTGCTGCCTGTGATTAAGGAATCCACCCTGTGCAGGTATTTGTGGTTCAGTTCCTTTCAACTCCCTTGTAACTTGCACCAGCTTGAAAATCAGGCTTGGAACCATAGACCTTGTTAATGAAATTCACTGGCAGATGCGGGAGGGGGAGATAATTTTCACTAACACTTAAGAACAGAAGAACATCAGAAGAGCCCTGCTGGATCAGACCAAGGGGCCATTGAGTCCAGGGGGGATTCCACACGTCATACTGAGGCCGCTTCCATGCGGCCCCAGTGCGACCCTAAAGCGATTGTGTAGCTTGCCTGTAAAAGAGACGAGGAAGAGGCGTCCTTGCCGGCTCCGGCGCCGGCACCCACCTCCCTCCTCGCCGGCCGGGATGGAGAGCTCAGTTGAAGAAGGCGGGGTGGAGAGCGGAAGAAGCTCTCCACCATGCCTTCTTCTGCCGAGCCGGCCGGCGAGGAAGGAGGTGGGTGGCGGCGGCGGCGGCAAGGATGCCTCTTCCTCGTCTCTTTTACAGGCAAGCTACACAATCGTTTTCGGGTGCACTGGGGGCAGATGGAAGCACCCTGAGTACGACGTGTAGAATCCCCCCCAGATTTCTGTTCACACAATGGCCAACCAGCAGTCACTGGGAAACCTACAGGCAACACATGAGTGTGACAACACCATCCCATGCATGTCCCCTAGCAACTGGTACACATACGCTTATTGCTCCTGATACTAGAGGTAGCATATAGGTATCAGGACTAGTAGACATTGGTCGCATTCACCTCCAGAAATTAGTCTAACCCCCTTTTAAAGCTGTTCACACTGGTGGCCATCTCTATGCCTTGTGGGAGCGAATTCCATAGTTGACTAGGTGCTGTGTGAAGAAGGACTTCCTTTTATTTGTGCTAAATCTCCCACCAATGAGCTTCATGGGATCACCGTGGGTTCTAGTTAGGAATGTAGCAAAAGTCCGTCCAGGTCTGTGGGGTCAGCAGATACCCCTGCATCCAGCATTTGCGGGCCCAGTGGACATACCCAGTGTTTGGATGAACCTGCCCCAGAGTGCTTGTGAGCCCCCAAGAGCACATGGGTGTGGGTCTACCCTCGCCCCACTGTGTTCATGGCAGCAGCCATAAACACAGCAGGTGAAACTACACAATTTCCCAAGCCTTGTGGAATCACATGTTTTTCTCCCCTCCAGCCGATGGGGGCCTCAAAGGCCCTATTAACGCTGGCATTAATAGAGTCTTTAAGGGCCCCAATGGGCAGCGGGAGAAACACACAATTTCTCCAAGGCTGCAATTAACGTCGAGGGGGAAATTGTGCATTTCCCCTCCCTCCCCAATGGGTGCCTTAACTGCCACGAGGGGAGGGAGCGCAGTTTCCACAGCCTCTGGAAAGTCCACAATTTCCCCCGCTGCAGTAATGGCGGCCACCATTAATGCAACCGTGGGGGGGGAGGCCGAAGCCAGACGGGTGACTGCTGAGTGCACACGGACCTTGAGAACGCTTGGCAAGTGCTTATAGGGCCCAGCTTGTGGGGTGCGGCTATCCATTTCCATCGCACCATGCCCGATTCTGGCTGGACATCAGGAAAAACTTCCTGACTGTTAGAGCAGTGCGACAATGGAACCAGTGACCTAGGGAGGTTGTGGGCTCTCCTACACTAGAGGCCTTCAAGAGACAGCTGGGCAACCATCTGTCAGGGATGCTTTTAGGGTGGATTCCTGCATTGAGCAGGGGGTTGGACTCGATGGCCGCACAGGCTCCTTCCAACTCTACTATTCTATGATTCCATTGTCCACCTCTACCAAGTCTCCCCTTTCTCACCTCCCCCACCCCCCAGCTAAACAATCCCAGAAGTTGCAACCTTTCCTCACAGGGAGTTGCTCCAGCCCCTTGTTCATTTGAGTTGCTCTTTTCTGCACCTTCTCCTTACAGCTCCTTCTGTTCCACAACACCTGCGCTGGAAGTTGGGGGACCCTCTTTGGCAGTGTGTGTTGTTTACCCAAATTGCGGCGGCCACTTGCAGGATTTACACCAATTGTGTATTTTGCACAAATTATGGTTGTAATTTGCTTAATTTTGCACAAGTCAGTATAATTCATGAGGGCTGAGGGGCAGGTTCTGTGCCACTCCAAAACACAGTGTGAACCCCCCCACACACACACACACTTCGGCCATAGCTAGACCTAAGGTTTATCCCTGGATCGTCCAGGGGTCAAACCTGTTCATCTAGGTGACACACAGGGGATCCAGTGCTCAGGCAGGGGCGAACCCTGAATGATCCCACGATAAACCTTAGGTCTAGCTGTGGCCTTCAACTATCCACACTTCTCGCTCACTAGTGTTACTCACATAGCTTTCAAGCTCTAGTTAGGCCAACACGTTCCACCCCCATAGGTGGTGGGTGGAGCATGATAGGAGGTCAGAATGACTGTGAGGAGAGGCAGGTAGTCACAAAACCTTGATGGGCCTATTAGGTGGACGAGTTGCTTTTTTAAAAACAAAGCCATGTTTTAGAAACGGTCTGTAGGCCTATTTGGCATTCCTCAGTCTGCCGGAAAATCTTTAATTTGTAGGATAATAAAAGTGTGTCAGCTCTCAATGCTTGGCTTAAGAGAGTGGCATGGGAACACTCAATGCGATAGCGTCAATTGAATCTAACTGGGATAATCAGCGACTGGATAGAAATGTGGGGTGGACATCTTGGTTATGGGACAACTTACAAAACCTTTCCAGCATGAGAAGGGTGCATTGAACCTCAACGCTCTCTCTCTCTCTCTCTCTCTCTCTCTCTCTCTCTCTCTCTCTGTGTGTGTGTGTGTGTGCTGTCAAACATCCACTGATCCAATGACTGGTTATCATATTATCTATCCAGCTTGTCCACTTAGATTGCTGTCTAAGCTACGTTATTACTGAAATACATTTGGTAGCAGCCCTCTGCCAGGATCACATTACATAATGCATAATCATTTGATATCAAAATACGAGGCCATGCAATCTGCCTCCACATTAGGCAACAGGCGGATGGATTTATTTTAAGAGTTGAGGCCAGATTGTAGGACGCTGCCATTTCCGGCCCCCCCTCTAATGGTTGCCACCAGTGCTTCCTCACAGTGCTTCCATTCCCTGCCCCCCCCTTCTTAGTTTGCCAGACCAAGGGTAGCAAATTTACTGAGAGAAAGGCCCATTGAACTCAGTGAGACTACGCTCCCACAAGCCTTACATCAGGGTGAACTGTAACAGTGAGACATCAAAAAGTCACAATCTTCATGTATTGCTATCCCAATGCAGGCACTGATGATTACAGTTGCAAAGACGTAATGCAATCATTCTGAAGACAGCTTTGGGTTTGCCATTAGCAAGAAAGACTATAAGAAGAGAGTCTGTAATGGAATCCAGTAGGGATGGGCAAAACTATTTCCAGTTCATGTCACTGCTGTATGTTGCTGTCCATAATTCTGTTTTGCTTCCACATTAATTTGTTGTTGTTGGTTGTTGTTTTGCTTTGTTTCTGTTTTGGCAAAGACATGAGATGGGGACAGAGGTATGATCTTCTGCATCCCTCTGTCCCCCATCTCACGTCCTTGCAAAAGGTTATCTGACTGGGGGGCAGAGGAGGCTGTGGTCTGGAGGAGAAGCCAGGAAATCTCTGTTGTAGAATCATGCGCCTTAGCTAGAACAAGCGAAATCCCGGGATCATCCCTGTGTGTCCACATGATGTGCAGGGGATCCCGGGATCAGGGAGGGAAGATCCCTCCCTTGCCCCAGGATCTTGCACTTCACTTTGGGCCTGCTTTTTCTGCAGTCCCAGCCTGAGCCCGAGACCGCAGAACGTGTGGCCCATTGCCGTGGCTTGACCCAGCTCTGTGCAATTACTTGCATGGAGCCAGGAGCTGTGCCCATCGGGGGTAGGGTGGGTGGGAGCAGGGAAATTAATTTGAATTTTTTAAAAAAACCTTACTGTTCTTCTTTAAAACATAAGAAATGGCAGGTGCAATGCCTCTCCTCCTGAGGTCGTCGCAACTTACGTGTAAACGGAGGAGGGATCTCGCATTACTCACAATGTGAGATTTTCCCTACTCTGTCATGGGATAGAAGGTAGGTCTAGCTAAGGCCATAGAACCATAGAATAGCAGAGTTGGAAGGGGCCTACAAGGCCATCGAGTCCAACCCCCTGCTCAATGCAGGAATCCACCCTAAAGCATCCCTGACCGATGGTTGTCCAGCTGCCTCTTGAAGGCCTCTAGTGTGGGAGAGCCCACCACCTCCCTAGGTAACTGGTTCCATTGCTGTACTGCTCTAACAGTCAGATAGATTTTCCTGATGTCCAGCCAAAGTGTCAGAACCAGCCCAAAATATTTATTCAAATATTTATTTAAACACACACACACACACACACTATCTTCCCTAAAACAAATATTTTAAAAGTGTATTTGCTCTCAAAAAATGTATTTTAACGTTTACTTTGATACACTGAAACTTCTTTCTCACAATGTTTGGAGAAATATACAACCCAGTGAGTAGCTGTGTTCCGATCTCCACATCAGTCCAGGCAAACAGAAATGAAGTCCTTCTTAACACTGTGCATGGTTAAAACTACAGCGTTCGGTCCTGCAAGATGCCGTGATGGCCCCAAAGTTGATGGCTTTAAAAGGGACTTAGAGAAATCCGTAGAGGAAAAAAGCTATCAACAGCCATTACTAGACACAATGGCTATATGATCTCTAGTATAAAAGTAATTATGCTTCTCAATGCCAGTTGCTGTGGAACATGAGCACGAAGGAGCTATTATGCTCATGTACCACTTCTGGGTTTCCCAAGAGATACCTTGGTTGTAAAATTAGAACAAATACAATGCTGGACAATGGTAGGGCTTTGTTCTGATCCAGAAGAGTTCTTCTTATGTTCCTTAATTTATGTTCAAGAACAATGTGGATTTGGGACTAATCTACACCAGCTGTTTATTCTAGAATAATATTGGAGACGTCCCTATCTCGAGGAAATGTGTGAATGGGCTGTTTTGTCTGTGCCCACCCTGTTTTGATGTAAGCCCTTTCTATTAGAAATTAAGTTCTATAGCAATTTGACCCAAACTGTAGCTGAAAATATATTGAGCAACACTTGCTCAACCAACAAGAAGTGTTGACACATTAGTCAGAGTGTGAGCCTCCCAGCGAGGACAGGAAGAGTAGTAACTACAAAGGAACAGATGTTCCAGGATTGCAATACCCATCTACGTATTGTTTTTCTAGTCTTGGAATTATCTGCACTTTGCACATGCATAAATGCCATGTCACAAGACATACGGTTAAACAGATAGAGAGTAGGGTGTGATATTTTTAAGGCAAGCTAACCACAACTAAGAAACAGATAGAGATGTATTTCTTGTAACTATTGCAATATCCATTTATAGTATTTTAGTCAGAGAAGTACTTACACTCTGTACATGCCTAAATGCTTTGCTTCTCATTGGTTATTGTATTGCAGAGCTGTACTATGATTGGTGAGAAGGTTCTGCCATTGTATCTGAAGAGAACTGACCCTATAAATACGTTAGCCTTTCCTGAAATTGTTGGGCAGTTCCTCAGGTCTTCTGGGACTGTCACCTTGCAGCGCGCTGCTCGTAATAAACCTTCTAAAGAGAGAGAAATTGTGTCTTGTGAGTCTGTGGCCACCACTCAGCGAACCACGGGGACCCGCCCTTTCGGGGGTTCCACCACACCTACCATGCCACATAACATTCACATACTCTTGCAGTGATCTAGGGACAACCCCTGAGTTATTCAGGAATTAGGGGTGTGCACGGACCCCCCGCTCCGCTTCACTTTCAGATCCACGGTTTTCGGATCAGGCCACTCCGCCCCGCCCACACTCCGCCTATGCCCACTCCGCTCCGCTCGGAGCTCCGGATCCGGATCGGAGCTCTGTTCCTCCCCATGGGGGGGTTACCGGGCCCTGCCACCATCGCCGCCCATGCAGCGACGGCGGCAGAGCCCGGTAAGGGACCAAGGGAGAGGGGGACCTTACCTGCCTCCATCCGCGGTCCGTCGCCATCTTCAATTGAGCCCGCGGTTCCACCAGGAAGTCTGGGCCGCAAGTGCGGCCCAGACTTCCTGCTGGAACCATGGGCTCAATTGGAGACGCTGACAGACCGCGGACGGAGGCAGGTAAGGGAGAGGAGGGCGGGGAGGGGGGTTACCGGGCCCTGCCGCCGTCGCCGCATGGGCGACAGCGACAGCGGCAGGGCCCGGTAAACCCCACTTACCTTTCCGGCGGAGCTCCGGATCGAGGCGAAGGATCCGCCTTCACCTCGATCCTCTTCGCCACGCTCCGCCGGCCCCCCAATCCTCTTCGCCTCCGCCTTAAGGGCAGGCGAAGCCCCCCGCTCCGCTCCTGCTTCTACGGTCCGATTAGAAGCGGAGCACATCCCTATCAGGAATATCGCTGACTGCTTTTGCCGTGTTTTTCCCCAGCTATCTTGCTACAATCCTGAAGTCTGTCGCTGTTGTGCCTTCCTTTCCCAAAGCTGTTTCTGTTCGGTGCAAGCTCCTTGCTTGACAAACAGCCAATCCACCGTCAGGGGCATGTTCAGCAGTTTCGGATGTGTGCGGGAGTGGGCGGCCGCCATTTTTGGCACAGTTTTTGATTGGCTATTGGCATGTTTGGGCACCGACCATGTGTATTTTTTTTTAACACAAACATATTGATGCTCAGGTGCACATCTTTGACACAGTAACTATCCCCTCCCTTTGTTTCTATGTATTTGCACTGGTGCACGTCTCGGAGGAGTCATTAAAAATAATAATTCCATGCCTCATACCCATCTGTCCAGTCTACTTCTGATACACATTTGGAACCACTGTCATGTGGAGCACACCTTCTCGCAACGGCTCTCCTATACTCCCAGGAAACATTCCTCATGTGTGCCCCGTGAAGGATGATCGCAGAAGTGGGAAACCTCAAAATTATCCCTCCTCCCTTGTGAAAGAGCTGTGGGTCATTTTGTGCAGAGATTAACAATGATGGAATTCCAAAGGCATCCCTAGAATCAAGTGTCTAAAGAGGTTGTGGTGACATTTCTCCCGTCTGTGGTCCTTAAGAAAAGAGTCGGAGAAGCACTTAGCAGGTATCTGTGTGTGATACCTGTACACCTGAGCTGTGGTTGCAAGAAATAGAAAGATTGATAGGTGCCAATGACTTCTGATCATCTTCCCTTGCCAAATAATTTAAAATTAAAAGGTCTTATTCACACACAAATGGTTAACAGTAGGGATGTATGAGAATTTTGTTTTTGCTTGCAAAACATGCAAGCTTCATAGAATCATAGAATAGCAGAGTTGGAAGGGGCCTACAAGGCCATCGAGTCCAACCCCCTGCTCAAGGCAGGAATCCACCCTAAAGCATCCCTGACAGATGGTTGTCCAGCTGCCTCTTGAAGGCCTCTAGTGTGGCAGAGCCCACAACCTCCCTAGGTCACTGGTTCCATTGTCGTACTGCTCTAACAGTCAGAAAGTTTTCCCTGATGTCCAGCTGGAATCTGGCTTCCTTTAAATTGAACCCGTTATTCCGTGTCCTGCACTTTGGGAGGATCGAGAAGAGATCCTGGCCCTCCTCTGTGTGACAACCTTTGAAGTATTTGAAGAGTGCTATCATGTCTCCCCACCATCTTCTCTTCTCCAGGCTAAACATGCCCAGTTCTTTCAGTCTCTCTTCATAGGGCTTTGTTTCCAGACCCCTGATCATCCTGGTTGCCCTCTTCTAAGCGCGCTCCAGCTTGTCTGCGTCCTTCTTGCTGAAGTCAAAGTTCCAAACACAAGTGGGAGCACATGTCCAACAAATAAATGAATAAATAAATAAATAAATAAATCAGAAATTCTCCAACTCATGTTTGTGTTCGTCTCATTCCTCATTCAATATGCACACATTCCCAAAATTGTGCAAATTTCCACAGTAGACCGAATCAATCCGACTTGAGATTATTTTGGAAATTTCTGCAAATTAGGAAAATTGTGCAAATTTGAGGAGATCTGCACATATCTGCCATGTGATTGCTGGTCGGAAATGGGCATGAGACAAGCAGTGGGATGACCATCAGGGAATCCTGGCGATCTCAAACCTTGCTCATTTGTAGGATTAGGTGAACTCACCTGCGTCCACCCTGTTTGCCACCACCGTTGGCTGCATGAGTTTCTTCTGAAATTGTGCTCTTCCCTTGCTGTGTTAATGGCAGCTGTAAAGGCTCCATTAATGCAAGGGTAAAAGACCAATTGTTGCAGCAAGAGGAGTGCACAATTTTGGCAGTGGGGGCAGACAGCGGCTTAAACGCACTGGGGTGCCCGACTGGGTCTGGGGGGGAGCAAACACGGGGGAGTCTGCCAGACTTACAGACTCAGTTGGGTGTTTGCAACATTCCTATTCATTTGGGACTCCCTAGATAACAGTGAACCCATCTGGCTCAGAGTGACTAATCTTAGGAGAGGGGTTACCTTCCCTCGTAGATTGTGGTCTGGCTCTGTTAACTCAAGTTATCTGCACTGGTATACAAGATCAATATTGGTCAGAATTTGATCAGTCTTAATCTGAACTCTTTGCTGTATGAGTAAGATTGTGAAAAGCTAAACTCCATCAATAGGGGGATATTCAATGCCTATTCTACCTCTCTGCCTCCCGTAACGATAGCCACTTTGCCAGCCTGACTGGGACCAACTACAATGTGATTTCTCTCCTCACAGAGTTGCTTCCATTGGCGGCCATTCCTCCTGGTCACAGCGTAGGGATGCATGAAAATTTCATTTCAGTTAGCAAACCATCAGAATGTGAATGGAAGAACATTAAAAATAAACCTTTGCACATTCCCAAACTTGTCACCTTAAAAAAAATGCATGCTTTGAAATATGAATTTTCATGCTTTAGTCATGGGGGGGGGGGGATTTTGAAACATGCCCACATAAATGGCTGAAATGAATACTTGTCCCATTCGAACAAAGTGGAAGTCATGTCACAAACCAAAACAGGAGGGAGCAGAAACAAGCTTCTAAGAGAAGTTTGGAGAATTTCAGCAAGCTTGAGCATCCCTAGTGGTGAATGGGAATAAATCCACATCCATTTCAGAGGATTGGTGAGGTATATGTGAAGTAGCATTATTATTATTATTATTATTTATTTATTTATATAGCACCATCAATGTACATGGTGCTGTACAGAGTAAAACAGTAAATAGCAAGACCCTGCCGCATAGGCTTACAATCTAATAAGTTGTAGTAAACAATAAAGAGGGAAGGAGAATGCAAACAGGCACAGGGTAGGGAAAAACTAACAGTAGAAAGTAACAGTAGAAGTAGGCCCCACTTCTGATTCATTTTTTTTAATAGACTCTACACACAAAGCCAACCACAACTCCCATGCACACCACACACTTTCAGTGTATGCACACTGAACATGTCAAAATGCCTGTAGTTAGACATACATCAGTTGAAAACATCAAGCAGGTTAAGAAAAGGGGCTTGAAGGAAGAAAGAAAGGCGATGTGAGGTAGATATTCCTGGATGGAGGGGTCCTCCCTTGCCCCAGGATATCACCATACCCTTTCATCCCGGTTTTTCCCATGGTCCTGGGCTATTATTATTATTATTATTTATTTATTTATTTATATAGCACCATCAATGTACATGGTGCTGATCCTGAGACCATGGGACGTGTGGCAGGGTGTTCCGTTTTGGTCCCGGCTCCTCACAGTTAACCGTGAGGAGCTGGGATACAGGCATGGGGCACGGGGCACCTCAGGAGCTCTGTGCCCATCGGGCATTTGTGGTTTTGTGTTTTTTAAACAATGTTACATTTTGCCCTGGAGTGTTCCTGCACTCTTTTCTGATTAAAAACACACACACAAATTGGCAGTCACACTGTCCTCTTCCTCCCAGGACGTAGCACACTGCATGAAGACAGAGGGGGGATCCCACCATCAACGTACCGTGAGATCCTCCCCCCTACCTCCCTCTACACCAGTATGGTGTAGACATGCCCTTAGAATGTATGGGATATTTTGTCTTTGCTCGCAAAACATGTGAACATGTCCCCTGGAAAACCCCAAACATGAAACCAGGTGTGAGCAGGTGTCTGCCCCCAAAATTCACAAAGTGTTGAACTCGTGCTCATGTCCTTCACGTTCTTAATTTCCAGTTCAATTTGTGCAGATGTCCTAACCTGTGCAGATTTCCTCAGCAGTCTGTATCAACCCGACTTTAGACAAAGGAGGAAAATGTGAAAAGTCAGAGGGATTTGCTCAAATTTGGGGGGAGGAATTGTGCAAGATGTGCCATTCGACAGCTGCTTGATTTGCACATAATATCACAGAATAGTAGAGTTGGAAGGGGCCTACAAGGCCATCGAGTCCAACCCCCTGCTCAATGCAGGAATCCACCCTAAAGCATCCCTGACAGATGATTGTCCAGCTGCCTCTTGAAGGCCTTTAGTGTGGGAGAGCCCATGACCTCCCTAGGTCATGGGTTCCATTGTCATACTGCTCTTACAATCAGGAAGTTTTTCCTGCTGTCCAGCTGGAATCTGCTTCCTGTCACTTCAGCCCATTATTCCGTGTCCTGCACTCTGGGAGGATCGAGAAGAGATCCTGGCCCTCCTCTGTGTGACAACCTTTCAAGTATTTGAAGAGTGCTCTCATGTCTCCCCTCAATCTTCTCTTCTCCAGGCTAAACATGCCCATTTGTTTCAGTCTCTCTTCATAGGGCTTTGTTTCCAGACCCCTGATCATCCTGGTTGATCAGAGTTGCATGAATCCAAGTTACAAAGCCTGTATCTACACTTCATGTCATAACAGGCCTGTTCAGATGATGTGCTAAGCCATGGTTAGGCCACTAACACTTCATCATGTCTCCCCTCAATCTTCTCTTCTCCAGGCTAAACATGCCCAGTTGTTTCAGTCTCTCTTCATAAAGCTTTGTTTCCCATTCATGCAGAGCAAACAGCAATCCCAAACGCAAATGGGAATTGGCCACAAGAGAATTGGCGACACGAAGTTTGGAGACACCTGGCCATCTCAGGCACCCTTCGTTCGCCCATCCCAAAACTTGAGCCATCTTTGTGCAGGGCATCACTCTTTCCTCTAATGCTGTGGTTGCTAATGGTCCAAGTGATACCTGTACCCTTTATTGCATCCATATTCTGCAACCCAGAAAGGGAGTTGACCAATTGTGATTTGCAGATGGGAAATTGAGGTGAAGACAGGATGCCTTGCAAAATATCAGAATGGCTCCATAAAAGGAGGGGAAATTATGGTCTACCAGATTCAACGTGGACCTTTGATGCACTTGGCTATGGTACTTCTCCACATGCAGGTAGTTAGTCCTTCAGGTGTCTCCTGTGCTGAGGAGGGATACATGTGTGTAAGCGAATGAGCTTACGGCTTAGCTACTTTCAGCGTACTGCTGACAGGCGGGATATTACCCCTAAGATAAATGAATAAGAGTTGAGGTCTTATTGGATTACGGTTTATTGAACTTTATAAATTCCAATTAACAGACCCCTGAGCAATAAGAGACATGGAGTGTACTCTCCAGTTTATAGGACAATTATTATGGAGTTTATCCTCAGCTGAACAAGAGGTATTAGCAGATAAAACATGGGAGAGTAGACACAGTAGTAGATAAAAGCAGATATTGGAGACAAGGCGATAAACAGATAGAAGGAAGGGGGGAAAAGAAGAAGAAAGGGGGGCATTTCCCACTTGAATTTAGGCCACTGATACTTAATGTGAAACCTGAAGGAATTGTTTGAAACTCAAGGTAGGGATGGGGAAATGGGTTGATTTCTGGTCTGTGTCATTTTGACATGTGTCCACCCCTTCTATCCCATTTCCACATTAATCCAGATGTACTACTTATAGTAGACCCACTGCAACACAGCAATAAACCAACACCAAGTGCAGTACCCAATATGGGGAACAGCTCATGCGAACTGACGTTCCAAACAAGCCTACCAAAATCCGTGCTCTTGCGAAAATTATGCACCTGCTTTAAGCAGATCAGTGTCCTGAACATGTGAATTTTGAATGTGACAGAAGCTCTTTTTTCCAGCTACATCCAGAGGTGAGGCTCATGACGTTGGGTAAACTAGGGTCACAACTCCAAAAAAGAACAGAAAAAAAAGAACAAAGAACTGGTACTGTAGTAGTTGTGCAGACACGACCACTGCAAGTTAATAGGGGTGAACCTGTCCTGGTAGTGAGCCTGGAGATAGTGAAACCATAGAATCATGGAATCACAGAATAACAGAGTTGGAAGGGGCCTACAAGGCCATCGAGTCCAACCCCCTGCTCAATGCAGGAATCCACCCTAAAGCATCCCTGACAGATGGTTGTCCAGCTGCCTCTTAGAATCACAGAATAGCAGAGTTGGAAGGGGCCTACAAGGCCATTGAGTCCAACCCCCTGCTCAATGCAGGAATCCACCCTAAAGCATCCCTGACAGATGGCTGTCCAGCTGCCTCTGGTCAACCCCATCCTCTTAGCTATACCTTTAGGTGTCAAGAGCTGTCCTCCTTGGCAACAGACTGTTCATCCCATGACTTGAAGTGCCCCAAAGGGTTTATTTTCATTGCTCCTATGTCCAACAGCCATGGCTGGCAAGTCAAGGGAATCCCATTCAGCTTCTTGAATCCCCCAGGACCTCAGTGATGTCACATAAGTACATAAGAAGTGTCATGCCGGATCAGACCCAGGGTCCATCTAGTCCAGCACTCTGTTCACACAGTGGCCAACCAGCCCTCGGCCAGGGACCAACAAGCAGGACATGGTGCAACAGCACCCTCCCACCTATGTTCCCCAGCAAGTGGTGCACACAGGTTTATTGCCTCGAGTACTGGAGATAGCACACAACCATCAGGGCTAGTAGCCATGACAGCCTTCTCCTCCAGGAATTTATCCAACCACACCATGCCTATGTGTCCAGCTTACACCAAACTGCCAGATGTGTGAGGCACCTGAAATATTGAAGTCATCAGAAACCCTTAACAGAAAATTACCCTCAGCTTACTCAGTAGGGAGTAGATGAAAAATAGGGGAGGGCGAACCCGCCTTCGCTCACCTCGGCAGTCACTCACCCTGCCACTGCTGTCACCCCCTTCTTGCCACCCCCACTCCCCAAGCATCTTCTGAGGCTCAGCCCAGCCTGGCAAGCACTCAGCAGCCACACACTCCCATGCCAGACCCACACACACACAATTTTGGGAGGCTCTGTAATTTGTGCACTTCCCCTCCCCGCTCCAATGATGGCCTTAAAGCCCCCCTTGACACAAGGATGAAGGTGCAAATGGAGCACACAGTTGGGGGCCCATGAGTGTTCAGGCGGGATCCACATGCAAGCTGGGAGCAGCCAACAGGGTCCTGGGAGGCAAAGGTGGGGGGGCATTGGATTCCTGCAAGGGATCTGCACTAGTATACGAAACTTTGTTTTTGCAGTCATTGAACGTTTTGTTTTTGAACGATTTAAAACGGAGCAGTTTTTAAAACGTTTACTTACTTTCCTCTTTCCGTGGGAATGCATTCCTTTTGGCCACACTAAGAAAAGAAATCTGTTTGTTCTATTTCCCACCCCCATCTGCCAATTTCCCCTCCCACTTCCTCTTCTCTCCGAGACAATCCTCCACCTACAAACGATCCACCAAGTAGCTTCCCAAAAGTGAAACTGGAAGTGGCTGCAAAAAAGAGGCTTGAAAGAAAGAAATAATAGGCTCAAATTAAAGGAAGCCAGATTCCAGCTGGACATCAGGAAAAACTTCCTGACTGTTAGAGTAGTACGACAATGGAATCAGTTACCTAGGGAGGTGGTGGGCTCTCCCACACTAGAGGCCTTCAAGAGGCAACTAGACAACCATCTGTCAGGGATGCTTTAGGGTGGATTCCTGCATTGAGCAGGGTGTTGGACTCGATGGCCTTGTAGGCCCCTTCCAGCTCTGCTATTCTATGATTCTATGAAAGAAAAAACGGCTCCAACTTTGGGCGCGAAAATGACATAAACATGCCCCCCAGGAATGTGATTGGCTAATTAAGAAATACAGGAAACCCATTTAATATGATGAAATCGGCCACATCATACCAAATAGAACAGTGGTTCTTAATGTTTTTTGAGTCACGGACCCCTTTGAAAATCTGGTGAACGCTATGGACCCCCCTCCCTAGAAAAATGCACATAAGCACATAAACACAACTTTGCATGCAATGAATATACTTTATTTTATTGCAAAAAATTTTTATTGCATACACTCATACAGTGTATGACATACACAAAGTATGAATAAACTTATTTGACTTCCACAGATCCCCTGAAGCCCATCCATGGACCCCAGGTTAAGAACCCCTGAAATAGAATGACTTATTTCAGATAAGTTCAATATAAAAACCGGAGAAAAGACAACAATAAAATGTCACAAACTAAACGTCATGTGGCGTAATACTACGAAACAGACACTTAAAAATGGTAAGACACATTCTAACTTGACTAGTGTAGATCCCTCCTCGTTCCAGTCAGGCACTGGATCCCTGGATTCCTGGATCCAGTCAGGTGCTCACAGCATCTCTGGTCAAAAAGTGCTACCAGCCAATCTTGGCATCGGGTGAAGTATTCCCATTTCACACAACTGTGACCTGTACTGCCACGTAATGAGTCATAAAGGGGTGAGGACAAAAAAATGAGGCATGCTGTGGGCTGGCTTCTATAATGGGAGAGGAAGCAGCAGCCAGGCACCTCTCCATCATGCCTGGATCTGTATGAGACTATTAGAGCGAGAGGGAACGGAGGTAGCTGGTGAACTTTGCAACTAAAGAATCTAGTGCCTGAATTTGCTTTTTTCCCTCTCCTCCTTCCCAATCCCCTTTTGTGTCATGATATTTATTTATTTTTTTAGATTGTAAGCCTGTGGGCAGGAAAATGCACA
Source organism: Elgaria multicarinata webbii (assembly GCF_023053635.1). Classification (NCBI taxonomy): domain Eukaryota; kingdom Metazoa; phylum Chordata; class Lepidosauria; order Squamata; family Anguidae; genus Elgaria; species Elgaria multicarinata. The sequence goes on along the minus strand of NC_086176.1, from coordinate 116,326,725 downwards.
TTTCTGTGCATACTTCCCCCCCCCCCCCCCAAAAAAAGTGTGCACTTTCTTCCTGTTGACCAAAGTTTGGAAATCTGTATATTTGTTTGGAAACATGCACATTTCAAAATGTGCATTTTAAATTTTTTTTTGTTTGTTTTTTTCATATGCCATTGCAAATTTGGGAATTTGAAAACATATCTCAAAGGAAAAAAAGTGCTCCTGTTCATGCTGATGTTTGGAATTGCAAACGGGACAAGTCTGCATAATTTGCGGACAGAAATGAAACGCTGCTACGTTCCTGTCTCAAGAGGTGGTAGCCCACATTCGGAGGATGCTGGCCACCCTGTAGTTGTGTATGCTGTAAGATGGCATCACAGAGAGACAGGAGACAGGTCTGTGGTGAAGTCCAAGTGGCTCCAGGTATGAGGAATTGAGAGCTTTGTTACCTGTGCAATGACTGGACAGGCAAATGGAGTTCGCTGGATTTTGCCTTTAATTATAAGCTGATATGGCAGGTAGCATGTCGCTTTGATGTTTTGTCACACCTGCTCCCAGAGCTTACACGTTAACAAGGGACACATGATAACGCCACTGACTACAATTTGGATGTTCTGTGTTGCACTTCTGGACTATTTCAATTTTAATTAAAAATATGGAAGAAGGGGAAATGTTAGCACTCTTAGTGGAGCCTAAATATGTCACCTCTCAGGCGAACGGGGGATGAAAAGAAGCCGTCTTGCAAAGCACACCAAGTTAAAGATAAGGTTTGCAAAATCTGAGGTGCTAGGGAGCACCCATTTAAAATATGTCAGCCGCAATGTCTCACTTGTGACTATTTCTGATGTGGGATTGAAAACGAAAGATGCCACCTCCCTTCAAATCTCTCAAGTTCTACTTTTCTGCAAAGTCCTTGGTTTTCACATCCCCAACTGTTACAAAGCTTAAATGCATGGAGCTATTCACGATCCCTTCCTTACTGTTTTATTTCTCCATTTGCTCCCTCTGTTTCACTCGCTATTGGAATTAGCTTGTACGTTCCTTGGGGCAGGGAACTATATAAAACCCTGTAAAATACCATGTTAATAAGCTGAATATGAGCCAACAGTATGATATGGCTGCAAGAAAGGCAAATGCTATTTTGGGCTGCATTAATAGAAGTATAGCTTCCAAATCACGTGAGGTCCTGGTTCCTCTCTATTCAGCCCTGGTTAGGCCTCATCTAGAGTATTGCATCCAGTTCTGGGCTCCACACTTCAAGAAGTACGCAGACAAGCTGGAGTATGTTCAGAGGAGGGCAACCAGGATGATCAGGGGTCTGGAAACAAAGCCCTATTAAGAAAGACTGAAAGAACTGGGCATGTTTAGCCTGGAGAAGAGAAGATGGAGGGGAGACATGATAGCACTCTTCAGATACTTAAAGGGTTGTCACACAGAGGAGGGCCAGGATCTCTTCTCGATCATCCCAGAGTGCAGGACATGGAATAAAAGGCTCAAAGGAAGCCAGATTCCAGCTGGACATCAGGAAAAACTTCCTGTCTGTTAGAGCAGTATGACAATGGAATCAGTTATCTAGGGAGGTTGTGGGCTCTCCCACCCTAGAGGCCTTCAAGAGGCAGCTGGACAACCACCTGTCAGGGATGCTTTAGGGTGGATTCCTGTATTGAGCAGGGGGTTGGACTCGATGGCCTTGTAGGCCCCTTCCAACTCTGCTGTTCCATGATTCTATGATGATGATAATAATAATAATAATAATAATAATAATAATAATAATAATAATGTTGTTTAAATCAAGGGTACCCTCTAAGTAGCACCCCCACTATAAAGGATAAATTCTAAGCAGCAGCAACAACTTATGTCATACCATTCCAAATAATAATAATAATAATAACAATAGCAGCTGTATTGGATGTATGCTTCTCTGCTGGTTTCTAAACAGGGTAGTTCTCCCCCCACCATCCCACTAGTTTGAAGTGTAGCACAAGATAAAGACTTTTTCCCCCTGAATCAGCACTTTTTTGCCATTGTGCGCCAAGCTAATGTAGAAGACTCGGCGAAAGCTTTTGTGCTTAAAAAGGGGGTTGGGGGAAGGGAAGATGAAAAATGGCCTGTGTACTCATCCATCAATTTATAGATGTAAATAAGATGCAAGGAAATTTCTCCCCGTACCCACGCTAGTGAGATAATAGGCCGCCAAACCCACCCCACCCCCGCAAAAGCAAGAACAACCAAAAACCGCAGCTCTATTAAAAGTCATGAGAAAAGAAGATGGTTTAAGTAGACACCTATCTCTCTGACGCACACACACACACAAATGCACACACTCCTTCCTATGGACTGTTTTGATTTATTGAACCTGTATCGGCTTTGTCTTTTAATGTCCCCAGATAAGAAAAGTATGTGCAGATATATAAACTCCTGCTGTATCTAACCACATCTGCTCTCTTTTTTTTTCATTCTGGGAAGGGAACCAAAGCTGTCCCTGCAGCGAATTTCATTTGCTCTATATTTATAAGCGCTCCCCTGCTTGTCTCTTCCTGGTATTCAAAGCTCTACAGCACTATGAAAGCCACGTTAGTTGTCACAAGCCAGGAACAGAGAGATCCGTCTCCCCCTCCTCTTGGAGTAGAGATGGTTGACTACATTTGGAGTCTGAGAACGGAGACGGCAAAGTGGAGATGATATCACACACATTCGTCATTTGCAACCTTTAAGTTAGAGTCCTTCATCAGAACAAGAATGGAAAGAATCAGAAATCAAGAGCAGAACCACCAACAACCAGTCTTGAGGAATCCTACCTTTCTTCTTGAAAGTGTTGCTTCTCTCAAAATTCCTAGTGAAGGGAACCTTCTTCTCTCTCCAGGATAGGCTCAGATGTGAACTCAACTAACCAATTAATTCTCCCAACCCCTCCGGCTGAAAAATCTGGAAATAGTTTGCTTATTTCTAATCCCAATTACAAACCCATTTTATTTATTTATTACATTTTTATATCACACAATAGCTGAAGCTCTCTGGGCACTTCACAAATTCTAGATCTTGCCATACTCCCAAAGGCATAATTGGGAGCATGATGGGATGTGAATCTTTTTCCCTATGGAAAAGTTCAGTTCCACGGGGAATTGAAATTTCCCAAGATCCCTGGAAAATAGTCACTACGAATGCCAGCATGCTATTGCTTTTCAGACTAGGGTGTACTGCCCTCAACTTGACTACCCTCAACAGTAGGTCATGGTTGCACTGGACAAAAGGAAGGAGGCAGTCTCAAAAGGACACGTTATAGGCAAATGACATTTGAAAGCAATCTTTAATTTTCTTAGTTATGGGAGCCACCTTTAACTCCAATCTGAAAAATGGGACCCACAAGAGATGTTTTACCCTGCTTCCCTTCCTACCCCCTCTCTCCTGTACAAACACACACAGGCCCTGTTCAGAAGACACCTTAAACCATGGCTTTAACCATGGAGAACAAAGCAAAAAGAACAACTTAAAGGTAGGAGCAAAGTAGTTTGGGCCACTAATGAAAGCCACCATTCCGATGTCTCTGGCAGAAAGTCAGATCCCACCAGAAATTGAATAGCTGGATCATATACAAAGACGGGGTGCCTGTGAAGAATGGAAAGATCTGGAAAGCCTGTAATTTGAGAAGGGGGGAAAACCAGGAGATGTAGCCATATATATTCATTAAGTGAAGATTAGAAACTACAATCTAAATATACTATGATTTTATTAGAATGTAAGCCTATGCGGCAGGGTCTTGCTATTTACTGTTTTACTCTGTACAGCACCATGTACATTGATGGTGCTATATAAATAAATAAATAAATAAATAAATAATAATAATAATTTAAGACTGTTCCGCCCTCCCTCTCCATTGGCATGGTAAGACAACAGCTAACACAAGTTATTGTTTTGATTTGTTTTATTTTGTTTAAATTTATTTATTTATTTATTTATTGCACTTTTATACCGCTCCCATAGCCAGGGCTCTCTGGGCGGTTTACAGAAATTCTAAAGTTAAGATAAAAGCGAATACACATAATTTAAAATTCTAAAACACAGAACATACACACATAAAGCATTAAAAACCATTAAAAAAACTAAGCATGTGGGTGATTAAGATGTGCCGCCATATGCCTAGGCAAAGAGGAAAGTCTTAACCTGGCGCTGGAAAGATAGCAGCGTTGGTGCCAGGCGAGCCTCGTCAGGGAGATCATTCCATAGTCTGGGGGCCACCACCGAAAAGGCCCTGTCCCTCGTTCCCACACTCCGAGCCTCTCTTGGAGTAGGCACCTGGAGGAGGACCTTAGATGTTGAACGTAGTGACCGGGTATATTCACGTCGGGAGAGGCGTTCCGTCAGGTATCGTGGTCCCAAGCCGTGGGACCACAATACGGCTTGGGACTGCAATACCTGGTCCAATTGGAGGTCTACTTTAAAGAAAGTGAGAACGCCAATTCTAATTTGGATGGCTTTAAAAGCGGGTTGGATCAATTCCTGGAGGCGAAGGCTCTCAATGGCTACTAGCCCTGATGGTTGGGTGCTACCTCCAGTATTTGAGGCAGTAAGCCTGTGTGCACCAGTTGCTGGGGAACATGGGTGGGAGGGTGCTGTTGCACCATGTCCTGCCTTGTTTGTCCCTGGCCAATGGCTGGTTGGCCACTGTGTGAACAGAGTGCTGGGCAGGATCTAATGTACTGCTTTAGAACAGTTTATAACAATAATAGCTACTGTTGGGGCCCAGGACACACTCCATAGACAGTTTTCCAAGTGCCATATCCTGCTTGGTGTAGATCTGTTCTTAGACTAGATGGACCCTCTGTCTGATCCAGCCTGGCACTTCTTATGTTCTTAAGCAGTTCTTCCCTTTCCTCTCCAGTGTTTTCACCCTTCAAATATGTTTGAAACGGAGATAACCTTAAGCTATTAGACTTGTGAGTGGAATTGAAACAGTTCTGCCAGAGGATTTCTCATTGATAAAATGCAATCTGCTTATGCAAACACCCGCATGACACCCAAATCCATCAATAGGTGAAGCCTGCTTCCCAGCCATAAAGAATGCAAAACCTGGGCTTTTTAAACAGTTTTCTAGGAGCAGAAGCGAGCTCCAGACAGAGCGACTCAAGGCTTGCTTGTGCAAGCAAGCCTCAAGAGCTTATCCAATGGGCGAGCCCACACAGGCATATTCATCATTCAATGACCGCAGCATCAAGCAGCAGCAAATTACTTTGAAGGTTCCCTCCAGAAAGTGAAAATGGTATGTTTACAGTTGTGAAATAACTGTCCTGGTTAAAACCAACAGTTATTGCAGGTCAGTGGGACAGGAGAGTTGTTTAATGCATGACATATTTTACAATTAAGCTAATTGTGTGCAATAAGGATGTACAACAGCACAGTCTATGAAGAGAGAGGGGGAGAGAGAAAGAGAGAGAGAGAGGGGGGCATGTCTAGACAGGGTGATGTCCCGGGATCGTCTCTGTGCATCCAGGTGACACACAGGGGATCCCAGGAGCAGGGAGGGATGATCCCTTCCTTTCCCCAGGATATCACCCTACCCTTTAAACTCAACTTTTGCCAATACTGCAGGATATGTGGCCAGCTATCCCGGTTTTGTCCCAGCTCCTTAGGAACTGGGCATAGGGCGTAAAGCTCCTCAGGAGCTTGTGCCCATCGGGGGTGAGGTGAGTGGAGCGGGAGGTGTTTGGTTTTTTTAAAAAAAAACACCCTCACTTTTGCAATGGAGAAGCTCCTGTGCTCTTTTTCTATTAAAACAAAACAAGATGGCACGTGCAACGTCCTCTTCTTCCCAGGCCTTCGTGCGCCATGTGTAGACTGAGGGGGAGGATCTCGTGATCACCATATCATGAGATTATCCCCTCCACCTCCCTTGTCTAGCCTTGTCGAGAGAGAGAGAGAGAGAGAGAGAGAGAGAGAGAGAGAGAGAGAGAGAGAGAGAAAGAGAGAAGCCACAATTGCCTGCTGCTTTAAAGCACAGAATGGCAGGTACATGCCTTAAGAACACCAGCAAAGCCGTGAAGCTGGATCATAGAATCATAGAATCACAGAACCATAGAATAGCAGAGTTGTAAGGGGCCTACAAGGCCATCGAGTCCAACCCTCTGCTCAATGCAGGAATCCACCCTAAAGCATCCCTGACAGGTGGTTGTCCAGCTGCCTCTTGAAGGCCTCTAGTATGGGAGAACCCATAACCTCCCTAGGTAACTGATTCCATTGTCGTACTGCTCTAACAGTCAGGAAGTTTCTCCTGATGTCCAGCTGGAATCTGGCTTCCTTTAACTTGAGCCCGTTATTCCGTGTCCTGCACTCTGGGAGGATCAAGAAGAGATCCTGGCCCTTTTCAAGTGTGCTCTCATGTCTCCCCTCAATCTTCTCTTCTCCAGGCTAAACATGCCCCGTTCTTTCAGTCTCTCTCCATAGGACTTTGTTTCCAGACCCCTGATCATCCTGGATCATCAGACCAAAGTCTTATCAAGTCTAGCATCCTGTTCCACACAGTGGCCAACCGGATGTGGAGCACACTGCAGTAATCTAACTGTGATGTCACCAAAGCATAGGCAACTGTTGGTGATTCAGGAAAGGTCACAGCTGTTGCACTCATATGTAAACATGCAAACACACTGTTTGCTCCCTGGTGTAGTGTATTGTTGAGTTCCCCCCTCAGGTTCTAGTCCCTAAGCTCATGGGGGTGACTTTGTGCCAGTCACTGACTCTCAGCCTAACCTACCTGAAAGGATTGGTGTGAGAATAAAGTGGAGAGCAAGAAAAGGCTCATGTACGTCTCCTTGGGCTCCTTCATGGAAAGGTGGGATAGAAATGTAGCAAACAAATACTACAACCACCATAAAATCCGGGGACGGGGTATGATCAAGGAACATACCCAAACTATGAAGCTAACCTTTCCATGGGAAGACAACCCCTTCCTGAACAGGTTGAATCCCAATTCGCAAGCCAGGCTTTCTATTGACTAACAGCACCTTGTCCAGATCCAAACTCAGCTTGTTCGGGTAATGCTCAAGGGGTCCTCAGCAACTGATCGTTCAGAAGCAAATTGCCACTGATAATGGAGGTGGCATATAGTCATCAGCTCTGGTAGCCACTGATAGCCTCCTCTTCCGTACATTTGCCCAACCCCCTTTTAAAGCTATCCAGGCCGGTGTTTGTGACTACATCATTTGGTAGTTTAAGGCCTCAGCTAGACCTAGCAGTCCAGTGGTACAGAGGGGTGAAGATCTCACAATATTTTTAGCATGAGGTCTCCCCTTCTGTTTACATGTGGTGCGTGATGACGTCAGAAGGTGAGGACGTTGCGGCCACCATTTTTTTTCTTACAGAAGAAGAGTGCATGAACACTCGAGCACAAAAAGTTAAACTTATTTCTCACCTCCCCCCACCCCCAATGGGAGCAGCACTCCTAAGGAGCTCTGTGCCCCATGCGGGGTCCTGGCTCCTCACGAGGAAACGGGACAAACCGTGACTGTGGGCCACACTTTCTGCAGTCTCGGGGATCATCCTGAAACCGTGGGAAAAGTGGGCCTAAAGTGTAGGGCGAGATCCCGGGGCATGGGAGGGATCATCTCTCCTTGTCCCGGGATGCATCATGTGGATGCACAGGGACGATCCCAGGGATCCCCCCAGGATTTTGCCACGTCTAGCTAAGGCCTAAGTATGCACTGTGTGGAGAATTTATTCCTATAGTCTGTCCTGAATCTCCCACCACTCAGCTTCAATGGATGGCCCGAGGCTCTAGTATTATGAGAGAGAGAGAGAGAGAGAGAGAGACAGAGAGAGAGAGAGAGAGAGAGACAGAGACAGAGACAGAGACAGAGAGACAGAGAGACAGAGACAGAGACAGAGAGAGACAGACAGAGAGACAGACAGAGAGACAGACAGACAGAGAGACAGAGACAGAGACAGAGACAGAGAGACAGAGAGAGACACAGAGAGAGAGAGACAGAGAGACAGAGACTGACTTCCTATCCCCTTCCTCTGTACATCATTTTTGTTAATACCTCTATCATGCCCCCTTTTACTAACCTTTTTTCCTAAGCTAAAACACCCCAAATGCTGTAACCTTTCCTAACAGAGGAGATGCTCTAGCCTAGTGATCGCTTTTGCACGTTTCCCATCCCAGCTCTGTGATATCCTTTCTGAGGTGTGGTAACCACCATTGTACATGATTTTCCAAGTGTGGCTGTACCACCTATTTGTATAAAGGCATTCAGATATTGGCAGTTGCACACATTTTCAATTGCTGTCCTAATGATCTCCAACATGAAATTTGCAGACTGGGCCAACATTTATCCACCATAATCTCATGATCTCTTTTTTGGTCAAGTCACCAACAACTTTGCCTCCACTCCCTTTGCCTTTGTCTCTGCCTCCTTTTTGCCTTTGTCTCTGCCGAACATTAGAATATTGGATTACTGCAATGCGCTCTATGTGGGGCTGCCCTTGAAGCTGCTCCGGAAGCTGGAGCTAGTGCAGAATGCTGCAGCTCGGCTGTTGTCTGGAGCTGCCCCTTTCCAGCATGGAACTCCTCTGCTGAGGGAACTGCACCGGCTTCCTATTCGCTACCAGGCCAGGTTTAAGGTTCTTGTACTTGTGTCCAAAGCCCTAAACAACTTGGGACCAGGCTACTTGAGAGAGCATCTTCTCCCCTTCCAAGCTGCCCAGTGACTGAGGTCATTCGAGGGCCTGCTCCTGGTGGTTCCACATAGATCCATCCTCCGATTGGAGTCCACCAGGGGAAGAGCCTTCAGTGTGGTGGCCCCCCTCCTATGGAATTCCCTGCCTCTGGAGATCAGGCAGGCACCAACTTTGTACTCCTTTCGGTGCCTCCTGAAAACATCTTTATTCCAGGAAGCCTTTCCTTAATGTCCAGGCATGAGTCACTGTATTTGCTTCTTTTAAATCTGTTTTAAGTGTTTTATTCTGTTTTTATTTTCATTTTATCTTGTACACCACTCCAAAATTTACAATGGGGAGAGGTATATAAATATTGTAAATAATAATAATAATAATAATAATAATAATAATAATAATAATAATAAAAAATAAATAAGCTCAGATCCCATCAGCGTACGTGAAGCTAGCATTTTTGCTGCCTCAATGTACATCACTACACTTGCTTACATTGAACTTTAATGCCCATTTCCACAGTTTGGAGAGATCCAACTTCACAACTGGTGGCAACCATGTTCATCATATGCTGGATGCTCAACTGGTGGTGGATCTCTGTATAGACTTCCACCATGGTAGAATTCCAGAAGCAAGTATCCTTCACAGCTGCCAACTGCAAATTCTAACACTCAATCCTTCAATCCTCCATTGACCCATTTTTCCTGGATGGTTGTGAAAGGCATATGTTAATTGTCTATAAAGCATATCAATTTGAGTGACACATTTTAAGGAGTGGTTGATGGATACCCACAATGATGAAGTCTTATAATCTAGAATCATATTAATATTAATGGTAAAGATTTTCCGTCTTTGACGCGAGCCATTAAATCTTGAGTATCGGGCAAAATTGACAACACACATTTTGACAGCTTATCTATAATAAATATTCAAACTCTGACACGAAGGTGTCATCAGAGAGATGTGGAGCAATCCTTTATTTTCATGGCATTTGCAACAACAACAAAAAAGGATTGAGAGCAATCCACACAAGTGCTCAATGTTTATGGTCAAGAGAATGCCATTGCTTTGCATGATATTGGTCTGTTGGGTCATGCAACCAGGGTATATTTCACTCTACCCACTTCCAACCCACTTACACACACACACACACACCTCTTGTCAGTCTCATCAGACAGGGAGCCAATGCATTCATTCCCAGAAGCAGGAAATTAATCTGGGCAAAGCATATTTATAGACCAGGGTATCATTAACATACATACACATCTGTACAGCTTTGAAACTCCTTAGATAATCCATATTCCAGGGCTACTACCCTATTTCTTCAATTCTAAGACACACTTTTCCCCCCATATAAACATCTCTAAAAATGGGGTGCATCTTAGAATCGCAGGTGTGTCTTAGAGTTTATTTTTCTGTTGGTGGTACTGAAATTAGTGTGCATCTTACAATCGATGGCGTCTTACAATCGAAGAAATACGGTACTTAAAAAAAGAACATTGGGCTGAGGGAGAGAAATGGGAGATATAATGCTTATCAAAACCTGAAGCTGTTTCCTCTGAGAGAAAGACACCACACACGGCCCTAGGTTTGCATAGTGTGAATTTATTTTGACTTTGTTCCATCGTACTAGGGTTCATGTCTAGCTATGCATTGCAACTGGCATCCACCCCTTGGGAGACTGGAATGGAAGCATACAACTGACTGGCTGAGGTGATGAAACTTATTTGTGTGTATACATGTTTGCGTAAGTGCAAGGGATTATTTTTGCTCTGCTAGACATTTTTGTAAACTTTCAAACTCTCTCTCTCTCTCTCTCTCTCTCTCTCTCTCTCTCTGTGTGTGTGTGTGTGTGTGTGTGTGTGGTCACACACATACACAGAGAGGATTTAGTGAGCTAGAACTTCACCACTTGGCTGCCAAAAATACCAAACTACAATTCTCCCAGAACTTTCATCTAAAGTAAAATTTGAAACAACTTTGTAGATTCTTCCTCTAGTGAAACATCTCAGGAATTACGAGGGAAGCCCAAAGAATTTTGAAAATAGTGGTTGTTGTTTGTTTGCTTTAAAAAAGAGAAAGAAAAGAAACTTCTGTTGTGGAAATCAAAGCAAATTTGGAGAGGTGGTTTCTCCATTCAACAAACAGAAGCATCTAAAGGAAAAAAGTTTTTATCAAGTTTCTCTAGGGGATTCTGAACATCAGTACATCAAACCACAATGTTTCACCACATGAAAGCTATTCAGTGGCACTCTCTCTCTCTCTCTCTCTCTCTCTCTCTCTCTCTCTCTCTCTCTCACACACACACACACACACACACACACACACACAATAATGAGACTGTTTCATTATTCAATAGAACCTCAATTTGAATTTCAGATAGTCCCCAAAAGTTTCTAACTACCAAACAATGTGCATTCATCTGTGCAGGCCCCCAAAGACCAATTTTAATAATTCATAGTTCCATAGATGTTAAATGATGAACCAGTGTAAATTGTCCATGCCTGGTGAGCAGGTGAGTGTCTTTTTCTTTTCTTTTTTTGCATTCCTTCCACTGGCCTATAGCTGGCATCATCAAAATGTCATCAGCAAAACTATAGGATCGAGCGGTTCATGCATTATTCTTCATTTCCAGCTTGCTCTTCTGTTGGGTTAATCTCTAATTCTCCTCCGCTGATATTTTCCCCACCACCACTCCGTGATGATGTTGACTTAACACACCTTTATCCCTGACTCAGCTCCTGTTTCTCATTAAACCAACAGGTAAATTGTACCAGGAGTACCTGGCAGAGCTAAAGCCTGCAGGATTTATAATGTGAACAAACAGCTAAAAATATACAAGCTTGATCACCAGCGGTGATGCCAAGAAAGAAGAATACAATGGCGTGGTAACCAGCAGCAACGCACGCGTGAAGTAGCCCAAGAAATTCATGCAAAGGATCTTATTTCATCAGGCAAACCAACCGCTGAACTTTGAGGATCACAGCTTCTGTCATTGAAGAATGTGTAAGAAATATCAATCCGTCAATCAAGTCGCTCCAGGGAGCAGTAACCAGATAAGCGGCTTGCTTTTCTCTCTCTCTCTCTCTCTCTCTCTCTCTCTCTCTCTCTCTCTCTCTCTCTCTCACACACACACACACACACACACACACACACACACACACAAATATATGCACCCCTCCTGTTTCCCCCAGTTTGCTGGCCCTCACCCCATCCAACCTCGATGCGTGTATATGAATATGATTATGCAATCATGGTTCTGCCCAGACAGCAGGCGCGCTTGGCAAAACGCATTACTTCCTGTGATAACGTTATCACTTGCATTTTTTGTTATTATTATTATCCTGATCTATTGCCCAACTACCACACCGGGACGTCTCCAATAACATGGGGAGCATTCAATAAAACCAGCACTCCAACATAGAACTTATGATGGAATACTGTCTACATTTCTCACGACTCTGCAGCATATTGTATATCCTTACTGGTTCGGGTTTTTTATTTTGCTTGCTTTTGAGTAGGGGACCTTAGCGTGGGTGTGGGGTGGGTGTATACATGAATACATTTCTCTTTTTACATGGATTCCCCCCACCCAAGTCAGTCTCTATCCCACTCAGGCAATTCCCCTTTCAGTACAGCATAGAATCATAGAATCATAGAATAGCAGAGTTGGAAGGGGCCTACAAGGCCATCGAGTCCAACCCCCTACTCAATGCAGGAATCCACCCTAAAGCATCCCTGACAGATGGTTGTCCATCTGCCTCTTGAAGGCCTCTAGTGTGGGAGAGCCCACAACCTCCCTAGGTAACTGGTTCCTTTGTCGTACTGCTCTAACAGTCAGGAAGTTTTTCCTGATGTCCAGCTGGAATCTGACTTCCTGTAACTTGAGCCCGTTGTTCCGTGTCCTGCACTCTGGGAGAATTGAGAAGAGATCCTGGCCCTCCTCTGTGTGACAACCTTTTAAGTATTTGAAGAGTATCCCCTCAATCTTCTCTTCTCCAGGCTAAACATGCCTGGATGTAGGCATGTTTAGGATGTAGCATCCACATCTTGCTTTAGAGCACATCAACCAAGCCCTTACAACAACCTTGTAAGGTAGCTCAGCATCAGATGTGGGGCTGCCTGAGGATTGTTTGGAGCAAACTACTAGTTTGGGGCTGAGATGTGATATGGACCAAGAATTTCCCGAAAGCTAAGGATGGAAATGCCTTTTTGTTCATTTTTTGATAAAGAAAAAGAAATATATAAAAAGAAAACCCAAATGCCTTCATATTTGGGAAGGAGGAAAAAAGAACCTTGAGGTTTTAAAAAATCAAAGGCAGAAATCAAAGTGGACAGATTCATCCATCCCTACCAATCATCATTATCATCATCATCATCATCATCATCCGCCTCTCCCTCTGGATCGAGGCGGGGAACAAAATAGAATACAATATTTTATTTATTTATTATTGCATTTATACCCTGCCTTTTTTCCTCCAAAGAACCCAGGGCGGCTTACATAATCCTCCTCCTCTCCATTTTATCCTCACAACAACAACCCTGTGAGGTAGGTTGGGCCGAGAGTCTGTGTCTGGCCCAAAGTCACCCAGTGGGTTTCCATGGCCGAGTGGGGACTAGAACCCGGATCTCCCAACTCCCAGTCCAACACCTTTGCCACTACACCACACTAGAAACGATCTCAACTAGGGATGTGCTCCGCTTCTAATCGGACCGGAGAAGCAGTAGCGGAGCGGGGGGCTTCGCCTGCCCTTAAGGCGGAGGCGAAGAGGATTGGGGGGCCGGCGGAGCGTGGCGAAGAGGATCGAGGTGAAGGCGGATCCTTCGCCTCGATCCGGAGCTCTGCCGGAAAGGTAAGTGGGGTTTACCGGGCCCTGCCGCTGTCGCTGTCGCCCATGCGGCGACGGCAGCAGGGCCCGGTAACGCCCCCCGCCCTCCTCTCCCTTACCTGCCTCCGTCCGCGGTCTGTCAGCGTCTCCAATTGAGCCCGTGGTTCCAGCAGGAAGTTTGGGCCGCACTTGGGGCCCAGACTTCCTGGTGGAACCGCGGGCTCAATTGAAGACGGCGACGGACCGCGGACGGAGGCAGGTAAGGCCCCCTCCCCCTTGGTCCCTTACTGGGCTCTGCCGCCATCGCCCTATGGGGGGGACCGGAGCTCCGATCCGGATCCGGAGCTCCGAGCGGAGCGGAGTGGGCACAGGCGGAGTGGGGACGCGGCGGAGCGGGCCGATCCGAAAATGGCAGATCTTAAAGTGAAGCGGAGTGGGGGGTCCGTGCACACCCCTAATCTCAACACGCTTCACATTTGTAGGTGTAGGATCCAAAGAGGACGTCTCATTAGGAAACTGGGGTTTTTATTTATTGATTTGATTTCTACTCTGCTTTTCTCCCAGAAATGGCACTCCAGGCAGCTATGGAAAAGAGGTGCCTGAGAATGTATACATCACAGAGCTTCTGGCTGTGGGGTAGAAATTTGCATAAAGATGTAGGAGAATTTGTGCATGCTTGGGGCTTCAAGTGACACAGGCTTGCGTGTTTTATGAACAAATTTGAAATTCTCCTACATCTTTAAGCAAAGTTCTACCTCACAGCCAGAAGCTCTGTGATGTATACATTCTCAGGCACCTCTTTTCCATTTTGTGTGACAAATATGTTACAATCATTTGAACATGTGCTTGTGTCCATCTTGTTCCCAATCCCCAGTTAAATGTGCGCATATTTTTTTCCATTTGTGCACATTTCCTCCATAGTTTGAATAAACCTCACTTTAGTCTATGGAGGAAATCCATAAGGAATGTGTGCGACTTTGGAAAGATTTGCCCAAATATTGGGAGATTTGCACCATTCTCCCATTCAGCCACGGCTTCTTTTGTGTCAATTTCCAGTCTGTGCAAAGCGAGCAGAGGGGATTACAAGTGTGAAAGAGCATCGGGCATGAGGCACACTGCAGGACAATGTCTGGAGAAACGTGGCGACCGTGAACATCACTCATTTAGTCATTTCTAAGGCCTCAGCTAGACCAGGGGGTTGTACCACGACGATCTCATGATTTTATGATCACAAGATCATCACATTTGTCTACACATGGGGTGCGACATCATGGCCGCCATTTTTTTTTGTTTTAAAGAAGAAGGAGCGCATGAGCGCTCACGCGCAGAAGATAAGTCTTTTTTTAATAAATAAATAAATTCCCCCACTGTCCCCCACCCCACCCCCAATGGGCACAGAGTTCCCCCATGTGTGGGCCCTGGCTCCTCGCAAGGAACTGGGTTTGACCTGTGGTGCCCGCACACACGTTCCGCAGCCTTGGGATCAACCTGACACCGTGGAAAAAGCGAGCTCAAAGGGGAAGGCGAGATCCCAGGGCAAGGGAGGAATCCTCCTTCCCTACTCCCAGGATCCCCTTTGCATCATTTGGATGCACAGGGACGACCCTGGGGATCGCCCTGGGATTTCGCTCCACCTAGCTATGGCCAAATTCCGTCTCATCCCTACTTCAAAAGAAGGTTTGAGGAGAGCCCCTGGGATTGGAGGCGTTACAGCCGCTGTCCGTGTGTGGATGCGCACACGTGCTCTGAGAATCAGCGTCAAGGCAGGTGGGCAGCCGCTGGCTTGGTGATTTGTCTGCTCACAGCCCGGAGACCGATGGAGCTTCGGAGCGATGTAGGTGACTGCATCCCTTCCTGAGCACCAGGGACTGATTCAAGCAGACAGCTACTCCTGGAGCCAAAGTAAACAAGACGCAGCGAACCAGCTTCTCAATATCACCGCACAAGGGAGAGGACGTTGGCATTGTGGCCACAAAGGCAGCCCTGCTGGAAGCAAGGAACAGGGAGAGGCAGCAATACCCCAGGGAAAGAACAGACAACTTTGTAAAGCTGCAATGCTTCAAGCCAGAAGACAAAAACACAATCTGCTAGGGAATAATGCTAAGGAACAACCCCATAACTATCCCACAACTGTGGTGTTTTGTTGGCAAGTCCACAAATTTAGTTTCTGTTCATTTAGGCCTTATCTACACCAAGCAGGATATTGCACTATGAAAGTGGCATATGGGTGTCAATGGGCCCCAACAGTTGTCAGTGCACTTCAATACCACTATGAAGCAGTCATGTGGCTCCTGCCATTTTATATACCACTTTCATAACACTTTCATAATGGAATATCCAGCTTGGTGTAGATCAGGCCTTAGCACAGAGCTTGCCCCATTCAGACCCACCAGATGTGAAGAGGACTTTTGCAGGCAAAGCACGCACCTTCCTGAACTTGTGACTCATTCACAAAATGTGTACTTTGGAAAAATGTCTACTTTTCAAACATGCAGTGTGTGTGTGTGTGTGTGTGTGTGTGTGTGTGTGTGCATTTGGTACTTTTTACGATTGGGTCAAAGTACACATTTGGGGAGCATGTTAAAATGTGTATTTTTCTTATTTGAATGTGGGGTGGAGACTCACAATCAGAAACATGAATGAGATGGACCGAGTGCTGGGGTGGAATTCTGAGAAATTTGATGAGCTCAGGCCTCCCTGATTCTCCCATCCTGACGTGTAGGTGGTCCTCCCCACAAGATTCAGAAGACAGTACCAATTAAAAAAAAAAAAAACCCTATCCAGATGGAGTTGCATCAGAGGCCACAGCTAGACCTAAGGTTTATCCTGGGATCATCCAGGGTTCGCCCCCGCCTGAGTACTGGATCCCCCGTGTGTCACCTAGATGAACAGGTTTGACCCCTTGATGATCCAGGGATAAACCTTAGATCTAGCTATGGCCAGAGACATTGAGTAGAATAAAGAGGCTTGAGACACCATCCCTGCCACAGAAAAAGGAGCCAGAAATCTACCCTAACTGAATCTTTGTCCACCCAAACCCACTAGGGGTAAGAAGCCTTGGGGATGTGGAGCTATTGTAGTCAAAACGCGGCCAGTCTGTGGTTTGGGATTACTGCTGTGTGAATCTGCAAGTCCACTTCCCAACCCACTGACACAGCTTGGGCAAAGGCGGGGATTTGCAGATGGGAAGGATGGGAAATAGATGCTGCACGTGTGCTTGGCATGCATGCAGCATGAGGCATGCTGGGACAATGCCCATGAAGGGTGGACTCACCAGTAACCCAGCCTCTTCTGCTTTCCAGGTTCCACCATCCGTCCCTTTAGCCAGTATTGGATTAGGCACTCAGTTCCTTTAGAAGGGCCAAGTATTTATTTATTTATTTATTTATTGCACTTATATACCGCTCCCATAGCCAGGGCTCTCTGGGCGGTTTACAGAAATTCTAAAATTAAGATAAAAACAAGTATACAAAATTTAAAATTCTAAAACACAGAACATACAGCATTAAAAACCGTTAAAAAAAAACTAAACATGTGGGTGATTAAGATGTGCCGCCATATACCTGAGCAAAGAGGAAAGTCTTAACCTGGTGCCAGAAAGATAGCAGCGTTGGTGCCAGGTGAGCCTCGTCAGGGAGATCGTTCCATAGTCTGGGGGCCACCACCGAAAAGGCCCTGTCCCTCGTTCCCACACTCTGAGCCTCTCTCGGAGTAGGCACTCGGAGGAGGACCTTAGATGTTGAATGTAGTGACCGGGTATATTCACGTCGGGAGAGGCGTTCCGTCAGGTATTGTGGTCCCAAGCCGTGGGATGCCGTAGGAGTTTGACTTGCCACGGATTGGCTTTTGTGTACAGTTTTTTCACCTGCTCTGTACTAGAATTATTTAAGGAGGGTTGGCAAATAAGTTGATTGGAATGGGCAGGGTTGTGCGAGGATTTTAGGATATTAGAATAGGTTTCCTGAACACTCGCTGGCACCTTTATGGTGGTTGGCAAGTTGGGAGGCCCTGCTCCTCAGGCACTGTGTGGCTCTCATGTCAGGATGTGGCTTGCTTTTGGGACCTTCCTGTCTCACCTACTCCAAGCTGTGTAGCACTGGGCAGAGGTGATGCAGGGTGGTCTCCTCCAATTTATTTATTTTATTTATACTCTGCCTTTTCCCCTCCCAGGAACCCTTGGCAGCATACAGAATCCTCCTTCTGCTCTCTATTTTTTATCCTCACAACAACAACCCTGTGAGGCAGGACAGGCTGAGAGTCTGTGACTGGCCCAATGTCACCCATTGGGTTTCCATAGCTAAAAACCAGATTTCCCAACTTCCAGCCCAACATTCTTAGCCACTACACTAAACTGGCTTATATGAAGCGTAGCTTTGGCAGAGTGGCTCGCCCATAACACAGACTAGTGGCCTGTAGAAAGGATTTAATAGATCCCAGCATTTTAACATGCAGATCCAGGGTCAGGTGAATGACCCACATTCAATAAAGAGGCCCTAGTTTACCCCAAACTCTGCTGTCTTTGTTGTTATTTCTTTGGTTCCTGCTCTACCTGCAAAACCCTGAGCTTGCCAAAGTTCTCCAGATTCCATCTTGAAGCTTGTTCCATCTCAAGTCTGTATCAGACTGTGAGCTTTGTTTCACTCTTTCACATAAAAATCCATCTGCATTGCTGAGCATATTTTTCCAGATATGCACACCAATTGTAAATATCTTTGGAATGTCCATATTCCTCTCCGAATGATGAAACTGTGCAATTTTTCAAAAATGTGTATTTTTCCCATGCAAGTTTTTTTTTTTTCAAACGAATGAATGCTGTCTAACGCTGGGGGACAAATGGTATCCAGAAATCACATTCCAAGCTCAGAGATGGATGGACTCTGACCACAGATTGCATCCAAACCCATGTTCAGTCTGGGCAGGGCGAACTGGGTAAATCCCTGGGGGTGGAAGGAACTGAAACAAATTTCTCATACATCCCTATTCAGGATGGAAACCAATGTTGGTCACAGTGAGGAAACGTGGGAGGCTGAATTTGAAAACATGGAGTGAATGATTTACGTAGAACAGAAACCTTGGTGAAAACGGGATTGAGTGCCAACGTGCTTAACATATGGGAGGGAAATACTTCTAATTTGTCCTGAAAAGAGTTATGGGCAAGTGACTCCCTGCAGCCAAGAAAACAGGGAGTCCACGATGGAGACAGTCCGTCTCTGCTGTCTTTTCATTAAAAGCTACACATCATCTTAAATGGCACGGGGATATGGCCGTGTCCTACAAAACCATGTCCTGGAGCCTAAAGGACAGATCCTAGTACATTCCTCACTCAGACTGTCTGTCTCTTCCTTCCTCCGTCTGCCCTCTCTGCTATCCATCCCATAAACCCAATGAGGTAATTCTCGCTTGCACGTACCACCCATTTTCTCCCTCCCCCTTTCTCCCTTTCTCCAAAGCCTGGAGTTAATTCTCCTCCATTCCCCTCACTGTACTCCCCCCCCCCCACAAACCTGCCCCCTCCCACCACACAGCAAGACAATGTTTCACACCGCCGTGTAACAACAAGCACATTTTTGACTTATCTCTGATCTTTTCTGGCTTCAGGATTAATAGCCTTTTTCCTAGGTCAGGATCAATAAGCGCAGAAAAAGACAGGAGGGGAGGGGGGCGCAGGGGAAACAAAGCAGACCGTCAGTGGAATCAAAATGAATTGATAAGGATCAACTCAAGTTTTACGACTCCTAAATTGTTGAACTGACACTTTCTACCTGGGGAAGGATTCTGCATGTAAGTTTAATTTCTTTTCCTATAGAAGGCCCATTGAGATACTTTGACTCCACTTCACATTAAATACTAAAGAGCTTTTTTCCAATGATCAATATCACAAGTGCAGGAATGGTTGTGGGTGATGGGTGCAACTTGAGCTTACCGGTTAAAGTCACCTGGACTTATTTGCTGTGCAACCAGTTCCGACTCCAGAGTTTTGAGGGCCCTGGGGAGAGACAACCTCAATGGACTCTGGAGCGACTGAAACAACTGGGCGTGCTTAGCCTGGAGAAGAGAAGATGGAGGGGAGACATGAGAGCACTCTTCAAAGACTTGAAAGGTTGTCACACAGAGGAGGGCCAGGATCTCTTCTCGATCCTCCCAGAGTGCAGGACACGGAATAACGGGCTCAAGTTAAAGGAAGCCAGATTCCAGCTGGACATCAGGAAAAACTTCCTGACTGTTAGAGCAGTACGGCAATGGAACCAGTTACCTAGGGAGGTTGTGGGCTCTCCCACACTGGAGGCCTTCAAGAGGCAGCTGGATAACCATCTGTCAGGGATGCTTCAGGGTGGATTCCTGCTTTGAGTAGGGGGTTGGACTCGATGGCTTTTTAGGCCCCTTCCAGCTCTACTATTCTATGATTCTATGTCTCCCTCAATGTGTTTCACCACCTTCTGACCACCCTTGTCCCTGGCTGCTCTTTTCACCCCATCTCCTTCTTGTCATTGCTCCCGCTGCCTTGCTTGAGAGCCAGGGAACAAGTCAGAACATCTTCTACTCCTCCTTCTCACTTCCAACCACTGTCCGGATCAGAGAGAAAGGCAGGTGAGCAAGCAGGTTCCAATGCTGAAGCGCTTGTCAAACTGCGTGAGCTTTTTTTGAGGCCCAGTGAGTGCTTGGAGCCATCTGCCCTTGCTCCAGAAATTACGTATTTCCCTCGTTGCACAAAGGGTGGCTGTAGAGGCCGCATTTCTGCAAAGGTAAAGGCGCAAATGCTCTCCGCGTCCCTTTAGTCTTGCATAAATTGGGCCTTTACGGTCACCATTTATGCAAGGGGGGAAATGCACAGTTGCTGGAGTCTCCCTAGTGTAGCTGCTGAGTGCTCATCAGGCCTTGGAGCGTGGATCTGTGAATGCACTGTGACACCTGACTACGGGCATGTCTGAACCAGTTGTTATCCTGGGCATTGCCCGGGGATCATCCCTGCGGGTCTACATGATGCACAGGGATCCTGGGAGCATGGAGGGAAGATCCCTGCATTTCCCTGGGATAACCAGGACAGCTTTAATCCCAACTTTTCCCACGGTCTCGGGATCGTCCCAAGACCGTGGGAAGTGAGGACAGCTGTCCCGGTTTCATCCTGGTTCCTTGCGAGTAAACACAAGGAACCTGGAACCGGGCATGGGGCACAGAGCTCCTCAGGGACTGTGCCCATTGGGGGTGGGGTGAGGGGAGCAGGATCATTTTTTTTAAAAAAAAAACCTAACCTTTTCGTTGGAGCGCACCTGCACTCATCTTCAGAAAACAAAATGGCAGCCGCGACATCCTCCTTCCTCCCAGGATGTCACGCGCTGCGTCTGGACTGAAGGGGAGAATCTTACGATCACCATATTGTGAGATCCTCCCCCCCCTGCTGGGAGGTCTAGACATGTCCTACATCTAGGGGTTGGACATGGGGGGGGGGCCTTCAGTCTCCCAGACTCAGTTGGGCACCCGCAACAACCCTACAAGAGAAGCTAATAAAACGGTAGCAGCATCGACATAGCATCAAGGTAGCCCCCACATGTGTAGAAACCATCTGAGTTTCTTGCCTTGTGTGAGCATCTGGAATCCAGAGAGGAGGTGCTCATATGATGGAAGCCATTTTCTAATTATGGGGCTACCACAAAGAAAGCCAGCTCATCAGTACATACATCTTGTTTTGCAGGCAGAGGTGACACTTGCTGGGCTTCCCAAGAACTTGGCCTGTAAGATTTCCTCCTGACACTTTTGCAAGTCCTTGTTAAACCCCAAGTCAATGCCAAGGCAAATCAGGAAGAATAAAAAGAAGAAGAAGAACTTCGTAGGCAGAAAAGCTCTCCCTGATAATGGGACTCAGGCTGACAAACTATCCACTCTGTCACTGCTCCCGGACTGATGCTGCTCTAATGAAATCCCCATGTTCAGTGCATTACTGACTTTCCAATATGCGGAAACATTCGCATTAGCATGAGGGCGACATCCAGCCTCGCCTTTATTCGCGTAGGTAAAATTGTTATCTGTATATAAACCTCCGAGATGATATATCTAGTTGTCACCAGTGACCTGGTGATAATGGCGGTACAATTTAGTTACAATGCACAATATCATTAATCATTCCAATGTAGCATAAACAGAACAGACCATTGTCGTGCGGGGGTGGGGGGGGAGTTGGGGTTGCTCCATGTCCAAACCATGGAAGCATCTAAAGATCTCTGCGAGGAGGGACGGGGAGTTGCCCCCAGAGGAAGTGCAATGCCTCGAGACTAGGAATCACCTTGAAGGTGGTACAGTCCTTCTATTTATTAGTGTTATGCTACATATGCTAATGCCAGACTGTACATTTGTTCTGTGCATTAACATCTGTTTGGAGCACCAGCCTTTCACTTAGAGAAACTGATTTAAGCTCACTCAAGCAGATAAACACTGGCAATCTAAGCAGGTGGCTGTGAGTGAAGACAAGGTTCTCAGTCCTCGAAATCAACTGATGAACTTTGCTGAAACCATAATTAATACTCAGATAACTTTATTCCAGCAAGTTGAACAAATGTGACGGTTGAAAATGATACAAATGTATCCTGTCCACCCCCAAGGGGCCTGCAAATAGGAGGAAACACACACACACACACACACACACACACACACACACACACAGAGTTTGAATTGTAAAAACACACACGTTAACTTTGCCCTGCTGCTTTTCTTTACGGCCCCGGGGAAAACAGAGCACATATAATGCAAGAGATGTAAAACAGAATGAAATTTAATAGGGATAAATGCCAAGTTCTACATTTAGGAAATAGAAACCAAATGCACAGTTACAAGATGGGAGATACTTGGCTCAGCAATACTACAAATGAGAAGGATCTTGGAATTGTTGTAGATCGCAAGCTGAATATGAGCCAACAGTGCGATGTGGCTGCAAGAAAGGCAAATGCTATTTTGGGCTGCATTAATAGAAGTATAGCTTCCAAATCACGTGAGGTACTGGTTCCTTTCTTTTTGGCCCTGGTTAGGCCTCATCTAGAGTATTGCATCCAGTTCTGGGCTCCACAATTCAGGAAGGAAGCAGACAAGCTGGAGCGTGTTCAGAGGAGGGCAACCAGGATGATCAGGGATCTGGAAACAAAACCCTATGAGGAGAGACTGAAAGAACTGGGCATGTTTAGCCTGGAGAAGAGAAGATTGAGGGGAGACATGAGAGCACTCTTCAAATACTTGAAAGGTTGTCACACAGAGGAGGGCCAGGATCTCTTCTCGATCCTCCCAGAGTGCAGGAATAACGGGCTCAAGTTAAAGGAAGCCAGATTCCAGCGGGACATCAGGAAAAACTTCCTGACTGTTAGAGGATGATCCCGGGATAAACTTTAGGTTTAGCTAAGGCGCTAATCTCCACCAAGCAGGATATTGCACTATGAAAGTGGTATATGAAAGGCAGGAGACACACAACTGCTTTGTAGTGGTATTGGAGTGCACTGACAACTGTTGGGGCCCATTGACACATGCCATATACTGCTTTCATAGTGCTATATCCTGCTTGGTGGAGATTCGGCCCTAGTCAAGGCTGCTTTGAGTTTACTGTGAGCTAGAGATACATTCCAATGATTCTTAAAGGAACAGGTGATTTCTTCCTAGCTGGGAATGATGAGAGTTATAATCCAGCATATCTGGAGGGCCCCAGGCTGGGGAAAGGTGTCCTAAGCCATCAGTATCTGGCAAAGCACAGGACTGCCATACTGTCAGATTTCCAGCTTTTGTCCTGATCAGTTCCTCCAGAGCCAATCTGGACACAGGATTCAAAGTACTTGCAAATGAAATGTGTGTCCTACCAGATACCCACAGCCAACCTGTTGGGCCTTGGGGGACCGAAAGGAAGCAAGCAACTGCAGCCTTAATGTAGGTTGCTTCCTTCCTGAGTTTCAATCCTGAATGTTTCTGCATATAGAATGGGGGATGGCAAGGCAGGCAACTGATGCAGTGGCATAGTCAGTGTGGTGCCGTGGTTAGAGGGTGGGGCTTGGGAGATCTGGGTTCTAGTCTACTCTTGGCTGTGAAGCTCACTTTGGGATACGGATAACAATCACCATGGAATCCAACCCTTTTCAAGCTTAATGGATTTTACTTAATGGAGCCCCAGGCTCGGTTTTCAGATGAGAGCTGAGCCACAGGCTTTTCCCTGGAATCTGGGAACTTTTGGGGAGGGGGAATTTTCTTTTTCTTAAAGTGACACTTACTCAAATTGTGGCCACAGTTTGCCTAACCTGCACAAATTTGCAAATATTGCCCAAAATGCAGCTACAAATTTGGGCAAAATCACACGACCAATTTGCGCAAATGAAACATATTGCAATTTTACAGCTGCACACACTATGCCAATTATGGCTGAAATTTGAGCGAGTTGCGTGAATTGTGGTTGCAATTGGCACAAATGTCGCTTCAAAACAAACAAATTAAAAACAAACTCAACATCCATGATCTCACCCAAATCAATCAGCACTGATGGGGTGGGGGCAAGTGGCTGAATGCTCAGCAGATTTAACCCACAAACAGATCCCTTCGACATCCCTACTTTGGGGTCAGTCACTGAATCTCAGCCTTACCTACCTCACAGGCTTGTTGTGAGGATAAAATGGAGCTGCCTTGAGTTCCTTGCAACAGGACAAAAGGTAGGATATGATAGATAGATGATTAGATAGATAGATAGATAGATAGATAGATAGATAGATAGATAGATAATGATGGTGTGTGTGTGGGAGGGGTCCTTGGCATCTTAACAATATAAGAACATCTAGTCCAGTACTCTGTTCACATAGTGGCCAACCAGCTGTTGACCAGGGACCAACAAAGCAGGACATGGTGCAACAGCATCCTCCTACCCATGTTCCCCAGCAACTGGTGCACACAGGCTTACTGCCTCGGATACTGGAGATAGCACAAAACCATCAGGGCTAGTAGCCATGGATAGCCTTCACCTTCAGGAACTTATCCAACCCCCTTTAAAGCCATCCAAATGGGTGGCCATCACTACATCTTGGGGTAGTGAGTTCCAGAATTTAACTATGCGTTGTGTGAAGAAGTCCTTCCTTTTATCTGTCCTGGATGACCCCATTGGGTTCTAGCGATTTGAGCCCCTTGCTTTTAAACGCTTCTTAAAAAAACTATCTTTTTAAACAAGCTTTCCCTGGACTGTAACCTATTCTGGTTTTATGTGATTCTAAAGTTTTAATCTGGATTTTATGGTTTTAGTTGTAAACTGCCCAGAGAGCTTAGGCTGTTGGGCAGTATAAATACATAATAGATAAATAAATTTGCTTATTCCAGGCCCATATTGAAGTACTGCTCTTGGCTTTTGAAATCCTAATGGCTTTGGCCCAGGTAACATCTTCCATCATATACACCTAACTGGACCTTACGATCTTCTTTCAGGGACCTTCTCCAGATGCTCTTCCCAAAAGAAGTGTGGCAGGTGACACCTAGAGAGAGGGCCTTCTCAGTTAATAGTGTCCTAATCATGCAATGCTTTCTCCAGACAGCATCAGCTAGTACCTACTCTTTGGTGGGTTTTTGGGTGCTAGGTAAAGAGCTTCCTCACCTGGCCAGGCCTTTTACTCTGTATACATTCCACTCATCAATAAATATTTTGACATGGATTTTAAGATCAATGGACATTTTCATTGCTACTCTTTGCTTTCTTGTATTAGTTCTATTCTCTGTTGTTTTATGCTGTATTTGGAGTATATGGTTCGTCAGTTTTACCTTATTTTTGCATAACTCTTTTATTTATTTTTTTATTGTTACCTGGGGAACTATTGTTATTGAATTGAGCAGCATATAAATACAGCAACTAAGTAAATAAAATACTTTCTACATGTGATCACTCCTGACCCATCCTGAGGCACACTAAAGGGTCCCTTCCATAAAATACATTTTTTACAACCTCTTTTAATGTCCATTTCTCCCTGGTCACAAGTTGCACCATTTTAACCAAGACTGAATCACTTTCCTATTTCCCAACCCTGGAGCATGACTGTTATGGATGCTGCAATAGACAGGGTAATTATATTGTGGGAATCATACATAACAGGCACCAGCAGTAGAGGGAAAGGAATTGCAGCTGGGCATGTCTTTGTAACCCAGAAGCATGTATTGGTTGGCATGATCTGGATTGCTGTTTGAACCAGCCCCAAACTGTGGACCTCTGTGTGTGTGTAGGGGAGCACTAGTACAGAATTTTGGAATCTCTGTGCTCCCAACAGGCTATGCTACAATGGCCTCCAGTTAGGAATGAGAAGATCACCAAAATTTGAGCTCCATCAAGGTTCACCTCCAAGCTCGATCCACCTTATTTTGATTCTCAGTTGTGAACTTTGTTTTTGTTGCTTGAATGGGCAAAGTGCACATTTGGATACATTATTATTATTATTATTATTATTATTATTATTATTATTATTTTAAGTGGGCACTCAAATGCATACTTCTTTCCACCTCACCGCCATTGACTAAAGAATGACAATGTGCAGTTTCCCAAAGTAACGTTTTAAAAGTACACCTTTTTCTATTGCACATATTTTCCAAACCAGCATTACAAATTTGGGAAGGTGCAAGTTTTGCCCTCGAAATGCACTCGAATTTTGGGGTACAGATGGGGGCAAGTTCTGGTCACAAAAGAACAGTAACAAAATTCTTGTATACCCCTATGTCCAGGGACATTTCTGTGATGGCTAAAGATTCATCAACTTTATCTCATTGTTCACCCAAGGAGAATGCCCGTTCTTTTTATCCTTACAACAATTCCAGGAGATGCGTCAATCAAATAGAGAGTGACTGGCTGAAGGATCAGCCAATGAGGTTCATGCAGAGGGGTGATTTGAGCCCATGTGACCCACATGCAAAGCCCAAAACTCTATTAATACCACATACCTCTTCTACAAATGCTTTACAGTTTTACCTTACACCAGTTTTAAAACCTCTTCACTGGCTGCCAATTAGTTTCCAGGTGAAGTATAAAGTGTTGGTTATCACCTTTAAAGCCCTACATGGTTTGGGTCCAGGCTACCTACGGGATCACCTTCTCCCATACAATCCACCCCACACACTCAGGTTCTCTGGGAAGAATCTACTTCAGTCAGCAAAAACTAGATTGACAACTGTTACCCAGAGGACCTTCTCTTCTGCCACTCCCAGACTGTGGAATGGCCTGCCGGAGGAGACTCGTCAACTTAACAGTCTATCAGCATTTAAGAAAGCTATTAAGACTGATCTCTTCCAGCAGGCCTGTCCAGTGTAATTTTAGGATGTTTTAAAATGGTTTTAGGATGTTTTTAAAATGATTTTAGGATGTCTTAACAACGTATATTATGTTTTAATTCAGTTTTACATATTTTATATTTACTGTTGTTCCCCGCCTTGATCAGAATGGAGAGGTGGGTAAGAAATAATTTATTATTATTATTATTATTATTATTATTATTATTATTATTATTGCCCCATCACCCACATCTGTGCTTCCTGGGGTCCCAATCCAGCCCTCCGGTATTTCCCAGAAGGATACACTCCCTTTCTCTTGACCACTGATCCGTTTTGCTGTTTTCCCCGTTCTAAAAGGGCTCAAAATGTCCATCCTAAAGCTGAGTTACTGGCAGTAACAGCTAAACATGCCAGCAGTTTGTGTACTTCGGACCTGCTCCTTCTGCCCATGGCTCCACCAACTACTGGAATGTCCCCCCTTGAGAGCTTCTCTGAACTTCAATTTGGCCCTCAGGCTTAAAGATGTTCAACAGACCTGCTTCATAAGACTTCTATTAAAGGGGAAGGGAACTAGGGCCTTAGCTAGACCTAAGGTTTATCCCAGGATCATCCCGGGGTCACCCCTGTTCATGTAAATGACACACAGGATATCCTGGGAGCAGGCAGGGACGACCCCAGGACGATCCCGGCATAAACCTTAGGTCTAGCTAAGGCCTATTTCTAAAGGCAGTGGTCACAGGGCAAGCAATTTATCCCAAAACAAACAGCAAGCAAATTATCCCAAAGCAAATTATTCCCAAAATAAATGGTCTGAAGGTGGCAGCTCCAGCTTTGGCATGCCTCAGAATTTTTTTATTATGCATCTCGTGGACCCAAATTAACATTCTGCCAAGCCGTTGGTAGCCCGAACGGCATTTACTATACTAAGAAGTTCCATAATTAGAACTCTAAGAAGATAAATTCCACTCCAAGATATACTAATAATGCACCCCCCTCTCGAGTTGTGGGAGAATAAACGAGCACATATTTCCCCCTCATAATTACGACGTTTAAATTATTACATTAAATTCACACTGTGATTATGGCTTCCCCAAATTGTAAGACACGCTGTGTTTCTGGGGTTGTGCTCACACTGTCAGAGGGCTGGACTTTAAGCAACATTTTACTCAAAGGCACATGAGGAGAGCGAAAGATTTCAGGCTGAAGGCTTGTCAAGGAAGTGATGGAGCAAATGTGTTCCCTGTTGCTCCAGAGAGAAGGACCTGGACCAACAGGTTCAAATTATAAAGAAGCGGATTCTGGCCAAGATTTAGAAGAAATGTCCTAATGGTGCCAGCTGTTTGACACCACACTGGAGAGATAAGGGAATCTGACAATTTCCTTTCCTTTCAAGCGTCTCTTTTTTTGAAATCTTACGTTTGTTTTATCATGTGACCACATCAGTGTGTGATTTTTAAATATCTATACCTATACATCATAGGAAACCTCACACACAAATTCATGTGGATTTTTAACACATGCATTTTGTACACAATTTTGCTTGATATACATGTTTTTGCAAGCTGTTTTTTAATGATGCAATGGATTTTTGAATACTATTTTCACAAATTCATGCACATTGTGGGCAATTTTCTGATATATGCACATCTGTATATTTACTTTTTTTAAAAAATACTAAGAATTGGAAAACTGAATCGCAAAGTTTGGAGAAGTCCAGACAGAGAAGGATAATTGCATTTCAAGTCACGTCTTGGTTTGGGAAGTGTGAATAAGGTTGGTTTGCATCGAAGTACAAGCTGAACAATTTTTTTCCTCCATCCCTAGTGA
This sequence comes from Elgaria multicarinata webbii, assembly GCF_023053635.1. Lineage (NCBI taxonomy): Eukaryota > Metazoa > Chordata > Lepidosauria > Squamata > Anguidae > Elgaria > Elgaria multicarinata. Next base: position 116,298,184 of record NC_086176.1, on the reverse strand, counting down.
ACTCTCCTCCATTAAAGTTTTTTATGGCCGGGGGGGGGGGGGGGAAGCAGATGGCCACCTATCAAATGTGCTGCAGTATGGTGACCATATGAAAAGGAGGACAGGGCTCCTGTATCTTTAACAGTTGTATAGAAAAGGAAATTTCAGCAGGTATCATTTGTACGCATGGAGCACCTGGTGAAACTCCCTCGTCATCACAACAGTTAAAGCTGCAGGAGCCCTTCACTCTTTTGTATCTGGTTAAGAGGTCAAGGTTCCTGCAGCTTTAAAAGTTGTAATGAAGGGGGAGTTTCACCAGATGCTGCATGCATACGAATGATACCTGCTGAATGACACCCTTTTTACACAACCATTAAAGATACAGGAGCCCTGTCCTCCTTTCCATATGGTCACTATAGCTGTAGCTGTGGTTTCCTTCTATTCATAGGGGTTGCACCAGATGTCCTGTGATATCCTTTCATCTCTGTGGTTCTCTGCCACTTCCGCACCAGCACTCAGACCTGGAAATGCCCAAAAAACATTTTGTGCTGAGTTATACCACATGTGGGCAACTTGTGAACTCCAGATATTTTACCTACAACTCTCAGGATCTCTAACTGGCATACTTAATGGTGAGGGATGATTGGAGATTTGGGACAAAACATCTGGAGGAGCAAAGTTACCCACCCCTAAGTTGGACCAAAATTCCACCAGAAACCAGTAGTTTGTGACTTTTGAGTTGGCTTTAAAAAGGTGCTAGAGCCTTGTGTGGCGAAGAGTGGTAAAGCAGCAGTTTCTGCAGCTGAAACTCTCCCCACGGCCTGAGTTCGATCCCGGCGGAAGCTGGTTTCAGGCAGCCGGCTCAGGTCGACTCAGCCTTCCATCCTCCCGAGGTCAGTAAAATGAGTACCCAGTTAGCTGGGGAAAAGGTAATAACGGCCGGGGAAGGCAACGGCAAACCACTCTGCTATAAGGCCTGCCAAGAAAACGTCAGCGAAAGCTGGCGTCCCTCCAAGAGTCAGTAATGACTCAGTGCTTGCACGAGAGGTTCCTTTTCTTTCCCTAAAAAAGGTGCTACAGTGGTATGGACTTTGGGGATTTTCTTTTGGAAATTCTCAATAGTTAGAGAGCTTCTCCTTGGACTGTTTTACTCTAATCCTCTCAAAAGCTTACCCACAACATTCTAAAGACTTTCTTTCCCCCTAACTAGTGATCATATGGTATTGTGTGCACCTTCTTCCTTTTCGTTGCCTGTATTTTTAAGCTTATTTCAAAATCAGACTCCATGTTTAAAAGAAGAAGAAGGGGAGGGGGGAAAGAGGAAGATGAGCTCTGGTTATCTCATACTACACTGCCATATTTTCAATACCCAGTCAGTTTTAGATTCCCATCCTTTTGATTTCTCTTTCTTGTTTTGTTGCCTGCCCATTCGCCCTGCTAACCTCAAGCAGGGAGATTACAAAGCAAATAGCTGTAGGACCAAAATAATGACAAGAAAGGAATGATATGACAGAAGAAGAAGATGCAAGAAATATGGATTAGGGGAGAAAAGCATTGCCCAGAACTGTGCAAATTAATTGCAGGTATTATTGCAGCGAGCTGGTATGTTGGTTTTCAGACTGTGTGCTGAAGAATCCCAGGGTTCTTTGTCATCATCTCAGGGATCCCTCACTGAGAAGATCAGTACTGGTGGATGAGCTTCCCTGGAAGACAGGTCTACCACTACCAATCTTCCCCTGCAATGCACAGTAAGGTGTTCAGCTCGTTCTCAATTCACCCCAGGTGATGGTTACGTATGATAGATCTAGTTGGTGCATCCACATGAATAAAGGTCTAGTCCTTAGTGAGCTTTATTGGGGCTGCTTGTGTGAACTGCAAGCATGCCTCTATCCAACCCTGGATCATGGATCAAGACCATACTGAGGGGCAAAGTGGTTAAAGCCCTCCCCTCTACACCCAACCTTAATGTCCTGATCCAGACTAAGTTCTCAATGGTTACCTTTGAGTAGGAAAATAAAGATTGACATAATTGTGTGTTACGTGTTAAAAGATGACGCAGTCCAGATGTTTGGGACCCTAACTCCCATAATCCCTGACCACTGTCAGGGATTATGGGAGTTGCAATCCAGAATATCTGGAGGGCAGCAGCTTGCCCAGCCTGGGTTTATTTTGACAATTAGACCTAGTTTCTATGAAGATAACCATCATGTATCCAGCTGTGCCCCTTCACTGGGCTGAATGCTTTTCTGCGGGAAAAGAAGAAAGAAGTGCCTGGAAATGTTTGCATTCTGCATGGCAAAATATGTTTGCATGGATAATAGGTTTTGTTAAATCCATTCCATCTGTGTTTTGAAGCTTGCATGAACCTTTCATTCCCTTGTCCATTCAGTGAAGGAATCAGATCTTTTGTTTTTGTTTTAGAGATGTATGGAAATTTTGTTCCAGTCTCTGTAATTGCACTTTAGCATTAATTTGCACTTTTGGTAATGCACATCACTGCTAATTCACACTTGTACAGATTTGTACAAATCCCCCCAACCCCAGAAGTTATAAAAAATGGTCTGGAAGTTGCCAGAATCATGGTGACTGGGGACCATTTTGGAATTCGCAGGTGACATTCATAGAAATAACTCATAGAATCATAGAATAGCAGAGCTGGAAGGGGCCTACAAGGCCATCGAGTCCAACCCCCTGCTCAATGCAGGAATCCATCCTAAAGCATCCCTGACAGATGGTTGTCCAGCTGCCTCTTGAAGGCCTCTAGTGTGGGAGAGCCCACAACCTCCCTAGGTAATTGGTTCCATTGTCGTACTGCTCTAACAGTCAGGAAGTTTTTCCTGATGTCCAGCTGGAATCTGGCTTCCTGTAACTTGAGCCCGTTATTCCGTGTCCTGCACTCTGGGAGGATCGAGAAGAGATCCTGGCTCTCCTCTGTGTGACAACCTTTGAAGTATTTGAAGAGTGCTATCATGTATCCCCTCAATCTTGTCTTCTGCAGGCTAAACATGCCCAGTTCTTTCAGTCTCTCTTCATAGGGCTTTGTTTCCAGACCCCTGATCATCCTGGTTGCCCTCCTCTGAACACGCTCATCTGAATCCATCATGGATTTCTGCAACATCCATAATGGAGGAAGCCTTAGCTCTAGTCTGAAGTGGTACCACCCAGACCCTTACTTAGGAGGCTGATATGGCCTGGTACTGGCAAATCCCTCAGGCAGATCCCAAGAAGTAGGGTGTGTATTGCCTTGGGTCTGAACCCAGATCACAAACCGAAGGAGGAGGATTTGGCCCATCTTGGTCCAAATCCAGACTGGGCCCTTAAAGACACCATAGTTTGAACACTAGATCTAAGAAATGACAGGGCTGCCATCTTCCTTAAAAATGGCATACTCAACAGGTAGCTGCTGGTTAGGTCAGGTAACTACCACAGGTGGGCAGTGGCTGACCAGGTTCTCGGAGTGAGTGAAGGGCGAGATGGCAGTGAGAGAAGTCTGATGGATCTGCAACATCCGACATGCTTCGGATGTCCGGATCTCGCTTTGAATCTGGAACCGGAGTGGGTAAGACAGGGCCCATGGCAGATCAAGGCATCCCTGCACAGCCCTACCAAGAAGTAGACCTGCAAACAAAATGCTGGTGATTTAAGTCATTTTTCAATTAGCATGTTCCTGTTTTGAAAGACCTGGCACATTTGTGTCAGGGCTGTACCACTTGAGACTGTAATCATGTGCTCACATGAACTTCCTGACTGTTAGAGCAGTACGACAATGGAATCAGTTACCTAGGGAGGTCGTGGGCTCTCCCACACTAGAGGCCTTCAAGTACGACAATGGAATCAGTTACCTAGGGAGGTCGTGGGCTCTCCCACACTAGAGGCAGCTGGACAACCATCTGTCAGGGATGCTTTAGGGTGGATTCCTGCATTGAGCAGGGGGTCGGACTCCATGGCCTTGTAGGCCCCTTCCAACTCTGCTATTCTGTGATTCTATGAATCATCTTCCACACAGTAGATCTAGGTGGCAGCAGAAGAGGTAATGAAGGGGGGCATTTAATGAAATCTTTTTTCTCCCCTCTTTTGTCCCAAAATTTTCCCTTGGACCCAGCATAATAAAAACTAAATAAGGAACAGACAGTATGCAGAAAAGTCTCTCTCTCTTTCTCTCTCTCACCCCCCTCCACCCCCACCCCACAGAAGTCTTCACTTACAGACAGAACCTGTGTAGAGAGGCTTCCTGGTAGACCTCTGTGGTTAGGGAATTCTGAAGAATCAGACCACCATGGGGAGATCCCTGTTTCTTTGACTTAGGGTTGCAATATATGCCATAAATTGCATCGAACACACATTCCCCACTCATTGCTAAACATAAACCATCAAAAATCTATGAATACAACAAGGTACGAGCTGCACCCATATTAATTTCTACACAATATTTCCCTCTGTGATAACTCCAGACTTTTAATTCATTTCCCTGTGATGCTTAACACTCAGCAACACAGATGAACAAAGGAAAATAGCTTCGAGTGGGCTGGTTTAAAACTCCCTACAGTCTGATAACACTACAACCGAGGAGGCTTTCTGTGATCAGGGAACAGTCCTATATATAGAAAATATGCCCAGATTCCTCTAGGGAGCTTAGCTACTTATAAATCTCACACATTACATGTAGATGAAGAGCGTGAACGCGCATGCGTGCATGCACGCACGCACGCATACACACACCCATCACAGTCTCTCTCTGCCTGTTCTATATTGCTCAGAGCCATATCCAATAACTCCAACCTCCCTGTCCTATGCTGAATATCCTTTAATAGCAACTCAACTCTCCCACTTCTGTTTCTTTCGCTCTCCTGGTTTTCTTTTTCTTTTTCTCAAATGGATTAGAGATATTTGTTGGCAAGGAAAGAGCAACCTTATAAAGAAATAGCAGATGTTGTGTTCTTCAGAATATTTTAGGATGGATACCAAGAACAGCAAAATATCCATCTTTATATATAATGGCTGGCACACTGGTGAAAGGAGGTCTTGTGTGCTGAGGATTGAAACCCTCTGTTGGTGAGGATCAAGATGCTTCTCTTTGGGTGAATGGTAAACACCACCCTGTATTTATGAGAGAACACAAAGGGTGTACCACCAGAATAGAGGTGAAGTTTTGCTCTCTTCTCCTAATGTCCCAGACGTTGAGCTGCTTCTAACTGTATAACCCCGCCCCCTCTGGGATTTGTAAGGTGCCTGCATGTTGGGCAATCAAGAAGGAACAGCCAGTGCGGCGTAGTGGCTAAAATGCTGCACTGGGAGTCAGGAGATCCGGGTTCTATTCCTCACTCGGCCATGGAAACCCATTGGGTGACTTTGGGCCAGTTGCAGACTCTCAGCCCAACCCTACCTCACAGGATTGTTGTTGTGAGGATAAAGTGGAGAGGAGGAAGATTATGTATGCTGCTTTGGGTTCCTTTGAGGAAAAAAAGCGGGATATAAATGCAATAAATGAATAATGTTAGGAAATGCCTTTGTAGATATAGGCCTTAGCTAGATAGCTGATAGTCCGCAACAGAGGAGGGAAGAACTCATGTTGTGATTAACGTGAGATCCCTCCTCTGTTTATGTGTGAGGCGCGACGACCTCAGGAAGAGAGGCGTCGCGCCCGCCATTTTTTATTTTTAAAGAAACAGGAGCGCACGAACAGTCGTGCACAAAGGTAGGCCATTTTTTTTAAAAAAATAATTTGATTTCCTGGCTCCCCCCACCCAACTCCCGATGGGCGCAGCTCCCGGCTCCGTGTGAACGGAGTCAAACCGCGAACGGGTCAAACTGCGGCAACGGGCCACATGTTCCACAGTCTTGGGCTCAGCCCGTGGAAAAAGCGGGCCCAAAGGGGAGGGTGAGATCCCGGGGCAAGGGAGGGATCCCCCCTCCCTGAGCCTAGGATCCCCTGTGTGTCTTTTGGGTGCACAGGGATGATCCTGGGGTTCGCCCCGGGATTTCACCCGGTCTAGCTAAGGCCATAGCTGGCCTTGCATCTGGGATTATTGGCTCTGAGCTTCACACGGATCTCAGCACTGACCAGAAGGGGGCTACTTGTTCTCTGTTGCTGCAGGGGTCAGGCTGAGAATGAATAGGTGGAAACTTCAGGGAAGCATATTTCAGCTAAACATTAGGAGAAGCTCCCCAATGGTGACAGTGGTTCAACAGTGAAACAGAGACTTGCATCAGGAGGCGGTGGGATCTCATTTGCTGGGAGTATTTGACCAGAGGCTGGATAACCAGAAGTTGGTCACCGGTACATCTAGGGGTGAGCATATTACCCCAACATTAAAATCACTCCACTGGCTGCCGATGATGATGATGATGATGATTATTATTATTATTATTATTATTATTATTATTATTATTAATTTATATAGCACCATCAATGCACATGGTGCTGTACAGAGTAAAACAGTAAATAGCAAGGCCCTGCCGCATAGGCTTACATTCTAATAAAATCATAGTAAAGCAATAAGGAGGGGAAGAGAATGGAAACAGGCACTGGGTAGGGTAAACAGGCACAGGGTAGGGTAAAACTAACAGTATAACAGTATAACTAACAGTCTAAAGTCTGAGCAACATCAAGTTTTAAAAGCTTTAGGTAAAAGAAAAGTTTTTAGCTGAGCTTTAAAAGCTGTGATTGAAGTTGTAGATCTCAAATGTTCTGGGAGAGCATTCCAGGCGTAAGGGGCAGCAGAAGAGAAGGGACAAAGCCGAGCAAGGGAAGTAGAGACCCTTGGACAGGCGAGAAACATGGCATCAGAGGAGTGAAGAGCACAAGCGGGGCAATAGTTTGAGATGAGAGAGGAGAGATAGGGTGGAGCTAGACCGTGGAAAGCTTTGAAGGTCAACAGGAGAAGTTTATATTGGATTCTGAAGTGAATTGGAAGCCAATGAAGAGATTTCAGAAGTGGAGTAACATGGTCAGAGCGGCGAGCCAAGAAGATGATCTTAGCGGCAGCGTGGTGGACAGAAACCAACGGACTGATGTGAGAAGAAGGAGGCCAGAGAGAAGAAGGTTGCAGTAGTCCAACCGAGAAATAACCAGTGCATGGCAAAGTACAAAGTGTTGGTCATTACCTTTAAAGCCCTAAATGGTTTGGGTCCAGGTTACCTGCAGGATCGCCTTGTCCCATACAGTCCGCCCCGCACACTCAGGTCCTCTGGAGAGAACTTACTTCAGTCAGCCAAAACTAGGCTGACATCAGTTTCCCAGAGGACCTTTTCTTCTGTCGACCCTGGATTATGGAATGGCCTGCCAGAGGAGATTCGTAATATTAACTCTCTGTCTGATTTTAAGGCAGCTTTGAAGACTAGCATTTTCCGGCAGGCCTACCCATATTAATGTAAAATCAAGAATTTTAAAGATGTGTTGATTCCTGTACTAATGTTGCTCCCCGCCACGATCCAAAGGGAGAGGCGGGTAAGAAATAAATAAATTTTTTATTATTATTATTATTATTATTATTATTATTATTATTATTATTATTGGATAAGGTAGCTGCATCCTGCAGTGCAGATCCTGCAGTGCATGGGGGTTGGACTAGATCAGCCTTTCTCAACCTGGGGCACTCCAGATGTGTTGGAGCGCCCCAGGTTGAGAAAGGCTGATCTAGATGATCTCTGAGTCGCCTTACAATTCTATGATTCTATTAATCAGTGGAGGCTGGTGGCTCCGATTTTGTGAATCCATTCCAGGCTTCAAACAGAACCAGCCAGGACTCTAAAGGAGATATCCAAGGTGCTGAAGAAATTTGGGGGGGCAGGTTTCAGCACCTTGGATATCTCCTTTAGAGTCCTGGGTGGCTCTGAAATCCGGAACGGATCCGCAGCCCCACCAAAATTTGAGCAACCAGCCTCCACTGCCGATGAGAAGGTGTAGGACGGGACCCTAAGAGCTGTGCCCCAAGTTTCTGTTCCTTTGTAAACACCTTGCACATAGACAGCGCTAGATAAATAACAATAATAATGCCCATCAGGGTGTCATTCTTCCATGCCTTGTAGGTATGTATTATTATTTTTTTACATTGTAATGGCTACATTACATGCACTTTGCTCTAGCTTCCATAATTAGAAAGGAATTCATATTTTATTACTGTGCTCTATCAAACAAATTATTCCCCACTTAGAGGGGGGAGGGATGGGGGGGGGAAATAAGCTACTCACCACAGCTCAGAAATTCTCTGCTAAGGCTACCTATAAATATTCTCTGTGAACTCTGCAGAGGAAATTTCACAGAAGAAAATTCACCCCAGGAAGAAGAGGGGGGGGGGGGAATCTTAATCCAATAAGTAAACAGCACTGTGAACCAATAACTTTAAACGGCCATATATTCTCATTAACATTCATTAACACTCTGGATGAAAGAAATATGGATACCTGATGGAAAAATTGCCAAATCTGCCGCCAGAAGAGAGCTAGATTTTCAAGCTGCACCTTGGCAACATATCATTTTAAGGATGCATCTTTTTTTGGGTGACCCTATGAAAAGGAGGACTGGGCTCCTGTATCTTTAACAGTTGCATAGAAAAGGGAATTTCTCCAGGTGCTGTATGAATAAGAACAAAAGACGTGCCGTGCCGGATCAGACTAAGGGACCATCTAGTCCAGAACTCTGTTCACACAGTAGCCAACCAGCCATTGACCAGGAATGAACAAGCAGGACATGGTGCAACAGCACCCTCCCACCCATGTTCCCCAGCAACTGGTACACACAGGCTTATTGCCTCGAATACTCGAGATAGCACACAACCATCAGGGCTAGTAGCCATTGATAGCCTTCACCTCCAGGAATTTATCCAACCCCCTTTTAAAGCCAACTAAATGGGTGGCCATCAGTACATCTTGTTGTAGCGAGTTCTGTAATTTAACTATGTGCTGTGTGAAGAAGTACTTCCTTTTATTTGTCCTGGATCTCCCATCACTCAGCCTCATGGGATGACCCCGGGATCTAGTATTTTGAGAGAGGGAGAAAAATATCTCCCTATCCACAATCTCCATACCATGCATAATTTTGTTCACCTCTATCATGTCTCCCCTTAGCCTCCTTCTTTCCAAGCTAAACAATCACAATTGTTGTAACTTTCCCTCATAGGGGAGATGCTCCAGCCCCTTAATCATTTTAGTTGCCCTTTTCTGCACTTTTTCCAGCTCTATAATATCCTTTTTTAGGTGTAGCGACCAGAACTGTACACAGTATTCTAAGTGTGGTCGCATCACAGATTTGTATAAGGGCAGTACGATAGTGGCCATTTTATTCTCAGCCGCACACTGGGTGGACATTTTCATAGAACTGTCCACCACAATCCCAAGATCTCTTTCTGGTTCGGTCACTACCAGCTCAGATCCCATTAGGGCCATAGATAAACCTAAGGTTTATCCCAGGATCATCCTGGGTTCATCCCTGCCTGAGCGCTGGATGCCCTGTGTGGCACTTAGATGAAGTGTTAAAGTTACAGGAGGCCTGTCCTCCTTTCCATATGGTCACTCTATCTTCTTGACCATCTGTATTGACTAGACATGGGCAGAAGCCAGTATGCATGTCATGGGCACGAAGTGGACATGCCCCACAGTGCGGAGCAACACTACATGTGGGAGCATTGTTGGAAATTTAAATTACAGCTCCCATCCCCAGCAGTGGAGCACACCATTTTATTTCCCCGCAGTGGCCCAGATGTTTTATCAGGGGCAATTGGGAAACTTTAATGGTGGCTTCCAGACCCAACTTCTAGGCACTCATTGGGCACCAGACTAAACATTGCTGAAAGCAAGGGTGAGCAACTTCTGGGGGTCAATCCCCCCCCCCCCAAGAAGCCAACAGGGACTGCACTGGTGAAATTACCTCTGTGCCATGGAGATTTCCCTTTAAAGCGAGGCACACAGGGAGTGTGGCCCTTGTTTGAAAGCAAAACTGTGCACCCTAGAGGCTCCCCTGACTTCTTGTCTTCAAGAGAAATTGCTGCTTGTAATTTAAAGTAACTCAGCATTAAAATGATAGGAAGCAAAGCAACATAGAAGGAAAGAGAGGCAACCGATTTTCCCTGTTCCAGGAATGCAGACCCTTCAAAGAGTTGCAGTTTTAACAGTTGTTTGATTGGGAGAAGCAAGACGTCTATGCAGGTCTCCTCAGACGGGGCTCCCAGGGATGCTGGGCCACTGCAAAGGAGGAGCTGGTTCCCAATTGTGGCCTAGTATGATTCCGATGGTGGTAGCACACTCAGCAAAGTACCCTGTCCCAATTTTAATGAAGGGCAGAGGGGGAGAGAAGGTGGGGGTCTGCGAATCAGTAAAACTGAAGCTCATCAAACATGGTGTGTGTGTGTGTGTGTGTGGAGATTGGCACATGAATCACACAGCAAGCTCGGAAATGTATGGACTGGGACTGCAGAATGTGTCTCAGTCCATGCTAAGTCTTGAAGGTGAAAACTGGGTACGTTCCGATACAATGTTAAAGGAAATGCATTCCGCCTACACTCCTAAGAGAAGGTAAGGGAGAAGGTCATGTTCAACATCTAAGGTCCCCCTCCAGGTGCCTACTCTGAGAGAGGCTCGGAGTGTGGCAACAAGGGACAGGGCCTTTTTGGTGGTGGCCCCCAGACTGTGATCTCCCTGACGAGGCTCGCCTGGCGCCAACGCTGCTATCTTTCCGGCACCAGGTTAAGACTTTCCTCTTTGCCCAGGCATATGGCGGCACATCTTAATCACCCACATGTTTAGTTATTTAACGGTTTTTAATGCTTTATGTGTGTATGTTCTGTGTTTTAGAATTTTAAATTTTGTATACTCGTTTTTATATTCATTTTAGGATTTCTGTAAACCGCCCAGAGAGCCCTGGCTATGGGGGCGGTATATCAGTGTAATAAATAAATAAGGTCATACTACAGGTATTAGGTAACGTATATGCTAGACATCAGAACAAGTCACCCTGTGATGCTCGTGAATGTACACTTCAAAATGGCATTGGACTGCAACAGAAGCTGTCCTTAACCTGATGCTTTCCAGGGGTTATGGACCAGGAGCATCCCTGATCATTTGCCATGTTAGCTGGGGGTGATGGGAGTTGACATCCAAAACATCCAGAGGACACCAGGTTGGGAAAAGTAGCCTTAAGTCGGCCTTCCTCAACCTGGGGTGCTCCAGATGTGTTGGACTACAACTCCCAGAATGCCCCAGCCAGCTGGCTGGGGCATTCTGGGAGGTGCAGTCCAACACATCTGGAGCGCCCCAGGTTGAGGAAGGCTGCCTTAAGGCGTCATCCCACGTACCTGTTTCCCTCGAATTATCCCCTGCAGTGCTAAGCTGTTGTTGTTGCTAGCTAGTCACACCCCGGGCAGCAGCGCTCCTAAGATCCTTTGCATACCAGGAAAAGGGTTTAAGGGGGGAAATGTAAAAGAAATCATAAACAAATCAATGGATAACCCAATCCGATTCAAATTTGGTATGCTTAAAGCTCTCCTTAATATCTATTACTGTGCCAATTTTGATGTCTTTATCTTTAAAACTTACGCAGATGTAAACATTTGTTTAATTTGAAGCTTAAGAGTAGCAAATCCTGCTCCTGCGCCCCCAGTGGCCGCTCGGAAAACAGCACATGATTCGCTCCAAAACTAGTAGCAAAATAGGTCGGGTCTTTTGGCTTTATAGCACAATTAAAGCAGGATGCCTGGGAGTGCTTCACAGTCAGAGCAGATTATAAACTGGAAAGCTTCGGACTCCTTTGCACACAATTCGCAGTGATTGCACAGTATAATGCTGGTGTGATAAAGCTCTTAGAGCCGTCTCTGTCCTTTCTTCAGCACTGTCCTTTATGCCCAGGGCTGTGATGTTTACGGTCCATCACCTCTCTCTGGATGTAGATAGATGTAACAGACGCAGTCACACAGCATCCCTGAGCCATAGGGCTGAGCCAAGCTTTGCAACTGAAATGACAAAGTGCTGGTATTGACTTTCAAAGCCCTAAACGGTTTGGGGCCAGGTTATTTGAAGGAACGCCTCCTCCCATATGTACCAGCCCGGACCTTAAGATCATCTACAGAGGCCCTTTTCCGTGAGCCCCTGCCAAACGAAGTGAGGCAGGTGGCTACTAGGAGGAGGGCTTTCTCTGCTGTGGCACCCCAGTTGTGGAATGAGCTCCCCAGAGAGGTCCGCCTGGCGCCTACACTGTACTCCTTTCATCGCCAGCTGAAGACCTTTTTATTCTCTCAGTATTTTAACGCTTAATTTTAACTTAAATTTAAACTTTACTGTTCTAACTCTGTATTTTAATCTTATATCAATTTTGCTGCATGGTTTTATCCTGGTTGTGCTTTTTATACTGTATTTTGTATTTGTGCTTTTAACCTGTTGGTTGTTTTATTATGGTTTTATTTTTTTGTGAACTGCCCAGAGAGCTTCGGCTATTGGGCGGTATAAAAATGTAATATTTATTTATTTATTTATTTATTTATTATATTTTTATACCACCCAATAGCCGAAGCTCTCTGGGCAGTTCACAAAAATTAAATAAAAAATTAAATAAATAAATAAATGACATGTGCCTACCTGTGAACCAAATACTGGCCCACAGTGGCCCAGTCTTGCCCCTCCCGTAAGCTTCAGGTGAGCTGGCAAACTTTTCCATTAAATTCTCATGCTTTTATCCATTCATTTATCTACTGCCCCTTTTAAAGAAGGAAGCGGGGAAACTTGAAAGGATGTTGCCTGCACTTTCTCAGCCCCCTCGCTGTGCACTGAGGCACATAAACGCCACGCTTTAAACACCATTGTGGAATGAAAGGACTCCTTCCCTCCTTTTAAAGCTTGTGACTGTGTGCTAATGCACAAATGCCTGGATTTTGGGAGAGGGGAAAGGAAACAGAAATCAGTGTGTGTGTGTGTGTGTGTGTGTGAATTCTAAGTGCACCCTTACAAAAAAATTTAAAAAGTCAACAACAAACGTCAAACTGACTGTACTTTCCAAAGTGTGCAAAAATATCCGTGAAACTCCCCCACACCACCCTTGCAGGATTCCGCACCAGTTTGGATTGTGTGCAATGAAAGCTAATTGTCTAGCCCAAGACTTGTCAGAAGCTCAAACAGTAGGCCTAATCATCCGAGTAAACTTCATTAAAGTTAAGGCTGCAATCCTATGCACCCTTACCTGGGAATAAGTCCCATTGATTTCAATGGGGCTTTTTTCTGAGTAGACATGTATGGAATTATGTATACTTGTTGACCATAAGGAAAGGAGGACAGGGCTTCTGTAGCTTTAACAGTTGTATTGAAAGGGGAATTTCAGCAGGGGTCATTCGTATGCAGGCAGCAATTCCCTCTTCATCACAACAGTGAAAGCTGCAGGAGCCCTGCCCTCCTTTGTGTCTGGTCATGCTAGACAGGGCCCTGCATCTTTCACTGTTGTGATGACAGATGTTTGTTCAGCTGCCTCTTGAATGCCTCTAGGGTGGGGGAGCCCACCACCTCCCTAGGTAACTGATTCCATTGTCGCACTGCTCTAACAGTCAGGAAGTTTTTCCTGATGTCCAGCTGGAATCTGGCTTCCTTTAACTTGAGCCCGTTATTCCGTGTCCTGCACTCTGGGAGGATCGAGAAGAGACCCTGGCCCTCCTCTGTGTGACAACCTTTTAAGTATTTGAAGAGTGCTATCCTGTCTCCCCTCAATCTTCTCTTCTCCAGGCTTAAACGTGCCCAGTTCTTTCAGTCTCTCTTCATAGGGCTTTGTTTCCAGACCCCTGATCATCCTGGCTGCCCTCCTCTGAACACACTTAGGCAACTCATATTTATTTCTTACACTCACCTCCTAAAGCAAATGAAGACATAAAGACCTTCCTTTAAAAACAAAACAAAAAACCCTACTATTTCATGTAGCAGATTCAGTTACATCATGCTTTTTGTGTCTGTATCAGAGTTGTACAGCCATGCGGCAGGCTAAAATCGTTGGTTTGCTGCCCCCGCTGGAAGGTACATAGAAAACACGTATGCATACTTCACAGCCGGTATCTTCTTTTACTGTCAGCTGAGAACCACGCAAAACTCTCTCACCCACCAGGCCCATAGTTCAAGAGGGTCTGGGGCCAGCACCTTTTCCTCCCCTGAAGAAATAAGATATGTTCCAGGTTCTCTCTTGCCTCCCTCCAGTCTGAATTTCTCATTTAGATTTACAAGTCATTACATTATCCAATGGTTTTATACCTGTCTTATTGAATTAGCATTCAGGACTGGCGGTGTGGCAGCCTAGAGGCAAAGCCAGCCAGCTCTGGCTGGTCTGCAAGCAGATTCCTTGCTGTTCCGGCTGTGTTTTGCTCAGGGTGAGAAGGACTGGGCCAGTGCTTGGAGCTTTATAAGGCCAGGTGCAGCCCGATTGGCCCTCTGCTGTCACCTGATGAGAACGGCTGTGTAGGAAGCTGCAGTACTGCTCGGTGGCCAGAACCTGGTGGTGGTGGCTAAATACAGCCGAGAGCAGGCCAGCAGCACCCTCTGATGGCAAATTATTATCGTGGCACGGAAATGCTGGTTCCTCGAGCCAGGGCATTGATATGATGCCACCAATACGGCTAGCTGCTGGGAGTCCCAACTGAGAATCCTACTGGGAGCTGAGCTGCCACCCCTCAGCTCTGGGTTACCACCCTAACCACTTGCTTTGCTCTATTCTTTGTTCTGCTCCTGCAAGGCACGGAGCGGTCGGCACGCTCTGCAGAGTGAGACGTGCGTGCTGCATTTTTGTTTTGATGCCTAGATTTTACTGACCGCTGTGGCTTCTGGCACATGCAGCTTGATCCTATGTGTGGTTACCTAGAAGTAAGTCCCTGTGCGGATGATGGGAGTCCACATCAAGTAAGTAGGCAGATTAACAAGTGGCAAAATCATTTGCTACTGTTGTGTGTTCAAACATGCAAACTCCATATTTTAAATGATTTTAATTTTAAGAAATTAAAATCATAGAATCATAGAATAGCAGAGTTGGAAGGGGCCTACAAGGCCATCGAGTGCACCCCCCTGCTCAATGCAGGAATCCACCCTAAAGCATCCCTGACAGAGGGTTGTCCAGCTGCCTCTTGAAGGCCTCTAGTGTGGGAGAGCCCACAATCTCCCTAGGTAACTGATTCCATTGTTGTACTGCTCTAACAGTCAGGAAGTTTTTCCTGATGTCCAGCTGGAATCTGGCTTCCTTTAACTTGAGCCCATTATTCCATGTCCTGCACTCTGGGAGGATCGAGAAGAGATCTCGGCCCTCCTCTGTGTGACAACCTTTTAAATATTTGAAGAGTGCTATCATGTCTCTTGCAATTCCCAAGAGCATGCAATTCCCAAGAGCATGCACACGATCTCTGAAATATCTCAGCCGGTACGTGTCTCCTCTGCCTGAGAGCAGCTCTCAAAGGACTTGGCCAGAGCTCCCTCTCCTGACATGGCTACCTGAGATCCATTTTGAAATTGAGATTGGGACTGGACTGTTCTGCCCTGTATTGCTGTGCTGTGGTCGCTCTCCTTCTAGAACTCTCAGCCTAAGCTACCTCGCAGGGTTGTTGTGGGATAAAATGGGAAGGACAATGACATACACAATTCTGAACTGTTGTGGGGATGGGATACGAATGTGGAAAGAAGTATGGCAGCAGCTATGACCTTGTC
This sequence comes from Elgaria multicarinata webbii, assembly GCF_023053635.1. Taxonomy (NCBI): domain Eukaryota; kingdom Metazoa; phylum Chordata; class Lepidosauria; order Squamata; family Anguidae; genus Elgaria; species Elgaria multicarinata. The sequence goes on along the minus strand of NC_086176.1, from coordinate 116,282,557 downwards.
CTTTAGTGGCCGCATTCAGAGGACACCTTAAACCATGGCTTTAACCGCGGTGGTTAAGCCAGAAAGCCAGGCTGTGTTCAGAAGACACCTTAAACCACGGCTTTAACCACAGTGAATAACTACCATGGTTAAAGCTGTGGTTTAAGGTGTCTTCTGAATACACCCCGGCTTTCTGGCTTAACCACTGTGTTTAAAGCCATGGCTTAAGGTGGCTTCTGAACAGTGTCAGTGTGTGGGGAAGGGGGAGAGAGAGAGAGAAAGAGAGAGAGGGAGGGAGGGAGGGAGGTAGAGAGAGAGAGGAGAGGGAGAATACTACCTTTTGACTATTCAGTAAATGTTAACCTGCATATTATATAACAGTGGAATTATCTATCATATCGAGGGCTTCTCCGCAGTTACTTTCTCCCCTCTTTAAATTATTATTCATTTACAGGAGGCAGAAAAAATGAATCCGGCTCATAATATATAGATATATGTACTCTGTAGAAAGTGCTTGTTGTGGGAATTGAGAGAGAGAGAGAGAGAACTGTGAAGCCTAAAGTAGGGCAATATGATTCCCTTCAACAATACCTTGACGTCCTCACATCAGGAGCTGCAATATGCATGGAATTCAGTATCATCCCATTAAAATTCATTAAACCCTGTTTCCAGCTATTTAGTAAATTTCGAAGAAAAGAAACCCATTGCCTCCCCTGCTCCTGCCAATGGCCTCTTTGAATGTAATTAACCCCTCATTCATGGGTCTTTCTTCCCAACTAATCTCCCACCCTGTGCTGTCCAATGCATTTTTAAAACCGCTGCTAATACTGGCACCTTAAACTGCCAGCACGCTCCCGACGCAACGGAGCTTTTTGAGGAGAAAAAGAAGAAGAAGAAGAAGAAGAAGAGGAAAAGCCCCCGTAAATCTCCATAAAAGGTGCTTGGATGGACCTCAAATTCATATCAGGGATGTGTTTCTTGGTGGGTTGTGTGCACGTGTGTGTTCTTGTTATGGAATTTGGCAGGGTGACCATATGGAAAGGAGGACAGCGTTCCTGTATCTTTAACAGTTGCACAGAAAAGGGAATTTCAGCAGGTGTCATTTGTAAATATGGAGAACCTGGTGAAATTCCCTCTTCATCACAGCAGTTAAAGCTGCAGGAGCTATACTAGAATGACTAGGTTTAAAAGAGGGCAGGGCTCCTGCAGCTTTAACTGTTGTGATGAAGAGGGAATTTCACCAGGTTCCTCATATATACAAATGACACCTGCTGAAATTCCCTTTTCAATACAACTGTTAAATATACAGGAGCCCTGTCCTCCTTTTCATATGGTCACCCTAAATTATTATTATTATTATATTATTATTAATAATAATAACAATTTATATAGCATCATCAGTGTACATGGTGCTGTACAGAGTAAAGCAATAAAATAGCAAAACCCTGCCGCAGAGGCTTACATTCTAATAAATAAATTTGGCGTAGTTTCCTTGGAGGAACATATTTGTAAATAACGGATGGTAGCACCCAAGGGGATTTTAAAATGTCGTGCTGGAGTCACAGGGTAGAAGGAGATTAAAAAACAAACAAATTAACTGGGCTCCTTAAGTTATAGCTGAAGTACCTTGCTATCAATGGCTACTAGACCTGATAGGTATGTGCTAAGCGTATATACATGAGTTGCTGGGGAACATGGGTGGGAGGGTGCTGTGGGTCCCTGGTCATCAGCTGGTTGGCCACTGTGTGAGCAGAGTGCTGGACCAAATGGACCCTTGGTCTGATCCAGCAGGGCTCTACTGACGTTCTTATGTTCTTACATTAGTAGTAGTTTAGAAAGCTAACATGTGAAGTGGTTGTGCATATAATCTGGAAGACGGGGACACAACCGTCAGTAGTAAAAGTAGGCCATGGCTTGGCCACACAACACAGATTTAAAGATCGGGCTGGGGAAGGACAAATCCAGCCCTGTTTGGGCTTGTCTACACCTGCCATTTATCCCGGGGTGGTCACGAGGTCATCCCTGCACGTCCAAATGATGCACAGCTGATCCTGGGGTGAACCAGGGATGAGCACTCAGTTCTCTCGGGATAAGTGGGACTGCTTTTTTTCCCTGTTTTTTCCCCTCTGACTCGGGACCCTCCTGAGCGCCGCAGGCAGTGTGGCGCTCCTGGGGTTCTCCCCAGTGTGTCCCTCCTGGGGTTCTCCCTCTTCCCCATGAGTAGTGGGGCTCAGGAGCTGTGGGGGGTGAGTCCGTGGGCATCAGGGGGTGAGGGGGAGAGCATTTTGACCATCTTTGGGATGGCCCTCGGCATCTTCCAGCACCAAATTTCTTGTGTTGGTTTTTTTTACAATATCATTCCTTCATGCAGGATTGTGCCTGCACAATTGCGCAGATGTCTCCTCTATAAAAAAACAAAGTCACCCCAGAATGTCCCTCTTTACTTCCGGTACATCTCGCTGGCGTGTGGCCCCTGAGGGATGCTCCCAGAAGTGGAAAGCTCCGGGGTTGTCCCTCCCCACTCCCCAAAGGGCTGCAGGTGTAGATGAGCCCTTCCTGGGATCCAAATCCAGGTAGCCCTGCCCCTTTCCCCTAGCTTAGTTAGTGGCACTTAGGGCTTTAAACTAAACTCCGATGGCATTTTGGCTGCGTCCTATTTGGTTCTGTCCCCTTTGGCCGTAGGCGTTGCCTACCAGTAGAATGCAGCCCCTGATTGTTTCTCCCAAATATAATTTGTCCCTCAGTCTGTGTGGGGGGAAGATTCCCACCCCTGGTTTAAAGGCCTAGTCTTCTATACCATGTCTCTTTTGTGGAAAGCAGGGCATTTTCCCCTTCCTCTTTCACTGTAATTGGGGGTGGGTGGGGTGTTATCTAGAACTTATGGAAGCCTCCTTCTTTGTGAGGAAACCCACAAAATACAGAGGCCAGAACTACACCCTCGGCATGTGGTGATCGCCCCAGGATCACCTCTGTGCGTCCACATGATGCACAGGGGATCACGGGGGCAGAAGGGATGATCCCTCCCTTTCTCTGGGAAAAGTGGGATGGCTCTAATCCCGACTTTTCCCATGGTCTCGGGATCATCTCGAGACCATGGGACATGTGGGCATCTGTCCCAGTTTCTTCCTGGCTCCTCGTGAATAAACGTGAGGAGCCGGGAACTGGGCAGGGGGAACAGAGCTTCTCACGAGCTTTGTGCCCATTGGTGGGGAGCGGAGAGTGGGATTTTTTTTTGAAAAAACAAAAAACACCTTTTCAATGGAGCGCTTGAGCGCTCTTTTTTAAAAAAAACAAAAAACAAAAATGGCGGCGTGATGTCCTCTTCCTCCCTCCTCCCTTCCTCCCGGGACATCGCGCGCCACCGGTGGACTGAGAAGGAGGATCTCGCGATCCCCCTCTTGTGCCTCTATACCTCGAAGGACACACAGTGACATTTGTCGCGGCATTTTGGATAATGTGGAATGAAAAGCAGGAAATTTCACTATGAAAATGGTGTATGGGATTTGTAATGTGCCCCAACAGTTTTCGGGGCACTTCCATACCTCTATAAAACAGTAGCGAAGACCTAGCCTTAGTGAAGTGATAAGAAGGCTCTCTGTGCCTTTCCAAAGGTAAGCAAAATGAAACAAACTGTATAGTTTGGGACTCTAGTCCCAAATACAACTTGTGCATCCCAAATTTTATTGAGTCAAAAGAGCAGATTTAGCAACAGGATTTGAAATCCCCTTACGTATACTGTGACATGGCAAGAATGTCATACAGAGGCACACTGCCGGCATTTCAGCCTAATGCTTTGCTGGAAGTTGTTCAGATGTTCCCCTTTAAGAACTCCTGTGATTTTCCCAAGACTAGATTTCCCCTGGATTTAGCTTCCAGGAACAAGAGGACTCATCAGAGCAATCAGCACCCATTGGGGTATAAAAGCTGTTGGCAACTAACTTCTGGAGACCATCAAGCTGGCTCCAACTTTTGGCTCGATACCCGCAAGAAAGTTCAAATACTTCTTGCTATTATTTGCGAATGCCACGAGAGAGCCAAAGGATGCACGTGGCTGGTGATTAGCTGGAGATTATATTGATGATGTAATAAAAATTCACTTTGTCTACTAAACTGCACTGGGACAATGAGAGAGCGAGAGACAGAGAGAGAGAAGATAAAATCAAAGAGGTTGAGTAATAGAAAGGGAAGCTAATGGCAGAAAACATGGTGTCCTGCAATGCACTCCCACCTTTTCTTGGAGGAGTATCTTCAAGGCTTAAGAATTGAGATTCAGGCAGATTCACACATACACACACACACACACACACACACACACACACGTTTAAAACTAAATCTCCACCCAGGAGCTATGCCTTTTTTTTTTTTTTTTTAGTCTAGAGTAGGCTACTCTACGTGTGCCTACTCTAGAGTAATCTAGAGTAGGCACACGTACACGTACAATCTAGACTGGGACCTGAATATGGGGATAGGGCACATTTAAGATCAGGATTGGGCCATATGCATATATAGGCCTTAGCTAGACCTGAGGTTTATCCTGGGATCGTCCGGGGTCATCCCTGTTCATGTAAATGACACACAGGAGATCTTGGGAGCAGGCAGGGATGATCCCGGGATGAACCTTAGGTTTAGCTAAGGAATATATATATATATCGACAAACTCTATAGGTGCTAGCTACTGATTTAAAGTAATGTTTGTGTTGGCCTATACAAAATGGCAGACACAAAATGTCTAATTTCTAATATGTTCAAGACAAATTAGTCAAGAATTGAGATGAGGTAGTGGAGGAAGAGGACTAAATAACAGAATTATAATTTCTCTTCCAGCTCATGAGATGGAAGGTCCACAGCTCCAATCCCCCTGATGCATGTAGGGTTTCTCAGCTTAAGTAGGTATTTGCTTTGAAATTCAATGCAGGCATTGATGTGAACCCCGTAATCCAAGAAATCTCAATCATTTTATTATATATATATATATATATATATATATATATATATGTGTGTGTGTGTGTGTGTGTGTGTGTGTGTATGTGTGTGTGTTTGAGCGGCAGGGTCTTGCTATTTACTGTTTTACTCTGTACAGCACCATGTACATTGATGGTGCTATATAAATAAATAAATAAATAAATAATAATAACAACATTTTAACTTAAAAGAGCTGTCACCACATCTCAATATTTCTGTGACAATAAAGAACCTAGGGCAATATTCATATTGATTAATTTAAGACCTTCCAATCCCGATTTCCGCCTTTCCTCAAAAAAGAAAAGAAAAAAAAAAGCCCAAGGCTAACAACAAAAGAAAAGCCATGACTAATAATTACAAAAACAAAATAAAAACACTTCCATAAGAATTGAGAAATGTATAATGCCGTCCTATACATGTATACTCAGAACTACGCCCCATTGTGTTCAATGGATGTGACCACCAGGTTGGTGTATATTGGATAGCAGCCCAAAATGATGATGATGATGATGATGATGATATACTAGTGCACTAATTATTGTTATTATTATGTTAACTAAGTCCTGCATGCTCTTAAAGTAGGGGTGGTAACTTGTGGCCCTCCAGATGTTTTTTTTAGCATACAAGGCCCACGATCTCTCACCATTGGCTATGCTCACTAGGCCAGATGAGACTTGTAGTCCAAAACATCTGGGAAGGGCTCAACTTGCCCACTGCTATGTCACATACTCATTCTTTAAAGCACTTTATAACAGTTTTGACAACTGTTGGGGCCCAGGACACACTGCATATACAGTTTTCAAAACGTTTTCAAAGTGCTTTAAAGCGCTTTAAAAGCAATAGTGTAGATCCGCCCTTTTAAGCTTTCTCTAAGGTGATGGGTAGACCAGGCGATATCCCAGGGATCGCCCCGGGATCGTCCCTTTGAGTTCACATGATGCACAGGGCATCCCAGGAGCAGGGAGGGATGATCCCTCCCTTGGCCCTGGATATCGGCAGGCCCTTTTCCCTGCTTTTTCCACAGTCTCAAGACCACGGAAAGTGTGGCCCGCTGTCACTGATTTGTCCCAGCTCCTCGTGAGTAAATGCAAGGAGCTGGGAATCGGGCATGGAGCTCTGTGCCCATCAGGGGTGGGGTGGGGGGAGGCGGAAGTGTTTTTTAAAAAACAAACAAACAACCAAACCCAACTCACCGGTTTGTTCGAGCACTCGTGCGTTCCTTTTCCTTTAAAAAAAAATCTAAAATGGTGGCCGCGATGTCACACACCGTGTGTAGACGAGGGCGATGATCTCACGATCATAAAATCATGAGATCATCCTCCTCCAACCCCCTCATCTAGCCATGGCCAAAGTAAAACTATCAGTGTGGATGCCTTGAGGCAATCATAGAATCATAGAATAGCAGAGTTGGAAGGTGCCTACAAGGCCATCGAGTCCAACCCCCTGCTCAATGCAGGAATCCACCCTAAAACATCCCTGACAGATGGTTGTCCAGCTGCCTCTGGAAGGCCTCTAGTGTGGGAGAGCCCACAACCTCCCTAGGTCACAGGTTCCATTGTCGTACTGCTCTAACAGTCAGGAAGTTTTTCCTGATGTCCAGCTGGAATCTGGCTTCCTTCAACTTGAGCCCGTTATTCCATGTCCTGCACTCTGGGAGGATCGAGAAGAGATCCTGGCCCTCCTCTGAGTGACAACCTTTGAAGTATTTGAAGAGTGCTCTCACGTCTCCCCTCAATCTTCTCTTCTCCTGGCTAAACATGCCCAGATCTTTCAGTCTCTCTTCATAATGTCTCTTAAGACCTGAGAAAAGACAGTCAGCAGCCAGTCACTTCCTGTTGGTGTGTTTCAGTGGGAGCTAAGATGGCCCCACAAGGAATAGGTGATGGACAGAGATGGCTTCTCTTTCTTTCTCCCCACCCACTAGAGAAGGGCAGACGGTGGGTGAGGTCAGCGTATAAGCTGGAGGCATAGGAGACACTGGCAGGTTTCAGAGAGTGTCTGAAAGAGACACACAGAGAGCTGAGCTGCTGTGTGAGAAAGCCTAGTGGTGTGAGATCCAGGGGCTGATGGAGTGTGTCAATGCTGTGAACCTCCACTAGTGACATCAGAGAAATTTGCAATGTATTCAAATGAGTTTAAATTTCTACGAACCTTGACATTTTTTAAAAAAAAAAAAATTAGGGGGGATTTGCACAGGATCACACGTCTGCAAAACGCTCATTAGCACAAATGGGCACATATGCAAGTGTTTACTTGCACTAATAGACATTTACAAGCAGGAATGGAATTCTTGTACATCCCTTAAAAAGTCTGATTCCATCAATGAGCAGATCACAGAATGAAAGTTGCCTTACAGTCCGTGAAACACAGAATAGATTTAACAAAATCTGTACACCTCTAACTTGTCGTTGACTTGTATATATGTAAATAATTATCCTTGACTTGTATATATGTCAATAAATGGAAATATTACAAAGCATTAATCATCTCCCTTTAACCTCATTCAACAGAAACCAAACTCTAAGTAAGTGCTGGGACCCTTCAAATCTCACCATTTGGAGAACTGTAGTGTATATAATAATAAAATCATGGCATAACAAAATAAGGCTGTCTCCTATATTCAACAACAACAACAATGGGGGAAGCTACTACAGCAGCCAAAAATAAATTCCTTCCATAAATCAAACCAAAGGCTTTCCCCCAAAAGCCACATTTTGGTTGGATGATGAAAAGCCAACATTGAAGTTAGTTATGTGGACCACTTTGAGGTTGTGAAGATCCCGGAAGTCTTCTAAACCAGCCTTCCTGAACTTGGCAACTCTCAGATGTGTTGGAGCACAACTCACATCATACCAACATTTGCAGCCAAACATATCTGGAGTGTATTAGGTTGGGAGAGGGTGTACTAAAACATTCTTATGTATCCAGTAATGCAAATTTGCAAAATGCTTGAGTATCTCAGGTTGAGTTCCAGCAGGACCTGAATAATAATAATGGGCTCAAGTTACAGGAAGCCAGATTCTGGCTGGACATCAGGAAAAACTTCCTGAATGTTAGAGCAGTATGACAATGGAACCAGTTACCTAGGGAGGTTGTGGGCTCTCCCACACTAGAGGCCTTCAAAAGACATCTGTCAGGAATGCTTTAAAGTGGATTCCTTCAACAAGCAGGGGGTTGGAGTCGATGGCCTTGTAGGCCCCTTCCAACTCTGCTATTCTATGATTTTATGAAGGCTGACCTCTGGTGACTGGCATAGAGTAACTCCTGATACTACTGCAGCCACATTGATCAACTTCATGTTTCATGGAAAGGCAAATCACCCCATGCTTTAACCGGCCTGCATGCAAGCATGCAAACACACCTCTTTAGCTGGGTATCGCCAGCTCAGGCAGATGGAGTCTAATTTATAGCAAACAATGGCCTGATGGAGGACGCTGGTAGGTTTAGTTATTTGGGAGGGTCATATCTCTGGTTTTGAAAGGACTGCTAATGGAAAAATTAGCATAGAACATATAGGAAGCCAGAGAAATCATCATAAACTGTTCTTGGTCAAATAGGAGAAGAGAGAAGTTAAGAAGAGAGAGATTTTTATTGCCTTCTCCTGCTATCCCCCGACCCCCAGAAATTGTCGTTCCAAGGCATTATGCTTCTGAACCTGGAGGTAATATAGCCATCATGACTACTAGCCATTCACTGGTAGCCATATCCTAAATGCATTTGTCCTGTCCCCTTGTAAAGCCATCTAAGTTGGTGGCATCACTACATCCTGTAGTGTGAATGCCATGGTTTAGCTATGTGCTGTGTAGCTTTGCGGGGTGTGTGTGTGTGTGTGTGTGTGTGTGTGTGTGTGTGTGTGTATGTGTTAATTCTTCCACCATTGAGCTTCATGGAATGATCCTGGGTTTTAATTCAGAAGAGATGTGGGGCTCAGTCCACCAATCACCGTGGCTATATGCAGCCTCCATAATATTCCAAGAACTGCTTTGCTGGATCAGACTAAGGTCTATCAGCCAGCTGCTCTTGAAAAAGCACAAATAGGGCAGAAAAGGCTCCCTTATCATTTGTACCTAACTGTTAAGAACCATTGGCATTAGAATTAGCTGCCTACAGATGTGTGTTCTGGTAACTCCTTCAGCAAGCTACTCACTCACCCTAAGCTAAGCACCGCTCCTGAAACAGGGCTTCATCTTCTTTTGGCAAACTCTGAAGGGTGCACAGCATGCAAAGTTTCAGCACACACACTGGAAGAGTGGACACGTCACTTGGACATGTCACTGGGATGACACTGAGGAAGTGGATATTTCTGAATGGTGGTTTCAGCTGACCAATAATGGTATGGCCTCCCCACTGCATGGGTACACCTTCATGCAGCCCTCCTGGCTTCACACGTTTCCATTCGCACCTTCGCACCGAGCTCACCAGGACCAAAGATGGACCAAAGATGATGATGATTGTGTTTTCCATTGTGGCTTTTAACTTACACATGCAAATGCACACACACACACACACACACAGAGAGAGAGTTTAATTCTTTTCTGTTTTCTTTTCCCTCGGGACTACAACTGAAGGGCCGTATAGATAATTTGCCTAAATACATTAATAATTGTTAGAAGGACAGACCGTCTTTCTTTAACTATAGCTAGATAGATATCTTGGGGGGGGGGGAGGGGATCATCCCCTATTATGCAGCTCCCAGAAAACAAAAACAACAACAAAATGCATTCCCCTTAATTAATAGCACTTTCAATTTTGCCTTCAAACATTACCTGCCACCTAGCTACTGAACTGCCCAACTCTGAAACTCCTACTTAACGAATTCTTCAAATATTTAGCCATGCTTGCATGAGAACTAAGGGGGGAAATGTTGTTGTACATAAACACACACACACACACACACACACACACACACACACTGGGGTCTATCCACACCTGGGGTCTATCCACAATGTGATTTTTTTTGCTGACCCCCGCCCTCATTCTCTGCAGAAGGCAGCAGCAATCATGGACCGAAATGAGCCTTGCAAAAACCCTTAACCCGCCCCCCCTTGCCTCCCCCTGCCAAAAAACAACAACCTGACTTGCTTTTTCATGGCACTCTCTTTGTCCTGCTTCCTGCACAGCCCGTTTAGTGGATACAGGCTGAACAGAAAACGTACAAAGCTGCCATCTGGAGGTACCCTGAGAAAATAAGTCCCCCTCCTTATCCTTTAAAATAAATCCCCTCACTCCTCCCCTCCTTTAGGTCTCTCTCTCCCCTGCTCATAATGCTCGCTCCTTACATAACGCCTTTTGTCTGGGACTTGCCGCAACCAAGGATGACATACACCCATACGACGGAGACGCTGTTTTACCAGGATGAGAAAATGAACCTTAGCTAATTGAAGCCCATGCTCATCTCTCCATTGATTTGACTGACATTCATCAGATCTTACACAAAGTATCACAAAGGGATTTCCCCCCTCCCCTCTAGCAGAAGCGGAGTACAATGTGCAAAAGGGTTAAGTGCATTTTAAAAGGATGGAATTAAGTTCTGCTGTACCCCTGATCTTTTACCTTTCGTTTCTTGCCTTCGATGGAGTGTGGAATGACATGCTGGGTTTTTGTATTTTGAAAGCTCATCCGCAAGCCTTCTAGTTTATACAGTACCTAGGAATACAGCTTCCGAGCTGTCAGATACAACCGGAGTCCTGACTGGTGTTGAGATTGGGATTTGGGTCTTCTCCATAGCCTCCTGCAATCCCAGAAGGCCTGGAAATTTGTCAACTCTCCATAGGTATCACCAGACAACAAGGAATAAAGGATAGTGCTTATAGTCTTCTTCATTTTAATTTGGTGCTAAGTTTGACTGTGCATCTTCGTAGAAACTCAAAAGCTTTCTCAGCCATCAGCTGCCTGAGTAAATGTATGTCCAAATTCCTATTCAAACCAACTACAATTTAGTAATTCTCTCCTCCCTCCACCCCCACTCTCTCTCACAGGCCTAATCTACACCTGCCATTTATCCCGGGGTCCTCCCTGCATGAAATGACGCAGAGCTGATCCTGGGGTGAACCAGGGACAACCACTCAGTTTTCCCGGGATGATGATGATGATGATGATATTTATTTGTATCCTGCCTTTTGCCCAATGCTGGGCCTCAAGGCGGCCTTACAAAGTTTAAAACATACATTGGGGGGAAAACACACATAAACGTTTAAAATACACAACAAAGTTATAAGACATTAACATAGATGGAGGGACAGATTACTCTCCAAAGGCCTGCTGAAACAAAAATGTTTTTGCCTGCTTCCGAAAGCCCATCAAGGAGGGAGCCAGCCTAGCTTCCCCGGGAAGAGAGTTCCAGACCACTAGAGCAGCCACCAAGAAGGCCCTCTCCCATGTTCCCACCAAGCATGCCTATGAAGATGGTGGGACTGAAAGAAGGGCTTCTCCAGAAGATCTCAAAGCACGGGCAGGCTCATAAGGGAGAATACGGTCTTTCAAATAACCTGGACCCGAGCCATATAGGGATATCTAGGACTGGGGTTTTCCCATTTTTTCCCTGCCTTCTTGGGACCATCCCGAGCTCAGTGGGTGATGTGGCTCTCTCTCTCTCCCCCACAATTTGCAGGGCTCAGGAAATGGGCACGGAGCTGTGCGGAGGGAATCTGTGGACATCGGGGGTGAAGGGGCGAGCATTTTTGCCATCTTTTGGATGGCACTTGCCATCTTCCAGCACCGAGTTTGTTGTGCATGGGTTGTTGTTGTTGTTTTTAAAAAATCTCACTTTCATGCAGGATCACACCCATGGAATTGTGCAATTGTGCAAATGTCACCTCTTTTTTTTTTAAAAAAAGAGGAGCCTTGGAACGTCCCTCCTTACTTCCAGGACAACTCCCTGGCTCCTGTGGTCTCTGAGGAACGATCCCAGAAGTAGAAAACTCCGTGAGTGTCCCTTCTCACTCCCCAATGGGCTGCAGGTGTAGATGAGCCCACACACTCTTCTTTTACACATCATACAGGATGTGATTGTAGAGGAAGGCAGTTACCCCTTTGAGCTTCCCAGGAACACTTTAGTCACGTCTAAATGCATGTTCCACCTTCGTGCGTGGGCCAGTGCAAATGGAAATGCATTCAAATGTGACTAGGGTCACATGGGAAGCAGACACAGCTAAGGGCTTTCCCGAATGTTCCACCCCACATCTTCTATCAGGCCTTGTTTCCCAAAGTGAGAGGGAACTATTTTGGAAAACACACTTTCATTTAGTCATGCACCATTTCTCTAAGATGTCCGAGGTAACTTACAATAGCAAAATCATTCTTTCAAAAGGAGGAGGAGGAAGAGAAGGAGGAGGACCATGGCCCTGTTTAAAAGTTTCCTTAAACCACAGTGTTGAAGGTTTTTTTTGTTAACAAAAAGGCCTTGAACACCATGGTTTAAGGTGTCTTCTGAACAGAGCCCATATCTACAGTGGCAGCTCTAAGTTTTTGAAGTTCTCTGGGCAAGGCAACCTCAGAGCGCTTCAGCTATTGCGCTGTTTAGAAATGAAATGAACTAAAGAAATAAACGTCCTCCTTCTCACTGCCACTACCAACTGCTACTGCTCATCATCTTTTCCCCCATTATTGCTACCACTTGGTTACTTGTCAGGCAGAGATCCAATGAGCAAGCTGGCCATGGCATCTGCTCCTCCTCCTTCTCACCTCCACTGTTGTCTGGGCCAGAGAGAGAGGCAGGTGGAGAAGTATCTTGCAATGGTGAAGACCAAGGGCACAGCTAGACCTAAGGTTTATCCTGGGATCATCCAGGGTATCCCCTGTGTGTTACCTAGATGAACAGGTTTGGCCCCTGGACGATCCAGGGATAAACTTTAGGTCTAGCTATGGCCCAAGTCCGGGGTCGGTGGGTGGGCACTTTGGGACTTCAGCCCATGCCTTACCATTCCTACCCTTCATGCAGGCCCCGTCTGTCTAAATAAACACTGCTTCCGTATCACTTTACTGTGACCAAAAGAAACATCTCCCAGGACGGGGCTTTACAGATGGGAGCAGGCTTGATCCTCAATGGCTGGGCATAGTAGCAGCAGAGTTCCATTTGTGCTGCACACTGTAATCAGACTTCCCCTCCATATTGGACCAGCAGTCATCATTGGGGATACCATGCAACATGATACAATGTGCCTTTCTTTGCACTGCAATGCATCCGTGCACTATACAAGTGTAACCTGTCCTCACACACAATTGCGCCCCCTCCACCCTCACCCCCACATATACTTGTCATATTGATGGGCTGCTAGCTTCAGCCAGTTTATTAGAATTATTCACTAAAGCCCCCAGAGACTTATGTGAGAGCTGGCAGACCTCACATCTCCTTCTGTACCAACAAGGAAGTACATTGTGTGAGGTAGGAACCAGGGACTTACCCTTCTTTGGGCTGCTGCCCCTTTGCTGAGTCATCAGTGCTGGTATTAACATTTAAAGCCCTAAACGGCTTGGGGCCAGGCTATCTGAAGGAACGCCTCCTCCCATATGTACCTGCCCGGACCCTAAGGTCATCCTCAGGGGTCCTTCTCCATGAGCCCCTGCCAAAGGACATGAGGCAGGTGGCTACCAGGAGGAGGGCCTTCTCTGCTGTGGCACCCCAGCTGTGGAATGAGCTCCCTAAGGAGGTTCGCTTGGCACCTACATTATATGCTTTTAGACTCCAGGTGAAGACCTTTTTATTCTCCCAGCATTTTTACAGTCTATAAATAAATTTTAACTTAGTGTTTTAAATTTGTAATTTTGCATTGCTGCTATTTTTATCTGGTTGAGCTTTTATATTGTATTTTATAGTATGGTTTTATACTGTTGTTTTATACTGTTGTTTTATACTTTTAATGTTTTTAATTTTTGTGAACCGCCCAGAGAGCTCCGGCTATTGGGCAGTATAGAAATGTAATAAATAAATAAATAAATCAGCCCTACAAGTTAAGCCAATCAAGGGATACTGGTCATGATGGCTATACACTACATCCAGGATAGATTGGCCATTAAGCCATCAACAAATGAAGAGGATAAAATAGGACACAGATTTGCATGACATTTGCATACACTGTATACATTGCATAGATATGCATCTATGCATATGTACAAATTTAGAAATAATTATTATACTTCATATAGAAATACGACAATGCATCTGGCCATTGTGGAGAAGGCCTGTGACCAGGTGACCTCTGTGCCTGTCTAGGTGCTAATTCTTGAGAGACAACTTCAAGGCACCCATATCCCCTTCCTCCTTATGGTTCCTGAAATAGGCTTTGGGCTGGACATGAAATAGAGGACTGCCCTCTGACAGCCCTGCAAATGGAGGACTGTCTTCTGTAAAGTAGGCCTGTTCCAGGATCACAGGCAGCATGTTTCTGAACAGAAGTTGCTGGGAAACAGCGAGGGAGGCAAGTGTCCCTCTTTTCCTGCTTCTGGGCTTCCCAGGGTCGGTCCTTGTGGGAAACAGGATGCTGGACTACATGCGGTTAGGGAGGAAGGGAAATTTTGTTATGATCAGGACTTATCCAGTTCATACCCTCCAGACCAAGCATGGACTTGAAAGCAAATTGCAGTCAAAAGTCCATACATTTCTGAAATTGCAATGTGATTGGCAGGCCAAAGAAATGCTTTCGACAGCTCGCGTACATTTGAGAAACGTGCAGGAAAATACGCATACTTTGAAAAAAATGTGCACAGATATGCTTTAATCAATGGGAGAAGAATGTGTTCATTTCAAAGATGTGCACGGTCAATGCACACATTTCGGGAAAAACGTGCTCAAAAATATGCACGTATTTTCATGCAAAAAGAAAGCTGAAGGGAGAAAGCTCATAATCTGATATGGGGTCAAGTCAGAAGGTGCTTCCAGATGGAATTCGGAGACCTTGGGTGAGCTTGCGTTTTGCTGATTGACACATCCTTAGATGAGTGGTTTGATCCAGAGGGCTCTTCTTATATTGTTATCACTCCAGGGCAAACTTTACCCACCCAGGCAGCCCATGTGCTCCACCTGACCTTGAAGGATGACAGGTTGGGAGACCATCTGGATATCAGCATGTTCATTGCATTTGCAAGAGTGGGCTCCTTCATCGCAGCACTGCTCTACAGCATGGGTGCAGAACCTCTTTCAGCCAGAGGGCCAAATTCCATTCCCAAGAGGCTCTCAGAACTGAATTCCCATGGCAAAAGGGATGGGACCAAAATCACTAAATGGGACCAGCATATTTTATCTTAAAGCTCTTACTGTGACAGTAACTTTGGAGATGCATTGAAACACCATTCAAAGTGCTGGTATTGACATTCAAAGCCCTAAACGGTTTGGGGCCAGGTTATTTGAAGGAACGCCTCCTCCCATATGTGCCTGCCCAGACCTCAAGATCATCCACAGGGGCCCTTCTCCGTGAGCCCCTGCCAAAGGAAGTGAGGCAGGTGGCTACTAGGAGGAGGGCTTTCTCCGCTGTGGCACCCCAGTTGTGGAACGAGCTCCCCAGAGAGGTCCACCTGGCGCCTACACTGTACGCTTTTCGTCGCCAGCTGAAGACCTTTTTCATTCTCTCAGTATTTTAACACTTAATTTTAACTTAAATTTAAATTTTACTGTTCTAACTCTGTATTTTAGTTTTATATCAATTTTGCTGCATGGTTTTATCCTGGTTGTGCTTTTTATACTGTAGTTTGTATTTGTGCTTTTAACCTGTTGGTTGTTTTATTATGGTTTAATTTTTGTGAACCACCCAGAGAGCTTCGGCTATTGGGTGGTATAAAAATGTAACAAGTAAATAATCAAACTTTTTAGAAAGAACTGCACAAAAGCTGAAAAATCACCAACTGATGGGGGTTTGGGGAAAGGAGGTGGGGCTAGTGGAAAGAGGTGGGGCTATCAAAAGCCCCCCCAGAGGGTGTTAAAATGAAGCCAGGGTGCTTTCTACACCTAAGGATTATCCCAGGATAATGAAGGGATCATCCTTGCCTGCTCCTGAGATCCCTTGTGTGTCATTTGCATGCACAGGGATGATCTCGGGATGATCCCTGTAAAAAAGGCAGGTGTAGAAATGGCCCAGGTCTCCTGGGCCAGGAGACCTGGGCGTATTCTGAACCAGACTCGGAGGATGAAGAAGGATAAGACCAGCCAAGACAGGCAGCAAGGGAGGGATTTCTCCAAGGCTCTCCAGAAGTCAAGGAGGAATCTTCCCAGGAGCTTATCAAACAGGGGCCCCCAGGCTCAGAGGTCATCTCCCCATTCTCCCCCACCCCTGGAATTCAGTCTTTGTCAGAGGGGGAAGGAGCATCAGAATTGACAGATCCTAGAGTCTGCCACTGAGTCCAGCGGGCAGAGTTGAGAAGAAGTGTCAGATGATCTGCTAAACTAGCCACATGGCAGAGGCTGCAGGTTGAAGACCCTCCCTGAAGGAGGGCTCCAGTAAAAGCCTATTGGGCATGGTAGGAAAATGCCCATTTAGTCGATAAGCAACTGCCATGCTTTGTTAGGTTAATTAAGCTTAGAGTATAGTCCCTAGCACTGATGCTCCCTTCAGAGATGTCTATTTACTGAATGAAGGTTTGGTGGATTGCACAGTAGGCCTCTATCGTCTCACGGCAGGAGGGCTTAGAATCTCGACAGTGGGTTTGTTCCCTGGGGTTGAGGATCTGCACCTCTGCTTTACAGGCATCACTGAGACTGATATACCTCTCCTGGCAACCCCTTCCAGTGATTCTTTAGTCCCCCACAGTTGTTTTGATTCACCACACTGAGAAGATCTGGAGTGGGATTTCATACAGAGTGGCGGTATCCTCTGAGATGCATGGCTGGTCTCGAACGCTGTCCTGTCTGAGTCATCGCGAAATGTCACATTCAAATGTGAATATGGAAATCATATCTCCTTGAAGAAAAACAACTTTCATAGAATCATAGAATAGCAGAGTTGGAAGGGGCCTACAAGGCCATCGAGTCCAACCCCCTGCTCAATGCAGGAATCCACCATAAAGCATCCCAGACAGATGCTTGTCCAGCTGCCTCTTGAAGGCAGCTGGACTTTCCCCCCCCCTCATCTTTTTTTTCTTTTAAAATAAATACCTCTATTCCACCATTTACCCTTCTCCCAAATATACTGTGACATGGCAAAAGGCGCAAGGGAATACATGATTCTTCTTGGATCACTGCAGCTGCCAAATCCCTGGCTTCAGAACGTGATCACATGAATAGCTTTCAGAATCAATCAAGCCTCCGCAAAGACAAACAACTCTCACTCTCACCACAGAAGTAACTCCCCCCTCCTCCCCCCCCACAAGATGGCTCTCTTGAATGACTGGGTGAGATAGGAGCTAGATGTTCCACCCAACAAGGAGACAGGAGCTAGATTGTCCAAGCAACTAGGGTAAGACCTGTCCTGTGCAGCTAGGGTGCCACATGAGCTGATCATCCCAGGCAACTAGGGCCCTAGCTAGACCTAAGGTTTATCCCAGAATCATCCCGGGTTCATCCCTGCCTGAATGCTGGATGTCCTGTGTGGCACTTAGGCCGTAGCTAGGCCGAAGGTTGAACCCAGGATCATCCCGGGTTCATCCCTGCCTGAGCACTGGACATCCTGTGTGGCACTTAGGCCGTAGCTAGACCGAAGGTTGAACCCAGGATCATCCCGGGTTCGTCCCTGCCTGAGCGCTGGACGCCCTGTGTGGCACTTAGATGAACAGGTTTGACCCCAGGACAATTCTGGGATAAACCTCAGGTCTAGCTACGGCCAAGGGCTCATCAAGCTGAACACTGCTACTGTGTGAACAGAGTGCTGGACTAGATGGACCCTCAGTCTGATCCAGCAGGGCTCTTCTGATGTTCCATCCGAAGGAGGGAACGACATGCCTAGATAGAAGTGGATTGCTGGAGAGGGAGTAGTTAGAATATTGTAAAGAAAGTGAGTTTCGCTGTGCTAAGATTTATATGAATGTAAGTCAGTCTGGTTGCATATTGCAGATGGTTCCTTTCCCCCACGAATAATAGCTTGCATAACCATTTCAAACTCATGGCCTTGATCGATAGGACACTACAAACTACAGATGTTCTCTGAAAGTGTGAAGGAAAATAATAATAATAATAAAAATAATAAAAAAGCATTTCCTGGAAATCCAATCCATTTTGGATCAGGCCACTGGGCTGTATTATACTTCTGTTATTAACTTCCCCCTCACCTTGCTTCTTCCCCTACGCACAACACACAGCGGCAACCGGGGGGCAGGCAGGGGATATGGAAAGAAAGCCAAACTTTGCTTATTGGTTTCTCCTCCTTTGCAAAAGAAACTGCTGTTTAAGTTAAATGACTAGAAGGGCTTCAGGATGACATCATCCTGTAGTGTCTGCAGTGAAACTGGACCCAAAAAAATTCAAAAGAAGGGGGGTGGAGAACCTCTTTGCTTTCCAACGAGCAAAGGATGAACCGAGCTGGTAAGAACAGTGAGTTTTCAATGGCTTAGCTTTCAAAGAGTTCCCAGCCCGAATACAATCTGCTCACGAGAAAGGTATCCATGTCTCCTGCGGCACTTCCAAGGAGCACTTCAAAACATCTTTACTTTATCATATTATTAGAAGCGATCAATGCGATTAATATTACATGCAGGCAATTTTGTAAATTCTGTGCCGCCCTCCCTCCCAAATGTTACTGTCAGCCATCGCTTTGTACACACATTCTGGTGAGGCTGGTCAACCATACGATTGATGCCATTAATAATGGACAGCTAAATGGTGACCTTTGAGACTGGATCTTCCTTTGGACTCTCTCAGATCCTTAAAGAAGCGCTGATACACTTATCAACATCAGACGGCAAAGACTGTTACGGTTGTAGGTCTTCGTCATTGCCTTACCCTCTCTGAAATTCCTGAGCTAGCAACCTCATCCTTATTTTTTGGAGCCTTGAAAACATTCTCTCCTTTCCCCGCCCCGAAGGTGATCGAACCCAATGGCGATGTGATCCGGAGATCCCTACAGATCCCCAGGGATGGATCATTTCATGATGTCCGTCTGGGTGAAAATGTACAGTTATACACATGCTTACCATTGCCTGGAGAGACTGCTTAAAATGTCACTTTGCAAAAGGCAGCCAGAAACAAAAAACACTTCAGTGTACGGTCTTTCTGGGTACCTTCATGGCAAAGGACAGAAAAGAAGCATGCGTAAATCTTTCTTTTTTTCATGCATGTGTGCCTACATGTTCCATGTGTGCCTGTATTCCAAGGGGTGTGTGTGGTTGCATCTAAAACCATCAGTATCTACAGTCAATCCTCGGACAGTTTGAAATCTGCAATGCTTTTGGTCTCAAACATGCCGTTGAGGAAAACCCACGGCATGGTACCCACGGCATGGTAAAACTGGCCAGGCTAGCTTTGAAATTATTCTTTTTCCCAGACGCAGAGCACGAGGAAACCAGACATGGATTAATTAGGTGTGACTGTATCATTAAATTAGGATAATGAACAAACAGCTACGTAGCACATTCAACTTGGCATGCAATGCATCCTCATAGCCTTCAAGTCACCTGCCACTTTCGTATAGAACTAAGCTTCAAACATCAGCCTCAAGAATAAGTAAAATATCGACCCTGTTAGATATTCTTTAGCATAAGTATGATGCAGCATACATGGAGCAATAGCAATGCCCATGTGGAAAAGAGTTATTAAATATTTTATAGACACATGCACTCATTCTATGTATTTACATTTTTATATCTCTACAGATGCCCATTATGGACACACAATCATGTGAGTGATGTGTGTGTGTGTGTTTTGGGTGTTGCTGTTTTTGGCCACTCCGTTGGAGTTTTCATGTAAATTATCAGGGGAAAAAAACATTTTCTTCCAGTACATAATGAGAATGGATTAAAGAGAAAGAGAGGAGAAATACTTATTGATTGTAAAATTGTGTTAAAAAATAACAATATGCCATGATCAAGACCAAAGATCACAAATAATAAGTATATTGATAAAATTAAGTTTGCTAAAGTGAGTTGTGTGTTTCTGAAGACACATGGATCAGAAGAAACATGAATTGTATTAAATGCAAGTCTACTCATGGTTTCAAGTTGAAATGTATACACTTATAAATGGGTCATAAAAATGATAACAGAAGGTCTCCAAAGATTAATGAATTGTGCCTTACTTGTGCTTTATATATTGTAGACTGCCCAAAATGCAATCACTGCCGATACTCATATGGGAATGTTTTTTGATAATTACTGACATATTTTGTGAATGTCCCAAACCTCAGAGATACGCAGGTCGGTGTTGACAGACATCATACTCATTTAGACTACAATCCTATATCTTCTTACTTGGGGGGGCACTGAATTCAATGGGGATTACTTCTCTGAGTAGACATGCATAGGATACACTGTAAGGCTGCAATTATATATCTATTTACCTGAGAGTAAGTATCATTGAACTCAATGGGAGTTCCTTCTCAATAGACATGTATAGGATTGTGCTATTAATGTAATAGATATACACCCACTATTCTCTCAAAGCTATGTGTCCATGTAATACCCTAGATAAATAGTTTGTGTGTGACTTCATTTCCTCATTACTCGTTTGATATAAGCTTACTTCCAAATTATTCCAATTGTTATCTGCATAGATAAATGCTGGGTGCACTTTATTCTAAAATGCCACTTTTAAAGAATTTCCAAAGTGGTAGCCATGTCTGTCGCAGCAAAGACAACAAGGAATCTTTTGGTACCTGACATACAATGTGCCGTAATAACATTTCTTAATCTTTAAGGTGTCACAACACTGTTTGGTATATTATTTTAGAAATTAAGGGTGAAGGGACTCCCTTATCTTTAAATGTTCCTGGAATTTTACTGCACTTGCTACCTGGATGTTTTTAATATCTTGATGTAAAATATGTGGTTACCTTATATGCCTTTTTATTTACAGATAAGCTGGAAACTTACCTATTGCATATGCTGTATAATTGTAGCAATGGTGTTCTGACTATAAAGACTACAATTTTATATGTAGTCACCCATAGTTATGTACAGTACATTCATTAATATAAATGCACAAAAGAACAAGTATTATACTGTATATGTGCTCTTCATTGGAGCAATGCTATTCTGGCTGAAGAAACTTTTCTAGATCAAAAGTAAAATAAGTTGCTAAATAGATATAGAAAGGTAAAGGTGTCTAACAAATTGGAGCTACATGGAGTTATAGATTAAAACAGAACAAGGACGTTGTTAATGTTTCATTTTTAAAATAATGGTTATGATTTTCTTTGCTACCTCCTTCCTGTTACTTTTTTCGGGGCACTATTTTCAGATCTGCCTGTATTTGGCACCCACATCTGACTACGACCCTTATCCCTATGGTTTTGGTTGCTATCCTAGGAAACAGTTAAAGTTTAAGCAAAGGTTGTCCATGTCTGGCCAGGGAGGGTGAAATAAACACAGTACAATGAGTTAGATCGAAATTTGTATGCCTCATTGGCCATGCTGTCGGATATTTCTAATACATCTGAAGGCATTGTTACGAAGAACCTGCTAAGTATCTTTAAAACCTTTGATCTGTAGTCGGTCTTAACAAAGGAGACAATTAATTAAAGGTGAGCATCTTGCAATAAAGTTATGTTGTGGTCAGTTTAAATACACTGTCCAAATCTGGTTCACAGGAGTCATTGTCAATTAAAATCTTGTTGGAGTCCAGTTCATTATCATTTTTCCCCCTCCCTCGCCTCAATCAATATTTTTGGCTGCTTTGTCTTGACAAACCTAACACAATGTCTATATCTATATGTCTCACTATTCATTTTGCCGGCTGATTATGATTTATTTTTAGCCGCTCCATACGGTCAGGCACTTTATTCAAGAGACTTGGAGTTGTCATTCGTCTTTATTTCAAGAAGCCACAATAATAAGACTTCTCTCTCTCTCTCTCTCTCTCTCTCTCTCTCTCTCTCTCTCTCTTTCCAGTGAAGATGTCAGTTGTGTATAATAAATGCACACTAAAAACCACATTCACCAAGAAGTTGTATCCCAACAGTGGTACCAGATGACAAATGCAAAGTCCACAAAGACACCTTTTCTTTAGCTGATGACAAAGACTGCAGCAGTGAGCAAACTGAATACTATTTTGGGGTGTCTGAGGCTCCCCCTTTGTTTGTATATTTGTCATGTTTGTATATTTATATGGTGGGCAGGGAGATAAATCCTAGACAAGATAACTGACTGGGATGATTGAAAGCAACCTCCATAAGTTTAATTTTCAATCTAAACAGCTACAAAAATTAACAAGTGAGCTAACTTGTTTCCCAGTGTCACCATCTTTTTTTTTAACAAGTGAAATTCAAAATGGATTTGGCTAGTCCTGGCCAGGGTAAACGTCTCCAGCAATTTAAAAGGATGTCAAAAGCATGCCAATGCATCTCATATTCCAGCATCAACCAGGTTCTTGGCCACGTAAGAATCCCAGCACAATGGCCTCTAAAGATAGAAGTTTCCCCAAACACGACCTATTACAGCTTGATTTTTCTCTTGTCAAAAGCTGTACTGAATGCAGCTAAAGTTTTTGTGCAAAACCCACAAACAGAAGAATATTTATGATGGGGGAGGCCAAGGATCAATTTTGGTTCCTCCTAAAGAAGTCTGTATGGTCCCCCCAAAAAATCAAGCACCTGATCCAAAGAATTATAATAGAACAAACCTCACCATCTGTTTGAAAAGAGGCAGCTGGAAATTGCAATAGTTTGCATGCTTACTAATGGCTAAGGCTAGATCCAGACAGGCTGGTGAGGAAATGACTGATGGAGTGAAGACACTGCAGAGTGAATTTGGGAATGGCTACATTTTTGTGTAAATTCTCACATCACACACACACACACTGTGGGATTTACAGTCACACAGGCCTTAGCTAGACCTACCTTTTACCACACAATGGAGGAGTGAAGATCTTGTGTTGTGATTAACGTGAGATCCCTCCTCCGTTTACATGTAAGGCGCAACGACCTCAGGAAGAGAGGCGTCGTGCCCACCATTTTTCATTTTCTTAAAGCGACAGCAGCGCACGAACGCTCATACACTGCAGGTAAGTTTTTTAAAAAATTAATTTGTTTTCCCTGCTCCTCCACCCTAACCCCGATGGGCACAGCTCCCGGCTCTGCGCGAGTAATTGTGCGGAGCGAGGCCAAGCCGCAGAAACAGGCCACATGGTCTGCAGTCTCGGGCTCAGCCCAGGACCGCAGAAAAAGCCGGCCCAAAGGGGAGGGTTCTATCCCAGGGCAAGGGAGGGATGATACCTCCCTGATCCTGGGATTCCCTGTGCGTCATGTGGATGCACAGGGATGATCCCGGGGTTCACCACAGGATATAGCCTGGTCTAGCTAAGGCTACACTCTAGGAATTGTGGGTGATTCAGGAAGTAGTGAGTTGCAATTGCTAGACCTATGTGTAACATCACAACATTCAAAACAATGGTGATAATATTTATTTATTTATTTATTTATTTATTTATTTATTTATTACATTTCTATACTGCCCAATAGCCGGAGCTCTCTGGGCGGTTCACAAAAATAGCAGCCCTGATCCTCCTCATGGGGTCTGTGCTGCTTCATCTGGTAACCTGAACATAGGGCTCATCTACACCAAGCAGGATATTGCACTATGAAAGTGGTATATAAAAGGCAGGAGCCACACCAAGTAGGATACAGTGGTATGAAAGCGGTATATGGTCTGTGTCAAAGGGCACCAATAGTGGTCAGTGCACTTGAATACCACTATAAAGCAGTAGTGTGGCTTCTTCCTTTTATATACCGCTTTCATAGTGGAATATCCTGCTTGGTGTAGATGATCCCATAGCGTCACTTGTCTCAAACACGTTCATCTCCAGGAAGGCTGCATGGTGTGGTTTCTCTGAATAGGTAAATTAACCCTTAAACTAGAGTCATCAAGAAATGAGATATCAACTAATGAGTATTGCCTTGTGAATCAATCCTAAGTCTTGCACCTGTATGCATAGTAGTGGATCGTGATATGGAATTAAACCCTGATGTGGCACATGACACTCTCCAGTTCAGGTTAAAAAAAAAAAAGTAGTAACTTTAGAGTCAATGACGTTTGGAAGTCAATGGAGTTGAGTTTGTTAAAGATCAGTTAGATGACTCAGATTATCCTTCGTATTGTCTGACTCAATAAGTCTCTTTAGCTCTTAGTTGATATATATGTGAGTCTATTGCAACTCCTTTGGTGTTGCCAGGCTTGGTCCCTTTGGTGGGGCACAAGGAATGCCTTACAAAGCCAATAACACAACCCCCTTCTCAAACAACACCTCCTTTTTGGGGGAATATCAATGCACCTTTACAGACAGAAGGTTCCTTAGTGATTTCTTCTGAGAACTTTTAACTGAGCCTTTACCTTAATGTTACACCCAATCATGAATGGAATATGACTCAATTCCTACAAATGTTTTGCCTTACTTAACAAATACAGTGACTTTCCCATGTCCCCTCCATGGGGACAGATTATTATTATGCCACAACTTAAACAGCGTCACCCATTTGGGTAAGTTGTTACAAAGTTTCTCATCCATTTTGCATTTTACAATATTAATTAATTAACTGCATGACTTCAATAATAATAATAATAATAATAATAATAATAATAATCAAACTTTAAAAAGTATGAAACAATAGATTAAAGAGCAATGATACTGGAATTAATTATGGTTAAAACAGTCCAAGGCTCGCTATACTAAAATGAATCCAGCAATACATTTGATATTAAAACAGAAAGACCTTGTCTTTCTTTCTGAGGTTTAATAAGATTTCAGCAGTTAGCATTGTGGAAAGGTTTCCATTAAACCAGAGAGACTGTGCTCCTAGCCTCCTATAGGATCTCTCTCTCTTGAAGAATAAATCCAGAGCACGGTCTGTCTGTTGATCTCAACTATAAAGATTTATATGCAAACAGATCCTGCCTCAACATACTGTACAAGTGATCAGACATGTAAGGCCCTTAATTTGCGTGCAATTGTTGCAGTGATTACATACCTAAGCATTTATTTTCACAATTATTTTCACTTGTTATGTCCACAAACAAATGCCCTGAATATGTCTCCTTCCCCCACCCCTTTGTTCCCTATGAGAAGACTAGCATCCTGTTGCATCGCTTATGTGATGTACCCATGCTGCTCTGTCAATTTCACTTACAAAGGAAGAAGTGAAGTCCATCTTTTTCAGATGTTTGCCTCCCTCAAACCACCCAGAGGCATTGTAGTGTGGGTTATTGTAGATTGACACAAATAACTTCTCTCTCTCTCTCTCTCTCTCTCTCTCTCTCTCTCTCTCTCTCTCAAAAAGCACATTTATGGTATCAGGTCCAAAGAAAACATCTGAGAAAACTTCTATTCTCTCTCCCCCCTCTGCTCTTTCCTCCCTCTTTTGAAAAATGGGCTTTCCAAAGAATCAGAACGTTGTTTATTCAAGGAGGAAAATATGGGACAGCCGTTCGTTAAGCTGGAAACTTAACAACCATGTTTGGTGTGTGTGTGTGTTTTTAGAGTGATCACGGCGGATGAGTAAGAAGGTGCTAATAAAAAAAGCAATATTCATTACTGCAACCATCAAAACTAGGGGTTACTTATAGAGAAGGTTAATGTATGGAGTATTTACCATTCTAGAATACACGTACCTCCATCTTCATAGGTGTTGTGATTGGAGGGAGGAGAAGGGATGATTCTTTATTTCTCTGTCATAAAACTACCCCACTGTGGTTTGTTGGTTTAACAGCTAGTTCTGGCTCCAGGTAGAATGCTCTTTTGCACTTTGATGCTGCCGTGTGTGTGTGTGTGTGTGTGTGTGTGTGCAGATTCCCACCCTGAAACTCAAACTGGATTACAACACTACTAAAGACTAAGCATGTTGCTTTCAGTCACGCAAGCCTTATGTTTCAATTATGGAGGCATTTATTCAACACCTGTATTTAGCTGTGTCCCTTTCCGAGTACAATTTCATTTCCCCAAGTCTTTTTTTATCGCTCCGTACAGTGCATCTTAATTTAACAATCATTGCACTTCTAAATCTCACAGCTAACCTGAAAACTGATATTGCACTGAGGTTGAACAAAGCTTTAATTCACATCTGTCTCTCCCACTCTGGCTTCTCTCTAATAAAAGAGACTATCATGAATTGGGTAATTTGTGGACTGATAAGACCAGGTGTTTTCGAGTCTGAAAATGACCTATGTGTCTGAGAAGGGACACAGCCAACAGTTGAAATAAACTACTCAACACCCCTCCAACACACTTTACTTCTTTCTAGCAGTGTTTATTTATTTGAATGGTTAGGTTTGGCCTTGTGCAGAGGTGGGGTGGGGTGGGGTGGGGTGGGGTGGGGGTGAAAGACATCCCACTGTCTTGGTGATGGATGTGGACACCTTTGCATGAGCTGCATTGTTCAGATGAGGTTTAAAAGGATATGCTATCTGGCAGAACATCAGAGGTATCATCACTTACCATCCCTCTCACAACTCTGCTCTTTTAAGCACATTAAATCCTGTGTTTGTTTTACTAAATCTCACTAACAGTTCTTGCCTGACTTCCTAAGAAGAATATTATGAAAAGCTGGCACATCTCGTTAAAACGCACTGCGGCCCTTGGGTATGATTCGACATGGATAAGGAAAGAGTAGGTTTGAAAACCACTCAGGACGGTCCTATGTTTTGATTTCATTCATTTATAAATATTAGGCTCAAATGCCACTTAATTGGTCTTAAATTATATCCAAAGATAACGCATAATAATTATGTCTGTCCGGAGAGCACTAACCTTAATGTCTCTGAGTAACTCAGACCTTATGCAGACCCTACTACTAGATGCAAATGGGGTGGGGGAAGTTATGAATGAATGAATGGCTAGTGTGTCTGATCTTGGGTAACTCAGCGTGCTTTCTTGTGTATGTTACAAGAATGGATGTTGGTTGTTTGCACTGCCCAGACTTCTGCCTGCCAGAGATCAAGATAAACTGTGAACAAAAACCCCAGCATGGTCCACCTCACTTGCCAAACCCCTCTTTCCTCAAAAAAGAATAAAAGGAAAGGTTAAAGTAATATGAAAATCTAAGCTAAATCAGTAATTACCATGTAGTTTTATCAGGACTTCTTATAGAACCGCTAGAACTTAAAAATCATCACCTGGATGAAGAGTCTGCATCTCCACAATGTATCAGGGAAGGTTTTCTTCATATTTTTAAATTAGTTGTAGCCAGTTTTTTGTATCCTATACTTACAGTACAAGTCTGTGCATGCCTACTGAGAAGTAACTTCCTTTGACTTCGACGGGATTTACTCTCAGGAAAATATACATATAGGATCATGGCCTTAAGTAACTATGTGAGATAGCTTGGACAGACAAAAAGCAAACAAACATAACCCCAAATCCAACAGAGCAAGAACAACCACACACACACACACACACAGACACACACACTGCTTGCACTGTAGAGTAACTCAATGTATTCAATGCAGTTATCTGTGGCCTTAAAATCACTTTAGTCTAATATGATTTTCAAAGTCTCTTTGCAGCCTTCATACACGAAGCCACTGCACCCATTCATTTCTTATGGTATATCAGTGAGGCACATACCAACCTAGTTCAATGAATAAAAAAATGCTAGAGGTATTTATTCCTGCTTCACCTATAGAAAATATCTTTCTTTCTCATACACAATACACAAATTGAATGAGTGGAGATAGGCATGGGGACACAGAAAAAAAGAAAGACATGGATTCATATAGCTTAATTTCCTGATTTAAAGGCAATCATGAAAAGAGGGGGAGGGGAATTAGAAGCAGAATACGATCCTTTTCCTCAAAACCATGTCATGCTCTTTTAACTTTACAGTAATTATCACCAGTGGCATACAACCCACCCACCCCAACACACCCAAATGGGTAGCTAGAGGGATTTTTTTTTTTTAATAAGGTTTAGCTAATAAATCTGTGGCATCAACGGAGGAGTTCAGACTCTTCTCAGATGGGTTAAATAAATCCAAGAGTTTCAGCCCTGGGTGTCTTTGGAAACTATAGTAAATCCTTCGGCCATGCCACAGGAATAAAGAGAGAGATTGGGCTGGGTCGTTTGCACTCTGTTTCCCTCCCTGCTCTGAGAGATTAAAGAAATGAACCTGGTTGCTAAATAGGCACGCACCTATGCAAATTGGTACGAAAGACTTATGCCTTGATACCTGGACATTCCTAATGATTTACCTTGAAATACAGGAAGATGCAGGGAAGTTAAAGTTAAGTATATCTTTGGCAAAACCTTGCTCTAATCTAGAAATAGAGATTGGATTAAGATTCACTGAAAATCAGTTTTCCTAGATTCTAACATAGGCAATTTAATTCAGTTTATTTCTCGAGTGCATCATATCCTAGATGTCCAGGGGGCTTACATGAAACACACAATGAAATTGTCAAAACTAAAATTAGGATAAATAAATGATTCAACACAACTCTTTCAGAGTTAAACAGTTAACCCCTGACTTTCAACAACTAGACCAATAGAAAGATTTATATCTATTCAGGGTACATCATCAACATATAATACTTGTGTGAGAGAGATTCTCTCTCTCTCTCTCCAACAAGAACACTGGGTTAGACTAAAAGAAGAATATATTCTTAAAGTGCATGTGTTATTTTTCCCAGCTGTTTCTCTGTCAAGTGCTCTCCCAATATATTTTGTATTTACTTAGAAATCTTTTATAAACTTTCATTGTTTGGATGGGAGGAACACCCCCAAAAGGCATTATCCAAAGACACTGGCACTAAACATTAAAGCTACACTCTTCTAGTTTAGCTTTAAAGACCCCACGTTCTTATGTGATTTCTAGAAAGCTTGAATGAATGTCATATATAGGGTGTGTAGTGATTGTGGGTGGTTTTGGTGTGTGTGTGCGTTGAGGGGGGGGAGATACCTGATTGTCATTTGCCACCCCCAGAGTTTCTCCTGCAAATACACTCTCCCTCCTTCCCTGCAAGATCAATTCTTCCTCTTTTAAAAATAACTTTCTATTTGCATATCCATCCTCTAGCGGATTTGGGGGAAGGGGAATTCAAAACGTGCCATTAACTTTTTGGGAGATTTACTGTTGGGCAGAGAAATGACCTGCTTAACCCGTTCAGATTTCCTTTCTTTCTTTCTGATTCGAACTTGGAAGAAAAATCTCCCAGCTAGTTTTCTCCCCTTATTTTGGAGGTATCTGTTATCTAAGTTTTCCGTGTGCTTTCTCGAAACATTTTGCTTCCTATTCTGAGTCAAGAAGTGAAGAAAGAAGGGGAAACAAAGCAGTAAGAGAAAGAGAGGGTGGGGGTAACCCATAGGAAAAGAAAGAAGATCGAAGTTCAGTTCCTTGCCCATCAGGCTCCAGCTGCTGATACCTAAGCCACCGCGTATGTCAATTGCGTCCAACTTATTCACTTCAATCCCACTTCCATGCAAAGCGATCAATATAAACTTGCAACCCCCCTGGCAACACACTCACACACACACACACATCCTTCCCTCCTATGATCTCAAATTATATATCGAAGCATTGCAGGGAAAAATGGGATGGGTGGTGGACTGTCACCCCAGCCCCAAGTGAGCCAGGAAATACAAAGAGGCATCCACCTAAGAAAAAGACAGGTCCCATGTAGCGTGGTTCCCTTCAAACCCCTCAAAAAACCCCGTTTGATCAGCACCACCATCGTTTAAAAAAAGTTCCTGAGTCCCGGTTTCTGCTGCTAACCCCCCCCACCACCACCACCTCACTCCCGGAGCGGATGCCTGAACACCCACACACTTCACTCCGGATGCAACCCTAAAGCCACCCTCCTCGCTGAGTAATTCTTTTCCCCCTCTCTCTAGATATCCAACATTGTTGATTTCTCGCTCCCCACCCTGGCATCCAGCTTGTGCCTTTCCAAGCAAAAGAGCAGAAAATCATAACACTCGTCTCCTTAAATCCCAAACAGCACCACTGAATCCCTTTATTCTCTTTATTTTAGGGTCCACTGTTTGTAAAAATAAATAAATAAATAAAAATCCTGCTCACTCCCACCCAAGCAAACGCCTCTCGGTTTGGGCAACGTCCATGCATCCCGAATAGGAGCAACCCGGTTCAGCACCATCCGTCGCTGGACAGCTCCTTCCATTCCTTTCCTATAACCCCTATGGAGAGGCTTTTTTTTAGACCTCCCCCCCCTCCCCTGGAGAACAGTGAGATGTATAAGAGATCCCCCCCATACACACACACACACACACACACACAAACACACTCTTTATGGGTTTCCAACCTAGCGAGATTTGCCCCCCACACCCACCCACCCTTGCTCCAACCCCCTGTGCATAAGGGAAAGTTAAGGAGGCGAACTCACCTTTGTGCATGCCAGTGAACCTGTCCTTCAGCACCGTCAGTTCATAGATCTTTCCGAACTCTTCAAAGAGAGGCTTGAGGTCCTTCTCATCCAGGTTGCGAGGGATTTGCCCAATAAACAGCTTGATCGCATCGTGGTCCTTCATGGGAATGGTGGATGGGTTCCCTGGACTGTGATTTAATCCGTTCATGTGCCCGTTGGTGTTGGGGTTAGTGTGGTTGCTACTGAGGCTGGAATTGTCTGCTTGTCCGTTTGCTAACGTGGCCATCTTTATATACATAGAGAAAAATCTTCTTTTCCTTTTTTTCCCACCCCCCCTCGCTTCCTCTGTTCCTCTCTCCCTCTCTCGCTCTCTCGCTCTCACACACACACATACACACACACACACTCACTCACTCTCTCTCTCACACACACTCTCTCTCTCTCTCTCTCTCACACACACACACACACCTCCCCCTCTCTCTTTCGCTCTCTCTCTCTCTCTCTCTCTCTCTCTCTTTCGCTCTCTCTCTCTCTCCCTCTCTCTCTCTCTCTAGGTCTGAACTGATTTTTTTTAATACATTGAACAGCCAGGATCTCTGTCCTTTCGGTTTAAACAGGCTGGATCGGTTCAAAATGCCAGCAAGACTGGGGGGGAGGGGGAGGGAGGGAGGGAGGGCAGTTGCCTGTGTGTGGAGATGGATAAAGACTACTGGGGGGAAAGGTGCGGGTTCAGAAGGGGGTACTTTCTTTTGCTTCAGTTCCACCGAACCCCCTCCCCCTCCTTTCACTTCACCCCACCCCACCCCCCGTCTGCTTGCCCAGTGGTAGATTCCAGCCCTTGCCTTGGCTATAAATAGCGCCAGGCGCATGGTTCTTTGAGAGAGAGTCAAAGTCTATTGTGGTAACTGAGCACAGGGGGAAGCGGTTGCATTTTGCAGAAGCCAAGCGATATTTTTGTGTGTGTGCATTTCTTTCTTTCTCCTAATTCCCCCTTTCTACTTTTTGGGGGGGCGGGCAGGGCGGCTCCCTCTTCCCTGCCTTTTACATTTTTTAAATATATAAATATATATTGTTATGGTTTTTTTTTAATTTTATTTTTATGCTTCTGCAAAGCCAGCCGCCTCGACTTCCCCTTCCAGTAATGCCTAGGAAAAGAAAGCCTTTTGTTTGAGAGGAAAGACAGAGAGACAGAGACAGATAGATAGGCACAGACAGAGCCAAAAAGTATACCAAACAGAACGAGGTGTGCTTTACTTTTTCCTTTCAAATTAACATCTCTCTCTCTCTCTCTCTTTATTTTTCCCCTCCTCGCTCCTAAAAAACACTGCTAATAAACGAACTACAGAAATGGAGGAAAACCTGGATAACAGAGGTGTTTTCTTGTTGTGTTGGTGATATAACAGTAATGGTGGTGATTGTGATTATCCGTGTCTGCGCTTTCTCTGTATTTGTCTGTGTTTCTTTTCCATTCTGTCTGGGTGCCTTGTTGACCGCTGGGATTTTAAAACATCTTTTCCCCCCAAGTCTACCATCTCCTATGCCATCTATTCCAGGGAGAGTAGATCGTATTCTTGTAGACCTTCGGCGGTTGGGATCTCTCTCTCTCTCTCTCTCTCTCTCTCTCTTTCTCTGTGTGTACAGACAATAGCAACAACCAGATTGACTTTCTGACAATCATTCATATTTAGAATGCTGTTAATTATATTTCTTCAAATTACCTTCACCTATTTATTTTTAAACTCCTGGCTTTATAAGAGGGGGGATTTGGGAATGCATTGGGGTGTATTGTTTCATGTTTTTGTTTTAAAGGTAATAATAATAATAATAATAATAATTCCCTGGCTGAACAATAGCCGGGTAGTTTCTTGTTTTGCTCATTCATAGGCGAGTACACATTTTCGCTCCACTTTCTCAATAGACAGCCGGTTGCTTAGATGCTTATAGGAACAATGCATTATAGTTAATTAAGTCACACTGTAATAAAAGAAGTAGGGTTTCTCTCCCCCTCCCCACCTCCCCCTCCCCACATCACCGCCTGCCTTCCACGCTCTTGTTTGAAGGGGGGGGCGAGAAAAGAAGTAGGCATCGGATTAAAAAAAAATACAACATGTAGCTCAAAGCAATTTTTCTTAGCTTTAAATGAAATCTTGCAGAAACATCTGGTGGCATAAGCTTCTACTACAGGCAGGGAAAATACTACTGTGTGGAGACGTGGGGGGGGGGGGGGAGAATTGCCAGGCTGCTAGTAACTCTGTTTAGAGGGAAAGAGAGATCTCTCTCTATTAATGTTGATTGGTTGTCCGGCTTGTTTTAGATTGTATATATTCAAGAGGATTATCTTCTAGTCCATAAATGGGTTGTAGAAAACATCAGCCATTCCAGGTGAATGTTTGAATCTAGGGAAGAGGGGAGGGGGGACACCTGAATTTTATATATGTATTTGTTGATATTGATTTAAGGTACCTGCCTGCTGCCTTGGAGGGAGGTATGACAGGATATTATTATTATTATTATTATTATTATTATTATTATTATTATTATTATTATTATTGAATTAAAGTGGCACATCAGTAAGCAGTAAGATAACAGATTCTGTTTAAATCCCATTTGAATCATCTTTTCTTCTTCCTTTCATTTTTCATAAGCAAAGATTCTCAGTTCTTTGTGCACTGGCTGGAGGAGGAGGAGGGGGAATTGGAGAGGGGTTAGTAGTACATTTATTATTTTAAGCAGAAGGTTGGTGAGTGCAGCTGCAGCCCTGTGCACATTTACTGAGGAGTAAACCCCGTTGGACACTGTGGGACTTGCCAGTAAACTTGCTTAGGAGTTGACAGCACATGTGAATGCGTTTTATCAGGTGTCCTGTTGATATATATTTGTGTGTTCTTTTAAAAATGTATGGTTTAAAAAGAAAAGGGGGAATAGTAATCTGGGGTCTCTTCAAACCTATGTTGAATTAAATTAACCATGTCTGAAAATTGTGCCCTTAGCGGAGAGCATAGGATGCTTCAGCCCCAACTTCTATTGACCCAAAATAAACTTTGAGCGCAGGGTGCACACAAGACACAGCTTCCCAGGAAGAAAATATCCCCAAATACCTGATGACTTTGTAGAAACCAGGCAGGGACAATAATAACTTCCCATGAATTTGTAAGCCATGGTAGGGATTTCTCTGAGGATTGGACAAGGTAGCCTGGCCACATCTCTTACAGCACACAGACACGGTTCATGGAAGGATCCAACCTTCCATGGATCGCATTGCATTCTGAGTGGAGCTTTGACACACACAACAGGTTTTCAGTGTGACTTTTTTAAAAATGGCTTTACCCTGGAGTAGCTGGTGCTACTATTACTAGGGTGCAGTTCCTTTGGGTAGATTATCACTTACCTCTGGTGAATTCTGCACACTGTTTCAAAGTGGGGTGTTGAAAACAACAGAACAGCAGTTACCTCTTAACAAAACCACAAAAAGATACACTTTGTCAAAGTTTGGGGTAACTTAATTATGCATCCTGTGTTTAAAAAGCAAAGCAGCCAGACAGCAGTCACGTTTCCTCTATATAGGAGCATTTATTTATTTTTTGCGTAGAATCCTATATGACTGTATAGCTTGGGGATTGTGTATATGTGTGTTTGTGTGTGTTTACTCAATTCCCTTTTGTAGTCATTTATATGCCAGATAATGGAATAAAGAGTATTTCCCCCAGTACTTGGAGAAAATTGAGAAAATCCTCCTAGTGCCCATAGAGATGACCATATTACCTCTGGGGTGAGCTTTACTCAGACTGGGGTAGTTTACTCATCTGTTATATCCTTCCAAATATAAGGGGATATTTTACAGCACATCAGGTTAAATATGTATTATTCAACCCTCATCTCTGCTCCTCTTTGTTTCTCCACTTGGACATGTCTGTTATCTTGCCTGCGTTTGAATGTTAGGGACTTAAAATAGTAGCAAGCAGGTGGGTGGGGGATATGTTTTGTTTGCCCACAGAAGTAAAGGGGAAGGCTTTGTCCTTTGTGCTGCAAAGCAAGTGAAAACTAAAAAGAAAAGGGAGGTGCTGTTAAACTCAGAAGAAGAAACGTCCAATGAAAACTGCAGTTAAACTAGAAGCAAATGTTGGCCCGCTAAATGAATGGCTGATCATACACTTTTACAGCCATCCACCATGTGTGCTCACAGCCTCTACTATTCTAGCTGAACATCAGCTGAAAAAGGACAGGCCAATAGAAAGAGGCCTTTGATTTTGAAATAATCTCGTGATCATTTCCATAGTGCCTTCTAATAGTTTTCATCTGACAGGAAGCATTTGAGGAGAGAAATGAACAGCAGTAATTATCGGTGACCACGGTTGAAAACGTTATGGAACTACTATGCATAAGACAACTTTCCATGTGATCCTACATGTGGAATTGCATTTGGGTTAAATATGTCATAGCATGACTTTTAAGACCACAAATGATCCCAGGACAATGTCCATGCCCTCCGAAAAGGCAGTTGTATATCCACAGGGAGCCTATCCCACCTTGCATTGTGTGTGTGTGTGTGTGTGTTTGTGTAAAGAACAGGTGGTCTTGATTTGTGCATTTCAAAACCACCATCAAATTCTCCAGACAGAACAAATTATGAAAATGTGCCTGCAATTGCTTAATGTTTGTTGGTGCATTTTAGTTGCAAAATGCATTTTGATGGACTTTTGCTTGCTTGTAGAATGCAGCACCCCTCTGTCTGCCCCCTTCCTACCCACCTACCCACCCCATCACCACAGAGACAAATGTATAACTTCAAAAATGGCATGGGGAAAAGTGGGGAACATATTGCTTGGCAAGAGCTTGTGTGATTACATTGATGTAATCGTTGAAACGTTTTGGCCATCTGTATTCTTCAATGCCTTATTCTTCTGCCTGAGAAAGGTAAGGTGGAAACTAAGATCCTGTCATATTTCTGAAGAGAGGAAAATTGCACAGGGACCCCATCCTGAAGAGCTGATCCAACTACAGGCCTGAGTAGCTGGAGTATTATGAGAAGCAGATGAGATGGTCCTGGAGAAAATATTTGTTACGGCAAAGTATTGGGACATGTAGAGCCATCTGCAAAAACGGAATGTGCTCAGAGTACTATTCTCCAAGGTCTCTTCTAACAGGGACTTATGAGGGATGGATGAGAATTGTGTTTTCATTTATTTCTGATAAGCATTTACCAACATTTGGAAATTCCTTCCTATATGGAACTGAAAGAATTTGAGATTAACAAAAGTTGGATGTGGCATAGACCGAAACAGGCAGATTTGTCCACCCACGTCCAGGGCTTTGAGAGCTTAGCTCTTTAAAATCTTGCTTTGGACCCACTGTGTACTGATGGATTTGGTTTGCTACCTTTTTCCTTTCTTTCTTGACAAGCTCCTCATCTGTAATAGCCACATGGCAAGCAGGCAGGCGCAACACGCACCTCCCCATGGTTGGGATCTCTGTGCAGGTTGGCAAGAGTTTTGTTTCAGAAGCCTTTCAAAGGATTTACTAAAATTTATAAGTATTTACTTCCATTCACACATTTCTTCATATTCAGGACAGAAAGAAGTTGAGATTAAAATAATTCAAATGCTAGTCCATGCAAGGCTGACAAGTTTGTCCATCCCTAGTATTCACTTTGTGACATTTTGGGATCCAGGGTTTGTGTGGGTGGTATCATTTTTTTATGCTACCACTAATGCAAATTACGTTGTTCTGGCATAAGTGACCTCTAGTACACCAATAGCATTTGATGGCATGACCATTTTTCCAACAAAACCCGTCACACCAGCAAACGCTATTGGTATTGTGTTAGGGGCTGCTTACCTTAGCAGAATTCAATTTGTGCTAGCGGTGATGTTGAATTGGATGCACCCCTCTGGATGTAGGCATCTATGAGCAGGAGGGAAGGCAAATCTTTCCTTTGGGTCAGGGTTTTAGCTAGGTGAACATTGATGCGGTCCACTCACATTGATGCGGTCCACTCCCACACTAGAGGCCTTCAAGAGGCAGCTGGGCAGGATCTACACTATTGCATTAAAATGGTTTATAACAGTAGTGACAACTCTTGACGCCCAGGACACGCTCCATATATGGATTACAAACTGTTTTCAAAGTCTCATATTCTGCTTAGTGTAGAACTGGCCCTGGACAGCCATCTGTCAGGAATGCTTTAAGGTGGATTCCTGCATTGAGCAGGGGGTTGGACTCAATGGCCTTGTAGGCCCCTTCCAACTCTACTATTCTATGATTCTACATGGTTATACAGTTGATTTATGCTTAGGGATATGTGAGGATTTTGGTTGATTTGTTATTTTACAAGACAAATAACGCTTTGTGCACTTTGAATTTTGGCCGGGCAATCTGAAAACAGTTTTGAGTTTTGGAAATTGTGAAAAGTTGCTAAGAGATTTCTGATAGCATTTTAGGGTCTTTTGAATGTGCTGAATAAATTGCTTGTCAACATTTCTCCTAATACATACAGTTTTGTATGCAATTCTGACATACACATATGGCAAGCAATTTTCCTCCTATAATGTGTTTTTTAATTGTTCCTTTCACCAATGTATGCATTTTTTTAATTGTTCCTTTCACCAATGTATGCATTTTTGTGGGCAGTTTTCCCTAAATATGCGTGTTGGTTTTTTTAAATTTTTAAATTGGAAAATGCAATTGCACAATTCAAAGAAGTGCCAAATTTGAAGGAAATCTGAGTTGAGGTTTGCGTATCGGTTTGAAAGTGCACAATTTGGTAAGCTCATATTAAAATGAAAACAAATAAATTCCTCCCACATTCTTACTTCATACTGGCTTTTTTGATGCCATAAGATTTGGTCCCAGGTTTTATTTCTTCCTCCATTTTCATAGCTCTTCTCACCCCTCATATGCTCAGAGAGGGAGGTGCCGGGGGCTCCTGAGCGTGTTAGTGTTGTGTCTACTAAGGCGTGAACCTTGGCAAGTGCAAAAATAACGCTGGGCTCGAACACTGGTCCACATCTTTTTAAGACGGTGAATTTTGCCCAGGACTAGAAGCTTCATTATCGTTGTACGTCCTCTTCCTGTGTCCTGTTTTACCACATTTAGCGATTGTTGATGTTCTTGTTCTGGTTGCTATATCTGAAAAAATGACACAATCAATTTTAAGGGCCTGAGAGTAACATCAGTTACATTTTGTGTTGTGAACTTCTGCTCCTTCTTTAATTAGGATGCTTCTAGCTTGTGGGGCTTCCTTGTGCACATAGATTTTCTGGGACTGGAAATAACACTCAAGTGTGGTTGCAAGCCTTGGCTACAATCTTCAACATCTTTGCTCCCTGGCTTGTTCCATGCAGATCAGAGAAACTGCTCTGGAATGAGTGTGGGGTGGTGAAAGGGCCTAGCTTTTTTTTGCCCTCTCTTTGTTCAAAGTCAAAAGAGGAAATATTGGAATACACACTCCCAAATGCCCCACTTGACCCCAGTAGGGACACAGTGTATAGAAAAAAGTAAATTCCATGAGATCAATGGGGGTTAACTCTAAATAAATATGCATAGGATTGCAACCTTCAAAATATAATTAAATGAGTAATAACAATTGTATCAAGAAGCCAAGAACATCTTCCTAACAAAGCTGTTTATGTGCCATGTTCGGACCGTGAGGGAGGCTTTCTCAGCCAAGGGCAAGCTTTGCAGTGTTTTCAGGGCTACCCCTCTCACTCGGACATTGTTTTTCTTTGGGATGACTGCCAAAATCCTCAACTCTTTTAGAAGCATGGTAAAACAATCGTATTTGTTCTGCTTTAGAAAACCAGGCAAACAGTATTTCGGCTGAGGGGTGTCCAAAGATATCTTGCTGCTGCTGCTGCTCGGAACATTATCTAGGGTGACCCTATGAAAAGGAGGACAGGGCTCCTGTATCTTTAACATTTGTATTGAAAAGGAAATTTCAGCAGGTGTCATTTGTATATATGGGGAACCTGGTGAAATTCCCCCTTCATCACACCAGTTAAAGCTGCAGGTGCCCTGCCCTCTTTTAAATCTGGTCACTCTAGTATAGCTCCTGCAGCTTTAACTGTGGTGGTGAAGAGGGAATTTCACCAGGTTTTCCATATATACAAACGACACCTGCTGAAACGGTTAAAGATAGGGTGACCATTTGAAAAGGAGGACAGGGCTCCTGTACCTTTAACAGTTGCATAGAAAAGGGAATTTCAGCAGGTGTCATTTGTATATATGGAGAACCTGGTGAAATTCCCTCTTCATCACAACAGTTAAAGGTGCAGGAGCTATACTAGAGTGACCAGATTTAAAAGAGGGCAGGGCTTCTGCAGCTTTAACTGTTGTGATGAAGAGGGAATTTCACCAGGTTCTTCATATATACAAAAGACACCTGCTGAAATTCCCTTTTCTATGCAACTCTCAAAGATACAGGAGTCCTGTCCTCTTTTTCATATGGTCACCCTAAGAATACTCCATTTTATTGTGCAGTGAAAACACACAAACTCTCTGTCTGTCTGTCTCTCTCTTTCTCTCTCTCTCACACACACATCAAAAAGGTAATTAACAAAACATGGCACTGTCCCTGACAGCAAAGACCACTAATGTGACATCCCAACTCACATAGTGATTTGTTAAGAACCGTGTCTGTTGTATTCTTAACATGGTAGGGATGACACTCATTGTGGTGAGGATAACATGGACTAGGATTGAGCCGAACTCCCTGTCCTCCTTTTCATATGGTTGCCCTAGTTAAAGATGACAACTCTTAAAGATACAGGAGCCCTGTCCTCCTTTTCATATGGTCACCCTACATTATTCAATTTTGATGTTTAGTTAGAATTGGCCATTTTGGTGAGGTAGGAAATGGTCCTCCATTCCCCTCCCCTCAACAAGCTTATGTTGTGCAAATAATACTCATACGCAACAGATTCTGCCAAAGTCTGAGCTGATTTGGGTCCTTTGCGATCCTTTCGGGCAGTTTCCAAGGCCAAAAGGGCTTCCCTCTGAAATGACCAGAACAGTGCCTATATCTTTTACAAGACTTTTGGAGAGGGGGCAGCTTTGGGCTTTCTAAAGCACAAGGAGAACCCGGCTGGATCAGACCAAGGGTCCACCTAGTCCAGCATTCTGTTCACAATGTGGCCAAGCAGCTGGCCTGACCACAAGCAGGACATGGGTGCAACAGCACCTTCCTGCCCATGTTCCCCAGCAACCCATGTATATAGTCTTACTGCCTCTGGTACTGGAGGTAGCATATAACTACCTCCAGTAGCCATTTATCCCAGTTCTGAGTTGGTCTCCCCAAATAACGTCATTTGGTTCTATTTATCTAAATGCTGATACTGAGACCATAGC
This sequence comes from Elgaria multicarinata webbii, assembly GCF_023053635.1. Lineage (NCBI taxonomy): Eukaryota > Metazoa > Chordata > Lepidosauria > Squamata > Anguidae > Elgaria > Elgaria multicarinata. Next base: position 116,242,897 of record NC_086176.1, on the reverse strand, counting down.
TAGACCTAAGGTTTATCCCAGGATCATCCCGGGTTCACCCTTGCCTGAGCGCTGGATGCCCTGTGTGGCACTTAGATGAACAGGTTTGACCCCTGGACGATCCTGGGATAAACCTTAGGTCTTGCTACAGCCTGAGTCAGGGAGGGAGAATGACTGACAGGACCACCTTCTAATCACAGGGCATGTTTTACTATGTGTTCTCCGCTGTGGCACCCCGGCTGTGGAATGAGCTCCCCAGAGAGGTCCGCCTGGCGCCTACACTGTAGTCATTTCGTCGCCAATTGAAGACCTTTTTATTTTCTCAGTATTTTAACACTTAATGTTAACTTAAATTTAAATTTTACTGTTCTAACTCTGTATTTTATTCTTATATCAATTTTGCTGCATGGTTTTTATCCTGGTTGTGCTTTTTATACTGTAGTTTGTATTTGTGCTTTTAACCTGTTGGTTGTTTTATTATGGTTTTAATTTTTGTGAACCACCCAGAGAGCTTCGGCTATTGGGCGGCATAAAAAGGAAATAAATAAATAAATAAATAGTGTGCTGTGGTAGTGGGGGAGTTGTGTCTACCCATAATAATAATAATAATAATAATAATAATAATAATAATAATAATAATAATAATAATAATAATAATAGGGTGTACCCCTCCTCCCCTTGACAGTTCCCTCAAGGTAGGAAAAGCATGAGGGGGTGGTGGTGGTTGAAGACTGTAGATAGATTGCTTTTCTGGTGGCTTCTTTCTCATCCCTGATTCTGAGTGTCCATTTTCTTTCCTCTGTTTTCTCAAGTCCTTCTCCTGCACTGCAATTATGTAGGATTTTTTTTTTAAAAAAAAAACAACAGTTATTTTTGTTCCTTGCCCTTCAGTTTGGTTTTTTATTCTTTTGCTGCGTGTCTTTACTGTTAGTTGTTGTTCTTGTAAATAGTAATAGTAGATTAGTATTAGTTTTAGATAGTATTATAGAATCATAGAATCATAGAATAGCACCTGAAAGAGAACATCCCTACCTATTCCAGTGCCCAGAACATTACCAGTTCCAGGCACCTCAAACCTTCTATTGCTTCCTCTTCCCTTTATGCCTTTCAAATGGTATTTCCCTTCCCACACCAGCAAAACAGTCCGAGAAGAGAAAACGGACTAACATATTTGCGGAACATGGATTTCCAATGGACGGATTTGCAGAGGGAGAAAAAGTTGCTTGCTATCTATTGGTAAGCAAAGTGGGTCTGTCTAATGTGGCTTGGATTTCATAGAATCATAGAGGAAGGAGCCTACAAGGCCATCAAGTCCAACCCCCTGCTCAATGCAGGAATCCACCCTAAAGCATCCCTGACTGATGGTTGTCCAGCTGCCTCTTGAAGGCCTCCAGTGTGGGAGAGCCCACCACCTCCCCAGGTAACTGATTCCATTGTTGTACTGCTCTAACAGTCAGGAACAGCATTTTTTCTGATGTCCAGCTGGAATCTGGCTTCCTGTAACTTGAGCCCGTTATTCCATGTCCTGCAATCTGGGAGGAGAGAGAAGAGATCCTGGCCCTCCTCTGTGTGACAACCTTTGAAGTATTTGAAGAGTGCTATCATGTCTCCCCTCAATCTTCTCTTCTCCAGGCTAAACATGCCCAGTTCTTTCAGTCTCTCTTCATAGGGCTTTGTTTCCAGAGCCCTGATTATCCTGGTTGCCCTCCTCTGGACACGCTCTGGCTTGTTCCCGCTTCCATGCTAATGTCAGCCACATGGCAGTGGGGAGGGGGGATTACACACTTTCCAGAGGCCCCAGAAAGTGTGCTTTCTCACCCCCCACTGCTTTCCCCTCCTCCACTCCAATTAGGTCTTGTAAGGTGCACACCCAAATGAAACGAGCCATACATGCCTATGCCCACACGCATCCTCTACTAAGTTCATCTTTGCTGGCCAGAGGTCAGAGGTAATTTCTTTTAAGCAGAAGCGAAGATGAAATTCAAAGGATCCTACCTGAGCAAAAAGTCCTAGGAATTGTGAGGAATGGGACAGTCATGATCCTTAGGTTAATATAAAACTATATATAAAATTAACAGTTTCCCAGATTCTATCTCTTTGTCACACTCTGTCACTAAGTTGTCATTGGCAACAGAAAGAACTGTCATTGGGGAAGCAGTGCAGCACAATAGCTATGAATCAGGAATATTTCTTTATAACATTTATAGTGCACTGTTACGAAGCAGGTCTCTTGTGAGTGAACGGTACTGACTCCATTTTGAGGCAGCCCAAAAGCCGAGGCATCTTCATCCCCCCACCTTCAGCAAATATGGGGAAAGGCACAGGAATGGGGCTGAAATGAGGCTATATCAAGCAATTAAGTTTCTAACAGACCTCCCAAAGTGCATTCCCCAAAGGCAAAGGTAGGGGTAAAATTGAACAATATATGAATGCACTAAATATCTAATAAGACACCTGGTCATCCACTGGCAATTTATTTATTTATTTATTTATTTATTACATTTTTATACTGCCCAATAGCCAAAGCTCTCTGGTCAGTTCACAACTAGCGTGTACAGGTTTACTGCCTCTGATACTGGTGGTAGCAAAGAGCCATCAGGACTAGTAGCCATGGATAACCTTCTCCAGTTTTCTACACAGGATACATTTCTTCCAGTTCTTCACCACGCCCCGTCTCTGGAACTGAACTTCAGCATGTTGATCCTCTTTCAGTCCATGGGCCATATCCCATTTCGGAAAAGGTTTTAGGGGTTACATTCCAATGGTAGTTTGGCCAAAGGCAAGGGGAGAGAGCTAAAACCGAAAAAAACCCCTCCATCTTTTAGCTGAAAGCTCTTGCTACCAGTAACAAAGCCATTGGCTCCATTCAGAAGACACCCCAAATAGTAATGTGTTTCTATTCCTGAACTCCAGCCTCTAAGGCCACCTTTTTGTTAAAAGAACAGAAATAGTAAGAAAAGCCCGGTAGAACTTTTGTTTCCGGCAAGGACAGTGATGGTCCCTGTGGCGTTACACCCCACAAGTCACTTCCCAAATGTATGTCTGCAGTTTGTAAGTTTGTGGGCTTTAGAATGTTGGCCTGAGTGGGCGGAGTTAGAATGTCTTGGGAGCGGGGAGGAGTTATATATAAGGGAATGACGGAGGGGATTGTGGGGGACTTGTTAGGTCCTCTTAGAGTTTTTAGTGCTCTCTGTGTTTAGGGTACTTAAGTTCTGGGAAATTTGAGGGTCAGTGTAGAGAGTGGTGTCTTTGGAGTGTGGTGTGCACATAGTTGATGTATATTATTAAAGAATACTGATAATAAAGAAAGTTCGAGATTGATTGTGTGAGAAAAAGGAAAGTGTGTATGTGAATGAGTGAAAGGATTGGATGAAAGGTTTCAAAAAAGTTTTTAAATGTTTTATTTGAAACAAAGCTTGTGAACTTTTAAAAATAAATTTCAATTATTTTGTTTTTAACCACCACAAAAATCCCACGTTTCTGTTTGGCACTTATCGTCTGAAGTTTACACATTTAGCACCCACTCTGACAATAATTCTCCTCAGCACATATAACTCACAGTACATTATTTTATTATTGACATCCTTCTCCATTTTAACCCCTTTCTCCGCATAGTTTGGAGGAAAGTGGTTTTCATCCCTCGCCTCAGGCGTATCAAGCGGTGGTGCTTGGCTTGAGCAGGGAGTAGCCTCGGCTGGGTCTGTTGTTCAGAGCCTGTGTCATGGCAGTCCCCAAGCACCCTCTTCTGTAATAAGGGATGAAAGGCTAGCTCAGTCTTTCTCTAATCATGGCAAGTAGCATCATTTCCAGTGCTTGTTAGCAGGGTTGTGATGTCACTGCTTTTCTCTGAACTGTATAACAACCCTGAGGTTTGGAGAGTCCCAAATCCCCTCTTCCCCGAAGCATGGGGCCATGCTGCTGAAATCACTAGGCGCCTTACCACCATCACCCCAGGTAAAGTACTATAATGCTGCTGAAATCCCTGAGGGCATGACTACACCATAGGGTGTAGAGGGAGGGGAAGATCATGGATTTACCAACTTCCATGATCCCCCCCTCCAGCGTCTTAACGGCTGTGTGATGTCCCGGAAGAAGGTCCCAGCCACCATTTTTAGAAACAACAACAATGGTGAAGAGTGCAGTTGTTGTTGTTTTAAAAAAACGAACCTGCTTCCCACCCCCGATGGGCATGGACTGCCCCTGCACAGCTCCTTGCCCATTTTAAGTGCCCCACTACTTGCGGGGTGCATGGGACAACCCAGGAGCAGTGGCCACCCAGCCTACTCTCTGTGCGATGGTCCTAGGGCTGCAGAAAAGTCAGCTCTTCTGTAGTTCCCTATATCCCAGGGAAAGTCCCTGGTCATCCCGGGTTGCCCCTGGGATCCCCTTTGCATCATTTGGGCACACAGGGACAATCCAGAGACTACCCTTGGATATAGGGCTGGAGTAGACATGCCCTGAGTCCCTCCTCTCAGAGGAAAGGCTTCATACTGAAATCACTGAAGGTCTAGCCTCCTCCCCATCACTAGGGGAGGAGGCTAGAATCACTAGATTCTAGAATCACTAGAATCACTAGATTCTAGAATCACTAGAATCACTAGATTCCATCACTAGAATCACTAGGCTTCTGCCTTGCCAGAGCAAGGTGCCAGTGGTGGGTGCTTTGCCTCCACCACCACCCAGTCTAGGCTTCCCGCTTTCTTTCTTCTTCACCTGAGACCAGGAGTTGCAACATTCACCAGTTACTCAGATGTACTATGTGGCGCTATATGGACAAGAATATTTAAGGTCATTCCTACCTAGACTACTAGGGAATAAGCTGCAACTGTTAAACTGATGAATTGGTTCATTCAGAGCCAGCAACATGCCCTCTTCAACCTGACTTACCTTATTGACTTCTGATTTTCAAAACTACAAAGTGCTGTATTGCAAGGATAGCAAAATCAATGGGACACGTTAACTGTGGATAATTTGGTGTTTAATCTATTGCTGACCAGCTCAGAAAACCTTGAAATGGGACTGAAAAGTAAACCAGAAGGTTCAACAGGGATATGGGGAGAATATATATATATATATATATATATATATATATATATATACACACACACACACACACACACACACACACACACACACACATTTGAGGTAGGTCAGTCACTCCGTAAAAATAATATTTTTGATTAATCATATGAGATTTCAATCAATCAAAATTGATTCCATTTGCATATGAGTAAAACAATTGTTGGAGAGCAAGAATAATGCATGTTTTTGCTTTTAGTTTATGTTTGTCAGGATTCCACAACCCAGTGCTCATCAGTTGTATTTGGCCAGAACTCTGATGTCATTGCCAGCCAGCATGACTCACTGATGCACATGTGTGCATGTCATGGCAGGCATCATTTTAGAAGCGTGTTCAGAGGATGGCAACCAGGATGATCAGGGGTCTGGAAACAACACCCGATGAGGAGAGACTGAAAGAATTGGGCATGTTTAGCCTGGAGAAGAGTAGATTGAGGGGAGTCATTAGAGCACTCTTCAAATACTTAAAAGGTTGTTACACAGAGGAGGGCCAGGATCTCTTCTCGATCCTCCCAGAGTGCAGGACACGGAATAACAGGCTCAAGTTACAGGAAGTCAGATTCCAGCTGGACATCAGGAAAAACTTCCTCACTGTTGGAGCAGTACAGCAATGGAACCAGTTACCTAGGGAAGTTGTGGGCTCTCCCACACTAGTGAATTATACACCATCTGTCAAGTATGCTGTAGGGTGGATTTCTGCATTGAGCATGGGGTTGGACTCGATGGCCCTTTAGGCCCCTTCCAACTCTACTATTCTATGACTCTATGATTCTAAGAGGCATTCCATCCCTACTACTATGTGTGAAAATGAGGGATGCCTCTTTTGAGATACCGTGGCCCCATTCAGAAGACATCTTAGACCACAGCTTTAACCATGGTGGTTAAGCCAGAAAGCCAGGCTGTGTTCAGAAGAGACCTTTAACCAAAGGCAAAAAGGCTTATTCATCATGGTTAAAGCCATGGTTTAAGGTGTCTTCTGAACACAACCTGGCTTTCTGGCTTAACCACCATGGTTAAAGCCGTGGTTTAAGGTGTCTTCTGAATCAGGGCATATTTACATTAGAGATAACATTGCTTTTTAATTGAACTGTTCCTTGATTCATTGGGGCACCAATTAATCTAATCAGTTAAAGGTTGCAGCCCTACATTTTTGTGCATCAAACTAGAGATACCTGATTAAGCCTCACCCAGGAGATCTCTGTTCCTTCTTTTCAAGCTGCCCTGTGATCACCTCCATTTCATCATCAAAAGAGTGAGTTCTCCTGTGGAAATGGCTATGTGATTTACATGGGGTGGCCATGAACTCATTATCAAAACAGGGGAAACAAGTATAAAGGTATAGGTGCAAATTTAGAATGAATTGCTATAATTTAAACAGCATCTCAACACAGTGCAGAAGATGGTAATCTATGTAGCTGCTAAGTGCTGGTGACCAACTTCAAGGACCTTTTTTTCTGTTCTTACAGTTCTTTATCTTTCAAACAGAGTTGGAGGACAGAGGACCTCCCTATGACAGGTCCTCAAATAGAGTACTCAGGCCACCCTAAGTTTACAGTTGCTATTGGAGTTCACCAAACACAATGTTTTAAACAAATGTGGAGTTTCTTGCTTGGCCAAACCATACAAAGCCTTTTGAGGAAAGCGGAAAGTAGGCATTCTACAGTGTTTCATTCAGTCCACCAGCTTAAATGAATCAACATAATTCACGTCTCAAACTAATGCAGACTTATTAATTGGATTGTGCAATTGAATTCTGTGATGTGGTTCCCAGCTCAAAAATATTTATTTTTGTGAGAAATGTATACAGAAGTGCATTTGTAAAGGAAGAGTAAATACACACAAAAAATTGTATTCTAGGGAAAATACGCACAATTTTAATGCACAGGCATGCACAAGGGGTGTGCCGGGTGTGCCCAAGCACACCAAGATGTCTAGAGTAATAAGCTAAATTAAGGGGGCTGTTGAGTAGGGATCCAGAGGGGGATAAAGATGCTGTGGAAATGACACTCTGGCTGTTCTCTGGCTGCTCCACCACTGCACTGAAGAACCACTGCCTCCGATTGATCAGGAGTAAAAAGGAATCTCTCTGTTGGGAGCCATGCTTCAAAGAGGCCAAGAGAAGGGGCCTTGAAGGTTAATATTGCCTCACAAGCACATCCTTTGGCCAGTGTCACCACAAAGCCCCACCAATGCTGAAGCTTGAGGAGCACCTTCTCATCCCCACCCCCCACACCTGCAATGGTCCTCCCACAGTCAGGCAAGCCAAAAGTGGAATAGGCCATCAATGTTTACAGTGCTTAATAAATAAATGAATAAAAATAATGTCCTTTATGATTAATGTCCTTTATGATACTGAATACTCAAGTGCCTTTTACAAACTCCGGTTGGTGGCCCAGCTACGCCCCTATCTGGACAGGGATAACCTGGCTTCAGTTGTCCATGTTCTGGTAACCTCCGAGTTAGATTACTGCAATGCACTCTACATAGGGCTGCCTTTGAAGACGGTTCGGAAGCTGCAGCTCGTGCAAAATGCAGCGACCAGATTGATTTTGGGAGACAGAAGGTTCGACCATATAACACCTGCTCTGGTCCACTTGCACTGGTTGCCTGTATGTTTCCGAGCCCAATTCAAGGTGCTGGTTTTGACCTAGAAAGCCTTACATGGCTTGGGACCACGATACCTGATGGAACGCCTCTCCCGATGTGAATATACCCGGTCACTACGTTCAACATCTAAGGTCCTCCTCCAGGTGCCTACTCCGAGAGAGGCTCAGAGTGTGGCAACGAGGGATAGGGTCTTTTCAGTGGTGCCCCCCAGACTATGGAACGATCTCCCTGACGAGGCTCGCCTGGCGCCAACGCTGCTTTCTTTCAAGCGCCAGGTTGAGACTTTCCTCTTTGCCCAGGCATATGGTGGCACATCTTAATCACCCACATGTTTAGGATTTTTTTAAATGGTTTTTAATGCTTTATGCGTGTATGTTCTGTATTTTAAAAATTTAAATTTTGTATACTTGTTTTTATCTCAATTTTAGAATTTCTGTAAACCGCCCAGAGAGCTCTGGCTATGGGGGTGATATATATGTGTAATAAAATAAATAAATAAATAAATAAATAAATAAATAAATAAATGACTTTAAAACAAACCCTGGGTGCACACCCTAATGGAATGTGCTGCATACATCTATGTTTAAATGCACCTTTTCACACACACACGCATACACATATATCTATGTATATATGTATCACAGAAGATGGGATGAAACAGACTTATGACTGAAGACATACATGACTGATGAGCACCATGATTTAGATGTTCATGCATAGCCAGATGTTCATCAGTTTTCATGTCGGCTACATCTCTCTTGCTGTAGCTACTAGTCAATATCAATGTGCTACCTCCATCATCAGAGCCAGTACACTCTGATGATAGACACCACTATGTACACCAGTTGCTGGGGAACATGGGTGAGAGGGTGCTGTTGCACATTTGCCTTGCTTGTGGGTTTCTGGTCAACAGCTGGTAAGCCACTGTGGGAACAAAATACTAGACTAGATGGACCCTCAGTCTGATCCAGCAGGGCTCTTCTTATGTTCTTATAATGGATTGAGATGGGGAGTTGACTGTTATTTAGCAGCATAGGGGTGTCATAGGATTAGCAAAGAAAAGAAACTACCAGCTCTGAATCAAATTCCTCATCTTCTTACCTGCTGCTACCACTCTTATAGGAATGTTCACAAACACTTTGCTAGCTGGCGTATAAACTCAGCAATAGAGTATTTCTGTAAAGTTCATCTTCTGCCAGAGAAGTGGCAGTGGCCTGTTGAACTTTTTTCTGGGAAGCTTATGGAAATGTACCCCCCAAGGTTTATAAGAACATGCTTGAGATGTAGTATGCAAAAATTTTGTTGTCTCACATCACACCAGTCCTTTTCCAGCTTCATTGGCTGCCAGTCCAGGTCCGGCCCAATTCAAAGTGCTGGTATTAACATTTAAAGCCCTAAATGGCTTGGGGCCAGGCTATCTGAAGGAATGCTTCCTCCCATATGTACCTGCCCAGACCCTAAGGTCATCCTCAGGGGTCCTTCTCCGCGAGCCCCTGCCAAAGGAAGTGAGGCAGGTGGCTACCAGGAGGAGGGCCTCCTCTGCTGCGGCACCCCGGCTGTGGAATGAGCTCCCTAAGGAGGTTCGCTTGGCACCTACTTTATATGCTTTTAGATGCCTTTTTATTCTCCCAGCATTTTAACAGTCTATAAATAAATTTTAACTTGGTGTTTTAAATTTGTAATTTTGCATTGCTGCTGTTTTTATCTAGTTAAGCTTTTATATTGTCTTTTATATTATGGTATTATACTGTTGTTTCATACTTTGAATGTTTTTAATTTTTGTGAACCACCCAGAGAGCTCCAGCTATTGGGCGGTATAGAAATGTAATAAATAAATAAATATGCATTTCCTTTTGGGGTTGTGGGAGGTAGGGTAGGTAGATTGCTGCCCGTGAACAAACTCATGAATATTTGCCGCTGGATCCAGACCAGTATCTGAAAATATACACTGATGGTTTCATATTTCTCTTCTAAAACAAACCAAAAAAACAAGCTAGAGAACATGCATGCAACTGTCACAAGGACTCATGTATAAACATTTTTATTTCTACAGAGGGGCAAAGGGATCTATAGCCATGAGGGCTTATTGCTATTCATCTATTGAAGGGGGGTGGGTGGGTTGCCAATGGAATTTCTAGAGTTTTCCCTTCTCCAGTTTGGTTTAGATCCAGACACTTCTGCAATCTGGGCCAAATTGAAATGGATCTGTTTTGACCTACAGAGGTCCTCGGAAAGCCTCCTCAAAGATCCTTCCCCCACCCTCCTGAATTTTCTAAGGTAGCACTGGAGGCTTCAGTTCTGCTTGGTGGTGTGCGTGTGCGTGTGTGAATGGCCCACTGACCAGTCAAGAAGACAGTGTTGATCTATCACTTGGCATCAGTGCCAGTCTTATTCCCACACATCCTATTGAACTAGTAGGCATCAGAGTGATCTTGAAGCTGGCCAAGGGATTCTGAGTGAGGCAGTGGAAGCTGGGGTTTCAAGTTGGGTGGGGCTGTGAATCCATTCTGGGTTTCAGTCAGAACACCAAAGGAGCTATCCAAAGTCCTGGAGCAATTTGAGGGTAAGAATCAGCACCTTGGATAACACCTTTAAAATTCCGTCTGGCTGTGACTGAAACCAAGAATGGATTCACAGCCCCACCGAAATAAGAGTCACTAGCCTCCACTGGTCCTGAGGGGAAGCAGTAGCCCAATTTCTACAAAATTAATAAATATATTTTTTTAAAAAAATAAATTCCTCCACATTTCCACATGCCCAGGAATCAAACCAGAGGCTCACTCTCTGAAGTGGTAGTTGGGTTGACCCAGAAAGCAGAATAGCTATCAGGAAGGCTTTTGGTTTAAAACTGGGTGTTGACACAGAGAACAGAATTCAGTTCCTGAGAAGCTCTCAAGGGCCACATTTCAGCAGGAGGTTTGGCCAAAGGCAAAATACGGTGAGGCCAACAGACCCAGGAAAAACACCAGCACATTTTCGTTTAAATATCTAGCTACCAACAACTCAGCTTTAGGACAAGCATTTCAATAGCCAAGAGAACAGGGAATGATTGACAGTCAGAAAAAAGGGGGCGGGACCTGTGGAAAGGGGAAACACTGAAGGGCTGGATTGGGCCCATGGGCTTTAGGTTCTGCACCCCCAATGTTTTCCCTCACATTGACCCACTGGCCATAACCTAATGCCTCTATTTATTTATTTATTACATTTTTATTAGAGGTGTGCATGGACCCCCCAATCCGCTTCGTGGCCTGATTCGGAAAATCCAGATCGGGCCTGATCCGCTTCGCGCCGCTCCGCCCGTCTCCCTCTCTGCTCTGCGAAGTGAGATCCGGCTTCGCCGCCATCACTATATGGACGGTGGTGGCGGCGGCGCAAGAGAAAGCACCTACCCACCCCGCCCGCTTACCTTCCTCCATTGCGGGCTTCAATTGAGGCCCTGGTTGAAGCCGGAAGAGGTAAGCGTCCCTCCTCCCTGCTCCCTTACCTGGTGCTGCCGCCGCTGCATGGATGGCGGCGCCGCCGGCGCCAGGTAGGCCAGGCCCCCGCCCCTGCCCCCGCCCCCTTACCTTCCTCTGTCATGGGCTCCAATTGAGGCCCTGGTTGAAGCAGGAAGAGGCCTCGGCCTTCACTTCCGGCTTCAACCGGGGCCTCAATTGAAGCCCATGACAGAGGAAGGTAAGTATCCCACCTCCCTGCTCCCTTACCTGGTGCTACCACCGCCGCCGCTGCATGGATGGCGGTGCCGGTGGCGCCAGGTAGGCTAGGCCCCTGCCCTGGCTCCCGCCCCGGCCCCCACCCCCTTACCTTCCTCCGTCACGAGATTCAATTGAGGCCCCGGTTGAAGCCGGAAGGGGCCTCGGCCTTCACTTCCGGCTTCAACCAGGGCCTCAATTGAAGCCCGCGACGGAGGAAGGTAAGCGTCCCTCCTCCCTGCTCCCTTACCTGGTGCTGCCGCTGCTGTCGCATGGATGGTGGCGCCGGCAGCACCAGATTAGTCCCCCTCCCCCCACTTACCTTCAGGCGAAGCTCCGGATTGAGGCGATCCTCTTCGCCTCGATCCGCAGCCCCCCTGACTCTCTTCGCCTCTGCCTTTCCCGGAGGCGAATTAGGCCGCCTCGCTCCTGCTTCTCTGAACCGAAGAGAAGCGGAGCACGTCCCTAATTTTTATACCACCCAATACCTGAAGCTCTCTGGGCGGTTCACAAAAATTAAAACCATGTAGAGCATAAAAACAACCAACAATTTAAAAACACAAATACAAAATACAATATAAAAAGCACAACCAGGATAAAACCACAGAGCAAAAATTAATATAGGTTAAAATATGAGATTAAAACAGCAAAGTTTAAATTTAAGTTAAATTAGGTGTTAAAATACTGAGAAAATAAAAAGGTCTTCAGCTGGCGATGAAAGAAAACAATGTAGGCGCCAGGCGGACCTCTCTGGGGAGCTTGTTCCACAGCTGGGGTGCCACAACAGAGAAGGCCCTCCTCCTAGTAGCCACCTGCCTCACTTCCTTCAGCAGGGGCTCACGAAGAAGGACCCCTGTAGATGATCTTAAGGTCCGGGCAGGTACATATGGGAGGAGGCGTTCCTTCAAATAACCTGGCCCCAAGCCGTTTAGGGCTTTGAATGTTAATACCAGCACTTTGAATCGGGCCCGGACCTGGACTGGCAGCCAATGAAGTTGTAGAAGGACTGGCATGATATGACCTCACCAGCCAGTCCCTGTTATTAGGCGGGCTGCCCTGTTTTGTACCAGCTGAAGTTTCCAGACCGTTTTCAAAGGCAGCCCCACGTATAATGCATTGAAGTAATCCAAACAAGTGGTTATAAGAGCATGGATAATTGTAGCTAGGCTATATCTGACTAGATAAGGGCACAGTTTGTATCAACCTAAGCTGATAAAAGGTGCTCTTTGCCACTGAGTTCACCTGTGCCTCAAGTGACAGTTCTGGATCCAAGAGCACCCCCAAACTATGGGGGCTATTGTTGTCCCTTGGGGTGCAAGCCTATGCATGTTCAGCCAGAAAACATCCTACAACTCCCAGCATTCCCCCATCAGCATGCGTAGGATGGACCCTTAATGACTCAGCAGGCATGGCAGCATCCTGGACCTGAGGTCTCAGGTTGTCCAGGATCTCCAGAGCTCTCCTGGCTGACTTGCAGCCCCATAAGTTATGTCAGGTGAGATATGGGATGGTGGGAGAATGCAAGACACCCTGTAGGCTCTGTCATGCCTTCAATTATATCATCAGAAGAATGATTGGGCCTAAAGGTCTCACTGATTAGGTATGGATCTGAGTTAAAATGCAATTAATTGTGGTCTTCTAGGTGGTGTCCTCCAAGATTAATGCCATTTCAATGGATGTATTTTGAAAAGGACATGGACGGTGAGGACAGTGTCAGGCCCTCTCTAGTGAACACACCCAGACATATATATATATATATATATATATATATATATATATAGTGACTCCTGTAACAGGGTGTACCTGCCTCAGCACAAACAGATACGACTCTTTAAATAACCAGGTCGGCACAAATTGAGTTGGAGAGAAGATGGATCAGCCGTTATAAAGATGGGAAGGCACAAAACAAGGAGTTATGGCGGATTCCTTTGGAGTTAGCAATGCAATTAACCGAACTGTGCAAGTACAGGAGAAACAATGTCCATAGAAAGTGAATAAGTATCTCAAAAGTGTGTGAGGTGCCGTCGGTGGACACTTTGTGATGATCTTCTGTGTCAGCAAAGGGTGATCAACTGGCTGGTGGCTGGACCGCGGGCAGATCTGAATTTCAAACATAAAGGGAAACTCCAGAATGATAGTCTTAAACAAGTAACATTTGTTAAGTTGTCCTATCTCCATTCTCCTTCTCATTTTCTCCTCCTCCTCTTCCTCCTTATTTTCCTTGATTTTATGTTGTTTCATCTGACATTTGGAGAACTGTCTTGAGGTCTCCAGTGGAACTGGAAGAAGGACTACACATATTTCTAGAAATACAATTTTTTAAAAAAGAAGTTCATACTTATGGAATGTCTACCAAATGGCAGGGCTGTGTTTTGAGTAAAGGAGGTGGAGAATACCTGGGTCTTTGCATAGTATTCAATTAAGGTTTCTCTTGCTCGCAAACCTATGGCCCTGCCTCCAGCTAGAATACATGCTCTCAGCATCCAGACAAAAGTTTTGCTGCTTGGGCAATGTTTCAAAATCTGAAGGATATCCCAGCTTACTGCTAGGGCTGAAAGAACCAGCGATACTTGAGCCCACCAAAATTCTCCAAACTTCACTTCAAAACTTGGTTCTGCACACTTTTCCCATTCTTGTCTGCGACCTGTGCACATTTCAAATGGGGAAAGTGTGCATTTTGAGCTGGTGGAGTGCTCAAAATTCCTCCTCTTCCCCCCCCCCCCCAAAGTGTGCTTTTTTTTCTAAAATGCAAATTCAAGTTTGGGAATTCATGAACATTTTGGGAGAACACGTGCTCCTGTTTGCATTTGGGGTTGTAAATGGGGTATTTCTGAATGATTCATAAACTGAACTGAAATTCTCATGCATCCCTTACCAATCTAAACTTGGAATTTTCAAACGTGCAAATATGAGAGGGGGCAGATGGAGAGTTCAGGATTTGTCTAGTGTAGATGCTTGGGGCCCACCAGACGTTGGTAGAGGGGCTGCCTCTGGCCCATAGTCCATACATCTAGCATCCCTATTCCATTGGCTGCCAAAGTTGCATCAACCATTCACAACAAACATTCACTCACTGCTAATCCTTTGGTGATGAAACATTGGAGAAGCTGCTACTCAGGTAGACAACCACAGGTCCACCTTCTTCTCAGCGTCCTGATGTCCCTCTCCTGCCTTTATCTGCTTGCCCACTCAGAAGGAGGATGAGGAAGTAGACAGACCCACTCATATGCTTGCACATGTCTGAATTTAGGGATGTCATGGATGTCCAAATGGGTCTGAAAGTCCGGTGAACTCCCTTGTGCCAGACCCCCTGGACCCACTTTGCTGAGCCACCACTTGACCCTGCTCATGGTACCATGCAAGGTCCTTTGTGGCCTGGTGAGCACCTGATGAAGCCACAGGGCCAGCCAACCTTGTCCCAAGTCACAATTGTGCACAACAATGGGTTCTGTAGAAATTGAGTATTTTCAACATGGCGAAAATAATGCCCCTAAAGGCCCCATTCATGCAAGACTGAAGGCATGGCATGCAAAAGGTCCCAGGTTCAAACCTTGGCTTCTCCAGATAAGCTTGGAAAAACTCCTGTCTGGAGCCCTGGGAAGCTGCTGCCAGCCTGTGTCATCAATACCGGGCTAGTTGGACCAAGGGTCTCTGATTCAGGACCCTCTGATTCCAATGTTGCTATGTGCCCTCCTGTCAGCAGAGCTGTGCTGAAGCAGATGGAGCTGTGAGGGGTGCCTCCACTCCATCCTACACCCTACCAGCCGGTGGATCTAAAGTTTAGGATGGCACTGTTAATTTATACATTTGACACTGCTGCTTCCCCACCCCACTACCTTCCATACACACATACTTCAAATATGACATTGTTGGGTTTAATTTTCAGGATTTGTACTGGTTCCAGTGTTTGGATTATATTGTTTGCATTGTTTTTTTTTAAGCCATCTCGAATGCCAGGAGTGTGTGTGTGTGTGTGTGTGTGTGTGTGTGTTGCATGTGCATGCTTGGACACATGCACCAGCTGCTGAGAAACCCATAGTTCAGCATTCCGTGTTTCAACAGTGGCCATTGAGAAGATGCCTTTGGTCATGGGGATGATCTTCAGCCCCATCATCTGGTAGTTGCTCAGAAGCATATTAATTTAATGGTCCTTGATTGTAAAGTCAGGTGGGTGAATGCCTACCATTTTGGAAGCAGATGAGCTCATGGTTTCCACATACTTGGGGGACTCCCTTGATATGCAGAAGCATATAAGTGTGTAACAGAGCAATCACACTATCTTGTGTTCCCATTAGAAGGAAGCCTCCAAATCTGAGTATCCACTGCTTAACAAGGGAGAGGCAAGCAATGGAGGCAATGCCTACCTCTCCGTTCTTCTCCTTTTCTGCTCCCCACGTCTCTAGGTAGACCTCTGAGCCTCAGTAGAGGAGGTGTACTGCCCGGGGCAGGGCTGGGGAGGTGATAGGATTGTTTGCATCCTACCCTTTCTCCTCCTCTTCCTGCCCAACAGAACACCTACTTTCTGAAGTCCCTGAGGGTTGTTGAAACCTTGGATAGCAGGCACCAAAGTTCTTTCCATGGAGGTTGTGATAGAATCATAGAAACATAGAATAGTAGAGTTGGAAGGGGCCTATAAGGACATCAAGTCCAACCCCCTGCTCAATGCAGGAATCCACCCTACAGCATCCCTGGCAGATAGTTGTCCAGCTGCCTCCTGAATGCCTCTAGTGTGGGAGAGGCCACAACCTCCCTAGGGAACTGGTTCCATTGTCGTACTGCTCTAACTGTCAGGAAGTTTTTCCTGATGTCCATCTGGAATCTGACTTCCTGTAACTTCAGCCCGTTATTCTGTGTCCTGCACTCTGGGATGATCGAGAAGAGACCCTGGCCCTCCTCTGTGTGACAACCTTTTAAGTATTTGATGGGGCAGTGGGAGGGAGGGATTTGCATAGTGCCTCCTCCTGAAGTCAAAGCTGTGCCTACGGATGCTCTCCAGGGGCCATCGGGTTGCTCTCTAAGTTTTACTTTAAGTACGTTTTCAACCTCGACCCATTAGCATGGTCTGACAATCACCCATGGGCTTCCAGATGTGTGGAATTTGAGGAGTCAGTTGAGGGGGTGTGAAAGGAAGTGAACTTGAACTGGAGGTGAGAGGAGGGAAGAGGAAATAATTAACCTTCTGAAACTCTCACAACAAGTACCCTGCAAAGGATGATTAGACTGTTGGGGACACATGTCACGAGGTTAAATAATAATAATAATAAAAAAACTAACCTCCCTGCAGTCTGCACCATGGAGAGATATTTAAGGAAGAAGGGAAGGGGGAAAGGCCATATTTTCCTGCTCCCCATGACTAGTGAGTCCCATTTCTTCTATTAAAAAGCTGTGGGTGATTGTCACAGCATCCTGTAGCAGGGGTTACATAGGGTGCCCATATGAAAAGGAGGACAGGGCTCCTGTATCTTTAACAGTTGCATAGAAAAGGGAATTTCAGCAGGTGTCATATGTATATATGGAGAATCTGGTGAAACGCCCTCTTCATCACAGGAGTTAAAGCTGCAGGAGCTATACTAGAGTGACCAGTTTTAAAAAAGGGCAGGGCACCTGCAACTTTAACTGTTGTGATTTAGTTATTTATTACATTTATATACCGCCCCATAGGCAAAGCTCTCTGATGAAGAGGGAATTTCACCAGGTTTCCCATATATACAAATGTCACCTGCTGAAATTTCCTTTTCAATACAACTGTTAAAGTTTCAGGAGCCCTGTCCTCCTTTTCATACGGTCACCCTAGGTTACATAGGTTGAACATTAAATAAAGTGCGTTGTCCTGGTTGCTTCTAATTCCTTTCCATATCCAATTCATGCTGTGGTTGCATCGATTTGGTAGATTTCGACTGCAAGTCCCTTTGAAAGGAGGAAAAGCTGGTGCTGGTTCATCCAAGGAGTTCCATCCTTAGCCTTTTCCTCTCTTCCTTTAAAAAAAACCCATTTCCTCCATATTATAAATTGAGTCAGGATTTAAATTGGATGGACTGTGATGGTGGAAGGAGACTTCCCCAACCCCTCCTTCCCCTGGAAGCAAGGAAGGATTCACAGCCCCACCAAAATTGGAGGCACCAGCCTCCACTGGATCCAACTAAGAACATAAGAATTTATTTATTTATTTATTTATTTATTTATTTATTTATTACATTTCTATACCGCCCAATAGCCGGAGGTCTGATGCTGGATTAAGAAGAGCCCTGATCAAGAAGAGCCCTGATGCTGGATTAGACCATCTAGTCCAGCACACTGTTGAAGCAGTGGCCAACCAGCTGTTGACTAGGAGACCACAAGCAGGACACAGTGCAACAGCACCCTCCCACCCATGTTCCCCAGCAAGTAGTGTATACAGTCTGTCTGTCTGTCTGTCTGTCTCTCTCTCTGTGTGTGTCTCTCTCTGCCCCCGCCCTAACTCTAAGGGAATCTACTGTCGTTTTATTCATTCTTCATTCTGAATGAACCTTCTGGGCAATTGGTCTTTTCTACTGTATTTTTATTTATTATTTATTTTATTTATCATTGCATTTATAGCCCGCCTTTTCCCCTCCAAGGAACCCAAGGTGGCGTACATACATAATCCTCCTTCTCCCCATTTTATCCTCACAACAACAACCCTGTGAGGTGGGTTGGGCTGAGAGTCACCCAGTGGGTTTCCGTGGCTGAGTGGGGACTAGAATCCAGATCTCCCGACACCCAGTCTGACACTTTAGCCACTACACCACACTGTATTGTCTTCACTTATTCTCATCCTTCCCTCTTTCATCGCCATTTCTTTTCCCGTAGCCCCTTTTATTTTGCTGAGTTGCCCCATACCGCCAAGCTCCCGGTGTTCTCATTTCCACAGTCAATCCTGTTATCTTCTCCCCCTGCTCATTTACTCTCATTATCACCTATATCCTACTTGCCTTAATCGGTTTATCATGCGCTTCCCGCCAACACAGTGCTTGTAACTCTTTCTGTTTGTGAAATGGTGATGTGCCCATCAGAAGTACCAAGATGAATGAATTGCCCAAGAGTGGAGTCTAATTGTGGTTGGAAGAACTCATTGAACCCTTCCAGTGAGGATGAATCCTACTAGGACTGTGTTTGGATGACTGTTTTGAATTAGTTTCCTAGGGAGGTCGTGGGCTCTCCCACACTATTTATTTATTTATTTATTTATTACATTTATATACCGCCCCACAGCCGAAGCTCTCTGGGCGGTTTCCAACAATTAAAATTAGTAAACATTAAAAGTAGAGGCCTTCAAGAGGCAGCTGGACAAGCATCTGTCAGGGATGCTTTGGGGTGGATTCCTGCACTGAGCTGGCGGTTGGACTCGTTGGCCTTATGGACTGCACCGGCCCTTTCAACTCTACTATTCTATGATTCTATGATTCTTTGAAGGCCTGAGAGATGCAATCTACATCAAAGAGTAGTTGCAAGAAGAAACTAGTAGAGGAAAGAAACAAATTCTCTTTTGTCTATCCACCCACACCTTGTAGGCCCCTTCCAACTCTGCTATTCTATGATTCTACTGGAACTTCCAGATTCAGAGTCAATATATCCCTAAATACTAGGGGTGTGCACTGTGCCCCGGAATTATCTGGTAACCACGAACATCCACAGAGGATTCAATCTTCCAAAGCAGAGATTGGCTGCTTCCAAGCCCATTGATTAATATCAGAGTGGAGATGTGCCCAATCAGAGCTTTTAACATCGCTGAAATTATCTGACTGTTTTTCAATGTGTGTGTGTGTGTGCGCGCGCGTGCGTGCGTGCGTGCGCACGCACGTGCATATATGTCTCAATTGAATATCTCCGTATGTGGAAGACACTGAGTGGGGTAAGGGGTAGCTTTGATATTGACATCTGTGGCTAACCAATTAGGAATAGCCACAGTGCTGTCCGTGACTGTGTTCTCCTCCAATTGCAGTGTTCGGAGGAGTGGGAAACACTAACTGCCTGCTGGTTCCAGTCATGGGGTGGGTGGGGAAGAGAGTGTGTTTCTGCTCAGACTCATAGAAGTCAATCATCCACATTTCCACAGTATGAAAGTGCTGCTGAGCTGGCTGGCTAGCATGGTAAGAAAGCTTCTACACCTGAGTCAGGCGCAGGCAGGCTCTTTATTTCAGTTGAATTATTACTTCAGTTGGCTGGCTGGGCTTCCAGGGCAGGGTGGTGGGATCCATCCAATAGATCTGGAGGGCACTAGGTTGGGGAAGGCTGGAGTAGAAACTTCCACTAGTAGCAGTGGAGCTCTGTGTCAGCAAAGTAAAGGATAAGCACTCCCTCCATAAATGTGCAGGAGTGGATTAATGTGTTTGTGTGCTTAAGGGGGATGGACATGGTTTGAGGGGGAGGAATTAAAATTTCCTAAAAAATCAAGGCATGAATGGATCTGCTATAAGGTTGGCATGTCTAAAGCCCTCCTTAAGCAGTATCATCATTCCAAGTTTCATCTCTTTATCCTTAAAACTGAGGGAGCTGTAAGCATTTGATTAATTTCCATTGACTAGAGCATTTATCCGAAAATGGGCAGTTCTCTGGTGGGTAATCCGACAGGGTGGAGTAAGGGGAGCTGCTCCAAAATTGGGGCAGAGAATCTCTTCAATGGACCTCTGGCTCAATTTTCAAGGTGGAGAAGACCTACTTTGCACACACACCCCTACTAAATACCTGCTGAGAGGGAGCCTAGAGGCACCTGTTGTCAGTCCGCAATATTATTTTGCTGCCTTCATTGCATCCTCCAGAAAAGGTTGAATATAACTTAGCTGGACACATTAACTACCCACTAACAGTATCTCCATCCTGTCTGGATTGAGTCTCAGTCTGGATTGAGTCTCAGTCCAGTCCATTACCAAGCCTAGGTACAGATTCAGAATAGCCAGTGCCTTGCCTGGATTTGATGTAAAGGAGAAATAGGGGTGGGTGTTGTATGCCTATTGGTGACACCTCAGCCCACACCTCTGGATACCCACCCATTGGTTTCATGTAGATATTGAACAGCATGAAGGTTAGAATAGAGCCCTGTGGAACTCCATGGGCTGAGAGCAATAATCCCCCAGTCATGGCTTCTGGAATTGGCCGTTCAAGTAGGAACGGAACCACTGCAATGCAGTGCCTCCAACCGCAAACCAGACAACCTATCCAGAAGGATACCATGGTTGAATCAACAGGGTTGCATTCCTCCTGTCCCTCTCCTTACAAAGGGTATCCCACATAGTGACAATTCCAAAAGGAGGCCTGAAGCTCAATTGGAATGGATCTAGGTCATCTGTTTCATTAATGTGTGTCCGGAGTTGTCCAGCAACACTCTGCTTAAGCACCTTGCTCAGGAATTCCAACTTACGTCCATATCAGATAGCTTCTTTTCCCATGAAAATCCATGAGTACATTAATGCACATGTCCCCAAGTTTTCACATCAATAATGTTTCTTTCCCTTTTTTTATGTAAGTATTTTTCTCTCATTGATTAAAGCAGGTTTGTGTATATTTTTCAAAAGTATTCATTGCTTCATGCACATCCCCACCACCACCAATGTACACTGTCTTTGTTTTGTAAACTGCATTGCAAGCTCAGAGGTGTATGGGCTTTGAACTCAGATTGTATCTGGGGCCTCATCTACACTAGGGTGACCATATGGAAAGGAGGACAGGACTCCTGTATCTTTAACAGTTGTATTGAAAAGGGAATTTCAGGAGGTGTCCTTTGTACATATGGGGAACCTGGTGAAATTCCCTCTTCATCACAACAGTTAACGTGCAGGAGCTATAGTAGAGTGACCAGATTTAAAAGAGGACAGGGCACCTGCAGCTTTAACTGTTGTGATGAAGAGGAAATTTCACCAGGTTCTCCATATATACAAATGACACCTCCTGAAATTCCTTTTTCAATACAACTGTTAAAGATACAGGAGCCCTGTCCTCCTTTCCATATGGTCACCCTAATCTACACCAAGCAGGATATTGCACTATGAAAGCGGTATATAAAAGACAGGAGCCACACCAAGCAGGATATAGCAGTATGAAACTGGTATATGGTCTGTGTCTATGGGCCCCAACAGTTGTCAGTGCACTTCAATACCGCTATATAGCAGTAGTGTGGCTCCTGCCTTTTATATATCACCTTCATAGTGCAATAGCCTGCTTGGTGTAGATTAGGCCTTAGCCTGTTTTTAATTCTGGGATGTGAGAACTGGGTAGATCCTTGTCAAAAACAAAGAAAACGGATTTCTCGTAAATCCGTAATGTGGGGTGGGGGGAGGTTGGTGAGGAGAAAGAAAGTCAGTGTGAACTCCCTCTAAGGAGGGTGGCCAGAACTGAATTTAGGTGAGCATCCTGGTGTGTTCACACATAGCTGGAGCCACTGAAACTCTCACAGTACTGGTGGCAGCGTGTGTACTCCCTCTACTGGCCAGAAAATCCTATTCGGAATGATCTCTGCTGCCTCTTGCCTGACACCACTTCTTAAGAGACGTGTCTTGGATATGTTTCCACATGGAGGTGAGCTTCGAGTGTGAAAGGGAATGATCTCCGGCGTGTGCATTCAGCACACCTCAGCTCCGCAGCTCCTGTTAATGGCCTCCTGTGATCAACATCCTGCCTGCAAGCAACGTGAAGGCAACTCTCACAATAATGTAGATGTCAGTGTAATGAGCCCTGAGCACATGGGACCTTTTTTGTAGGGCTGTACACCGCTTCGGATCCGAACCCCAAATCCAAAGTGGATCGGGGTGATTCTGACCTCCGAATCACTGATCCGAGGTGGTTTGGTCGCAGGCCGAGGCAGCCCGAAGCTGAAAACAATTGGCTCCGAAGCTTTGGGCCGCCTCGGTGCTTTGGAGCCAGACCCCCCCCACACACACACCAGTCTCCTTACCTGCTGCTTCTGTCACCACCACCATCTTGGTTCTGGTGCCTTCCAGTGCCGGCGGTGGAAATGAAACAGAGTAGGCCACACAATTTTAAGTTATCACACAGCCTCTGCTGTGATTAGTACCTCTATGGCTACAAACTACGGCTGTGCAGCTGGCACTCAGAAAAGTCCAAGTCACCTCGTAGTGCCCGAATCTTGCCTCGCCTTAGGCACCGAGGCAGGTTGGGCAACACCCGAGGCAGCCCTGAGGAGGATCGGGGCTGCTTCAGGGGCTCTGAATTGGCCTCCAATGTGGATCGGGGTGGTGGTGGTGGTGGCTGCACAGCCCTACTTTTTTGTCCTTCTGTCCCTGCGTTGTCGCCTATACTTCCTTCTTGGTGCTAAAACATGGACAAGGGATACAATATGTGTCATGGACGCTCATGCCCTAGATTTAGCTACAGGCTCTCTCATATTCTTAGCTTTTCCCCAATACATTTGTGTCATCTTTACGTCATACGTGTAATCCCATTTTGCCTTCCTGCAAGTGCAGGCAGTGGGCACCATACGTTTATTCCTAAAAATAGAAGAAATTGCTATGGCATCGTTATCAAAACTCTTTGGGTCCCCTTTGAAATTCCTCAGATATTTCACCCAGAAAAGAATGATCCAATTCACTTTGAATTCCCCCCCCCACACACTAATCTTAACAAAATTGATCTGTCTTCCTTTGAAATTCTGCAGAATTTCCCCTAAAGCCAGGTCTCTCAATTCTGTAAAATTTAGTAGTAATGGATGTGTTCACCTCTTTATGGTGCGCACACATGCACATCATGTCTTGGCTTCTGGAATTGGTTGTCTGGTGATAGGTTGTCTGGTTTGTGGTTGGAGGCACTGCACTGCAGTGGTTCTGCTCCTACTTGGATGGTCAACTCCAGAAGTCAAGACTGGGGGATTATTGCTCTCTGCCTTGACACCCAGCTCATGGAGTTCCATAGGGCTCTATTCTAACCTTCATGCTCTCAACATCTACATGCAACCAATGGGGAGTTTGAGGTGTCATCAATAGGCAAACAACACCCAGCCCTATCTCTCCTTTACGTCAAATCCAGGCAAGGCACTGGCTATTCTGAATTTGTGCCTTGGCTTGGTAATGGACTGGATGAGGGCCAACAATATTGAACCTTTCACTTAATTCAAAATCCCTCCATTCTTTGACTGATTTTCTATTGACATTTCAAGCTGGGCTAAATTTGGTGGCAACATTACAATACCTGTGCAGGTGTCAAGCAGAGAGGCATAAATATAGATGGTAATGACGACGTCCAGTTTTTGCCTACCTCAAGTCCACCTCTTTGCCTCAGAGCATCTCTGCCTCGTCCTTGGCCACTGGATTATCCATTGCAACTTTGCTAATAGCTGACTAGATTTCCACTGTAAGGTAGCAGAGTGTATAATAACCTGCAATTATTGTCCGTTTAGGGTCTCCCTTGGGTCTTTTTTTATCCCTGCCTGAGCCCAATCTCTATGTTGCCTTTCTGCTGATTTTACTACCACATTAATTACTGCTGAGAAAGGTATGTGTGTGTGTGTGTGTGGGGGAACGCAACACGCTCACAATGACCAGCCTATTATGAAATGTTTGCATCATCAGTCTTCTGGCTGCAGTTTCACCTACAGTTTGGAAGATCGGGTGTTTACTCCAAGATGAACTTTATTTTTATGTAATGCCAGATCCTAGAAGAATTTCAAACAACCGCTCACCTGGTAAAATGGTTCGTGATCTCACCACTTCAGACTGTAGGTGAGCGATGCCTACATGAATGCCTCTGTGTGAGAGAACATCCTGTGATTCATATAGAAAAGAAGGTCTTAGAAGGCTAGGTCTGAACTAGCACTGGGCCAAAGTATGCACTTGGTATTATTTGTTGATTGGGAAGGAGGACAAGGGAGAGAAAGGACAAATAATGAGCTCAGAAGACCAGGTCCTAGTCCCCTTTCAGAAATGAAGGTCCAGAGGGGCATGTCTACACAAGGACTTATCCCAGGGATCACTCCGGGATCATCCCTTTGCGTCCAGATGATGCACAGGGGATCCCAGAGGCAGGGAAGGTTGAGCCCTCCCTTTCATTGGGATAACCAGGACAGCTTTAATCCTGACTTCTCTCACGGTCCCGAGACCACGGGATGTGTGGGCAGCCATCCTAGTTTTGTCCCGGCTCCTTGTGAGTAAATGTGAGGTGCCATTAACCAGGCATGGGGCACACAGCTCTTCAGGAGCACCATTCCCATTGGGGGTGGGGGGGGGGAGTGGGATCTTTTTAAAACATCATCAACAACACTCACCTTTTCGATGGAGCACCCATGAGTCCATCTTTAATAGAAGAAGAAAAAATCCAAAATGGTGGGAGCGACGTCCTCCTTCCTCCTGGGACGTCACACGCCGCGTGTGGACTGAGGGGGAGGATCTTACAATCAACTTATCATAAGATCCTCCCCCTCTCCTCCCTAGGTCTAGACATGCTGTAGGTGACTTTGGACCAGTCTCTGAGCTCCATCACTCCTACTTTTCTTATCCGGTTTTCATCTGCAGTTTCTCCCCTCCATATACTAAAGTTAAGACATCAGCATAAAAAACAAAAACCCACTCCAGACCATTCATTAATTTATCCATTTATTTAGTTACGGTCACAGCCCAACCACTACAAATATATGATTGAAACTGACGAATACAAATATGCATACAGAATGCAAATACAAAAATATACAGAGGATTCAGGAGCAAAACTAACTTCAGAGTCAATGAACTCCATCACACCTGCTTTTTTAAATCCGGTTTTCATCCACGGTTTCCCCCTCCATTTCCTTAGTGTGTGGAGTGCTGGGCACTTTCACGTCTGTGCGTTATTTCGCTCTTTCAGCTCATGTATCTTTTCACCTGGAGCGCCACTATGCTGGCGAAATCTCCCGCCCTTCCCCTTACGTTCACCTTTCCTCTGAGAGAGAGAGAGAGAGAGAGAGAGAGAGAGAGAGAGAGAGAGAGACTGTAGAATGATCTCCCCTTGGAAGCCGGACTTGCGCCAACACTGACTTTATTCTGGTGCCAAGTAAAAACATGGCTTTTTAACAAAGCCTATAATGGCTGAATTCACCAAGCTTGCACACTGTTTTAACTGTTTTAATTGGTTTTTACTGCTTTTAAATTATATTCTGGTTTTAACTTGATTAATGGTTTAATTTGTTTTTAGCTGTGTATATTTATTGTCTTACATTGTATAATTTTATCTGTATGCCGCCCTGAGTTCCTAGTGATATAGGGTGGGATACAAATGTTTTTTTATATATATATATATATATATATATATATATATATATATATTGCACAAATACAGTAGTACAGCAGCCTGAAGCTGTGCAATTACAGTAAAACAACACACTATACTTTCGCCTAAGATCATATTAAACAAAGTCTGGGGAGAGAAGGACCGGAGGCCATTTGTAGGAAGCAGGAGGGAAAACCTGGGCCAAGACTATTGCTGCTGCTTGGCTTGGGAAAGATTTACCAGGGAGGAGGAGTGAACATGCACTGCAGCTCAGGTGCCAGGTGTGCCAATGCCTCACAGTTTCAGGGAGGCACAGGGGTGAACCACCACCACCTCTCTCCTGGTGCATTTTCCACTTTTCTTTTAAGGTAAAAATGTACCCCTGGTCATGCGTACCCAGGAGTAAGAACATAGCATTAAATGAGACACAGAGGAGGGCCAGGATCTCTTCTCGATCCTCCCAGAGTGCAGGACATGGAATAACGGGCTCAAGTTAAAGGAAGCCAGATTCCAGCTGGACATCAGGAAAAACGTCCTGAGTGTTAGAGCAGTACAACAATGGAATCAGTTACCTAGGGAGGTTGTGGGCTCTCCCACACTAGAGGCCTTCAAGAGACAGTTGGGCAAACATCTGTCAGGGATGCTTTAGGGTGGATTCCTGCATTGAGTGGGATGTTGGACTTGATGGCCTTGTAGGCCCCTTCCAACTCTGCTATTCTATGATTCTATGATTCTATGAGACCTCTCACTCTCCACCTTCACAGCTAAGTGCAGACCCACCTTGCCCTCCTCGTTCTTTAGCAAGACCTCCATTAGACCTCCATTAGACCCACATGCCCCCAAGAAAGAACAGGATGGTTTGATAATACACAAGGACAGCAATACATGGGAGGGAGGCGTGCATTTATTTTACACGGAGGAAAAAACACACACCAGACTTTCCCTGCTCCAAAAAGAAATGAAAAATGGTGGGGAAAAGGTAAAATGAGTGCAGGACAGGGACGACGTCATATGAGAACCAGGTTGCAAAACTGCATATTTTTGTGAACTGCCCAGAGAGCTTCGGCTATTGGGCGGTATAAAAATGTAATAAATAAATAAATAAATAAATAAATATCAGGCATGGTGAGTGTGCGATAAATCACTGGTGTGATGAAGCCCTCTGTCTCCCAGCCTAACCTAACATGCAAAACATATGAGCATGCCCTGTTCAAAGCTCTGAATGCCACCCCGAGCATACGTCTGGCCAGAATATTTGCAAATTGTCAAACATATGTTTGTCTCCTTTCCAATTCAGTATTGTGCAAATGTCCTAATTTGCGCAAATTTTCTCTACAGACTGAATCAGCTTCGTTTTAGTCTGTGGAGGAGACCGATCGGTTTACACAAGTTTCCCGTTCGTGCAGATTGAGCAACAATCACAAATGTGAACAGCTTTAAGCATGAGATGAGCAGCGAGACAATTTACAGGAACCCCTGATGTTTTCAAACACCTCTCATTCTCCAGGGTTGTTGTGAGGATAAAATGTAGAGGTGGATCATATACGCTGCCTTGGGTTCATTAGAGGTGTGGTAGGCAGGATATAAATGTAACAAACAAATGAAGGAAATACATAGTTGGGGGAAAATCTACTAGTCATGGTGGGTAGAAGGGCTGTAGATTCTCTTTAAAACAAAACAAAACTAGAAACCTTGTTGCTGCTTCAAAGAGCAACCCATCAATGCCCTTCTCTTCCATAGAGTGATCCAGTAGGAATGAGACTACAGTACATCATGATGTGCCATTGTTCCTGTGACCATTTTTGGGTGGAGAAGATGGCTGATGAGAGAAACCAGAAATCTCTGCCAAATCAAAACTCCACCCCCCAAACTATTCTTTTACCTTCTCCTGAAAACTGCCAAAATCTCTCCCCTGCTTTCATTTGAATCCATTGCATATTCCCTACCACCCCCCACCCCCTGGCCAACATCCCTAGTTTCTGCTTCCACTTAAAATATATAGGCCATATCTCCAACTCACTTTTTCTTGAGCAGATCATTATTTTGTTGTTGTTGTTTAATTAGAAATATATGGTCCTCATTTTTAAATTCCTGAAGCAGTTCATAACATCTTACAAAACAATTCAGCCTCAAAAGGTTAACACCATCATTTTTAGGAAAAGATATAGGGTAAAGAGGTACGGTTTTAGAAATTGCTGAAACCACATGATAGTTGGTGCTGGATGTATCATAAATGGGAGATCGCTCCAACGAGAGGCTGCCCCCAAAGGAAAGGTATGTTGGTGAGTTGTTGCCATATGGGACTCTGCATTGTGTGGAGATGGAGAAGTTGACGCACAGATGACGCACAGGGGATCCTGGTGTCAGCCCGGGCTAAACCCTCCCTTGGTCCGGGATAACTGGCACCGGTTGTGGCCTGGTATTTCTGCAGCCCTGGGCTGAGCCTGGGGCTGCGGAAGGTCTAGCCAGTTCAGCGGTTTTTCTTATTCGCAAGTAGCTGGGAGAAGCTGAGTGCTGTGGCCATTGGGCTGGGGGGGGGGGAGGAAATCGGGGGGGATTGCAGGGGAGAGGGAGATCGGTGCCAGGGGGAAATTGTGTGTGGGGAGAGATGGGACCAGGGGGGAAATCGCGGGGGTTAGAAATGGGGCCGGGGGGAATCAAGGGGGGAGAGATGGGGGCCAGGAGGGGAAGAGCAGGCCTGGCAAGAGATATGGCAGGAAGAGCGGAGCCAGGGGGCATTGGGGGGAATTGTGGCCCAGGGTTGATGGGGGGGATCGGACATGGCTGGCAGGCTGGCAGGTGGGCGGGGGGGCATCGGACATGGCAGGTGGAGGGACGGACGGGGATCAGACATCATGGGCAGGTGGGTGGTCATTGGACATCACGGGCTGGCGGGCGGGGAGCAGGGGGGCATTGGACAGGGCGGGCATCAGAGATCGCGGGCGGGCAGGTGGGGGGTGGGGGCATCAGACTTGATGGGCGGGTGGGCAGGGGGGATTGGAGATCGTGGGCGGGGGAAATCGGGGGAATGGGGAACCCTTTTTTAAACAAAACAAAACACCCTACCTTTGTCGTTGATGCGCTCCTGCGCACATGGCCCCTTTAACCTAAAAAAAGAATGGCCAACACGACGGGGCTTTCCCTTACCCCGTTGCGTGTCACATGTAGACTGGGGCGATAGCCCACGCTAGCTGCAGCGCGGGCTCACTGTGGCGTTACACCCCACAAGTCAGTTCCCAAATGTATGTCTGCAGTGTGTAAGTCTGTGGTTTTTAGAACGTTGGCCTGAGTGGGCGGAGTTAGAATGTCTGGGGAGGGGGAGGAGTCCTATATAAGGGAAGGACTGAGGGGATTGTGAGGGACTTTTGGGCACTCTTAGGGCTCTCTGTGTTTAGAGTACTTGGGTCTGGAGAATTTGAGGTTCAGGGTCGAGAGTAGCGTCTTTGGAGTGTGGTGTGCACATAGTTGATGTACATTAAACAACACTGATAATAAAGAAAGCTCAATAGTGGTTGTGTGAGAGAAAGGAAAGTGTGTATGTGAATGGGTGAAAGGATTGGATGAAAGGTTTCAAAAAGGTTTTTTAAAGTTTTTATTTTGAAACCAAGCTTGTGAACTTTTAAAATAAATTTTAATTATTTTGTTTTAACTACCACAAAAATCCCACATGTCTGTTTGGCATTTATCATCTGAAGTTTACACATTTAGGACCCACTCTGACAATAATTCACCTCCGCACATATAACTCACAGTGTATTATTTTATATATTGACATCCTTCTCCATTTAAACCCCTTTCTCCACGTAGTTTGGAGGAAGGTGGTTTTTGTCCCTCGCCTCAGGCGTATCAAGCGGTGGTGCTTGGCTTGAGCAGGGAGTAGCCGCGGCCGGGTCTGGTGTTCAGAGCCTGTGTCGTGGCACTCACCCCTACTCCTGACCGGATTAACAGGTAGGTCTAGCAAGGCCCGTAGAATTTAATTGGATTGCTGTGGCGGCCCCTTTGATATTGATGACCATGACAAGTATGTCGTGTTATCATCAGCAAAGTCATGAGGATCTCTACAGCTGGCAGGTTCGAACAGGGTCATTAAGAGCCAAGGCAGTTGGGGCGGAGGGCAAAAAACAAAAAACACAAAAAAAGAGGAGGAAATGAGCATCAAGAATTGCATTGAAACCATGTGAATGTGTTCACCGTGCATGCTAATAATAATGGTGGAAAGTACAAGGGTCTTTTTGATAGTTTGGGAAAATACTAAAGAGGCAAATTGTTTGGGTTCAACCCTCCTTTATCAAACCTTTTTTCTTCTTATTTTAGAGCCAGATCTGCTCTTCTCATGAAAAATATGATAGAAAATTCAGACGCGCAAACTCTCCTGCTTCTCTGTAAACTGTGACATGCCTGTTTTCTCATCCCTGTCTCACTCTGTCTGTTCTGCCCTGTCTCTGCAAAGCAATCTTATAAATCATTGACGAGAAGACTTCTATTTCAGTATGAGATTTCCAAGCCAAGAAAGAAAGTCTTTGGTACACACATACACACACACACACACACACACACACACACACACTCCAAATTAGGTCTCCTGCTTAAAAAGATATTTTAACATTCCAAACAGGATGTTTTATTTTCAGTTTGCACACCCCTACTCATGTGTCTAATAGTGCCTAGCTGTAACCTCTATGGGCTTCATTTTTTTAACTAGCCTCAGTGGGCATAAGAAATAGCCATCCCTTTTGGATTATTGAATATTTCCATCTGCTTAATGATGCTTATATTTACACACTATCCTGTTTAAATTTGGATGCTGTGGGTATCGACTGGGGGAAAAAAAACCTATTTGAACATAACTTCATCTCTCTCTCTCTCTTTCCAGTATCAGAGGCAGTATGGCTATACAACTGCTGGGGGAAAAGAGTGGTGAGTTCAGTACTTAGAGATGTCAGAGAAATCTACAATGGAATCGACAGAGTTCAGATTTCGATAAATTTGACCCACAGATTCTTCAGCAGGCGGCCTTTTCGGAAGCTGCACGGATTACACGGAGTTGTGTACCAATTACCAACTTTCTGTAAATTTAGGCACATTCAGTAATAGAAAACACATAAAGAACAGGCCAAAAATGTCCATTTCCCCAAAGGCTAAAACATGAGAATGTGTCATTAGGAATGTTGGTGTATTTGGGGGGATGATTTGCACATTTCTGGGTGGATTTGAGCATTTTCGCACTTGTGAATTTAAGAATTTGCAGGAGTGCCTCTTTGCCTCCACTCATGGTTTCATCATATAATAATAAAATAGAACATGTGTCTGTCTGTCTGTCTGTCTGTCTGTCTGTCTGTCTATCCATCCATCCATCCATGAATCTGTGCCATATCTCCAAGACTGTGAAACCTAAACACCTGATACTTGGTTTACATACTAAGAGGGTACAAGCTGTATTCTTTTTGGGATTCTTTTATTGTTGTTTTTAAAACAAATTGACTAATTCTAATTAATGTGTTTATTTATTTATTTATTTATTGCATTTCTATACTGCCCAATAGCCAAAGCCCTCTGGGCATTTCAAAAAAATTAAAACCATTCAAAGGCCGTCGCTAGACGAGGTCTTAGCACGGTGTGAGGCCCGGTCTCCCTCCTGTACATCCAGATGACGCACAGGGGATTCCGGGGTCAGGCCGGTCTAAGACCTCCCTTAACCTGGCATAAGCAGATTCGCTTATGGCCCGGCTTTTCCGGCCAGGGCTGCGGAAGGTCTAGCAGGGTCCGTGGCTTTTCCCGGCTGCTCACTTACTCGCGAGTAGCTGGGAGAAGCCACGGACTGGGCCAGCATTCCATAGGAGTGCTGTGCCCATCGGGCTGGTGGGAGGGATCATGGGTGGGGGGAGATAGGGGCCGGGGGAAAGGCCGGACCCGGCAGGAGAGGGGAGAGAAGGATGGGCACGGGCATCAGGCATGGTGGACGGGGGATGGGAGAGGGGGAAGAAGGACAGGCGCAGGCATCGGGCATGGCAGACGGAGATGGGGGGAAGAAGGACGGGCACGGGCATCAGGCATGGTGGACGGAGGATGGGGCGGGGGAAGAAGGACGGGCACAGGTATTGGGCGTGGCGGACGGAGATGGGGGGAAGAAGGATGGGCATGGGCATCAGGCATGGTGGACTGAGGATGGGGTGGGGGAAGAAGGACGGGCACGGCCATTGGGCATGGCGGACGGAGATGGGGGGAAGAAGGATGGGCATGGGCATCAGGCATGGTGGACGGGGGATGGGGCGGGGGAAGAAGGATGGGGGACAGGGCATCGGGCATGACAGACGGGGGATGGGGGGAAGAAGGATGGGCATGGGCATCAGGCATGGTGGACGGGGGATGGGGCGGGGGAAGAAGGACGGGCACGGCCATTGGGCATGGCGGACGGAGATGGGGGGAAGAAGGATGGGCATGGGCATCAGGCATGGTGGACGGGGGATGGGGCGGGGGAAGAAGGATGGGGGACAGGGCATCGGGCATGACAGACGGGGGATGGGGGGAAGAAGGATGGGCATGGGCATCAGGCATGGTGGACGGGGGATGGGGCGGGGGAAGAAGGATGGGGACAGGGCATCGGGGAAGGGGGGAAAGAAGGATGGGGGACAAGACATGGCAGACGGGAGGAGGACGGGTGAGCGAGCGGGCGGGGGGGCATCAGGCATTGTGTGTGGGGAATCAGGGGCAGGGGGAGTGGGGGGGTCATAATTTTGTAAACAAGCACTTACCTTCCCGGCGGTGCGCTCCTGCGCACATGGCCCTTAAAGGGGGGGAAATGGCGGACGCGACAGGGCTTCCCCTTGCCCCATCGCGTGTTGACGTGTGGAAAAGGGTGACGGCATGCGCTAGTTGCAGCATGCCATCGCCCCGTCTCCCGGCCGGATTATCCGGCAGGTCTAGCAAAGCCAATAGTATAAAACAACCATAATATAAAATACAATATATAAGCACAACCAGGATAAAATAAGCAGCAGTGCAGGAATGCAAAGTTAAAATTCAAATTTAAAACAGCAAAGTTAAAATTAATTTATAGACTGAGAGAATAAAAAGGCGTCTAAAAAAATTGTGTAGTTGCCAGGCAAACCTCTGTAGGGAGCTTATTTCATGGCTGGGGTGCCACAGCGGAGAAGGCCCTCCTCCTGGTAGCCACCTGTCTCACTTCCTTTGGCAGGGGCTCACGGAGAAGGACCCCTGAGGATGACCTTAGGGTCCGGGCAGGTACATATGGGAGGAGGCGAGCTTTAAAAGTTAACACCAGCACTTTGAATCGGGCCCGGACCTGGATTGGCAGCCAATGAAGCTGGAAAAGGACTGGCATGATGTGGTCTCGTCGGCCAGTCCCTGTTAGTAAATGGGCTGCCCTATTTTGTACCAGTTGAAGTTTCGGGACCGTTTTCAAAGGCAGCCCCACGTATAACACATTGCAGTAATCCAAACGAGAGGTTATGAGAGCATGGATAACCGTAGCTAGGCTACAGTACATGTGGTTGAAGCCTGCAATAAATACTTCAGTCACTAGGGGCAGAGTTCTCTAACCAATGTATAGTTTTGCAATGGATACAGTTTGGAGCCAGGGGACTTCAGAAGGCCAAACTTGGAGGGTTCTATTCCCTTTTCTCAGGGGAATAGAGTGGATAATATAGAAGAGCCCTCTATTGCTTGTGTGTGTGTAAGGATGCACCATGGCAGGAGCCATGCCTAGGGGTTCTTGCAGGCATGCCTACTAGGGATGTGCTCCGCTCCGATTAGAAGCGGAGAATCAGAAGCGAATTGGCCTGCTCTGCTTTGCCCAGAGGCGGAGTAGAAGCGGACCGGGGACCTGTAGAAGCACGGCAAGAGAAGCGCCCATACGCGGAGCGCTTCTCTTTTCGCGGACCGATCCGATCGCCATTTTGAAAAATTTCGCCCATAGAATTGCACTGCGGAAAAGAATAGGGGATAACTGTGTTGTTTTTAAAGCTATCTTTCTGAAAGTTTGTGTGCTTAGAGAGTCGTGGCTGGGGGTCATTTTGAGCCTACTCTCAGTTCTCTGCGTGCTGCTGTTCGCTTGCTAGAATTTTTGGAAAAATCTAGTAAAACAGTGGGAAAATGTACCTTTTTCGAAGGGCTGAGGGGCAGAGTCAACTTCCGGTCATGATCACATGATCCCAAAGTTGGAGGAGGGGATAGGCAAAACGGGTAACTTGGGATTCTGGGAACTTCTCTTTCTTAGTCTGAACGGACTTTTCCCAGTGTTTTTTAAAACAGTAGCCCCACCAAATGAACAAACACAACCTGAAATCATATACTAACAGAGAGGAAACACAGCACTGCTACCCACCCTAACTTTGGGGAACAACTGAATAGATGTGGTGCAAGGGGATGAGCTCCCCTAGGGCATGGACGTGCCCTGTGCACTCTCCTGTCCTTGGAGGGCCATCAGAGTCCTCCAAAGGTAAATCACTGGAGAGAATGCCTATCATGAGTTGAAGTGATCGTTTGCTTCTTATTGAAGACTGGTACCTAGACAGGACCAGTCAAATTGGCAGATGATTCCCCCTCTCCTTGGGCACGTCCACTCCCCTCTTACTGGTAAAAGACAGATATAGCCTTTTTTAAAAAAATCTTCTTGTTGTTTATTCAGCAACACTGCTGCTTTTAATTCCACCCCTCCTTTATTTATTTATTTATTTATTTATTCCATTTTATATGCATTACTGGCTTTGAAATTATACTTGGCTCACTTCCTTGTGCCCCCAGAAATGTCTGCTGCCTGCCTGCCTTCCCTCCCTCCTCCCCTGCCCACCTCGCAGGGATGGTTTTTGTGTGTCTTGCTTTGACTCAGGGGAGAAGTCCTTCCTGTGCTCAAGTTCCAAATCTATTTTTCAAGTGTGGAAGAAGATTCATATTTAGGTTTATCTCTACTCCCCAATTCATGGCATGTTGGGATTTCCTTAGAAATGGGCCCATTGAGCTGTCTGCAGATACTGGGGTGTCCGACTTTCATAAATTCCCCAAAAATCTGGGGATGATGGGATTGGCTTGAAACTTGGCATCCTTGTGGACACATGGGTAAACTGTCATGGGACCGAAGGTGAGGTTTCTGACATGCAAATTGACGTAGTTGTAAAATGGGACTTGATTTGGGGTGAGTTAAAAGGTTAGAGCCCCGCCAAAATTCAGGGGATGATGGGATTGCCATGAATCTTGGCGTGCATGTGTATCCCTGGATAAGCTATCATGGTGCTGAGTTTGAGGTTTCTAACATGCAAATTGACGGAGCTATCGAAAGCGGTGTGAATGGGGGGCCCAATTTTCAAAAATTCTCCAAAAATCAGGGGATGATGGGATTGGCTTGAAACTTGGCGCCCATGTGGACACATGGTTTAACTGTCATGGTACCGAAGGTGAGGTTTCTGATGTGCAAATTGACGTAGTTGTAAAATGGGACTTGATTTGGGGTGAGTTAAAAGGTTAGAGCCCCGCCAAAAATCAGGGGATGATGGGATTGCCATGAATCTTGGCATGTGTGTGTATCCCTGGATAAGCTATCATGGTGCTGAGTTTGAGGTTTCTAACATGCAAATTGACGGAGCTATCGAAAGGGGTGTGAATGGGGTGCCCGATTTTCAAAAATTCCCCAAAAATCAGGGGATGATGGGACTGCCTTGAGTCTTGGCATGCATGTGTATCCCTGGATAAGCTATCATGGTGCCAAGTTTGAGGTTTCTAACATGCAAATTGACGGAGCTATCGAAAGGGGTGTGAATGGGGTGCCCGATTTTCAAAAATTCCCCAAAAATCAGTGGATGATGGGATTGGCTTGAAACTTGGCGTGCATGTGTATACCTCCATGAGGTGTCATGGTGCCAAACATGAGGTTTCTAACTTTCACAGAAAAAAAGTTGTATACTTTTTAACTTTCAATGCAAGCCTATGGGGAAAAAAATGGAGCTCCGATCCGGATCCGGAGCTCCGCAGCGCAGCGCAGCGGACATAGGTGGAGCAGGGCGGAGTGGAGCGGCCTGATCCGCAAATTGCGGATCTGGAAGAGAAGCGGAGCGGGGGGGTCCATGCACACCCCTAATGCCTACACTCCGACAGGGTTGGTTCAATGTATCCAATTCAGACATCTGGTAAATCTGCTGAAAGTCTTCACTTTATGTAACTAAGGGCTATTCCAATGTGCACAAAGCCCAGTCCTTTCACTAGTTTGCCGAAAAAGCTGATGTTTCAAAGATGTCATAAGTCCCCAGTACTCCAAAAAGCAGAGATGGCTCAACACATTTTGTCTGGGGCAGAGCAGCAGATAGCATAGCACACCCACCCTCCAACGAAGGAGCATGGTAACCAACATTAGCTAAGATCATTTCAGCAGATGAGGCAGAACATCCCACAATCACATCTCCCCATTACTGGCAGTAAAGTACAACAACAACAATGACAATTTGCTGTCCTTTCATGACACCCTTATCTGATACTCAATAGTAGGGCCAGGAACCTCCTTAAGAGTTTATCCGCACATAATGCATATTTTCTTTACCAGGTCTGGGCTCCCAACAGACCTACAATGCTGATGAGAAAGGGACACCACCTCTAGCACAGCTTGACTAATAATGCCCTGGCAGATTTTGCTAGTGCTATGAAACTGTTCTTGCTTCCCTTGACATTCCTGTGGTGCTCTCTGCAAGCAAGAACCTCAACACTGATTTCAACATTTCTCTTTAGGTTGAATTCTTAAGATGAGAGACGTTGCGGTGTAGGGTTCGAGTGTTGGAACTGGTCTTGGCAGATCCGGGTTCTATTCTTCTCTCTGTCACGAAGCTCACTGGGTGACTTCAGGCCAGACACAGACTTTCAGCCTAATCTAACTCACAGAGTTTGCATGAAGATAAAATGGAGAGGACGAAAATCATGCAGCCCTTGGTGGGCTGGGGAGGAGGAACAGTATATCTGTTGCTACTCTGTACTAAATGATTTTTGGGGAATTTTTGAAAATTGGCCACCTCATTCACACCCCTTTCGATAGCTCCGTCAATTTGCACGTTAGAAACCTCAAACTCGGCACCATGATAGCTTATCCAGGGATACATATGCATGCCAAGACTCAAGGCAGTCCCATCATCCCCTGATTTTGGGGGAATTTATGAAAATCGGGCACCCCATTCACACCCCTTTCGATAGCTCCGTCAATTTGCTATATGATCTCGCCAGGTGGAGATCACCACTTGAATAAGCATCCCGATGATGGGTGTAGAGCTAGACCAGCTACAGGTCTCAGCTAGACTTACGGGTCTAATGTGACATGAGGATCTTGCTTCCTCCGCTGTGGCACCCCGGTTGTGGAATGAGCTCCCCAGAGAAGTCCACCTGGTGCCTACACTGTACTCCTTTCATCGCCAGCTGAAGACCTTTTTATTCTCTCAGCATTTTAACACTTAATTTTAACTTAAATTTAAATTTTACTATTTTAACTCTGTACTTTAATCTTATATCAATTTTGCTGCATGGTTTTATCCTGGTTGTGCTTTTTATACTGTATTTTGTATTTGTGCTGTTAACCTGTTGGTTGTTTTATGATGGTTTTAATTTTTGTGAACCACCCAGAGAGCTTCGGCTATTGGGAAGTATAAAAATGTAACAAATAAATAAATAAATAAAAAATAAAAAATAAAAAAAATATATCATGAGATCTCCCCCTCTGTTTACACATGGTGTGCGACGAACTTGGAGGGAGAGGATGTTGTGCCTGCCATTTTGGTTTTTTAAAGAAAACAGAAGGAGTGCACAAGCACTCGTGTGCTAAAAACTAGGGTTTTTTTAAAAATAATAATAATATCCCTGCTCACCCCACCCCACCCCCGATGGGCACAGAGCTCCTGCATGGTTCCCAGCTCCTTGCGAGTAATTGCGAGGAGCCAGGTCAAACTGCAATGCCTGCCCACATGTTCCGCGGTCTCAGGATCATTTACTTATTTATTTATTTATTACATTTCTATACCGCCCAATAGCTGGAGCTCTCTGGGCGGTTCACAAAAATTAAGACCGCGGAAAAAGTGGGCTGAAAGGATAGGACAATATTGTGGGGAAAGGAGGGATCATGTGTAAGCACAGGGATGAGCAGGGTGTTGGACTCGATGGCCTTGTAGGCCCCTTCCAACTCTGCTATTCTATGATTCTATGATCCCTGGTATTGCCCCAGGGTATCGCCCCATCTAGCTATGGCCCTAGATTATTTTCTTGAGGTACATGATAGATAGGTAGTTGATGCCATTGATTCCCTAAGAGATTTATTCTATTGTTGAATTGTTCTAATTGTTAAGAGGTTTCTCCACTGAAATCTACTCACATGTAATTTAAGCCCCTTAGATATAGGCCTCTCTTGTGGGAGAAGGAGCCTTTACTCACAGCAGAACTATTCAAATAACAGAATGGTAATGGTCCTGGACTCCTGCATAAAGACCTCCTTAAGCAATTGTATACAGCTACAAAGTCATGTATAGCATGTAAGCGGAAGTCTCCAGAGCAGCCAAGTAAAGAACTGCGGGTTGATAAACTTTGGGAGATTATGGTTGCTTTATAGTGCTATTGACGTGTATTGGTAACTGTTGGGACACATTACACATTCCATATACCATGTTCATAGCGTTATTTCCTGCTTTTTATTCTGCATGACACATTATGTCATTGTGTGTCCTATGAAGTATAAATGTGCAAGAGGGATAGAGTGTTACCATTACAAGGTCATAATGATTTGACATATGGCCTGTGAGCATGTATAAAGTTAGGCCATGGCTAGACCAGGCCTATATCCTGGGATTGTTCCAGGACCATCCCTGTACATCCAAATGACACACAGGGGATCCCTGGAACAGGCAGGGATGACCCCTCCGTTTGCCTGTGATAATCCTTAGGTTTAGCTAAGACCATACTTTACAAGTGAAGCAAGCAAGGAATCCTATCTTTTGGTGACACATTACGGCATCATTCCATTTATTTCCTATTTTATTTATTTATTTATTTATTTATTCATTTATTAAATTTATATACCACCCCATAGCCGAAGCTCTCTGGGTGATTTACAAAAGTTAAAACAGTGAATATTAAAAAGTATAAAAATTTAAAACCATCAAAAATATAAAAACAACAGTGTAAAACGGAATCCATTTTAAACAAATGGATGTTGATGCTCTTCAGATTTTTGATCAATTTCTAATCAAATACAGTTACTTACATTCCACCCCCCACCCCTGGACTAACATACACATATACACAACGTAACACACACTGGCACATGCTCCTTTTATATGTTGTATAAATTGCATCTTTACTCTTTTATTAGGTATTTATTAGGTATTGAGCTCCAATTTAGGCTCTTTTACTATATATGTTTTATAAGCATATTGGTTATAAACTACGGATGTTGCAGAAATCCATCCAGGAGGTGAAGTTTTCTGAGCTTTCAGCAACTCACACGCCTCCCTTCCCCCATGCAGTGTCTCGCTAACCCATGAGCTGGCCTGATTCAACTGGTATGACAAGACAGCTTTCAGATTTTCACCCCGCCTAAAATCGGCAAATTAAATGGCTTCGTTTGAGCAAATTGAGACTGCAAATTGCTTTATTTATTTATTTATTTATTTATTTATTTATTTATTTCACTTATATACCACCCCCATAGCTAAATCTCTCTGGGCGGCTTACAGAAATTCTAAAATTGAGATCAAAATGAGTATACAAAATGAGTAATGCAAAATTAAAGAATTTACGGCAGCAATTGGTACAAATTAGGCATACTATGGCTGGAATTTTTGCAAATTGCAGAAATTGCAATGCAATTTATTTAAATGGTGGTTTTAGAAAAGAAAAGAAAAGAAAAGAAAAGAGAAGAACTGGGAAATTTCTGAGATTCTGCAAAAATCTGAGAATTGCCTACAAATGCAAGCTGAACCAGGGGCTCAGCAGAAATCCATTGAACCGAAAAGCAGTTGAACTTCCTCGTGAAAGCCATCCCTATTGTAGACTAAGAATTGTCATTAACAAATCCTTGTGTTTCTTTAATGATCTTGATTTATTTTTCTTTTGTTGCCTTTATTTTGTGAAAGTTATTTTAAAATAAAAAATGAATTTTGTGCAAAAAAAAGCAACATCCCAAAATTGGAAAGGAATACAGGTTTGGCTCTACTTCTAAATGCAATGCGTATGCTAGCCCTTTTCATGTGTTACTTGCATGAATAGATTATGGGCCAAAACAGAGAGTAAAGCTAAATATTTGGTTCCATTGCCTCTTTGTCCTTGCATAGGACCAAACCAAACATTCTTTTAAATCTCTTTCTAACAACTATGGCTTCCCTCCCGCATTGTTACTCTAGAGTAGGTGCAGGGAACCTGATCTGGATCTTAAGCCCCCATTTTCCTCCATGTTTAGTTACCAATCGGATGTGTGGTTTGGCCCTACTCAAGAGGGCAGGGCTCCTGCAGCTTTAAATGTTGTGATGAAGAAGGAATTTCACCGGGTGCTGCATGCATGCAAATGACACCTGGTGAAATACCCTTTTCTATACAACTGTTAAAGATACAGGAAACCTGTCCTCCTTTCCATATGGTCACCCTGGGAAAGTGCATATTTGGCTACACATTTTTTAAAACCTGCTCCCAAATTCACACAACCCCCATTGACCAAAGCATAAAAATCTCTATTGTTTTCTAAAATGTCACATGGCTTGGGACCACCATACCTGATGGAACACCTCTCCCGGCATGAACCTACCCGTACACTGCGCTCAACATCTAAGGTCCTCCTCCGAGTGCCTACTCCGAGGGAAGCTCAGAGGATGGCAACAAGGAAGAGGGCCTTTTCAGTGGTGACCCCCCAATTATGGAATAATCTCCCTGATGAGGCTTGCCTGGTACCAACGTTATTATCTTTTCAGTGCCAGGTCAAAACTTTTCTCTTCTCCCAAGCAGTTAACAACATATGCTGAGTTGTTTTTTTTAAAAGTGACCCCAGAATAGTTGTTTTAAATGGATATTGTTGTTTTTATACTTTTGATGGTTTTAATTTTTTGTATATTTGTTTTTAATGTTCACAGTTTTAAACTTTTGTAAACTGCCCAGAGAGCTTCGGCTATAGGGCAATATATAAATGTAATAAACAATAATAAATAAATAAATACATTCTTTAGATGCCATTGCAGGTCCAGGAATATGTGAGCTTTCCCCCAAAAAACGAATTCACATTTGGGATTGCAAATGGTCAAATTCCAATCTTAACGAAATTAAATTAAATGCCCATACATCTACGGTGACCCTATGAAAAGGAGGACAGGGCTCCTGTATCTTTAACAGTTGTATTGAAAAGGAAATTTCAGCAGGTGTCATTTGTATATATGGGGAACCTGGTGAAATTCCCTCTTCATCACAACAGTTAAAGGTGCAGGAGCTATATTAGAGTGACCAGATTTAAAAGAGGGCAGGACACCTGCAGCTTTAACTGATGTGATGAAGAGGGAATTTCACCAGGTTCTCCATATATACAAATGACACCTGCTGAAATTCCCTTTTCAATACAACTGTTAAAGTAACAGGAGTCCTGTCCTCCTTTCCATATGGTCACTCTACATACATCCCTATGTAAAGCTGGGAAAATGTGAATAATGCGAATAGTTATGTTGATCCCCATTTCTGAAATTATCAAAAAACCTCAATATTTCTCAGGTCTTTTGCCATTGGAGGAACCCCAAAACTTTTCCCAAATCCACTTTCACTAAAATTGCTATGGCAGCTCTACTCGCAGTCCTGTGCGGGGAAGCTTTTGCATCGTGCACAACCCCCCCCCCCCCATGAAGTGGAGAAAAGCCCAGCTGCGTCTCTCAGCAAACGCAGGATTGCTTCTATATTTTTGAGTTATAAGAAGCAAAAAGTCAACAGATATATATATTGAGGCCTGTATTTATTTTAGCCACTTTTTATGTGGCTGATAGTGTGATGAGTAACATTTCTTTCTTGATAGGGAATAAAATAGGGTGGATGAAAAGTTAAATCAAAGGCAGCTGCGGTCTCAGAAGGACAGCATATATCAAGGAAGGCGATGCTCGCATCGGGGAAAGTAGAAGTTCTTTTGTTTTCTGGTGGTCTGTGAAAACAGTCATGACACGGCGTTATCTGAAACTAACAAGGCTGAACAAAGGTTTTCTTTAAAATGCAATTGGTGTGGGGATGGGTTTTCCAAGGTGTTTGTTGTAAATGTCCTGGTTAAATACAGTATGAGTGTGTTTGTGTGTTAAGAGCAAAGGCAAGTCTCACCCTCACCAGCTGTCAGCAGTGTTTTGATCTGCCAGCACTTGGAGATGGTGACGCCATACCTACAAACTATTGGCTGGTTCACACATGCATTCATGACATTTGATGGGCAACTCACAGTTGAACGTGGGAACTGAGTTCTCTGTGCATATGAAGGAAGGCTGTGCACAGCTCCTGCCCTCATTCGACTCGGAGTCTGATTCGGAGGTTTGAAATCAGCCCTGATTCTACTCAGAGTTCCTCAGTCCTAGGCCACCTTGCTTCTGCTTTGGTAGGGTGACCATATGAAAAGGAGGACAGGGCTCCTGTATCTTTAACAGTTGTATTGAAAAGGGAATTTCAGCAGGTGTCATTTGTGTATATGGAGAACCTGGTGAAATTTCCTCTTCACCGCACCAGTTAAAGCTGCAGGTGCCCTGCCCTCTTTGAAATCTGGTCACTCTAGTATAGCTCCTGCAGCTTTAACTGTTGTGATGGAGATTGAATTTCACCAGATTCCCCATAAATAAAAATGACACCTGCTGAAATTTCCTTTTCAATACAACTATTAAAGATACAGGAGCCCTGTCCTCCTTTTCATATGGTCACCCTACCAAAGCGGAAGCAAGGTGGACTAGGACTGAGGAACTCTGAGAAGAATCGGGGCTGATTTCAAACCTCCGAATCAGACTCCGAGTCGAATGAGGGCAGGGCACCTGCAGCTTTAACTGATGTGATGAAGAGGGAATTTCACCAGGTTCCCCATATAAACAAATGACATTGCTGAAATTCCCTTTTCTATGCAACTGTTAAAGATACAGGAGCCCTGTCCTCCTTTTCATATGGTCACTCTATCTTTAACAGTTTCAGCAGGTGTCATTTGTATATATGGAAAACCTGGTGAAATTCCCTCTTCATCACAACAGTTAAAGCTGCAGGTGCCCTGCCCTCTTTTAAATCTGGTCACTTTAGTAGAGCTTCTGCACCATTAACTGTTGTGATGGAGATTGAATTTCACCAGGTTCCCCATAAATAAAAATGACACCTGCTGAAATTCCCTTTTCTATGCAACTGTTAAAGATACAGGAGCCCTGTTCTCCTTTTCATATGGTCACCGTAGTATTCTGCTGCTGCCATAGCTCTCATTTCCTGCGGTTCTTTGGGACATCATTGGAGGGGGAGGGGGACTTGGGCTGTGGGGCCCTGTTCATTTGCGCCAAAGTCCAGCCCTAGCTGCATCACTGCAGGAAAAAAAAGGCCCTGTCTGCTGTGCCATCTCCTGTCATATCCATGTTGGTGATGGGGCAGGGAACAGGGCTTTGATACCAATCTTAATGCTTGGGCAGGTTTGTATGGGAAAAGGCAGTCCTGAACGTATCGTGGTCCTTGACCATAATGTTCTTTAGAAGCTAGCAGTAGGGTGCCCATATTACCGGATTTGCCTGGATTTGGCCGGGTTATTGATGGCAAATCCGGGAAGGGGAGTGGAAAAACGGATTTCACCTCCCCCCCAAAGAGCAGCTCTAAAGGGAATGAATAAAAATGCTTATAACTCCGTCATTTTAAAACATAAAGACATGAAACTTGGCACAATGGTAGCTCTTAGGAAGGGCTTTAGTCATACCAAATTTGAAACAGATCCGTTCATCCATTGATTTTTTAGGATTTTTTTTAAAATTGAGGTTTTAAAATTATTATTTTTAAAATCATCATTTTTAAAGTTAAAGAGATGAAACTTTGTACCTTGATAGGATTTAAGTAGAGATTTAGCCACACCAATTTTGAAACAGATCTGTTCATCCATTGATTTTTTAGGATTTTTTTTAAAATTGAGGTTTTAAAATTATTATTTTTAAAATCGTCATTTTTAAAGTTAAAGAGATGAAACTTTGTACCTTGATAGGATTTAAGTAGAGATTTAGCCACACCAATTTTGAAACAGATTTGTTCATCCATTGATTTTTTAGGAATTTTTTTAAAATTGAGGTTTTAAAATTATTATTTTTAAAATCGTCATTTTTAAAGATAAAGAGCTGAAATTTGGCACCATAATAGTTTTTAGGTAGAGCTTTAGCCATACCAAATTTGAAACAGATCTGGGGCCAGTACCAAACCCTATTAACAACAACAGCAGCTTGCAATGAGTGAAGATACAGTCAGAAAAGATATTTGAGGGAAGGGGAGAATGTAACACACAGAGTATAGCAAAAGCTTCAAAGTACAGCAAAACCTACAAAAGTAGGAGTGAGTGAAGTTCATTTCAGATACATTGAATCTCTCACTTGTTCTTTATTTCAGTGATTTTAACATTAAGATGTTATATAGAACAGATTTGTCTTAAATGTGTGCTGTAAAATCAGACATGTCCCCAAGGCTATGTTCAGGTGGGCACGCCCCCTTGGTACTGGACACGCCGACCTTGGGGGCTGACCATGTTGTCCTCCTTTTTGGTTTCCGAAATATGGTCACCCTACCATAGCTGGACCGGGAGAAATCCCGGGGTGATCCCCAGGATTAGGGAGAGATGATCATAGAATCATAGAATAGAAGAGTTGGAAGGGGCCTACAAGGCCATTGAGTCCAGCCCTCTGCTCAATGCAGGAATCCACTCTAAAGCATCCCTGACAGATGGTTGTCCAGCTGCCTCTT
Organism: Elgaria multicarinata webbii; assembly: GCF_023053635.1. Lineage (NCBI taxonomy): Eukaryota > Metazoa > Chordata > Lepidosauria > Squamata > Anguidae > Elgaria > Elgaria multicarinata. Next base: position 116,198,402 of record NC_086176.1, on the reverse strand, counting down.
GAAGGCCTCTAGTGTGGGAGAGCCCACAACCTCCCTAGGTAACTGGTTCCATTGTTGTACTGCTCTAACAGTCAGTAAGTTTTTCCCGATGTCCAGCTGGAATCTGGCTTCCTTTAACATGAGCCCTTTAACTCGAGTCCTTTAACTTGATCCCTCCCTTGCCCCAAGAACCCGCCCTTCCCTTTGGCCCCGGTTTTTCCACAGTCCCGGGCTGAGTTCAAGACTGCAGAACGCGTGGCCAGGTGCCACAGGTTGACCCGGCTCTGCGCAATTCCTCGTGAGGAGCAGGGAGCCGTAATTAGAGAGTAGCACTCCTCAGGACCACTGCACCCATCAGGGGAAGGGTGGGGGGAGCAGGGAAAATAGTATAATTTTTTTAAAAATACTGTTACCATATGACCGGATTTGCCCCAGATTTGTCTGGGTTTTTGATGACAAATCCGGGAGGGGGAAGGGAAATCCGGATTTTTTTTCCAAAGAGCAGCTCTAATGGGAATTAACAAAAATGCTTATAACTCCATCATTTTTTAAGATAAAGACATGAAACTTGGCATGATGGTAGCTCTTAGGACGTGCTTTAGTCATTTCAAATTTTAAACAGATCCGTTCATCCATTGATTTTTTAGGATTTTTTTAAAATTTGAGGATTTTATTTTTTAAAAAAATAAATGTTATTTTTCAAGATTAAGTCATGAAAGTTGGCACCATGATTGCTCCTAAAAAGGAGTTTAGCAATGCCAAGTTTGAAACAGATCTGTCCATCCATTGAGTTTTAGGATTGTTTTTTAACGTTTGAGGTTTTAAAATTATTTTTTAAAAATTATTTTAACATGGCGACCATGTTGTCCTCCTTTTTGGTTTCCAAAATATGGTCACCCTAAAAAAAAAGCACTTACCTTTAGCGCACGAGCATTCATGCGCTGCTGCTCCTTTAATAAATAAAAATAGCGTGTGCAACACCTCTCCTTCTGATATGGGTGTGCCGCATGTGTAAACAAAGGAGGGCTCTCGCATTAAACACAATGTTTAATCAGGTAGGCTATCAGGTAGGCCTACAAGTCCCAGTGAAAACTCTGACAGCTGCATTTCAAACAATTCGAAGTTTTTTGGGCATTGTTCAGCCGGAATGATGCAGTAAGGGTTACATTAAAGGATATGGTCATGGCTTTGTGGGAGTATGAGAATCTCAGCATGGCAAGTGCTGTGTTCTCAGTCATGTGTGTGTGTGTGTGTGTGTGTGTTTGTGTGATGAAATTCTAGTAACCAAGCAGCGCATTTAATTTCAGTGCTCTACAGGGCTTTAAAATACTGTCAACAGCCTGGACATGAACTGCAGGTGCCCTTCTTTGCATTATATGACACGTGGCCTTCGTTCTGTACTCCTACCTCACTCTGCCACATCCCATAACCGCATAGCAGAGATATGCATTACCTCCAAATGTGTCTGGTTGTGCTTCTATTACAATTGCGATCAAAAGGCGGTGATATATTGAATTATTTTCTTTACACAAATACATCTGTTATCAGAAGGGGCCCTTAACATAAATGGCGTATTTCCCTTAATGTTCCCTGCCTAATAAATGGTTCAATGGGAGCATGAGAGCCAAACTATGTGGAGAGAATGCAGTAATTCCTCTTTAACATGCAGGAATTCTGAATGCAAGTAAACGCGTGCCAAATTTTATGGCGTCTAAATCTGAATAATTGTATTTCTGCACCATGCATCTGGGGAGATAATAAAGCCACAAAACAATTTAATGAAATATATAAAAAATCAAATGACATTGCTAAATATTATAATATGCAGAAAATATATTTTGCATATTGTCACCTAATCTTTCATCCCGTGAGCTAACAAATAAGGGAGCCATAATTGAAAGTCTTATTATCCATCTCACTAAATTGAGCACAAATTTACCTTGTTTCCTTTTTCTTTGTGTGTGGGCAAATGTAAAAAGGGGAATTTATTTTATTGTTTTATGTTGGTGGCATATTTTCCCCATAATAATGAAGGTGACCAACATAAGTCTTTCCTTCATCAAATTACTCCCTACACTACAGTACGATTACGCTCCCTGGCTTGATGCTTAATGAGAGGTAAGGCTCAGATATGATGCACAACCTTCGCTTCGCAAGATGAAAAGAGGAAATTCAAGATCATATACGAACAAGGTTTCATGCCCTTTTGAGAATGGCAGTCAGATACAGCACAGAATATTACTGGAGTGTCATTAAGGAAAACCCAAGGTGCTGTGTTTGGATTCAGACCACACATAGCTGAGAATTTCATTTCAGATTGCTTTGGAAAAGAATTTATACCAAAATTCATTGATTTCTTCATATTCAGGGCAGAAAGAATCTGATGCAGAAACAGGGATGGAATGAAAAGGTTTTAATATTGTAGCACCTGAAAGAGAACATCCCTACTTATTCCAGTGCCCAGAACATTACCAGATCCAGGCACCTCAAACCTTCTATTGCTTTCTCTTCCCTTTATGCCTTTCAAATGGTATTTCCCTTCCCACACCAGCAAAACAGTCCGAGAAGAGAAAATGGACTAACATATTTGCGGAACATGGATTTCCAATGGACAGATTTACAGAGGGAGAAAAAGTTGCTTGCTATCTATTGGTAAGCAAAGTGGGTCTGTCTAATGTGGCTTGGATTTCACAGAATCATAGAATCATAGAGGAAGGGGCCTACAAGGCCATCAAGTCCAACCCCCTGCTCAATGCAGGAATCCACCCTAAAGCATCCCTGACTGATGGTTGTCCAGCTGCCTCTTGAAGGCCTCTAGTGTGGGAGAGCCCACCACCTCCCCAGGTAACTGATTCCATTGTTGTACTGCTCTAACAGTCAGGAAGTTTTTTCTGATGTCCAGCCGGAATCTGGCTTCCTGTCACTTGATCCTATTATTCCGTGTCCTGCACTCTGGGATGATGAAGAAGAGATCCTGGCCCTTCTTTGTGTGACAACCTTTCAAGTATTTGAAGAGTGCTCTCATGTCTCCCCTCAATCTTCTCTTCTCCAGGCTAAACATGCCCAGTTCTTTCAGTCTCTCTTCATAGGGCTTTGTTTCCAGACCCTTGAACATCCTGTGAACACGCCCTCCTCTGAACACGCCCTCCTCTGAACACGCTCCCGCTTGTCTGCATCCTTCTTGAAGTGTGTTGCCCAGAACTGGACGCAATACTCTAGATGAGGCCGAACCAGACCCCAATAGAGAGGAACCAGTACCTCACATGATTTGGAAGCTATGCTTCTATTAATGCAGCCTAAAATATCATTTGGTTTTTTTGCAGCGACATCACACTGTTGGCTCATATTTAGCTTGCGATCTACATCTACAACTATGAAAGATATGCCACTGTGTGAACAGAGTGCTGGACTAGATGGACCCTTGGTCTGATCCAGCATGGCACTTCTGATGTTCTGATGTTCTTATGTGGAGTGCATTATATAACATTGGAGGGAGAAGGAGGAGAACCATCCAGAAAAACAAAAAAACAGAGGAGTGCAAACTTCAATAGTCAAGCACGGCTGTCACTTCGTGAATCTGCGGCCATATAAAAGAAATATGTGACATTCTAATAGGAAGCAATTTACCCAAGGATGTACTTGTGCCTTGAAGGGCCTTCAACATTTTGGCTTGGAAAACTTTGCCCAAGTGTCTGCAGCTGAGTCATAGCTGTTGGGCTTGAGGTTCCCACCGGTCCGCAATGTGACTTTTATCATGCCATTAAACTTCATCGCATGGAAAATATGGTGAGGAGGAGCACAGAGACGTACACTTAAAGATCTTCCAAAGGAGGTACCGGGGAAGCAGGCATGGCTGTGATTATTTCACACACAGACACACCACCTCCAAATAGAATGACAATAGGGGCTGTCTAAATGCTCAGAAAGCCCTGGGGTGGGTGTGCTGTGGCATGGCATTGATTATACACCACCACTGCAATTGCGCCCTCACCCTGGGACTTATCCTGTCTTTTTTCTCCGGAGTGTGGCAGCTCCAAAGTCTCACTCTGGAATCATAGCAGAGGGGTGGCCTGGCCTGGCATAGATACATGGTTAAAACAAAGGATGTACAAGCGTTTTATTTTAGTTTGCAAATCACTTGAAAATGCCCTGTTCTCAATCCTGAACATGAGTGGGAATGTATGCCCCCCCCAAAAAAAAAAGTTTGCAAATTTCCAAACATGCATTTTATTTATTTATTTATTACATTTCTATACCACCCAATAGCTGGAGCTCTCTGGGTGGTTCACAAAAAATTAAAAACATTCAAAGTATAAAACAACAGTATAAAACCATACTATAAAATACAATATAAAAGCTCAACCAAATAAAAAGAGCAGCAATGCAAAATTACAAATTTAAAACACCAAGTTAAAATTTATTTATAGACTGTTAAAATGCTGGGAGAATAAAAAGGTCTTCACCTGGCATCTAAAAGCCAAGCGAACCTCCTTAGGGAGCTCATTCCACAGCCGGGGTGCCACAGCAGAGAAGGCCCTCCTCCTGGTAGCCGTTTAAAGCAGTTTAGCCCTGTCCAGAATAGCGAGCACTGCCCAACAACAGTTTACAAGTTCTTTTAAGATGCATCAATCAAACCCGGCAAACAAAAGCAGGTAAGAAGAAAAAAAAAGAAAGTTATTTGCATCTGAGAACCATCGCCTATAATTGTTTTTGTTTGCAGTGAAGAAGGGATAAAATGGATGCTTACACGGAAGGGGGAAAATAAGAAGAATTGTATTTGCTTTGAACTCCCTGGAACAAAGTTCCTTTTGTATTTAATAAAAGGCATTGCTATGGAAATGAATTAGTTTACATTTAATATGCGACAGTTCGGCGTAAGGGCTATTAACCTACTTTGCACTCTCTTTTAACGGAAATAAATTGCGGTTGTATTTGCATGAGTTTGGTCAACTAGATTTGATTGGAGTACAAATAGGCTGTGACAGGATGAGAAATGGATTCGTTTTGGGGGAGAAAGGAGGGTCCATGGGATGAATCAACCAAAATTTGACATTTATTTTTTTTAAAGAAAAACTGGCAGGTTATTTGTGGGATGGCTATAAGGAATGGCACAAGCCTTGGTGTGGGGAAAGGGATCAATCAAAATGTGAACTTCCCCCTTTCATGCTCAAAAAGCTGGGCTGGGCTTGGGATGGAATTCATTTTCTTTCTTTCTTGTCCATGAACTATTCATTGCTGCCAATCCTCCCAGGAAACCCAAGTGCCTTAAACCAACGCCCAGCAAAGTTTGGGCGTGGTAGGGCTGTTGCGGGTGGGGGTGGCTGAGAGGCGTGAAGGCCGCCCATTGGTGGTCCTAGCGTGGTGCCACTGGGCGAGGAGTGGGGAGCCTATAAATGGGCGCTCATCTCCTCCTTCGCCCTTCTTCGAAAACGCGGCTCCCTCCCTCCCTTCCCTGTAGGCAGTGTGGATTATCCGGTTGTCATTAGGAGACCAAGTAGGATTTTTTTACTCAAAACCTACTGTTAAGGTAGTGAGTTTTTTCGCCTACTTCACACTGCAAGACAGGCGGGCAGTTTTAAATAAGTTGATTGGTTATTTTAATTTAATTATCCAATTCGGTCACATTTGTTGGCAGGGAAGCGGACATCTTCACATCACCAGGATTGGTGAGCATTCCAAGGCACCTAAAGGTGAGGGGTAAACGCCTGAGGCTCACCAGCTGCGAACGTAGTGGCCCAGCTGGTGAGAAAAGGGTTACCCTTGAGGCCAACCTTTCTCACTCACCCAGAGGCTAGCGTCACGGGGAGGAGTGACACCGGAAAGGTCTCCCACCCCAAAAGGGGGAGCCAGTGGGTGGCGACACGACTGCCGCCACCCTAAGGCCAGGAATAGCTCACCCTAGCTGATAGCGGCTCTTGGCCGCTGAAGTTCTGATGTTCATCCCTCTGCATGCGACCAGTTTTTATACCCAGCTATTTTGTGTCGCCTCGTTATTTCCACACTCCACATTCCGCAAGTCCTCCTCCAAAGCTTTACAATTCGGAAGACTTGGGGATTCTGGTACTTGTACAGGAATGTTCAGAAAGTTGGAACTAGGAGGGCATTCCATCCAAGGAGGTCTGACCCACTCTAGGTGGTCCTAGGACATGTCTACACCTTAAGGGTGTAGGGAGGGAGGGGTTAGGATCAAAGACTTACCTGCTTCCGTGATCCTCCACCAGTGTCTTGACAGCTGCATGACATCCCGGAAGGGAAGAGGGATGTCATGGCTGCCATTTAAAACAAAACAAACAAACAAACAAAAACAAGGGAAAACAGCGCAGTTGTGCTCCAGCGAAAAAGTGAGGTGTTTGTTTTTGTTTTTCAGAATCCCCTGAACCTGTTCTCTACTCCTGATAGGCATGGACAGCCCGTGCACAGTTCTGTGTCCATTTTAATAGCCCCACTACTCTCAAGGAGGAACGGACAACCCAGGAGAAGCGGCCAGATGGCCCACGCTCCTCAGGATGGTCTAGGGACTGTGGAAAACTCGGGTTTTCCATGGTCCCAGATATCCCTAAGGAAAGTCCCTGGCCATCCCAGGTTGCCCCCAGGATCTCCTGTGCATCATTTGGAGACACAGGGATGATCCAGAGATGACCCTAGGATATAGGCATGGTATAGTCCTGTCCCTAGACAGGCACAGTAGAACTTTGCACATGGTCACGAGAAGACTGCACTGGTAGCAGCAAGCTGCTAGTGTGCTAGAGCATCTGCAAGCAGGGCACAAAAGCACAAGGGGTCTTCTTGCTGCACCAACCATATCCCTCCACATTTGCAAATGGCAGTGTTTGCTGGGGAGGTGCTAGAAACATTCCCTGACCCATCACCTTCTCTGACTGCAGCAGCAACTTGCAGTGACAACGTGCAACTCTGGCACAGCTACAGAGGCAAGTTGAGAACCTGGCAATCCTTCTTCCAGACCAGTCTGACCTCTGGCCACAGGTTTAATTGCACAAAGAGCAGGGATATAAACATCTTTGTCCTCCGTTGTTAACTAGGGCTGAGTGAAAGGTTATGCGTGGTGTGCACCTGTTTGTGTCCCTTTTCATCATGAAAATCAGCAAGGCTCTCCTTTCAATGTTTTTTTGGGGGGAGCTGCATCAAATGGTAGGCACTGCTTTCAGTCTCAGTTGGGTTCATTTGTCCTCAGTGATATAACTATTGGACTACATCTAATTCATGACATAGCAACCTAATTTAATGACATGGTCCCTGATTGTTTGGGATCACTTTAAGGAGTGGGGGGGGATTTAAGGGACGAAATGGTTGCAAACAGTCACAAATATGGTTCAAATAAAGTTCTTACCCCACCACAAGGAACTTCCTTGCCCCCAAACACTGACCCCCTCCCCGAAACAAAATTAGCAAATATTTGGCACAGTTCTACTGGTTTCAGCTTAGCTCATGTAAACCAAATCCAAGCACTAAAAAACCAGTGAGATGCTCCTTTTTATGTTCAGAACTCTTGAGAAGATTGCAGAAAAGACCTCTCCTGTTGAGTGTATAACTACTGATGCATTTTTATGAAGATCGTGGTCTGTAGCCGATTTGGATCCTCAAGAATTTAATAAGCTCAAATGCCTGAAACAGCAGTGCCTTGCACTACAGCGAAACCTGCAAACGTTTGGAGGTTTATCCTTCATGGCTATAATTCACAGCCTATCTGTTTACCTCTGGTGCAGATGGTTCCTTTTGGCCAGCTAATGCTGTTTTTCCATTTCTCTCTCTCCCCCACCTCCTCTTAGTCCATTGTAGTGAATATGAACATGGATATAGCCATATGAGCTCAGATATTGCCAACTGAATAAATATTTGCTGAGATCAATGAATTCTAACCCCCTCCCCCCACGTACGCACACACAAAAGCACCACTATATTTTACTGCAACCACTCAAACAGAAAAGATATATTTAACTGCTGGGGAAGTAGCCCTTTCCTGTTGCATAGAATCATTGCAGCGTGTATATCACAGGAATACAGCACACCAAAATCCCACTGAACATGCAGGCTGTGCTTTAAAAGGCTGGTGCTCAATGGTGCACATGGCTACATTCAAGAGTGCATTTTAATCATACACATGGAGGGGACCCCAAAGGCTCATCAAGTCTAACTCCCTGCCTAAGGTGATAAGACACACTATAACGGAACACGTGCTAGAGCATATAATTCTCCTGATTGCACTACCAGTGGGGGGGGGGGGAAGCAAAAGGCTTATTTTGCTGCCTGTATGGCATACGCAAGTAGCCGTCCAGAGCAATTGTTCCATGTGGCTTGGACATTGTTAACATCTAAGCCGGTGGCTGTGGTGCAGGAATATTCTGTGGCCCACTGATGATAAAATTGCTCACCTCTGGGTTGCCATCGGCCATAGCTAGACCCAAGGTTTATCCCTGGATCGTCCAGGGGTAAAACCTGTTCATCTAGGTGACACACAGGGGATCCAGTGCTCAGGCAGGGGCGAACCCTGGGTGATCCCAGGATAAACCTTAGGTCTAGCTGTGGCCTTAGATACCAGATTTCAGACAGACCCAAGTGGGATGACTAAAGCACCATCTATTCCAGTTTCATGGGTTTAGTTTCAGTGGTTGCAGCTGACAACATGGATATTGTGCTCTTAGCTCAGACTGAAAGAACTGGGCAGGTTTAGCCTGGAGAAGAGAAGATTGAGAGGAGACATGATAGCGCTCTTCAAATACTTAAAAGGTTGTCACACAGAGGAGGGCCAGGATCTCGTCTCGATCCTCCCAGAGTGCAGGACACGGAATAACGGACTCAAGTTAAAGGAAGCCAGATTCCAGCTGGACATCAGGAAAAACTTCCTGACTGTTAGAGCAGTACTAGGGTGACCATATTTGGGAAACCAAAAAAGAGGACACCTAGTGTGTGTGTGGGGAAGCAGCTTTCTGAGTCCTGCAGAAAGTACGTTATTCCCCCGCCACCTTAAAGAACCCGATTGGAGTGGAAAGGATTTCATTCTGCACCACCATCATCCACTCCAATTGGGGCCTTTTCTATAATGTCTATGAATGACCCACTTTCCCCTTTAAGACCTCAATTGGAGCTCGGGGTGGGGGAATGATGTGCCTCAAGAACGCATGTCATTCCCTCCTGCCATGCTAATGGCAGCCTTAAAGAGGAAGGTGTGTCATTCCAGGACATTATTGAAAATTATAGAAAATCCGCCCTGACACCATGGAAAGAACAAAAACCAGGACAAATCCGGGGAAATCCTGACAGTTGGTCACCCTAAGCAGTACAACAATGGAATCAGTTACCTAGGGAGGTTGTGGGCTCTCCCACACTAGAGTCCTTCAAGAGGCAGCTGGACAACCATCTGTCAGGGATACTTTAGGGTGGATTCCTGCATTGAACTGGGGGTTGGACTCGATGGCCTTGTGGGCCCCTTCCAACTCTGCTATTCTATGATTCTATGATTCTATGATTCATGTACATAAAAGGGTAGATGGTCAAGAGAGAGAGAGAGAGAGACGCATTCAAGAGGCAGCTGGACAACCATCTGTCAGGGATGCTTTAAGGTGGATTCCTGCATTGAGCAGGGGGTTGGACTCGATGGCCTTGTAGGCCCCTTCCAACTCTGCTATTCTATGATTCTATGATTCTATGACCCTCTGCTTTCTCAACCCTTGGTTGCTGTTGTTTATTCGTTCAGTCGTTTCCGACTCATAAAGCTGTTGACTGAGAGAGCCCAGAGGATGGTGAACACATCAATGCATGAGAGGAGCGTGCATGTCATGAGGGGGTGGTGCCAACCACCCTTAAAGTGCAGCAATTCTGAACCCAGAAGGATTGGACTACTATCACTCGGTTGCCAATACTGTGTCTGTGAATTGAAGGTAGGGGGCGCCATCTTATGGCAGTTCTGCTCCTAGTTAAAGGGCCAGTTACAGTGAATAGCACTGGATGATAATTTTTGGGTCCCTGGCATTCTCCCACCAATCAGTGTCATGGAATGACCCCTTTGGGTCCCAGTATTTTGAGAGAGGGAGAAAAATGTCCCTCTATCCACAATCTCCTCACCTTGCATAATTTTGTACACCTCTATCCTGTCTCCCCTTAGCCTCCTCTTTTTCCAAGCTAAACAATCCCAGTTGATGTAACCTTCCCTCATAGGGGAGATGCTCCAGCCCCTTAATCATTTTAGTTGCCCATTTCTGCACTTTTTTCCAACTCTACAAAATCTTTTTTTTTTTTTTTTAGGTGTAGTGACAAGAACTGTACACAGAATTCTAAGTACCTCCCTTTTTCTTCTGATAAAGAGAGTATATCTAAGCTAGAAAACCATATCCAAAGCCGGAGGAAGAAGGAAATCCTTCAGACTTAGATAATCCTACAAAATCCGAGCTTCATATTTCCAGTCTCAAATCCTTAAAGGTGAACCCCCTTGACCTGCTAATTTAATTGAATATTGTCCTGCTTTCTGCAGGATTCACCCGTTAGCCCTGAAACCAACTTCAATTCCCCCACCCCTTAGATGGAACTAATTAAAAGGCTCCCTGCAAAATTGGATGATTTCCCCTCCAAATTATTTGCTTGAATTTATATATATATTAATGCATCTATAAATACATTTAAAATATAAATAATAATAATAAATGAAACCATACCCTCACCAGCATTTTGGATTTAGTCGCTCTCTGAAGGCTCAATAATTGCCAGTAAAAGCTTCCAGCTAAACTAAGTGGATGTTTTGTTTTTGCTTTTATTTTATTTCCCTGGCTTTTTTTGCCTCTAGCTCTGCCCATCCCTGAAATGTGCCTCCACCCAACAGATTCTCTGAGATTGAATTTGAATTTGGTCCTTGGGCTGAAAGTACCACTAAGCTAAGGCCTTCCTACCAAGATTAAGTAGGAAGACCTTAGCTTAGTGGTGGAACATGTTTCCCATGCAGAAGGTCCCATGTCCAGTCCTTGGCTTCTCCAGTGAAAAGGGCTTAAGGTTTCATAGCCAGGGGAAAAGTTAATCAAGCTGCTGTCTAGTCAGCATCTGCTCACTGGTGGACTACTAGCTTCTACCACTGAAGAGGGGAGGAGGACCTTGCATCTCCTCCAGAAGGCATCAAAAGTTAGTAGCACTGAGACTAACCCTGGTACATGCTTGGATGATGCCATTGCTGGCCAATAGTAGATGCTGGTATCCACTCACCAAACCATGTGTCTACACAATGCTGAAAAAGTACTGCTGCTACTTTGCAAGAATGGTAAGCTCTCTTCCATCTTAACTGCTGCTCAACGATGAAAACTACATAATGGCATAATAAGAGCTAGTGTAGTGGCTAAAGTGTTGGGCTGGAGTAAGGAGATCCAGGTTCTAGTCCTCACTCAGCCATGGAAACCCACTGGGTGACTTTGGGCAAGTCACAACCTCACAGGGTTGTTGTTGTGAGGATAAAAATGGAGAGGAGGAGGATTACGTGTTGGGCTGTCCTCCGCTTCGCTTCGGATCGGAGAAGCAGAAGCTGATTGGGGTGCTTCACCTCCCGTTAAGGCAGTGATGAAGAGGATCGGGGGGCAGCGGAGCATCACGGAGCAGATCAAGATGAAGGCGGATCCTTCACCTCGATCCGGAGCTCTGAAAAAAATGTAAGGGGGCCTTACCTGGTGTTAGAAACTGTGAGGTATCTAATGATGAGGAGTCTGGGGATGAAGAGCCGCAGGCTGGACCCAGTACCAGCATGGCTGGGCAGCAGCCAGCAGAGGCTCCCTCCAGCTCAGCCTTAGAGGAAGAGCAAACAAACATCTTACCGGTGCCATCGTTCAAACAACAAAGGGCGGAGAAGGAGGCGTTACGCAGATCCAAGCGTATTGCTACTAAACGCCAGATAAACAGGGAGCAGTTGTGATTCTGGGCTTCGGTATTTAAGTAACAGTGCGCAGGCCAGGATCTTGTCAGACTTAATCTGGTTTGCCTGAGAAAGCTCTGGACCTTGAAACCTTGGCCTTGTCGTGTTTCTGCTATACCGGTTGGACTACGGACTTCTTGGACTCTGTGACTCTCTCCTGCCCTTTGGAACTCGGACTGGCTTTGTGGAGTTTCGTGACCCTCTCTCGTGACCCTCTTTATGACAACTGGATGGATTTATGGACTGGCTTTGACTTCGGCGTAAGCACAGAAAGACTGTTCTGTTTCTTTATGTTTTGAACTGTGTGAGAAATACAAATTAAGTGTTATCTCTTCATTTGGTGTGTTTGCTGGTACCTGGCGGTCTTCCCCGTCTGGGCACACAGCCCATGTAGATAAGTTAAAAAGTGGCTGGTTGCAAAGCCGCTTCCTCAGGACACCTGGCACTGCCGCCGAGCTCCGACTTGGATCCGGAGCTCCGCAGCGAAGCGAAGCGGACCACTGGTGGAGCGGAGTGGAGCAGAGCAGACCCGAACCAGAAGTTGTGGATTGGGATCCGAAGCGGATCGGGGGGTCCGTGCACAGCCCTAATTACGTGTACCACCTTGGGTTCCTTGGAGGAAAAAAGGCAGGATATAAATGTAATAATAAATAAATGAATAACCATGCTGGACCAGACCGAGCAAGGGTCCAGCTGTTCAAGCACTCTGTACACCAAGTGGCCAACTGCGTATCTGTGGTAAAATACCACATGAGTGTAATTGTACCCTCCCACTCATATTTTCCAGCAACTGGTGTATACAGGCATACTGCCTCTAATATGGGAGATATCAGCATCAGGACTGATAGCCACTGAGCCTTTGCCCTCCTCCTCCTCCTCCTCCTCCTCCTCCTCCTCCTCCTCCTCCTCAAATTTGTATAATCCCCTTTTAGGACCATCAAAATTGGTGCCATCACCATCTCTTGTGGTAGCAAATTCCATAGGTTTAATTTGTGAACAAGTTTTCCCTTTTATCTGTCCTGAATTTCCCACCAGTCAGCTTCATGGTATTACGGGAGAGGAGAGGGTGAAAAAATGTCTCCCTATCCCCTAACGCCAAAAGTATACAGAGGTGTATACTTTTATACACCTCTGTCATGTCTTCCTTTACTTGCCTTTTTTCTAAGATAAACATTCCAAGACTTTATAACCTCTCGTCATAGAGGAGTTCTTCCAGTCCCTTGATCATTTAGTTGCGAGAAACCTTTCAGTGAACTGCCCCTTGACTTGACACTGCTTACTTTTTTTTTTAATAGATGGTACTTAGAATCATAGACTCACAGAATAGTAGAGTTGGAAGGGGCCTCTAGGGCCATCGAGTCCAACACCCTGTTCAATGCAGGAATCTACCTTAAAGCATTCTGAATAAATTGCTGTCCAGCTGCCTCTGGAATGCCTCTAGTGTGGAAGAGCCCATGACCTCCCTTGGACATTGGTTCGATTGTCATACTGCTCTAACAGTCAGGAGACTATATGTGAACTAAACATCTGACTCAAAAGAAGGCAGCTACAGAAATGAATCATATATATATATATATATATATATATATATATATATATATATATATATATGGGAATCCCCAAATGTGATTATAAATATCTTTCATATAATTTGTCTTGAAATGTCCAATGCTTTTTGAGCCTTTTCTCAGGCCCCTCCTAGTAAATTCTTTAAACTTCTTCAAGGAGACCTGACATACTGATTCATCCCTTTTGAAACTTGGGACAAGAAATTCATCAGAGTCTCCCCAGCCACCCCACCCCCAAAATAGGACCCTCTAAATGAGTTTAGCCAAAATTTGGTGGCAACTCCAGTAATGGAGACTGTGGCCAGAACGACACCTTGTGTCTAATTATTACACATGTGGAATAAAAAGCAGGATGAAAGCAGTATATGTGCCCCAAACAGTTATCAGTCCACTTCAATACCACTATAAAGCAGTAGTATAGATCTAGCCTGTGTGTAATGGGCCTTAGCTAGACCTAAGGATTATCCTAGGCAAATGGAGGGGTCATCCCTGCCTGCTCCCGGGATCCCCTGTGTGTCATTTGGATGCACAGGGATGATCCTGGGTTGATCCTGGAATATAGGCCTGGTCTAGCCATGGCCATGGAATTTGTATTTGTCTATTCATCCAGTTTAAATTGAAGAGTGGAGGCAGGAGAGTCTTTGTAAACTTCATCTTAAGGTCTGGATGCTCCTTAGCCTGTTCACAAGAAATGTTTTCTACTAGGGCTCATGGGATTTGTTATTCCTTTGCCTACCAGACCAATTTATCAAATAAAGAGGCATAGGAAGTTACAAACCCCATGCACCCTGGCTGTAAATTATATCAGAGTCTTAAGGATGTGTGTGAAAAGGCTCTCCCACGAGCAGTGCCATCTGCTTGACTTTGGTTTGTCCTTTCACAAAGGTAAAGTTGCTTCAGAATAGGGGTGTCAGAAGAATCCATTTTGGAGGTGGAACTCAGTGGGGTTTGGCCAGCTCAGCCCGCATATGCCACCTTGCGGATCGCTGAGCTGGCTTGACTCAGTGCACACTTAGGCCATAGCTAGACCTAAGGTTTATCCCTGGATCGTCCAGGGGTCAAACCTGTTCATCTAGGTGACACACAGGGGATCCAGTGCTCAGGCAGGGGCGAACCCTGGATGATCCCAGGATAAACCTTAGGTCTAGCTGTGTCCCTAGTTGGGCAAACTTGTATTTTTCTGCTTGTGTGTGTGTGTGTGTGTGTGGGCCTTGCTAGACCTACCAGATAATCCATGTGGGAGGAGGGGCCTTCTACTTCTTCCGTGTAGAAGTAGCGCGGCCTGTAGGCCCTGTCCACACGTAAGACACGACGGGGCCGAGGGAAGCCAGAGCTTTCTCCATGAATTACCCCAAAACAAGTTAATTATGAGGTGAACATGCCCGTGAGTAGTAGCAGTCAATAATATAGCTATTGTTGCCTAATGTCCAAATCATGAGAAGTAATAGTTCCACTCTATTCTCTGCTGGTCATGCCACATCTGGGGTACTGTATCCAGTTTTGGGCACAACCTTTAAAGAAGGACATTGACAAACTAGACTTTGTCCAAATGGAGGCAAGTAGTATAGTGAGAGGCCTGGAACCCAACCCTACGAGGAATGGTTATGTTGTGTCCAGAGAAGAGTAGACTGAGGGGAGACATGAGAATGGACTTTAAATATCTGAAGGACTGTTACACAGAAGATAGAACAGACTTTTCTCTATTGCTCCAGAGGGCAAGACGATAGCCCAATGGATGGTTATTTCAGGGAAATAGGTTTTGGCTAAACTGTAGGAGAAACTTCCTAATATTAAAAGCCATTTGAAAGTGGAACAGGCGAATGTGGGAGGGGGTGAGCTTTCCTTCTGTGCAGGTATTTAAGCTGTAGGTGGATGGACACTGGACAGGCATCGTCAGGGAAACTAGTTGCAAGATTTCTGCATTGAGCAGGGATGTTGGACTGGGTTGGCTCCAAGATCCCTTCAGACACCAGAGGTTTATGTCTCTATGAATACAAATAATAGTTACTCATGCTAAAATATGTCCTAGGAACCAAAATTCCTGAACCCATTTCTCCCAAGACATTTCTGCATCTGTATTTCATTTTAGCTTTCCATAGAAACACTATTTCCCCTGGAGTTGGCTTCGTGAATAGGTAGCCAACCCAATAACCCTCTTCCTAATAGGTAACCTACATAACTCGTTTGTCTTTTGACCAATAGTCTAGGTTTATATTTATTCCATATTTTCAGAATGGCACGCTGTATATAATGGTTGTTAAACTCTATTTTAACCTTGACTTTCTCATACCATATACGTATAACCATGCCACCCAAATCTCAATTCATGCCCCTCTAAATCCAATAGTCTTTTATTTTTCAACACTACCCATTTTTTCATCCATACCACACCACATGCAGCAAAGTATAATTTTAGATTTGGCAAACCTTTCTTTTGCTTCCTGTAATAATTTACATTTAATTCTTGGGTTTTTTTTTTTTTGCTTTCCATATAAATTTGGATATATCCTTCTCCCATTGTTTGAATGGTAACTCTCCTCCTCCTCCCTCCCAATCCCCTTTCCTTTTGTGTCATGTCTTTTAGATTGTAAGCCTGTGGGCAGGGACTGTCAAGAAATACTTTTGTAAGCCACCATCGTAATATTTTAGAACCGTGGCAAGGGGATTTATTTATTTATTTATTTATTTATTTATTTATTTATTTATTTATTATATTTCTATACTGCCCAATAGCCGGAGTTCTCTGGGTGGTTCACAAAAATTAAAAACATTCAAAGTATAAAACAACAGTATAAAACCATAATATAAAATACAATATAAAAGCTCAACCAGATAAAAACAGCAGCAATGCAAAATTACAAATTTAAAACACAGAGTTAAAATTTATTTATAGACTGTTAAAATGCTGGGAGAATAAAAAGGTCTTCACCTGGCATCTAAAAGCATATAGTGTAGGTGCCAAGCGAACCTCCTTAGGGAGCTCATTCCACAGCTGGGGTGCCACAGCAGAGAAGGCCCTCCTCCTGGTAGCCACCTGCCTCACTTCCTTTGGCAGGGTCTCATGGAGAAGGACCCCTGAGGATGACCTTAGGGTCTGGGCAGGTACATATGGGAGGAGGCGTTCCTTCAGATAGCCAGGCCCCAAGCCATTTAGGGCTTTAAATGTTAATACCAGCACTTTGAATCGGGGCCGGACCTGGACTGGCAGCCAATGAAGTTGTAAAAGGACAGGCGTGATGTGATCTCGCCGGCCAGTCCCCGTTAGTAAACGGGCTGCCCTGTTTTGTACCAGTTGAAGTTTCCGGACCATTTTCAAAGGCAGCCCACGTATAACGCATTGCAGTAATCCAAACGAGAGGTTATCAGAGCATGGATAACTGTAGCTAGGCTCTCTGTCCAGATAAGTCAAGAGAAGGGTTGACAAAAGAAGGGTACCCATGTCAATGGTTTGAATATATGCAAATGTCAGAAAGGTTTAAAATGGACAAAAAAGCCTGTGGCTTTGAAACAACAAAGTCAGAATTTGAAAGGGCATTATGTACGAATGACGTACATATTATTGCTAAAAATGTTGAATTTTTATTGAGTTTTGAGATGGAGGAAGAACAAGTGAAAGAATGTATGATAAAATGGGGCCAGAATATGGGATATAGTATATCAATGGAACAATGGGAAAATATGTGGACAAGAGGGCTCAAATTTACGTTAAGTACCAATCTTATAGAATTTTTTTACAAAATGATGTATAGGTGGCGTATGCCACCAGCAAAATTGGCTAAAATGTATAAAGGGGCATCAGGATTGCGCTGGAAATGTGAAGAGCAGGAAGGAGCATTCTGCCATGCATGGTGGACCTGCAACAAAGCAAAAACTTTCTGGATACAAATCCATTCTGTAATCCAAAAAATCCTAAAAATTAATATCCAACTTAAACTGGAATACTTTCTTTTGGGATTTATGGATGAGCAGATGAAAAAGAATCATGGGACTATATTCTTATATATGATGACAGCTGCAAGGTTACTATATGCACAAAGATGAAAGGGCAAAATAGCGCCCACAGCAGAGGAATGGCTACTGAAGATGTTTGAGCTAGCGGAGATGGCAAAACTCACGGCAATAATGAGAGAAAAATCAACTTTAAGATTTGTAACTGAATGGGAACCTTTTGTAAATTGTATGAAGGGATGAGAAAAAGATGACTTGTATATCTGTGGATTCAACCAATAATGTAGGAAATGTTAAGAGAGAAATTAGAGATTTGGATTTGACAGTGATAGAGTAAGGAAAAAAATAACAACATTGTTACATATTTTTGCTGGGGAGAATATTGGGAGAACATTTTATTTTTGTGTTTTTTGTTCATTTTTGTTTTGTTTTTTGCTCTGTAGTGTCTTTTATTTATTGGTGTTTGGAAATAATAAAAATATTAACCTGCCAAAAACACACACAACTCGTTTGTCTTTATTATGAGAGGTGTCCCCCAAAACAAGTGGCCACCCTGTTCCTTGATCAATATAATGAACTGCAAACAGTAATATAGTATTTATTATTCAACCCATTTTATGTCTTTACCCCATAGTAAATGCATGATGGATAGAGACAGACAGCTCCCAATGAGTGGCAGGAAGGAAAGCAATCTCACAGAACATGGAGAACAGACATTTTATTTAAGGAAATGGCAGCGAAACCAGTTCTAATAAATAAGCCAAGTTGACTTAAGCACTTATAATGCCAGTGTCTGTGATAAGGAATGGAAACATTAATATCAAATGCTTCACCATAAACGAGCACGGGCAAGTCTAGGATGATGTATTGTGCCTCCTTGGTTGGTTGCATGGCATGCTTTTAAAGTGATGCAGATACTCATTATTGTTTTGGGTAACAAGAAGAAGAAGAAGAAGAAGAAGAAGAAGAAGAAGAAGAAGAAGGAGAAGGAGAAGGAGAAGGAGAAGGAGAAGGAGAAGGAGAAGGAGAAGGAGAAGGAGAAGAAGAACTCCTCAATGGCCTTTTAGGCCCCTTCCAACTCTACTATTCTATGATTCGAAGAAGAAGAAGAAGAAGAAGAAGAAGAAGAAGAAGAAGAAGAAGAAGAAGAAGAAGAAGAAGAAGAAGAAGAAGGAGGTAGTGGTTATCTGCTAAGTATTTATCTTTGTATCTATCTGCAAATAGGATAAAATTCAGGAGGGCAGCTTGTTATTAAGGGAAAGAAGAAATTATACTGATTTTTTTATTTATCTTCCTGTGGTGACCTTTTTTAAAAAGTCAAATTTGGTCAAGTTTACCTCAGGTTTAAAGCTGGTTTGAACATTGTCTCCCCTGCAGATAATTTCAAATTGCCTTTACAGTTACTTCCAAGAATAGCAAAGACAGTAATACCAATATTTTCATTAATAGCAAAGTGATTATGGTGTTCTTGATGATGTGATGATGAAAAAGTAATCACCAGTGCGTTGTAGTGGTTAAAGTGTTTGATGTAGACCAGGATTAATTCCCCATTAAGCAGTGAAACTCACTGAGGCCTTACCTAGACCTAAGGTTTATCCCGGGATCGTCCCAGGGTCATCCCTGTGCATCTAAATCTTAGAATCATAGTATCATAGAATCATAGAATAGTAGAGTTGGAAAGGGCCTACAAGGCCATCGAGTCCAACCCCCTGCTCAATTCAGGAATCCACCCTAAAGCATTCCTGACAGATGGTTGTCCAGCTGCCTCTTGAATGCCTCTAGTGTGGGAGAGCCCACAACCTCCCTAGGTCACTGATTCCATTGTCGTACTGCTCTAACAGTCAGGAAGTTTTTCCTGATGTCCAGCCGGAATCTGGCTTCCTGTAACTTGAGCCTATTACACACATTACACTTCCTTTGAACCCAATGACACACAGGGGATCCCGGGAGCAGGCAGGGATGACCCCGGGACGACCCCGGGATAAACCTTAGGTCTAGCTAAGGCCTGAGTGATCCTATGCCAGTTTTTCTTAGCCCTGCCTTCTTCACAGGGTAGTTGTGAAAAATAAAATGGGATGACCTGGCTCTTTACCACCTGGAGCTCCTTGACAAAAGGGTCAGATATAAATGTTTTGACACCATCTTCCTTTTATTTTGACTTCTTAAGTTCCAAATAGTTTTGAACCTGTTCTAAAAGAATCCTTCTGTTTTATACTGCACACAATATCCAATGCTGTGCACATTGGGATGGATCCAAATACAGTCATGCTTAGAGTAGACTAGGATGACCATATGGAAAGGAGGACAGGGCTCCTGTATCTTTAACTGTTGCATAGAAAAGGGAATTTCAGCAGGTGTCATTTGTATGAATGTTGCACCTGGTGAAATTGCCGCTTCATCACAACAATTAAAGCTGCAGGAGCCCTGCCCTCTTTTGTATCTGGTCACTCTAGCTAAAGAGCATAGGGCTCCTGCAGCTTTAACTCTTGTGCTGAAGAGGGAATTTCACCAGGTGCTGCTTCTATACAACTGTTAAAGATACAGGAGCCCTGTCCTCCTTTTCATATGGTCACCCTAGAGAAGACACATGGTGAGTCATGACTAACTTTAAGTCACGTGGATTTCAATGTTCCTCATCTACACCAAGCAGGATATTGCAATGCACTATGAAAGTGGTATATGGTCTGGGTCAATGGGCTCCAACAGTTGTCAGTGCACTTTAATACCACTATAAAGTAGTAGTGTGGCTCCTGCCTTTTTATATACCACTTTCATAGTGCAATATCTTGCTTGGTGTAGACCAGGCCCTTATCTGCATCCAATCCATTGACTTCCTATCTGTTGCTTATGCTTTAAACCTGGGGAAGACGACTTGCAGAAGTTTTGGCCAACAAATCCCATTAGCCTTAGGCTAGACAATGCTGAGAGACCATGGGAGTTGTAAGCAAAATGCCTGGTCCCTGTTGGAAACAGGATACTGGACCGATTGTTGGCTTCCAGTTTGAGGGGGCTCTCGGGCAAAGTGGTCTCTGGTAGGCCAACCTTCTTTATCAGCCAGCTCTGGGAGGTTAACCAGGCAATGGTCTCAGTAGGGCACCCTTTAAATTTTCAGTTATTCCTCAGAATGTCATATGATTGGGAGCTTTGTTGGAAATTAAAATAGTGGCTACATCCCGCAGTTTGACAGGCTGAGCTCAAGGAAGGGGGGATTTATGAAGGAGGCCCTAGAGCTAAATTTAGGTGTGGTGGTGCTCTTAGGTAGGGTGACCCATATGGAAAAGAGGACAGGGCTCCTGTATCTTTAACAGTTGCATAGAAAAGGGGATTTCAGCAGGTGCCATTTTTATGCCTTCAGCACCTGGTGAAATTCCCTCTTCATCAGAATAATTAAAGCTGCAGGAGCCCTGCCCTGTTTTGTATCTGGTCAAGAGGGCAGGGCTCCTGCAACTTTAACCACTGTGATGAAGAGGGAATTTCAGCAGGTGCTGCATGCATACAAACAACATCTGCTGAAATTCCCTTTTTCTATACAACTGTTAAAGGTACAGGAGCCCTGTCCTCTTTTCCATATGGGTCACCCTAGGTAAACATAAGCAGGGGCCTTCGCAGGGTGTTGTGGCCCTGGCAGATACCCAAAGATGCCAGACAATGGCCATAGCTAGACCTAAAGTTTATCCCAGGATCATCCTGGGTTCATCCCTGCCTGAGCACTGGATGCCCTGTGTGGCACTTAGATGAAAAGGTTTGACCACAGGACAATCCTGGGATAAACTTTAGGTCTAGCTATGGCCATTGTTGCTGCCCTGGCTGGATTAGATGGAACTTCAGCTTGATTGGTCAGAGATCTCCTAACCACTTGGGCAGGTTCTCAGCTTGTCCTTGCTGTTACCCACAGACCTAACGGCAGATTTCAGGACCCATGTCAGATCCAGGGCCCGAGAATAGGAAAAAGAGAGGAGAGGGAACAGATTTTCTCAGCAGCCTTAAACAAAGGGTGATGTGCCAAGAATTAAACTTCTGACCTGACGAAACAGAGGCCTTAGCTAGACCATGCCTATATCCTGGGATCGTCCCAGGATCATCCCTGTGCATTCCAAATGACACACAGGGGATCCCGGAAGCAGGCAGGGATGACCCCTCCATTTGCCTGGGGTAATCCTTAGGTCTAGCTAAGGCCCATGTGTAGGGTGACCATATTTTGGAAACAAAAAAGGGGAAAACATGGTCGCTCCCAAGGGGGCGTGTCCAGCACCAAGGGGGCGTGCCCACCCGAACATAGCCTTGGTCACATGTCTGATTTTACAGCACACATTTAAGACAAGTCTGTTCTACATAACATCTTAATGTTAAAATCACTGAAATAAAGAACAAGTGAGAGATTCAATGTATCTGAAATTAACTTCACTCACTCCTACTTTTGTAGGTTTTGCTGTACTTTGAAGCTTTTGCTATACTCTGTGTGTTACATTCTCCCCTTCCTTCAGATATCTTTTCTGACTGAATCGTCACTCATTGCAAGCTGCTATTGTTGTTAACAGGGTTTGCTACTGGCCGGCCGGATGGCTGGCTTTTGTTAATTTCATTTTTTTAAAAAAGCTTGCGTATAATTGTGACAAGTTTCTCTACTCTAACATGAGGGTGGGTGTTGCGGCAGTGAACACTACTTTGCCCATTCACACTTCTCACTTATATACATTAGCTTCTCAAGGCTTGTGTGTTGGAACCACTTCGCACATCCAGACTTAGAGCTCCTGTCTACTTCCTGCACAAACATGCGACTCTGAGACCCTCTTCCTAATGCCCTGCGTTTCATGCCAGCACCATGGGGCTAAGTTACAAGAGATGTCTCTGGGTTGTCTGTGCAGCCTCTGTTGTCTCTTACTCTAAGTTATTGCAGATAAACCAAAGCCTCCAGCCTCAAACAATCTCTCCCCCACCCCCCAAAGTCTCCCAATGGTCCAGCTAGGCTGCACACATATGGCTTGGGATATTGCTTATTGCAGGTTATTGCTTGGTCATGTCTGGTGACTCCTACGTTATTATTATTATTATTATTATTATTATTATTATTATTATTATATCCCGCCTTTTGCCCAATACTTTAAGAATCTCTGCCACCAGCCGCCTCCACCTCATCTCCTCCTGCACAACTTTGATGAACTCTTAAAACACTCTGCATGGCAAGCCAGCCTCAGGGCCAAGCTACAGGTGCATCTGGGTTGCCTTCAGCCTCTCTCTTCCTTATGCCAGCCAGCCAACATTTCCACCCTCAAATAACCCCCCACCCCCCACTCTCTGCCAAAGTCTCCCAACGGTCCAGCCAGGCTGTGCTCATGTACCCTGTGGCTGGGAGTCGAGCAACAGCTTATAGCTTGGTTGTATCTGGTGACGCTTGTTTTTTGTTTTTTTTAAACTCCACCACCAGCCGCCTCTGCCTGCACCAAACTAGACTTTGAGACACTCTTAAAAAGGCTCCGTGTGGTACAGCAGCCTCTCAGGGCTCAGCTACAGCCACCTTTGAGTTGTGTCTTCAGTCTAACTCTGTCTCTAAGAGATACGCCAGCCAGCCAAAGCCACAAATCTATCTATTTTTCTCTGGTATGCACTTCAAATGTTCTGCATTGCATCCCAGCAGTGCAGTCAGAGCTTAGCTCACAAGTGTACGAAGTGAAGTGGAAGGGAAGTGGTAGCGAAGCAAAGCAATGATACGCCAGGTTCCAACATTCACAGCAACAGGGCATCCGCAAAGAAGAGAGCCTCCCTCTCAACTGGCACCTTACTGTTGGTCGTGAGACTTTTTTCTCTCAAGATGACCCTCATCGCCCATGATGTGGAAATTTGAGAAAAAGGGCTCTGGCCCATTCTGTTTAGCCCTTTGGGCTGCTTTGACTGACCTCTCCTTTCCCACATTTTGATTTGTGGATGCCTTGCCTCTGCTGAGCTCCAGGTACCCGACTGCACACCAAATCTGCAACAGGAAAGGTGCCCTGCTTGCCCAGGACTTCTTACTTAAAGACTGCAGATCCCCTTAATGACAAGGGCTAAAACTGCTCAATGTGCAACACTCCAAAGAGGAGGTTTGACAAACTGAGTTGGAAGGATATGGCTCCAGCAGTTTTAAAAATTAATAATTTTAAAATTTTGAACTTTAAAAAAAATCCTAAAACTCAATGGAGGAACAGATCTGTTTCAAACTTGGCATAGCTAAAGTCCTTTTTAAGAGCAATCATGGTGCCAAGTTTCATCTCTTTATCTTTAAAAATAAATAAATAAATAAATAAATTTAAAACCTCAAATATTTAAATAATCCTAAAAAATCAGTGGATGAATGGATCTGTTTCAAATTTGGTATGGCTAAAGCTCTACCTAAAAGCTATAATGGTGCCAAGTTTCATCTCTTTATCTTTAAAAATGATGATTTCAAAAATAATAATTTTAAAACCTCAATTTTTAAAAAATTCCTTAAAAGTCAATGGATGAACAGATCTGTTTCAAATTTGGTATGACTAAAGCCCTACCTAACACCTACCATCATGCCAAGTTTCATGTCTTTATCTTTAAAAATGACATAGTTATAATCATTTTTGTTAATTCCCATTAGAGCTGCTCTTAGGCTGGGGAAGATTAGAAAAATCCAGATTTTTTCCCCATCTCCCGGATTTGTTACCAAAAAACCTGGACAAATCTGGGCAAATCCGGTCATATGGTCACCCATGTGCCTTTTAGCTGATAGCCATTACCCACATTCCCCAGCTGCAATGAAGCACAATGATAAATTTGAACAGAACAGATGTATTATATGGAAATGTTTTTTAAGTGTGTGTGTGTGTGTGTGTGTGTGTGTGTGTGTGTGTGTGTGTGTGTATAGGAACAGCTTTTGAACAAGTAGTGCTAAAGTGATACCTGCAGCCTTGACTTGTTTTCCCAATGCATTCAATAACAAAAGACAAAAGTATGTCTCTGTGTTTTCCGGGAGTTGGGGGAGTGAGTGAGAAAAGCATTTAAATATCTGAGGGTCTGCTGAAGGTGCTACTTTTTTCTTTCTTTCATTTTTAACAATGTGTTTTTCATCTACTGCCCTTCATAGAGAGCCATACCAAGAAAACCTTCACAGCTCAGTTTTTTAATAACCAACCTAGACAAGACAGTGGGGCATCTGTGATAAGATTTGCCTTTCTCTCTGCTCACCCCATTTTTAAAGGAAATGGTAGCCTCTAGTGGGGGTCCAATTCAATGTGGGTTGGTGAGCCCTTCTTTCCCCTGCAACACTTCCCTGATTGACATTTTGTGAGGAGGTACGCATGGCTGGTGCCATGTTTAAAACTGAGACAGAGAAATGGAACTTCCAAGTTCAGGGGAAGCATACCTTGGCCAACCACTTACTGGGGACAAATAATAATGAAGGTTACAAAGTGGTTGCCTTGCAGCCAAATGGAGGCAAATGCATCTCTTTTCAGCCTTCTTTTCAGAGGTGCAAGCCGCTCTGGAATCAGAACCTGATTTTAATGCAGTGTCATCCACACACTTAAGGGGAATGTCTACACTGTAAGGGTGTAGAGGGAGGAAGGGAGGGAGGGAGGGAGGATTGTGGACTTACCTGCTCCCATGATCCTCCCCCAGTGTCCAAACGGCAGTGTTGTTGTTGTTATTATTATTATTATTATTATTATTATTATTATTTATTTATTTATTTATTTATATAGCACCATCAATGTACATGGTGCTGTACAGAGTAAAACAGTAAATAGCAAGACTCTGCCGCATAGGCTTGTGATGTCCTGGAAGTAAGGAGGGATGTTGTGGCCACCATTTTTCTTTCTTTCAAAGGACACAGAGCACAATTGTGCTCCAGCACAAAGTAAGGTTTTTTTAAAAAAAAACAACAACACCCCACATCCAACACCCCACCACTGCCATCCCTGGAATGGAAAAATTGCTGCCCCTGAAGGGCACAGAGCCCCCCTGAACAGCTCCGTGCCCGGCCTTGCTACTCGCAGGAAGGAAGGGGGAAGGTGGGATGGTCCTCAGGATGGTCCCGGGACCATGGCGAAAATCAGGTTAACTGCAGAAGCAGTTATCCTTGAAAAATGGAGAAGTCATCCCTGCCTGCCCTTGAGATCTCCTGTGTGTCATTTGGATGCACAGGGAAGACCCAGGGATGAACCTGGGGGAAAGGGCTGTTGTAGAAATGCCCCAAAACTAAGGATGTGCATGGACCCCCCGATCCTCTTTGCACCCGATCCGCAAATTGCGGATCGGGCCCACTCCACCCCGCCTCGATCCGCCTAGGGGCCACTCTGCTCCGCTGCGGAGCTCTGGCTCTGAATCAGAGCTCCGCAGTGGTGGGGAGTGGTGCCAGGTAAGGCCCCCATCCCTCCTCCCCCTTACCTGTGTCCGTCCCAACCCATCCCAGCTTCACTAGAGCCCATGGCTGAACCGCGGGCTCTAGTGAAGGTGGCAACAGGCCGCGACAGACGCAGGTAAGACCCCTCTCCCCCTTACCTGGCTCTGCCACCATCGCCACACAGGTGCCTGCGGCTGCAGGGCCAGGTAAACCCCCCTCCCTCCTCCCCCTTACCTTTTTTGTGGAGCTCCGGATCGAGGCGAAGGATCCGCCTTCACCTCGATCCGCTCTGCAACGCTCCGTGGCTCCCCCGATCCTCTTCACCTCCGCCTTAAGCGGAGGCGAAACCCCCCGATCCGCTCCTGCTTCTCCAGTCCTAGGAGAAGCGGAGCACATCCCTACTCAAAACTCCTTGACAAGCCCAGCGCTGCTTCTGAATTAGTGCCAAGGCCGTCACCGTTCCCAAGGAAACCCAGATTGTGCTCAGAACCTGCGAGCTGACATCCGAAACGGAATTGGTAGCTGAAAGGGAAGAGCTGAATAATTATCCCTTCCCACTAGTCCATGCGGACACCGGGAATTCCTTCGAAGCCAGGCCCTGGCTGGTGGTTTCTGATCTGGAGAGGGAACGCGAGTGTGACATGATGTAAACCACAGTGTCAAAATTATGGGGGTACACAGCTTTGCTTTTAAGCCTGGCCTGTTAGGGGTCTTTGCAGTCAGGGCAGCAGTGTTCCCGGAGGAATGATTAGCCGGCATCGCACCCGGCAACCTTTCTCTTGATTGACTCAGGATGCAGGGCCTTAGAGCAAAACAGCAGCATTTCTCTTCTCCTGATTTCCCCTTGCCAATACGGGGTTGAGGGCAGCAGGCCTCATGTAGCATCTTACTGCCTAATAATAGATGGTTCTGTGTACTGGCTAGCAGTATCCAATTATTCACCGCAATCTCCGTGGGGCCAACGGAGGTGGGGGGTGAGAAGGGGGAGATGGAAGAAAATGAAGAAAGGGGAGGAAGAGAAAGTGGCTGTGTTCATTACGGCTTGGCCTTAAGAAAATGTGCCCGTCAATCCATCAGGAATGAATTTTGTTCTCTAATATTAATGTTTAAGGCGATGCTCTTCTGGCGTATTGATTCTCCATAGGCAGGAGGAGGCTAGAAAGGAAACAATTTTCAAAATGTAGTTTTCAGTTTCTTTAATATTGTAGTTCATCTTATGGCAGAAAATGGCTTTTTTCCCCCTTCTGCCCATTATATATGTGTGTGCGTGTGGGAAAGGGGGAGAAAGAAAGGCACGTGTGCGCGCACACCCACACACCCACACGCATACAGGCAGAGGGATGTGGAAAAAGCAAACAAAAAGATTGAGAACTAATTGGGAAGACAGTGAAACATCTTCTCTACTTTTGTTCCCGAGTCTGTCTGCCTGTCCTCATTCTTCTCCTCATGCTGATGCAAGCAGAAGCAGAGAGCTTGCCCATATGCTGACAGGGGTGGTGGTGGCTGGTTATGCTTAGAGGACCACTGTCATGGGATAACCCCCTCACCCATATCAGGAAAGGGCTGGAGTTCAGTGGTAGAACACACACCTAGCATGCAAAAACGGAGCTACGCCTTTCCAGCATGTAGCCCCTTTGCTGAGGGAACTGTGCTGCATTGGCTACCTATTCACTACCGGGCCAGGTTCAAGGTTCTAGTACTAGTGTACAAAGCCCTCAACAACTTGGGACCAGGGTACCTGAGAGATTGTCTTCTCCCCTATCAACCTGCCCGGTCACTGAGGACATCTGAGGGCATGCTTCTGGTGGTTTTTCATGGATCTATGTCCGATTGTCCACCAGCAGAAGAGGCTTCCGTTCCCTTTCGTATGGGACTCCCTGCCATAGGAGGTCGGGTAGGCACCAATGTTGTATTGTTTTCAGCGCCTCCTGAAACTTTATTGATGCAAGAAGCTTTCCCGGAATGACCAGCCATAGTTCAATCTGTACCTCTATTATTTTATTATTTTATTATTTATTTATTTATTGCATTTTTATACCGCCCAATAGCTGAAGCTCCCTGGGTTGTTCACATCTTCCTTATGCAATGTAATTTTAATGATTTTTTTCAATTCTGTTTTCATTCTTTTTAACCCATTGGTTCACTGCTCTGAAATCCTTGGATAGAGAGTAGTATATAAATATTGGAAAGAAAGAAAGAAAGAAAGAAAGAAAGAAAGAAAGAAAGAAAGAAAGAAGACCTAGTTTCAATCCCCCAGAAACTTTAGGTAGGAGAAATTTGGAGAGCTGCTGCCGGTCAGTGTAGACGGTGCTGAACTCTATGGAACTAGGAATGGCATCTAGTTGTTGTTTTTTAAGTGATATATACCCAGTTTGCACCTTCCCAAGGCTTTCACTGAACTGGATGGGCACATTTAATCAGACAGATTTTTCCTACGCAACGCAAGTCCTGAAATGTAACAGAGTGTGTCTGTTTCCAATTCATCTCTTCTGGGCTCATCTACACCAAGCAGGATATTCCACTATGAAAGTGGTATATAAAAGGCAGGAGCCACACTACTGTTTTATAGTGGTATTGAAGTGCACTGACAACTGTTGGGGGCCATTGAGACATAACATAAACCACTTTCATACCACTTTCATCATGTTATATCCTGCTTGGTGTAGATGTGTCATGGGCCCCAACAGTTGTCAGTGCACTTCAGAACCACCATAAAGCAGTAGTGTGGCTCCTGCGTTTTATATAGCTCTTTCAGACGGCTTTCATAGTGGAATATCCTGCTTGGTGTACATGAGCCCTCTGTCTGTCTCCAGTTCATTTCTTTTTGCACACACATTCATGCATACTGCATCCATATCCCCCCGAATGTACATGACAATTGTGTTCATTTTTTTAAAGTGTGCACATTTATTTATTATTTATTATTTTATTGATTGATTGATTGCATTTATATCTTGCCTTTTTCCTCCAAGGAACCCAAGGCGGCATACATAATCCTCCCTCTCTTCTCCATTTTATCCTCACAACAACAACCCTGTGAGGTAGGTTGGGCTGAGAGTCTGTGACTGGCCCAAAATCACCCAGTGGGGTTTCCATGGCTGAGTGGGGACTAGAACCCAGGTCTCCCGACTCCCAGTCCAACACCTTAGCTACTACGCCACATTGTGTGCTTGTGTGCGTTTTTCAAATGTGCACATATTTCATACACTTCTCCCCCCCCCCACACACACAATGTACACACTTTGAACACATTTTGTTGCTGCTGCTGCTGTTGTTCCATGAATCTAATAGCAAGATTGTAAATTACAGACTTGGACCACAGATTGTGTTTGGGTATGCATGTGGGTCTTCAAGGTGTGAATTGGTTAAATTAAAACCAAACTGAAACATGTTTCTTTTCTTTTCTTTTATACATCCCTAGTCAGTACTGTCATTCCCACATAGCAGCTTCAGGTATGGAGTGCTGAAACCGAGACAGATTTGCCAAAGGCTATCTAGCCAGCCTATGGCAGAGGTGAGACTCAAACTGTAAACTTCCTGATTTGTAGCTCCATCTTTTTAGCTGCTATGGTGGGAATTTTCCCCCATGAAATTGGGGGCAAGCAACTTCGGGATGCATAAGCTAAAATTGTGCCTAGGCTGTAGCATTGAGCATCAAGACTCCAAAGCGATTGTCCATTTGCCCAGTCCTCATTTATTTATACACAGAAATTCTCTGAACACAACCTTCCAGAAAACAATGTGATTAAAACTGAAGTAGCTGACAGACATCTGTCTTCCTGAGCCAATAAAAGGAGTGAGGTGATAAAAAATGAATATACCATGTTTATAAACTCTAGTAAAACTAGATCTAAATGACATCTTTTTTTGGAGAGAGAGAGAGAGAGAGAGAGAGAGAGAGAGAGAGAAGTATATTTATAAACTCTGTTTCCACACTCAATAAAAGTCTGAAGGCTAAAAGCGTGAAAAGCCTTCTGGAGATTGAAGCAGGCAGAGCATAACTTAAGTGCATTTAACAGGCATTGCCCCCAAACCTCTCGTCCGGATCCCAGAGCTCAGCCAATGGCAGAAGCATCTAGTTAGGAGGGCATTCTGGGACTTCCCATGCAAACGGCCATATTCTAAGAATTCTGGCCTCAGAGAAGAAGAAAAAAGATGAAATGCTTCACCGTGTTTGCACCACTTATATAATGCATGAAGGAACTATGATAGAAGTAGAGATATGGGATTAGGGTGGGAGCATTTTCTGTGGAGGAAAATGTTCCGTGAGAGGCACAGACCACTTCTGAAAGGGGGAAGGTAGGGATGCATGAGGGTGTCACTTTGCTTTGTTTTGGATTCACATTATTCTGGTCTGCAGCTCAAAATGTGAATACAAAAGGGACCCCTCTACCCCCTCCAAAAAAGCTCTCATGTTCTTGAACTTGCATTCAAATTCAAAAAGCAGTTAAAGCTGCAGGAGCCCTGCCCTCTTTTGTATCTGGGAACTCTAGTATAGCTCCTGCAGCTTAAACTGTTGTGATGAAGAAGGCATTTCACCAGGTGCTGCATGCATACAAAGGACACCTGCTGAAATTCCCCTTTCAATACAACTGTTAAAGATACAGGAGCCTGGTCCTCCTTTCCATATGATCACCCTAGTTTAGGGTGACCATATGAAAAGGAGGACAGGGCTCCTGTATCT
Organism: Elgaria multicarinata webbii; assembly: GCF_023053635.1. Classification (NCBI taxonomy): domain Eukaryota; kingdom Metazoa; phylum Chordata; class Lepidosauria; order Squamata; family Anguidae; genus Elgaria; species Elgaria multicarinata. Next base: position 116,167,977 of record NC_086176.1, on the reverse strand, counting down.
TTAACAGTTGCATAGAAAAAGGAATTTCAGCAGGTGTTATTTGTATATATGGAGAACCTGGTGAAATTCCCTCTTCATCACAATAGTTAAAGCTGCAGGAGCTATAGTAGAGTGACTAGATTTAAAGGAGGGCAGGGCACCTGCAACTTTAACTGTTGTGATGAAGAGGAAATTTCACCCGGTTCTCCATATATACAAATGACACCTGCAGAAATTCCCTTTTCAATACAACTGTTAAAGATACAGGAGCCCTGTCCTCCTTTTCATATGGTCAGCCTAGTTTACCTAGTCCAACATCCCTTTTCTCACACTGGCCAGTCTGATGCCCCTGGAAAGCCTCTGAACTTAGTGCCTCTGAACTTAGACGTGGCTTATAGTCACCATGCTTTAAGGTGGATTCCTGCATTGAGCAGGGGGTTGGATTCGATGGCCTTATAGGCCCCTTCCAACTCAACTATTCTATGATTCTATGATCATGACTAGCAGCCATGTCCCTCCATTAATAATGGGGCCTTAGCTAGACCTAAGGTTTATCCCAGGGTTGTCCCAGGGTCATCCCTGCCTGCTCCCGGGATATTCTGTGTTTCATTAACATGAATAGGGGTGACCCCGGGACGATCCCAGGATAAACCTTATGTCTAGCTAAGGCCTGGGACTCCATCAAAATGCTGAAATAAGGAGGGCTGAGCCAAAAATCCTATCATTTTTCCTGTTTTTTTTTATCAGTGCTGCAGACGTTCCCAACAGCTCTTTAAATGCAAAATATTTTTTGAATATATATATATATATATATATATATATATATACACATACACACACAAACACACACACACACACACACACGTTTAGAAACCACCCATTTTATCACAGTTGATGTTGCTGCCTGCCAGACCCATTTCCCATTAGGTCTTGGAGTGCAAATGGTCACACTTAACTCATGATTGCTTACATTTTAAAAGCAATGTGGGCTGAGAAACCCACAATCCTAAGCACGGCGTTACTGAACCTTGCGGTTTTCTGCTTACCCCAATTCCCCAAGAGGGGCTGTAAAGCAAGTCTCTGTAATTTCAGGTTAATACCTTTTAATACACTCTGCGTTGGGTGAGGGACGTTCTGTGAGCTCCCAGAGTAGCTGCCAAGCTATCTAAGAAGAAATATGTGAACTGCTGTTGGGCAGAACAACTCAGATTGCTATCAAAAGAGTCATCCTTTGTAAGATGTCTACTTTCTATGTAAATAACGAGTGATTTACAGAGATATAACTGCAAGCATTTCTGAAAATGCAATAATGTGAAATATATGTTATTTCCTGGTTGATCTTCATCATTTTTTAAAGGAAATATCAAGAGGGGAATCATAGCACATGCTTTGCATGGACAAGGCCCTCCGTTCAGTCCCAAAATCTCCCATTAAAACAAAATCAGGTGGCACGCATGGGAGGGACCTGAGGCCATTTCTACACCATACCAGTGTAGAGAAGGTGGAGGATCTCATAATATTCTGATCATGAGATCCTCCCCTTAGTCTAAATGTGGACATGACATCTTAGGAGGAAAGAGGGTGTCATGCCCATGGTTTTTTTAAAAAAGAAGCTTAGCGCATGTGCACTCCAATGAAAAGTGAGGTGTATTTTTTTAAAAAAGCCCCAACCCGCTCACCCCCACCCCCGGCCCGGTTCTTTCCCTCTTCTGCTCCCTACTACTCACAGGGAAGAGGGAAGAAGCTGGGATGGGTGGCCATACGTCCCACCATCTCGGGACGATCCCGGGACCTTGGGAAGAATTGGATTTTCCCAAGGAGTACTTATCCCTGGGAAAACCCATTCTTGTCCCTCTTTCCTCCTGGGAGTCCCTGTACATCACTTGGATGCACAGGGACTCGGCTGTGACCAGCCCACATTTTCAAACTGGTGTAGAAATGGCCTGAGTCTAGGTTCCACTTCAAGTCATTCTGGAACAGATGAACTGGTGATCTAACTCAGTATAAGGCATCTCCATATGTCCAGAGGACTTTTTAACTGTTTCAAATAGTGCAGAGCCAAATTTGATGGATTCTCTGCTCAAACCATGGGTTTAATGTGTGTGTGTGGGTATGTGTGCATGTGTGAAATGTTTGCCCATTCCTATCAACAGCTAGCACATGGACAACACACTGAACAGGCACTCACACAGGTCAACTCGTCACAGTCTTCCACAGCATGGTGAAATTGATTGTAGTTGTATTTAAACTATAGTAATTATTCGGCTATGGGGTGGTATAGAAACGCAATAAATAAATAAATAAAATTATACATCCACACCTCTGCATATGTATGAGCACATGCAAATTTTATGCATTTGTGGGCCTCCTTTTGGCATCTTCTTGGCTGAAGTCTTTCCTCTTTCTTTGGTGATTTGTAAATGGTCACACTACTAGGGAGGTTGCGGGCTCTCCCACACTAGAGGCCTTCGAGAGGCAGCTGGACAACCATCTGTCAGGGATGCTTTAGGGTGGATTCCTGCATTGAGCAGGGGGCTGGACTCGATGGCCTTGTAGGACTCTTCCAACTCTGCTATTCTATGATTCTATGATAATGAATGGCCCCGGCATAAGCAACGTGTTCCCCATGCCTCTCCACTTCACCCCCAGTGGGGGAGAGGGCAATTTGTTTCTAGTCCTCTTCCTTATTCCCAAATAAAATGCATAGGGGGTTAGTTAGGGAATGCAGAAATATGGGATATTGCTGTTTTCACTCCCCTTTGGAAATGAAATTGCAAATGGAGAGAAAGAGAGAGAGAGAGAGAGAGAGAGAGGTCAGAGGGTATTCAAGGGGTGCTATTCCATGAAAACTAACTCAGCCTACATTTTGTATTGCTTAAGCTGTTCTTATGCATTACATAAAATAGAATGTGGAATTTTGCCGGAAGCCTGTAGGAAGCCATTGTGAACTTTGGAGCTCTGGTTTAATGGAACATGAATGCATCCAGATCTGAAGCAGCCAAATGCAATACTAATAATAATAATAATGAGTGGAGGGGGGGGGGAAACTGCCAAACAAACATAAAGTAATGGGGGGAAAAGATGTGTATTGTTTGAACTGTTTGACATCATAAAAGAAGATGCACACTTGGGATGTTTATGCCCAAGATTGTTATTTTCTGATAATGTACCTGGTTAAAATAAAGTTTTCCCTCTGGATGCATATATAATGCCTAGATAAGAACAATTCACAAAATCCTATTATAGCTGTGCTGTACACAAACAACATTTGCGGATGCGCTAGATAAGATCAGATACATATATACGTGGAAAAGGGGGTGGTGGTGGAAAAGGTATTTCCAGGAATATTATTACTTTAGTGCCATATCTGGTTAAGTCAACACAGGTTTAGGGCCTTCAGTTGCAGGCAGCATTTCAAAAATCAAAAATACATTTGATTTCCTAAACTGACATTCTTCATAAAAATTGCATCTGTAATTTCTCCCCCTCCCTCCCGTTGACTACTGGAACTATCTCTAGGAATAGGCGAAGGTGTTTATATTTTACATTAAATCCACTGAAAGGAATGAAGAAAAACTCAGGAGCAGTTGTGGAAGTCAGGGTTTCAACCTGGGGCCTGCTGTGACAAGCAAAAGATATTAACGTTTTATGTATTTATTTTAAAATGTAAGTTAATGTTTCAGTTCATCAAAAAGAGTCCACAGAGGTTTCTGATTTTAAAAAAACACAACCCCAATCCAACAATAATAACTATGATAATAAACAAAAGATACAAATCTAATTTTCAAACCTACTCAACAATAAAATATGGATGGGTGAACACACAAGCATTCAAAATCCCCCTCAAAGCTTGCTTTGCCTGAAAACGAGCATTTTTTTTTTCTTGATAGGAAAAAATCAACATTTTGGATTTCGAAGTTGCACATTTTTGGAAGTGTGCACCCTAAATGTGCTCCCCCCAACCATTCAGTAAAACATGACAGCTAACAGGCATAAAGGATTCCTGTGCTAACTTTTGAGTAGATCTTTAAAGTAATAATTAGGGATGTGCTCCGCTCCGATTAGAAGAGGAGAAGCAGAAGCGAATTGGCCTGCTCTGCCTTGCCCAGAGGCAGAGTAGAAGCGGACCGGGAACCTGTAGAAGCACGGCGAAGAGAAGCGCCCATACGCGGAGCGCTTCTCTTTTCGCGGACCGATCCAATCGCCATTTTGAAAAATTTCGCCCATAGGATTGCTTTGCAGAAAAGAATAGGGGATAACTGGGTTGTTTTTAAAGCTATCTTTCTGAAACTTCTTGTGCTTAGAGAGTCGTGGCTGGGGGTCATTTTGAGCCTACTCTCAGCTCTCTGCGTGCTGCGGTTCGCTTGCTAGAATTTTTGGAAAAATCGGGTAAAACAGCGGGAAAATACCTTTTTCGAAGGGCTGAGGGGCAGAGTCAACTCCCGGTCATGATCACATGATCCCAAAGTTGGAGGAGGGGATGGGCAAAATGGGTAACTTGAGATTCTGGGAACTTCTCTTTCTTAGTCTGAACAGACTTTTCCCAGTGTTTTTTAAAACAGTAACCCCACCAAATGCACAAACACAACCTGAAATCATATACTAACAGAGAGGAAACACAGCACTGCTACCCACCCTAACTTTGGGGAACAACTGAATAGATGTGGTGCAAGGGGATGAGCTCCCCTAGGGCATGGACGTGCCCTGTGCACTCTCCTGTCCTTGGAGGGCCATCAGAGTCCTCCAAAGGTAAATCACTGGAGAGAATGCCTATCATGAGTTGAAGTGATCGTTTGCTTCTTAAAGACTGGTACCTAGACAGACCAGTCAAATTGGCAGATGATTCCCCCTCCTCTTGGGCACGTCCACTCCCCTCTTACTGGTAAAAGACAGATATAGCCTTTTTAAAAAAATTCTTCTTGTTGTTTATTCAGCAACACTGCTGCTTTTAATTCCACCCCTCCTTTGTTGATTTATTTATTTATTTATTCCATTTTATATGCATTACTGGCTTTGAAACTATCCTTGGCTCACTTCCTTGTGCCCCCAGAAATGTTTGCTGCCTGCCTGCCTTCCCTCCCTCTTCCCCTGCCCACCTCGCAGGGATGGTTTTTGTGTGTCTTGCTTTGACTCAGGGGAGAAGTCCTTCCTGTGCTCAAGTTCCAAATCTATTTTTCAAGTGTGGAAGAAGATTCATATTTAGGTTTATCTCTACTCCCCAATTCATGGCATGTTGGGATTTCCTTTGAAATGGGCCCATTGAGCTGTCTGCAGATACTGGGGTGTCCGACTTTCATAAATTCCCCAAAAATCTGGGGATGATGGGATTGGCTTGAAACTTGGCGTCCATGTGGACACATGGGTAAGCTGTCATGGAACCAAAGGTGAGGTTTCTGACATGCAAATTGACATAGTTGTAAAATGGGACTTGATTTGGGGTGAGTTAAAAGGTTAGAGCCCCGCCAAAATTCAGGGGATGATGGGATTGGCTTGAAACTTGGTGTGCATGTGGACACATGGATAAGCTGTCATGGGACTGAAGGTGAGGTTTCTAACGTGCAAATTGACAGAGCTATCGAAAGGGGTGCGAATGGGGTGCCCGATTTTCAAAAATTCCCCAAAAATCAGGGGATGATGGGATTGGCTTGAAACTTGGCATGCGTGTGTATACCTCCATGAGGTGTCATGGTGCAAAACTTGAGGTTTCTAACTTTAACAGAAAAAAAGTTGTATACTTTTTTAGCTTTCAATGCAAGCCTATGGGGGGGGGAAACAGAGCTCCGATCCGGATCCGGAGCTCCGCAGTGGAGCGGAGTGGACATAGGTGGGGCGGGGACGGAGCGGAGCGGCCCAATCTGCAAATCGCGGATCTGGAAAAGAAGCAGAGCGGGGGTCCGTGCACACCCCTAGTAATAATGTCAGGCACTGGCTGCATTTGGACAACACAATAGTCAATGGTGGGTTAATATAGTCGACTCCAGGGTTGATTCTTGAGAGGGTACTCCCCAAACGATATGTTCCTACACAACTGTTGAGTGGTTGGGGCTGGCATTGAGTGGACTAATAGTCAACCCAGCATTTGACTGAGACAGCCCCTGCCTCTCTCCCCAACCTCTCTCCTCCCTCAGGCCTCCTGGTGCTATCCCAGCAGCCTCTACGAGTTGTGCTGGCTGTAGCAGAAGCAGCTGGCATGGTTTTGGCCACTCTTGCCTGGGAACTCTGTAGCCAGCTGAAATATCCTTAGCAAGGCTTAATGCTATGCCTTCTAGGGTAATGGAGGGCAGATTTGGGAAAGTCCCGCTATCAGATAGATGCTGCCCCTGTAACAACGAGGAGGTGGAATCCATCTCCCATGTATTATTCAATTGCAGCTTCTATCAGGAGGCAAGAAAAGCCCTTATCCATCCTTTCACGCAACGATTACCTGGACGATCGTCCATGACCCTTATGTGGGTCCTTTTACAGGCCCAAGATAAGCATACCACTGAACAAGTTGCTAAATTTCTTCATCACGCAATCCTTACCAGATCAGTTATGGTGGCAGGACTTTCCTTTGCTTCTAGCACAGAACTTTAAGGAGGCTCATGCAATCATACTCTGTTTTAATTTCATGTATTTTAAATATTTATTATTAGGGATGTGCTCCGCTCCGATTAGGAGCGTAGAAGCAGTAGCGGATTGGCCTGCTCCGCCTTACCCAGAGGCGGAGTAGGAGCGGACCGCGGACCCCCTAGAAGCAAGGCGAAGAGAAGCGACCATTTTTCGGAGCTCCGAGTTCAGGCGGAGCGCTCCGGTCGCCATCTTGAAAACATTTCGCCATAGGATTGCATTGCGGCAAATAATCGCGCATAACTACGTTGTTTTTGAAGCTATCGTTCTGGAAATTCTTGTGCACAGAGAGTCGTGGATGGGGGTCATTTTGAGACCACTCTCACCTCTCTGCGTGCTGTGGTTCACGTGCAATATTTTTTTAAAAATCGGGGCAACCGCGGGGCTCAAACTGCGTTTCGGCTTTTCGCCCATAGGATTGCATTGAGGGAAAGAATCGGGGATAACTGGGGGGGGGTTTAAGCTATCGTTCTGAAAATTCTTGTGCACAGAGAGTCGTGGATGGGGGTCATTTTGAGACCACTCTCAACTTTCTGCGTGCTGTGGTTCACGTGCAATATTTTTTTAAAAATAGGGTCAACCGCGGGGCTCCGTTTCGGCTTTTCGCCCATAGGATTGCATTGAGGGAAAGAATCGGGGATAACTGGGGGGGGGTTTAAGCTATCGTTCTGAAAATTCTTGTGCACAGAGAGTCGTGGATGGGGGTCATTTTGAGACCACTCTCAACTTTCTGCGTGCTGTGGTTCACGTGCAATATTTTTTTAAAAATCGGGGTTTGGGTTTTTTTTATTTTTTTATTTTTATTTTTTTGGAAGCGATGACAGGCACATTCAACTCCCAATCCTGATGAGAATTCATCTCCTCAGAAAGCATCCTCCTCCAATCCCAGCGTTGGAGGGGGGACTAAGGCAGACCCACCCTGAGAACTTTCTGTTTTGTGTCTCTTTGTGGGTTGGCGTTCGTGGAGGGAACACTTACTTAGCTAGTGCTCCTGCTTTGGAGATAGATTAATTTAATATAGGTTTAGTTTGGCGCGTGTGTGTGTTTGTTTGCTTCTTTCTGACTTGTAGCTTAGTTTGCCCTGTGTTTTCCCCTTACTTTGATTTAATATAAACTTTATTTTTGAATTTTGGAGTGTGTGGTTGGGTTGGTTGGGTTGGTTGCCCCCCCCCCTTCCCTGTATTAAAGCCTGACTGTTCTGCTTTTGTGAAAGCTTTCTTTTGAAAGCATACACACAGTTTTTGTCCCATTTCCCTACATTTATATTCTTAAACATATTTTATTATATTCTTTCACATAGTCCATTAGTATATATTCTCATACATATTATATTAGTATTCATATTTTGTTCTTCTTATAGTAGTGGTTGGTTCTTTTCCCCCCTCCCCTCTCTTAAATCCTGATTGTGTTTCCTTCTATCTTCTATATACCAAATATACCAAAAAAATTGGATTCTCTTTTTCTTCTCTGTGTAACTTCGACGGAGTGGGCTGCTTTTGTCAAGTTCAACAGGCAGCCACAGATTGAGCATTTTGGGGAAAGCATACGCACACCATTTCCCTATTCTTAAACATATTATTATTATATTCTTTGACATAGTCTTAGTAGTCTATTAGTATACATTCTCATACATATTATAGTAGTGGTTGGTTCTTTTCCCCCCTCCCCTCTCTTAAATCCTGATTGTGTTTCCTTCTATCTTCTATATACCAAATATACCAAAAAAATTGGATTCTCTTTTTCTTCTCTGTGTAACTTCGACGGAGTGGGCTGCTTTTGTCAAGTTCAACAGGCAGCCACAGATTGAGCATTTTGGGGAAAGCATACGCACACCATTTCCCTATTCTTAAACATATTATATTATATTCTTTGACATAGTCTTAGTAGTCTATTAGTATACATTCTCATACATATTAGTAGTAGTAGTATTCATATTTTGTTCTTGTTATAGTAGTGGTTGTCCCATTTCTTGTCCCATTTCCCTACATTTATTAGTAATATTCTTAAACATATTATTATATTCTTGTAGATATTCTTAGTAGTAGATATATATATATATATTAGTATATTCTCATACATATTAGTAGTAGTATATTTTATTGTTCTTGTCCCATTTCCCTACATTTAAACATATTATATCTTCTTATACATATTCTTAGTAGTACCTTATACATAGTATTAGTAGTATTAATATTTTGTTAGTCATCATGAAAAGAGGAAGCAGGCGTGCTGAAAGCAGCAAGGCTCAGTCTGCCAGCAGTAAGCAGGCTTCCTCTCCTCCTGTGAAACTCAAACGGGCAACTCCTTGGCTGACTGCTCCAAAACAGAAGCAGGACAAGCAGCAGGCAGAGCCACTCTCTTCTGCAACTTGTGCCCGGCGTTCTCTTTTTGAGGGTGGGAATGGGAAAAGTGCCCGTTTGCAAGAGGCACGTGGCAGCAGTGCCATTAGAGGAGGAGGAGTATCCCCAACTCCTTCATTCTCCTTTCAGCCCACGAGCCCGATGATGGACCTAGACGAGGTCCTCAGCACAGTGGAGGGGGGGGAGGAGGAGGAGGAGGCGGTGGGCCTCCAGGATGTGGGGGCTGAGGAGGAGCAGCAGCAGGCCGAGGCTCTCTCCCCAGTCTCATCCCACACCCCTGTTTCTGTGGCAACACCAGAGAGCTCAGGCGGGCAATTGGTGGTGTCACCACGGAAACGAAAGACAAGCATCGTGTGGGACCACTTTGAGTTGGGAGCGGATCCCCGCTTTGCTGTCTGTCGCCACTGCAAACTCAGCCTAAGCAGGGGTTCATCGACAGGGCATTATGGAACCAGCAGCATGAAGATGCATCTTAAGAGGCAGCACCAGTCGGTCTTGCTGGGGAAAGAGGCGGGCAAGGCGACTGGTTCCAGGGGAAAGCCGAAGGCGGCGGCTGCTGCTGCTGCTGCTGCTGCTGCTGCTGCTGGCACTTCCAGTCTCAGCTCTCCATCTCCCATCCCCACAAGGGTTAGGCAGGCAACCCTGCCGGAAATGGGGTGGGGGAAGTATGGAACCACAAGATGGCGTTTTCCAACGCCCTCCCAGATCACCACGTCAATCGGTGAGATGGTGGCGTTGGACGACCAGCCATTCAGCCTCGTCGACAACGCAGGCTTCAAGAGGCTGATGGCGCTTGTGGTGCCATACTACAAGCTGCCGTGTCGCACCACCCTGAGCAGGCGGGTGGTGCCTTCCCTGTACCGTTCCTGCAGGGAGTTAGTGCTGGGTCGTCTGTGCCAGGCAGAGGCACGGATGGTGCACTTCACCTCGGACATTTGGTCCAGCGAGGGCGGAGTGCACGCTTACCTGTCCCTGACGGCACACTGGTGGGCAGCCGTGGGGCAGGAAGGATCCAGCACTACAGGGACTGGCAAGGAGGGCTACTGCTGGGCCCTCCTCCACACGCAAGTGATGGACCAGTCCCACACGGCAGGGGAGATTACGGAGGCCATGAACCGCATGGTGGATGGGTGGCTAGCTGGGCAGAAGGTCACCCGCGGTTACATGGTCACGGACGGGGGAGCCAACATGGTGAAGGCGGTGCGCGACGGCGGATTCGAGGGCGTCCGCTGCATCGCGCACGTCTTGAACCTGGTGGTGAGGGATGGCCTTGGGATGGGCAGCAGCAAGCCCAACCTCGGTCCCCTGTCCGGGATCCGTAACCTCCTGGAGAGCTGCAGAAAGGTGGCAGGCCATTTCCACCACAGCGTCAAGGGCAGTCGCTTGCTGCGGGAGAAGCAGGAGGAGTTGAATCTCCCGCAGCACAGGCTAGTGCAGGATGTGGTGACACGCTGGAACTCCACCTACCTGATGCTGGAGCGGATGGTGGAGCAACAGCGTGCCATCCACGACTTGTTCAGGGTCAGGGACATGGGCGTCCACCACCTGGGCAAGCAGCAGTGGGACGCCATGTCCCAGCTGGTGGCGGTCCTCAAGCCGTTCCTGAACGCCACCGAGACCCTGAGCAAAAGCTCTGCCCTCCTCAGCCAGGTGATCCCTGTATGCAGGCATCTCCAGAAACAGATGGGCGACTTTCTGGAGTACAGGGATCCCGTCACCGGCAGGCGCTTCGAGCCCGAGGTCCGCGAAGCGGTGACTAGGCTGAGGGACGGCGTGACGCGGAGGCTGGAGCCCATCCAAACCGACAGGGTCCACATGTTGGCAGCCATGTGCGACCCTCGTGTGAAGGATGGGCTTTGTGGGCCAAATAGCAGGCAGCACTGGGTGGAAACGCTGGTGGGCGAAGTGCGGGCGGCATGGGCCAAGAGGGTGGGGCAGAGTGAGGCAGAGGAGCAGGCCACCCCTCCCCGCAGCAGCACCAGCAGCACCAGCAGCAGCCTCACCTGCATCCCTCCCAGCAGCAGCACAGGCGAGGGGTATTGGGAAGAGGCTCTGCACACCGTGTTTGGGCAGAGACCCTCCCCAGCCACCAGCCAGGATGACGCTGCAACCACCGTGCAGCGTTACCTGTCAGAGCCCATCGAGGACTCCTCCATGGACCCCCTGGCCTACTGGTCATCCCGTTTTCAGATTTGGCCGGACCTGGCGCGGGTGGCCATGGATCGACTCAGCTGCCCACCCACCAGTGTTCCAAGCGAGAGGGTGTTCTCTATGGCGGGCGACATAGTGACCCCTCACCGCTCTCGCTTGGAGCCGGACTTGGTGGAGCAGCTGGTCTTTCTGAAGGGCAATCTCCCCCTGCTGGGATACCCCACCCTCAAGCCCTCGTGGGAGTGACAGGCAGGCTCCCTTTAATTCCACCCCTCCTTGGGTTGGCAGGCACACTACAGTTCAGGCAGGCTGGTTTTTTCTCTGTAGGCACTAGGCAGAGTTTGTCACCGTGCGTGTGTGTGACTGACTGTGAGGGCAAAGCACCGCACTTGAGTTCATTTCATTTCTGTGGCGTCCGGTACAGCTTAGTCAACTCATCCGGATAGTTTTCCACCCAGTTCCAAAAGACTCCATTTATTTATTTATTTATTTATTTATTTATTTAATTAATTACATTTATATACCGCCCCACAGCCAAAGCTCTCTGGGCGGTTTACAACCGTTTGTCCATGATTGACTGCACGTTTAGGTGAGGTGCAAGCAGGGGGCAAGGCAATGCCTGGCACCACCACCACCACTAGCCAGGCTGCCTCTCTCCAGCAGTCCACGGGTCGCCCTTTGGAGTGCCCTGGGAGTGGAAGACGTACTCCCTGATCCAGAAGTATGGTTTTTTGAGAAGCAAACAGGCGAGTCCTCGCCTTTGAGAAGCAACCTTTCACTTGAACTCATGGAAGTCATTGACTTCAGCACAGCCACTACATAGAGGCTGTGGACCTCTGGGTGACTCCATCAGTGTGCTGATTTTGAGAAGCAACCTTTCACTGAAACTCATTCACTTCCCCAATTGAGGGTGAGGGAGGTTACACTCCAGCAGTCCACGGGTCGCCCTTTAGATAGCTCGGGGATCAAATGGAGTCCTTGATCTGTGTGCTGATTTTGAGAAGCAACCTTTCACTGAAACTCATTCACTTCCCCAATTGCGGCTGGTACTCCAGTAGTCCACCGAACTCCCATAGCACAGCCACTTAGTGCATAGGGACAGTTTAAGTTTCCTCCTGAGAAGTGAGCACTCACTTCAACTCATGACAGCCATTGACTTCACCACAGCCACTACTGCGGATGCTGTGGTCCTCCAGGATGTGGGTGAGGATTAGTCGCAGCAGCTGGTCGAGCTCCTCTCCCTGGTCTCATATGGAGCAATTTTGAGCTCTCACTTCGACTCCAAGTTCAGACACTTGAGCACAGCCCCTACGGTGGAGGCACAGCTGGCCGTGCCTCTCTCCCCAACCACTGACTGCACAGGGACAGTTTAAGTTTCCTCCTGAGAAGTGAGCACTCACTTCGACTCATGACAGCCGTTGACTTCACCACAGCCACTTTGTGTGGGATGCTGTGGTCCTCCAGGATGTGGGGATTAGTAGTAGCCACTGGTCGAGCTTCTCTCCCCGGTCTCGTCCCACCCCTCTTCCGCTGTAACCCTATCTTTGAGAAGCAAGCTGTCACTTCAACTCATGGACTTCCCCTATGTGCGGGTGGTACTCCAGTAGTCGACCGATCGCCCATAGCACAGCCACTTAGTGCGTAGGGACAGTTTAAGTTTCCTCCTGAGAAGTCAGCACTCACTTCAACTCATGACAGCCATTGACTTCACCACAGCCACTTCTCGGTGGATGCTTTGTTCCACCAGGATGTGGGTGAGGATTAGTAGCAGAAGCTGGTCGAGCTTCTCTCCCCAGTCTCATATGGAGCAATTTTGAGCTCTCACTTCGACTCCAAGTTCAGACACTTGAGCACAGCCCCTACGGTGGAGGCACAGCTGGCCGTGCCTCTCTCCCCAACCACTGACTGCACAGGGACAGTTTAAGTTTCCTCCTGAGAAGTGAGCACTCACTTCGACTCATGACAGCCGTTGACTTCACCACAGCCACTTTGTGTGGGATGCTGTGGTCCTCCAGGATGTGGGGATTAGTAGTAGCCACTGGTCGAGCTTCTCTCCCCGGTCTCGTCCCACCCCTCTTCCGCTGTAACCCTATCTTTGAGAAGCAAGCTGTCACTTCAACTCATGGACTTCCCCTATGTGCGGGTGGTACTCCAGGTGTCCACCGATCGCCCATAGAACAGCCACTTAGTGTGTACGGACAGTTTAATTTTCCTGAGAAGTGAGCACTCACTTCAACTCATGACAGCCATTGACTTCACCACAGCCACTACTGCGGATGCTGTGGTCCTCCAGGATGTGGGTGAGGATTAGTCGCAGCAGCTGGTCGAGCTCCTCTCCCTGGTCTCGTCCCACCCCTCTTCCGCTGTAACGCCCTCTTTGAGAAGCAAGCTGTCACTGAAACTCATGAAAGCCATAGACTTCCGAAGCAACCTTTCACTTCAACTCATTGACTTCCCCTTTGAGAAAAAGCTAAGCTCCAGTAATGCACCGTTTTTCCGTGGGACAGCTCTCTTTCGAGAAGCTGCACTGCATATGCAGCAGTGCCATGGCTTTGAGAAGCCGAGACCCATCCCAGCCACCGGGAACCGGAGGAAAACTCCAGCAGTCCACGGGTCACCCTTTAGATAGCTCGGGGATCAAATGGAGTCCTTGATCTGTGTGCTGATTTTGAGAAGCAACCTTTCACTGAAACTCATTCACTTCCCCAATTGTGGCTGGTACTCCAACAGTCCACCGAACTCCCATAGCACAGCCACTTAGTGCATACTAGGGACAGTTTAAGTTTCCTCCTGAGAAGTCAGCACTCACTTCGACTCATGACAGCCATTGACTTCACCACAGCCACTTTGTGTGGGATGCTGTGGTCCTCCAGGATGTGGGGATTAGTAGTAGTCACTGGTCGAGCTTGTCTCCCCGGTCTCGTCCCACCCCTCTTCCGCTGTAACCCTGTCTTTGAGAAGCAAGCTGTCACTTCAACTCATGGACTTCCCCTCAGAGAAAAAGCTAAGCTCCAGCAGTCCACCGATCTCCCGTAGCACAGCCACTACATTTCCTGAGAAGTGAGCTCTCACTTCAACTCGTCTTGTAGTGCGCCCGCCGAGTTGAGCACAGCCACTACAGTGGAGGCGCCTGCCCGCCTGCCTGGGAGCCATCCTTGTGAGGTAGCTGGATCTGCTGGGACTGACTCCCCCACAGATCTATGGCTTACTTGTGCAAGGTACCAGCTTTTCTGGGCCCGCCAACCCATGCCTGCCTGCCTGTCTGCCCGCCTCCCCCGGGGTGCTGCTGTGGTGGGGCATCTGCCAGGACTGACTCCTCGCCTGCTCTGCCCGCCTGGTGCCTGGGAGATGGGCTTTGCGGTTCGTGGCCAGCACCCTCCGGCACGCTTGCTCCCAGTCGTCCTCCTCTGTGCCCCTCAAGGCGTAACTGCTGGCTTAGAAAGAAACAACCAGCCATCTTTGCCTCACTTTGCGCCCACTTATGGGTTGGTTTGCTATGCGTTAGTGCTCAAGCCATCCTTGCGGCACTACAATGCATGCTGCCTGCCTGCTTTCCCTCCCTTCTCCCCTTCCCGCCTTGCAGCGATGGTGTATGTGTCTTGCTTTGACTAAGGGGAGAAGTCCTTCCTGCGCTCACTTAGACTTTATCAAATTCAATAATCCCTTTTTCAAATGTGCCAGAAGATTTAGGGTTATCTCGTGGCATGTTGGGATTGCCTTGGAACTGGCCCCATTGAGCTGTCTGCAATTGCAACTTTAAATCCCTGACATACTGGAGTGTTCAAATTTCAAAAGTTCCCCTAACATCAGGGGATGATGGGATTGCCTTGAAACTTGGTGTCCATGGGGACACATGGGTAAGCTGTCATGGGACCAAAGGATAGGTTTCTAACGTGCAAATTGACGTAGTTGTAGAATGGGACTTGATTTGGGGTGAGTTAAAAAGTTTAAGCCGCGCCAAAAATCAGGGGATGATGGGATTTGCTTGCAACTTGGCGTGCATGTGGACACATGGATAAGCTGCCCTGGTGCCGAGTTTGAGGTTTCTAACATGCAAATTGACGGAGCTATCCCAAGGGGTGTGAATGGGGTGCCCGATTTTCATAAATTCCCCAAAAATCAGGGGATGATGGGATTGCCTTGAAACTTGGCGTGCATGTGGACACGTGGATAAGCTATCATGGTGCTGAGTTTGAGGTTTCTAACGTGCAAATTGACGTAGTTGTAGAATGGGACAATTTGGGGTGAGTTAAGCCATGCCAAAAATCAGGGGATGATGGGATTTGCTTGCAACTTGGCGTGCATGTGGACACATGGATAAGCTGCCCTGGTGCCGAGTTTGAGGTTTCTAACATGCAAATTGACGGAGCTATCCCAAGGGGTGTGAATGGGGTGCCCGATTTTCATAAATTCCCCAAAAATCAGGGGATGATGGGATTGCCTTGAAACTTGGCGTGCATGTGGACACGTGGATAAGCTATCATGGTGCTGAGTTTGAGGTTTCTAACGTGCAAATTGACGGAGCTATCTAAAGGGGTGTGAATTAGGGTTATGGGAGGTGCGTTAGAGGGTAGAGCCGCGCCAAAAATCAGGGGATGATGGGATTTGCTTGCAACTTGGCGTGCATGTGGACACATGGATAAGCTGCCCTGGTGCCGAGTTTGAGGTTTCTAACATGCAAATTGACGGAGCTATCCCAAGGGGTGTGAATGGGGTGCCCGATTTTCAAAAATTCGCCAAAAATCAGGGGATGATGGGATTGCCTTGAAACTTGGCGTGTGTGTGTATACGCCCATGAGGTGTCATGGTGCCAAACGTGAGGTTTCTAACTTCAACGGAAAAAAAGTTGTTTACTTTTTTAGCTTTCAATGCAAGCCTATGGGGGGGCAAAAACGGAGCTCCGGATCCGATCCGGAGCTCCGAGCGGAGCGGAGCGGAAGTGGGCGGAGCGGGGGCGGGGCGGAGCGACCCGCTCCGAAAAATGGCGGATCTGCAAGTGAAGCGGAGCGGGGGGTCCGTGCACACCCCTATTTATTATGTGTTTTCATATGTTTTATTGGTCTGTTGACTGTAATAAAAGGAATTGAATTGCCAGCTGAAATAGTCAACTCAACCCTGCAGGTCCACTGAGCCTGACGGACAACAAGCAAACCAACGGTTGGCTATCTACATTGTTTATTTTAGGAAATAGTCAACTGTGGGGTGTTTTTTGCCTGACAGACAACACAATAATCAACCATTGACTATTTAACCAATGGTTGACTTCTTAAACCACCATTGACTATTGTGTTTTCCGGACGCAGCCACTGACTTGCGGTAGCATTAGCAGTGCCATCTTGCACAAAGTTACACAGAAGGTAGTCCAACTAAGTTAAATAGAATTTGCTCTTGTGTGAATCTGCGTAGGATTGACCCTTATTCAGTTTTGTGCTGCCTTCATTCACTAATTTAACCTGTCAGGAAACATCAGATGAAATCTAAGATAGCACAAGCGGACTTCTGCTCATTCAGAAGGGCATGCCTTTCCTCTCTTCCTCCCTGCAGCCTTCTAGTAGCCCCCCAAATGTACTCCAAATATCCCCCATCCCCTGGGGCAGGTTTTGATGCTGCTGAAGGAGCTGAAGGGAGGAGGTGATTGGTCCCCCTCACCGTTTCTCTGACGGAAGCTGTTCTAACATTGAGAAGGGCTAATTAGAATCATAGAATCATAGAATAGCAGAGTTGGAAGGGGCCTACAAGGCCATTGAGTCCAACCCCCTGCTCAATGCAAGAATCCACCCTAAAGCATCCCTGACAGATGGTTGTCCAGCTGCCTCTTAAAGGCCTCTAGTGTGGGAGAGCCCTCAACCTCCCTAGGTAACTGATTCCATTGTTGTACTGCTCTAACAGTCAGGAAGTTTTTCATGATGTCCAGCTGGAATCTGGCTTCCTTTAACTTGAGCCCATTATTCCGTGTCCTGCACTCTGGGAGGATCGAGAAGAGATCCTGGCCCTCCTCTGTGTGACAACCTTTCAAGTATTTGAAGAGTGCTCTCATGTCTCCCCTCAATCTTTTCTTCTCCAGGCTAAACATGCCCAGTTCTTTCAGTCTCTCTTCATACGGCTTTGTTTCCAAACCCCATTAGATACAACCCATCTCCTTGAAGTCATAGGAAAAGGCCAAATTATTGGATTTTGATGTTAATTTTCCAAATCCACATCCAAATTTTCTTGAGTGTATTCCCCTCCCGCTGAAGAAGAACCAACCAACCTATAAGGATCATAGTAGAAAGGTGATCTGATGGAAGCCATGGAAAAGAAAGATGTCAATATTGTCCTAGGCTGTAAATCCATACTGCATGTATGAATGCCAATAGAATTGCTCTGGATTGGTACTGGGACCTTTCCTTCAGAGGAGTTGATCCTATGGACAACATTTTGGCACTACAAAGTCAACTGGAAAATCTGATTACAGACATGAGCTATAAAAGTATCTTCAAAATTTCTGACATTTAAATGTCAGTAATTAAGAGTGTGTGGATTGTTGAAGGGATCAATAATCTCTTGTGGCTATTGATCAGCAGATGCTGGCCTGCCAATCAAAGAGCATAGCTGACCTTCCCCCGTGTCAATCCCCCCTGTTGTGGCTGCTGAGTTGTGCCCTGCACGTGCCTTTGATGGCTCGTGGCAAAAGGTTCCTAAGCAGCTGTGTGTGAGGGAGGGACCAGAACTGAGTCACAGAGCCCATGCTTTGCACAGAAGGTCCATCCCTGGAAACACAGTTGAAAGAATCGAGGAAGCTTTGAAAATGGGGGAAAGAATCCACACAAAACATGGGAAATCACCTAAACATCACCTAACCAGAGGATTAGTCAGGAGGATGTAGGAGACATTTCAGTCATCCCCCCCCCCCCCCCCAAATCAGGATTTACCCAGTTCGCACGTCCCAGACTGAACATGGATTTGGACCCAGTCTGTGGTCAAAGTCCAACCATTTCCAAGCATGCAATGTGATTCACAGGGGGCGGGGTGTGTGCCACGACACAGGCTCTAAACAACAGACCCGGCTGAGGCTACTCCCTGCTCAAGCCAAGCACCACCGCTTGATACGCCTGAGGCAAGGGATAAAACCCACTTTCCTCCAAACTATGTGGAGAAAGGGGTTTAAATGGAGAAGGATTTTAATATATAAAATAAAACACCGTGAGTTATATGTGCTGAGGTGAATGATTGTCAGAGTGGGTGTTAAATGAGTAAACTTTAGATGATAAATGCCAAACAGACGCGTGGGATTTTTGTGGTAGTTTAAAAACAAAACAATCAAAATTTATTTTCAAAAGGACACAAGCTTTGTTTCAAATAAACTATTTAAAAACCTTTTTGAAACCTTTCATACAATTCTTTCACTCATTCACATACGCGCTTTCCTTTTTCTCACACAATCACTCTTGAACTTTCTTTATGATCAGTATTGAATTTAGGGATGTGCTCCGCTTCTAATCGGACCGGCGAATTAGAAGCGGAGCGGGGTGCTTCGCCTCCCCTTAAAGAGGAGGCAAAGAGGATTGGGGGACCGGCGGATCGTGGCGAAGAGGTTCGAGGAGAAGGTGGATCCTTTGTCTCGATCCGGAGCTCCGCAAGAAAGGTAAGTGGGGTTTACCGGGCCCTGCAGCTGTCGCTGTCGCCCATGCGGCGACAGCGGCAGGGCCCAGTAAACCCCCCTCCCTCCTCTCCCTTACCTGCGTCCGTCCGCGGCCCCTCGGCTTCTTCAATTGAGCCCGCGGCTCAACCAGGAAGTCTAGGCCGCACTTGCGGCCCAGACTTCCTGGTTGAGCCACAGGCTCAATTGAAGAAGCCGAGGGACTGCGGACGGACGCAGGTAAGGCCCCCTTGGTCCCTTACCGGGCTCTGCAGGTAAGGGAGAGGAGGGAGGGGGGCCTTACCTGGCGCCACTCCCCTCCACTGCAGAGCTCCGATTCGGAGCCGGAGCTCTGCGGCGAAGAGGAGTGGACTATGGGCGGAGCGGTGCGGAGCGCGCGGGGTGGATCGGGGGGTCCGTGCACACCCCTAGTATTGATTAATATACATCAACTACGTGCACACCACACTCTAAAGACACCACTCTCTACACCGGCCCTCAGATTTCCCAGAACTGAAGTACTCTAAACACAGAGAGCACTAAAGACTCTAAGAGTACCTAAAAAGTCCCCCACAATCCCCTTAGACCTTCCCTTATATATCACTCCTCCCCCTCCCAAGACATTCTAACTCCACCCACTCAGGCCAACATTCTAAATACCACAGACTTATAAACTGCAGACATACATTTGGGAACTGACTTGTGGGGTGTAACGCCACAGGGGGCTCCCCCACTAATGCATTTGACAGCCATGCATACATTGGAAAAACGTGCATGGGGGGAAATGAGGACTTTTGAAAAATGAGCGCAAGTACGCTTTAATCAATGGGAGAAGGATGCATATGTTTTGTAGTGTGCACAATTGATGTGTACGTTTCGGGAAAGGTGTGTGAAAATATGCACAGCTTTTCATGTGAAAAGCAAAAAGCAAAATGGGGGACAGGTTGTAATCTGATATGGACTCAAGTGGGAAGTCCGGTTCGCGCCCATTGGGAATGGTTTGGGTGCGAGGTGGTTGTTGCCGGGGGGGGGGCAGGGGGAGGTGGAAATAAAAAAAGAAGATTACATGTGCACCAGGCACACATGCAATCCATGTGAGGCGGGGGTGGAGCCAACCTATAAAGCCTCACCCCCACATGGCTCCGGGGGGCGATTTTGGCCCCCACCCTCTCTCCCTTTAAAACAGTCTGGGACAAAACCAGTTGCCTCCATTGCAGGGGGAGCTGAGTAGGGATTTTCAATGGCTGCTAGTGAGGCTCAGGTTTTCGCTTACTCCGTACTGGATTCAATCTTTAGAAAGGGTGGATAAATAGGTCAGTCTTAATGGCAGGGTTTGTGCGGGAATCGAGGGAAGGCAGAATAGGGACGGTGAGCACTCCGGCACCTTTATGGTGATTGGCAGGTCAGAGGTCCGGCTCCTTGTGGGCTTTGCAGCTTGCGTGCCAGGATATGGTTTGCCTTTGGAGACCCTCTGGCCTCATCCACTCGGCTATGCAGCCAGAGTGGGGATGATGCAGAGTGGTCTCACCGAACACTCAAGTGTAGTTGAAAGGGGGGGCGGGTTACCCGACTCCGGTTTTCAACTGAGTGCCTCGCCCTGAGCCTGTAGCTAAACCGATTAGATTCCCACATGTCCACGCACAGATCCATGGAGTGAGCATCTCCACGTGTAAATAAAGAGGCCCTAATTTTACCCCAAAGCTATGGTGTCTGCGTCTTTATTTCTGGGAACTTCCTTCTACCCTCGCAACAAACTTCGAGATGGGTTTTGGAGCACTTTATCAAGCTTGGGACTTGCTGATTCACACATCCCTAGGAAGGAGCAGTCAAGAAAAGAGAATGGGGCAAGAGGAAGGCGGTGTACTCTTCCAGGCAACCCTGGAGAGCTGAGTTTGAGATTGGCATTTGTGTGCAACATTAGAAGCATAGAGGGCTCTTTTACAGCTTTAACGTTGCAGAAATCACCCTTTATGGGCGCCATTTCACACAACGCAAAATATATGAAGATTACGGAGTCCCCACCTTACATAAAAATGGCAGATTGTATCCAGGAGCAATCTGGGGTGCTCCAGACCTAACGGCACTCGATGCATGTGCCCCGAGCACCCTACTGCTCAGCTAGCAGGGTGTGGGGCAGCAGGCATGGGGGAGTCTGCCAGACTTCCAGTCCCACCCAGGTGCTCACAACATCTCTACTCTTCATGGGGATGCATTACCCTCCTCCTCAGTTCCACTTCTTCTGGGATCCCTGACCCCCTGTGTTCATGCCCCATTAGCTATTACCATGGAAGGAAGATGTCTCTGAATTCTTGTGAGCGTTGCTCCAGGAAAAAATATCAACTTGAATATTTTGCTGGACAAACCCCAGGAAAAAACCAAGCCAACAGTATTTGGTGCTTATTCACATCATCAAACAGCCTTGACTACATTGACATTTTTGATAGACAGCAAAACATGTGGCATTGATAAGCCTCATTCCAGAGCACCCACTGCACTGCCATATATTTGCAAATGGATATGAGCAGGAATTCATAACATTAATTCTAAAATTGGGGTATACAGTAGGGCTGTGCACAGCCCCCCTGCCTCACCTTGGAGGCTGTTTTGGGGGCTCTGAAATGGCCCTAATACACCGTTGGCCACCTTGGGGGCTTGCCCACCTCCTCTTGGAACCAAAGCCGAGGCCATATTCGGGGTGGTGGTGAGGTGGTTCAGCCTTTGCAAGGTTCCTGGGTGGTGGCCACCCGACAGCCACCCAAGAAAATTGGGGGAAGGCTGACCAAGAGTCTACTGGGCTCCCGACTCCCTACCTGCATGCTCCCATTCCTTCCCTTTCTCCCCCCAAACCATGCCAATGGTCCCACTGGGATTTACCTTCCAGCGTGTCCTCTTCAGAGCCAAGCTGCGATTTAAAGAAAGCTCATGGAGGCTCTCTATTTTGAATAGCTGCATAGCCACAAAATACCAGAAATGGCTCTTCCGGGCTACTGTAGTTTGTGGCCATAGAGCTATTCAAAATATTCCATTAAATTGCAGCTCAGCTCTGAAGAGGATGGGTGTGACTATAAGTCCCAGCAGCGATGGCGGCAGGAAGTGGGAAGTGATTGGGGAGGGAGGGAGAGTGAAGTGAGTCCGGGACTCACCTGGACTCATGGCCAGCTTCGTGCTGTCTTTTCCAGGCAGGCAGGCAGGCAGGCAGAGGCAGTGGCCCAAATCAGCCCGAGGCACCCCGAGGCTTTGGTGTTGACTCGTTTCAGGCTCGGGGTGCCTCAGGCCATAGCTAAACCTAAGGTTTATCCCTGGATCATCCAGGGGTCAAACCTGTTCATCTAGGTGACACACAGGGGATCCAGTGCTCAGGCAGGGGTGAACCCTGGATGATCCCAGGATAAACCTTAGGTCTAGCTGTGGCCTTGGGTCGCCCTGGTACCAACTCATATTTTGACCAAAGTGGGTTGAATCAACCCACCTTGGCTCAGATTGGGAGATTAGGGCCAAGGTGGTGCAGAGCCCTAGTATGCACACTTCCTTATAGAATTCTATTCCATTTTCATTTGCATCTTGATTTCCCCTTCTCTGTAACTGATGTGTGCATTGATTAAAACACAGCTAAAGTACAACAAATATAATTACCTGATTTCATTAGGTTCCCTTTTCTTTCTTTCTTTTTTTGGTGTAGGTTTTTACTGATAAACACATGCACCCCTGAGCTTTGGAAACCAATGTACCAAAAATAATCTTTTTAAAAAAATGATATTGTGGAGTTGGCAAAGGTGCAGAAAAGTGCAACCAAAATAAGGGGCTACTGTGAGCTTTATTGCACCAGCGTTATACTGTGCAATCACTGCAAATTGCGTGAAAAGGACTCTGAAGTTTTCCAGCTTATAACCTGCTTTTATTGTGAAGTACTCTGAAGTTTTCCAGTTTATAACCTGCTTTGACTGTGAAGTACTCCCATGCATCCTGCTTTAATTGTGCTATAAAGGGAAAAGAATCGAGGTATTTTGGTACTAATTTTTGAGCAAATCATTTGTTGTTTTCCGAGCAGCCACTGGGGGTGCAGGAGCAGGATTTGATATGTTTAAAGAAAAATTAAACAAATGCTTACATCTGCATAAGCTTTAAAGATAAAGACATCAAAATTGGCACAGTAATAGATATTAAGGAGAGCTTAAAGCATACCAAATTTGAATCAGATTGGGTCATCCATTGATTTTTTATGATTTTTTTTTACATTTCACCCCTTAAACACTTTGCAAAGATCTTAGGAGCATAGTCGTCCAGGGTGTGATTTAGGAACAACAACAACAACAACGCCGACAGCTTAGCGCTGTAGGGGATAATTCAAGGGAAACAGGTACGTGGGGTGAAGCTCTGTAACTCTTCTATTAGGAAAGGTTACAATGCCTGAGACTGTTAAGCTTAGAAAAAAAAAGGAAAATAAGAAGAGACATGATTGAAGTATACGAAATTATGCATGGTATGGACAAAGGGGATAGGGAAACATTTTTCTCCCTCTCTCACAATGAAGCTGACTGGGTAGAGAAGTATTTTTTCACAGAGTGTGTAGTTAAACTATGGAATTCGCTAAAAAAGAAAGAAAGATGTAGCTCTGGCCATCAGTTTGGATGGCTTTGAAAGGGTGTGTGGATAAATTCCTGGAGGAGAAAGCTATCAATGGCCCCATTCAGAAGACACCTTAAACCATGGCTTTAACCAAAAAGCCTTATTCACCATGGTTAAAGCTGTGGTTTAAGGTGTCTTCTGAATGGGACCAGTGGCTACTAGTCCTGATGGCATTGTGCTACCTTTAGTATCATAGATACCAGTTGCTGGGGAACATGGGCAGGAGGGTGCTGCTACACTAAAGTTCTTCTTGTAGGTTTCCTGTGGGCAGCTGGTGGCCGCTGTGTAAACAGAATGCTGGACTACATGGACCCATGGTGTGATAAACTATGGCCTTAGTGATGTTATTAATGTAGATACCATGATTAGGGGTTTGCAGAGCAGGTCTGCTCCTCCATTAATTTCAGAGTGGAGCTCCAATGAGGTAATTCCCTGCCACGATTTTCAGGGTGGCTCTGTCTCCCCACATTGTTGGATTACCTGGTGGAAAACCGCTACATTTTTGGAGAACCACTCTATTATCATCAATGGGAATTATTCACAAAAATGCCTACATCTCCATCATTTTTTAAAGATAAAGAGATGGAACTTGGCACCCTGGTAGCTCTTAAGTAGTGTTTTAGCCGTGCCAAGTTGGATGCAGATCCCTTCATCCCTTGATTGTTAGGATTTTTTTTTAAAAAAAAATCCCCCTTCCAACCATTCCCTATGCCACACACACACACACACACACACACACACACACTTCAGATGTGCTTCACCTTCTTTCAAGAGAGCTTGCAGAAGTTTCAGAAACTAGAAACCTCCTACAAAAATCGAAGTCCCCTAACTCCATGTGTGGAACAAGAACACACACACAAACACACACAATAACACACAAAGCAGAGCACAGGGTGGTACTACAAGAAGCAAATAAAAGCAGACAGACACACACAGAGAAAAGAAAATCCAGCAAAGAAAGCTGACTTTGGCCGTGTTGGCAGAGGGAGAGGTGTTTCTTCTACTTCTCCCTGCCCAAAATTAGGCACACCCTTTCCTCTGCTGCTGGTGGTCCTTCTGAAGTGCAGGAGAAGTAGTTGGGAGTGGGTGGTCTTGAGGCTCCACCTGCACCCTCTCCTTCAAAATGCAAGCCTAGGGCCTGGGATCATTTTTTCTTTGGTCGTGGAGGATTCCAAGTATGCTAGATCTTAAGAGGCTGCACCCTCTTCAAGCCAGCGGACAGTCTCAGGCTGGCAGCAGTGACAGTGCTCTGGGCAAGGCTACCACACTCCACACACAGAGGCAAAATGTCCCCAGATAGGAAGGGGCTAGGGAAAGCTGATGGAATTTTCCCATTTCCAGGATGTTCAGTCAGCCTCAGCCTAGGGTGACCATATGCAAAGGAGGACAGGGCTCCTGTATCTTTAACAGTTGCACAGAAAAGGCAATTTCAGCAGGTGTCACTTGTATATATGGAGAACCTGGTGAAATTTCCTCTTCATCACACCAGTTAAAGCTGCAGGTGCCCTGCCCTCTTTTAAATCTGGTATAGCTCCTACAGCTTTAACTGGTATGATGAAGAGGAAATTTCCCCAGGTTCTCCATATATACAAATGACACCTGCTGAAATTCACTTTTCAATACAACTGTTAAAGATACAGGAGCCCTGTCCTCCTTTTCATATGGTCAACCTAGACGTCTTTATCTTTAAACAGGATGCAGACTGAGCAACTCTTCCATCTTTAAATAGTAATCCATCCTCTGTAAACCAAGAAGATAACTGGCCACTCCACCTTAGGTCAAAGTGATGAGGAAGGTAGGGTGGCCATATGAAAAGGAGGACAGGGCTCCTGTATCTTTAACAGTTGCATAGAAAAGGGAATTTCAGCATTTGTATATATGGGGAACCAGGTGAAATGTCCTCTTTATCACAACAGTTAAAGCTGCAGGAGCTATACTAGAGTGACCAGATTTAAAAGTGGGCAGGGCACCTGCAGCTTTAACTGGTGTGATGAAGAGGAAGTTTCACCAGGTTGGAGTGCACCCCTCTAACAATGATAATGTACAGTCACATTAAGACTGTAAGTTTGAAAGTTTTATGAATAGACCTGCACACATTATTAATGTGATGTTTGAAAAGGGACACCAATGAACCTAAGGACCCTAAAGCTGTGGCAAACTCTGCATAGTGTCTGTCTTGTCCAAAAATTCAGGGTTGGTGGGTGGAGTAATGGGTGGAAAATCCATGTTGCACTACTTCTACTGCAGGCACAAGTCCAACCCAATTTAGATGAGGAGAATGTTGGAACCAATTGGTGGGGGAAAGTGGGAGGAGGAAATATTCCTTCAGGTGAGCATCAGAGCTTCTTTGGCTCCACAAATTGCCAGATAGGGGCAATGGGCCACAATCCTGCATATAGTTACATGAACACACGTTCCTGCAGCATCAATAAGACACATGCGTAGCTTTGCAGGCTGAACGCGCTGTATACATAACTCATCCTAATGATAGCGGTTGAGTGTTTGGACATTCAAATACCTGTTGCAAAACGATTTAGGGAGAGTGATGAGCAGAAGCCCAAGATTTTGCTTTTATGATACATATAGTTGAGTTAAGCTTTTGTCCTGATTCGCCTCTAGGCTTTTGTTTCCGGTTGCTTGAAATTGCAAGCATTCACCAGGTGCCCGTAGGAGAAGAGAGCAGTGGAGTTTGAGAGCATATTTCATGGGGAATCTCTCTTTGGCATGTCATCAATCTAAACTAGAGCTCTAATGTGGTCTGTCATATGCAATCCGGCTGGAAAGGCGGCAGTGAAGTGTTGTCAATAGCAGGTAAACCAGATGTAGGCAGGGAGGTTCCTGGTTATTGTTTCACCCCAGGAGGTACTTAAAGGGAGTTTCATAATTAAGGCATGTTGCTCAGGCATGACCTCCATGGAAACCATTCCCAATCAATGCTGGCAAATCACAACTTACTCCTTCTTTCTTCATGTTGTTCAAGATATTGTACTTCTTTCTTAGAAGTTGTTACTTTGACAGGCTTTCTTAGACACCCTGGGCTGTGCAAACTCACATGAATGATAGCACACAAGCCAAGAGATCAGAGATGTTTCTGAATATGAGGTCTATAATCATAGAATGGGAAGGAATCTTGGGGATCATCTAGCTAGCCTCTTGCTCAATGCAGGCTAATTCCATGACTTAGGCCATGGCTAGATGAGGGATTATCCCAGGGATCATCTCTGGGCATCCAGATGACGCACAGGGGATCCTATGAGCAGGGGGGTGGAGATCATTTCCCCGAGACTTATCCCTACCCTTCTAGCCTGGTTTTTCCATGGTCCAGGGCTGAGCCCAAGACTGCAGAAGATGTGGCCCAGTGTCGTGGTCTGCCCTGGCTCCTTGTGAGTAATGGCAAGGAGCCAGGAGCTGTGCACGGGGCATAGAGCTCCTCATACTGAATGACTGAAGATTTCAAGTAAGGGAGGAAGACACAGGCCCTTTCTACACCTAAGAATTATCCCAGAAAACTGGAAGGATTGCCCTTGCCTGCTCCCGGGATCCCCTGTGTGTCATTTGCGTGCACAGGGATGATAGAATCATAGAATAGCAGAGTTGGAAGGGGCCTACAAGGCCATCGAGTCCAACCCCCCTCCCAATAAAGCATCCCTGACAGATGGTTGTCCAGCTGCCTCTTGAAGGCCTCTAGTGTGGGAGAGCCCACAAACCTCCCTAGGTAACTGATTCCATTGTCGTACTGCTCTAACAGTAAGGAAGTTTTTCCTGATGTCCAGCTGGAATCTGGCTTCCTTTAACTTGAGCCCATTATTCCATGTCCTGCACTCTGGGAGGATCATGAAGAGATCCTGGCCCTCCTCTGTGTGACAACCTTTTCAGTATTTGAAGAGTGCTAACGTGTCTCTCCTCAATCTTCTCTTCTCCAGGCTAAACATGCCCAGTTCTTTCAGTCTCTCATAGGGCTTTGTTTCCAGAACCCTGATCATCCTGGTTGCCCTCTTCTGAACACGCTCCAGCTTGTCTGCATCCTTCTTGAAGTGTGGAGCACGCAATACTCTAGATGAGGCCTAACCAGGGCCGAATAGAGAGGAACCAGTACTTTGCATAATTTGGAAGCTATACTTCTATTAATGCAGCCCAGAATAATCCCAGAATGATCCCTGGGAAAAAGGCAGGTGTAGAAATGGCCACATCTACACCAAGCAGGATATTGTACTATGAAAGCAGTATGAAAGTGGTATATAAAAGGCAGGAGCCACACCAATCAGGATCTACCATGATGAAAGCAGTCCACGGTCTGTGTCAATTAGCCCCAACAGCTGTTAGTCCACTTTATACCTCTATAAAGCAGTAGTGCAGGTCCTGCCTTTTATATCCCCCTTTCATAGTGCTTGGTGTAGATTAAGCCTGAGTGTCATCAGATGAGTGTTTTATCGCATGCTTGCTACTGCCCATTTACGGATGTTGGCACGTCCTTTAGACAATTATGTCTGCCTCCCACGTGCCTCTTTATTTATTTATTTATTTATTATTTATTTATTTATTTATTTATTTATTTATTTATACATTATATTTCTATACCGCCCAATAGCCGGAGCTCTCTGGGTGGTTCACAAAAATCAAAAACATTCAAAAACAAACAACAGCATAAAAACATAATATAAAATACAATATAAAAGCTCAACCAGATGAAAACAGCAGCAATGCAAAATTACGAATTTAAAACACCAAGTTAAAATTTATTTATAGACTGTTAAAATGCTGGGAGAATAAAAAGGTCTTCAGCTGGCGTCTAAAAGCATATAATGTAGGTGCCAAGCGAACCTCCTTAGGGAGCTCATTCCACAGCCGGGGTGCCACAGCAGAGAAGGCCCTCCTCCTGGTAGCCACTAGCCTCACTTCCTTTGGCAGGGGCTCACAGAGAAGGCCCCCCGAGGATGACCTTAGGGTCCTGGCAGGTACATACGGGAGGAGGCGTTCCTTCTGCCTCCTGCTCCTGTGCCTTTCGCTCATTTTTCTGTCACATTTTTTTGGGGGGGAAAAACAGATTGTGCCACCATTTCCTGCTGTGTGCAGGAAAAGTGGCATGATAAGAATGCCCCCTGAATGGGACACGTAGTCTTTGCCGCTTCCTCTTTCTCTCCCCATGTAAAGAGATTCTTGCTGTTGTGGCACAGCAGTAGGAAGCCAGAGCGAGGGTAGGGAAACACGAAAATCCACTTGTCTGATGATGCTCTCTCTCTCCGACACATTACAGCTGTGGGCAAACTCCCTCTCAAACATTGGCTCAGCTCTCCCCTACACATGTAATGGTCCAACCAGGGAAAGGTGTTGTCTGATATAGACCTTTATTGCAAAAACCTCTCTAGAGCAGAAGAATCCTGCACAAGGGACATCCAGGGCAGGACTAGATGACTGTTTATCCTGGGGATCATCCCTGTGCATCCACATGATGCACAGGGGATCCCGGGGGCAGGGAGAAATGATCCCCCCCTTTCCCCGGGATAACAAGCACCACTTTTGTCCTGGTTTTTCCTGTGGTCTCAGGATGCAGGACTGCAGGACTTGTGGGCACCCATCCTGGTTTTGTCCTGAGGAGACGGAAGCTGGGCACAGGGCACAGAGCTCCTCATACAATCATAGAATCATGGAATAGTAGAGTTGGAAGGAGTCTATAAGGCCATCGAGTCCATCCCCCTGCTCAATGCAGGAATCCACCCTAAAGCATCCCTGACAGATGCTTGTCCAGGTGCCTCTTGAAGGCCTCTATTGTGGGAAAGCCCTTGGTAACTGGTTCCACTGTCGTACTGCTCTAACAGTCAGGAAGTTTTTCCTGATAGAATCATAGAATCATAGAATAGCAGAGTTGGAAGGGGTCTACAAGGCCATCAAGTCCAACCTTCTGCTCAATGCAGGAATCCACCCTAAAGCATCCCTGACAGATGGTTGTCCAGCTGCCTCTTGAAGGCCTCTAGTGTGGGAGAGCCCACCACCTCCCAAGGTAACTGATTCCATTGTCGTACTACTCTAACAGTCAGAAAGCTCAATGCTCATTGGGGGTGAGGAGGGGGGAAGCAGGAAGTTGTGTTTTTTTTTAAAAAAAAATACTCACTATTTGTGCTGGAGTGCTTGAGTGCTCATCTTGAATAAAATAATAAGAAAAAACAAAATGGCGGGTGTGATGTCCTCCATCCTCCCAGGACGCTGCACGCCATGTGTAGACTGGGGCGAGGATCTCACGATCACCATATGGCGAGATCCTCCCTCCTCCAGGCCCTGGTCTAGCCATGGTCCCAGTTACAAAATGCGGAATCTCCTCCCTTGGAGATTCCAGCCATGACCCTTGTTCTTTTGACCATGGTTGGAGTTTTGCCAAAGGAAAGACTACATCCACCTCACGGGAGTTAATGTGTAACGTTGGCTAGTTCCTTCACAAGAGAGAGACAACTTTTCTTTAAAAATGCGAAGATACCCTTCATGTCCAAGGTTCTGATGTAGATTTCTTATCCATCCCCCCCTCTGCCCCACTGTTTTTGTTTGTTTGTTTTGTTTCAAAACTGGCAATAAATAAACAAGGGGGGGGGAGGTGCTATCTGCATATTTTGTAACAATCTAATAAGAAATAATCCCAGATAGCAGCTGCTACCAAACATTCCTTATTGAAATATGACTGTAATATAGAAAAGATAGCTACACCAATATTAATGTCCTCAATGTTTTGTGGAATGTTTGCAGAAAAGTCTCTCATGTATATTATTTTATTTTTTTTATTAGAAACTGCATCATTAGCTTTAAAAGATTCTGTTGCTGAGGGTGAGGCGTATGATCTAACTTGCCTTTCAACCTGAGTTCTTGTTTTGTTTTGTTTTTCAAAAAAAATCCTTTCCTCCTGCTAGGAAAGGAGATGGGGGCAGAAATAGAGATACTTTTTCATAAACATTTCCCCCCTCTGGCTGGAATATTAGGAGAGTATATTAAATTTCTCTCTCCGCCCCCCCCCCCCCAACCAAGAAAAACCAAGAAACATTTGCATGTTAATGTCCCCACCGAGGCTGTGACAGATGAGTTTCACTGACACAGACATACAGTTAGGGGTTTAGCGATAGATTAAAGTAACAGCAACAATACAGAGTAACATAATAAAAGTGTATTGTAATGTACATCATAACTTGTGGCCAAGGTTAAATTTCCAGTCGGTGTATGAAAGTCATATTCCATTAGACAGAATAGACCCACCGTGCCGCACAGAATTAAGGAAGAGTTGACGGAAACATTTTTCTTTTACCTCTGGGAGGTTTTCTACCTTCCGATCACGCACCTATTTAACAAGGAAAACAAATAAAAAACAGAAGCCACAATTAGGGTCACTCATTCCTCTCGCCCTGCCACTCCCAATCGGAGACGTTTTGCTATTACTTACTGTCTCGGCTTCCCTTTAAATGTCTCATTTTTTTGTATTTTTTGCATTTTTTTTTTTAACAGAACAGAAACAATTTTTTACCACAGCAGAAACAATTTGACACATTGTGGTGTCAAATTCCATTAATGGACACAAACACATATACCCTGAAGAAATTGGCTGATGTGAGATAATCAGAACTCTCTCTCTCTCTCTCTCTCTCTCTCTCTCTCTCTCTCTCTTTCTCTCTCTCTCTCTCTTCCCTTGAAATTCCTTGGACATTTTGCCAAAGCAAGAAACCACACATCTATTGCATTTATTTATTTGTTCTATTTATATCCTGCCTTCCCCCACCAAGGAGCTCAAGGTGGCACACACATCCCGCTCCATTTTACCTTACAACAACCCTGTGAGGTAGATTAGGCCGAGAGTCAGAGATTGACCCAAATTCACCTGGTGAGCTTCATGGCCGAGTGGAGGCTAGAACCTGGGTTTCCCGAGCCTCAGTCCAACACGCTAACCACTACACCACACCGACTCTCTTTGCTTTTTTGCTTTAGGCAAAATGTGGGTACCAATTTCACAAAAAAACTCATAGGGAGGGGGCTGCCTTATTCCAGGTCACAGGGTGTGCCCACCTAGACAAGTATGGTCTACTCTATCAGGCTCTCCAGGGTGTTAGATAGGAAGAGTGTATTTTCCCTTTCATCACTTTATATCTGCTCCTTGTTACTGGAGATGTTACAGACTAAACACAGCACTCTGTCGGTAAGTACAGGGAAAGCTTTAATGGACCTTGTCCAAAAAGCTCCATGCCAAGATTGGTTATAAACACAGTCCAATTCTCTGTGAGGAGCCCAACCTGTGTCAGGGCTTTACCACTTGAGACTCCAGGTCGGAAGGGCTCATATGACTCAGGTCGGATCTACACTACTGCTTTAAAACAGTTTATAAAAGTTGGGCCCAGGACACACTCCATATACAGTTTTCAAAACGTTTTCAAAGTGTTTTATCCTGCTTGGTGTAGATCTAGGGTGACCATACGAAAAGGAGGACAGGGCTCCTGTATCTTTTACAGTTGCATAGAAAAGGGAATTTCAGCAGGGGTCATTTGTATATATGGAGAACCTGGTGAAATTCTCTCTTCATCACAACAGTTAAAGGGCAGGAGTTATAGTAGAGTGACCAGATTTAAAAGAGGGCAGGGCACCTGCAGCTTTAACTGCTGTGATGAAGAGGAAATTTCACCAGATTCCTCATATATACAAATGATACCTGCTGAAATGTCTTTTTCAGTACAACTGTTAAAGATACAGGAGCCCTGTCCTCCTTTTTATATGGTCACCCTATGTAGATCTGGCCTCAGTGGTCCTCCATACAAAACACTTCTTGCATGTAGAAGATTAGCATGTCAGGGTATGTTTTTGACAGGAAGGGATTCAATTCACATACACCCATCAAGGATAGGGTGCCATATGAAAAGGAGGACAGGGCTCCTATATCTTTAACAGTTGGCTAGAAAAGGGAATTTCAGCAGATGTTATTTGTATATATGGAGAACCTGGTGAAATTCCCTCTTTTCACAACAGTTAAAGCTGCAGGAGCTATACTAGAGTGACCAGATTTAAAAGAGGGCAGGGCACCTGCAGCTTTCATTGGTGTGATGAAGAGGAAATTTCACCAGGTTCCCCATATATATAAATGACACCTGCTGAAATTCCTTTTCTATGCAACTGTTAATGATACAGGAGCCCTGTCCTCCTTTCCATATGGTCAAACTAATCAAGGACAATTCAGTCATGTGTGCCTGTCCACCTGCAGTCTCAAGTGATATAACCAGACACCAGTTAAACAACTCAGAGAATGCAGGTCCACTTCTTAGAATAGTACATATCAAATATCAAACAGTGAAGGCTGTCTGGTTGTGAGTTGTCCTCTCCTGGGCTTCTAACTTGATCAGTCTTTCTCATCATGTTAGGGTGACCATATGAAAAGGAGGACAGGGTTCCTGTATCTTTTACAGTTGCATAGAAAAGGGAATTTCAGCAGGTGTCATTTGTATATATGGAAAACCTGGTGAAATTCCCTTCTCATCACAACAGTTAAAGCTGCAGGAGCTCTACTAGAGTGACCAGATTTAAAAGAGGGCAGGGCACCTGCAGCTTTAACTGTTGTGATGAAGAGGAAATTTCCCCAGGTTCCCCATATATACAAATGACTCCTGCTGAAATTTCCTTTTCAGTACAACTGTTAAAGATACAGGAGCCCTGTCCTCCTTTTCATACGGTCACCCTACATGTGATTATGCACACATAAAATAAGATGAGATCTGTCTGATCATACTAAAAGTCCATCTGGTATAGCATCCATTTTTCAACAGCAGCCAATACTTTTTTGGTGTCTACCTCTAGCATTTGGTATTTAGAAATGCATTGCTTCTGAACATGGAGGTTCTAATAGCCATTGACATTCAAAGGCTTCATTGACATTCAGAGCCTTCATATAAAGGCACCAAAGGCAAGAGGCCATTTTCACATCTTGTAGCCATGAATATCAGAAGTTAATTATGCCTTGTGTGAAGAAGTGCTTTCCTTCCTTTTCTGCTTCCCTGAGCCTACTGACAATTCAACCTCAATTGGTGGTCCTCACTTGTCTTGCACTATTAAAGATGGTTGGGACAAGAAAGCCCTTGTAAATGTTCCTTTCATCTTCCTCCCACCCACCCACCCCCACACAAATTGCAAGACTTAGAGCAGCCTTGGCAAACTTTCCAAGATGTTTGGACTACAATTCCCATCATCCACATACAGCATGACCAGTGTTGGGAGTTGTAATCCAACACATCTGTAGGGGACGAGGCTGGGTAAGGCTGGCATCGAGCATTCATAATAATAAACAGACAGAAATGTGAACAATTAGAACATAGCCCAACTGTTAGATAGTTTGCATAATGCTGTCTGAAATTTCCCAATAAGCATTTTTCCCCCTCCTAATGAAAAATAACTCGGGATGCGACACGAACAAGGTGTTCTAATTAAATAGATTTGTTTACATCTTGTGCCACGAAAAGCTAATTCAGGCTGATATACTGTATATTCTGGCGCTATCTCTCTCCCACTCGGTAAAAAAAGCACCCGTTTTTAAGTAGTATTTTATTTAAGAATGTTTTTAAAGGCTCCTTGATTAAGGAAACAGTGATTTAATGAAACAGGGTTCTCATTTTTTTGTCGGGGGGAGGAGAATATATATATATATATATATATATATATATATATATATATGAACATTATAATTGTAGAAATGTAGGAAAAGATCAGAGGGTGAACAATTTATCACAATATTTCCTCTCTCTCTCTCTCTCTCTCTCTCTCTCTCTCTCTCTCTCTCTTTTATTACATTACAAAGGTCTCTGACTTTGCTAGTCAGGATGTCTCAGAAGTACTCACAGCCTGTGGCTAGAACACATTTTTATTAAGTGAAGGTTAGAGCCAGGTCTGACAAAGCGAGTTGAAACAGGAAACGCGTGATTGTAATGCCGCTACGGACGCAATACCCTGTCTATTAGTTAAGCGGAGGGGCAGTTCCGGGAAGGTCTTATGAAGGTAGGACTTCCGTTTGCTGTATGCCGGGCTCCAAATTGCCTTAACATTAACACACGTGACCCATCAGCCTCAATAGACACCTCATTAGAGGTTCGAAATCATGGAAATGAGGCAGAGTGCTCATATTGTAGATAGCCAGGAACGGATGGGTGATAGAATGAAAAGAAAGTTAGAGACTGGTGTTTCAGTGGACAACTGTATGATTATCGACTGCAGCACGTGACACTCAACTCAGGCCATTGCTAGACGAGGGCTTAGCCGGGACTGAAACCCGGGCTCACCCCTGTGCGTGCAGATGACGCACAGGGGATCCCAGGGTCAGGCCAGGCTAAACCCTCCCTTGACCCGGGATAACCGGATCCACTTTTGGCCCGGTTTTTCCACAGCCCAGGGCTCAGCCCGGGGCTGCGGAAAGTCTAGCAGGTTCCACGGCTTTTCCCGTCTATGTGGCTTACTCATGAGTAGCTGGAAGAAGCTGCTGTGCCCATCGGGCTGGGGGCAAGGGAATTGCGGGGGGGGGAAGATGGGGGCCCGGGGGGCGAGCGGACGGGCGAGCGGACGGGC
Organism: Elgaria multicarinata webbii; assembly: GCF_023053635.1. Lineage (NCBI taxonomy): Eukaryota > Metazoa > Chordata > Lepidosauria > Squamata > Anguidae > Elgaria > Elgaria multicarinata. The sequence continues at coordinate 116,133,072 of NC_086176.1, read as the reverse complement.
GAGCAAGCAGGAGAGTGGGGGGGTGAGCGGACGAGCGAGCGGGGGGAGTGGACTGGTGAGCAGGGGGGCATCAGACATTGGGGGAAATCAGGGGCAGGGGTAGTGGGGAACCCTTTATTTTTTATATAAAAAAAACTTACCTTCTCATTGGTGCGCTCCTGTGCACATGGCCCTTTAATTTTTTTAAAAAATGGCCAACGCGACGGGGCTTTCGCTTACTCCATCACGTGTTATGCCTAGCTAGGGGCGACAGCCGCGCTAGCTGCAGCGCGGCCTCGCCCCTACTCCCCAACGGATTACCTGGTACGTCTAGCAAGGCCCTTAGTGTGTCTCTGTGTGTGCTGTTGATATCTTACTTCTTGGATCAAAGAATGGTCCAGGCAGTCATTAATATGGATTCAATTGAAAATTGCACATGGATTATGACTGCAGGATATATTAACATTTCCTGCAAAGTCAGTACAGCAGTGGTAGATGAACCAAATGGCATCCCCAACTCCCTTCCCCCACCAAATACCACCACCACCACCACCACCATCATCATCATCCACCCTCCCACCTATTTTCCCCAGCAACTGGTGTATATGAGGCATGAGCTCGCTTAACAAAAAGTCAGAAACAGAGGTACATAAGGAAGTCCCATGGGAAAAGGCATTTCCCAACACAGGGTCCAACGTAGAAAATGGTTGTGTCATTGACACATGACTGTTTAATTTGAAATCTAACGCAGATAGCCACATGGCAATCTGACTTTCTTGGCTGATTTTGCATGATTTTATTGAGTTTTATTAGTTGTACCACACTTTCGGGATATTTCATAACAAATGCAGATGGTACATTAAATAAATAAATAAAATGATGAAACTTTCTGCAAGATGGGCAGGGCAATCCTCCCAAGGAGAGAACCAAAGACAAAGAAATGCTTTATCTGAAATTCTACTGGCCTCGCACTATCAGGGTGGAAGAGAGGGAGGAGTGACATTTCACACAGAGAGAGAGAGAGAGAGGGGAGGGGGGCTTAGCTAGACCTACCTTTTGTTCCAGGAGAGAGGAGGGGAGATCTTGTGTTGGGATTAATGTGAGATCTATTCCCCGTTTACACATAAGGCGCGACGATCTCAGGAAGAGGTGTTGCGCCCACCATTTTTTTAAAGTGACGGCAGCGCAGGAACTCTCGTGCGCAGAAGGTAAGTTTATTTTTAAAAAATAATTTGGTTTCTCCACTCCCCCCACCCTAACCCCGATGGACGCAGTGCTCTTGAGAAGCTCTGCTCCCTGTGCGTGGCTCCACGCAAGTAATCGCACAGAGCCAGGTCAAGCTGAGGCAACAGGACACACGTTCTGTGGGACAATGGAAAAACCAGGCCGAAAGTGTAGGGCTGTATCCTGGGGCAAGGTTTTTTTGCCTGTACTAATTCTGGAAACCCAGCGTTGCAGGCCACGGAAGTCTAGGTTTGTATTACTGTGTATTCAGTCATGCTAATTCCCAATTAGTGTTGCCATCTCATTTTGATTTTTTTTTTGTTGTTGTTGTTTTCAGACATGGTCCACATCTCTAACGGCTCTATGCCGGGCAGGTACATCATGGTGCTGTCCACGCTGGGAACACTGGATATATTGCATTTGCAGATGAGTGAGAACTTCGATTCGGTTCATTTTTTAAATATAAGGACTTTATCCAAATTCACAAAGTTCTTCATATTTGGGGGAGAAAGAACTTGAGATTTTCTAAATATATATGGGATAATGCCAAGCTGACAGACTTGCCCTTCTCTCCTATGCAGAGCGTGGAAGTCCTTTGAAAGATCAGAAATCACTGACAGCCACATCTGCATGAGGCTGCCTAGCAATTAGGATCTTCAGAGGCCTTCTTCTGAATTCTCCTGTTTCTTTTATCTGATATTAGATTTATTTATTTATTTATTTATTTATTTATTTATTTATTTATTATTTCACTTATATACCGCTCCCATAGCCAGGGCTCTCTGGGCGGTTTACAGAAATTCTAAAATTAAGATAAAAACGAGTATATAAAATTTAAAATTCTAAAACACAGAACATACACACATAAAACATTAAAACCGTTAAAAACTAAACATGTGGGTGATTAAGATGTGCCACCATATGCCTGGGTAAAGAGGAAAGTCTTAACCTGGCGCCAGAAAGATAGCAGCGTTGGTGCCAGGCGAGCCTCGTCAGGGAGATCATTCCATAGTCTAGGGGCCACCACCGAAAACACCCTGTCCCTCATTGCCACACTCTGAGCATCTCTTGGAGTAGGCACCCAGAGGAGGACCTTAGATGTTGAACGTAGTGACCGGGTATATTCACGTCGGGAGAGGCGTTCCGTCAGGTATCGTGGTCCCAAGCCGTGTATGGCTTTATAGGTCAAAACCAGCACCTTGAATTGGGCTTGGAAACATACAGGCAGCCAGTGTAAGCAGGCCAGAGCAGGTGTTATATGGTCGAACCTTCTGGTTCCCGAAATCAATCTGGGCGCTGCATTTTGCATGAGCTGCAGCTTCCGAACCGTCTTCAAAGGCAGCCCTACGTAGAGCGCATTGCAGTAATCTAACTTGGAGGTTACCAGAGCGTGGACAACAGATTGGTGGCTACAGGAAAGAAGGCCTTCTCTGTGTTGGCTACGGATGTATGAGAAATTCATTTTGACCAGAAGGAACCCAGATCACTCTTGAATGTGGACCAAATGTAATCTCTGTGCAAAGTCTGCATTTTTCTAAGCTTGTGACACTGAGGGCCAGCGTGGTGTAGTGGCTTCAACTAGTTCAAAATATGGCAGCCAGGTTGGTCCCTGGTACACCTAGGGGTGACCACATCACACCAGTCTTAAAATCTCTTCACTGGCTGCCAATTAGTTTCCGGGCAAAGTATAAAGTGTTGGTTATCACCTTTAAAGCCCTACATGGTTTGGGTCCAGGCTACCTACAGGATCGCCTTCTCCTGTACAATCTGCCCCATACACTCAGGTCCTCTGGGAAGAACTTCCTTCAGCCAGCCAAAACTAGGCTGACAACTATTACCCAGAGGACCTTCTCTTCTGCTGCTCCCAGACTGTGGAATGGCCTGCCGGAGGAGACTCGTCAACTTGACAGTCTATTAGCATTCAAGAAAGCTATCAAAACTGATCTCTTCCGGCAGGCCTATCTAGGGGGATTTTAGGATATTTATATTAATTCAGTTTTATGTATTTTATATTTACTGTTGTTCCCCGCCTCGATCAAAATGGAGAGGTGGGTAAGAAATTGTTGTTGTTGTTGTTGTTGTTGTTGTTGTTGTTGTTGTTATTATTATTATTATTATTATTATTATTAAATCCTACGGTCCTGTGGAGCGTATCCTAGCACCATTGAGTTCTGTGGATTTTCCACTTGGAGGCCATAGACAGAGATTTAATGACAGAGGAAAATCTGAGCATGGATCCCTTCTCCCAGCAACTGTGGAAACCTCCGTGGTGGCTTCCTACCCATGGTCGGAACACCATCCATGGGGATGGAGGGAGGGTCATCTTGGTCATGTGCCAGTGGCAGGAAAGAAGAGGCTTTGAATCGGCAAGATCTCCCTCCTGTCACATCCCCAACACAGGAGAGTTGTCCAGAACTGCTTGTATTTAAAAATCTCTTCACTGGCTGCCAATTAGTTTCCGGGCGAAGTAAAAAGTGTTGGTTATCACCTTTAAAGCCCTACATGGTTTGGGTCCAAGTTACCTGTGGGATCACCTTCTCCCGTACAATCTGCCCCACACACTCAGGTCCTCTGGGAAGAATTTACTCCAGCCAACAAAAAAAGGCTGACAACCATTACCCAAAGGACCTTTTCTTCTGCCGCTCCCTGATTGTGCAATGGCTTGCTGGGAGAGATTCATCAACTTACCAGTCTTCCAGAATTCAAGAAAGCCATAAAGCCTGATCTCTTCCGGCAGGCCTACACAGCTGAATTTGAAGATGCCTTTTTTAAATAATGTGCTGCTTTTAATAATGTATCAGTTTTAAATGTTTGAATTAGTTTTATGTACTTTATGTTGTTTTTAATTGTGTTGTACCCTGCCTCGATCCAGAGGGAGAGGCGGGTAACAAATTATTATTATTATTATTATTATTATTATTATTATTATTATTATTATTATTATTATTATGTGTTGGACTAGGAGCTGGGAGATCCGGGTTCTAGTCCTCACTCGGCCATGGCAATCCACTGGGTGACTTCGGGCCAGTCACAGACTATCAGCCCAACCTACCTCACAGGGTTGTTGTTGTGAGGATAAAAGAGAGAGCAGGGGGATTATGTATGCCATCTTGGATTCCTTTGAGGAAAAAAGGTGGAACATAAATGCAATAATAAATAAATACATAATAAGATGTGTTCATTTGAAAATTGTGTATGAAAAAAAAATCCTTTGGTAAAAGATAGACAAATATGTTTTAATTGGTGGAAGAAAAATGTGTACCTTTCGAAAATGTCCACAGTTGATGGGTAAATGTGAAAAATGGGCAAGAAAATACATTCACATTCCTAGTGGTGGGACCCAAGGTACAGAATTTGTATCACTAAGCATGTTCACCTAGGACTTGTGTCGCTGTCTTTAGGTGCCTAGGAAAGTCCACTCTGTTCCCTTGGGCTGGCTTTTTTCCTCTTCTTTTTTTAGGAAAACTGACCCCTTTTAATTGCCCAATTCATTTTAATCAGGCATTCCATTTAATCTGGGTATCTCTTCTTGCAACCCCTTGTTCTTGTACCAAATAAACAAGGAAATACGAAGCAAGCAAGCCATTAAAAAAAAAGCTGGGGAAAAGATTCCCCCCCCCTTCCTTTTAACCTGGCGCCTAAAAATAATCAAATTTGGTATCAGGCATACCCATTGGGAAGGAAATCCCACAGCTAAGAATATGGATCAGGGAGAGAGATATTTTAATGCAAAGTTATCTAATTTTACATTTGTAATCTAATATGCAAATGAAAACTCAATTATTCTTGCAAATTCACATTTCTCCAAATTCTATGAATTTTATGAATTTTGTAATGGTGCTCTCCATAAAAAAAATATGCATTATATATTTGGACTCGATGGCCTTGTAGGCCCCTTCCAACTCTGCTATTCTATGATGTGTATAATAGGGGAAATTGCATATATATAAAATGCTATCTTAGAAGAAATGTATATAAATTAAAATGTGTATGTATATATATTTGTAGGGCTGTGCACAGACCTCTCGAACCTCTTCGGGCCAATCTGCCTATCCCCCGCTCTGCTCCGCAAAGCGAGATCCAGAGGGGCGGATCAGGATTTTGCCCCCCCTCCCAACTTACTTGTCTCTGTGGCAGGTGGCAGAGGCAGATAAGTGGGGAAGGGGGGACAAAATGGGGGCCAATAAGCCCAAGTCCCCCCCACCCCTTACCTGTGTCCATCGCGGTCCGTCATGGGCCTCAATTGAAGCCCACGATGGACCTTGATGGACACAGGTAAGCCCTGCTCCCCTCTGCCCCCTTACCTGGCTCCACCGCAAATCACCGCATGGACTGCAGCAGCAGCGGCGGAGCCAGGTAAACGAAACTCCCGCCCCACCCCCTTACCTGCCTCCATCGCAAGCTTCAACTGAGGGCCAGGCCTCAAAATGGAAGCAGGGTGCTTGAAGCCGGGGCCTCAATTGAAGCCTGTGATGTACCGTGACGGACACAGGTCAGCCCCCTCCCCCCTTACCTGGCTCCATCGCCATCGCCGCACAGACTGCAGCGGTGCAAGTGCCAGGTGAGTCCCCCTCCCCCCCACTTACCTGCATCTGGTGCTCTGGATCAAGGTGAACCACTTTGCCTCGATCCACAGCCCCCTGACCGGATCCGTCTCTGCCTTTGTCGGACGTGAATCAGGCCGCTCCGCTATCGCTTCTCCGAACTGAAGCGAAGCGGAGCACAGCCCTAATTTTTGCATATTTGATGTCGAATTAAACTTATTATTAGAAATGAGAAACTGAAAGAAACAGGAATTGACAGATTTACCCAGCCATAGCTGTTATGCCTCTGCTAGAGAATGTCCTATCCCTCCCAAGTTACCCACTGCATTTTAGAAGCTGGGGTGCACAGTTTTCATCTATGACAACCCATCTAGGGTAAATACTCTAAATAAACTAGCATTTTAGTATTAGTGATGGGTAAATCTTTCACTTTCACTTCTTTCAGCAGTTGTGTGGTATTTTTTTTTAATGGCCAAGTTCTTTCTCCCTCCAAAATACAAACTTTTTTAATTTTTTGGTATATTCTCCTCAAAAACAAATGGAAATGAAATTCTCACCCATTTCCACTGTCCAAATTCAAAAAGCACAGCTATTCCTAGCATGGAGAGTACTGGCCTGCTATACAGCTGTTAAAGGTGAGGAGCTTGTGAGGGAAAAGAAAACTAGGTGGCAATTCAGCAGTAACATGGTGGCACACACGGAGATTCAAACCCAGACCTTTTAGAGCAAGTCACTCAAAGCCCTGCATTTCGGGGGATGAATCTGTCTATTTCAGTTATTCCCACATTCATTTTCTTTCATTTCTCGAGTTCTTTTTGTTGTGAATGGGGAGAACTTTGTGAATGTGGGCAAATTCTTTTCAAAACTGAACTGAAGTGAACTCACCCATCCCTTTTAAATATTCAGCAATAGTCAGATTGTATGTCTGTTAGATTGACACTTGGCCCAACTCTTAGGGCTCATCTACACCAAGCAGGATATTCCACTATGAAAGTGGTATATAAAAGGCAGGAGCCACACTACTGCTTTATAGCAGTATTGAAGTGCACTGCAGGATCTACACTACTGTTATATAGTGGTAAAGAAGTGCACTAACAACTGTTGGGGCCCAGGACACCTCTACACCAAGCAGGGTATAAAAATATAAAAGTGGTATGAAAGCAGCATATGGTCTGTGTCAATGGGCCCCAACAGTTGTCAGTGCACTTCAATACCACTATAAAGCAGTAGTGTGCCTCTTGCCTTTTATATATTACTTTCATACCACTTTCAAAGTGGAATATCTACTCAGGGCCTTGCTAGACGAGGCCTTAGCGCGCTGTGAGGCCTGGTTTCCCTGCTGTGCATCCAGATGACGCACAGGGGAATCCTGGCCCAGGCCACACTGAAGCCTCCTCTAACGCACCATAAGCAAATTTGCTTATGGCATGCCTTTTCCGCAGCCCCGGCCTGAGGCCAGGGCTGCGGAACGTCTAGCAGGGTCTGTGGCTTTTTGTGGCTACTCGCTTACTTGTGAGTAGCTGGGAAAAGCCACGGACTAGGCACAGTGCTCTTATGAGCGCTGTGCCCATCAGTCCGGGGGGGGCATCCCAGGGGGGAGAGAGGGGCAGGGGGAAGGCCGGACCCGCCAGGAGAGAGGGAGGGGAAGCCGGACATCATTGATGGCAAGGGAGGGGGGGAGAAGATCGGGGATGGGGCTGCCAAGGGAGGGGGCAAAGATGGGGACGGGGCTGCCCAAGGGGGGGAGAAGATCGGGGATGGGATCGGGAATGGCAGATGGGGGGAGGACGAGCGAGCAGGCAGGGGGCCATGGGGAGGGATCAGCAGCGGGTGGGGGGCTTAATTTTAAAAGAAAAGGCGCTTACCTTGTCTGGCGGCTTCAGGGTGCACGTGGTCCCTTTAACAACAACAAAAAATGGCCAACGCTGCAGGGCTTCTGTAGTCCCTGCGAGTCGGCCGTCTAGGAGGCGGGGCGGCATGCGCTAAAGTTAGTGCGCCGTCGCCCCGCCTCCATGCCGGCTTATCCGGCATGGTCTAGCAAGGCCCTTAGTGTAGATGATCTCTTAGTCTCCCCTCATGGTACATAGAAACTGCTTTTGGTTGCAGGACCCTTAGAGCTCCATTACACCAGCGATTTATCGCACACTCACCTTTCCTGGTATATGGTTTTGCAGCATGGTCCTCACAAGACGTCATCCCTGTCCTGCACTCATCTGGCCTCTTCCTCCCCTTGTTGCTTTTTATTTTGGTGTGGGGAAAGTCTGGATTATTTCTCCTCTCATTTTTTTCCTTTGTTGGAAGGGTGTCATAATGGAGTCTTGCAGATGAAAGGGGGCGGGGCGGTTCTCCTCCTCAAGCACATCATCATAGGGACTTGTTTGTCAGTAGAATGGGCTTTTTACTGCTCCAACCGCCCCCCTCATTGTCCGCAGAAATGGACCCCCTTAAGTAATTTCTAGGTAACAAAGCCAGAGTGAAGGGGGGGGGGAAGAGCCCATGCCCATCAGAGTACCACAACCAATGAACTGGAGGAGGAAAGAGAAGGGATGGGGTGGAGTGAAAGAGCAAACAAGCGAAAAATCACGTGAAAGGGACTGTGTGTGATGGTGCCGTTGATGCGCTTATGAAACAGAGGTAAAAAACACGGAAGTAAACCAGAAGGGGAAAAAAATAGTTGTGATTTCTTCTCAAGAGCATCCCACCATGGAGTTGGTGCAGTCTGGAGATAACACGTGCATAGCAAACTGCTCCAGGGAAGACGAATGTTCACCTTTCGGGTGCTTACAGCATGATAAAAAACTTTCCTCCGTGCCATGGAATTAATTCCTCAAAAGTTCCACTGTTTGCACATTCATTTGTTTCCTCATTGTTTTTATTAAGCAAGAAAGGGGAGCTTTATTACTGCACAAATGAAAGCATCACGGGAAGACAGATACTTCAGAGATTGTTATTAATCTCCAAGAGTTATGAGGTGGCTGAAGTTCTGCAAAAATTAACATACTCTACAGAATTATTTTCAAACTATGCCTGCTGAACACCAGTCAGTCCAACGCTGGATTGGGAGGAGGTGTTGAAATGAGCTCCAAAATCCTTTTATGAGCCAGAGAGAGTCAGGGGTGGGGGGTTGGCTTTGTGAAGAAACCTCCTGAGAACTTCCCCTTGTCTGATCAAATTTATTTTTGTGCCCCTCGACATTGCTCCAGTCATGAACATCTGAATCTCACTCAAATCTGTGAAACCGAATGACTTGTGTTTAGAATCCCATTTTGAAATTGTCTTGGTCTTATTGAATGCATTTGGGTTTACTCAGGATTCTTTGGGTATTTTGGCTCAGGAAATATATTTGGCTGAATCTGCCACTATGTTGACTCATGTTATGCTCTGCTGAACTCAGATAGGTTAAACTAGTTTAAACTGGTTAAACCTATATACACCAGTTGCTGGGGAACATGGGTGCGAGGATGCTGTTGCACTAATTTCCTGCTTGTGGGTCCCTGGTCGACAGCTGGTTGGCCGCTGTGTGAACAGAATGCTGGACTAGATGGACCCTGGGTCTGATCCAGCAGGGCCCTTCTTGTGTTCTTATGGAGGTAATCCTCAAATTTTAATATATATCCACTGGATGTGGCCCAGCCTAGACCACTCCTAGCTTTGCTGTTCAAGATGAACTAGAGTCTGCTCTGTAAATAGGGAGTCAGGTACGGAGTTGGGAGTTGCATGGACTCCTGGTTGTCCTTGCCTCCTGGGTTGCTGGCCATGAGGTCAGCAGCCAGGAAATCTGCAAAGGCCCAAACCACCTTGCCCCCCCTCCCCGAATCTCACTTTGGCTTCAGTGCTGTGAGATTTAGGCCACAGTTAGACCTAAGGTTTATCCTGGGATCATCCAGGGTTCACTTCTGCCTGAGCACTGGATCCCCTGCGTGTCACCTAGATGAACAGGTTTGACCCCTGGACGATCCAGGGATAAACCTTAGGTCTAGCTATGGCCTGGCTAGACTAAGATGCTGATGCCTATCAAGGGTCATTCATTGTTGTAAGTCTACTTGCTTGTATAGAGTGGATCACATCCAGTGTGTTTTCAGGAGAAGTTTTACATAGTATAGAACCACTATGCATATCCACAGAGTGGGTGCGATCCAGCCAAATTTCAACATTTTGCATAATTGAAATGATTTCTGGTGGGAATACTTATTTAAACACATCTGAAAACATCCATCCCCTTTTATTTGTATACATCAGTGTGGCTCCTTTTGGCTGAAATGGATCTCTGTTGATTTACTCCCATTAATTTTTTTAAAAAAACCTGTCTCATTCAACAGCTCATTTAAGAAAAATGGGAACCTAGATGAATAAGAGTCAACTGGTCTTCACGGGTGAATTGTTGCAATCATATTAGCAATGTGTCCTTCCTGAAGTAAACTAGCCAAGACTTGCACCCTCACGGACTGTGTTTCTCGTTTATGCTCCATCTCTAGCCAATTAATGCCACACTAAATTATCTACCTGCCAGGCCTTTAATTGCACACCACTGCAAAACAACTTTCAAGCCATTGTTGCACCTATATTAACCTCATGGGGAAGGAACATAAAACGTCAGCGTCATAAACCTTTGCTTCTGAAGGCTTATATCCCTCCTATGGGATTATGTGGCATGGCCCACAATATATGAAGGCAATGCTGAATTAAAGGAGGTGGTGTTTCCATGCTCCCATACTCTAGAGCCTCTGATGCATCTGCCATTATTGTTTGTCTGCCAGGACCCGGGAGGGCCGTGCCCTGCCACCGAGCTGTGGATCAACCAGCATTGCCGCACGGCCAAGAATTCCCATATAAAGGGAAGGGCCAAGAAGTAAAGGGGGAGACGAGGAAGAGAAGGGAGAGAATTGTAAGAGGTGTCAACTCAGTATGAGACATTGTGACCTTCTTCCAAAATTATGGGGGCAAGGGGGCAATTTGCGGGACGTGGAGGTCAAGAAGAAGGAGGAACATTCAGCCTTCTTACTAGTGGTGCTGAAACTCCTTTACATCCCATATTGAAAAGTATCTGCTTTTAATTTTAAAAGTGGCATGGAGGGGCAATGGAATGGAGGTGAAGTGAGTCCTTCTTTATTTTTTTACTTTTTTATTGCATTTTTATACTGCCCAATCGCTGAAGCTCCAAACATGAAGTTTTCTCTAGGGCAGCGGTCCCCAACATAGTGCCCTCTATGGGCTTGTTCAGAAGACACCTTAAACTATGGCTTTAACCACAGTAAATAAGGCCTTTTGCTTTATTCACCATGGTTAAAGCCTTCTCCTCACCTCTCATTCTCTCTTACTGTCAACGATGTCACGCTTAGTCCGGTCAAGGAAGCTCGTAGTCTTGGCTTTATATTTGACTCCTCGCTCTCCTTTACTCCTCACATCGAGGCAGTAGCTAAATCCTGTTGTTTCTTCCTGTATAATATTGCCAGGATTCGACCATTTTTGTCTGTCTCTTCTGCCAAGACTCTCGTTCACGCACTGGTTATCTCTCGGTTGGACTACTGCAACCTTCTTCTCTCTGGCCTTCCTTCATCTCACATCAGTCCGCTGGTCTCTGTCCACCACTCTGCCGCTAAGATCATCTTCTTGGCCCGCCGCTCTGACCATGTCACTCCACTTCTGAAATCTCTCCATTGGCTTCCAATTCACTCCAGAATCCAATATAAACTTCTCCTGCTCACCTTCAAAGCTCTTCACGGTCTAGCTCCTGCCTATCTCTCCTCTCTCATCTCAAACTATCGCCCCGCTCGTGCTCTCCGCTCCTCTGATGCCATGCTTCTCGCCTGCCCAAGGACCTCCACTTCCCTTACTCGGCTTCGTCCTTTTTCTTCTGCTGCCCCTTATGCCTGGAACGCTCTTCCAGAACACTTGAGAACTACAAACTCAATCACAGCTTTTAAAACTCAGCTAAAAACTTTTCTTTTCCCTATAGCCTTCAAATATTGAGTTTGTTCTGACTCTATACTGTTAGCTTCACCCTACCCGGTGCCTGTTTACACTTCCCTGTGCCTGTTTGCATTCTCCTTCCCTCTTTATTGTTTACTACAACTTATTAGATTGTAAGCCTATGCGGCAGGGTCTTGCTATTTACTGTGTTATCTGTACAGCACCATGTACACTGATGGTGCTATATAAATAAATAAATAATAATAATAATAATAATAATAATAATAATAATGGTTTAAGGTGTCTTCTGAATGGGGCCTATGTGTTTTTGACTACAGGACCCATCAGCTCCAGTCACCATGGCCAATGGTCAATGGAGATGGAACTTGTAATCCAAAATATCTGGAGGATACCACATTGGACATGTGGACATGAACTGCCCAGAGAGCTCCAGCTATTGGGCGGTATAGAAATGTAATAAATAGGGGAAAGTAGACCTAGGGCGGTGTTATGTGATGTGCTCTCCTTAGACCCATGTACAAACTTGCACATGTTCTAATGAGACCTACACACCCGCTTATAAGGTTTCTTTAGACATTGGCTAAGTAAGGCAATTCTTACTCAAAGAAATCTACACCACTGAAGAGGATAACAACAATGGCACATTTATTGAGCTTAAAACAGATTGAAATGCACAAGCTAGTTTTGGGGAAATTAGCCGAGCAAGTGGAGGCTTAGAAGTAGTTTCAAGACTGTGAGGAGACTTCTTGAGACATAGAGCATACACACACAGCAGGGGAAAGAGTAGAGGGAATCTCTAAAAGCAATATACCTTTCCCTCGGCTGAAGCCCTTTCCTGTGGACATGAACTGGTGAGCGTTGCAACTCCTGGGCCATTTCTACACCTAAGGATTATCCCAGGAAAATGGAGGGATCATCCCTGCCTGCTCTTGGGATCCCCTTTGCACAGGAATGATCCTGGGATGATCCCAGGATATAAGGTTGGTGTAGACATGCCCCAGGTCTCAGATAATGAAGAAGGAAGGAGCAGGAGCCTTTTCTCTGGGAGGAGAGACTCAGCAATTTTGGCAGCAGTATTGCAACTTATCACAGGATGGGGGGTAAGGCACCTAGTGGTTTTAGCAGTATGGCCCCATGCCTCTGGGAAGAGGGGGACCCTGACTCTCACAACCTGAGGGTTTTTATACAATCTAGAGAAAAGCAGTGACATCACTGCTTATAAGCACTGCTACTTGCTATGGGAGAAAGACATAACAAAAAGGGTATTTTGAGATGATGGCTGTACTTGCCAGAAACAGTCTCTTAAGAAAAGATGACTTTACATGCTAATAACTGTCTTAATGAAGGTATCCAGGCTGGAGTTCAACAATAGGAACACATTAGCTAGTGCATGACCAGGTATCACTCTTGCCATCCAACATTCATATCCTGCTCAATTTTAACCCCACCTTTATCTCTGGGGAATGCATTTTAGGAGGTCAATTAGAAACTGAACTGTCTGATCTAGCTTTTCGTGATTGCTCTTATCTGTATTCCTGTGCCTTTGTCTTATCTCTGCTGGAGGTGGAGGATGAAGACGCCTTGGCTTTTTGGCTGCTTCAAAATGGAGTCAGTTATGTCCACAGCCATCCCCTTGTCAACTAGAGCAGTGTTTCTCAACCTTTTTCCAACCGTGGCCCCCTTCTGACCTTGTTTCCTTCCTGTGGCCCCCTTGTCCTATTTCCCACAGCCTGAGTTCGATCCCAGCAGAAGCTGGTTTCAGGCAGCCAGCTTGGGTCGACTCAGCCTTCCATCCTCCTGAGGTCGGTAAAATGAGTACCCAGTTAGCTGGGGGAAAGGTAATCACGGCCGGGGAAGGCAACGGCAAACCACCCCGCTATAAGGCCTGCCAAGAAAACGTCAGCAAAAGCTGGCGTCCCTCCAAGAGTCAGTAATGACTCAGTGCTTGCACGAGAGGTTCCTTTCCTCCTTTCCTTGTAAATAGAGCATGTTTTATTTATAATTTTTTATAATTTATACAAAATAAAATTAAGTAAAAATTTATACTTTAAGTATTTCTCAATCAATGTGACTCTTGTGCTTGATGACCAGAAACAAGCTTTTTTATATCCAGTTCTATTGCTGTGAGGGATAACCGAATATCACCTCTGTCCATTATGTTAAGGTGATTCCGCGTTAGGCTGAGTAAATAATTCACACGACTGAAACCTGATTCTACTAAATACGAAGTTGGAAATGCCATGAAAAACAATTTTGCTTTATCCCAAAGCTGTGGAAACTTTTTAGATATTGTACTCTTTATCCAAAAATGGTGTTTTTCTTGACTGAAAGTTAATTGTTAATTAGGGTTAATTAATTTGTATACTCACAAGAGAGCTAATTTGTAATAATGGGACACGTAAGAACTGAACATAGGAAACTGTCTTATTTGAATAATAAGGTTCATCTAGCCCAGAATGGTTGATACTAACTGGAAGTGATGGCTCTTCAGAATTTAAGGCATGGGATTTTCAACCCTACCTTGAGATGATGGGGATTGAATCTGGGACATTCTGAATGGAAAGCATCTGCTGCTAGCACAACCAATTTCCAGTCTGCGGGGCCTGGCTTGCCTGAATAGATCTCTACTTACACAGGTTTAGTTGTCTCCCATAAATTACATCTCCCCTGCAGATCTTGGTTAAAAATTAAATGTAACCCTTGTCCAAATCCAGCAGTTGTGGTCTCTCCTCTTTCTTCCTGGGTCTCCAGCAGACATCTTTGCTACCTTCTGCCACTTTAACTTATTAACTGGATATGCCCATCACTGAACCTGGGACCTTCTGCATACAAAGTATACATACTGCCCCTGACTTATTCCTCCTCCTCCTCTCATCTGTCCCTATTGTCACAGCCACCAGTGCTATAGGAAGATCTTTATCCGCACAAAATCCTGTGCCAAAATTTTCCCTAACACACAGGCCTTCGCTAGACCTCCCGGTTAGCCCCCGACGGACGAGGGAAGATCTCGCGTTGTGTTTATTGTGAGATCCCTCCTCTGTTTACATGCGATGCGCGTTGACCTCAGAAGAAGAGGCGTCGCACCCGCCATTATATTTTAAACTTAAAGGGGCAGCAGCGCACTAACGTTCGTGTGCAAACGGTAAGTATTTTTTAAAATTTATTTATATATTTATTACATTTTTATACCGCCCAATGGCCGAAGCTCTCTGGGCGATTCACAAAAATTAAAACCATAATAAAACAACCAATAAGTTAAAAGCACAAATACAAAATACAGTATCAAAAGCACAACCAGGATAAAAACCACGCAGCAAAATTGATATAAGATTAAAATACAGAGTTGGAACAGTAAAATTTAAATTTAAGTTAAAATTAAGTGTTAAAATACTGAGAGAATAAAAAGGTCTTCAGTTGGCGATGAAAAGAGTACAGTGTACAGAGTACTTTGCCCACTCCCTCCACCCAACCCCCGCTGAGGAGTGCTGTGCCTCGTGCATGGCTCCCGGCTCCTTGTGAGGAATCGCGTGGAGCTGGGTCAACATCTGGCGCCCGGCCAAATGTGTTCCACGGTCTCGGGCTCAGCCTGGGACAGTGGAAAAACTGGGGCCAAAGTGGAGGGCGAGATCCTGGGGCAAGGGAGGGATCTTGTGGATGCACAGGGACCATCCCGGGGATCACCCTGGGATAAAACCCCATCCTGCTTTGGCCACAGACTCAAACCATTGGTCAATTTAGTTGTGTATCACCTACACCAAGGATGAGAACTGCGGCTCTCCAGCTGTTGTTAAACTACAACACCCATCATTCCTGGCATTAGGCCTGCTGTCTGGGGCTGGTGGAACTTGTAGCCAGCCATCATCTGGAGGGCCACATATCACTGTTTCTGGCTTTACTTACTGGCAGTGGATCTCTGAGGTTTCAGAAAGGGGTGTGTCCCTCAGCACTACCTGGAGATATCAGGGATTGAACTTGGGACCTTTTTCCATACAAAGCAGATACTCTACCACTGAGCCATGGAAGACGAATGGGTGATACTCAATTTTGAACTCCACTGAATGATCCCTACATCTATGGAGATGGGCCATAGCTCAGTGGCAGAGCACCTGCTTTGCATGCAGAAGTGTTAGGAAGGCAGCCACAAGCGGTATCTGCTTTTAACTGTTTTATTAGGCAGTTCCCATTAAGCGGCTAATAAATCTCTTAGCCAGTACAACAATGAGATAAGCGAGTAGCAGGGTCAGGTTTCAGAGTCTCGGTGTGTGAGAGCTCAGGTCAGCAGCATCTGGAACAGGAGCTCAGTACGGGTTGTCAAGTCTGAGTCCAAGATAACCAACTGGATCAGAAGCCAGGAAGCATGGTCAGCCGGTCCGAGGTCACAGAGAGGCAGGAACAAGACAGAGAAGCAATGTCAGTACAGTCCGAAGTCGAGGGCAGGAGTGAGACAGAGAAGCGATGTAAATCAGGCCAAAGTCAAGAGCTGGATCCACACGGAAGAAGCAAGGCCTGGTGATGCAGAGTCAGAGCATGGAACAGGCTGGCTGCTAGAAATTATCCCAGGTGTCTGCCAGGAAGCGCAAGGCATCCCGCTTCCTCCTTTTCTAATCCAGGCAGATGACCTCCGCCCTCTCCCCCAGCTGTGCCTTATTACATCAGCCTGCTATTTAAGCATCGCATTCCTCTCCTGCCGATTGTGCACGCGCACACTCCTTCTGACTGACTGCAACTGTACCGCTCACTTGTGCCGTTGGCGTTCCCGAGGACTGGGCGGCTCTATCTCCACCTCCCTAGGAACTTCAGGTAAGGCTAGGTCCTGGTCAACCTGTGCCTCTGGCACCTCCTCTGTTCTGGGATCTTCCTCCCTCTGCGAACCCACCTCTGGCTCAACTGTGGGAGCAGACACTCCCTCTCCTGCAGGAGTGCTTTCCTCCTCATCCTCATCCGAGGAGGCCTCCCTGAGAACATTCCCAACAAGAAGGTCCCAATTTCTATTTCTGGCATCTCCATGTTAGGACTGGGAAATAGTCCTGTCTGAAGCCACAGGGCGTTGCTGCCAGTCAGTGCCAACAATACTGGGCTAGAAGGACTAATAACTAATTATTCATCTAAATCCAGTCTCAGGGTGCTTCCTATGTCGAGCAATGCTATTTTAAAATCTCATCATTGCAAGTTAGGGAGAGAAAGAGTGCCCAGCTGGGTCTGGACTGCGATGGACTCCCCCATGCCTGGTCCCCCAGACTCCAGTCAGAGAGCTGCATGAAACCTCTGCACTTTACCTGAACCATTTGCAAGTGCCTGGAAGCTGTCCATCCCTTCAGCGAGTCACCATTTGAGTAAAAAATTGTGAGTCAGGTTTTCCCATAAATTGATTCTTATGGCTGCCATTTGCATACTTCATTTTCATGAGTCACTATTTTTGTGTGAATGGCAACTTGCTGAAAGGATGGATGGCTGCTGGATGCTCACAGATGGGTCCAGTAAAAGCTAGGGACTCATGAGCGGGTCGAGGGGAGAGAGGGAGCAGGGACTGGGTGGCTTGCCAATTGCCCGGAGAAACTGGATGGAAGCGAATCTGTCCATCTCATAGAATCATAGAATAGCAGAGTTGGAAGGGGCCTACAAGGCCATCGAGTCCAACCCCCTGCTCAATGCAGGAATCCACCCTAAAGCATCCCTGACAGAGGGTTGTCCAGCTGCCTCTTGAAGGCCTCTAGTGTGGGAGAGCTCTCTAGTGCAAGCTGTCTTGACTACTTTGCAAAAAAAGATGTAGAATAAGGGGAGACACAATGTCAGTCTTCAAATATCTGTCATACAGAAGGTGGTGCAGTTTTCTTTGTTGCTCCCGAGGGCAGGACTAGAACCAGTAGGTGGAAATTGTAGGGGTGCATATTTCGGCGAAGCGTTAGGAGAAATGCCCTATCATAACCATGAGAGCTGTTCAACAGCAGAATAGAGTTCGGGCTCCATCCGATGAGTGTTTTATTACACACTCATTATTGGGCACTTACAGATTTTTCACAGGACTTTCCCATGACGTCATCTGCCTCCCACACCCCTTCCACCCCTTCTGGCATTCTTTGCGTGACAAAAAACTCACAAGAAAGTCCGATATAATTTTAAACCCGAAAGTTGCTGTTTTCTCCTGCTGCGTGCAGGAGAAGGAGCGGGATTGGAACAGCCTACTGAATGGGCCTCGTGCTCATTGTTTATTTCCTGTATTGAAACAGGAAGCAACTGAGCAACGAAAACAGGAGCAGAGAAATGTGTTTTCCCACATGTGATGGAGCCTTTACTCAGGAGGTGGTGGGCTCTCCTTCGCTGGAGGTATTTCCACAGAGGCTGAGTAGCCATCTCTCAGGGCTGCTGTAGATTGCACCATGCAGTGCGGAATCTGCATTGATGAGGGGGTTGGACTACATGATCGCTGAGGTCATTTCCAACTGTGTGATGCTATGGTTCTAGATGATATTATTATTATGAACAACTTGTGAGCCATCAAGAGGTTCACGAGTGTGTGCGAAATGGCCCTGCTCTCGTGCAGGGGGATTCATCGCTCTGTGTTTCTACCAACCCACTCTTCATCAGGCAGAGTAGCACAAAAGCTATATAGGACATAAGGTATAGGCATACCATAATGCTTTTCAAGCTCTATTACTGAAGATTGAGTGAACAGAATGGCATACAATGTATATTACTAGGCTTATTTATGTTCACGAAAGAAACGAGTCCCTGGCAACGGTGCGTGCCAGTATGAAAACAAACCACCGTATTTTGCTCTTCTGAAAAAGATCCAACCCATATACGGCAAATGACAAATTGCAAACAGCTTGTTTATGACCAGTAGCCCATTTCTCCATGTTTACTTTACAAGCTAATATCGTTACTGTATATGTCCCCCTCCCCCTTTCCCCCCCTCTGAAGGGTTTCCAAAGCAGGTTGCAAACTGTAGTACGGGGAAGATATCAAATCTACCTTTTCCAGCCAAATGCAGATGGTTTGGGGAGAGGGGGAAGGAACAGGCTCCCAACAATCCAAGAAAATAGGGTGGCTTTCAACATGGGACTTTACTGATACTGCTGACGATATCTGGTTCCTCTCTATTCGGCCCTGGTTATTATTTATTTATTTATTTATATTTATTTATTTATTTTATTACATTTATATACCGCCCCCCCCCCCAGCCGAAGCTCTCTGGGCGGTTTACAACAATTAAAAATAGTAAACATTAAAAGTATACAAAAATTTTAAAAACATAAAAACAGTATAAAAACAACAACAGTATCTATTTAAAATGGTTAGGCCTCATCTAGAGTATTGCATCCAGTTCTGGGCTCCACAATTCAAGAAGGATGCAGACAAGCTGGAGCGTGTTCAGAGGAGGGCAACCAGGATGATCAGGGCTCTGGAAACAAAGCCCTATGAAGAGAGACTGAAAGAACTGGGCATGTTTAGCCTGGAGAAGAGAAGATTGAGGGGAGACATGATAGCACTCTTCAAATACTTCAAAGGTTGTCACACAGAGGAGGGCCAGGATCTCTTCTCGATCCTCCCAGAGTGCAGGACACGGAATAACGGGCTCAAGTTAAAGGAAGCCAGATTCCAGCTGGACATCAGGAAAAACTTTCTGACTGTTAGGGCAGTACGACAATGGAATCAGTTACCTAGGGAGGTTGTGGGCTCTTCCACACTAGGGGCATTCAAGAGGCAGCTGGACAAGCATCTGTCAGGGATGCTTTAGGGTGGATTCCTGCACTGAGCAGGGGGTTGGACTCGATGGCTTTGTAGGCCCCTTCCAACTCTGCTATTCTATGATTCTATGATCTTTGCTGATATCTATCTCCCAGGTAGACACATGGCCTCCAATATCATCTGTATGCCGATGATACACAATTATATCTCTCATCTCCGGAACTTTCTCCTGATGTTCACGATTGTATCTCAGCATGTCTTTCAGATATCTCAGCCTGGCTGCTTCATCGTCGTTTGAAACTTAATATGGCTAAGACTGAATTGCTTGTTTTTCCTCCTAAACCTTCTCCTCATCTCTCATTCTCTCTTACTGTCAATGATGTTACGCTTACTCCGGTCAATGAAGCTCGTAGCCTTGGCTTTATATTTGATTCCTCGCTCTCCTTTAGTCCTCATGTTGAGGCAGTAGCTAAATCCTGTCGCTTTTTCCTGTATAATATTGCCAGGATTCGACCATTTCTGTCTGTCTCTTCTGCCAAGACACTTGTTCATTCACTGGTTATTTCTCGGTTGGACTACTGCAACCTTCTTCTCTCTGGCCTTCCTTCTTCTCACATCAGTCCGTTGGTTTCTGTCCACCACGCTGCCGCTAAGATCATCTTCTTGGCTCGCCGCTCTGACCATGTTACTCCACTTCTGAAATCTCTCCATTGGCTTCCAATTCACTTCAGAATCCAATATAAACTTCTTTTGTTGACCTTCAAAGCTTTTCACGGTCTAGCTCCGCCCTATCTCTCCTCTCTCATCTCACACTATTGCCCCGCTCGTGCTCTTCGCTCCTCTGATGCCATGTTTCTCGCCTGCCCAAGGGTCTCTACTTCCCTTGCTTGGCTTCGTCCATTTTCTTCTGCTGCCCCTTACGCCTGGAACGCTCTTCCAGAACATTTGAGATCTGCAAGTTCAATCTCAGCTTTTAAAGCTCAGCTAAAAACTTTTCTTTTCCCTAAAGCTTTTAAAACTTGATGTTACTCGGACTTTAGACTGTTAGTTATACTGTTAGTTTTTCCCTACCCAGTGCCTGTTTGCATTCTCTCCCCCTCCTTATTGCTTTACTATGACTTTATTAGAATGTAAGCCTATGCGGCAGGGTCTTGCTATTTACTGTTTTACTCTGTACAGCACCATGTACATTGATGGTGCTATATAAATAAATAAATAAATAAATAAATAATAATAATAGTCATAAGGCATAACCCATTAAGATGTTTTCCTGCACAAGCCCCACTGAAATGGGAGTATTTATCATGCCTCTTCTGGAGGGATCCTTTCCAGAGGAAGACTAGAGCTCACCAATACAAATAACATTTAGGTCCCAAATACAAATAAATGTCTGGCTGGGAAGCAGACCAGGAGGAGCCTGGGCTCTCGAGGAAGATGGCCATAGGTGCAGCTCCATATGAATGAATGAATACCTTTATTGAATAAGTCTTCTGACCATTTCAAAAAATCACATAATCATTAAGAACAAACAGACAAATTTCTGATTTAAATTTTTAAAACAATATACAGTTCTTATATGATATAATATATGACTAACAGTTAATAAGATCCCTTGTATATTACAA
Source organism: Elgaria multicarinata webbii (assembly GCF_023053635.1). Lineage (NCBI taxonomy): Eukaryota > Metazoa > Chordata > Lepidosauria > Squamata > Anguidae > Elgaria > Elgaria multicarinata. Next base: position 116,112,080 of record NC_086176.1, on the reverse strand, counting down.
CATTTGATAAAAACTTATTAATCCATTTTTTTCTAATTCTTTTTTCCTTATGCTGGCTGCTTTAAGAGCGAAGAGAGCAACCCTCTGGGTCACAAAATAGTTAGAACCACTTAAGAGAAAGGACAGTTTATCCTTGGCTGTCCAGTCTCTCATGCGTATTAAAAACATAAATAGATAATGTTCTCTACATTTTGAATATAAACAACATTCAAGTAAATAGTGGGCTGAATCTTCTATTTCAGGGTTGCCACATATACATAGTCTATCTTTCAATGGAATACCTTGGAATCTACCCTGTAACGTCATTCTGTCCATCAGAAGGGTAGTATCACTTCTGAGACTGAGGCTGAATGACCACCTAGCCCCCTGGAGCGGCGGTATCTCTAGAGGGAAGCAAGACCAATCACTGGAGGAAGGAGGGCCTGTTTGAAAATGAACGTTCCTTGTGAGTAAGGGACTCTTCATGAGAAAGGCTCAAAATAATACCCCATTCTTTGGATTGTTTTTGATTTCAACTGCTTGCCCATGGTTTCCTTAGCTTTGCCTCACCCCCTGCTTTTGGGCCTCCCTTCTTCCTGACTGATAATACTGTACTTCTGAATGTCACCTGCCTTCTGACTATGCTGAATGGATATGCCCCAGCACTGAACTTGACCCAGCCATTGCAGGACGGCTGTCACAGAATGTCACTTCTCTGTGTTTGAGCCACAGAGTTTCAAAAATTGTTGTGCAGGAGAACTTTTTGGTGGATTGTACTCAAGTGACTTGAGGAAGGGTGGGGGCTTCCAAAGAGAAATGTTGGGGGTGGATATGGGTCTTAAGAACACCAGAAGAGCCCAGCTGGATCAGACCAAGGGTCTATTTAGTCCAGCACTCTGTTCACACAGTGGCCAACCAGCCAACGGCCAGGGATGAACAAGCAGGACATGGTGCAACAGCACCCTCCCGCCCATGTTCCCCACAACTGGTGCACACAGACTAACTGCCTCGAATACTGTAGATAGCACACAACCATCAGGGCTAGTAGCCATGGATAGCCTTTGCCTCCAGGAATTTATCCAACCCCCTTTTAAAGCCATCCAAATGGGTGGCCATCACTACATCTTGTGGTAGTGAGTTTCATAATTTAACTATGCGCTGTGTGAAGAAGTCCTTCCTTTTATTTGTCCTGGGTTTCCCACCAACCAGTTTCATGGGATGACTCCATTGGGTTCTAGTATTTTGAGAAAAGGAGAAAAAAATGTCTCCTTCTCCACATTCTCCACACCATGCATAATTTTGTTCACCTCTATCATGACTCTCCTTAGCCTCCTTTCTTCCAAGCCAAACAATCCCAGTTGATGGTAGTGCAGGGGAATTGACCTATCAGATTGATGGGGGGATAATCCAACAGAAAGGGCAGAGCAAGGCTGTATAGCCTTGGACTGTATCCTTTGCATGCAAAAGGGTCTCTCCAGTTGAATCCCTGAAATCTCCAGTTGGGGCTGTGCAACACTTCTGACTGAAACTCTGAAATGCCATTGCCAGTCAGTATACTGGTGATTGGGGCCATAGCTAGACCGAAGGTTTATCCCAGGATCATCCCAGGTTCATCCCTGCCTGAGCACTGGATGCCCTGTGTGGACTTAGATGAACAGGTTTGACCCCAGGACAATCCTGAGATAAACTTTAGGTCTAGCTATGGCCACAGTCCGTATTTTGATGGGTGTATGAGCGATGTCCAAGATCACCAGCATTCTCTGGACATCCCCTGGCCACTCGTCTTGGGCCTGACTCCTCTCCATGTTCGTGACTGCAGCTCGCTCTGTGCAAACGGGATACTTGCACAAATCGTCGGGCAGCAATCGGATGAGAAATCTGAGCAAGTTTCCCCAAATTTGTGCAAATTTCCCCAAAGTGGGTGCTGAGCACGAGCACGCTCCCGTCCATGAACAGACGACAAAACAAAAAGTGCTTGTCAAGCTGCGAAACACAGATGGAACTGATTTAATGAATTCTAGGGGTGTGCACGGACCCCCCGCTCCGCTTCACTTGCAGATCCGCCATTTTCCGGATCGGGCCGCTCCGCCCCACCCCCGCTCCGCCCACTTCCGCTCCGCTCCGCCCGGAGCTCCGGATCCGGATCCGGAGCTCCGTTTCCCCCCCCCATAGGGTTGCATTGAAAGCTAAAAAATTATACAACTTTTTTTCTGTTCAAGTTAGAAACCTCATGTTTGGCACCATGACACCTCATGGGGATATACACACGCACGCCAAGTTTCAAAGCAATCCCATCATCCCATGATTTTTGGCGAATTTTTGAAAATCGGGCACCCCACACACAACATCCCTGCGAGGTGTGTTAAAAAACACGGGGAAAAGCCCGTTCAGATGAAGAAAGAGAAGTTTCCCAGAATCCCAAGTTACCTGTTTTGCCTATGCCCTCCTCCAACTTTGGGATCATCATGACCGGGAGCTGACTCTGCCCCTCAGCCCTTTGAAAAAGGTATTTTTCCCGCCGATTTTTTAAAAACTTCTAGCCCGCGACCCGTACGATGCAGAAAGTTGAGAGTGGTCTCAAAATGACCCCCATCCACGACTCTCTGTGCACAAGAATTTTCAGAATGATAGCTTAAACCCCCCCCCCAGTTATCCCCGATTCTTTCCCTCAATGCAATCCTATGGGCGAAAAGCCGAAAACGCAGTTTGAGCCGCGCGGTTGACCCGATTTTCACAAAAATATAGCCCGCGACCCGTACGATGCAGAAAGTTGAGAGTGGTCTCAAAATGACCCCCATCCACGACTCTCTGTGCACAAGAATTTTCAGAATGATAGCTTAAACCCCCCCCAGTTATCCCCGATTCTTTCCCTCAATGCAATCCTATGGGCGAAAAGCCGAAAACGCAGTTTGAGCCGCGCGGTTGACCCGATTTTCACAAAAATATAGCCCGCGACCCGTACGATGCAGAAAGTTGAGAGTGGTCTCAAAATGACCCCCATCCACGACTCTCTGTGCACAAGAATTTTCAGAATGATAGCTTAAACCCCCCCCCCCAGTTATCCCCGATTCTTTCCCTCAATGCAATCCTATGGGCGAAAAGCCGAAAACGCAGTTTGAGCCGCGCGGTTGACCCGATTTTCACAAAAATATAGCCCGTGACCCGTACGATGCAGAGAGGTGAGAGTGGTCTCAAAATGACCCCCATCCACGACTCTCTGTGCACAAGAATTTTCAGAACGATAGCTTCAAAAACAACGTAGTTATGCGCGATTATTTGCCGCAATGCAATCCTATGGCGAAATGTTTTCAAGATGGCGACCGGAGCGCTCCGCCTGAACTCGGAGCTCTGAAAAATGGCCGCTTCTCTTCGCCTTGCTTCTAGGGGGTCCGCGGTCCGCTCCTACTCCGCCTCTGGGTAAGGCGGAGCAGGCCAATCCGCTACAATCCGCTACAATCCTCATCAATATGCGGATGACACCCAGCTCTACCTTTCCTTTTCATCAAACCCAGGTGAGGCAGTGACTGTTCTGAACCAGTGCCTGGGCACGGTAATGGACTGGATGAGGGCTAACAAACTGAGACTCAATCCAGACAAGACGGAGGTACTGTTAGCGGGTGGTTCATTTGTCCGGCGAGGTGATGTTTGCCCTGTCCTGGACGGGGTTGCACTCTCCCTAAAGGATCGGGTCCGTAGTTTGGGGGTGCTCTTCGATCCAGAACTGTCACTTGAGGCACAGGTGAACTCAGTGGCAAAGAGCACCTTTTATCAGCTTAGGCTGATATACCAACTGCGCCCTTATCCGGACGGAGATAGCCTAGCTACAGTTATCCATGCTCTGATAACCTCTCATTTGGATTACTGCAATGCGTTATACGTGGGGCTGCCTTTGAAAACGGTCCGGAAGCTTCAGCTGGTACAAAACAGGGCAGCCCGTTTACTAACAGGGACTGGCTGGCGAGATCACATTACGCCAGTCCTTTTACAACTTCATTGGCTGCCAGTCCAGGTCCGGGCCCGATTCAAAGTGCTGGTATTGACATTTAAAGCCCTAAACGGTTTGGGGCCAGGTTATTTGAAGGAACGCCTCCTCCCATATGTACCTACCCGGACCTTAAGATCATCTACAGGGGCCCTTCTCCGTGAGCCCCTGCCAAAGGAAGTGAGGCAGGTGGCTACTAGGAGGAGGGCTTTCTCTGCTGTGGCACCCCGGTTGTGGAATGAGCTCCCCAGAGAGGTCCGCCTGGCGCCTACACTGTACTCCTTTCGTCGCCAGCTGAAGACCTTTTTATTCACTCAGTATTTTAACACTTAATTTTAACTTAAATTTAAATTATACTGTTTTAACTCTGTATTTTAACCTTATATCAATTTTGCTGCGTGGTTTTATCCTGGTTGTGCTTTTTATATTGTATTTTGTATTTGTATTTTTAACTTGTTGGTTGTTTTATGATGATTTTAATTTTTGTGAACCGCCCAGAGAGCTTCGGCTATTGGGCGGTATAAAAATGTAATAAATAAATAAATAAATAAATAAATAAATAAATACTGCTTCTACGCTCCTAATCGGAGCGGAGCACACCCCTAATGAATTCTATACATCTTACTGCTTTAGGGATGAACCACTTCAGAGGCAATAGTGACTCAAGGCAGCTGAGGCATGATGCCAGAAAGAAATTCTTTACCCCCCACCCTCAACTTCTGTTCCTTTATTTTCCATAAGTTTGATTTGCAAACACTTCTTGGGTACGGATTCAGCTCTTAAGTTGTCTCAGGCCACAGCTAGACCTAAGGTTTATCCTGGGATCCTCCAGGGTTTGCCCCTGCCTGAGCACTGGATCTCCTGTGTGTCACCGAGATGAACAGGTTTGACCCCTGGATGGTCCAGGGATAAACCTTAGGTCTAGCTATGGCCTCAAATTAATTTTGGAATTAACCCAAATTAATTGTGTTGTCTGAACAGCCCCAGTGTCAACAATACCGTGCTACGTAGACCATACATAAGATAGCTTCCGACGCTTCCTATCAATCCTTCCTTCCTTCCTTCTTTGCCTTTTTTGCCTTCTTTTTGCGTAAGAATCATAGAATCATAGAATAGCAGAGTTGGAAGGGTCCTACAAGGCCATCCAGTCCAACCCCTGCTCAATGCAGGAATCCACTCTAAAGCATCCCTGACAGATGGTTGTCCAGCTGCCTCTTGAAGGCCTCTAGTGTGGAAGAGCCCACAACCTCCCTAGGTAACTGATTCCATTGTCATACTGCTCTAACAGTCAGGAAGTTTTTCCTGATGTCCAGCTGGAATCTGGCTTCCTTTAGGAAAATCTTCCTGACTGTTAGAGAAGTACGACAATGGAGCCAGTTACCTAGGGAGGTTGTGGGCTCTCCCACACTAGAGGCCTTCAAGAGGCAGTTGGACAACCATCTGTCAGGGCTGCTTTAGGGTGGATTCCTGCATTGAGGGGGCTGGACTTGATGGCCTTGTAGACCCCTTCCAACTCTGCTATTCTATGATTCTTATGCCCATCAATATCACACTGCAAAAAAGGAAAGAAGGAAGGATTGATAGGAAACATCGGAAGCTGTCTTATGCCTGGTCTATATAGCCCGGTATTGTTGATACCGGACCTGTTCAGACAACACAATTAATTTGGGTTAATTGGTGCCAGGCTGGACCAGACCGAGTGTCCAGCTACTCCAGCACTCTGTTCACACAGTGGCCAACAGGCTGATGACTAGGGTGACCATATGAAAATGAGGACAGGGCTCCTGTATCTTTAACAGTTGCATAGAAAAGGGAATTTCAGCAGGCGTCATTTGTATATACGGAGAACCTGGTGAAATTCCCTCTTCATCACAACATTTAAAGCTGCAGGAGCTATACTAGAGTGACCAGATTTAAAAGAGGGCAGGGCACCTGCAGCTTTAACTGTTGTGATGAAGAGGGAATTTCACCAGGTTCTCCGTATATACAAATGACACCTGCAGAAATGCCCTTTTCTATGCAACTGTTAAAGATACAGGAGCCCGGTACTCCTTTTCATACGGTCACCCTAGTGTTGGTAGTGGTGTTGCTGCTGTTGTTGCTTTCTCATAAGAACCGAAGAGGAGCCCTGATGGATCAGACCTCCAAAATAAACTTTTATTTTTATTTTGGTCTAATTTTAGCGGCAATCTCAGTACGGCGTAACCAAGGGATGAGAAACCTCTTACAGCCTGAGGGCCCAATTCAATTCTGGTGAAACATTGGAGGCTGCATCCTAGTGGACAGCCATCTGTCAGGGATGCTTTAGGGTGGATTCCTGCATTGAGCAGGGGGTTGGTCTCAATGGCCTTGTAGGCCCCTTCCAACTCTGCTATTCTATGATTCTATGGTAAGTGAGGCTGAAGGCAAAGGGGGCAGGTAAAAGATGTGGGGACAAATACCCCCTTCCCCCCCCAAAAGCCCCTGCATATTGTATCTTGAAGTTCTTAGTGCTAGTAGTAAGTAAGCCTGTGTGCAGCTCCATTTCTTTCACCTCCACCATCCCCACATGTACACATGGTGATGGAACATCTGAATGCCACAGAGATATACCCTTCTATGTGCATGATTGAAAATGGCTTGCTTTATTTCCTGGTTTAAATAGGGAAATTCACTGTACAATATTTGCTTGCCTGTGTTAAAAGTATATAAGCAGTATTCAGATGTCGCATCACTTTAATTGCATATAGGGAAGATGGAAACAGAGGGGGTGAACTGGATGGGTGTATAGTCAGGGCTAGTGCCAGACTATGTTGTGCCCTAGGCAGGTGAGCTGCTTTCACACACACACACACACCAGCGTACCTGGGCGCGGGGCCCAATCTCGCCCACCCAGCTGAAGTGAAGCCAGGATGCTGGAGGGGCGGCTTTGGAACGGTGCCCCCGCAAGCCGCCCTCTCAGAGCTGCTGTGGGAGAGCGGCTTCCGGGTGTGGTGTTCTGCGCCCCCTTACCTTGGTGCTCTAGGCAGCCGCCTGAGTGGCCTCTATGGTAGCGCTGGCCCTGTGTGTAGGAGCAGTCACATACACTCATTCCCCTCCATATCATGGTTCAGTTCAGGGGAGATGTACCACACAATACTGCCGCTTAATCTACATTGATGGACTAACAGAGGAAATTGTGGATTTGCTAGAAGCAGAAAAGATGATGTAGGAAAGAATTGGTGTAATGGTAGTGTAAATCTTAAATAAAATCTCTGTTAAATAAGAGCTCCATCAGACGAGTGTTTTGTTTCATACTCATAACTGGGCACTCAGGGATTTTCACGGGTCCCTCTCACGACATTGTCTGCCTCCCACATGCCTTCTGATGCTTCTAGCCTTCTTCACACCACGAAAAATCACCCCAGTATTTTTTGAAACAGAACTTTTTGAGACAGGTCTGGGCCCAATTCAAAGTGCTGGTATTAACATTCAAAGCCCTAAACGGTTTGGGGCCAGGTTATTTGAAGGAACGCCTCCTCCCATATGTACCTACCCGGACCTTAAGATCATCTACAGGGGCCCTTCTCCGTGAGCCCCTGCCAAAGGAAGTGAGGCAGGTGGCTACCAGGAGGAGCAGGGCCTTCTCTGCTGCGGCACCCCGGCTGTGGAATGAGCTCCCCAGAGAGGTCCGCCTGGCGCCTACACTGTACTCTTTTCATTGCCAGCTGAAGACCTTTTTATTCTCTCAGTATTTTAACACTTAATTTTAAATTTTACTGTTTTAACTCTGTATTTTAATCTTATATTAATTTTTGCTGTGTAGTTTTATCCTGGTTGTATTTTTGATACTATATTTTGTGTGTGTTTTAAATTTGTTCGTTGTTTTTATGCTCCTCATGGTTTTAATTTTTGTGAACCACCCAGAGAGCTTTGGCTATTGGGTGGTATAAATATGTAATAAATAAATAAATAAAAATAAATAAACTTTCCCCTATCCCCTGCTGTATGCAGGAGAAGGGGCATGATCAAAACAGCCCACTTAATGGGCCACATGTAAGTTGTTTACTTCCTCTTTCAAAAGGAGAAGTAAAGAGGGACAAAGGCTTGGGCGGCTAAGTGACGGTAAGCGAACATGATTTCCCCCTGTGTGATGGCGCTTTAAAGGGAGATTTGAAGGAAGACAGGGAAGCAACAGTACAACCAGGCAGGGGGTGGAAGGCTTTTCCAAATTTAGGAATAGAATATTATGGAATGGGCCATGATAGGCTAGCAGGTGCACGCGCAAGTAGGGAGTTGTGAATCAGGAAAACCCGAGGAACTGAAGTTCTCCAAATTCCATCTCAAAATTCATTCTGACTCACTTCCAAATGTATGCATCAATGTTGCACATCTTTGAAATGTATCCATTATTCGACCATTGATTAAAGCGTCTTTGTATACATTTTTCAAAAGTATGCATTTTTTTTCATGCTGATTTTTCAAATGTACCCATGCCGTCTAACTCATTTTGGGAGGGGCCACAATCTCCGATGGCAGATTGTGTCTGAGTCCATGTTGGTCTGGAAAGTGTGAACTGAGGACATAGCTAGATGGGGCGATATCCCGGTGTTCATCGCGGGACTGTCCCAGTGCATCCAAATGATGCACAGGGCATCCCAGGAGCAGGGAGGGATGATCCCTCCCTTGGCCCAGGATATTGCCCTACAGTTGTAGCCCACTTTTTCCGCAGTCTCAGGATGATCCTGTCATCCATACATGACAGATCCCAAGTTCGCGGAACATGTGGCCTGGCATCGTGGTTTGTCCCAGCTGCTTACGAGTAACCATGAGGAGCTCAGAGCCAGGCATGGGGCACAGAGCTCCTCAGGAGCTCTGTGCCCATCAGGGGAGGGGTGAGGGGAGTGGGGAAATTGTTTTTTTAAAAAAACAAAAACAAAAACAACTTACTATTTGCGCACAAGCGCTCGTGCGCTCCATCCCCTTTAACAAGTAAAGGAAAGGAAAGGAACCTCTCGTGCAAGCACTTGAGTCATTGCTGACTCTTAGAGGGACACCTGCTTTCGCTGACGTTTTCTCGGCAGACTTTGTAGCAGGGTGGTTTACCATTGCCTTCCCCAGTCGCAGTTGCTGGGTACTCATTTTACCGACCTTGGAAGGATGGAAGGCGAGTCGACCTGAGCCGGCTGCCTGAGAACCCGCTTCCGCTGGGATCGAACTCAGGCCGTGGGGAGAGTTTCGGCTGCAGTAACTGCCGCTTACCACTCTGCGCCTTTAACAAACAAACCCCAAAATGGCGGACGTGATGTCGTGCGCTGCGTGTGAACCAGGGCAACAATCTTGCAATCATAAAATCACAAGATTGCCTCCCTCCGACCCCCCTCATCTAGCTGAGGCCTAAGTCAATCCTGATCAAAAACAAACTGAATCCAACTTCTCCAACATCCCCTACACACAAGCAAGGCATAAAGTTTGGGGAACTTTTCTATGGAACCTTCTACGTTTTGTTCTGTCTTACTCAGGAGTGATTAATATCCTTTCATTCCTTTCAGCTTTAATTAATTGGTGCCATTTTCCTCTTTTTTAAAAATGTTTGATTCTCTGAAGTGATTCTAATCATTCCCAAGCTGGGTTATCCGCTCAGCAGCCTAGACCAAACAGGGACTTCACCCATAATGATAACTATAATGCAATCCATGAATCTGAAATTAACAGGTTTGTGTTGTCATTGATGAAACATTGTTTCAGCTGCCACCTCCTAAACCTTGAGCCATGGGGATATCCAATTATTCTCTTTTTAGAAGAATTTGGCATATCTGGACCCCCCATAACCTAGAAGAAGACAATGCAAAGGTATACATGTGGGTTATTTTTTTCTTTGTCCAGATGCTCAGCTGAAACAATGAACATAAACAAGAAGTGTTTCTAAAAATAAAAATTGAGCATTTTCATTTAAACGTCACACAAAGGTTTCACCCTACACCAATAGAATTTATTGGAGAAAGTGCCTTTGTTTTGTTAACATATGGAATATGACAAGACAAGCCTGTGCTCAGAGGCTTTACTTCATGGAATGGGGGATTATGGGTACCTCAGAGGAAAGGGAAAGAGCAAAGAGAAGAACAGACAGCTTTCTACACTTGTTACAACAGGAAGGGGGAAATGAAGGCATATAACAGCCATGTCTTTGTTTCCCCCTGCTTTTTATAATTAGGGTGACCTTATGGAAAGGAGGACAGCGCTCTTATATTTTAACAGTTATAGAGAAAAGGGAATTTCAGCAGGTGTCATTGTTATGCGTGCAGCACCTGGTGAAATCCCCTCTTCATCACAACAGTTAAAGCTATACTAGAGTGAGCAGATACAAAAAAGGGCAGGGCTCCTGCAACTTTCACTGTTGTGATGAAGAGGGAATTTCACCAGGTGCTGCATGCATAACAATGACGCCTGCTGAAATTCCATTTTCAATACGAATGTTAAAGTTACAGAAGCCCTGTCCACCTTTCCATATGGACACCCGAATAACTTACAATGTTCAAAACTAATAACTTATAATGTGCAAAACTAATAACTAATAACTTATAATGTGCAAAACTGAGAAAGGATGTACATCTCCTCTAATGCCCAAGATGAAGTGCAAGCAAAAGGCTTAAGCCCATTCACCAGGTTGGGAATTCCCTCCTTGTCCAAGAGAGCTTATTTATTCATTTCATTTCTGTACCACCTAATAGCCAAAGCTCTCTGGGCTGTTCACAAACATTAAAACCATAAGGTATAGCATACAATGTGCAAGCTGAAAATATAAAAGTACAACCAGAATAAAACTGAACAGCAATGCAGAGATGTAAATTACAGATTTAAAACAGCAGAGCTAAAAGACTAGGATGCTAAAATGCTAAAATGGAAAATAGAAAGTTCTTCATCTGGTGCTAAAAGGAGTACAACGTAGGTGCCAGGCGAACCTCTCTGGGGAGCTCATTTCACGCTTTTCATTAGGGCTGTGCTCTGCTTCGGAGCGTAGAAGCAATAGCAAGGTGGCCTGATTTGCCTCTGACAAAGGCGGAGACGAAGCGGGTCGGGGGGCTGCGGATGAGGCGAAGAGGATTGAGACCAAGCGGATCCTTTGCCTCAATCCAGAGCTCCAATAAAAGGTAACTGGGGGCTTACCTGGTGCTGCCGCAGTCTGTGTGGCAACGGCAGCAGAGCCAGGTAAGGGGGTAATGGGGAAGGGTCTTACCTGAGTCTGTTGCATTCTGGCAGCAGCTTCACGTGGGCCCGAGGACTCAAACCGGAAGACCAGGCCACAACGGGGTGGAGTGGATCCGATCCGGAATTTGTGGATCGGGTGTGGAGAAGATCGGGGGGGGGGGGGGTCTGTGCACAGCCATACTTTTAATTATCCCTTTAAAATATCTCATCCAGCCCTTACTCCCTGGCCACACCCAAAGTCTACCCACACAAGGCTTTTATAGGTCTACAGGCTCAGTCATATGAGGGCTCTCTACATCAGCTGACTATATGATGCTCTAGTAGGTAACATCAGGGGTGTTGAATCTCAGGCCCATGAGTCAAATCTCGGCATCAAAAGCTCTCAATGGGCTTTTCTGGTATTTGCCAGGTTGCTACACCCCTTCATTGGTTTTCCTGCACATTGCAGAGGATTCAATTAGATGACCGCTGTGGTCCCCTCTAACTTGAAAATTCTCTGATTCTGTCTAACCACAAAGATTTGAAGGTTTCCTAGATTTTGGAGGTCAACCCATTCTAAAAGTTTGAAATGTCTCTCCCAATGCTTAATCATTGGGAATAAGATAGGGTGACAATATGGAAAGGAGGACAGAGCTCCTGTAACTTTAACAGTTGTATAGAAAAGGGAATTTCAGAAGGTGTCATTTGTATGCATGCAGCACCCGGTGAAACACTCTCGTCATCACAGCATGTAAAGCTGCAGGAGCCCTGCTCTCTTTTGTATCTGCTGAAGTGGGCAGGGCTCCTGCAGCTTTCACTGTTGTGATGAAGAGGGAATTTCACCAGGTGCTGCATGCATGCAAATAACACCTGCTGAAATTCCCTTTTCTCTACAGCTTTTAAAGATACAGGAGCCCTGTCCTCCTTTCCATAGGGCCACCCTACCTAAGAGCGCCCCCCCCCCCAAATTAAATTTAGCCTTCAGGCTGAAAGAGGTTCCACATCCCTGCGCGCTATATCAATAGTGTGGCACCTAAGGAAGTGAAGTAGAGGCATATTTGGAGGGTCCTCCTTGGGTGATCATTAATCTGAAGCAACTGTACAGGAACTTAAATAATTTTGACAAGCTTAGCAAAATTGCTCAGGGGGTTTGGGGTGGCTATATATCATGATGTACTAGAATATTCAAACTCCATTATGAGCTGTGTTTATAAGTGGAAATTGCCAGAGCTGTGGCTGAGCTCATGAACATGTATCCCATGAAGCAGCAGCTAGGCATGCTTACTCAAGAGTAGATTTCCTAGCCAGAAGGACTCCAGCTTTCTACATGGAATGGAGGCAATAAATCTGCTCCTGTTGCTGTTGGACTTGGAGTCTTTGGGAAGAATTCAGTTACTATCGATACCATTATAAATATTGCGAATTGAAAATTGGAAAGGGATTGTGCAGGTCTACAAGTCTGTTCTATGTCAGTTTCATGCAGATCTGTTCTCTTCTTTTTATGTTCCTGTATGGAATCTTTCACATTTCTAATTTTCTTTTCACATTTTCTGCATGTGTTCAAACTGTACACATTTTTGTACACATTCACCCATGAGCCAAAGTATGCAGCTTCAAAATTACACATTTCCCTTTGGGTCCTTTTCATATGAGTACATGATATCACTGGACACACTTGCCCTGAACTGCAGAATGCATTGCAAGTCCAGAAAGGAAGGAGGAGGAGGAGGAGGAGGAGGAGGAGGAGGAGGAGGAGGAGGAGAAAAAGAAGAAGAAGAAGAAGAAGAAGAAGAAGAAGAAGAAGAAGAAGAAGAAGAAGAAGAAGAAGAAGAAGAAGAAGAATCCAATGGAGGAGATTTCTCACACACATCTAGTTCTATGTGACAGATGGCACTTGCCAAAGTCCTCCTTCTCCTCACCTATTGAAGACATAGAAACTCTATTTCTTTTCTTTGCATTTAATGACCCTGTGTTTTAATTCCAAAGGAAAATGAAAAATATATCCATGTATCGTGTGCGCTTGTGGTCGTAAGCTGCTGCAAGGGACTCTGTAGTGACATACCTTCCCTTTAACGCTCTCAGTCAGGCTGACCTACTTAAGGTGCTCCCCCAGGATGGGACTCACTCTCTTTCTTTCCCTGCTGAGTGGGTTGTCTAAATAAAAAAGCCTCCGGAGAGAATTTCCCATCTGAATCCACATCAGAGCTCAGGTGTGAGCAGCGAGCATGTAGAGCCACTCAGCTTGTTGAAGCACAGGTGTAGGCCAAGCTTGGGTGAGGCCAATTTGGAATTCCCAGCAAGCTTGCCTTCCACACCCAATCGAGTCTGCCTGCTTATTTCTCTTTCAAAGCTGTTGCGATCTTCTCCATAATGTGTGTGTTGTTGTTTTTTTAACACTGTGCTTATTGACTCCTGAGAGGCTGTTTCCCTTAGGTCTTGCCCTGGATTTCCTTCCAGCCATGATACATTTTAGTTTGAAATCAAAATTAAGGATGCTACCAAAACATGAAATTAGGTGGTTTGTTGGTAGAATCTGTTATGTTGGTAATACCCAGAAGTGTACTGGGTGGCTCTCTAATAAATAGGGCTGTGCTCCGCTTCTCTTTGGGTTGGAGAAGCAATAGTGAGGCGGCCTGATTTGCCTTCGGAAAAGGTGGAGGAGAAGCGAGTTGGGGGGGCTGGGGATTGAGGTGAAGAGGATCGCCTCAATCCGGAGCTCTGGAAGCAGGTAAGTGGTGGGAGGGGGACTCATCTGGTGATGATGATGGAGCCAGGTAAGGGGCAGGGAGGAGGGAGGCTTACCTGTGTCCATCACAGTCCATCGCGGGCTTCAATTGAGGCTCCGGCTTCAAGCGGAAGAGGCCATGGCCTTCTCTTCTGCTTGAAGCTGGGGCCTCAATTGAAGCCTGCAACGGACCGTGACAGACGCAGGTAAGGGGGCGGGGGCTTGGCCTACCTGGCGCCACCGGCAGCGCTGTCCATGCAGCAGCAGCGAAGCCAGGGAAGGGGGCAGGGAGGAAGGAGGCTTACCTGCGTCCTTCGCAGTCCATTGCGGGCTTCAATTGAGGCCCCGGTTGAAGCCGGAAGTGAAGGATGAGGCCTCTTCTGGCTTCAAGCCGGGGCCTCAATTGAAGCCCGTGACAGACCATGACACATGCAGATAAGGGGGTGGGGGGGTTGGCCTACCTGGCGCCGCCAGCACCGGCATCCCTACAGCAGCGGTGGAGCCAGGTAAGGGGGCAGAGAAGAAGGAGGCTTACCTGTGTCCATCACAGTCCATCGCGGGCTTCAATTGAGGCTCCGGCTTCAAGCGGAAGAGGCCATGGCCTTCTCTTCTGCTTGAAGCTGGGGCCTCAATTGAAGCCTGCAACGGACCGTGACAGACGCAGGTAAGGGGGCGGGGGCTTGGCCTACCTGGCGCCACCGGCAGCGCTGTCCATGCAGCAGCAGCGAAGCCAGGGAAGGGGGCAGGGAGGAAGGAGGCTTACCTGCGTCCTTCGCAGTCCATTGCGGGCTTCAATTGAGGCCCCGGTTGAAGCCGGAAGTGAAGGATGAGGCCTCTTCTGGCTTCAAGCCGGGGCCTCAATTGAAGCCCGTGACAGACCATGACACATGCAGATAAGGGGGTGGGGGGGTTGGCCTACCTGGCGCCGCCAGCACCGGCATCCCTACAGCAGCGGTGGAGCCAGGTAAGGGGGCAGAGAAGAAGGAGGCTTACCTGTGTCCATCACGGTCCGTCGCGGGCTTCAATTGAGGCCCTGGTTGAAGCCAGAAGTGAAGGCCGAGGCCTCTTCCAGCTTCAAGCCGGGGCCTCAATTGAAGCTCGCGCTGACAGACACAGGTAAGGGGGGTGGGGGTGGGGGTGGGGGTGGCTTACCTGGCACAGCCACCACCGTCCATGCAGCAATGGTGGCAGAGCCAGATCTCGCTCCGCGGAGCGGAGACGGGGATGGGTGGTTCGGCCTGAAGGGGATCGGGCCACAAAGTGGATCGGGGATCCGTGCACAGCCCTACTAATAAACCTTAGTGTTTCCTGTATTCAAACCAACAGATTATGAGCCCATGCCTGGTTTACATGAAAACGGATCATCATGAGCATCAATCATCATCACCTATATTTTACCTTTTTTTCCTCTTGCAAGGAACTCAAGGCAGCTTTGATGGTCCACCTCCTCTCCATTTTATCCTCACAACAGTCCTGTGAGGGAGGCTGAGAGTTAGTATCTGGATCAAAATCACCCAGTGAGCTTCATAGCCAAGTGGGGACTAGAACCCGGATCTCATGAGTCGAAAACATTAACCACTACACCACATTGGCTTCTCAGCGCTATGGAGCTCTCTCCACATGGATCATATTTATGTTTTCTGATTTTAGTAATGAATTTTTGAGACTTGAGAAAAGGTGAAAATTCTCAGTGGTAGGGATTCTCCAGGAATTATTTCAGGGCTCTTCTATCTAAAACAAATCAATGCACACACACCCTACAGACACAATACTTTTGCCCTGAATACCAAAACTGATAAACATTCAAATCAGCAGGTATTATTAATTATAATATGCGTTCAAATTACTCAGGCAAGGATTTATTTTTCTAGTGGTGACTTCATTAAGGACGTTTCCAAATGGGCAACTCATAGCACTATCTATAGAATGGCATTATGTAGCTATCAACAAAGACTTCCACCCCTTAGCTGATTTTTTGTGTTTGTGAAGGGGGGGGGGGAATGGTGGGTTACAACTCAAAGTTACAACTCAAAGGCAATGCCATCTGAATGCCCACTCCCACCATAACATTCTGGTTCTGAGGCAGGGAAATTGTGCAATAAAGGTCTCATCTGAAGCAACCAAGATGATAAGAGGTACTTTGGTTGATCAAACCAATAGTCCATTATTTCCAGCAGTGGCTAGGGCAGGTGCTTGCTCAAGCAGGATATGAGATCAATAGCCCCTCCCCATTGTTCCTCCCCTGCATCTTCAGAACGGCCCCAAAGAGGGGAAAATGAGGGAAGGAAACAGGTCCGTGGGTGTTTCCTTTTTGGCCACATTACAATCTGCACTCAAAAAATGAGGTTGCTATTAGTATACAAGTGATGCACTGGTACTGCTCTGAATTTTCAGGCTTCCATAACATCAGTTCAGTTTTGTTACTAATAATAATAATAATAATAATAATGGTCTTGCTATTTACTGTTTTACTCTGTACAGCACCATGTACATTGATGGTGCTATATAAATAAATAAATAATAATAATAATAATAATAATAATAATAATAATAATAATAATTTCTTACCCGCCTCTCCATCCTGATCAAGGGGGGGGGAATAACAGTAAGTATAAAATTCATAAAAAAAAGGATTAAAAACATTAAAACTTCCTAAAAATCATCTTAAAAGCATCCTAAAATTCCACTGGATAGGCCTGCCAGAGGAGATCAGTCTTAATCACTCTCTTAAATGCTAAAAGGCTATTAAGTTGACGAGTCTCCTCTGGCAGGCCATTCCACAGTCTGGGAGAAGCAGAAGGGAAGGTCCTCTGGGTAATAGCCTCTCCCCATTTTTCTCCCCTGCATCTTTTATTCTGAACATGGACTGTTCATGGGTAAACTTACCATTCATATTGGATGTAATAAGCCATTTTCCATTCCCATCTCAATTCTGGAGATACGGCAGTAAAAAAAATGTTTTGAGGATGCTCTCTACAGAATCCCTACTTCCAGATTTTTTAACGCATCTGAGTTATTAGCAGGGATAAGCAAATTTGTCAGCTTTGCTTTCTCCCACATTCAAATTCTCAAAATCTGAAGTTCCTTTTCTCTTTAATAGGACAAAGGAGCTTCCATTTATCTGCCTCATTCTCAGGGCATTTTATAATTTATTTTGAATGTGTGTTGGTGGTGTTTTTGACCTTACCTAATCACTGCGAGGTGGCTGAGGGTGCTGTCTGTATTTTTCTTTCTATTACACATCTCACCGTTGCTCTACAGTCTTCCAGGCTGCCTACCCTTCCTAATCTGAGAAGGCCCTTTGGGAGGAATAAATTCATGATGTCTTCCCTTGGGCAGGAAGTGTGGGAAGTCAAGGAGGATACAGGCTGTCAGAGAGGTGACTGTACAATGAAAGACAGGACACACATGCACGCACGCACATGCACCTCAGCCATCTCATAAGTAAGGTAAGCACAAGGACCCTGAACCAAACCCAAATTTCTTCTCCTTTGAATTTCTTTCCAAATGCAATTTATTTTCTAACAAATTGAATGAGAATGGTCAAAATTTTCATGGAAGACATTTTCAGCCCAGCACTAGTTTCTACCATATTCATTCATTTTAGTCCAATATATGGAGACCTTTTCAGATTTGGGATAACTCTTACCATATCCGAACTGAAATGCAATTCTAAGCTCTAGTTATTGGCCTTAAGTTATGGATGGGGCAATGTCCATACCTGCTCTTGGTTATCTTCTTTTTACCCCAAGACTGTCAGAAGGAACTGCAAGGGAGGTGTAGACGAGCCCATCACCCTAAAAGTGTGTTGTCTTATCAAAGCTTTTTGGGGGCTTTCCTCAACCTTTAGATGGCCCATCCAATGCTGAACCTCTAAATTTCCTTCAAAAGTTATCTTCTGACCAAACAAGGTGGCAATTCTGGCAGGGAGCCATTCTTTTGGGAAAGAGTGACTGGCAAAGAGAACTTCTCTGATTCTCCCGAGCCCTTGGTATGGAGAGCTTGAGAGTTTATTCTCTCCCCCGCCCTCTTTCATCTCTTAAGATAATGTGAAAACATTTTCCCTCGGAAAACATGTTTATGCAACATCAGCATCAAAAAGCCATTTTCTTGTTTTCCCTAATGACTTTATCAGACATACAGCAACACAATGAAAGATGTTGTTATTCCCTTTTCTTTCCTTGATCTTTATGTTTTCATGGAAACATCATTAGTGAGGATAATAGTGGTGCCAGAACAGATTCAACGCATGGGCCTGACGCTTTCGTCCTAATGGAGCACGAGCGTAATCGGTTTGCCTGGAAGCTCTGCCGTGCATGTCAGCAGCCATTTCGGGAGGATGAAGCTGCAGCTGCCTCCTCAGCGACCGTCTTGAGGAAACGCAACAATAGATTATCCCCTGCAACACCATCTCTGAGGGCTGATTCTGGCAACCCGGTTATTCTTACAATGCTTGCCTACCTTTGGAAGGTGCTTGGACTTGAAGGGCCATGGGGCACCTTCCAGTTTTACATTTCTATGACTTCCATGAACATTGCAATATTAATCAGGAATACTGGGTGAAAATGTCATTTCGTTCCTTCCCTCCCCATCTTGCTAGAGAATTTACCAATATTTGAAAACAAAAAAAATATATTTATGAACAGGGGGCAAAGAAATTCATGTTTTAAGAAGTTTGGATGTGGGGAAGAAAGCAAAACTGACCAATTGCCCATCCGTACTCAGACTTAGAATCATAGAATTGTAGAGTTGGAGGGGGCCTACAAGGCCATCGAGTCCAACCCCCCCCCCCCCGCTCAATGCAGGAATCCACCCTAAAGCATCCCTGACAGATGGTTGTCCAGCTGCCTCTTGAAGGCCTCTAGTGTGGGAGAGCCCACATCCTCACCAGGCAACTGATTCCATTGTCGTACTGCTCTAACAGTCAGGAAGTTATTTCCTGATGTCCAGCTGGAATCTGGCTTCCTTTAACTTGAGCCCATTATTCCGTGTCCTGCACTCTGGGAGGATCGAGAAGAGATCCTGGCCCTCCTCTGTGTGACAACCTTTTCAGTATTTGAAGAGTGCTCTCATGTCTCCCCTCAATCTTCTCTTCTCCAGGCTAAACATGCCCAGTTCTTTCAGTCTCCCTTCATAGGGCTTTGTTTCCAGAACCCTGATCATCCTGGTTGCCCTCCTCTGAACACACTCCAGCTTGTCTGCATCTTTCTTGAATTGTGGAGCCCAGAACTGGACGCAATACTCTAGATGAGGCCTAACCAGGGCTGAATAGAGAGGAACCAGTACCTCACGTGATTTGGAAGCTATACTTCTATTAATGCAGCCCAAAATAGCATTTGCCTTTCTTGCAGCCATATCGCACTGTTGGCTCATATTCAGCTTGTGATCTACAACAATTCCAAGATCCTTCTCGTTTGTAGTATTGCTGAGCCAAGTATCCCTCATCTTGTAACTGTGCATTTGGTTTCTAGTTCCTAAATGTAGAACTTGGCATTTATCCCTATTAAATTTCATTCTGTTGTTTTCATTCTGTTGTTTGTGTTTGTGCCCCAATAGACTAGCATGGCTAACCTAGGGTATGTGTGGGGGTATGTCTTACAGTGCTTACAGTGTTACAAATGGAGGAGGCCAACTCTGCGATTTCCATGTCTGCGGTTATCCATCCCATTTGTGCCACTTAGAAATGCCTCTCATTTCAACCAGCAGCTAGTAGGAAAGGAGATCTCAATTTCCAGTTTCAGCAGGAAACAACCATTCACTTACAGAACACTGTTGTGGTTGTTGGTTGAACAAATCATTAATTAGACAAAAGGTCACGGAAGCATCTTCAAAAGATTGACCTGTTTAAACAAACTTCCATTAACAGGCAAGAGATCAGCGGATTCCAACTCGTGTGAAATGCCAACACTTGTAACAAGAACATCTCATATTATTTTTTGCAGGTTTACAGTTAATCACATAGAAAAACACACACCAGCCGCAACCCAAATATTCCACTGGCTCATCAGTTATCATTAGGTCATAATGTCAGGCCTGAGACAGTAAACAGGAGCAGCTAAGCTGAGATTCCTATAACTATAAAAGACCATTGGCATTCCAGGATTAGATTAACCATCAATAACAGCACTGTTACCTCTGTTGTGTGGGGTTCATTGTTCCATTGACCAACAGAGTAAACTATGAATGAAATTAAAACCTACAAATGAAGGAAATGGTATGGAATAATCCAGATTCTGCAGTTAAGGGGTTATTAACCTACTGGAATATGAATGCGTGAGATTTTTGTTTCAGTTCGTTAAATATCAGAACTTGCCCTGTTTGCAACCCCGAATGCAAACACATTATTCAAACGAAGCTCATATGTTCCTCTGCTCATGTTTGTGTCTACAAAATATATTTTACAGAAAAATATCCAGTTCAAAAATGCTGGGGAGGGTGGAAGACACATTTTCCTGCTTGACTCAAGAGGGGTGGGATTATGTGTTTGGGTGGGTGCTTTAAAAAGAATGTGCATGCGAATATGCCCCTTTCCTGTCTGGAAAATGCTCACATTGAGGTGGATTCTCCCATCTCCACATGAGAATACCATCCTTGAGAAACAAGATTCTGAATTCTGAACATTTAAAGACAAAATTAGCAATCCTGTAATAGACAACACTAAATTCAATGTCATAAGACCATAAGAAGGGTCAGACCAAGAGTCCATCTAGTCCAGCATTCTGTTCACACAGTGAACAACCAGCTGTTGGCCAGGGATGAACAAGTAGGACATGGTGCAACAGCACCTTCCACCCATGTTCCCCAGCAACTGGTGTACATAGGCTTATTGCTTCTGATACTGGAGATTTATTTATTTATTTATTTTATTACATTTTTATACCGCCCAATAACCAAAGCTCTCTGGGTGGTTCACAAAAATTAAAACCATTAAGAACATAATAAAACATCCAAGAATCTAAAAACCCAAATACAAAATTCAATATAAAAAGCAACCAGGATAAAACCACACAGCAGAAATTGATATAGGATTAAAATACAGAATTAAAACAGCAAAGTTTAAATTTAGGTGTTAAAATACTGAGAGAATAAAAAAAAGGTCTTCAACTGGTGACGAAAAGAATACAGTGTAGGTGCCAGGCAAACTTCTCTTGGGAGCTCGTTCCACATCCGGGGTGCCATAGCGCCTCCTCCTAGTAGCCACCTGCCTCACTTCCTTTGGCAGGGGCTCAGGAGGAGAAGGACCCCTGAGGATGATCTTAAGGTCTGGGCAGGTAAATATGGGAGGAGGTGTTCCTTCAAATAACCTGGCTCCAAGCTGTTTACGGCTTTGTATGTTAGTACCAGCACTTTGAATTGGGCCTGGACCTGGACTGTCAGCCAATGAAGTTGTAAAACAACTGGCATGATGTGATCTCGCCAGCCAGTCCCTGTTAGTAAGCGTGCTGCCCTGTTTTGTACCTGCTGAAGTTTCCAGACCATTTTCAAAGGCAGCCCCATGTATAACGCATTGCAGTAATCCAAACGAGAGGTTATCAGAGCATGGCTAACTGTAGCTAGGCTATCTCCGTCCAGATAAGGGCGTAGTTGGTATATCAGGGCTAGTAGCCATTGATGGCCTTCACCTCCAGGAACTTTTCCAACCCCCTTTTAAAGCCATCCAAGTTGGTGGCTATCACTACATCTTGTGGTACTGAATTCCATAGTTAAACTCTGCGCAGGGTAAAGAAATTCCACAGTTTAACTATGCACTGAGTGTCATCCTCTGATTAGTTCAAGGGGGCAAAAAAGCAGAGGGCAAGGAATGCATTTGTAATACTCCTAATACAAGGCTTATCACATCCCCACTTCCTTCAGCCCTGATCCACTTCATGCTGTTTATCAACCCATTTCCACCATGTTCTTGAGCAGCAAATTTCCTTTAAAAAGCCCACGTTTGATGGAAAGAAAAGCACACTTTTTGGAGTATCTGTGGCTCTGGGATGCTGGCTGAGAATCTAATGATTTATAATACATTAGAGGAGTGGGCATGATAAAAGGCAGTGGGAGAGATTTCTCTTGCTCTACAGCCTCTGGTCCTTGCATAACTTAAGCAACAAGGAGCCTCTTGCAAACAGCGCGATTTTAACCTGAAGCTATTACCGGTGTTTGAGATAACATATTGTTTAATCCTTCCAACTTCAACATGAATCATTCTTTGGGATAAAAAAAAGTGGGGGGAGAGAGAGGAAAAAGTGGTGGTCTTGTAAGGGAAATATTATAGTGTACTCAGTGATAAGAAGAAGAAAAAGGAGGAAGCCATGTGGTCTGGTGGGATGAGGGAAGATTGACTCTGCAGGATTTCTCCCAATTAATTTCCATGTTAAAATGTCTAGTTATTTTAGGGGATATGAACATATGCCTTCATGCATTTCAGGAAAGTCCAGATGTTAAAACTAGAGCTGTGTTGAGTTTTCTCCAACTTCTCCAATTAAGCTGCCAGAGTTTGTTCCTTGTTCCTCATCCATAGATCTCACTGAAATCTTTGCCACCCTGATGCTCATTCAGTTAGGACATGATCCCTGATCACTAGGATGATCACCAGGATGATCAGGGGTCTGAAAACAAAGCCCTATGAAGAGAGACTGAAAGAACTGGGCATGTTTAGCCTGGAGAAGAGAAGATTGAGGGGAGAAAGGATAGCACTCTACAAATACTTAAAAGGTTGCCACACAGAGGAGGGCCAGGATCTCTTCTCGATCCTCCCAGAGTGCAGGACACGGAATAACGGGCTCAAGTTAAAGGAAGCCAGATTCCAGTTGGACATCAGGAAAAACTTCCTGACTGTTAGAGCAGTACGACAATGGAATCAGTTACCTAGGGAGGTTTTGGGCTCTCCCACACTAGAGGCCTTCAAGAGGCAGCTGGACCTGTCAGGGATGCTTTAGGGTGGATTCCTGCATTGAGCAGGGGGTTGGATTCAGTGGCCTTGTAGGCCCCTTCCAACTCTGCTATTCTATGATTCTATGAGAATACACAATGGATGCTAAAGGTGGTAACTGCAGATAGCCTATACCATTAATAGTAGACAGTTGCAGAGAGCGTAGGCAGTTGGAGGTAAAGCAGTTGTAAGTAGTGGTGATGGTTATAAGGTCAAACCCAGCAGGTTTAAGAACAGTAATTTCTCCGCTGTGGCACCCCGGTTGTGGAACGAGCTCCCCAGAGAGGTCCGCTTGGCGCCTACACTGTACTGCTTTCGTCGCCAGCTGAAGACCTTTTTATTCACTCAGTATTTTAACACTTAATTTTAACTTAAATTTAAATTTTACTGTTTTAACTCTGTATTTTAATCTTATATCAACTTTGCTGTGTGGTTTTATCCTGGTTGCGCTTTTTATACTGTATTTCGTAATTGTGTTTTAAACTGTTGGGTGTTTTACTGTGGTTTTAATTTTTGTGAACCGCCCAGAGAGCTTCGGCTATTGGGCGGTATAAAAATGTAATAAATAAATAAATAAATAAATAAATAAATAAATAAATGATAAACTCTTGTATTGGTTGAATCCACCCACATTTTTTTGCCCAGTATATTGTGCTTTCAACACTGGGCTGCTCCATGTCATGTGACTTGCTCTCCGCTTCACACTGCCTTCATCTGGTGAGTTGGATGTGAACACTCCTCCATCTTACAGCTCCATGTCGATAAACATTGTCCCATCAATGAGTTCAGCTTTCATTGTTTCTGATTTCCAGCCTGCCAATCCCAGCTCTTTGGCTTCAACTTTTCTCCCTTTTCCCCCAAGGCGATCAGGTTCTGTTCCATTATAAAGTCCCCCTCTATGCCGAAGAAGCAATAGCACTGCAGGCTCTCAGGTTCTCTGCGGCCGGCGAAGGTTTTTATGAAATCAGACATATTTGTCTTGATGTTTAGTAGAGAGCATGAAATTCAAATCTGGGTGTCTGGCAGTGTGTGGGCCAGTCCTTTAATATTCAATGACATAACTTCATTGTGGTTTTGACAACACACTCTAGGAGTTTGTGCTTAGCGCTGGAAATTAAAGCCACGGAAAGAGTTGACAACAGCAGAATTGCGAAGGCTCCCAAGCTCCTGAGGTGTTTGTTATTCTCATTTGTCGAAGGTTGTTATTGTGTTTGTAAGACCGTCACATTCTATTTAGAGGCCTACTTGAAGTCAATGCAATACAGGTAAGTACGGCGGGGAAGCCTTTCAACGTGTCCCCCCCCCCCCCGCACAACATTTCTGCTCCTGCCTACTCCTCTGCATTTTCATTTACTCACGACCCAATTGATTAGATCATTGTCACAATTCCCTTGGGAGGATGACTCAGTATGTGGGAGCACACAAATTAGGAAAGCTGATTAGAGAAATGTGCTTGTTTTCTTCATACCCCATGCCCATGTTCATAGGCATTTTCCATTGGGGACACACTCTGGGTTTTAGGGATGAGCTTGGGTCAGTGCTCATCTTCTCATATCACATCAGGACTAAACAAATCCCACGGCTTCACTAAGACCTCAACTGTCCCTCCAACCCCATCCAGATGGCCTGACAATCCCACCCCCCTCCATCTTTTCCAGCAAATGCACTGTTGCATCCAGATATATAAATTGTTGTTTCCAGCAAGGAAAGAGAGGTGTGTACAAAGATCTCTGGTGGAGGCAGTGATCTGTATCAGAATTGCTGGGGAAGGGAGTGAGAGAAGGCTGCCCACTCCATCTTCCAGAGCTCCTCATCATTCATATATTGTTCAGACATCAACTTTGTACATGTCTATAACAAAGGAAATCATGCCTTTAAATGTGTGTAGGACACACTCTTCTCCACCACTGAGCCACCACAGTGAAACTCATATCTGAGATCATAGAAGGGCTTTCCATGTCATCACCTGTAACATCTTGGCGACCTCCCTTATATGGATGTATGAAGCTGACTTATCCTAGGTTAGATGCTTGGTCCCACGATTGTCCATTTTTACTGGCAATTGGTTCTCCAGAATCTCTGATAAAAGAGATATAATGAGATCCTTTTGACTAGAGATGCTAAGGACTGGATCTGTAATTTTATAGAAGAAGAGAATGAGTGGACAATATCTTTGGGCTGACGGGCCACATTGTTTCCCCCAACCCATCTGGGGGTGCATACCTCCCCTGCCATGGCCAAAACTGCCACCACTGAAATTGCTACCATATAGGTGCCAGAAGCAATAAAAAAAAGCCCTGTGATTTTGAAATGAAATCCTCCAGCTCATGTCTTCTGTGCCTTCCAGCACCTCCTCTGGTGCAGCCATGAGAAGAAGATTGGAAACATTCATCTCATGACTAAAATAACAGTCCAAACTGGGAACTCTAATAGGGGTGTACACGGACCCCCCACTCCGCTTCACTTTAAGATCCGCCATTTTTGGATCGGCCCGCTCCGCCCCGCCCCCACTCCGCCTGTGCCCACTCCGCTCCGCTCAGAGCTCCGGATCCGGATCGGAGCTCCGGTCCCCCCCATAGGGGGGGTTACCGGGCCTTGCCGCCATCGCCGCCCATGCGGCGACGGCGGCAGAGCCCGGTAAGGAGGAGGGGGGCCTTACCTGCCTCCGTCCGTGGTCCGTCGCCATCTTCAATTGAGCCCATGGTTCCACCAGGAAGTCTGGGCCGCAAGTGCGGCCCAGACTTCCTGCTGGAACCATGGGCTCAATTGGAGATGCTGACGGACCGCGGACGGAGGCAGGTAAGGGAGAGGAGGGCGGGGGGGTTACCGGGCCCTGCCGCCATCGCCGCCCATGCGGCGACGGCGGCAGAGCCCGGTAAGGGACCAAGGGGGAGGGGGGGGCCTTACCTGCCTCCGTCCGCGGTCCGTCACCGTCTTCAATTGAGCCCGCGGTTACACCAGGAAGTCTGGGCCGCAAGTGCGGCCCAGACTTCCTGCTGGAACCATGGGCTCAATTGGAGATGCTGACGGACCGCGGACGGAGGCAGGTAAGGGAGAGGAGGGCGGGGGGTTACCGGGCCCTGCCGCCATCGCCGCCCATGCGGCGACGGCGGCAGAGCCCGGTAAGGGACCAAGGGGGAGGGGGGGCCTTACCTGCCTCCGTCCGCGGTCCGTCACCGTCTTCAATTGAGCCCGCGGTTACACCAGGAAGTCTGGGCCGCAAGTGCGGCCCAGACTTTCTGCTGGAACCACGGGCTCAATTGGAGATGCTGACGGACCGCGGACGGAGGCAGGTAAGGGAGAGGAGGGCGGGGGGTTACCGGGCCCTGCCGCCATCGCCGCCCATGCGGCGACGGCGGCAGAGCCCGGTAAGGGACCAAGGGGGAGGGGGGGCCTTACCTGCCTCCGTCCGCGGTCCATCACCGTCTTCAATTGAGCCCGCGGTTACACCAGGAAGTCTGGGCCGCAAGTGCGGCCCAGACTTTCTGCTGGAACCACGGGCTCAATTGGAGATGCTGACGGACCGCGGACGGAGACAGGTAAGGGAGAGGAGGGCGGGGGGCGTTACCGGGCCCTGCTGCCGTCCCCGCATGGGCGACAGCGACAGCGGCAGGGCCCGGTAAACCCCACTTACCTTTCCGGCGGAGCTCCGGATCGAGGCGAAGGATCCGCCTTCACCTCGATCCTCTTCGCCACGCTCCGCCGGCCCCCCAATCCTCTTCGCCTCCGCCTTAAGGGCAGGCGAAGTCCCCCGCTCCTCTACTGCTTCTCCGGTCCGATTAGAAGCGGAGCACATCCCTAAACTCTAACATAGTTTAAAATCTATTGTTTGTTGAAAGAGCCTGGATCATAAACCAATTTTTATGCTATGAAGTGACAATAAGCAAAGGTTTAAACAAACCACAGTTTGTCCTCTTTTCATGAAATAATAACCCATAGATAATTTAAACAGTGAAGTGGATGTGTCATATCCCAACCCCTCCAGATATTCTGGAGATGTATGAGCTTAGTTCATTTAACTAAGGCTTAGTATTACACCCTTTGCTTTTCATAGAATCATAGAATCATAGAATAGCAGAGTTGGAAGGGGCCTACAAGGCCATCGAGTCCAACCCCCTGCTCAAGGCAGGAATCCACCCTAAAGCATCCCTGACAGATGGTTGTCCAGCTGCCTCTTGAAGGCCTCTAGTGTGGCAGAGCCCACAACCTCCCTAGGTCACTGATTCCATTGTCGTACTGCTCTGACAGTAAGGAAGTTTTTCCTGACATCCAGCTGGAATCTGGCTTCCTGTAACTTGAGCCCATTATTCCGTGTCCTGCACTCTGGGAGGAGCGAGAAGAGATCCTGGCCCTCCTCTGTGTGACAACCTTTCAAGTATTTGAAGAGTGCTATCATGTCTCCCCTCAATCTTCTCTTCTTCAGGCTAAACATGCCCAGTTCTTTCAGTCTCTCTTCATAGGGCTTTGTTTCCAGATCCGTGATCATCTTGGTTTTTTCACCATCTTCACATCATATCATTGGCAGGAAAATGCATGTGATTATGTCATGATATTGGGTAAACCACAGATTCCTACATGGGGAGAGGGAAAGAATGCAAGATGGGAATATCAGCTTCAGCATCAGTCCTGTGTTTCACAAAGATGTTCAGGAACTATCCACTGCTGAAGATCTTGGAACACAGAACTCAGGAATCCGCTTATGTAAAATTCCACAGTATCATATTTATACATTTGCTTCCACCAGATACCTTCTCAATGAATAACGTGTACCAAAATTCAAAATTCAAATACCTAATTGTTTTGGATGTCACAACCCCATGCCAATTAGCACTGCAGGCCTTTCTGTGATTGTAGATTTTGTTGTGATTGTATTGTAATTCCTCTGCAGCCTGGCTAACAAGATCTTTCAAAAGATGCAGAAATGGAGGCAGCTAGATAGTGAGGAGGGGATGTTCTTGGGAAAAGGTGAGTAATTTCAACAATAAAAAGGTAGCTTCACTTATCTGTTACAACTGGAAGTGGAGATTCCTGTGAAAACCATACCATTAGTGTAAAACCTCATTACTGGCCTCTGATCTTTATAGGTGTTAGCAAATGATATTTCTGCACTCTGGGAGGATCAAGAAGAGATCCTGGCCCTTCTCTGTGAGACAACCTTTTAAATATTTGAAGACTGCTCTCATGTCTCCCCTCAATCTTCTCTTCTCCAGGCTAAACATGCCCAGTACTTTCAGTCTCTCTTCATAGGGCTTTGTTTCCAGACCCCTGATCATCCTGGTTGCCCTCCTCTGAACACGCTCAAGCTTGTCTGCATCCTTCTTGAATTGTGGAGCCCAGAACTGCACACAATACTCTAGATGAGGCCTAACCAGGGCTGAATAGAGAGGAACCAGTAACTTACGCAATTTGGAAGCTCTATTTCTATTAATGCAGCCCAAAATAGCATTTGCCTTTCTTGCAGCCATATCGCACTGTTGGCTCATATTCAGCTTGTGATCTACAACAATTCCAAGATCCTTCCCGTTTGTAGTATTGCTGAGCCAAGTATCCCCCATCTTGTAACTGTGCATTTGGTTTCTATTTCCTAAATGTAGAACTTGGCATTTATCCCTATTAAATTTCATTCTGTTGTTTTCAGCCCAGCTCTGGTTCTTTGGTTTTCCCTGAAATGCAGCCAGAACTTATGTTTGCTTGATGTGGTCCACTTAAAGCTCCATCACATCTGGGGGAAAAATGCTGGCTACCGTGGCTTCTTGGCTTCTGGTTTCATCGCTCATTTACTTCCTATTTGGAAACAGGAAATAAACAAAGAGCACGAGGCCCATTCAGTTGGGTGCTGTAATCACACTGCTTCACCCACACACAGCAGGAGAGAGCAGCAACTGGACTTTTTCTGGTTTTTCTTGCAGCACAAGGAAGGCCAAATGGGGCAGAAAGTGCGAGAGAGGCAGATGACGTCATGGGAGGGACCTGTGAAAAATCCATGAGTACCCAGTAAAAAGTGGGCAATAAAACACTCCTTGGATGGAGCTCTCATTTTAAAGTATACTCTATTGCTTTCGGACGATGTTTCTTCTGCATAAGGAACTGTCCTTCAGGCAGCAGACTCTGCTATTTTGATTTCTATGAGCCCATTAAGGGAAAGGAAGGACTAGGCCTTCGCTTTGCAGGGTAGGAAGCCCATTGTAGTCAAGACAGCTTAGCAAGGGTTCGTGAGTGATGGTTCACATTGTGACATTGACTAAGTCGTCTCTGCTGAGGGCACAAGCGCTCAGACAATCTCCATCACCACTTTCCCATTAGAAATCTTGATCTCTCCCGAGGAAGGCGAGAAACGAGCCAGGCTCCTTTCATTACTCCCCAGCCAGCAGACAGTTTGAGAGGGAGGATATTACAAATGTCACTCTTGCTACTCCTAGACAGACTGGGAAAGAGATGAGAGAGAGGCAGTGGGGGGGGGGGGTTAGAGAGAGAGAGAGAGAGAGAGAGAGAGAGAGAGAGAGAGAGAGATGCAAACCCAAAAGAAATCTTCGTTTATTTGGCAACTCTAAAGCGTGTCTCCACCTGGCTTATTTCCACCCAATTGTTTTGTCTGCATATTTAGAAGGGAAACAGAGTGGATAGGAGTGGGGGGAATCTGTCAGATTGACAGAGACGGGTGAAACTTGTCCCTCTGTTTCTCCAGGTACCCTGCCTTCCGATACACTCGCAAGATCATACATTCAAGACACTTACCAGCAATTGCAGCTCAGCAACTTTTGCAGCTCTGTTCCAAAGCATTGCTGCACACTGTGTATGTATCACTTTCCATCGTTGTGCATCACATTTCCAGTTGAACAGAGAGCCATCTGAATCACAACGGTGTTATTGATTTATTATTGTGGTTTTGATTTTATTATTCACCTTGAGGGTTTTTATATGAGCCTGCGCGTAGGTTGACGAATGAGGCCATGCTCTCCGTCCCCATGCCATCAGAAATCTAGAAGGTGAGCAGAACTGATAGCCCTTTTCTTTTCTTTTTGTCACAGAATCTAAATATTTGGGAGGAGTGAGGCACTGGATGCACACAAAGAAGCTGGAGGAAGAGAAGATTGAGGGGAGACATGACAGCACTCTTCAAATACTTAAAAGGTTGTCACACAGAGGAGGGCCAGGATCTCTTCTCGATCCTCCCAGAGTGCAGGACACGGAATAACGGGCTCAAGTTAAAGGAAGCCAGATTCTGGCTGGACATCAGGAAAAACTTCCTGACTGTTAGAGCAGTATGACAATGGAACCAGTTACCTAGGGAGGTTGTGGGCTCTCCCACACTAGAGGCCTTCAAGAGGCAGGTGGACAACCATCTGTCAGGGATGCTTTAGGGTGGATTCCTGCATTGAGCAGGGGGTTGGACTCGATGGCCTTGTAGGCCCCTTCCAACTCTGCTATTCTATGATTCTATGATTCTATGCAAAGAACATGAAGGTTTTGTTGGTTGGTTGCATGGTCAATCCAGAAAAAGGTGTTCTAGATGGGTTTGAACTCCCACTTATTTGGCAGGTTTGCAATAGGTACTTTAGGTACTTTTCAAGGGCTGCAACCTGTTCTCTGTCATCCAAGATCATAGGCACAAAATAAGGTCTAAAGTTACATGAAAGCACATTTCGGTTGAACATAAGGGGAAAAAAATGTTGTGACACACAGAACAGTCAGCCATTGGAACCAACTGCTTAGGGAGGTGGTTGGGTCTCCAGTTCAGGATGTGTTCAAGCAGAAATGTCACAGCAGCATCACACAGCTTACCGTCGCTTCTCCACCTGCGCATTTGTCCCTCCTTACTTCCTCTTTTGAAAGAGGAGGTAAACAATGTGTGCATGGCCCATTCAGTGGGGTGTTTTGATCGTGCTGCTTCTCCTGGTCGGCCACTGTGTGAACAGAGTGCTGGACTAGATGGACCCTTGGTCTGATCCAGCATCAGGACACTTCTTTTCCTTTTCAATCTTTTTATAATTTCCGAACACCAGTAAATAAAAAACACTAACAAACAAAATATAACACATATAAAGACACACCCACAAAAATGAGACAAAACGAAATCAAACAAACAAAACACCAAATAAAATGTTCTTCCAATACTCTCCCCAGCAAAAATATCTAACAATGTTGTCGTTATTATTATTATTATTATTATTATTATTATTATTATTATTATTATTATTTCTTTATCACTGTCAAATCCAAATCTCTAATTTCTCTCTCAACATTTCCTACACTATTGGTTGAATCCACAGATATACAAATCATTTTTTTCTTGTCCCTTCATAAAGTTTACAAAAGGCTCCCATTCAGTTATAAATCTTACAGTCGACTTTTCTCTCATTGTTGCCGTGAGTTTCGCCATCTCCGCTAGCTCAAACATCTTCATTAGCCATTCCTCTATTGTGGGCACTATTTTGCCCTTCCATCTTTGGGCATATATCAGGCATCAAGACACTTCTTATGTTCACAGGGCAGGAAGGGGGGAATCCCTGTCCAAAGTTGTATAATCTTCTGGCAGGGGAAGTCAATGGATTTTCGTGTAGTGGGCTGGAATTCTAGTTTGACAAGGTGACTGCGGATTGGTGATCTATTTATTTTTAGCCTCAGTGGAGCTATCCAGTTCCTGTACTATTAGCAAATCTAACTGGCATACCTTTAGTTTTAAGGGAGCATTTTGGCCAGATTCGCAAACGGAAGGGCAGCTGAGCTCCTCAGTGAAGAAAGGCGGCCTCATGGAGTGGTGTCTTGGCATTGTTGTTGATGATGTTGATGTTGATGTTGATATTCCCCTCCAACACAGAGACACATTTATAGTGGATGAGTGGTCCTGCAGGAGTGGTAGAATTACACCCCTCCCCTTCTGCTTTTCTAAAAATGTCCCCCCCCTTTTTTAAAAAATAAGTATTATTTGTTGAGGCTGAGCCTGCTATGTTTGGGGTTAGGGGCTCAGCCATAATGACCCACTCCCTATTTTTAACTTTTTTAAAAAATGTGGAGCAGCTAGGCCTCAGGAAAACACCATCTCATTTCTCACAAGGACCTCAGTAATTTGTGCGACAGTAACATTGCATGGGTGTGTAAAAGTTGCGACAGTTCTGCAGTAATGGTATGTTGAGTGTCGATGCTGAGATTCTGCGTTCGCAGCCAAAATGAGTGCTGAAACGGACGTTTCTCAGAGGGGGTTGGTGTTTTCCTTTGAAAGGAAATGCAGCACTCAGATGAGGGGGGGGGATCTCAAAGTTTTCACGGGCTGGATAGGAAAGCAGCAACAGCCTCACCTCCATGGCCAAAAAACCCCTTATTTGAAAAATTTAGACATCTGGAGATAGCTAGGCACTCATTTTTCCTACAATGCCTGATTGGAAAGGCCAAATTCCTTAGGATGTTGTGTCATTCCAGAGGCATTGTGTGTGCATGGGGGGGGGGAGAGAGGTGCCCACCCACCCCATCAACAGCCAGCCCTGTTGGCTTCTCATACTGTTGCTGATTGAAGTAGCAGAAGAACTGCATTCCTATCTCTCCTCTCTCATCTCACACTATTGCCCCGCTCGTGCTCTTCTCTCCTCTGATGCCATGTTTCTCGCCTGCCCAAGGGCCTCTACTTCCCTTGCTCGGCTTCGTCCATTTTCTTCTGCTGCCCCTTACGCCTGGAACGCTCTTCCAGAACATTTGAGAACTACAAGTTCAATCGCAGCTTTTAAAGCTCAACTAAAAACTTTTCTTTTTCCTAAAGCTTTTAAAACCTGATGTTGTGCGGACTTTATACTGTTAGTTTTACCCTACCCAGTGCCTGCTTACCCTACCCTGTGCCTGTTTGCCTTCTCTTCCCCTCCTTATTGTTTTACTATGATTTTATTAGATTGTAAGCCTATGCGGCAGAGTCTTGCTATTTACTGTTTTACTCTGTACAGCACCATGTACATTTATGGTGCTATATAAATAAATAAATAATAATAATAATAATAATAATAATAATAATAATAATGTCAGAAAAGAGACATATATAACATGAGAATGTGACTGTTGCTTTCCTGGTAAGTGTTCCCACCCATTTTGAGAATTTCTCCCACCCACCCCCAAAATCACTGTCATCCTCCCCCACACCACACACACACTTTTACATCATAACAATGAGGCCCCAACTGTCAGGTATAGGTCTTGTACCTAGTAGTTAGATTTATATAGGGTGACCCTATGAAAAGGAGGACAGGGCTCCTGTATCTTTAACAGTTGCATAGAAAAGGCAATTTCAGCAGGTGTCCTTTGTATATATGGAGAACCTGATGAAATTCCCTCTTCATCACAACAGCTAAAGCTGCAGGAGCTATACTAGAGTGACCAGATACAAAAGAGGGCAGGGCACCTGCAGCTTTAACTGTTGTGATGAAGAGGGAATTTCACCAGGTTCCCCATATATACAGATGACACCTGCTGAAATTCTTTTTTCAATACAACTGTTAAAGACACAGGAGCCCTGTCCTCCTTTTCATAGGGTCACCCTAATTTATTAGGAAATGCTTTGAGAATGTCAGATATCCCCTGCAAGCTTATCTCTGTAAGCAGTTCACATGAGAGTAGCTGGTTCACTCCTTTGCTTCGGCCTTGAAGTAGCTGGTTCTCTGGGAACTTCAGAGTGTTTTGGAAAAGGTGGGGGCCACTCTTTGAAGTGGGTTGTAACTAGGGCTGTGCTCCGCTTCTCTTCAGTTTGGAGAAGCAGTAGCGAGGCGGCCTGATTTGCCTCCGGAAAAGGCGGAGGCGAAGAGAGTCAGGGGGGTTGCAGATTGAGGCAAAGAGGATCACCTCAATCGGGAGCTCCAGATGCAGGTAAGTGTGGGGGAAGGGAACTCATCTGGCAATGGCATCACCGCCGCAGTCCCTGTGGTGACGGCGATGGAGCCAGGTAAGGGGGCAGGGAGGAGGGAGGCTTACCTGCGTTCATTGCAGGCGTCAATTGAGGCCCCGGTTGAAGCTGGAAGTGAAGGCCAAGGCCTCTTCCGGCTTCAAGCCAGGGCCTCAATTGAAGCCCGCGATGGACGCAGGTAAGGGGGCGGGGGGTTGGCCTACCTGACACCACTGGCGGTGGCACCGCTGTCCATGCAGTGATGGTGGTGAAGCCGGATCTCCATCTGCGGAGCGGAGCAGTGGACGGGCAGAGCAGCATGAAGAGGATCGGGCCACAAAGCGGATTGGGGGGTCCGTGCACAGCCCTAGTTGTAACATCCTGCCCTCTTGGCGTGTGGGCATGGCTTGCAGGTCAGAGGGCTTGTCTGTCAAGTGACTTCAAAGGCTGGCACAAAGCTGAAAAATCTTTGCTAGGTTTCATCTCTTGACGCAATGCCTGACCTCCCTCCTGCTTTGGATTCCATCTCCACTTGGGACTTTGAAAGCACTCTGCACATGGACGCTTTGCTATTTGGACTTTGAATATCTAAGAACTGTACCATGAAAAGTAATGAGGCTTTTCATAGACTTGGACTTGCATATGCTGTGGATTCTGTGTTCGTGCCCAGACTCACGTGGCTGAGAGTTCTCGGTCCTTAGCAGAAGGATGGGACTCCTGGGCTTGAGGTTTTACCTTTCCGGAAGTCATGGTAACGGGGTCAGCTCAGTGGTGGTAGGCTGAGACTGACAAGTGCGTGACGGATCTCTCTGCCCAGCTCTGGTGGCTCAGAGCAACCTTTCCTGGGACGTTGTTTGGCCAGGTCACTTTGAGGAGCCAGCATCTGCAGCGTCTGGAGAAGCTCAAAGCTGTTATTGGCGTACCCTATTCACACACACCCTTCTGAGTGTTTGCCTTAAGGATCATTTCAGAAAAAAAGAGCCTAAAGCTTCCTAATCATCGTTCAGCTTTAAGTGTGCATTTTGGAAGACTCTGTAACCATTAAGCAACCATGTGATTTCCTCAATAAAAGAAGTCTCACTGACGTGAGTGTCTCGTGTCAGCTTCCCAGCACGTGTGAATGCCAGAGGGAACAGGCATGAACATGACACCAACATTGGGGGAGGCATCACAGTTCAGTTTAATCTTATATCAATTTTGTTGTGTGGTTTTATCCTGGTTGTGCTTTTTATACTGTATTTTGTATTTGTGCTTTTAACCTGTTGGTTGTTTTATTGTGGTTTTAATTTTTGTGAGCCGCCCAGAGAACTTCGGCTATTGGGCGGTATAAAAATGTAATAAATAAATAAATAAATAAATAGCTTTAGCCCATACCTCCAGGAGTATGAAAAGAAAATCCAAGGAATTTTGGAGGAAGCAACTAGTGAAATGTATCAGGAGGTTCAGCGTAGCCACATGTCCATTCTACCACATGTTGCCAAAGAAAGACAACTAGATGCAAACTCAAGGATGAGGGCTGAAAGTTGTTAGTAGCCGCCAGATCTGACAGTCATAACCCAGCTGTAGAGAGAAGCCCACATCGGTTCGCACTGGGTCAAGGATAAAAAACAAAACCCAAAACGTTTCCCACCGTATTATGCTGTCATAGCAGAGATGTGCTGTGAAAGGGGAGGGGGAAAAAGCAAAGCAGTTAATCTATTTCATTTTGCTGATCACCATCAGGAGTTCTGGATGGACAATTTCATGTCGTTATTTCGTCCCCATCTCATAAAGTTTCATTTACTGCCTTTTTAAGCAAATGATGACTCCAAATCAATTTGTCACACAATAGTTCTCCAAAGCCCTAAGCAATGGTGACAACGACTCCTGGCTTGTTTGAAATGAGTGGCATTTTGCTGTCTTCACCCTTACCCCCTCCTTTTTCGTTGTCGCAAGTTGAGTTAGAAAACCTTTAAGTTAAAATCGCAGACTTCAAAAACAATTGCCTGATGTCCAAACCTTGCAAAATAATAACAAAAAAAAACAACATTCCCCATTACTGCTGTAAGTGGGGAAATCCAATTATGAGACGTCAATACTTCCCTCCTCTCCCTGCTTCTCCAATTGCTTCAAAAAGATTCGTCCGTGTATAATTTTTAGGTTGATTTCATCGGCTTTGTTGGAATGAGACAGAAGTCGTGTAGCTGGGAAAGGACATTGCCCCGAGTATCTTCTGCCGCCCCCATACACATACACACATACCATGGTCGATATCAATTTTCAAATGTACTATTGATTTCGCTAGCCCTTAATTTCAAGCCAAACAATAGTTTCTTTTGTGATTTCCATGCTGCCATCGTTGCTGACCTGTGTGTTGTCAAATAATATTGATTGGATATGAAAAGAAAGGAGTACAGAGGTTTGTGTGGGAAGAGGGAAGAAAAGATGGGAATTAAAAATTGGAATCTCCTTATTAAGCAAGGCGGGAGAAAAGGGGCCCTGCTTAATGGAGGAGCCCAGCGTCCATTATTTGTTAGGAATGTCTGCAGTATTTTGGCACCCTTCTTGATGGAATCCATTCAGAATGGGGAAAAACAGGGTGACGTGTTGCATTCCAGTAGACAAGGCCATTACTGGCATGGAACATGGTTCCTTTTATGGGAAGATGAGGCGTTTGGACCTCAGTAATCAAGGAGAATGGAATCATATCACCTAGGTAGTCACCTGTACATCATTGGATTAAAGTACCTGGATCTCTTCACATCCACTCATTAATGGAATTAGATTCCTCCCCCCCCCCCCCAATTTCACAAACTCGGACAAATGTGCCTTTCTGGAAATGCACACATGTCCCCAAAATGCTTTATTCTATGGAGGAAAGTGCACATTTTGGTTGTTGTTTTCGTCTTTTCTCTCCCCGCCCACCGACCCCCGTTCATATTTTCTTACAACTAAATTTGCGTAAATTCCACTGAGTAAAAACAAAACAAAAAAACTGGTCCACAAATCTGTGTGACTCTGGAAAAAAACAAAACATGATCCACTGTGGCATCCATGAGTCAGACTCACAGAAACCAAACTTATTTGAATCTGTTGCAAATTTCTCTGACACCTTTGATTACTTGGCTCAGCAATATTACAAACGAGGACGATCTTGTTGTAGATCTCAAGCTGAATATGAGCCAACAGTGCGATATGGCTGCAAGAAAGGCAAATGCTATTTTGGGCTGCATTAATAGAAGTAGAGCTTCCAAATCACGTGAGGTACTGGTTCCTCTCTATTCGGCCCTGGCTAGGCCTCATCTAGAGTATTGTGTCCAGTTCTGGGCTCCACAATTCAAGAAGGACACAGACAAGCTGGAGCGAGTTCAGAGGAGGGCAACCAGGATGATCAGGGGTCTGGAAACAAAGCCCTATGAAGAGAGGCTGAAAGAACTGGGCCTGTTTAGCCTGGAGAAGAGAAGATTGAGGGGAGACATGATAGCACTCTTCAAATACTTAAAAGGTTGTCCCACAGAGGAGGACCAGGATCTCTTCTCGATCCTCCCAGAGTGCAGGACACGGAATAACAGGCTCAAGTTAAAGGAAGCCAGATTCCAGCTAGACATCAGGAAAAACTTCCTGACTGTTAGAGCAGTATGACAATGGAATCAGTTACCTAGGGAGGTTGTGGGCTCTCCCACACTAGAGGCCTTCAAGAGGCAGCTGGACAATCATCTGTCAGGGATGCTTTAGGGTAGATTCCTGCATTGAGCAGGGGGTTGGACTTGATGGCCTTGTAGGCCCCTTCCAACTCTACTATTCTATGATTCTATGATTCTATGAAAGACTCCTACCTTTCTCTCTAACATCTGCTCAGTATGTTTGGGACTAACTCCTTGAACACATGAATGGTGCCACCTTTATTAGTTGTTTCAAATCCCTTCTCAATATTCAACGTTTCATTGATCCTTTAGCACAACCCCTTAGCACATCCTTTCCCAACTTGGTGCCCTCCAGATGTACTGGAGAACAATACCGATCATATCCAGCCACTTGCCATGCAGGTTAATGTTGATAGTAGTTGTGATCCAGAGAGCTTCGGCTATGGGGTGGAGTATAAATTTAATAAATGAATAAATAAGTGGGTTTGTGTCATGTGAATTGGTACCACCTTTCCCCCCCCCCCCAAACCGTGCAATTTTGTTATCTTATATACCATTTTCATAGTGCAATATCCTGCTTGGTGCAGTTTAGGCCATAGTGTATGTTCCATGAAGGCAAAGTGTTTCTGCAGTTTAAGACTACAAGATCCATGGTTGCAGGGCTACTAAGAGATGGACATACATGTTTGAAGTAGGGATGTGCTCCGCTTCTAATTGGACTGGCGAATTAGAAGCGGAGCGGGGTGCTTCGCCTGCCCTTAAGGCAGAGGCGAAGAGGATTGGGGGGCCGACGGAGCGTGGCGAAGAGGATTGAGGTGAAGGCGGATCCTTCGCCTCGATCCGGAGCTCCGCCAGAAAGGTAAGTGGGATTTACCGGGCCCTGCCGCTGTCGCTGTCACCCATGCGGCGATAGCGCAGGGCCCGGTAAACCCCCCTCCTCTCCCTTACCTACCTCCGTCCACGGTCCCTCGGCTTCTTCACTTGAGCCCGCTAGGCCGCAGTTGCGGCCCAGACTTCCTGGTTGAACCGCGGGCTCAATTGAAGAAGCCGACGGACCGCGGACGGAGGCAGGTATGGCCCCCCACCCCCTTGGTCCCTTACCGGGCTCTGCCGCCATTGCCGCACAGGTGGCGATGGCAGCAGGGCCCGGTAACCCCCCCCCCCCGCCCTCCTCTCCCGGCCTTACCTGGCACCACTCCCCTCCACTGAGGAGCTTCGATTCAGAGCTGGAGCTCCGCAGCGAAGAGGAGCGGAGTATGGGCGGAGCGGCGTGAAGCGGAGCAGGCCGATCCGAAATTTTCAGATTGGCCCACGGGGCGGAGCGAGGGGTCCATGCCCACCCCTAGTTTGAAGCTAGTTATTCAAGCCTATGCACATTTATTCTGAATTTAAGTTATGTTTAATTCAGTGAGACGTACTACCAGGGCCTAATCTACACCAAGCAGGAAATTCCACTATGAAAACGGTATGAAAGCAGTATATAAAAGGCAGGAGCCATACTACTGCTTTGTAGTGTTACTGAGCTATGCTGATGAGCCTCGTGTGGCGCACAGTGGTAAGCGGCAGTTACTGCAGCCGAAACTCTCCCCATGGCCTGAGCTCAATCCCAGCAGAAGCTGGTTCTCAGGCAGCTGGCTCAGGTCGACTCAGCCTTCCATCCTCCCGAGGTTGGTAAAATGAGTATCCAGCTAGCTGGGGGAAAGGTAACTGCGACTGGGGAAGGCAACGGCAAACCACCCCGCTATAAGGCCTGCCAAGAAAACGTCAGCGAAAGCAGGCATCCCTCTAGGAGTCAGCAATGACTCAAGTGCTTGCACGAGAGGTTCCTTTCCTTTTGAGCTATGCTGACAACTGTTGGGGGTCCATTGACACCTACCATATACTGCTTTCATACCACTTTCATAGTGTTATATCCTGCTTGGTGTAGATGTGTCAATGGGCCCCAACAGTTGTCAGTGCATGTCAATACTGCTATAAAGCAGTAGTGTGGCTCCTGCCTTCTATTTACTGCTTTCATACCACTTTCATAGTGGAATATCCTGCTTGTTTTCACAAACTGAAGTTACCTTCAGCCCAGTACAGCATCAGTATAAAAATTCTAATTCACATCACTTCCACAGACGTATGCACTTCTTCTACCAATGTATGCATTTTACTGCACACATATCTTATTGTATGCCTGTTTGCATGCTTCCTCCCAATTTTTTTTTTCTTAGTATCATTCCCTGGATCTCAGGCACCAACATTGTGTTTATTTATTTATTTATTTATTTAAAGCATTTATTTATTTCGTCGCCAGCTGAAGACCTTTTTATTTTCTTAGTATTTTAACACCTAAATTTAAACTTTGCTGTTTTAATTCTGTATTTTTACCCTATATCAATTTCTGCTGTGCGGTTTTATCCTGGTTGTGCTTTTTATATTGTATTTTGTATTTGGGTTTTTTTAGATTGTAGGATGTTTTATTATGTTCTTAATGGTTTTAGTTGTTGTGAACTGCCCAGAGAACTTTGGCTATTGGGTGGTATAAAAATGTAATAAATAAATAAATAAATAAATTTATATCCCGCCCTATATCATTACGATCTCAGAGTGGAATACAGATAGAAAACATACAGTATAAAACAATAAATATGCACAGTTAAAAAAAAATTAAACCACGATCCAAGTTAAAACAATATATAATTTAAAAGCAGTAAAACAATTAAAACAGTTAAAACAATGTGCCGTCTTAGTGAATTTAACCATTAAAGGCTTTGTTAAAAAGTCGTGTTTTCACTTGGCGCCAGAATAAAGTCAGCGTTGGCACCAGTCGGGCCTCCAAGGGGAGGGCATTCCACAGTCAGGGTGCCACCACAGAGAAAGCCCTCTCTCTTGTCCCATCATTGCATATATGTTGCATTTTCTAGTTGCTTCTAGGAACTGGAAAAACAGTGGCTAGTCAGTTGAGGAAGGCTTCTCGAAACAGAGTTGTTTTCAGGAGGCGGAAAGAAGCAGCCTAGTGTTGGCAGCTGCCTGACCTCCGGGGGCAGAGAGAAGGGGCCACTACAGCAAAGGCTCTTCTCCTGGTGGATTCCAGTTGGGCCATAGGTTCATGTGGAACCACCAGGAGCATGCCCTCTGACGACCTCAGTGACTGTGCAGCTTGGTAAGGGAGAAGGCGCTTTCTCAGGTATCCTGGTCCCAAGTTGTTTAGGGCTTTGTACAATAGTACCAAAACCTTAAACCTGGCCCAGTAGCCAATAGGTAGCCAGTGCGATTCCCTCTGCAAATGAGTTATATGCTTATGGGCTGCGGTTCCCCACTCCTGCACAAGATGCAACTTAAGTGCACCCTAAATCTCCTGTCCATTGCTTTCAACCGAAAATGGCCAGGGAAATTCTCCAAAGGGTTAAGCAAGGAAAGGCAAGTTGGAATGGATGTGACTTCACTTGCGAACATGAGGTTGCTCAACTCTTCAGGAACAACTGACAACTCACGGGGGAGGGGTGGAATCCCATATTCTCTGGACAAATGCATTTTTGCCAGTCCCTAACTTTGTGCGGTCGATGAATGGCATTTCTTCACAGTTTTATCAATAGAATGTAATTCTGGACAGATCATTCTGTCAACAAGGAACAACATCAAATCATTTTGTCCACACAAATAAATCACTCGCTGTTTATTACTTCTTTTCTTGAGACAACACACGTACGTACACACACACACACACACACATATACACACACACCAGGATTTTAAAGGCAAATTCTGAAAGAAAGAACAGCGGCAGGCATGCCTCCACTGACAATTGCAGCTACCTGGATTGTTGTCTCTCTTTATTTAGAGTAGACTGGTTAGTTGTTGGCCTCCTACACTTTCTTTTACCCTCTTCCTGTTCCTTACAGGTCGCAGAGGCTGTACATCCATGGGACAAGTACCCCACAGACCTCTCTTGGATGTCTTCAACCTTGCCTCCCAGTGGTGAACATGGGAACCAGGGGCTAATAGCTTTGTTCTTGGCTGGAGGAGCACAGCTGAAAAAGGAGCCATGATGTGCAAACTCCCCTGCGCCCAGCTCAACTCCTGTGAGTCGGGCTCTCATCACTTGGCGGACCCTGTCAGGTGGGCGGGGGAGTCGAGCCGCCCGATAGTCCACAGGCGTCTGAGGGATGCCCTGAAGGGGCACCTTCTGAGAGAAGGAGACATTTCTGCAAAAGGAGCAGGGCTGGCCAACGGAGCATTGGAGCTCTGGCGCAAGGGTTTCCTTCTCCCTGAAAGGGGCCCCATCCGGGAGAAAGAAACACTTGCAGCAAATGACTGGTGCTCAATGAGCTATACTGGTGGGGATGGGAGACAGAGAAGGGAGTGACAGTCTGGTCTCCTCCTCCTGTCCCTGCTACAGTGGCAGTGGCGGCGGTGGCAAGATGGTTGGACTCGATGGCCTTCTAGGAGTTGGACTCAATGGCCTTATAGGCCCCTTCCAACTCTACTCTTCTATGATACTATGAGTCAGAACATTGGTCAATCTAGTCAATGGCCTAGGGAGGTGGTGGGCTCTCCCAAACTAGAGGCCTTCAAGAGGCATCTGGACAGCCATCTGTCAGGGATGCTTTAGGGTGGATTCCTGCACTGAGCAGGGGGTTGTAGTCGATGGCCTTATAGGCCCCTTCCAACTCTACTCTTCTATGATTCTATGAATCAGAACATTGGTCAATCTAGTCAATGACCTAGGGAGGTCGTTCTCCCACACTAGAGGCCTTCAAGAGGCAGCTGGACAACCATCTGTCAGGGATGCTTTAGGGTGGATTCCTGCACTGAGCAGGGGGTTGTAGTCGATGGCCTTATAGGCCCCATCCAACTCTACTATTCTATGATTCTAAGAACAGGCCCCGGTTGTTTTATGTAAGTGTCAGACACTTATGTAAACAACTTGGGTAGGGGTGGGTCAAAAATCCACATGGGCCTGGGAGCACAGCAGATTCCCAGGGCTCAGCCCTCTCAAGCCATGGCAAGTGCGCCTGGCATATTTTCGCCCCATGGTCCCTTAGGGGACCACAGTTCTGGTTCTCCGTTCCAGCGCTGAGAAAAATGTGAATTCAGTGTTGCTGAATTGAATCTAGACTCCCACAGTCTAGATAAGGGCACAGCTGTGCCCTGGCCCTGAGAAGTTCCTCCATCAGATCCACCACAAGGGGAAGTCAGGGGTGACGAGAAGGATACTTCTTTGCTGTTAGAGATGGGATCTCATCCAGTGGTTTCAGTTACAAACACAGGTACATTATAAAGGTGAGAATAATAAGGTGTGATGGTGAACACCTTAAGGTGTTAATATAAGGAAACAATGCATTAAAACTGCCCATGTTGTCCTTGGCCTGTCACTAATCAAGACACAGAAATGGGCCTCTGATAGTCAACCAGATAAAGGGCATAAGCTGTGACCAAAACTAGAATTGCCAACTGAGCAGTAAATATCCTGGTCTGCTCTTGTGCTTTTCAGATCAATTTGAGCTACGGAAATCAGCATGTGAAACTTTCAATGGCATGGAAAACAGAAACCATCACCTGCTAATATCTACAGCTCAAGCTACAGTTACAAGCACAGGAGCAGAAAGGATGGGGAAATGACTGTCAGCAGTATTTGTTACTACTATTTTCTTTGCTGATTGGGTCATGGTGCCTGAGGGTGTGGTAAATTGTAGTACAACAGATCTGGGGAAGCTGGGGAAAAGGTACTGTTAGGCATGCCAATCCTTGCTTTAGAATTTCTTGGTTGGTTGGAAGGTCTAGAGTATGACATTATATTTCATTCTACTGTGCTATTGTGAGAGATACTGCAAGGCTTAGGACCACAGTACCTGATGGAATGCCTCTCCCGCCATGAACCTACCCATACACTGCACTCAACATCTAAGGTCCTCCTCCGGGTGTCTACCCCGAGGAAAGCTCGGAGGATGGCAAACAGGGAGAGGATCTTTTCAGTAGTGGCCCCCTAATTATGGAATGATCTCCCCAATGAGGCTCGCCTAATGCCAACATTGTTATCTTTTCGGCGCCTGGTCAAGACTTTTCTCTTCTCCCAGGCAGTTAACAGCATTTAACAGCTATGGGGTGGTATATAAATAATAATAATAATAATAATAATAATAATAATAATAATAATAATAAATGATGGATGCATTCTTTCAATCCACAGTATCTAGTCAGTCATGAGAGCTAATTTAAATTACCCATTGTGCCAGGTAAACCTGGCATTACGCTGGTGGCCTCTTAAGCTAGTGCCGTGTAATTTACATTAGCACTAGTATACAACTGAATTATTGGATAATTTATGTCACTGCAAGTGTCCAATTCAGCACTGCCTGGCGTTTTGGTGTAAGTCATTTGCAACAACTTCTGTTATTAATATGAAGAGGGTCACAGTTTTTAATTTCTTTGAGTGTTTAGACATGCTTGGTTTCCACAGCTAGTTTGGCTTCTTTCTTTCTTTCTTTCTTTCTTTCTTTCTTTCTTTCTTTCTTTCTTTCTTTCTTTCTTTCTCTCTCTCTCTCTCTCTCTTTCTTTCTTTCTTTCTTTCTTTTGAGTTTTGTTTAATGCTATTGTGAGAGAGATTACAATGCCTGTTCTATCGGCTGCCTCAGTATTGTTGCTCACCAGAGTTATGTCTGGTCAACTCTCCGCTATGCCACAATATAATAGGCAAACCTTGATAAAAGGTGTACTCATTATTCTCATTCTTACAAGATATACCTCTGATACAGATGCCGCTTGAGGCAGGGAGCAGAGGAGGTTGACTTGCTCTTAGTGGATGGATTTTGACGCCTGTTGGGAGCTCCAGCAAAGAATGCCAATTCTTTGTGTAAGTGTCTTCAAGCTTTCTTACTCATCCTCCATCCATTCCCTTCCTTCCCCCTGACTGTTTCGACAGGCCTATTCCATGCAAAAGAAGAAGAGGAGGAGGAAAAAGAGGGGGGAAATAAACCTCTGCAAATGCCTTAGTGTTTGCTTATTGTTCCTTTTCCCAAGTCCCCAAAGAAACATCAAAGTACAAAAGCAAGGAAACAATAGCGAGCAGAAGAGTTAAGCAAAAATAACACGAAAGCGCTGCTCCAGGGGGACCGTTTTCAAGGGGGTTAGGCAGACTTCAGAGAAACTTTCAGATCTCTTTTCCGTTTGTTTGTTTGTTTGCTTGCAGTTTTCAAATTGGCATTGTTTGTGTGAATTCAGAGAGAGGCAAAGAACCAGGGAGCGAGAACAAAAGTGATGCAAATTTCCGTGGAAGACGTGTTTATCGCCGCACACTGCCGGCAGCGGGGCCACCTGGTTGTTGGAGTGGCAGGCCGCCCGCTGTGAGAAGAACCTGCTTGAAGAGTCAAGATAAGGAGCAGATGGAAGGGCTTTCGAGACAACCATGGCCACAAAGAACCCTCAGGTGTCATGCCCAGATGTGTGTGTGTGTGTGTGTGTGCGTGTGTGCATGCGCGCATAGTTATACATGTTTCCCAGCAAGAGTCTTCTGTTGCATCAATTAGCACAATCCGTATGTGAAGTAGGGACATCAGAACTGTGGTCCTTGAAACAACCTTGTAGATGTTTTTAAAGTGACCAGACTTAGGAGGCCTCATAGAAAATGGATCTAGATCAGTGGTTCCCAAACTTTTTCAGGTCACCGCCCCCTTGGTTCCACAAACTCATGCCCAGC
Source organism: Elgaria multicarinata webbii (assembly GCF_023053635.1). NCBI lineage: Eukaryota > Metazoa > Chordata > Lepidosauria > Squamata > Anguidae > Elgaria > Elgaria multicarinata. The sequence goes on along the minus strand of NC_086176.1, from coordinate 116,067,169 downwards.
GCCCCCCTACCCTACCCTATAAAAATCATTATTCAGAATAGTGGTTTTCAACGACCCACCAAGGAAGATAATAACAATAAAATTCAAAACAGTAACAATTAATTGAATACTTTATTCAAAATCCAATTGGTGTGCCTTGCCACGCTGGCTGCAAACAGAGGCATTTGCTCTCTTTTCTCTCCCTCCCTCGGCAAGCCTGGGGCGGGTGCTTCCCCTTTAGAGGGGTTTCTAGGAGTTGAAGGACTTTTTTCTGTCTAAACATGCATAAAATTGTGTCTTTAACTTATCATGTCACACTAGCATGAATACAGGAATCAAATAGGATTTCCTTCTTCAGTGGAACACACTTACTTAGGAGTAAGCACCATTTTGTTATAGGAAAGGATAATGTATTTTAATTAAAAAATTAAAATAATTATCTGCCACCTGGTACAGAGTTTTCCTATGGAAAATCTGGCTGGGACTGAAGTAGAGGGGCACTAATTTTTACTGTACTTATTGTCTTTAAATATGGTTAAATATCCCACAGTTACCTTGCTATTCTATTTCTACAATTCATTTTCTCCTGTCTTTTCTTCACCCTCTCTTCATTTTCAGGCTGAATCCCATGCACATTTACCTCAGAGTAAGTTCTATTGATCTCAGTGGGGCTTACTTCTGAGTAGACATACTTAGGCTTGTGTTGCAGCTCTGTTTTTATGGTGACACAAGATATACACATACCATGTTTACCAAAAGAACGCTTGAAAAAAGGGGGTTGGACACCCTGAAATAAGCACGGGCAGATAGGAATTGTTTCAGCAAGCATTCTGGAAAAAGGTGCTGCTGAATCTTCTTTAGCCAGGAAGGACCTGGGGAATTGCAATTCTTTCTCCCGACCCCTTTTCTTTTCTCTCCCAATCCTGTTGTAGTAGGGTGACCATATGAAAAGGAGGACAGGGCTCCTGTATCTTTAACAGTTGTATTGAAAAGGGAATTTCAGCAGGGGTCATTTGTAAATATAGGGAACCTGATGAAATTTCCTCTTCATCACCACAGTTAAAGCTGCAGGTGCCCTGCCCTCTTTTAAATCTGGTCACTCTAGTATAGCTCCTGCAGCTTTAACTGGTGTGATGAAGAGGGAATTTCACCAGGTTCTCCATATATACAAATGACACCTGCTGAAATTCCCGTTTCTATGCAACTGTTAAAGATACAGGAGCCCTGTCCTCCTTTTCATATGGTCACCCTAGTTGTAGTCCAGATTTTTTGGGGGGTGGGAGCACACACACAGCCACACAGCATCTCTCTCTCTCTCTCTCTCTCTCTCTCTCCAACCCCCCCCCCCTCCCCACAAGCCTCACAGTAGCTGCCGGGCTGATTAGGACAGGAGGGCAGCAGCTCAGAGGGGAGATGGCCCCAATCTGCAACTCCTGACAGGGGAAGGGAGCCTGGTGATACCTTGCAGCAGCACAAGCAGTCCTGCTCCCCACCCAGCCTGCCGGCTGACTGCTGTTTTTGGCAGCTGCTCTGCCGCCCACTGTTCTCCACGTGCTCCTTCCTCTCCGCCACATGGCTGCCGCTCCCGCCTTGTGCAGCAAGAGGTCTGCCGGGGCAGCTTGTAGGCGGGAGCAGCTCTGGCCAAGGGAGCGAGCGAGCAAGCAGGCGGCGGTGGCTCCAGCAGGAAAGAAGCCCTGGGCCCTCCTAGGCAGGAGAAGAGTGGGCAGAGCAGCTGAATTTGCCGCTGTTTCCTGCTCTGCTGCCTCCTGTGGGTGCTTCCCCCACCCCCTACTTCTGGTGGGGCCGCTGTGGGCTTGAGATAGGAGGAGAGAACAGCTGCGTGAGTGAGAAAGTCCTTCCTGAGCAGGAGTGGTGTGGGGAGAGCAGCTGAATTTGCCGCTCTTTCCTGCTCGGTGCCTGAGTTTTAGGACCTTCTGGAGAGACCACCACGAGCGCCCCCCTGCCACCCCTTTGCCTGTTAGTGCCCCCTGCCAGCGCCCCCCCCCCCCCGCCGTCCCTTTGCCCGTATGCAATCCCACCGTCCCCAAGGGGGCAATACCGCCCACTTTGGGAACCACTGATCTAGATGGTTTCCAGAGGGCTCTACTGAGGTCATAGCTAGAGCTAAGGTTTATCCCTGGATCGTCCAGGGGTCAAACCTGTTCATCTAGGTGACACACAGGGGATCCAGTGCTCAGGCAGGGGCGAACCCTGGATGATCCCAGGATAAACCTTAGGTCTAGCTGTGGCCTGGGTTTCCTGGCTGATATGGATGGCACTCCTGTTGAAACCCAGATCGAACGACCCCTGACAATTGACACAATTGTTCCTGAGTGCCCTATCTGTGCTAGAGATTGTACAGATCCCAGAACTGAGAGTAATGAAACAAAGTTTGTAAGAGACTGCTTGGGTACAGCTGGAGAAAAAAAACTCCTAGTGCATCCAGCCAAACACTGTTGTGTGCCTGAAGTCACATATATTTCACGGGAGTGAGGGTGGCAAAGAAACATCTCACTGCCTCTATTTAGTCATAGATTCATAGAATCATAGAATAGCAGAGTTGGAAGGGGCCTACAAAGCCATTGAGTCCAACCCCCTGCTCAATGCAGGAATCCACCCTAAAGCATCCCTGACAGGTGGTTGTCCAGCTGCCTCTTGAAGGCCCCTAGTGTGGGAGAGCCCACAACCTCCCTAGGCAACTGATTCCATTGTCGTACTGCTCTAACAGTCAGGAAGTTTTTCCTGATGTCCAGCTGGAATCTGGCTTCCTTTAACTTGAGCCCATTATTCCATGTCCTGCACTCTGGGAGGATCGAGAAGGGATCCTGGCCCTCCTCTGTGTGACAACCTTTTAAGTTTTTGAAGAGTGCTATCATGTCTCTCCTCAATCTTCTCTTCTCCAGGCCAAACATGTCCAGTTCTTTCAGCCTCTCTTCATAGGGCTTTGTTTCCAGAGCCCTGATCATCCTGGTTGCCCTCCTCTGAACACGCTCCAGATTGTCTGCATCCTTCTTGAATTGTGGAGCCCAGAACTGGACGCAGTACTCTAGATGAGGCCTAACCAGGGCCGAATAGAGAGGAACCAGTACCTCACATGATTTGGAAGCTATACTTCTATTAATGCAGCCCAAAATAGCATTTGCCTTTCTTGCAGCCATATCGCACTGTTGGCTCATATTCAGCTTCCGATCTACAACAATTCCAAGATTCTTCTCGTTTGTAGTATTGCTGAGCCAAGTATCCCCCATCTTGTAACTGTGTCTTTGGTTTCTATTTCCTAAATGTAGAATTTGGCATTTATCTCTATTAAATTTCATTCTGTTGTTTTCAGCCCAGCACTCCAACCTATCAAGATCACTTTGAAGTTTGTTTCTGTCTTCCAGGGTATTAGCTATCCCACCCAATTTTGTGTCCTCTATGTGCTACTCGGTTGAGCTTTAATGCATCATTTGGGGCCTATTACAAGCTGGTGTTAAGGCCTCCTCAGAGATGCCCCCCCCCCCCCCGAGGCCTACCTGGAACCAATACTGTCATCTTTTCATTGCCTGGTTAAGACTGTCTTCTATTCCCAGTAGGGCTGTGCACTGCCTCAGATCCAAACCCCAAATCTGAAGCTCATCGACGTGGTTCGGACCCTTCTGAACCAGATCCAAGGCGGTTCGGGCGAAGGCTGAGGCGGCCTGAAGCCAAAGCCAATTGTCTCTGAAGCTTCAGGCCACCTTGGCGATTCAGAACCGGCCCATACCCCCACACCCCCACACCCAGCCCCCAACCAGTCTCCTTACCTGCTGCCTCTGTCGTCGCCACCATCTCTGGAAATTGCGCATTCCCCACATTGGGTAAACGGGGCCTTTACGGCCGCCATTTACGCAACGGGGAGAAATACGTAATATCTGGAGTAAGGGCAGACAGCTGCCAAGAACCTGCCAGGCTGCATCGAGCCTCAAAAAAAGCTTGCATGACCTGACAAGCAGGGGTCATAGGCGTGCACAGCGCGCTCTGACCATGTTACTCCGCTTCTGAAATCTCTTCATTGGCTTCCAATTCACTTCAGAATCCAATATAAACTTCTCCTGTTAACCTTCAAAGCTTTTCACGGTCTAGCTCCTTCCTATCTTTCCTCTCTCATCTCACACTATTGCCCCGCTCGTGCTCTTCGCTCCTCTGACGCCATGTTTCTCGCCTGCCCAAGGGCCTCTACTTCCCTTGCTCGGCTTCGTCCATTTTCTTCGGCTGCCCCTTATGCCTGGAACGCTCTTCCAGAACATTTGAGAACTACAAGTTCAATCGCAGCTTTTAAAGCTCAACTAAAAACTTTTCTTTTTCCTAAAGCTTTTAAAACTTGATGTTGTGCGGACTTTATACTGTTAGTTTTACCCTACCCTGTGCCTGCTTACCCTACCCTGTGCCTGTTGGCATTCTCTTCCCCTCCTTAATGTTTTATTATGATTTTATTAGATTGTAAGCCTATGCGGCAGGGCCTTGCTATTTACTGTTTCACTCTGTACAGCACCATGTACACTGATGGTGCTATATAAATAAATAAATAAATAAATAAATAATAATAATAATAATAATAATAATAATAATAATAATAATTTCATTAGAGTGTCCACTCAGGGAAACTTATTGATTGATTGATTTAAACGTGAACATTTATTGAATGCTCAGTATTAATGGAATTGTTTTTATTCATTAATTTATTAAACATTGTAGACACTGATGCCCTATTCTGCGTTTGGCTTTTCTGACTTGAGGGGGGTTATTGTAGGTGAGGGGTGTGAATGAGGAGACACTCCTTAAGCCACAGCATTGGTGGGGCTTTGTGGTGACACTGGCCAGAGCAGGGGCTTATGAGGCAATATTTACCTTTGTGGGCCTTCCTCCTGGCCTCTTTGAAGGGTGCTTCCCAGCAGAGAGGCTCCTTGCAGAGTGATTCCTTTTTGCTCCTGCTATTGGAAGCAGCGATGCTCTCTTGAAGGCAGCAGTTCTTCGGCCCAGTGGCAGAACAGACGGAGGGCAGACGGCGGAACATTCCCACTGTATCTACATCCCCCTCTGGATCCCTACTCAATGGCCCCCTCAATTTGTCATTTAATGCTTGAGACATTAGGGTGTGCCTGAGCACACATCTTGTGCACACCTATGGCAGGGGTGGATGGTGGCAGGGCAAGCATCTCATAACCTAAATGGTTTGGGGCCAGGTTATTTGAAGGAACGTCTCCTCCCATATGTACCTGCCCGGACCTTAAGATCATCCACAGGGGTCCTTCTCCATGAGCCCCTGCCAAAGGAAGTGAGGCAGGTGGCTAATAGGAGGAGGGCTTTCTCCGCTGTGGCACCCCGGCTGTGGAATGAGCTCCCAAGAGAGGTCCATCTGGTGCCTACACTGTACTCCTTTCGTCGCCAGCTGAAGACCTTTTTATTCTCTCAGCATTTTAACACTTAATTTTAACTTAAATTTAAATTTTACTGTTCTAATTCTGTATTTTAATCTTATATCAATTTCTGCTGCGTGGTTTTATCCTGGTTGTGCTTTTTATACTGTATTTTGTATTTGTGTTTTTGGACCATTGGTTGTTTTATTATCGTTTTATTTTTTGTGAACCACCCAGAGAGCTTCAGCTATTGGGCGGTATAAAAATGTAATAAATAAATAAATAAATAAATAAACTCAGATGTGGGTGAGTTCTCCCATCCCTAACTTGTCTCCTTTAGGAAGATATTCAGTTCCCCCTGTGTTGCATGAACACAATAGATTTTTAATGTTGGTTTTTACGGGATATAAATTTGGAGCTTATATTTTAACAATGCAGGAGTTTCAATCAAACAATCAATTTTGTTTGTGTGACAGATAGGTTAAGTAAAGGAGTGTGTGTGTGTGTGTGCCTTTTTGTCACTGGGCAAGAATGTGGATGCTGCTGAACTCCACCAGAGGCAGAATATTAGGCAATGAATATGCATTTCTTCTACTTCCTGCACAGAAGCAGAACTTGGCCGAAAGTGACTGGGAGCTTACTGGGAGCTTGCTCTGATTCCACTGAAGTTGTGCTGTGTGCTCCAGTGCCTTGGGCACTCTGCTGGCACCACAGAAGGTTAGGATGCAACAGGTTAAATTGTAGGAATTTTAAATAATTTATTTGCAAGTCTGTGTCTGACCTTTGATTCACCCAGGCCAGACCCCAATTTTCCTGCCTTCCTAAGCGGCAAACAGACATCTTTCTTCCCTTGTTTGACCCTGCCCCTGACCTGACCCTGTCTTCTTTCCTGAGAAGCAAAAGGCCAAGTTGTCACCACGGCTTGATCTTTGCGTCATCCCTCCCCATCAACCTAAATCAGGTCATGCCATTGCATCATTTTTTCTAGGCACTATCCTATAAATGATCAACCTCGTGCTGCATTAGAAGTCTTCTGCTGGAAGTAGCTAGCGGTGGGAATGTCCATGTGGCAGTTTTCTGCCAGGAGAGTAGATGGGAAATTCAGATTCCGGGCTCAACTCTTGCCTTACCTGATTATTATTCTGACTTGGGCGGGTTCAACTCCAAGCAGCCCCAAGCAGCATGCCCAATGGTCCAGAATTCTGGGAGGTGCAGTCCAAAACATCTGAAACGGAAGCCTGATCTTATTTATCTATCAATATAAAAAGGAAGTGAGTGTATCTGTGGGAAGAAACTAAACCTCTCCTATGGGTCCACCAAGGCCATGGAATGACATTTTTTTCCAGGCAAAGCACAAACGTTTAGGTTGGCTTTCACAAGGTAGGCATATAATCTGCTCTTCCTCTGTGTGTGTGTGTGTGTGTGTGTGTGTTTTAGTTGAGTGTTTTTATGTCAATAAATACATAAATGAATGAATATTGGCATGGCAGACATAAACATTTGAGATTTTAGCTGGTTGTGTGTGTCAAACATAAACAAGCGAGATCAAACCATCATCTGTCATAAATATTTTGGATTTCTCACCATGGCCTGTATCTCGATGAGGAAATTATAACAGTCAAAAGGCTCATTTTGCTTATCAGTGCCAAATATTTGTATAGGTATTTCACTTTCCCCTCACTAACCCTGGCTTAATTGTATGTTATTGAACACCAAGTTCCAACTCTGTGTTCAATAACATACAATTACTGAAGTCTGCTTTGAGGTGGCTACCTTTGAATCATGTACTGTTGTTGAATGTGGTTCTGTATAAAGCATGAAACTTTGCTAAAACAACAACAACTTTTCTACAGTTGTTGTGAGTGTGTTTGTGTGTGTGTACATGTGTTGCCTTTCTAGATTGAAATTAGGCTCTGGGTAGCTCTAATTCAAGGATATTCTAAGATGATATGCACATTATGTAAACTCTCATTGATTGATTTTTCAACACTCAGTGACCCTCAGTTGATTATGTGAACTATCCTCATTGAAAAGTCTTGTGTCTGAATCAATGTTAACTGAATATCAGTTTGAATATCAGTTCAAAAGTGTGAAATTGAGTAAGCTCATTAAAATGTGAACCAAACACACTTCTCTGCCATCACTATGTATTATCTCTTGCATTAATTAATACTTTCCTTTGTGAGTCTTGAACTTACCACCAAACAACGTCATTGGTCAACTCAAACTAAAATTACAATGCTCTAAGAGTAGGGTGACCATATGAAAAGGAGGACAAGGCTCCTGTATCTTTAACAGTTGTATTGAAAAGGGAATTTCAGCAAGTGTCATTTGTATATATGGTGAACCTGGTGAAATTCCCTCTTCCTCGCAACAGTTAAAGCTGCAGGTGCCCTGCCCTCTTTTAAATCTGGTCACTCTAGTATAGCTCCTGCACCCTTAACTGTTGTGATGAAGAGGAAATTTCTCCAGGTTCTCCATATATACAAATGACACCTGCTGAAATTTCCTTTTCTATGCAACTGTTAAAGATACAGGAGCCCTGTCCTCCTTTTCATATGGTCACCCTATCTAAGAGTGGAAGAAAGATTTCTCTCTCACTCTAAAACATCCATAAGTGCATCAACTGCTACCAGCTTCTCCTCATCCTACACTGTGTTTTCCAAACTAGAAAGCCCTCCATGCATTGAGCTTTCTTCACAGGAAAGATGCTCCAGTCCTTTGATGTGAGGATGTTCATGATGACAATGATTTACAATATTTATATACCACTCAATTATCTAACACAGGCCTTAGCTAGACCTAAGGTTTATCCTGGGATCATCCCAGGGTCTTACCTGTTCATATAAGTGACACACAGGATATCCCGGAAGCAGGCAGGGATGACCCCGGGACGATCCCGGGATAAACATGAGCTAAGGCCTCAGATTCCAGAGCGGTGAACATAGGTATAAACAGTAAAAGAAAGAAGATTTAAAAAGTAAATTAAAATTGTTAAATTTTTTAAAAAAGGAACCGAACCAGAAAAACAGGCTAAGTTCAGGAAGGTTTTTCAAAACAGAGATGTTTTCAGGAGGTGCTGGAAGCAGTCTAGTGTTGGTACCTGCCTGTCTGACCTCCGGGGGAGAGAGAAGGGGCCACTACAGCAAAGGCTCTTCTCCTGGTGGATTCATAGAATCTTAGAATAGTAGAGTTGGAAGGGGCCTATAAGGCTCAGTGCAGGAATCCACCCTAAAGCATACCTAACAGTAACTGGTTCCATTGTCGTACTGCTCTAACAGTCAGGAAGTTTTTCCTGATGTCCAGCTGGAATCTGGCTTCCTTTAACTTGAGCCCATTATTCCATGTAATGCACTCTGGGATGATCTAGAAGAGATCGGGCCATAGGTCCATGTGGAACCACCAGGAGCATGCCTTCCGATGACCTCAGTGATCAGGCAGGGTGGTAAGGGAGAAGGCACACTCTCAGGTATCCTGGTCCCAAGTTGTTTAGGGCTTTGTACCTAAACCTTAAAACTGGCCCAATAGCCAACAGGTAGCCAAAATTGCCCTTTCCAGTAGAGAGACAAGGTGATCAGAACTGTACACAGTTTGCCAAATAAGCTGACACTAAAGTTTTATACAGGGACATTTTGATGCTTGCTTACCCCCACCACTGCCCCCAACACCACAGGAATGAAGATGCAAGACAATGTCTGAAGCAGGTGGCCTCATTTTTACTAACAGAGAAGGCTTGATGGAGAAGCAATCAGGGGGCCACATCCTGGGGTGGGGGTGGCCACCAGCATGTTTTAGCATTAAGTATTTAGTGCCAGACATTAAGTCTTAGGGAAAGTATTTCAACCTTTCAGATCCAGGGGGAAAATGCACAAAAGTTGAGAAAGTATCTGGAGAAATGGGGGTGAAACCAAGGGAGGGGGGCATGGCTATCTGAGGAACTTCAGATGGATGGTTTTGGCCCTGAGGCCCAGGTTTCTATGCTCCTGATGTAGAAGGCTCTGCAGTGGAGTGGGAGAAGTGCTGATTTCCACCACTCTCCACCCACCTACCCCACACACACCACCAGGAGGGCACAACATGAGCACCACCACCACATCCAGTGGGTGTTCTGGAGAGCCCTGCCAGCCACTCTTCTGCCATGGCTTTGGCCACCATGACAGAGTGGCTGGCAGGACACTCTCAAGCAACGACCCACCCACCCTCATTGCACATGGCTAGAAGAAGTTGCTTCAGAGCTCTGGTGAGACCCATGCAAGCTCTCCTGAGACCATTGTGAAGGCTCTCAAGGTCACTGTGAGTTCTCACAAGACCCGGACAAACTCCTGTGAGCTCTGTCGAGACCTGTGTAAACTCCCTATGAGAGTAGCCGAGCATGGCTGTGGTGAGAACAGATGAAGTTTGCTTGAAGTCTTAAAATCTCTTCACTGGCTGCCAATTAGTTTCCGGGCGAAGTATAAAGTGTTGGTTATCACCTTTAAAGCCCTACATGGTTTGGGTCCAGGCTACCTGCGGGATCGCCTTCTCCCGTACAATCCGCCCCGCACACTCAGGTCCTCTGGGAAGAATCTACTTCAGTCAACCAAAACCAGGCTGATGGGTATTACTCAGAGGACCTTCTCTTCTGCTGCTCCCAGACTGTGGAATGGCCTGCCAGAGGAGACTCGTCAACTTCCCAGTCTATTAGCATTCAAGAAAGCTATCAAAACTGATCTCTTCTTGCAGGCCTATCTAGGGGGATTTTAGCATTTTTTAGGATGTTTTAACGAATGTATATTATGTTTTTAATTCAGTTCTATGTATTTTGTATTTACTGTTGTTCCCCGCCTTGATCAAAATGGACAGGCGGGTAAGAAATAAAATTATCATCATCATCATCATCATCATCGAATCATAGAATCATAGAATAGCAGAGTTGGAAGGGGCCTACAAGGCCATCAAGTCCAACCCCTGCTCAATGCATCATCATCATCATCATGCATCATCATCATCATCATCATCATCAAAACATGGTTGGTAGAGATCAGAAAAAATGGCTCCCTGAAAATGTTCTCCAAAAATGTTTTCCAATTCTGAACCTTGTGTTGAGGGGGGGGGGGGGGAATGCAAACTCTTTTTTTAAAAAATGCACACTCTAAGGAACATATACTTTTAAAAAAGAGCATACTTTAATTGATTGAAGATATAAATCCATGGGACCCACTCTTTCACCTTATATCATCTAACAATTTTGGTTCCCCACCCCCCACTGGAGTTGTCAAGTGTGCATAGACATACATGTGTCAGCCCAATCCATAATCCCATTATTCATTATTTCAGGGTTGTCACACCTACTTTCCTAGCGACTCACCACACATCCGTAAGTCAGAGGTGATGCTTTAACACTCACTCCCCTGATTTATTCATCTGTGTGAATTCTCACTGTAACTTCCTTGCCTTTGAATTCCTGAGGACTTCAACCACATCACTTTCTTTTTTTTCCCCTCTTCACTTGGATTGTCTGAATTAATTGCTGATAGCTCAAATCTGCAGATCATTCACTCTCCTCATATTTCTAAGAACTAATTACCTGTGTGTATAAAACGATGAAATCTCATTATATTTTCTTTTAAAAAAAATCTCCCATGCATTTCATTACATTATCCAATTATTGCTGTACTTGTATAGCATTATGTTACTGACCGCTCACAGGCTATTTACTACACAGATGTGTTACTTTAATTAAACAAATATGATTAGCTTCACAGGATGGCATTTGGCTAGGCCAAGATATACAGAAACCTGTCATTTCCAAATGCAGGATGTTCTGCATCTTGTCTTCCAAAGGCACATGCAATTATAGTCTCAGAGAAATGTAGGCCCATCATATTCTAAAGTCCTCTCTCTTGTCCTCTTTCTGGATACCCATCAGGTGAGGAGCCTCAAAGAAATCTTTGACTTTGCCTTGTAGATTCCAAAGGAAGATGATTCCTAGGCAGCTTAGCTAAACTTAGGTAGCTTAGTTCTGGGCTCCACAATTCAAGAAGGACACAGAAAAGCTGGAGCGTGTTCAGAGGAGGGCAACCAGGATGATCAGGGGTCTGGAAACAAAGCCCTATGAAGAGAGACTGAAAGAACTAGTCATGTTTAGCCTGGAGAAGAGAATATGGAGGGGAGACGTGATAGCACTCTTAACATACTTAAAAGGTTGTTAGACAGAGGAGGGCCAGGATCTCTTCTCGATCCTCCCAGAGTGCAGGACATGGAATAACGGGCTCAAGTTAAAGGAAGCCAGATTCCAGCTGGACATCAGGAAAAACTTCCTGATTGTTAGAGCAGTACAACAATGGAACCAGTGACCTAGGGAGGTTGCGGGCTCTCCCACACTAGAGGCATTCAAGAGGCAGCTGTCAAGTATGCTTTAGGGTGGATTCTTGCATTGAACACGGGGTTGGACTCGATGGCCTTTTAGGTAGGGTGACCATATTTTGGAAACCAAAAAGGAGGACAACATGGTGGCCTCCCAAGGGGGCGTGTCCAGTACCAAGGGGGCGTGCCCACCCGAACGTAGCCTTGGTCACATGTCTGATTTTACAGCACACATTTAAGACAAATCTGTTCTACATAACATCTTAATGTTAAAATCACTGAAATAAAGAACAAGTGAGAGATTCAATGTATCTGAAATTAACTTCACTCACTCCTACGTTTGTAGGTTTTGCTGTACTTTGAAGCTTTTGCTATACTCTGTGTGTTACATTCTCTCCTTCCCTCAAATATCTTTTCTGACTGTATCTTCACTCATTGCAAGCTGCTGTTGTTAACAGGGTTTGCTACTGGCCCCAGATCTGTTTCAAACTTGGTATGGCTAAAGCTCTACCTAAAAGCTATCATGGTGCCAACTTTCAGCTCTTTAGCTTTAAAAATGACAGTTTTAAAAATAATAATTTTAAAACCTCATTTTTTAAAAAATTCCTAAAAAATCAATGGATGAATGGATCTGTTTCAAATTTGGTGTGGCTAAAGTTCTACCTACATCCTATCATGGTACAAAGTTTCATCTCTTTAACTTTAAAAATGACGATTTAAAAAATAATAATTTTAAAACCTCAATTTTTAAAAAATCCCTAAAAAATCAATGGATGAACAGATCTGTTTCAAATTTGGTATGACTAAAGCCGTTCCTAAGAGCTACCATTGTGCCAAGTTTCATGTCTTTATCTTTAAAAATGACAGCGTTATAAGCATTTCTGTTAATTCCCATTAGAGCTGCTCTTTGAAAAAAAATCCGGATTTCCGCTCCCCCTCCCGGATTTACCGTCAAAAAACCGGACAAATCCGGGCAAATCTGGGCATATGGTCACCCTATTTTAGGCCCCTTCCAACTCTACTATTCTATGACTTTAGGGATGTGCGAATCAGTAAACTCCAAGTTGGCTGAACTTCTATCAATTGTGCACAACTTTGAAATGTTTATATTCTTCCTCCAATGATTTAAGTGTATTTATGCAATTTTTTCAAAAGTACACATTTCTTTTATGAACATTTTTTTTTCAAATGTACGCATGCTATCAAACACATTTTTTTTAAAAAAAAATGTCTCTACAAATCACACTGCAAGCTTTGAATTGTATAGACTTTGGTCGTGGATTGCATCCAAGTCTGCGTAAATACTGATCAAAACCAAACTAAAACAATTATTTCATATATCCTGTTGCTGCACTGATTTAATAGCTTGGAATATTTTCTTGACTGTTTTACTTAAACTTACATCTTTTCAATAGAAACCCTTTTAATTAGTGGGTTCCCCTATCTTAGGAGCCTCGCGTGGCACAGAGCAGTAAACAGCAGTTTCTGCAGCTGAAATTCTCCCCACGGCCTGAGTTCGATCCCAGCGGAAGCTGGTTTCAGGCAGCTGGCTCAGGTCGACTCAGCCTTCCATCTTCCCGAGGTCGGTAAAATGAGTACCCAGTTAGCTGGGGGAAAAGTAATCATGGCCGGGGAAGGCAACGGCAAACCACCCCACTATAAGGCCTGCCAAGAAAACGTCAGCGAAAGCTGGCGTCCCTCCAAGAGTCAGTAATGACTCAGTGCTTGCATGAGACGTTCCTTTCCTTTCCTTCCCCTATCTTAAGATGAATTCCAAGGGGAATTTTTTTAAAAAAATGCTTTTATGGGAAGCACAAATATTTCAGGGTTGGAATGAGGTCTACATATCCCTACCTGGAACCTTTAGAAAACATTAATGGAGACTGATACTCAAATTCTACTGTGGCCATCATCAGTACTGAATATCCCATGCAATTGACCCACTTGGTAAATTTTTGGATCTAGAGTTGATGTTGGATATTGCCAGAACCAAAAGTTTAAAGTGAGCTTTGAGTTTCCTGCTCAGAATAAGCGTTCAAGGACATGCAAGTGAAGCCAAAATGGTCTAGAGAACAGTAGTAACAAAATCCCATATTGGGTTATTTTATTTTATTTTAATTATGATCCAGAATATTTTCATTGCTCTTTGAGCAGTGCATGCCATTATTGTAACTTGGTGACTTATTACAGAGCTGAATGAATTCGTATAGACTAGAATTCTCATGCAAGTCCTAACTGTGTGTGTATATAAACCCTCAGAAATACCTTTCTTTCATAATTCTTTGCACATAAATATCCTTTGTATTATTCTCAATTAGGACGGCTTTGGAAGTTTTAGAAGACACAAAGTGAATTATATTTAACACAGCAACTGTAGCATTTTAAAAGCAAAGCAAAACAGTGGCCCTGAATTGTAAAATTGTATTTGAATTTCAAATCGTCACATGATTACAATATCTCAAGGAAACATGATGGGAGTGTCAAAATTGCTGGTGACTTCTATGAAAATAGAGACAGGTAATGATGCAGAAGGTGAAGGCTGGGTTGGGCCAGTAGGAAAGGCTGAACCAATTGAAGGTGGGTGGCCCCATATGCTAGTGAGGAACTGATTGGTTCACTTATGAACATGTGCAGCTCTGGTTGGTTTCTCAATTCTTTAGGGTGGATTCCTGCACTGAGCAGGGGGTTGGACTCTGCTATTCTATGATTCTATGATAGGCTGCTGAATATGTCATAGAATCATAGAAAAGCAGAGTTGGAAGGGGCCTACAAGGCCATCGAGTCCAACGCCCTGCTCAATGCAGGAATCCACCTTAAAGCATCCCTGAAAGATGGTTGTCCAGCTGCCTCTTGAAGGTCTCTAGTGTGGGAGAGCCTACAACCTCCCTAGGTAACTGATTCCACTGCTCTAACAGTCAGAAAGTTTTTCCTGATGTCCAGCTGGAATCTGGCTGGACAACAGGAAAGGAGACAGTCTGGAGACAGTCTGGAGACAGTTTATGGAGACAGTCTGGTCAACTGTCTCCATAAAAAAAAGTTGCATGTAAGGCTCAGTAACGTGATATGGAAGTTCTGCCTATGTTGGTGTTTATGCAGCAGCCCATTCACACAAACACAAACAAATCAGCCCTTGATGTTGCGGTCCTCAGGTGGTGAACCTGGACGTGCTACCCATCCCAGGGATGGCCTGGTGGCTCATGACGGAGTACATTTGCTGAAGCTAAGCAGGGTTGGGTCTCCTCAGAGCCTGAATGGAAGATTATGTGAGAACCACATGAATGCCAACATGGCTTCCATGAGATTCGGAAGAACTGCTTTGGGTTCCATATAAATACAATAAACCACCTCGCATGTGATCCATGTTCAGAAAATCTAAGCAAAATGTCCCCATCTCAGCATCGCCGGGATATTTTCAGTTCTACGTCAGGCTGAACTCTTCCATCCTTTCTACATCTCTATTACTTTCTCCAACTGCTAGTTAAAGGTAAAGCAACCCCCATCCCCACCCCACACCCAACTTTTGCAACTTGTCCTGTAATTAGGGGGCTCATGAGGTATCGATCTGCTGCCGTCTGCCTGTAGCTCATTAGGTATTCCTTCATTGTTTCCTATGCAAATTAAGTTAATGAGAATTAGGAGCATAATGGAGCCCATTCACCGTTCTAGTTGGTGGAAAATGGGTTTGACTACCAATTTTCCATTACAGCTGTTTTGTAATTACTTCGGAGCTCTCTGAATTCTAATAGTGCTACTAAGCTGCTCTGACAGATTCTTCTATGCAACCTCTACCCACACATGTACACACACATGCGCGAGCCCTTTAAAATGTAAGCCTGTGTGAACTGAAGTCTAAAATGAGGTTTCTGCTGGGGAGTGGGTAGAGATGGAAGAAATCCCCTGTTAGTGCAGACACTGAAATGTCCCTCTTTGTAAGGAACATTCTCTGTTTTCTGATAGTTTCCCCTGGAATAACACTGCCCCTGATTTACCATTTGGGGAGAAACAGAGAGTTATTTATTTATTTATTTATTTATTTATTTATTTATTTATTTAAAAACCAACAACAATGCTACTGTGCACACATGGGCATTTGAATTCTCCAGCTTTGAGCACACTCTTATCAACGTTAGAGTTGGAAATGACCTTGGAAGTCACCTAGTCCAACCAGTGAAAACTGGTGGCTCCTATTTCAGTGGGACAATGTTTTTGCACCGGGTTCCATTCAGAATGAGTCAGAACTCTAAAAGAGCACTCCAAGGGCCTGAGGCCATTTTGGGTAAAGGGTTCAGCAC
The DNA here is from genome assembly GCF_023053635.1 of Elgaria multicarinata webbii. Classification (NCBI taxonomy): domain Eukaryota; kingdom Metazoa; phylum Chordata; class Lepidosauria; order Squamata; family Anguidae; genus Elgaria; species Elgaria multicarinata. Next base: position 116,051,175 of record NC_086176.1, on the reverse strand, counting down.
CTTGGATAGCTCATTAGAGCTATGTCTGGTTTCGGCTGGAACCCAGAGTGGATTCTCAATCAGACCTACTGAAATAGGAGCTACCAATTCCCACTGAGCCCACCCACCTTGTTTGATATCTGCAATGGAGGATTCAACTACAATAACCCTTTGCTTTGTGTCTCCGGAAGTTAAATTTGTCTTTGTCAGTGCAGGCATGTCTTTACTCTAGCTGACATGCATGCAAAGGCCTATATTTATTTAATTACTTCACTTCTATACTGCCTAGTAATAATATCATATAATAATAATATATATTTATTTCTTACCCACCTCTCCCTTTGGATCGAGACAGGGAACAACATTAATACAGGAATCAACATATTTTAAAAATTCTTGATTTTACATTAATTTGGGTAGGCCTGCCCGAAAAGGCTAGTCTTCAAAGCTGCCTTAAAATCACAGACAGAGTTAATATTATGAATCTCCTTCAGCAGGCCATTCCATAATCCAGGGGTGACAGAAGAAAAGGTCCTCTGGGAAACTGATGTCAGCCTAGTCTTGGCTGACTGAAGTAAATTCTCCCCAGAGGACCTGAGTGTGCGGGGCAGGCTATATGGGAGAAGGCGATACTAGCCAAACCTCTCTGTTAGAAATGGTTCTCCCAGCTTTCAGACACTTAACAGGGAATAGCACATGGAAGACCCAAGGGAGGAAATCCTGGCTAAGTCCTCTTGGGACGTTCCAGGAATCTCAAGGAGCCAGAGAAGTTGTGAAGACAGAACAGGGGCAGGAAGAGAGGGAGAGAATGGTAAAAAGAAAGAGTACAAACACTTCTCACCCACCTCATTCCAGTAGCCATGCCCCCTGAAAAATGTCTCCGAATTCTCACCCCTTCCCACAATTTGCGGATGATGCAATTTCTATTTGGCCCTCTTCCTTTCCCCTGACACCATGAATGGATAATTTTTTTAAAAAAATGGCTCAGTGATAATTTTTATCTTGGAAACTATTTTGGGGTGTTTTTTTTTAATGAAAAGTGATATACAATGAATCTGAAATAAAATGAATACATATTATAATTCTCCTCTCATCAGTAAGAGATTGGCTGTAGCCTGTGGTTGAATGGACACTCAAGGTAGGAATGTACGAATCAGCAAACCCCTCTCAAAGCTCATTCTGACTTGAGTCCATACCAGACTGCAGGCTTTGTTTTGTTTTTTGCATGAATATCCATGTGTATTTTTGTGGGTATTTTTCCAAGTCTATGCATCATCTGTGCACATCTTTGAAAATGTACTCATTCTACTCCCATTGATTAAAGCGTATTTGTGCACATTTTTTGAAAAGCACACATGTCTTTGTGCACGTTTTTCAAATGAACGTATGCTGTCAAAGGTTTTTTGGGTCTGTGAATCGCATTGCAAGGTCAATTGTGACCTTGTGAAGCGCCCAGAGAGCTTCAGCTATGGGACAGTATAAAAATATAATAAATAAATAGATAAATAAATAAATAAATAAATAAATAAATAAATAAATACAATGTACAAACGTTGGTTGCAGGTTGTGTCTGAGTCCATGTTCGGTTCGGAAGATGTGAACTGTGTAAATCCTGATCAAATTGAACTGAAACAATTTTTTCATACATCCTTAATTTAAGGAGATGAACCTTGGTTTGTTTGTGCATCATGTGGGAATGGACCTTAGATTTCAAAGCATTGCTTTGAACTAAGTGCCCAGATGAATAAGAACATAAGGACATCAGAAGAGCCCTGATGCTAGATCAGACCAAGGGTCCATATAGTCCAGCACTCTGTTCACACAGTGGCCAGCCAGCCATTGGCTAAACAGCTTTGGATCTTTAGAGAAATGTTGCAACATCCAGGCCACAGCTAGACCTAAGGTTTATCCTGGGATCATCCTGGGTTCGCCCCTGCCTGAGCTCTGGATCCCCTGTGTGTCACCTAGGCCACAGCTAGACCTAAGGTTTATCCTGGGATCATCCTGGGTTCACCCCTGCCTGAGCACTGGATCCCCTGTGTGTCACCTAGGCCACAGCTAGACCTAAGGTTTATCCTGGGATCATCCAGGGTTTGCCCCTGCCTGAGCGTTGGATCCCCTGTGTGTCACCTAGATGAACAGGTTTGACCCATGGACGATCCAGGGATAAACCTTAGGTCTAGCTATGGCCCCAGTTGCACCCCTATGGATGCTGAAGATTCATCCTGTCACCTGGTTCTGTGAGGCATTCTGCTCATTGAAATGGATCAGCACATATTGCTTTAATTTTAAAGTTCACTTCCTGATTTTACACTTTTTAATTTTATGCAGTGACCTTCCCTGAGTCTTAAGGAAATGGCAATATTGAAAAAGAAAACCCTACATAATAATAATCATAAATACAAAATGGGCAGAAGGAATAACTCTCTTGATTAGGCACCTGTGTTCAGGACGGAGCTAATGCTGAGTTCTTTATATCTACCCTACTACGAGCCGCATTTTAATTGAACACAAAATTCAAAAGGTCAAATTCATGTAAAATTTAAAGGCCATTTTTATTATTTGACATGGAACAAATTGTAACTTTATATCGCCTTTAGATGCAATTCTGTTTGATGAAAATTAGATTAAGCTAAAATCAAACACGCCCTTTTAAGGCATTCTGATGAAATGTTAGGACGTATTGTACAGTGCAATGGCATCTCTTTGCTTTCCTCCATAAATATCAAGGAAAATATTGGGCAGAAAGTGCACTCCACTCATTTGCATTAATACAAATGAGAACTATTAAGTTTAGCTGATTAGCATATTCATATGTATGCTAGGTGCCACATATTCAAAATAGTCTCTGATTACAGGCCCGAAATATTACATTTAAAAGCGGAACCTTTCAAACTCCAAATGCGCCTCTCATTATATTTCAGAACAGAACGTAAATGGAAACAATTTAGAAAGGGAAGACATGGTAGATCCAATCTTTTTCTCCGCTTTAATTTGCACAAAGCACACAATTGAGGAGATTTTTTTTAAAAAAGAAAGAAAGAAAAGAAGTAAACATAGACAAATTTAAGCAACAGAAAAAACTGGCTATTCATTTCTCTTTTTAATTAGAATGATGTTGGTTCATGGACTGCAAATGTAGGGCTACGCGTTCCACAAATGTTGACTTGATGCCAGGGCAATGACTCAAGGGGTTAAGTGAGCCAAACGTCCTCTGAAGAGATCCAGGGCTTGAACCAGAAGCCTCTTCATCAGGGACTAGAACTTAAAATGATAAACTACCCTGGTGTTTCCATCACTTAAGACCGGAGGGGGAGGGCAGTAACACATCATGAAAAAAGAGGACACGTACTGCCAAAGAAGGCTGCCAGAAGAACGTCTTCCACTTGAAGAAATCTTTTATTGGAAGGGATGCATTGGTGATGCATTTCCTCTTTTTCGGAGATTCTTAAGTGGCCATCCTATGCCTGCCTCTCCCATAATTTGGGTGGGTGTTTTGCTCTCCCTATGACCCAGCTGAATGCAAAGAAATTTGTCTGGGTCAGATCAGTTTTCTTTTTCTTTTTCTTTTTAAAGCCACTGTTAAAATATGCTTTAGTTTTACTACTTTAGGTGCTCTGGAAGTTATACTGAAGAGTGGCATTAAAATATAGGGATGAGTGAGCTCACCTTAGTATGGGTCATGTACTGTATGCTGAACCCCAACCATCCAGCTGCCCTTACTCACTGTAAATGGTGAGTCACTGGGTTGTCCATGAGGGTTCAGCAAGTGGTCGCCCAATCCTTCGCAAAGCTGCCATTTTGTCTAAAAATGGCGGGTGGCTTTTTCCCATAAGGATCCATTGCAAAAATGGTTCCCATAAAACAGCCATTCATGCAAGGTTACAGGCATAAATTGACCATTTATGCTTGCACTCTTGAGTAAATTGTCCCTTTACAGCTGCCATTTGCACAAATGGGTCTTTACAAAAATGGCTGAGCTGCCATATTTATGCAAAATGGTGGCTCAGTGAGGGATCAGGTGGTGTGCACTGAGTTGGGCAAGTGCAAGGGTCTGTGGACCAGTGCCCGGTTGGGGGTGTGTGTGTCAGATGGTGATTTATTGCCAAGCGTTCAATCCCAGCCAGTCACCGGCACTATCCCTATTTGTAAATAAAATGAATTGTGGATAAGAAAATTGCTTGTGTATGGGGTAGGAACTGGTAGAGGAGTAGAAGGGAGGTGCAGAAACTGTGCACCAATTGGGGGCCTAGTAGAGATATACCTGGGTCATTCATCACACACACACACACACACACATTCAAATAATCATTCCATTTCTAGACTGAATTACTGTTGACTAGCATATTCAGCCTGGATTAGAGAGGACTGAAGGGAGATATGACAGCACTCTTCAAATAATTAAAAGGTTGTCACACAGAGGAGGGCCAGGATCTCTTCTCAATCCTCCCAGAGTGCACGACACGGAATAACGGGCTCAAGTTAAAGGAAGCCAGATTCCAGCTGGACATCAGGAAAAACTTCCTGACTGTTAGAGCAGTACGACAATGGAACCAGTTACCTAGAGAGGTTGTGGGCTCTCCCACACTAGAGGCCTTCAAGAGGCAGCTGGACAACCATCTGTCAGGGATGATTTAGGGTGGATTCCTGCATTGAGCAGGGGGTTGGACTTGAGGGCCTTGTAGGCCCCTTCCAACTCTGCTATTCTATGATTCTATGATGTGCTTGTCTCTTGGTTCTTCAGATCCTTCAAACAAAATATTGGTTTTACAGTAGCTAACTTAGATCAACCATCTCACATATGAGTTTCCTTAAAGACATTATTTTTTAAAAAAGTACACATCTTCAAGATATGGGCAGGGAAAGAAACATTGGAATTGTGTCCCTCCCCACCCCCGCATTTTAATGTAGTTGCAAATTGAGCTATAAGCTGGAACCCTAGCCGAAATATCACTCCCTTTGGCAACCTTACCCAACTGTGCTTCTCTTGGTTAGCGTTCTTTAATGCACTGCAATGCGCTCACACACATTAATTGCAGGGTGTATGTGCTGGACTTCACTAGACAGCTGCACAGAACAGTTGGTCCATAACAGCATCCATCTCTCTCAGTTCTTTGGCAGGAAAATTCCTTGGTTCCCCAAAATAATGTGAACTACAGGCGCTTTTGGTTCCTGTAATTGAAGTGTGCATAGACACAGAGTCAGCGGTTTGACACAACTGGAAATAGACTTCTTTACTTTCCTAAGTAATTTGAGCATATTTTTAAGACACTAGCCCCATGGGGTTAACCCTTTCCTTGTGAGTAGGGCTGAACTGTGGAGATTTAACTTGTGCTACATTCATCTTCATGTTTGTCAAAAACCATCTCCTATTTTCAATGAATTTCTATGTTCATTGGAAGCACACTTCCACCATTTCGATTCTTCCCAGTATCATTTCGCTGCCGTTTCTTGGCTCTTGAGTCGTCAGCTTTATTTTCCCGCAGCAATATTTGGTGCAATTTGAAATAATGTCACTGGCATTGATAGTATGATATAATGGTGATGATATGATGGTATGGTGACTTGACAGATGCCTGCAAGACAAGTCACCTGAATAACCACAGCTACTCAGATTAAAGCCTAGTGTGGCCATCTTGTTGTTTTAGGAGCATGGGCCTTGCTTCCAGTGCAAGAGGAGCTGTGATTCCCTGGCTCTGAGGAGAATCATAGAATCATAGAATCATAGAACAGCAGAGTTGGAAGGGGCCTACAAGGCCATTGAGTTCAACCCCCTGCTCAATGCAGGAATCCACCCTAAAGCATCCCTGACAGATAGTTGTCCAGCTGCCTCTTGAAGGCCTCTAGTGTGGGAGAGCCCACAACCTCCCTAGGTAACTGGTTCCATTGTCATACTACTCTAACAATCAGGAAGCTTTTCCTGATGTCCAGGTGGAATCTGGCTTCCTTTAACTTGAGCCTGTTATTCCGTGTCCTGTACTCTAGGAGGATCAAGAAGAGATCCTGGCCCTCCTCTGTGTGACAACCTTTTAAGGATTTGAAGAGTGCTCTCACGTCTCCCCTCAATCTTCTCTTCTCCAGGCTAAACATGCCCAGTTCTTTCAGTCTCTCTTCATAGGGCTTTGTTTCCAGACCCCTGATCATCCTGGTTGCCCTCCTCTGAACACGCTCCAGCTTGTCTGTGTCCTTCTTGGATTCTGGAGCATAGAACTGGACACAATAGTCTAGATGAGGCCTAACCAGGGCTGAATAGAGAGGAACCAGTACCTCACGTGATTTGGAAGCTATACTTCTATTAATGCAGCCCAAAATAGCATTTGCCTTTTTGCAGCCATATTGCACTGTTGGCTCATATTCAGCTTGTGATCTACAACAATTCCAAGATCCTTCTTATTTGTAGTATTGCTTAGCCAAGTACCCCCCAACTTGTAACTTTGCATTTGGTTTCTATTTCCTAAATGTAGAACTTGGCATTTATCCCTATTAAATTCCATTCTGTTGCTTTCAGCCCAGCACTCCAGCCTATCAAGATCACTTTGAAGTTTGTTTCTGTCTTCCAGGGTATTAGCTATCCCACCCAATTTGGTGTCATCTGCAAATTTGATAAACATACCCCGCACCTCCTCATCCCCAAAACATTAACAAAAATGATGAAGAGCACTGGGCCAAGGACTGATCCCTGTGGTACCCCACTCATTGCCGCTCCCCAGTTTGAGAAGGTTCCATTGATAAGTATTCTTTGAGTCCGATTCTGAAGCCAACTGTGAATCCACCTAATAGTTGTTCCATCTAGCCCACTTTTAGGTAGTTTGTTAATCAGAATATCATGGGGCACTTTGTTGAAAGCTTTGCTGAAATCAAGATATATGACGTCCACAGCATTCCCACAGTCCACAAGAGAGGTTACCTGATCAAAAAATGAGATCAAATTAGTCTGACAGGATTTGTTCCTGACAAATCCATGTTGGCTTCTAGTAATCACTGCATTGATTTCAAGGTGTTTACAGATTGACTTCTTTTTAATCTGCTCCAGAATTTTCCCAGGGATGGATGTCAGACTGACTGGTCTGTAGTTCCCAGGTTCCTCCTTTTTGCCCTTTTTGAAGATAGGGACAACGTTAGCCCTCCTCCAGTCATCCGGCACCTCACCCGTCTTCCATGATTTTGCAAAGATAATAGACAAAGGTTCTGAGAGTTCTTCCGCTAGCTCCTTCGTTACTCTAGGATGCAGTTCATCGGGCCCTGGAGATTTGAACTCATTCAAGGAAATTAGGTGTTCTTTGACCATTTGTTTATCAATCTCAAACTGCAATCCTGCCCCCTCAACTTCTGCTTCACTTTTTCCAGGGGGGTCATAGATCCGATTTTGGGGAAGACTGAGGCAAAGTAGGAATTGAGCACTTCAGCCTTTTCTTTGTCATCTGTTATCAATTTGCCATCCTCATTAAGCAGCTGAACCACCATTTCTTTCCTCTGCCTTTTACTACTCACGTATCTGAAGAAAGCCTTGTTATTGCTTTTAGCATCCCTCGCTAATCTCAGCTTATTCACAGCTTTAGCTTGACTTGACAGATGCCTGCAAGCCAAGTCACCTGAATAACTACAGCTACTCAGTTTAAAGCCTAGTGTGGCCACCTTGTTGTTTTAGGAGCATGGGCCTTGCTTGCAGTGCAAGAGGGTCTGTGCATCCCTGGCTCTGAGGAGAAGTGTGTTTTACCTTATCAGAAGGAAAGGAGTTCAGTAATAGTGCGTATGTTTTGCACCCAGAAAGACCTAGGTCAAATCTCTTGCACTTCCTGATAGGGTTGAGAAAGACCCCTATCTGAAATCAGGAGAGCCTCTCTCGGTCCGCACAGTGAGTACAGATGGATCAGTGGTCTGACTTGTATAAGCCAGCTTCCTATTCTCCTAATGACAGAAGATAAGAAGAGGGGAAACTGTGCTGAAAAGCAGTAGCACCAAGGAGAAAAGCGGCATTGCCCAATGTTTAAACAACTCAAATGCTTGTCAAAGTCTTCCGCTCTGCCCCAAGCAATTTCTTTGGCTTCAACAAAGGCACAACTCCCTTCTTTAGGTTGGACCCCTTGACTTAGACATAAATAGATAAGAAATGCCGGGATGCTGGATCAGACAAAACACCTATCTAGTAAAGGTTTGTGCTCCACCCCAGAATTATTTTCAATCTTCCAGAGCGGAGATTGGCTGCTTCCCAAACCATCGATTGATATCAGGGTGGAGTCATGCCCAATTGGAGCTTCTAAAGTCTCCAAAATTATCCTGCTGTGTGTGTGTGTGTGTGTGTGTGTCTGAATTGAATAACTCCATATCTGGAACATGCCGAGTGGAGTGTGGAGTAGCTCTGTTATTGACATCTGTGGCTAACCAATTAGGAATTGCCACAGAGCTGTCCGTGATCGTGTTCTCCTCCAATCACAGTATTTGGGGGAGTGGAAAACACTAACTAGCTGCTGGTTCTGGCCGAGGTGGGTGGGTGGGTGGGTGAGGGGCATGTTTCTGCTCAGCTTCACAGACGTCAACCATCCTCGTTTCCACAGTGTGAAAGTGCTGCCTGGCTGGCTGGCATAATGAGTGAGTCAGGCACAAGCAGGTTCTTTATTTCAGTTAAACTATTACTCCTGTTGGTTGGCTGGGCTTCCAGTGCAGAGCGGTGTTTGTGTGTGTGTGTATGTATGTGTGTGTGTGTAAGCCTATGCGGCAGGGTCTTGCGATTTACTGTTTTACAATGTGCAGCACCATGTACATTGATGGTGCTATATAAATAAATAAATAATAATAATAATAATAACAATAATAATAATAATAATATGTGTGTGTGTTTCCGTTTCCGTCCATCCAATACAGCTGATGAGCACCAGGTTGGAGAAGGCTGGAGTAGGAACTTCCACCAACAGCAGAAGAGCTCTGCATCAGCAAAGTAAAGGATCAAAGCTCCCTCCATAAATGTGCAGGGATGGATTAATCTCTCTCTCTCTCTCTCTCTCTCTCTCTCTCTCTCTCTCTCTCTCTCTCTCTCTCTCTCTCTCTCTCCCCCCCCCCTCTCTCTCTCTCTCTCTGTGTATATATATATATGTGTTTGGTTAAGGGGGATAATGGTTTGAGGGGGGAAATGTCAAAATTCCAAAAATGTCAAAGCATGAATAGATCTGCTACAAACTTGGTATGCCTAAAGCCCTACTTAAGCCCTATCACCACGCCAAGTTTCATCTCTTTATCTTTATAAATGAGGGAGCTGTAAACATTTGATTAATTTCATTGATGAACGGTTATCCGAAAATGGGTGGCTTTCTTATGGGTAATCCGAGAGCGCGGAGTATGGGGAGCTGCTCTGAAATCGGGGCAGAGAATTGCCTCAACAGAGATCTGGCTCAAATTTTGAACTGGAGAAGACCCACTTTGCACACCCCTACTATCTAGTCCAGAGTTCTGTTTCCCACAGTGACCATCCAGATGCCTCTGGGAAGCCCACAAGCTGTTGTACCTAAGCAATTGGTATCTAGTTCTATTATTTATTTATTTATTTATTTATTTCATTTTTCTACCACCCAATAGCTGAAGCTCTCTGAGCGGTTCACAAAAAGGTAGCACATACCCATTGATAGCTTTAATCTCCATGAATTTGTTTGCTTCCCCTTTTTGAGGAGCCTCGTGTGGCGCAGAGCGGTAAAGCAGCAGTTTCTGCAGCTGAAACTCTCCCCACGGCCTGAGTTCGATCCCAGCGGAAGCTGGTTCTCAGGCAGCCGGCTCGAGTCGACTCAACCTTCCATCCTTCCGAGGTCGGTAAAATGAGTACCCAGTTAGCTGGGGGAAAGGTAATAATGGCCGGGGAAGGCAACGGTAAACCGCCCCGCTGTAAGGCCTGCCAAGAAAACATCAGCAAAAGCTGGCGTCCCTCCAAGAGTCAGTAATGACTCAGTGCTTGCATGAGGGGTTCTTTTCCTTTCCAAGATGGTGGCCATTGCCACATTCTGCCTGCAATTGGGCTGGCACCTTCTTGGAAGTTCCTGAGTACATCCATGTGGTCTTGCTTCTGTCCAGGTGTTTTAGTGCAGATTTCTACTTCAACCCTGGCCCCAATCCTTCAGGGTCCCAAGCCTTTGCCTCAATTGTTGATGAGCCAATGTGTGCAGACCCCAAACCCAATGTACACTCCACTGCATGTACTCCCTGCTTAGTACCCTGGCATGTGAGCCATGTCTGGGTCTCCCACATTATTAATCTCTTGTTCTCAGTGGTTTTCCTTAGGTATTCTTTTAAGAAGAGCTGTCCAGTGTGAAGCGTACAAAACCATACCTCTCTCTCTCTTTTCCCTCCCAGGTTGTCTCATCCCAGGGAGTTCTGAAGATGTACATTTCTTGTTTAATGTTATTGGGAAGCTGCTGGATGTGAAGGATGGGAGTAAAGTTATCCATTATGTAAATAACTGTCAAGTGGTACATTACAGACTGAGCAAACCTACCCGGCGTGTGATTAAGGCAGTGTGATTAAAGACATCAATGACTTTGTTGTACCTTTGTGTTAAAAGGAAGTAGTTTAAGACTCGAGCTTCTGACATAATTTTAAGGGGCTTTTAGAGAGCATTTGCCAAGTCCAACACTTTCTCACTGCACTTGCCTCTCTCTCTCTCTCTCTCTCTCTCTCTCTCTCTCTCTTTCTTTCTCTCTCAGTCTCTTGACTTTTTTCTTTCTTTCTATGTTTAGATCCCTTGAATAGGAAGAACAAAAAACCCCTGAGGGACAACTTGAAAGAGGTGTTTTCTTACCTTCACACACGCTGTGCACTGGAAGGGGTGAAGGGAGGGGGGATAATGCACACCTTAAAGGGAGGGGGGCATTATGAAAAGCTTTCTAAAAAGGATTTTCAAAGCTCTGATTCATTTACTTCATTTCCCCTTTTTGTTTATTTATGAATCAGCAAATGGAAAGAATTTGGCTCGATCAAAGGAGCTAAGGCGCCGAGTGGGAGGCCATGGTGCCAATTCAAGGTGTGTGTGAGAGAGAGAGAGAGGAGGAGGGTTCACATACAAAGGGGAGCAGAACTTTCAAAGGGCACCCAGCAAACTTGAACTGGCTTGTCTCAAGTCATGTCTGTGTGAAAAAACTTGAACTGGTTGAAGTGTCGTGGCTTCCCCCGCTGAACCCATGATTGCTGTGGTTCTTCAGAAGGGTTCCAGATCTCCACAGGAGGACTTTGGAATACTCACAGAGTGACCATTCCTCTGTGAGAAGCTATACGAATATTTGAAGAACTCTGCTGCTTTAGACCAAAGGCCCATCTATGGCAGTGGTGCAGTACCTCAGGGCCAAACCTGACCCTCTGGGGTTTCCCAGAAGCCCTTGCTCTCTTTCCCCTGGCCTCATACCTTTCCCCCAAACACTGGTTGCAATAAAACGCTCATCAGGTGGAGCTTTTGGGGAGGGGGAATGCATGCAAGTTCAAATGCCATGCTTGATATCATGTGCATTCATCTGGGCCTTCTCAGAAGTTGTACCCACCCTCTGGAATGCTGTCCCACATGTGGTCCAACAGACTGAAACGGTGGCCAACTTTAGATGCCGCTTGAAGATGCACCTGTTTCCTCAGGTTTAGTTTATATTGTATATTTCTTGCATTGTGTGTATGGGCTCATCTACACCATGCAGATATTCTACAATGAAAGTGGTAAGAAAGAAGTATATAAAAGGCAGGAGCCACACTACTGCTTTATAGAGGTACTGAAGTGCACTGACAACTGTTGGGGCCCATTGACACAGACCATATCACTTTCATACCACTTTCATATTGTTATATCCTGCTTGGTGTAGTTGTGTCATGGGTCTCACCAGTTGTCAGTGCACTTCAGTACCACTATGGCCATAGCTAGACCTGAGGTTTATCCCTGGATCGTCCAGGGGTCAAACCTGTTCATCTAGGTGACACACAGGGGATCCAGTGCTCAGGCAGGGGCAAACCCTGGATGATCCCAGGATAAACTTTAGGTCTAGCTGTGGCCTATAAAGCAGTAGTGTGTGGCTCTTGCCTTTTACATACCGCTTTCATACCACTTTCATAGAGGAATATCCTGCTTGGTGTAGATGAGCCCTGTGTCTTACATAAACTGCTTAAAGATCTTACGATATCAAGTGGCATATAAGCAGTTTAAAATACATAATGATAAATAAAAGTGGTCTAAAAGAAAAGAGAAGCAGATTTTCCATGCATGGCGAAGCAGGGAGCACCTCTGAAGTAGTCAGGTTGGGGGCACTGAGCATTCTCTCTGGCTTGCAATTATAGAATTGATAAGACTTTAATAGAAAGAAGCACTGGGTGGCATAAGCAAAGTAGCTCTATAATCAGGCCTTGTAGTAATTAAAATGATCAAGGAATTGTCAACAGTGCTAAGTGATTGGTACAGAAAAATGGCCTAGGAAAATCAACAAGGCAAGACGATCATTCGATGTTCCAACCTGAGCTCCCCCACCACTTTTTATTTGGAGGTGGGGCACTTCATGAATAGTCCTGACATAAATCACAATCAACATTCAAGGGTCTGCCTCTGATCACCTCTTCCATGATCACCTCTTCCATACAAGGTGTCGAAAAGAGGCATGGGGAACACAACTATTTTTTGAGGTCTAGAACACAGATGCACATCACAATGCAGAACATGCACAAGGGCACCCCTGCACACCAATCCAGCAGTCTCAGTAGCACAGCTACCAATGACACAGCCACATCTAGTCCTCATCCATCTCCACAGGCATGGGTTTGAATCATCTTACCTGGTCACAACACCATTTTGGAGCACCACACACAAGGGTACAGCAGGAGAGCCCACACAAAACAGCACCTGTATAACTCCTGTAGATGGAACTCCTGGAATGAGGGCTCAAGACCCACTCTTGGGGGGGAGCTTTTGCCGAGCAGTCACATGGAGGGGTCACAACATGCAACAATGGCACCAGTTATTATATGGAGGCCTTTGAGATATTACAACATTGTCCATCTGACCTCTGATGGCCCCAGATCCTGCACAGGGATGGGCGAACTCACTTGGGTCTGTTTCATTCGACACTCATCCTGCCACATGGTGTTGCATGGACTTCTAAACTTAAATTTAAACTTTGCTTTATTATTATTATTATTATTATTATTATTATTATTATTATTATTTATATAGCACCATAAGTGTACATTTTATTTATTTATTTATTTATTTATTACATTTTTACACCGCCCAATAGCCGAAGCTCTCTGGGCGGTTCACAAAAATTAAAACCATAATAAAACAACCAATAGGTTAAAAGGACAAATACAAAACACAGTATAAAAAGCATGGTGCTGTACAAAGTAAAACCATAAAATAGCTAATTCCATATTTTAACCTATATCAGTTTTTGCTGTGTGGTTTTAATCCTGGTTGTGCTGTGCCCATCGGGCCGGGGGGGGATCACGGGGGGGGGAGATGGGGGCCAGGGGGAAAGAGCGGACCCAGCAGGAGAGATGGGGGGGGAGAAAGCGGAGCTAGGGTGGGGAGATCATGGATGGGGGGCACACGGAGAGTGCATCGGACATGACGAGCGGGTGATTGGTCAGGTATGGCGAGCGGGCTGGCGAGCGGGCCGGGGGGCATCAGACATGGCAGATGCGGGGAGAAGAAGAACGGGGCCAGGGCAAGGAGATCGGGGATGGGTGAGTGAGTGGGGGTAGACATGGCGAGTAGGGGGGAGGACGGGCGAGTGAGCAGGCAGGGGGGGCATCAGACATTGTGGGGGGAAATCGGGGGCAGGGGGAGCGGGGAACCCTTTATTTTTTTTAAAAAAAGCCTTACCTTTTCGTTGGTGCGCTCCTGCGCAAATGGCCCCTTTAATTAAAAAAAATGGCCGACGCGACAGGGCTTTCCCTTACCCCATCGCGTGTTAAGTCTAGCTAGGGGCAACGGCCTACACTAGCTGCAGCGTGGCCTCGCCCCGACTCCCCGCCGGATTATCAGGTAGGTCTAGCAAGGCCCAAAGTTTCCATAAGCATCTTCATTATTTGCTTCAGCCACAACCCAACCACTTGGATTTCAGTCTCAGTGGAACCGGCCCTAAAGAGAACATTGACTGTTCTGAAACCTTGCAAATAAAGAAGACTAGCTTTTCATTCTGGTGCCTGTTCCGCAGGCTGGCAGATATGTTGTCGACCGAATCAGCTCCCTGTGAGTAGTCACGCGTACAGACAATAGAAACACTCCACTGGTGGTTTGAAAGAAAACGTTACTTTGGAACATTTAAGTTATGTCTTACAATGGGATGGCTTGGTTCCCCCATCGTAGTCATCATCACACCATGCAGGTGGGGAGAAAAAAGCAAGAAGAAGGATCGGAAGGAGGAGAGAGGAGACAGGAAGTCGCAAAACAAACAGAAATCCCCTCCCACCCTATGGTTTTACATTAACCCTTTACCTTCAGGTTCAGTGACCTGCAGCCTGAGTTCTGCTAACAAGATATTCCTTTGAAATGTGAGAGATTTTCTGTGGAACTGCTACAAAATATCCCAAGAGAGGCTGCAAAAATGTCACAAGGTGTGTGGGGAGAGGAGGTGAGCACCCCCGTCATCTTCTCCCCAAAGCTCCTGGCCTTTCTGTTGAAGGCAGAAGGCAAAAAATAAGAACACTCTCCCGTCTCTCAGAACATGGGGTAAAATATTTGTTCTTCTCCCTGTTTGCTGACTGTCTGTGATCATTAATACTTAATGTTTATCTGGCAATGCCCCTTTCTTGATTATCATTTAATAATCTTGATGTCACAAGTGGTTACCTGGGAACATTTATAATGGTGGGTTTCTTTATTAATGCTAGGGGAAATATCACTATTACAATCATTCGTTTAATCACAACTCATCATATTTCTCCAACTCAAAGGCAAGACACGATCTCTTGCCTCTTTCTATTCCATGAAGCTGAGATTATGTTTGACCCACTCAGATGCCTGTGTTCAGGAATCTATTTCTATTGGATTCATTCCTGTACTTAATAACAATATTAAAAAAAAAAAAAAATCTTACCCGCCTCTACCTCTGGATCAAGGTGGGGAACAACATTAAATATGATAATACAATAAAAATCAAATACCTAAAACTGATTAAAAGAGCACATAAAACCAATACAATATTAAAATAACAATCAGAACATCTTAAAATTCTTGGTTTAAAATTCATCTGGGTAGGCCTGCTGGAAGAGATTATTCTTTAAAGCTGTCTTAAATTCAGAGAGAGCATTAAGCTGACAAATCTCTTCTGGCAGGCCATTCCACCGTCTGGGGGTGGCAGAAGAAAAGGCCCTCTGGGTAATGGTTGTCAGCCTAGTTTTGCCTGGCTGGAGTAAATGCTCCCCAGAGGACCTGAATCTGCAGGGCAGATTGTATGGAGGAAGGTGATCCCACTGGACCCAAACCATGTAGGGCTTTAAAGGTAATAACCAACACTTTGTAGTTTGCCTGGAAACTAATTGGCAGCCAGTGAAGTGATTTTAAAGCTGGTGTAATATGGTCACCCCTAGGTGTGCCAGTGAGCAACCTGGCTGCCATATTTTGAACTAGTTGAAGTTTCCAAACTAGGTACAAAGGTAGCCCTATGTTCAGCACATTGCAGAAGTCAAACCTGGAAGTTACCAGCATGTGCACTACCATCTTGAGGTCTTCCAACTCTAGGAAAGGGTGCAGCTGGCGTATCAGCCAAAGTTGATAGTAGGCACTCTTGGCCGTCACATCTATCTGAGCTGTCATTTGGAGCGATGGATCCAGAAGCACCCCCAAGCTGCAAATGCAGTCTTTCAGGGGAAATGTATCCTCATCCAGAACTGGTTGACACACCTTCAAACCCATTTTTGGGCCCTTGACAGTAATCACCTCTGTCTTGTCTGGATTCAGCTTCAGTTTATTTTTCCTCATCCAGCCAATTACCGCTTCTAAGCATTCATTCAGAGGACAAACACTATCCTTAGCTGACATTGTTGTTGAAGATAGGGATGTGCTCCGCTTCTAATCGGACTGGCGAATTAGAAGTGGAGCGGGGTGCTTCGCCTCCCCTTAAAGCGGAGGCAAAGAAGATTGGGGGGCCGGCGGAGTGTTGCGAAGAGGATCGAGGTGAAGGCGGATCCTTCGCCTCGATCCGGAGCTCCGCAAGAAAGGTAAGTGGGGTTTACCGGGCCCTGCCGCTGTCGCTGTCACCCACGCGGCAACAGCGGCAGGGCCCGGTAAACCCCCCTCACTCCTCTCCCTTACCTGCATCCGTCCGCGGTCCCTCAGCTTCTTCAATTGAGCCCGCAGCTCAACCAGGAAGTCTAGGCTGCACTTGCGGCCCAGACTTCCTGGTTGAGCCACGGGCTCAATTGAAGAAGCCGAGGGACCGCGGACGGATGCAGGTAAGGCCCCCCTCCCCCTTGGTCCCTTACCGGGCTCTGTTGCTTTGCTGCACAGGCAGCGGTGGTGGCGGGGCCCAGTAAACCCCCCTCCATCCTCTCCCTTACCAGTGTCCGTCCGCGGTCCCTCAGCTTCTTCAACTGAGCCTGTGGCTCAACCAGGAAGTCTAGGCCACACTGGTTGAGCCACAGGCTCAATTGAAGAAGCCGAGGGACCGCGGACGGATGCAGGTAAGGCCCCCCCCCCGGTCCCTTACCAGGCTCTGCCGCTGTCACCGCACGGGCGGCGGTGGCGGCGGTGGCGGCGGGGCCCGGTAACCCCCCCTATATCCTCTCCCTTACCAGCATCCGTCCGCGGTCCCTCGGCTTCTTCAGCTGAGCCCGCGGCTCAACCAGGAAGTCTAGGCTGCACTTGCGGCCCAGACTTCCTGGTTGAGCCACGGGCTCAATTGAAGAAGCCGAGAGACCACGGACGGACGCAGGTAAGGCCCCCCTCCCCCTTGGTCCCTTACTGAGCTCTGCAGGTAAGGGAGAGGAGGGAGGGGGGCCTTACCTGGCGCCACTCCCCTCCACTGTGGAGCTCCGATTCGGAGCCGGAGCTCCGCGGCGAAGAGGAGAGGACTATGGGCGGAGTGGCACGGAGGGGAGCAGGCCAATTCGAAATTTTTGGATTGGCCCCCGGGGTGGATCGGGGGGTCCGTGCACACCCCTAGTTGAAGGTATAGAGAAATATATTTGGGTGTCATCAGCATACTGATAGCACCCCACCCCATGCCTCCAGATGATTTCTCCCAGCGGTTTCATGTAGATGTTAAACAGCATTGGGGATAGGATGGTGCCTTGTGGTATGCCATACAACAGCTCCTTTTTTGAGGAGCATCTATCCGCAAGCATCTGGAACCTACCCAAGAGGTAGGACTATAGAATCATAAAATAGCAGAGTTGGAAGGGGCCTACAAGGCCATCGAGTCCAACCCCTGCTCAATGCAGGAATCCACCCCAAATCATCCCTGACAGATAGTTGTCCAGCTGCCTCTTGAAGGCCTCTAGTGTGGGAGAGCCCACAACCTCACCAGGCAACTGATTCCATTGCCGTACTGGTCTAACAGTCAGGAAGTTTTTCCCGATGTCCAGCTGGAATCTGGCTTCCTTTAACTTGAGCTCATTATTCCGTGTCCTATAGTCTGGGAGGATCGAGAAGAGATCCTGGCCGTCCTCTGTGTGACAACCTTTTAAGTATTTGAAGAGTGCTATCATGTCTCCCCTCAATCTTCATTTCTCCAGGCTAAACATGCCCAGTTCTTTCAGTCTCCCTTCATAGGGCTTTGTTTCCAGACCCCTGTTCATCCTGGTTGCCCTCCTCTGAACACGCTCCAGCTTGTCTGTGTCCTTCTTGAATTGTGGAGCCCAGAACTGGATGCAATACTCTAGATGAGGCCTAACCAGGACCGAATAGAGAGGAAACAGTAACTCACGTGATTTGGAAGCTCTACTTCTATTAATGCAGCCCAAAACAGCATTTGCCTTTCTTGCAGCCATATCGCACTGTTGGCTGATATTCAGCTTGTGATCTACAACAATTCCAAGATCCTTCTCGTTTGTAGTATTGCTGAGCCAAGTATCCCCCATCAAAACCACTGGAGCACAGTGCCCCCGATTCCCAATCACCGTAGGCATTCCAGAAGGATACAACGGTCGATGGTATCGAAAGCCACTGAGAGATCCAAAAGTAATAGCAGGGACACACTCTCCCTGTTGATACTCATGCAAAGTTCATCCACCGAGGTGACCCTAGCAGACTCAATTCCGTATCCTGCTCTGAAGTTGGTTTGAAGTGGGTCTAGAAAATCTGTATCATCCAAGACTATGTGGAGTTAGAAGTCAACTGCCCTCTTGATCACCTTGCCCCCAAATGGAAGTTGTGATACAGGTCGAGGGGGGTCCAGAGAGGGTTTTTTTCAGAAGCAGCCATACCACTGCTTCTTTTAAATATGGTGGAAACTCCCCTCCCTGAGAGATGCGTTAATATGTTGTAATTGTAGTCTAACTGCTTGTCCTCCCTGGGCGACCAGTCAAGAAGGGCAGAGATTGAGAGAGTAGGTATGCTTTAATGAGGATTCTTATAAATATATGAAGTTTTATACCAGCCTTCTCCAAGCTGCTGCCCTTGAGATGGTTTTGGGCTTCAGTTCCCATCATTCCCATCCAACATGACCATCATCATCATCAACATCATCACATAACGCCCGATAGCCGAAGCTCTCTGGGGGGGGGGGGTTTACAAAGACTAAAACACTGAGCGTTAAAACTGATATATATATAAAAAAACCATAAAAAGCATAAGAACAGATTAGATAGGAATTATTGGTATGGGTGTGCACGGACCCCCACTCCGCTTCACTTTAAGATCTGCCATTTTTGGATCGGCCCGCTCTGCCCCGCCCCCACTCCGCCTGTGCCCACTCCGCTCCGCTCGGAGCTCCGGATCCGGATCGGAGCTCCGGTCCCCCCCCATAGGGGGGGTTACCGGGCCCTGCCGCCATCGCCGCCCATGCGGCGACGGCGGCAGAGCCCGGTAAGGAGGAGGGGGGCCTTACCTGCCTCCGTCCGTGGTCCATCGCTGTCTTCAATTGAGCCCGTGGTTCCACCAGGAAGTCTGGGCCGCAAGTGCGGCCCAGACTTCCTGCTGGAACCACGGGCTCAATTGGAGACGCTGACGGACCACGGACAGAGGCAGGTAAGGGAGAGGAGGGCGGGGGGCGTTACCGGGCCCTGCTGCCGTCGCCGCATAGGCGACAGCGACAGCGGCAGGGCCCGGTAAACCCCACTTACCTTTCCGGCGGAGCTCCGGATCGAGGCGAAGGATCCGCCTTCACCTCGATCCTCTTCGCCACGCTCCGCCGGCCCCCCAATCCTCTTCGCCTCCGCCTTAAGGGCAGGCGAAGCCCCCCGCTCCGCTACTGCTTCTCCGGTCCGATTAGAAGCGGAGCACATCCCTAATTATTGGAATGGTAGTCCAAAGCTTCTAGAGGGCAGCAGGTTGGGGTAGGCTGTGTTATACTTTTTGGCTTCTGTTGAGCCTGTTTCTATTTTAAGTGGGTACCACTCAGGATGAAAGCTGGAAAGCTGCAGCATAGTTCTTCCTTCCAGAATGAAATAAAAGCGGTGATACCTTTTGAACAGTTTGAAAACATTGCTAATGATTTTTTTCTGAACTTTTGATGTCGGCGCAAGTAAAGAGAGGTGTAATATTTTATTAGGAAGGACAGATGTGGTTCAGAATAAACAACCACAATCTCCCGTGCTTAGATAGCTATGATGAGAAATAAATAAGAACAAAGAAAGAGGCCAAAGCCATTTTTGGGGAATTTGAAACCATGTGAGAGTGGGGGAATGGAGCCCCACCCTGTAGCCCCACCCCTACCATCATGTTGACTGTTAGAGCATGTTCCTGCTAACTTCCTCACTGTTAGAGCAGTGCGACGGTGGAATCAGTTCCCTAGGGAGGTTGTGAGCTCTCCCACATAGTGGCCTTCAAGAGGCAGCTGGACAAGCATCTGTCAGGGATGCTTTAGGGTGTATTCCTGCATTGAGCAGGGGGTTGGACTTGATGGCCTTGTAGGCCCCTTCCAACTCTGCTTTTCTATGATTCTATGATTCTATGCATGGTGTGTTGGCCCAACAGACATCCACATGTAGAGTGCAAAAGTCTGGAGGGGAGAGGCAAATATGCATGCAGCTGTTCTTGTGTAGCTCTGCTCCCTTCAGATCTGCATATTCTATGTGTGAACGCCTGGGAAAGTTGTCATGGGCCCAATGTCAGGACTACATGGAACCAATATACTAAGGACACAGTAGGTTCTCCCATACTAGAGGCCTTCAAGAGGCAGCTGGACAACCACCTGTCATGGATGCTTTAGGGTGGATTCCTGCATTGAGCAGGGGGTTGGACTCGATGGCCTTGTAGGCCCCTTCCAACTCTGCTATTCTATGATTCTATGATTCTACGCATGGTGTGTTGGCCCAACAGACATCCACATGTAGAGTGCAAAAGTCTGGAGGGGAGAGGCAAATATGCATGAAGCTGTTCTTGTGTAGCTCTGCTCCCTTCAGATCTGCATATTCTATGTGTGAACGCCTGGGAGAGTTGCCACGGGCCCAATGTCAGGACTACATGGAACCAATATACTAAGGACACAGTAGGCTCTCCCACACTAGAGGCACTCAAGAGGCAGCTGGACAGCCACCTGCCAGGGATGCTTTAATGAGGATTCTTGTATTGAGCAGGGGGTTGGACTTGGGCCTTTGCTAAACCTACCTTTAAATCCGTGCGGGAGGAGGGGCAAGCCCATGATTCAAGTAGCGCAGGCTGTCACCCCACTCTAAACATCAGACGCAACGGGCTAAAGGAGAGCCCTGTCGCGTCCGCCATTTTTTTCTTAAAGGGCCGGGTGCGCAGGAGCGCATGATCGACCAAAGTGAGTTGTGTTGTTGTTGTTGTTTCTCCGCTCCCCCTATCCTGCCCCTGTTCCCCCCACCCTGCTCCCGATCTTCCCCCTGTTGCATTATCCCCCCTGCTGTGATCTCTCCCCCTGCCCCAATGGGCACAGCGGTCCTGAGGAGCACTGCGCCCTGTCCGCCGCTTTTCTCAGCTACTCATGAGTAATTGCAGTAGCTTGGGAAAGTGGCAGAATGGTCTACATGCTCATGGTCTTGGGCTTAGCCTGAGGCCGCGGGAAATACTGGGCTACAACTGGAGCCCATTACCCCGGGGCAAGGGAGGGTTTACCCCTGTCTGAGCCCGGGATCCCCTGTGCGTCATCTGGATGCACAGGGGTGAGCCCGGAGTTCACCCCGGGCTAACCCGTGGTCTAGCAAAGGCCTTGTTGGTAGGGTACACCATCAAAAAAGGTAGGGTACACATACAAGATGTGGGATTCATGGCTTGGAAACACTACATCAGAGCAGGATTTGGGTGTGGTCATTGACAGCAATCTGGACATGAGTCGGTAGCATGAAATAGCTGCTAGAAGGGCTAAAGCAGTTCTGGGCTGCATTAGACAAAATGCAAAATGTATCAGAGACATGTGAAGTCCTTATTCCTCTCTACTTAGCACTAGTGAGACCACACCTGGAGTATTGTGTACGATTGTGGGCACCCCATTTCCAGAAAGAAGTCAACAGGTTAGAACAGGTTAACAGGTTAGAACAGGTTCAGAGGAGGGCAACGAAGATGACACAGGGACTTGAGGACCTGCCAGGCTGAAAGAATTTGGTATATTTGGTCTGGAGAAAAGTAGACAGAGGAGAGACGTGTTAGCAATGTTCAGGTACATAAAAGGATGCCACAGGGAAGATGGCCAAGAACTATTTTCCATGGCAACAGAAATTGGGACCCAAAATAATGGGTATAAGTTACAGCTACCTAGATTCCGATTAAATATAAGAGAAAACTTCCTGATGGCAAGAGCTGTACAACAGTGAAACAATCTCCCTACAGAGGTTGTGGATTCCTCTGGAGTTTTTAAGAAGAGGCTGGACAGCCATCTCTCATGGATAGTTTAGTTGGTTTTCCTACACATTGCAGAGGGTTGGACGAGATGATTCTTGTGGTACCTTCCAGCTCCGTAATTCTATGACTCTACTATATGATTCTATGATTCTTCTTATTAGGGCTGTGCTCTGCTCCGTTCCGGATCCCCGGATCCAGAGTGGATCATGCCAATCCGGAGCCTCTAAATTCAGATCGAAATCAGGTCAGGGGAGGTCCAGATTAGCTCAGATCAGTTCAGATCAATCCAGATCAATCCGAACCGATCCAGAGCTCCGGACGCCATTTTGGGTCAAACCACATTTCCCCCCATTGACTTGCATTGGAAAAGAAAAATGCCTTTTTGATTTTATTTTTTACTTTTTTATTTTTCAAGATACACACATGTAACTATGCACCATGATAGTTTCTAAATAGATCCTTAGTCATGCCACTTTTGAAGCAAATCAGATTATCCCCTGATTTTTTATGGGATTTTTTAAATTTTCCCCATTTACAAAACTGCATTTATCTACGTCATTTTTCAAGATACACACATGTAACTGGGCACCATGATAGGTTCTACATTGGACCTTATGCATGCCATTATTGAAGCAAATTGGATCATCCCTTGATTTTTAGGCATTTTTCAAAGATTTAACCCTCAAACATTCCCCCGATTACAAAAAATCATTCATCTCAATCATTTTTCAAGATAAACACATGTAACTGGGCACCATGATAGCTTCCACATGGAACCTTATGCACATTGAAGCAAATTGAATGATCCCCTGATTTGTAGGGAATTTTTAAAGATTTCAGTATTCCCCCCATTTACAAAACTGCATTCATCTCCATAATTTTTTTTTTACAGTTAAACACATGTAACTGGGCACCATGATAGCTTCCACATAGGACCTTATGCATGCCAACTTTGAAGCAACTTGAATCATGCCCTGATTTTTAGCATTTTTTTAAAAAATTAAACCTCAACCACAATATCCCTCAGAAATAAAATGTGTATTGGAAGGAGCTAATCGAAATTACATCTTCAGACAACATTAGCACTTCAAAGGGAATGCACTACAGTGTGTTCCCTTTGAAATGCTAATGTTCTCCTGAGATGCACTTTCGCTCCTTCGAATACACATTTTATTTCTGAGGATATTGTGATTGAGGTTTAATTTTAAAAATCGCTAAAAATCAGGGCATGATCCAATTTCCCTCAACGTTGGCATTCATAAGGTCCTCTGCGGACGCTATCATGGTGCCCAGTTACACATGTGTATCTTGAAAAATGACGGAGATAAATGCATTTCTGCATTTATCTGCATTAAAAAAATCCCCAAAATCAGAGGATTATCTCATTTCCTAAATAGTGGCACAACTACAGATATATTTAGAAGCTATCATGGTGCCCATTTTCATGTTTCTATCTTAAAAACTAAAAGAGTTATAAGCATTTTTGTTTTCCAATGTAAGTCTATGGGGGGAAATCCGGACCTTCAGATCTCGCTCCGGATTCATATCCAGAGTAGTTTGGAAGTGGTCTGGATTGATCCGGAGCAGATCAGGGGGGTCCCTACACAGCCCTACTTCTAATGATCTTGTGTTAACCTCTTTCAGCATGAGGTCTGAATTCAATTCAGAGCTTTCAGGCACTGTATTATTACTATTATTGTTGTTATTATTGTTATTGTTATTGTTATTGTTCAAGTGGCTGGGGCTGAAGGCAATAAGAGTGGAGCCAAGCTATCAAACATACCAGCATATTTTATCTTAAAGCTCTTACTGCTGGTAGCTATGTCTTAGGAGACGCCTTTCAAGTAGAATGGGGAGAGGGGATGAAACCAACGACCGGTGATTGGAGGAACCTAAGATCATCAGAAGAGCCCTGCTGGATCAGTCCAAGGGTCCATCTAGTCCAGCACTCGGTTCACACAGCAGTCAACCAGTTGCTGACGGGAAATGCACAAGCAGGAGACGGGATGGAGACAGTGGAAGGAAGCATGGTCATCTGGGTAGCTTCCCATCCTTAAAAACAACCCACGAGGAAGAGAAATATCTGTCAGAAAGTACATCACCTGCCCTCCAAAAATCATTTATAAGTCTACGTTTCCAAATAATGAAAACCAAATTTAGAGAGGGGAGACACAAACATATCCCTAAAGAACACCATCTTTGTATCTGTGGCTGCCAGGCAGTAGAGGATACTATATGTCTTATATTGTAAACTTTATGAAATCCCCAGAGCTAAACACCTAATGAGACACCTGGCCCAGATTGCTAATCTCACAGATATGGTTAAAATAATATACCTACTCTTTAATACAACAAAGTCCATCATGCTAAATCTGGCAAGGTTCGCTGCGAAAGCAGCAAGAATCAGAGAAGCTCTAGAGGGTTCAGACAGTACCTGAGAAAGGAGGTTTATAATCTGGTACCCCAAGAATTACTCTGGTTATGTATATGTCTTCTGTTCTGCTCTATGTATAGCTTCTATTGTAAGATGTAATTGTGAATTTTGGCTAAAACCTATTTTGGTTGCCTCAATAAACTTTGAAATGGGTAGCTTTGGAAGGCCAGATATAGAGCCCAAGTAGGCTAAATTGGGCCCACAGACCTGAAGTTCAGCACCCCTGGATTAGACAAATCAATGAAAGAAAAGAGAGATGTGACTGCAAGGACCCCAGTGATGAAAGATTGGATAGATCCATGTTAGGACTGCACCTGAGAACCTTTGTCCAGTTGCCAAAGATGCCTAGGGCCAATGATTTCAATGAAGCATAAGTGAGTGAACCACCTGTGGGTTTCAGTAGCCACCTTTTCCTTCCACTCTGGTGTGTGTGTGTGGGGGGGGGGGGTTGTTTCCCTGCCTCTGGGTGGAACAATATTCATTAATAACACAACTTTCTTCTCCTGTCTTATTTAAAGAGACTGATTCAGTTTCTTCACCTGTATCTGTGGGGGCTGGGGCACCGAAAAGGGCTATCTCTGAGTTTAGGCACGAGGGAAAAGTTATCTTGATGCTGTCAAGGCCATTAACTTGGGGGAATTGATGACTCGGCATTCAGGTGCCGACTCATCAATCACAAAGAATCAATCCTCTCTCCCCAAGGAGTTAGCCGTAGGCAAACATAATTCTGTCTCTGCTGCCACAGACCTGATCGCTCTTGTCCCATTTGTAGGGACTGTATTTGTTCTTATTTCAACATTGATTCACTCAGGGGTGTTCTCCAGATTGCCTGAAGAATGCAGCCAAAACTCAACTCTTTAGAAACAAAGACAAAAGTCATCGTCAACAGCAAGAAGGGAAATGGCTAATCCTGCCACGATGGAGAGGCAGGCCAAGAATGCATAGAAGTCATTACGGATGGTAGTTGTGAAATCCTGTAAATCCTTACAGTCTGAGATTGTGTCTTGTTAACGAACAATTGTCTTTCTCTGAAAAAAGCAGCTACAAGGTTTGGACCAATTCCTATCTATGTAACCAGATGGGTTCCCTCTGTAAATTCAATATATATCTATGTGTCTTGATAAAGCTAGGTCAGCTACTGATCAAGTTTGTTGAGAGGTGTCTCCTTTCTTGAGCTTCAAGCAGGAAAACCAGCTTATTTAGACTTCTTGATTCCTCCTCAAAGTGACCTCTTGTAGGATTGTGTGAGCTGTACGAGGGGATTAGGAGAAAAGGGTGAATGAAGTATGCT
The DNA here is from genome assembly GCF_023053635.1 of Elgaria multicarinata webbii. NCBI lineage: Eukaryota > Metazoa > Chordata > Lepidosauria > Squamata > Anguidae > Elgaria > Elgaria multicarinata. The sequence continues at coordinate 116,025,561 of NC_086176.1, read as the reverse complement.
CCAGTGACTTTTAAAAAATGGATTTATCCAATTCACACCTTCGGGAATTCAGTTTGCATTTGGGCATTTACACGTTTTTGAGCTTGTAATGTGTTCAACGAAACATGTTTGACGACATGTGCCTATTTGAAAAAATGCACAAAGAAAAATGCATGCATTTACAAAATGTGCATGAACATGGTTTAGTTGATGGATGAACATATCCAAAAATGCATGCAATTGAAAAATGTGCAAACAACAATGACCACTACTACAACAATGCACACACAAAAAAAAACTTATGAATTTCATTATGGGGATAGAGACATTCACATGGAACTGGGACAGAACGATCTTGGTGGTGCAAAAATGAGAACCTCAAGGTAACTGACTTTGACAGATTCACCCATCCCTTGGGAAAACCACCCTGAATATTCTGTTGTCCAACACAGCCCACAGTGAGGTGACCTGAAGGTTTTCAGGAAGGGATTCTGCCAAACTGCCTTTTTGCAGCACTGTCTGGAGGAGGAAACAGCAGGGAAACCAGCCAGGGTGGCTACTGGACAGCAGTAGACCAGAATAGAACAGATGATACTTCCTGACCCCTAAAAAAAACACATTTGGGTCAGGTTTCCTCACTGGTGTGAACAACTAGGAGCCTTGGTCTTGCTGGCTACAGAGTAGCTGCCTATGATACTGCAGTTGTATTGCTGAAATCTATATTAATCCAAAAAAGGTTCTTGTGAGGCAAGCAGGATTAACCAATCACCCAGATCCAGTGGTAAATCCAGCATGAAACATACATTTAATTTATAAACTGGAGACCAGATGGACACCTACAAGTAGAGAAACAGATAGACATCTTGGGCTCATCTACACCAAGTGGGATATTCCACTATGAAAGTGGTATGGAAGCGGTATATAAAAGGCAGGAACCACACTTCTGCTTTATAGCGGTAGTGAAGTGCACTGCAGGATCCACACAGTACTGGTTTATAGTGGTACTGAAGTGCACTGAAAAATTGGGGCCCATGACACATCGACACCAAGCAGGATATAACACTATGAAAGCAGTATGAAAGTGGTATATGGCATGGGCCCCAACAGTTGTCAGTGCACTTCAATAGTGCTATATAAACCAATAGTGTGGTTCCTGCCTTTTATATAATGCTTTCATACTGCTTTCATAGTGCAATATCCTGCTTGGTGTAGATGAGCCCAAAGATACTACTAAAGAGCTCCAGTCTAAGGCCTGCTAATATTTTTCAAGGGCTTATTACACTCATGGCAAAGACGAGATAGTAATGCCCTGAATTTATATCTGATTTGAATTAAAATCCATCCCAGAGAAGAATTCATGTAGTGTTGCTAGTGTCCAGGAGAGATGCACTGGGGCAGACAGGGGGCATTATAGCTGGGTACACCACAGTTGTAACACAAGCATAGGTTTTCCAGCAGTAAATTATGGATGAGGAGTATGGGATTTGTGTTTCTCTCTGCCTCCCAAATGAATTTAGGAGGTGGGGAAAACCATAAACCGCAAGATCCCTGGTAGGATATATTGTTCATCACAAGGCTTAGGACTAAGGAGAATAATTTCAAGGTAGGTACAGCACCCAAATGGGATCTCCTAGTGAGACCTCCTGATTGTTGGTGACACTGAGTCCCTTTCACAAATTTAAAGGGTTTAGCTCAGAAAGAGAAGGGGTAGTGGAAGAGGAAGGGACATGTTCACCTGTGCACCCCACCCTTGAGATTTTAAAGAATTTGATAGCGATATAAGGGGCGGGAGGTTTTTAGGAAGTCCGGAGGACTTGGCATGTTACTACAAACAAACATCATGGGAAAATGAGACATTGATTATTGCCTCATTTACACGGTGACCAATGAGCTGTCTTTGGAAAATACAAAGTTCAGTTTAATATCACACAGATGTGCATTCACATTCTGCTTCGGCAAAGCTTGCAGAATGCTCTTTACACATAGGTGAGTCTCTCTTGCTGGATTGAAGCAGAGATGAGATTTGTTTAATAAAATTGAGGACGTGTTTATAAAGCAGTTTTGCGGTGGTAGGAGAAGACAATGGTACTCTGCAGACTCAGAAATATGTTGGCTACAGCGGTTAGATGAGGCCTGAAATGGTAGATGAGGTAGTCTGATAAAGTTAGCAGTGCAGAAGGCTACAGGAGAGAATGTCCCAAATTGTAAATGGTTAATGCTTATAGGAACCTCTTCTCTTCAGGAGATGTTCATAACTCTCCAGGCATATTGGTAGTTACAAGGATGGTTGTATTATTAACTCCTGCCCTATATATAAAAAAGACTTCATAGGGACAAGGAGCTCTGCAAACAATTTTATATGGATTTTGGATAAGCATCCCAAACCAAACTTGAGAACCATCGGGTATTTGCTTCTAATGCACCAGAGAGAAAGAGAGGGAGAGAAAGAGGCAGACCAATGAGGCATAAAGCAAATCACATTGCTTCATCAGATGGTGACTGCAATTTATGACCGACTATCAAAGCCAGCAAAGAATGCTGAAATACGGTGGTCACGCCTAATAAAATACTAGGTACAGTCTAGAGATGGCCCTGTGGTGTGTATTCTTGGTTATATAGAGATGAGCATGGATCCCTTCTGCAAAACTCAGTGGAATTAGCTTGGGATATTCTACATTAAATGAAATAGATTAAGAAATACGCTAGATTCTTACAGTCAGATATGAAAGTAATATGCAAAACTCATTCCTCCTCACCTCTCCTCATCAATGATCAGCAAAGTCTCTTTGTGAGATTTATCTTGCCTCAGAGAAGATCGTTCCTTTCCATAATCATGATTCCCTAAACCTTCACGTGTCTCTGCCCCAACATCACAACACCCACACATTACCGTTGCCTTCCCTGACAATGTCTGTATTGACATTTAGGATTCCATGATGGACCTTTTGCCACAATGACTTTGAGTATTCATGAATATTCTGTGCCATCACAAAGGCTAAGCTACTATCTTTGCGCACAAGCATTCATGCGCTCTTCTTCTTTAACCAAAAAACACACAAAAATGCCTGGTGCGACGTCCACTCCCTCTGAGGTTGTCGCACGCTGCGTGTAAACAGAGGGGGAGATCCCACGATAAAAGTATCGTGAGATCTTCACCCCTCCGTTGTGCTAGACCAGGTAGGTCTAGCTGATGCCTGGGAGTAGGGATGGGTGAACATGTGAAGTCCTCTCAATTCTTTCTTAAAGCTCTTTTCACCTCGTTCATATTCCCGAATGCAATCGGCATTTTCTTCCAAGAAAAATGCACATTTTCAATCAGCAAAAAAATGTATTTTTAAAAGTGCAGATTTCCATATATATATATATATATATATATATATATATATATATATACATATATCATTTTTCCCAATTGAAAATGTGTAAAAAGTGTGAAAATTTGGATTGGGGGATTTGCATAAGTGCACGCTATGGATTTTCAGAAGTACACACTTGCGCAACTGCACACTTTTGAATGTAAGTGTGGAAAATTCTGAAAATTTCCTGAGAATTGCACTCCTGCTCACATTTCCATTCAGAGTTATGAACAGGACATATTTGCATGATTTGCAAACAGGAGCAAAAGTCTTATACATCCTGAATTGCATTTGGGGGGGCGGTAGAATATGTCTCTGAGACCCACATCTCCAAGACTCAGCGGTCTGCCTTCTGTAAAATGAGTGTCAGAGCAGAAAACTGTGGATTCAAAAGAATACTTTTGTTCAGTCCCTACAATTTAGGTTTTGAGGCAACCTACTGTCCTTTTAATCTCACTAGTTTGCTATTATTATTATTATTATTATTATTATTATTATTATTATTATAGCACCATCAGTGTACATGGTGCTGTACAGAGTTAAACAATAAAATAGCAAAACCCTGCCGCAGAGGCGTACATTCTAATAGAATCATAATAAAACAATAAGAAGGGGAAGAGAATGCACCAAACAGGTACAGGGTAGAGTAAAACTAACAGTATAAAAGTAAGATCAAAATCAAGTTTTAAAAGCTTTAGAAAAAAGAAAAGTTTTTAGCTCTAGGAAATGGGTGTTTTCTGACCAGTCACACCCACCGTGGAAGCCATTTTCTGATTGAGCAAGGCCCCCCCGGACAGCCATTTTGTGAGAGTGCCTATGACACTACCTTAACTTTCCAAATGTGCTCACTGAAGCAAAAAACAATAGATGGAGATGCTCTTGGATATTCACTTTGACCTAAATTTCTTTAGTAAAGGACGGGGGTTGCCATTGAAGTTCTTCATATTTTTGGAGTGTCATGGTAAAGACTAAACATCTCAACAACAGCAGCACACATGCAGAACTTATGATGCAGAGGCTAGCCTCCCCATTCTCCATGCACGGAAGAAGGATTTCATTTATTTTTCCCCAAGAATCTGAGGGCTGCTTTATTTGTTTGGAGACAAGAAGGCCCTAATAAATTCCTCTGTGTGAGGTATTTAATTACATAATAATGTGTACACTAATCAGAGTAAATGTGTTTGTGAAAACACTTTGATATGGGAACAGTTAATCACCCAGGGCACTGCTTCTTAACACCACTTTGGAAGTTAACTTAATTAAATTAATTAGGACAAAAGAAAGAAAAATGAACAGGTGATTGGTCCTCAATGGCCCACAGTGAGTGGTTTTCCACCAATGCTAAAGGAATCTCCCAAATTGCAAATATTTTCTTCTCCAGGTCTCCAAGACCTCTGTTTACAGCAATTCACAAGAAGCCAGAGACTAAGAATGTCTCCCTCTTCAGACTTAATATTGGAACGATTTTCTCATTAGGAAGAATCAGGTAATTTGTTCATGTTGTGTTTTTAAGTACTGTTCGCAAACATGGAAATAACTGGTAAATAAAGTGTACTGCAGGGGACACTGGGTGGCCACAACTTCTATCCCATCTGACATGCTTTATGGGCTCATTTACCAAAGGATCTAATTCAGCTGCAACTATCTGTAACAGTTTCCTGTTACATCTGAACCAGGGAGCCATAGCTTAATTGATGACTTCAAACAACGACAACAAACCATGGTTTGATTCTGGCTCGATATCCTTTTTTGTGGGGACACACCAGAATAATGAGGTGAGATATAGAGGTATGTTATAACCATGGCCACAATTTTATTGATAACCGCTGAGAGTGGATCTGCAACAATCACTCTGTGTGGATGTTCCTCAAACTCTGAAGGTGCAAGTGACTCAACTTGCTTACAGGAAGCCCTACCTAGGGAGGTTGTGGGCTCTCCCACACTAGAGGCCTTCAAGAGGCAGCTGGGCAACCATCTGTCAGGGATGCTTTAGGGTGGATTCCTGCATTGAGCAAGGGGTTGGACTCGATGGCCTTGTAGGCCCCTTCCAACTCTGCTATTCTATGATTCTATGATTCTAATGCCTACTCATTTCCCAGTAGCCACAACTGGAGGGAGGCATCCCTGACTCAGCATCTTCCCAGGCTTAACAGCTCTAGGTAGGTGAACACGTCGACTCAAAAAATAAAATAGCATGTTTGGTCTGACAGCACTGAGTGGCAAGCCTCAGGAATCATCCTGATACCCTTAATTTTTCAGCCCTTTCCTTATACAGTTCTGCCATACATATTTCCCTACATATACCGGAACAGGGCAAGCCTCTGCTTAGTCCATCTTTATCTCATTTGTAGTAATATTACACTGCGTACAGTCTGGAGGTGTGGCCTTGCTTCCGGGTGCACCAGGGTGCTCAGTTCAAGCCCGGGCCCAGCAACGACAGAGCAGGTAAGTGGGGTGGGGGAGGGTGGGGGCTTGCCTGGAGCTGCCGCCCTACGTTCCCCATCCTGCTGTCCCAGCATTCCTGACCATGGGAAATACTGACTTGCAATGATGGATTGTCATAGTCCAACACCTTTGGAGGGCACCAGGTTGGGGAAGGGCTGCTCTAAACAAAAAAAGAAGTAGGTGGCTCTAAGTTGTTCGTCATCAGTTTTCCACAACCCCACAGTCACCTCTGCATATCCTATTCTCCATCCTGTCCTCATGGTTTATCTGCTTTGGCAGAATGAGAATTTCACTGGTACTTTGTGCCTTCTTAGGGAGGATGTGGCGTTAAGGCTGGTAAGCCTTAACTCCCAATTTCCCCGCTTTTTGGTGTTTGGTGGAAAAGTGTACGCCCTTAATGTTGTTTTATAAAACGTAGTTTTTTTGTTTATTGAATATTACTATAGACAGTGTTGTAGATACAGGAGGAAAATTATAGTTGTCTGTTGCTTGGAAATCTACCCCTTTGGGTCTTGAAGACTTCCCTTACCTTACCTGCCTGAATTGGCTTGTATTTGCGATTTTCCCCAAACTTCAGGGACTTTTTAAATATATATTTTGTTGTTTTTGTTGTTGAACTGCAACTTGCACAGACAGATTTGCGGCAGTCCTTTTGCATGATTTGTGCAACTTAGGCCTTAGCTTGACCAGGCTATATCCTGGGGTGAACCCCAGGATTGTCCCTGTGTGTCCACATGACACAGAGGGGATCCCAGGCCTATAAGTCCATTGAGTCCAACCCCCTGCTCAATGCAGGAATCCACCCTAAAGCATCCCTGACCGAGGGTTGTCCAGCTGCCTCTTGAAGGCCTCTAGTGTGGGAGAGCCCACAACCTCCCTAGGTTATCGGTTCCATTGTCGTACCGCTCTAACAGTCACAAGGAGCTCGTTGCCAATTGGGGGTGCGGTGGGGGGAGTGGAGAAATTTATTTATTTATTTATTTTTAAAAAACTTACCTTTTGCACAGGAGCTCTCGTGCGTTCCTTCTCCTTTAAAAAAAATGGTGGGCGCAACATCCTCTTCCTCCTGGGACATTGCACGCCACGTGTAGACAGAGTAGGAGATCTCACAATAACCATATTGCAAGTTCTATGGCCTATGGTCCCTTTCACCCTCCACATATTCTGGACCATATTATATATACACCAGTCCAGCTGAGCCATACGGGCCTAGAGCAGGAGTGCAACCTTTTTGGCCCTGAGGCCACATCCAGTGTATGTAAGAGGCTCAGAGGATGCACTTGTGTTCCTTCAGAGGGCAAACACTTTTATCTGTCAGGAGATATGGGATTCACTTCCCCTAGAATTTGTCTGGCTACCGATATGCTAATAACTTTGGCAATGATATGCTGCTTAGACTGAGGGCCTTGCTAGATGATGGAGTAGCCTGGTGCCAGCCCCGGGCTGGTCCCTGTGCGTCCAGATGACGCACAGGGGATTCCGGGCTCAGGCAGAGGTAACCCTCCCTTGGCCCGGGATAACCGGCACCGCTTCTGGCCCGGTATTTCTCAAAGTCTTGGGTTGAGCCCGAGACCGTGGGTATGTAGCCCGTTCCGCCACTTCTCCCGGCTACCTCATTTACTCGTGAGTAGCTGGGAAAAGCAGCAGGCTGCAGCCGTCAGGGCAGGGTGGGGAGATGGGGGGAACTGGAGCCAGGGGGATTGGGGGGATCAGAGATCACGGGGGATGGTGGGATCAGAGATTGTGGGGGATGGGGCATCAGAGGTCATGGGGGATGGGGGGATCGGAGATCGCGGGGGATGGGGAATCAGAGATCATGGGGATGGGGCGATAGGAGATTGTGGGCGGGGATGGGGGGATCAGAGATCGCGGGCAGGAGGGAGGGATCAGAAATCAGGGGATGATCAGAGATCATGGGGATGGGGGTTTGGAGATTCTGGACGGGAGGGGGGATTGTGGCCAGGGAGGAATTGGGGGCAGGGGAGTGGGGCACCCTTTATTTATTTTTTAAAAAACCCTACCTTTATTGTTGGTGCGCTCCTGCGCACATGGCCCCTTTAAGGTAGAAATAAAATGGCCAATGCGACGGGGCTTTCCTTTACCCTATTGCATCGACGTGTGGATAGGAGCAACATCCCGCGCTACTTCTAGCACAGGCTGGCCCCTCCACACGCCCGGATTTTAAGGTAGCTCTAGCAATGCCCTGAAACAGCAACAAACAACGTATAGCAGGCTGCCGTGAGATTGGTATTCTGCTATCACCGGACTCACGGGATCAGGAAGACTGTCTGAACGGCCTGCAGTTTCCTGCTCTGACAAATACTCCCAGTGACTGAGGTAGCAGGGAACCATGTCTAAACCACGGGGTCCTAATTCGGACCCAGGAAGCTTGACATAATTGTTGATGGCTCACATACCATGTATTCCCACTTCATAATTTAAAAAGAGACAGAAGAACCACTCCCACCCCACCTCTGCAGACATTCCACACACAAGTCCTGCATTTTTAACATCATCATCATCATCATCATCATCATCAACAACAACAACAACATATCCTTCAGTGTTCTGGTCTGGTAGAAAGTTTTTGATTCGCTTCACACAGCTTCCAGAGCACAATGATTGCTGGTGGAACTCTCCAATGTGTTGATTAGTCTATGCTAATTTCAATTATGCTGTGAACTTGGGTGGTTGGAATTTTATACATAATCATGGTGCATTGTTGCTGATCGGGCTTCCTCTTCTCACTACACATGAGTTATTTTACTTTGCAGTTGCTAAGAGTCCGGCCCTTCTGGTAGCTTCTCTTCCCCACCCACCCCCATGTGCAATATATTATGCAAAGTAAATTGAGCGGGTATTAGGATATTTTCTAACCTGCTGTGTCTTCAGAATTGTAGATACAAAAATGCTTAGGTTTCCTTCTCAAAAGTGGGATGAGCTTGCCGGCGGAGACGGTGGACAGCCATTCTGAAGGGCCCACACCACTTTGCTAGATGCAAAGCAGGCGAAGTTTACAAAGGATCTGATTGCATCTTTATTTTCTTTTATCTGAGTCTCTCCAGTCAAAGTGAAAAAAGAAGAAAGAGAGAGAGAGAGAGAGATGCACTTAATGATCTTAAAGCAAAACAATATTCTCAACAGATTGTCAACAGCTTAGAGCCGAGGCTCAGACAACCAAAACGGGAGCATCTGGAATCTCCACTGTCAGAATAGGTACCTTAATAAGGGAGCGATGGAAAAGGATCAGTGCCGAAAATGGACCGCTCGGTCAGCAAAGTTTTGCAGCTGAAGTCGCGGGTTTTGCAGCACAGCTGGGCTGGCTGCAAGCAGGAGCAGAACTCAGGAAACAGAGTATGGCAAAGAGATGAAGATGGTTATGGTGGAACCAGACATAGAATCATAGAATCATAGAACAGCAGAGTTGGAAGGGGCCTACAAGGCCATCGAGTCCAACCCCTTGCTCAATGCAGGAATCCACCCCAAAGCATCCCTGACAGGTGGTTGTCCAGCTGCCTCTTGAAGGCCTTTAGTGTGGGAGAGCCCACAACCTCCCTAGGGAACTGGTTCCATTGTCGTACTGCTCTAACAATCAGGACATTTTTCCTGATGTCCAGCTGGAATCTGGCTTCCAGATTCCAGCTGGAATCTGGAAGCCAGATACATGGTAGTATAGGGCAGGAATAGCTAACTGGTAACTGAGGTGGATCCAGACCCTCTCCCATTTTATCTGGACCTTTGGGGCCCTGACCTTTGGGGTACAGCTTCATAATCAGTCAGGTTGTTGATCACCCGGTTGCACCCCACAGAATACTCAGGCATAATGGGCACAATCTACTGTGGTTGAGTCATCTTTCGCAGGCATCTCTTGAAATTTAGAAATTCCCACTGTGTTCCACTGATGGTATAGAAAAAGCACACAGAAGAGACCTTCCGGGATGCTATGAGTAATACAGTGAACTGAGTAACTTAACCTTTGCATGCATGAAAAGCATTAATGATTTGTTCCACTCCTGAAGCCCAGCTGAGGCTGATTGGCCTGTATACAGTCTGGATGTGAGCTGTTTTAGCAATGCAGCTTAAAAGCGACATGCAATTTCTTGGGCCTTCCGGAATCAAATGCTCCCATTAAAATAGTAGCATTTAAATATTGCCATTAGTCTGAAATAATTATGAAGCAATGCTCCTTCCGGCCATTTCGGACGAGCGTGGCTCATGGTAATTTGGGACTGTTAGTCTCCCTCTCCATGCTGTTCTGGGGTTCCTTGTCATTTTCTCCACATATTGAAAGAGAGAGAGAGGGAGAAAGAGAGAGGGAGAGAGAGAGAGAGAGTTTTAACAGTCTTCAAAGGATATTAATTGAAAAATGTAACCTGGGAAATATGGAACAGAGATACAGGCCAACGTATCAATATGCAAAACCTGGTCTGCAGTAGAAGACTGTGTGGATAGTCTGACACCAATTGCAGGTGTGCAACACCCAATAACACAGCACTCTGCCATCCTATCTCCAGAACTGGAAGTCATTTTAGGTGGGTGATGTTATCATGCCAGAAACAGCGTTTTTTTCTTTCTTTCCTTTTTCTTTGATGATCAAATGGAAGCTGTCAAATGGAAGGTGGTGCAAAATTTGTATTCCAGGTAGAGACAAGACAAACAGGGATGTCCGTTGCTGGAAATCTGGCTCATTTGGGGCTCACTGAATTTCTGTGGCACCCCAGCTCCTCATCTTGCATTTGTGAGCCAAGCCATGGGTATTTTGGGGAACCTTTTTCAGATTTTTAAACATTTTCGCACGTAGGAGTTTATGCAAACTCCAGAGGCAGTTTGTGTAATTTGAGCCAATTTTGGCTGTTCTGTAACTAAATTTGCTCAATTTTGAGCAGTTATTTGCACAAATTTTGGTCGTTACTTGCTCAAATTTCTATTTACAAAAATAAATAAAAAACCCAGAACTCCAGAAGCTGGCCTAAGTCAATGCAGATCGAGTCCAGCCAGCTCGTGGAAAAATGAGTTGGAGTCAGGGGTGGGGTGCGGAGTAGATTCCTCTGTCATTCCTACAGACAAATTATTTTTATTTCTCTCAGCTTATATTTTTTCCAGTTTTTATTTTGGCTTTTCCCAAACATGGAGATTCTTTCTCTTTTCTTAATGTTCCATGAAAACGTTTATTTGCATTTTTGTGTGCAGTTTGGCTTTATGTACACATTTTTGCAAGCAATTTGCCTAATATAATGCATTTTCTGGATGCTTTTTCCACCAACATACAATTTCAGACGTGCACTTTCCCCAAATATAATCATGTTTCTACACTTTTTATTATTATTATTGGATAACTCCGTTGTAGAACTTGGAGAGGTGTGAATTGTGAAGGATAATGGAATTCCAGTTCACATATTGGTCCAAAAGTCAAAATTAGCAAAGGCCATATGAAAATGCAAAGTGAACTAATTCGTTCCCTATTCTAGACAAGTATTCCGATGATGATGGATGATGAAGACAATGACGACGACAAAGTCTTGACAGCAATGGGCATGGCACTTTACAAAGTAAAAGGGCAGAGGTCCCTGCCCCAACTGGCTTACAATCTGGAAATCAACACAGAGGAGAAGAAGTAGAACAGAGAGAGAGAGAGAGGAAGCAGGTGGGAATGTGCATTTGTTCCAGCTACATGTAATTATACATTATAACAATGGAGTTTGGATATTAAGGGATTATGTGGAAAGGTTTATGAAAAAAATGTAAATTTTGAGGAAGGACTTGAAGGAGGTGGCATCACCTGGAAGGCAGATCCAGGCATAAGGGGCAGCAAGAGAGAAAGAGAAGACTGATTTGAGGGTACAAAGAACTTTGGGACAGTTCAGGTTGATGGGGCTGGAGGAATAAAGTCTCTGGGAAATAATATAATGAGGGTGCAGTGTGATGGAGGAGAGCCTCAGTAAAATGAAAGAGCATCAGTAAAAGAGGGGGAATGATTATGGTGTCAAATGGGATTTGCTTGGTGCTAGGAGGATACTACATACATGGTGTATTGTGTGTGTGTGTGTGTGTGTGTGTGTGTGAGAGAGAGAGAGAGAGAGAGAGAGAGAGAGAGAGAGAGAGAGAAAGGTTGTGCTTTTATATAATATGTGAAAAGCATATTTATATAATATGTGAAAAGAGAACAATGAGTGTCTCCCACATTAACCTGTTTTGCAAAGTCCCAGGTTGTATTGGGAGCAGGGCCAGACTTAATTCAGGGAAAGCTCATTCCTTCTACTTAGCAAGATCCCATTTGGCAAAGTGCAGAGTCAAGGCCTTGTCCAATTCACTCACAGCAGGCAAAGTCACATCTGGTCAAGTCCTGGGAAGTGAAACCCCATCAGGTCATGGCCAGGTTCAGGGGACTGTAGTGCAGAGCGTTCAAATTCAGGGAAACTGGATTAGGAGCCCAGACAGCTTGCATTCAGTTCAAGCCAGTTGCAGCTTTCCCCCTCATTGAACAGAATAGGAGGATGTTGTCTTAGCAGACAGTTGGCCCTGTTCAGAAGACACCTTCAGCCATGGCTTTAACCATGGTGAATAAGGCTTTTTTATTATTATTTATTATTATTTATTTATATAGCACCATCAATGTTGCCTTATTCGCTGTGGTTAATGATGTGGGTTAAGGTGTCTTCTGAACAGGGCCAGTTGAAGCCTTATAAAGGGAGGCAAAGCCTGTTCTGCATTATTGAAGGAGATGGCTCTTTTCTTTACAAAGTCCTGGACTGCATTTGTGTCCTTTGGCTTGTGCAAGACTGAGGTTTCCAGGGTCTTGTTCTCTATCTGAATCCAAGAATGGTTGTTGAGCCTCATCCATCCTTCTCTAGGAGAAACTTTGACCTCTAGGTGGAATAATGATCTACATTTACCTTCTCTCTCTCTCTCTCTCTCTCTCTCTCTCTCTCTCTCTCTCTCTCTCTCTCTCTCTCTCTCTCTCCTCTCCTCTCCCTCTCTCTCTTTCTCTCAGGGCATTACAGCTAGGGATGTTGGGAAAATCTGGAATGGATTCAAATGAGTTCTGATGGGAGTTTTGGGGAAAGGACTGGGCCTTGCTAAGCTCTTGATTAAATCATCAGATGTGTGCCCACATTCCAGTTCAGCATGGAACTGGGCTCAGAATTTCTGAGCCTGGCCAGGGAGTTTTCACCTATCATTGGCTTCTATTATTTGTATCTGACTTTGCCAATCTAAAGGCTTCATACTCCCTGTCAAATGTAGAGGCCAATGTTGTACAATATGGATGGTTGGAAGGTAGATCTCCAGATGGTTTGGACTTCAACTCTCAGAAGCCCATGCCAGCATGGCCAAGAATCAGGAAAGTTGGGAGATTTACCATCTGCAGCTCTACTTTCTGCCCAGCCCTGTTGTACACCTCTATTTCCTTTGCTACAGGGGTGCTCATACATTATACTGAATGTGTGCTTGCACTTTATGTACATTTGCTGACTTCAGTGTACATACCAGCTGTGAGATTTGGGGGGGGGGAAGGGGGGCTTTGAGCCTTCAGTATACACAGTATACACAGTCCCAGGCAGCACCCAAGGCTAGCTCCCAGCCGAAGGACCTGCGATGCTGCAAAGTCTCTTCTTTTTAAGCCTGATGGATTCCTGTAGTGTTTCCATTCTGGTAAACATGAGCAGACTACATGGGATTTTTTTCCCCACACATCCTTCCTCCCCCACCCCCCACCCCCAGGTTCTAACATTTGTGCAAATTGTAATTTGCACTTTTTTTAAAAAAAAAATGAATCTTGTAATGTTCACAAATATTCTCATAACTTTTTTTTAATAATGCTGTTCTTGCACAGTTGTGCACAATTGCAGGTCTGCCTGCCTGCTGTTAGCCCCACAGAGGGATTTTCCACTCATGTCAATATCCTCATCAGTTTCATCCTCGGTGCTTATTTCATTTAGCCCAGCAGAGCCATATCCTGGAGTTATACTAGAGCGACCAGATACAAAAGAGGCCAGGGCTCCTGCAGCTTTAACTACTGTGATGAAGGGGAATTTCCCCAGGTGCTGCATGCATACAAATGACACCTGCTGAAATTCCCTTTTTCCGCGCAACTGTTAAAGATACTGGAGCCCTGTCTTCCTTTCCATAGGGCCACCCCTAATGTGTGCATTAATCCATACGTTAATGAATGTGTTTTTCATGCTCATTTTAAACATAAACATTTTTAATGTTTGCACCCAATGACTAAACTATATTTGTGTGCATTTTCAAAACACACACATTTTCCTCTGCACATTTTTCAAAGGTGAGCATGTTGTCAAACACATCTCTTGCTTTGTTTCACAGAATGCATCTCAAGCTGACCAAAAATGGAGTCCATTCATAACCTATCCCCAACCTCACAGTGCCTAACGGTAGGGCCAGCACTGAGGGCATAAGCCTTCTTCAGACCCAGGAAAGTATCAGCAGCATTTCCAAGTGAGCATCGGGTGGGATGTCAGCAGATAAATGTTGAGATTCTGAGACAGTGTAAGCTAGGAGCACCGTAAAGTGTCTTTTAAAATTATGCTTCTGTGCCACTTTGTCACGCTGATGGTTTAACAATGAAATCCAGCGCCCAGAGGGCCCTTATGTTCTTAAGACAGAAAACTGATGAAACGTGAAGTTCAAAGCACAAACTACCTTCTCTCCCCCCCACCATCCCAACTGTAATATTGGCTAATGGGTAAAGAGATAAAACACATATGATGTGACACAGCCTTACCTAAAACGATTCCTTCAGGAGCGCTTGGCCTTTTCTTAATGAGACTGCCACTTGTGATAATAAGATTTGGAAAGACGGTTTATTTATTTGTTTATTTATTAGAGGGCATAATTGTTTAACTTAATTTGCAGGCAGCATTGCTGAGGGACACATGAGAAACACACACACACACGAAACCCATTTTCCTCTTCCTTCTCCACTTTTGCTTCCCCGGAGGACCTGGTTCACCTGCTTGGGGAAAAGGTACTCAGAATGCCAAGCATTTCATTAAACAAAGAGTTTCCCCAGGTATGCAATTGATCTCATAGCACCATAAAGGCAAAAAAGGAAGCTGGGTTTTCCAGGCACGGGGACCCTGCAATGAGGATCCAGAGGGGACCCTGAGGGTAAACGTGGAGCAGAATGGCTGTTATCCATGTTAACTAGAAGAAGGAGGCGATCCAATGTACTTTTGGGCTCCAGGGAATCAAACGTTTTACTTCTTCCTAAAGAAGACTCCACAACAGGGATGCATAATATTATACATTGGGATTACTCTTTCCTAGATGATGGTGCAAAGATGTTTGACCATAATTCTGGGCTGTAGTTGAGTGGGTGGTCAAGTGCTCGCCCCAATGTTGCTTCTTAGAGGGCTTTGCTTCACATTTCCCCTTAGCCCAGGGATGTATAAGAATGTCATTCCTGTTTGCAAATCGTGTTCTGTTAATAAATCATGTTGCACCATGTCCAGCTTGTTCATCCCTGGCCGATGGCTGTTTGGCCACTGTGTGAGCAGAGTGCTGGACTAGATGGACCCTTGGTCTGATCCAGCATCAGGACACTTTTTATGTTCTTACATTCTTATGTTCTAACTCCAAATGCGACTGTGAGCAGGACCTCAGTTCCAGGACATTTTTGCATTCATGTTCAGAAGTGTGTACTTATGCAAGTGTCCGTTTCCCCACCCTCCATCCCCATTTTCACATTTTACCCTATGAGGGGTGGGAATGAATGCTTTCAATTGGGGCGGGGATGTGAATTTTCTCAATTGAGAATGCCTATGTTTTCCCAATGGAAAAAAACAGATACATTTGGCAATGCAAATGAGGCAAACTGAGCTTTGAAGAGGAATTCGGAGAATTTCAACAAGCTCAGACATTGCATGTATGCCGACCTGAGATCTTAATGATATAGGGCGGGATATATATGTTTTAAATAAATAAATAAATGTCCAGGCACTTCTACTTTATCCTCTGCCTCCTATCCTTTTTGGGACCATGACCACTCCCTGCTGCCTCCTAGTAGGGATTAGGGGTGTGCACGGACCCCCCGCTCCGCTTCACTTCCAGATCCGCCCATGCCCTCTCTGCTCCGCTGCGGAGCTCTGGATCCGGATCGGAGCTCCATTTCCCCCCCCCCATAGGCTTGCATTAAGCTTAAAAAGTATACAATTTTTTTTCTGTGAAAGTTAGAAACCTCACGTTTGGCACCATGACACCTCATGGAGGTATACACATGCACACCAAGACTCAAGGCAATCCCATCATCCCCTGAATTTTGGGGAATTTATGAAAATCCAACACCCCATTCACACCGCTTTCGATAGCTCCGTCAATTTGCATGTTAGAAACCTCAAACTCGCCACCATGATAGCTTATCCAGGGATTCACACGCATGCCCAGACTCAAGGCAGTCCCATCATCCCCTGATTTTTGGGGAATTTATGAAAATCGGGCACCCCATTCACACCCCTTTCGATAGCTCCGTCAATTTGCACGTTAAAAACCTCAAACTCACCACCATGTTAGCTTATCCAGGGATACACACGCACGCCCAGACTCAAGGCAGTCCCATCATTCCCTTTTTTTTGGCGGGGCTTAAACCTGCAGACATCTCAATGAGGCCATTTCAAAGGAAATCCCAACATGCCATGAATTGGGGAGTAGAGATAAACCTATATGAATCTTCTTCCACACTTGAAAAATGGATTTGGAACTTCCAAAACTCCAAGTGAGCGCAGGAAGGACTTCTCCCCTGAGTCAAAGCCAGATACACACAACATCCCTGTGAGGCGGGCAGGGGGGGAGAGAGGGAAGGCAGGCAGGCAGCAGACATTTCTGGGGGCATAAGGAAGTGAGCCAAGGATAAGCCAGTAATACATATAAAATGGAATAAATAAATAAATAAACAAAGGAGGGGTGGAATTAAAAGCAGCAGTGTTGCTCAATAAACAACAAGAAGAACTTTTTAAAAAAGGCTATATCTGTCTTTTACCAGCAATAGGGGGACGTGCCCAGGGGAGGGGGAAGCAGCTGCCAGTTCAACTCATGAAAGCCATTGCTTCACCACGAGAGCTGAGGAGTAGAACTCTCACTTCAACTCATGATAGGCATTGCTCCACCGGGTTACTCTCTTTGGAGGGCTCTGATTGCCCTCCAAGTACAGGAGAGAGTGGGGGCACGTCCACATGGGATGCCCTAGGGGAGCTCATCCCCTTGCACCACATCTGTTCAGTTGTTCCCCAAAGTTAGGGTGGGTAGCAGTGCTGTGTTTCTATCTCTTATTATTGGCTTAGTATATGATTTCAGGTTGTGTTTGTGCATTTGGTGGGGCTACTGTTTTAAAAAACACTGGGAAAAGTCCGTTCAGACTAAGAAAGAGAAGTTCCCAGAATCCCAAGTTACCCATTTTGCCTATCCCCTCCTCCAACTTTGGGATCATGTGATCATGACCGGGAGTTGACTCTGCCCGTCAGTCCTTCGGAAAAGGTATTTTCCCGCCGGTTTTTAAAAAAATTCTAGCACACGAACCGCAGCACACAGAGAGCTGAGTAGGCTCAAAATGACCCCCATCCATGACTCTCCAAGCACAAGAATTTTCAGAAAGATAGCTTCAAAAACAACACAGTTATCCCCCTTTCTTTTCCGCAATGCAATCCTATGGGCGAAATGTTTCAAGATGGCGATCGGATTGGACCGCGGAAACCGGAGCGCTCCGAAAATGGGCGCTTCTCTTCGCCTTGCTTCTAGGGGTCCGCGGTCCGCTTCTACTCCGCCTCTGGGCAAGGCGGAGCAGGCCAATTCGCTCCTGCTTCTGCGTTTCTAATCGGAGCAGAGCACATGCCTAGTAGGGATGTATGAGAATGTCATGTTTGCTTGGCAAATGTGCAAGTATGCCCTGTTTTCAACTTTGCAAGTGCAAGCATGTGCACACCGTAAATGTTTGCTAATTACTGGACTTGCCCTCTCATTCAATTTGAGCAACTTTCCCTGGTCAATTTGCAGAAATTTGCAAAGTTGTTGTTGTCGTCGTTGCTGTTGCAAATCTCCCCTGAAGACTGAAACAGCTCTGTGTTAGTCTACACAAATTTTAAATTTTAAATTTACACAAATTTAGGGAAATTTGCACATATTTCACATTTGATTGTTGCTCAATTTGTGCTATTTTCCTGTTCATGCAGAGTGAGCAGCAATCAGAAAAGGGAATGGGAATTGAGCATGAGAGGAGCAGTGAGCTGATGTTTGGCGAATCCTGGTGAACCTGGACATGGCTCATTCGCCCATCGCTATCCCCTGTAATCTATTCATGTGGTCATGTTAGAGGGACGCCTTGCAAATGATGTGCAGTAGCATCATAGTTGTAGAGCTGACTTCCTTAACAAGTTCCCTTGTCATCTTTGCTTTCCAATGCTTGGTTTTGTCTAAATGTATATATCCACATATTCCGGATTAAATCTTTGCCTTTGATCTTCCTTCTTTTCCTTCCTTCCTTCCTTCCTTCCTTCCTTCCTTCCTTCCTTCCTTCCATTGTTGCTTTTAGTTTTAAACTCACAGCTTTTTGCTTTTTTTAAAAAAAATGGAGCCTTATTATTATAATATTTTTGGCTTTATAGGTGTAGCAAAGTCACATCAAAAGTTCCCTGATCCATGGACTCCATCAGACACAGCTAGGAATATGTTTTACTTTTTAAAAAACAAAGTTTAATTAAAAGCACTCTCCAAGTTGCAACACTCGTAGTCTCTAATTGTTAGGGAAATTCTCTCCACCTTAGACTGATGATGGACAGGTAAATAATCCACGGATGGTTTATCTCTCCTAAATGCATGAGGAGAAACGATGACCACGGCTGCTAAGTCCTTCTCTGCTATTTCTTCCTGGCACTGACTTCCCTGACCATGGGCAGTGAACTAAATTTTAGCCCAGAAACAGAACATTAGGACAATAGCGCTCTCCTGCTGTTGTTCAATAGCAACTGGTATTCAGAGGCATGAATTCTAACTAGGACTGTGCAGAGACCCCTGATCTGTTCTGGATCTCAATTTGGACCTTCTAGATCAGGTCTGAACTGCTCTGGATTGATCCGGACCTCCTCCAAACAAATGTGGATGCGAATCCAGATCAAGATCTGGAGGTCCGGATTTTCCCCAATAGACTTACATTGGAAAAAAAACCACCTATAACTTTTTTAGTTGTTGAGATAGAAATATGAAAACGGGCACCATGATAGCTTCTAAATATATCCTTAGGCATGGCAACGTTGAAGGAAATGGGATCATCTCCTGATTTTGGGGGAATTTTAAAGTTTTCCACCCATTTACAGAAATGCATTTATCTCCGTCATTTTTCAAGATACACACATGTAACTGGGCACCATGATAGCTTCCACAATAGACCTTAGGCATGGCTACTTTGAACGAAATTGGATCATCTCCTGGTTTTTAGGGAATTTTTAAAGTTAAACCTAAATCAGAATCTTCCTCAATTGTATGTGTTATTATCTACAGTTCCTCTCAGGTTAACCACTTCAAAGGGACACTGGGAACTTCAAGATAGAAATATAAAACTGGGTGAGCATACAGCACATAGCTTGTCATGTGAAAAAAACGTCAGACCATGCGGTGCCACACTTGTGTCACAATACTTTCTTAAAACTTAATTTTTCATGCTATCCACTCATTTCAAAATGCTATAACGGTTTTGTTTTTCAAGATACACACATCAAACTGAGATGCCATTGAATAGACAATCCTTTCAGAGTCCATCAGAGTTCAATTACTCCAGGGTAAGCCCAGCGAATAATTGTCAATGAAAAAAATGTGGTTTTACCCCAAATGGCATCCGGAACTCCAGATCGATCTGAACCGATCCAGACCTCCCCCAACCCAGTTCGGATCCAAATTTAGGGGGTCTGGATTGGCCCAATCCACTCTGGATCTGGGGATCCAGAACAAAGATGAACACAGCCCTAATTCTAACCTCCTGGAAGTTAATATACACATCATCACTAGTAGCTACTGATAATCTAGTGCTGAATAAATTGGAAATGCCCTTAATTCCTTGATTTGGAAACCATGGTTCTATAAATGCACCTAAAATCATATATAGCTGCACCACAATACTGACTCATATTCATCTTGTGACCAACTACAATCCTGGGATCCTTTTCACATACATGGAAGAACTAAAGGAAAAGCACAGTGTACAACATTCAGAAGGGAAAGTAATGGGGGACTCACTGCACGTTGGTTTCACATCAGAAACAAGACCGTGTAAATCAGAACTCCAAAATCTGGGAGGAAGTTCAGATGAGCAGAATGCCTGGGGCATCTCCACTCAACGCTTAATGGCACCAAGAGAGATGCCATTTTTATCTCACCCTCCCCAAAAATGGATCTGCTGATGGCAAATGTAAATTTGGACATGTTCATTGCCTTGCTTCTTTGTTTTGATTTAGAAACACATTTATCTAAATAGGGTTGTTTTTCTCCTGAAGTTACTGTTCTGTGTGGGAACAAAACAAAAATCTTTCTGTTAAGAAATCTAATTATATGTTTGAATTATTGAACTTTTTTTGTAAACAAATTCCTTTTTTCTCCCCCCAAGAATCTGATCGTTAAGAGTCTTTTGTCAACAAAGCAAATATGGGATTTATATTTCTAAGCCCTAGAACCACCAAATTCTAATTGCCAGCTTCATTATACAGAAAAGTATAAGTGTAACAATCAAGGGCCTTATTACACATTCATAATTGGGTTTCATTGCGACTTATGAAAACATAAACTGTCTTAAACACACTTGCAGAAAATGTCACATCATCAAATCAACACTTTTATTATACAGAAGTAATTGTGTTTCTAGACACCCAGCATATGTTGTTGAAACAATCAAAACACAACAAAATCCATCCAAGTTCGAATATGATTGAGAGGTTTTGGCAGCTCTTGAACATTGGGAAGTTTTGCACGAATTTGCATGAGATTGAAAGATGCATTTACTGCAGTGAAAAGAGTCATGCTCACTCTTTGTAAAGTTCCATGGTGAGTCATTTCATACAAATCTAGAAGTTAGACCTACCTTCTGATGTGAGAATGTAATAAGCCTTATTCATCCCTTCTAGCCTTTTAGGGTTTTTTTTATTATTATTTAATCAATTATATGTTTAATCTACCCAATAGCCAATGTTCCCTTGGTAGATTAGTCTTTACAATCAAGAAAAGAGAAGATAGGTTAGTTCCTACCTTCAAGAGGATTCTAGATTATCTTGGCAGATTGGGATAATGGGGCCAAAACTAATAAAAAGGAGTTTCTCAACAGAGCTAAATGTTACTTTTTACATTTAGGTAGGGAAGAGCAGATGTACAAATACAGGTTGGGTGATCCTTGGCTTGCTAGAAGTGTATGTGAAAACATCTGAAGGGTTTAATAGACCAGGATCTAAGCATAAAGTCTGCAATATGACCTAACAGCCATCATAATGCAATTGCAGGCTGCTTCTCCAAACCTCCCGTCGTCTTTGTCCTCCACCTCTGGACACATTCCAGTTTGTGGATATCTTTCTTAAATGGTGGCTGCCCAGATTGCAAGAAGCATTCTCAGTTGGTCAGACCTCCCCTTGTGAACTGTGTCAGTTTCTGGGTAAACACAGGATATCGCGGAGCTGGAATTTGTCCAGAGGAGGAGGACAAAGGTGTTGAGGAGCCCGGAGATCAAATCCTATGATTTGGTTTCTTTCGATTCATTTAAAATAAATAAATAAATAAATAACTCAAGTTTCCCCCCCTAAATGTTCCAGAAAAAAATGTTCCCAATTTGGTAACAATAAACAAACAAACATACAATACCAGCAAAATTGTCACCCTTCCCTACTTTCAAGGGGAAGTAGTTTGATTTAAATCTATAATTAGCAGCAATGTCTTTTTTCCCTTTTAATTTTTACTCTAGAATAGAGAGAGGGCCTCTGAATTGGATCTGAAGCCCACCCACCCCAATCCACCACTGTAGGGTCCCAATCCAGATCCCGCCCCCCCTGCTGCCACACCGGTGCTAGCACAAAAATGAAAAGAGAGAGGGGGGAGGGGGAATTATACAGATTTAAAGTAATGTCTGTTTTTTTCCCCCCTGAGCTATAGTTCCTCCCAGATTTACATGCTACAAAATTCAAATTTGAATATGTATGAAGAGGAGGAGGAGGAGGAGGAGGAGGAGGAGGAGGAGGAGGAGGATTGATCACTGTTTCAGACCCAGAATGGTTTTTGTGGGCCTCCCTAAGTGTTCTTCCTTAGATTTGGATTACGTCTTCATCAACATGAAAAGTTGTAATAAAAAAAAAACACCCCAAAGTAGAACAAGGAATTTGTGATAAGGTTCTTTATGCTAAGACTTTCATCTTCTGTCAGCAGCACTCAAGTTCTGGCTCATCTCAGCCTATAACGTGGCCCTGTGAGATATAAATATGTGACCTTTTTTGAAGAGAAGTCCTTCCTGGCTGGCGTGTAACTCCATCACTTATGCATTATAGACTTTCGACTCAATTGCAGTATAATCTCACAGGAATTTATTATGCATCCTTTATATAAAACAGTATGTACCCTCTACAGAAAACATCAAAAGGTGGTTAATAGAGATGTTAAATTATTATTGGCTGAAAGGAACCCAATGCCGTAGAGTCATCAGCTTCTACTTTCCCTGGCGTGCTTCGTATACCATATATAATATATACAATTAATAGCACACATACATCAATCTCGAAGCAAACCTCAACAAAGTCTGCTTGGATGTTCAAGGAACTGATGTATAAAACATGTGGAGACAAGCAAAAATGTCATGGGAGGGCAAATTACAAATACCTGGCAAAGAACTGATGGATAAGTGGAGGGGTACGCTGTCTGCCTCAGAGCCGGCAACAAGGTTTAGCTTTAAAGTTCAAAGTATAATCCTCACAGAGATGTATTATTCCATACCAGACAGGGGAAAACTGAAAATACTGCGGGGGTGAGAAATGTCAAGCAAATAAGCCTCATTGTCAGAGCAAAGGCAGCACCGTGGACGGCTTCCCTCGACACCAGTCCCTAAGCTCCCGAAGTCAGTGACCTGACTGAGCCGGGAGAGATGGAGGAGGGCAACGTGCAATGCCCTGTTGACCAGATAAAGGCAAAACTCCAGGCTTTGAGCGTTTAGGCTAGGCAGTGCCAGCTCCTGGTTTTTAACGGCCCTTGGGGAAGACACTAGTCCTGATGGCTACTAGTCCTGATGGCTATGTGCCACCAAAAGTATCAGAAGCAGTAGGCCTATGTACACCAGTTTCTGGGGAACATGGGTGGGAGGGTGCGGTTGCACCTGTGTCCTGCTTGTGGGTCCCAGGTTGACAGCTGGCTGGCCGCTGTGTAAACATAGGCACGCACACGGGGTGTGTTGGATGTGCCCAGCCACCCCCAATGTTTCCAGGGCTGCTTCCACTTCCCTGCCCCCACTGCTTGAATTGGGGCTTTTAAGGATGACAGGGCTTTCTGTAGTCTCTGGAAAGTGTGTAATTCCCCCAAGCATGCTAATGGTGGTAATATTGTATTTTATAGGGGTGTGCACGGACCCCCCGCTCCGCTTCACTTGCAGATCCGCCATTTTTCGGAGCGGGTCGCTCCGCCCCGCCCCCGCTCCGCCCACTTCCGCTCCGCTCCGCTCGGAGCTCCGGATCGGATCCGGAGCTCCGTTTTTGCCCCCCCATAGGCTTGCATTGAAAGCTAAAAAAGTAAACAACTTTTTTTCCGTTGAAGTTAGAAACCTCACGTTTGGCACCATGACACCTCATGGGCGTATACACACACACGCCAAGTTTCAAGGCAATCCCATCATCCCCTGATTTTTGGCGAATTTTTGAAAATCGGGCACCCCATTCACACCCCTTGGGATAGCTCCGTCAATTTGCATGTTACAAACCTCAAACTCGGCACCAGGGCAGCTTATCCATGTGTCCACATGCACGCCAAGTTGCAAGCAAATCCCATCATCCCCTGATTTTTGGCGCGGCTCTACCCTCTAACGCACCTCCCATAACCCTAATTCACACCCCTTTAGATAGCTCCGTCAATTTGCACGTTAGAAACCTCAAACTCAGCACCATGATAGCTTATCCACGTGTCCACATGCACGCCAAGTTTCAAGGCAATCCCATCATCCCCTGATTTTTGGGGAATTTATGAAAATCGGGCACCCCATTCACACCCCTTGGGATAGCTCCGTCAATTTGCATGTTAGAAACCTCAAACTCGGCACCAGGAGAGCTTATCCATGTGTCCACATGCACGCCAAGTTGCAAGCAAATCCCATCATCCCCTGATTTTTGGCATGGCTTAACTCACCCCAAATTGTCCCATTCTACAACTACGTCAATTTGCACGTTAGAAACCTCAAACTCAGCACCATGATAGCTTATCCACGTGTCCACATGCACGCCAAGTTTCAAGGCAATCCCATCATCCCCTGATTTTTGGGGAATTTATGAAAATCGGGCACCCCATTCACACCCCTTGGGATAGCTCCGTCAATTTGCATGTTAGAAACCTCAAACTCGGCACCAGGAGAGCTTATCCATGTGTCCACATGCACGCCAAGTTGCAAGCAAATCCCATCATCCCCTGATTTTTGGCGCGGCTTAAACTTTTTAACTCACCCCAAATCAAGTCCCATTCTACAACTACGTCAATTTGCACGTTAGAAACCTATCCTTTGGTCCCATGACAGCTTACCCATGTGTCCCCATGGACACCAAGTTTCAAGGCAATCCCATCATCCCCTGATGTTAGGGGAACTTTTGAAATTTGAACACTCCAGTATGTCAGGGATTTAAAGTTGCAATTGCAGACAGCTCAATGGGGCCAGTTCCAAGGCAATCCCAACATGCCACGAGATAACCCTAAATCTTCTGGCACATTTGAAAAAGGGATTATTGAATTTGATAAAGTCTAAGTGAGCGCAGGAAGGACTTCTCCCCTTAGTCAAAGCAAGACACATACACCATCGCTGCAAGGCGGGAAGGGGAGAATTATTATTATTATTATTATTTATTTATATAGCACCATCAATGGAAAGCAGGCAGGCAGCATGCATTGTAGTGCCGCAAGGATGGCTTGAGCACTAACGCATAGCAAACCAACCCATAAGTGGGCGCAAAGTGAGGCAAAGATGGCTGGTTGTTTCTTTCTAAGCCAGCAGTTACGCCTTGAGGGGCACAGAGGAGGACGATTGGGAGCAAACCAGGCACCAGGCGGGCAGAGAGGCAGGCAGAGTAGGCGAGGAGTCAGTCCTGGCAGATGCCCCACCACAGCAGCACCCCGGGGGAGGCGGGCAGGCAGGCAGGCAGGCTGCGGGCATTTCTGGGGGCACAAGGAAGTGATGGCTGGTTTCTAAGCCAGCATTGCAGTTAGTCACGCATTGCAAACGCAAACCATCCCAGCGAGTCGGTCACCGAGGAGGACAGGCTAGCAGAGGGGCAGGCAGAGTGACATGTCATAGATCTAGTATTGGGGAGGAGTCAGTCCCGGCAGATGCCCCAACACAGTAGCACCCTGGGTGGGCATTGGAAAACGCCATCTTGTGGGTCAATACTTCCCCCACCCCATGTCCTGCAGGGTTGCCTGCCTAACCCTTGTGGGGATGGGAGATGGAGAGCTTAGAGTGGCAGTGCCAGCAGCAGCCTTCGGCTTTCCCCTGGAACCAGTCGCCTTGCCCGCCTCTTTCCCCAGCAAGATCGCCTGGTGCTGCCTATGAAGATGCATCTTCATGCTGCTGGTTCCATAATGCCCTGTCGATGAACCCCTGCTTAGGCTGAGTTTGCAGTGGCGACAGACAGCAAAGCGGGGATCCGCTCCCAACTCAAAGTGGTCCCACACGATGCTTGTCTTTCGTTTCTGTGGTGACACCACCAATTGCCCGCCTGAGCTCTCTGGTGTTGCCACAGAAACAGGGGTGTGGGATGAGACTGGGGAGAGAGCCTCGGCCTGCTGCTGCTCCTCCTCAGCCCCCACATCCTGGAGGCCCACCGCCTCCTCCTCCTCCCCCCCCTCCACTGTGCTGAGGACCTCGTCTAGGTCCATCAGCGGGCTCGTGGGCTGAAAGGAGAATGAAGGAGTTGGGGATACTCCTCCTCCTCTAATGGCACTGCTGCCACGTGCCTCTTGCAAACGGGCACTTTTCCCATTCCCACCCTCAAAAAGAGAACGCCGGGCACAAGTTGCAGAAGAGAGTGGCTCTGCCTGCTGCTTGTCCTGCTTCTGTTTTGGAGCAGTCAGCCAAGGAGTTGCCCGTTTGAGTTTCACAGGAGGAGAGGAAGCCCTGCTGGCAGACTGAGCCTTGCTGCTTTCAGCACGCCTGCTTTCTCTTTTCATGATGACTAACAAAATATTAATACTACTAATACTATGTATAAGGTACTACTAAGAATATGTATAAGAAGAATATAATATGTTTAAATGTAGGGAAATGGGACAAGAACAATAAAATATACTACTACTAATATGTATGAGAATATACTACTAAGAATATCTACAAGAATATAATAATATGTTTTAGAATATTACTAATAAATGTAGGGAAATGGGACAAGAAATGGGACAACCACTACTATAAGAAGAACAAAATATGAATACTACTACTAATATGTATGAGAATGTATACTAATAGACTACTAAGACTATGTCAAAGAATATAATAATAATATGTTTAAGAATAGGGAAATGGTGTGCGTATGCTTTCCCCAAAATGCTCAATCTGTGGCTGCCTGTTGAACTTGACAAAAGCAGCCCACTCCGTCGAAGTTACACAGAGAAGAAAAAGAGAATCCAATTTTTTTGGTATATTTGGTATATAGAAGATAGAAGGAAACACAATCAGGATTTAAGAGAGGGGAGGGGGAAAAAGAACCAACCACTACTATAAGAAGAACAAAATATGAATACTAATATAATATGTATGAGAATATATACTAATGGACTATGTGAAAGAATATAATAAAATATGTTTAAGAATATAAATGTAGGGAAATGGGACAAAAAGTGTGTGTATGCTTTCAAAAGAAAGCTTTCACAAAAGCAGAACAGTCAGGCTTTAATACAGGGAAGGGGGGGGGCAACCAACCCAACCACACACTCCAAAATTCAAAAATAAAGTTTATATTAAATCAAAGTAAGGGGAAAACACAGGGCAAACTAAGCTACAAGTCAGAAAGAAGCAAACAAACACACACACGCGCCAAACTAAACCTATATTAAATTAATCTATCTCCAAAGCAGGAGCACTAGCTAAGTAAGTGTTCCCTCCACGAACGCCAACCCACAAAGAGACACAAAACAGAAAGTTCTCAGGGTGGGTCTGCCTTAGTCCCCCCTCCAACGCTGGGATTGGAGGAGGATGCTTTCTGAGGAGATGAATTCTCATCAGGATTGGGAGTTGAATGTGCCTGTCATCGCTTCCAAAAAAATAATAATAATAAAAAAAAAAAACCCAAACCCCGATTTTTAAAAAAATATTGCACGTGAACCACAGCACGCAGAAAGTTGAGAGTGGTCTCAAAATGACCCCCATCCACGACTCTCTGTGCACAAGAATTTTCAGAACGATAGCTTAAACCCCCCCCCAGTTATCCCCGATTCTTTCCCTCAATGCAATCCTATGGGCGAAAAGCCGAAACGGAGCCCCGCGGTTGACCCTATTTTTAAAAAACTTCTAGCCCGCGACCCGTACGATGCAGAAAGTTGAGAGTGGTCTCAAAATGACCCCCATCCACGACTCTCTGTGCACAAGAATTTTCAGAACGATAGCTTAAACCCCCCCCCCAGTTATCCCCGATTCTTTCCCTCAATGCAATCCTATGGGCGAAAAGCCGAAACGCAGTTTGAGCCCCGCGGTTGACCCGATTTTTAAAAAAATATTGCACGTGAACCACAGCACGCAGAGAGGTGAGAGTGGTCTCAAAATGACCCCCATCCACGACTCTCTGTGCACAAGAATTTCCAGAACGATAGCTTCAAAAACAACGTAGTTATGCGCGATTATTTGCCGCAATGCAATCCTATGGCGAAATGTTTTCAAGATGGCGACCGGAGCGCTCCGACTGAACTCGGAGCTCCGAAAAATGGTCGCTTCTCTTCGCCTTGCTTCTAGGGGGTCCGCGGTCCGCTCCTACTCCGCCTCTGGGTAAGGCGGAGCAGGCCAATCCGCTACTGCTTCTACGCTCCTAATCGGAGCGGAGCACATCCCTAGTATTTTATATTATGGTTTTATACCGTTGTTTTTATACTTTGAATGGTTTTAATTTTTGTGAACCGCCCAGAGAGCTCCGACTATTGGGCGGTATAGAAATGTAATAAACAAACAAACAAACAAACCACACATTTTCTGGAGGCCCCCCAAAAGTGTGCTTTCCCATCCCCCACTGCTTCAATCGGGGCCTTAAATGGGGGTGGGTGGGGGCGTGAGAAAGCTTTCCAGGACCTCCAGAAAGTGGCTGCATTTAGCATGGGGCGTTGCTAGACCTACCGGGTGTTCCGTCGTTGAGGAGCGGTGAAAGCGGCTTTTCCCGTTCAGCCGTGACGCCTCATGATCCACACCTGCCTTCGATTTATGGCGGAAGTTTGCGCCGGTTGTGCTGCTGCCGCCGCGAGCACGGTTGCGCAGCCACACCGGCCTGATTGCCGCGGCTTTTTTTTTCGCTCGCTGCACGGTTTGCGCACGTCCGAAAGACCGCAAACTTGCGCAGCCGTCAGCGATGCCGCCGCCGGCCCTGGCGGCGGCAGCGGCGGCAGTGCCAGTGCCAGCTGAAGTGCTGCTGGTGCTGTTGAGGGTCAACATTGATGCGCTCACTTCCTGATGGGGGTCGTGGCGGGTGTCATATGACCCGAGGTCAATCGTCTGCATGGCCACTGTGCCTACATCTCCCATCATGCCTCTGAGGTGTCGGCGGCGATGACCGCCTCTGTGCCCTGTGCCCCATCCCAAGGAGCCAACCCACATCTGGCCGTAGCCATGGCAGCAGCCCACAAACAGCTCTGCCCTCTGCCAGCCTGGTACCCACACTAACAGGCAGCGTACAGCACCGCCATTATGCGGCCACGGTAGCTGCCCACCGCAAGGAGTCACCAGCCACTTTTCCGGTCCTCCGTTCCTGCGCAAACTGTCACTGGGGAAATAAAAAAAAAAAGCCGCTCCGCCGCGCTGCCCCAGCTGCCGGACTGCGCGCAAATGGCGGAGGCGGCTTGACCGAAGCCGCTGACCACTCCCCCTTAGCACGCCTTTTCCTGACCAGTGCCGACCGCAGTGACCTCACATCCTCCCACACGTACTCCAAATTACCGCGGGACAGCAGGAAAAGGCGCACTACAACTCACTTTTTTAAAGTCGGGAGAAAGAGGCTTCACCGCAGGATAACGGCGGATCCTCGTGAACGTCATCTGGAAGCCTCGACGTGGCTGCGGAAGGTAACGCGCGCTAGAGCCTCGTCTAGTAACGCCCATGGTGGGGGAGAATAATGCACTCTCCTCCCCTCTCTCTTTTTCTATTCTGTTCTCCACTCCCCCCAACTATTTTTTTTTAAATCCAGCATCTTCAGCAATACAGTAGAATCAACACCAGAGTTTGGATCATCACTATTATTCTCCCTTTCCAGTAGTGTCATTGGTTTTCATGAACTTCCCGCTTTCCGAAATCCATGTGAGCCTCTGAAATGAAATCCAGGGAGACAAGTCTTAGTAAAGTTATCCCAAATCTTCTTCATGAAGCCCATTTTGTGAACCGCCCAGAGAGTTCCGGCCATTGGGCGGTATAGAAATGTAATAAATAAATAATAATAATAAATAAATAAATTTACTTTGCATGCGGGGGGGGGGAGTAATCATCATTGACTGGATCCACATGTACATCTGCAAGCTGCATGAATGTTTGGGGAACCAACCTGAATGTGTGTTAGAGGTGTGGACATTGGTCAGCACTGGATTGTTATCACTGGGAAGAACATTCTTTTTTAAAATAATATGTATTATCAAAATCCTAAAAACCCTTTGGCATTTGAATGTGATGTAGCACCAGGAAAAATCATGCATCCCTAAACAATGACTTTACAAAACTCAAAATCTCAACAAAAGAGCATAATTTCCCCCTGTATTCTCTATTAATTTCCTATTTAAAACTAGGGCTGTGCATGGACCCCGCCCCCCGATCCACCCCACATTGATTCTCCTATGGTCCACTCTGCTCCGCTGCGGAGCCAGGTGAGGCCCCCTCCCTCCTCCCCCCTTACCTGTGTCCGTCGCATTCCGGTGGTGGCTTCAACTGTGTCCAAGCTCTTCCGGTTTGAATGCTTGGGCTCAGTTGAAGCTGCTGCCGGAACGCGACGGACGCAGGTAAGACCTTGCCCCCCTGCCCCCTTACCTGGCTCCACCACTGTCACCACATGGACTGCGGCAGCGGCGCCGGCACCAGGTAAGGCCCCCGTCCCTCCTTACCTGCATCTGTCATGGCCCGCTTGGGGCCTACACTTCCGAGTTGAGCCACGAGGTCAAGTGAAGCCGGCGATGGGCCGCGACGGACCAGGTAAGGCCCCCCTCTCCCCTGCCCCCTTACCCGGCTCTGCCACTGTCACTGCACAGGCGGCGGCAACACCAGGTAAGGCACCTTTACCTTTTTTTCAGAGCTCCGGATCGAGGCGAAGGATCCGCCTTCATCTCAATCCGCTCTGTGACACTCTGCTGCCCCCCAATCCTCTTCGCCTCCACCTTAAGGGGAGGTGAAGAACCCCGATCCGCTTCTGCTTCTCCGACCCTAAGAGAAGTGGAGCACAGCCCTATTTAAAACCATCCTATTTTATTTACATCCTGTATTAATTCTTAAACTTCCTCAGTCAGACAGCTAAATGTGATTCTCAATAATTCATCAGCTCCATCCCATTCATATTAATCAATTTTGTTATTTCTACAACAATATTGGAAAGACTTAATTTTTGCTCCACATACTGTATGCTACGCTGCTGCACCCGGCATCGCCTGGGCGTGGGGAAGCTAATTGCGGGTGGGGGAGGAAAAAGAGGTGGCATGGATGTCAGCGATTGACTGGCGATTCACACCAGAAGAGAGGGGGAGGGGTCAGCAAGGCTATTTAAGGGCTTGTCCCCCTCCTCTCCTCCTCTTCCTTGAAGCGGCTCCCTCCCTCCCTGTAGGTAGTATGGGCTCCCTGGTTGCCTGTTCAAGGGGGCAAGTAGGATTTTTTTGCTCGTAATCTGAATTGGTTATGAGTTTTTTCACCTACTTCATTTTGCAAGACACCTCAGGGAGTATTAAATAGGTTAATTTGTTCAAATTCGGTCACATTTATGGTGGGTAGGTGGGCATCAGCAGTTAGTTAAGGTTGGTGAGTATTCCGTGTCACCAAATGGTGAAGGATAATGCTTGAGGTTCAGCAGCTCCAAGCCCTGTGGTCCAGCGGTTGAAATAAGGGTTATCCTTGAGGCCAGCCTTTCTCACCCACTCACAGCCTGGCGGCAGGAGGAGGGGTGACACCGGAAGGCCTACCACCCCAAAAGGGGGAGTCAAGGGGTGGCGACGGTTACACGCCACCCCTGGGGCTCGGAATGTAATGCCCTGATTAGTAATGGCTCACGCCATGATAGATAGATGCCCACTTAGGTTTCCTTATCCAAATCCATCAAATTAATGTTGGTCCTTGTTTAAACCCAGCTATATTGTGTCACCTCTTTATTTCTGCACTACACCTTCCCGCAATTATTTCTGCCTTCTTTAACACTCACCCAATATGTTGATGTGATACATTTTATTAAAGACTAACTCTTGATTTCCCCTTCAATGATAGATGACTTTCATATTCCCCGCCCCGCCCCAATATTGGGCTGTCAAGGCCCTTGCTGTCATTATTAAGAAATAGATCAACCTCATTATCAACCTCATTATTATTATTATTATTTAAATTTGTATACCACCCCATAGCCGAAGTTCTCTGGGTGGTTTACAAAAAGTCAACTGCATTTCTATTCCTCTTACTTATGTGATTCACATTGGTGGACAATCCGACCATACATGTAACTGTGAACAAGTGAACATGTTAAAACACCAACAACTAAAATATGTTATTGGAGAATATTAGGGATAGGCGAACGAGCGATGTTTGAAACGGCCAAGATTCTCCAAATATTATTTCACCACTCATGTTGTGCCCATTTCTTGTTTACATTTGTGATCACTGCTCGTTCTGCATGGATGGGGAAATTGTACAAATCAAGCAATGATGGGAAGTGAAATTTCTGCCAATGACCCCCAATTTTCTCAACTTTCCACCAGAGACTAAATTGGGGCAGATTCAGTCCGCAGGGGAAATTTGCGCAAGTTCAGGAATTTGTGAAAAATCAAACTGCGAAAGTTGTGCAAACGGAATGTGAGCACAGGTCCAGCAATTTCTGAACATTTTCAGCAGACATGTGCTTCCAATTGTGTTTGGGGCTTCAAGCGGGGCATGATCACCCGTTAGATGAGCAAAGATTTTTTTTTTTACCCTTAAGGTCAAATCCCATATCCCAAAGACCTTGCAATACTTTTCCATTAGACTGTTATTCATAGTCAGTGGTGCAACTGGGGCTGGATCATGGACATGCAGACCACCAGGCAATCCATCTCAAGGGCCTTCAAGTCACCACCTGGGCAGGTGCCATTCTTAAGAGAGCAATGCTAAGCTCTCTGAGCAGAACCTTCTTCTGTCCATTGATAGAAGAATAACTCCTTCCTATTGCCAGGAAATGAGAGGAAGACCTTTAGTCACAATCTTGAAATGAGGAAATGTTTCCCAGGTTGTGGCCAGGGACTGAGAGGTCCTTGGATCAAGTAGATGCAAGGTCTTTCCACTCCCAGCCCACTGACATGCCTCCACCACATCTGTTTCCCCCCCCTTCCCAACATCAGAGGTCCAACCTCAGGAGAGGGAACCACCACTGGGGACTGTGTGGTGGCTGCTATAACTCAGAAGAGGAAGGATTATTCATCCACAATCGTATTTCCTCTCGAAACTCATGTGTTAGAACCAGAGGAAGCTGGTGCGAAGCACCTTGAGTTCTGAGTGGTTCTGAGTAAAACCAGGAGTGGATTCACAACCTGGCTTACCTCAGAACTACAAGACTCCCTCAAATGGGGACACCTACTGTATCCTAAGATGCCAAGACACTGTTTAGGGGCCATAGGATTGTCTAAAAATACTGAGCTTCTCCACTGTTTCAGGTCAGCTTCAGACCTTTTTCCCATAGATCTTTCCATCTCCTATTGGGGGTTTCTCAGTTTAATTGCTTAGCTCTTTTGTTCATTTATAGCATGTATTGCAATATTGTATATTTTAAATAGCATCCCCTTATGTGTGGCCATTATTAATGTTTCAACTGGCCTGGAGCTACTGCAGCTGGGGCATGATACTCTCCCCCAAACACAATGATGGGAAAGAAAAGACTGAATAACGGGCTCAAGTTACAGAAAGCCAGATTCTGGCTGGACATCAGGAAAAACTTCCTGGCTTTTAGAGCAGTATGACAATGGAATCAGTTACCTAGGGAGGTTGTGGGCTCTCCCACACTAGAGGCCTTCAAGAGGCAGCTGGACAGACATATGTCAGGGATGCTTTAAGGTGGATTCCCGCATTGAGCAGGGACTCGATGGACTTATAGGGCCCTTCCAACTCTATTATTCTATGATTCTATGAAGGGGGCAAGGAAGACAAGGAAATAATAGAATCATAGAATAGTAAGTTGGAAGGGGCCTATAAGTCCAGCCCCCTGCTCAATGCAGGAATACACCTTAAAACATTCCTGACAGATGGCTGTTCAGCTGCCTCTTGAAGGCCTCTAGTGTGGGAGAAGAGCCCACCACTTCCCTAGGTCATTGGCTCCATTGTTCTACTGCTCTCACAGTCAGGAAGCTTTTCCTGATGTCCAACCGGAATCTGGCATTCTATAACTGTAACCCATTATTCCGTGTGCTGCACCCTTTGAGGATCGAGAAGAGATCCTGGTCCTCCTCTGTGTGACAACCTTTTAAGTATTTCAAGAGTGCTATCATGTCTCTCCTCAGTCTTCTCTTCTCCGGGCTAAACATGCCCAGTTCTTTCAGTCTCTCTTCATAGGACTTTTCCCCCCAGACCCCCGATCATCCCCGATGCCCTCCTCTGAACCCCCTCCAGCTTGGCTGTGTCCTTATTTTATTTATTATTAATTATTTATTACATTTTTATACTGCCCAATAGCCGAAGCTCTCTGGGCAGTTCACAAAATCCTTCTTGAAGTGAGGTGCCTAGAACTGGATGCAATACTCAAGATGAGACCTAACCTGTGCCAAAGAGAGGGGAACCGGTACGTCGTGCAATTTGGAAGCTATTCTTCTATTAATGCAGCCCAAAATAGCATTTGCTTTTTTTTTTTTTTTCCAGCCACATCGCACTGTTGGCTCATTTTCAGCTTGAGGTCTATGACAATTCCAAGATCCTTCTTGTTTGTATTGATGAGCCAAGTAAACTCTGCATTGGGTTTCTTTTTCCTATGTGTAGAAATTGGCATTTATCCCTATGAAATTTCATTCTGTTGTTTTCAGCCCAGCGCTCCAGCCTATCAAGATCACTTTGAAGTTTGTTTCTGTCTTCCAGGGTATTAGCTATCCCACCCAAGTTGGTGTCATCTGCCAATTTGATAAGCATTCCCTTCACCTCCTCATCCAAATCATTAATAAAAGTGTTGGAGAGCACTGGGCCCAGGATGTTACTTCTGTTTTCCCCATCTTTACCACTTCCCCCCACACCTCTGAAACTTTTAAAGCTTTCGCTTGCTCCTAAAAAAAGTTTAGCATTCTTCCCCCAACCTCCACACAAAATTTAAAGAAAAAACTTCATCGCAAAAGCTCCGGAAGAGTGCTAGCTTATTGATTCACAAGTGGCTCAGAGAAATCAACCCCTAGCTGATCACCTGTGAAACACACCAATGGAAGCAAACGTTTTACCGGTCAGATATATTAAAAACTGTCACCCTGTTTAAACAGGGTGACAAACCGGAGACATGAAGGTCAGGTGTTACTGTGACCCTTGACCATGTGGAATCCTGTGAGGTGTTTCATTCATAGACATTTGGTTTCTCTCCTTGATTGCTGCCCGCCTCCTCAGCTACGCTTCAGTCAGCCTCTTAGGAGGAAAAAAGAAAGAAAGAAAGAAAAGGACATGTTGGCTTTTTTGACACTTCGTTTCTGCTCCTTCAACATCTCCTTTAGTTTCTTGGATGTGCCTGTTCATCTGCGACATCGGAGGGATTCAGGTATATCCAAGGCCGTGGGAGGTGCTTTGTTCACAAGATGGCTCCTTAAAAGGTTGGACAGTGAGTTGGGTATATGGCAATAAACTGAGGAAGCTCAAAATGAGCTCTCTACCATTTATTTATTTATTTATTTATTTAAAATATTTATATCCCACCCTATATCACTAAGATCTCAGGGCAGCATACATATAAAAACATCAGTATAAAACAATAAATATACACAGTTAAAAACAAATTAAACCATAATCCAAGTTAAAACAATATATGATTTAAAAGTAATAGATGCAGTTAAAACAGTTAAAACAATGTGCCAGTGAGTTTAACCATCAAAGGCTTTGTTTAAAAGCCATGTTTTTACTTGGCGTCGAAATGCAATCAATGTTGGTGCCAGTCGGGCCTCCAAGGGGAGGGCATTCCAGAGTCGGGGTGCCACCACAGAGAAAGCCCTCTCCCTTGTCCCATCATAACGTATATGTTGCATTGGTGGGATGCGGAGAAGGGCTCCTCTAACAGATCTAAGGTCTCGGGCAGGCATATATAAGGAGAGGCGCTCTCTCAAGTATCGAGGATCATCTGTTAAAGATACAGGAGTCCTGTCCTCATTTTCATATGGTCACCCTAGTGTATGTGTGTGTGTGTGTTGGGGGGAGAGAATGGTATTTGCCCCAACCTTAATCCTTAGTAGTGAAAAAGCAAGCACCTTACAGAATCATGGTTCTTGAAAAATAAATCAGAGACAGGTAGAATAATTCCAGAGGATTGCATCAAACTGAACAGAGAGGCCTCATTCAGCCAAGAGTCAGAAGCAAATAATTCTGTCTCAACACTCCCTTTGGCCATCCCAAGTATTGTTGCAGGTGTCACAGTGACTCCGTGCCGTGGACACATCTACCTGATAAAACAGTTTGCGCAGATGGCGAGTGACTCACCGCAAGGAGTGTAATGAAATGGGATAGTTCCCACTGCAGCACCATGCAGAAAATCATGCTGAATGACTGTCAAGTGTCAACCCACAGTGAGTAAGACCAGCTTGAGATGGTCGACGGACCAACTAAATTATTTTGCACACTGCTGAGTACCCAAGCGCAGCCTGGCCTCGTCATGCCCTTGGATTTCCACTTACCTCTTACATAAACACATGAATTAATGTCACCTGCACTTTTCTCCGCAATGCTACATTTTAAAAGCTCAGAGAATGAAACACTTTAGCATGTGTGTGTGTGTGTGTGTGTGTGTAATTTCCTTGGGGGGGGGAATGCCACTGCTCCTTTTTTTGCTTCCTCTTGCCCCCCCAAATATATATCTTAGAGGTTTCGCTTGAGAAGGAACCCCCACATTCTCTTCAAATCTGGCTGTAGGTGAAACTCTGGTAAAAAAATAATAATATCTAAGGCTGTGTGCAACGTTTCTGAAAATTTTATAATCCCATTGGAGTTTTCTGCACCCCATATTATGAAATTCCCTGGAGTTTCACTGGGTGAGGAATGAAAACGTTCTCCCCAATCACAACTTGATACCAACCCTACGAGACTGCTTGTAATGGCAGAGAAAATTCCATCAGCCAGGAGCCAAGAAAACAACATATTTCTCAGATCTGGGCCTAATTCAGAACCAAATTTCCCTCAGTCTGAGCCAGAGTCAAAATTAAGGCCTCTCTCCCTACCTCCTATCCACGTTTCTTGCTGATTCATCAGTGGTGGAGTATGGGAAGGACCTCTTTCTCCCCATTCCCTGGTCTAATATACTTCTTCTCCCTTCCTAGAATCAGAACCACATCCAAGGTAGAATCATAGAATAGTAGAGTTGGAAGGGGCCTACAAGGCCATAGAGTCCAACCCTCTGCTCAATGCAGGAATCCACCTTAAAGCATCCCTGAGAGATGGTTGTCCAGCTGCCTCTTGAAGGCCTCTAGTGTAGGAGAACCCCCAACCTCCTTAGGTCACGGGTTCCATTGTCGTACTGCTCTAACAGTCAGAAAGTTTTTCCTGATGTCCAGCCAGAATGCGGTTTCCTGTTACTTGAGCCCATTATTCCATGTCCTGGGGAAGGTAACTGGGGAAGTTGGAGGGAAGCACGTTGGGAGGGTGTACCACTCTGCTCAGAACTGACAGGTTTGCCATCTTTGCCTCATATTAGGATAAACATGAGGACCTTACTGAGATTCATATTTCTGAGCCAGGGCATGCACATTTTTGCACCATTAATGATAGCAGAAAAGGCAAGAGCCTGTGAAAATAATGTGGTAGTGTAGGGTGACCATATGAAAAGGAAGACAGGACTCCTGTATCTTTAACAGTTGTACTGAAAAGGCAATTTCAGCAGTTGTCATTTGTATATATGGAGAACCTGGTGAAATTTCCTTTTAATCAAAACAGTTAAAGCTGCAGGTGCCCTGCCCTCTTTTAAATCTAGTCACAGTATAGCTGCAGTATAGCTCCTGCAGCTTTAACTGTGGTGATATACAAATGACACCTGCTGAAATTCCCTTTTCTTTGCAACTATTAAAGATACAGGAGCCCTGTCTTCCTTTCCATAGGGTCACCGTAGCCAGGCGCTGTCTGTTGGATCGCTAGGTGAGGGAGCCTTCTCAGGGGAGCCATCTGTCAGGGATGCTTTAGGGTGGATTCCTGCATTGAGCAGGGGGTTTGACTCGATGGCCTTGTAGGCCCCTTCCAACTCTGCTATTCTATGATTCTATGATTCCACCCACTCCTGAAGCCACTAGATGGTCAAACCCCCTTCTCAGAGCTACAGCTGCTTTCCCTGGCCACTCTCATAGAATCATAGAATCATAGAATCATAGAATAGCAGAGTTGGAAGGGACCTACAAGGCCATCAAGTCCAACCCCCTGCTCAATGCAGGAATCCACCCTAAAGCATCCCTGACAGATGCTTGTCCAGCTGCCTCTTGAATGCCTCTAGTGTGGGAGAGCCCACAACTTCCCTAGGTAACTGATTCCATTGTTGTACTGCTCTAACAGTCAGGAAGTTTTTCCTGATGTCCAGCTGGAATCTGGCTTCCTTTAACTTGAGCCCATTATTCCGTGTCCTGCACTCTGGGATGATCAAGAAGAGATCCTGGCCCTCCTCTGTGTGACAACCTTTTAAGTATTTGAAGAGTGCTCTCATGTCTCCCCTCAATCTTCTCTTCTCCAGGCTAAACATGCCCAGTTCTTTCAGTCTCTCTTCACAGGGCTTTGTTTCCAGACCCCTGATCATCCTGGTTGCCCTCCTCTGAACACGCTCCAGCTTGTCTGCGTCCTTCTTGAATTGTGAAGCCCAGAACTGGACGCAATACTCTAGATAAGGCCTAACCAGGGCCAAATAGAGAGGAACCAGTACCTCACGTGATTTGGAAGCTATACTTCTATTAATGCAGCCCAATATAGCATTTGCCTTTCTTGCAGCCATATCACTTTCCCTGGCCACTCTCACTTTCCCTGGCCACACCCGCTTTTCTCCAACCATTGGCTTTTACATTCTAAGAGGATGAAATGCTTCTTCAAATGTTTATTTCAGGGCCGTCAGAGGTTTACGGTAAAATACGCCGGAATTTCTGTTAAGTTGGCTGTACCCTCTTTGCTTTTGGGCCTGCCCACCACCGAGAACTTCTCCAAAACTGAATGGTGCCCTTGAGATGAAAGAGGCCCGATGCCCCTGATTTAAAGCTAAAGGTGCTCAGAAGGGCTCCCCTGAGGTGAACGGGCAGCGGAAGGAACCTGCACTGCCCAGCGCATGTTCACACGGCATCATTGACACTGCAGGCTATTGAGTGGAGTCCATGTAAGGTGTGAACTGCCCTTAATTAAGGAATGTGGGGAAGAGGACTCGATTCGGTCTACATTTTTAAGTGAACCAACCTACATTGCTCTTCCTGGACTAATACGTGGAAGAGATACCACATAACCTTCAGATTGAGCACTTCGCTGAATTCTGCAATGCATTTTTCCAGCTTAAAAAAATATGTGCGTACAAATGTCTACAAAAGTGCGCCCCAAAAGTCGTCTTCTGTGACCAGAGGCGTACAAAACTCCATATTTTGGTGGGTAGAATGCATGCAGCTTAAATATACGTCTTCGTACGTTCTCTTGTACTGATGACTGAGGCACCGCAGACATGATCTGTATATGCCGTACCCCTAAGGCAGTCCGCATATGATGTGGGCTTTCTACCCTTTCCCGGCCTGTGCCCAGGCTTGCCTGAGTTGTAGCCACACGCTTCCTCCATCGCATGGACCTCCTTTCCATATCCCCGCAAGCTTGGCCTGCAATCCGTGAACCTTACCGACATTCTCCCAAGCCTTGGGATAGGAAAGTTAACGACACATGACAAAGTGCAACCACCGGCACTATAACTAACCCTCCCTGCCATTTTTTCCTAATAGACTTTTGAGCTCCCTGACTGCTCCGTTCACCTCTTGAACGAAAGAGTTGACGCTCCAGGGGCAAAAATGCGTCAAAAATAAATGACAACTTGATTTAGCTGAGTTGGCCTGACACCAACACCATGGTGATTTGTTGCCTCCTGCCCTTGTTTAGCAAACAGCAGAGCCTAGTTGCAGAGTCATTGAGGGGAGATTAGCGTTATACCATTCACTGGTGCCCCAACAAGTGGCAATGCAGCTATTGGCCTCGGCTCCATTAACTTCCCATTGTCTAGCCCCAAACAAATCCTGACAACGACCGAATCAGCTTATGACAACATGTCTTATATCCCATGGAGAGAGGGAATAATTAACATTTATATAGACCACTTAAAGGGAGAGACCATATTTCAACAGTGGAGGAAATGCTTTACATCCAGAAGGTCCTAGGCGCCATTCTGGACATCTCCCGTTAAAGAAGTGTCTTAGATAGCAGCAGATGGGGAAGATGAGCAGAGGAGGCCATGGAGAACTGCTGCCAGTCATACTTGGGGCCACCGATCAGTACTGGAAAGAGTACTTTCAATGTGGAAGGTAATAGGAACATAGGAACCGTTGGTCCTTCTAGTCTAGTATTGCCAACACTGACTGGCAGTGGTTCTCCAGGGCTTCAAGGTAGGGATTTTTCCAGCCCTACCTGGAGATGCCAGGCATTAAATGCCCCAGGTTCATTCCATGGCATCTCCAGGTGGGGCTGGGAAGACCCCACTCTTAAACCCCAGAGCAGCCTTCCCTTAATATCACATCCTCCAGATGCTTCAGGCTCTCATTCCTGCTCATCAGACATGATGGCTGGTGGCTGATTGGAGTTGTACTCCAAAACAGCTGGAAGGAACCAGGTTGGGAAAGGATGCCCTGGAGAGCTGCTCCCAGTCAGTGCAGACAATACTGGGCTAGATGGAGCAATGGAATCACTTGGTGTAATAAGGCAGCATAATACGTTTCTTGTTGCTACATGGCTAAGACAATAGGATGTCGTCTACAGGTGCCTTCACACCCTACAGTCATGTGGGAGTTCCTCTTCCACCATGGAGCTAAGGGACGTATGTGAGATCATAGAATCATAGAATCATAGAATAGCAGAGTTGGAAGGGGCCTACAAGGCCATCGAGTCCAACCCCCTGCTCAATGCAGGAATCCACCCTAAAGCATCCCTGACAGATGGTTGTCCAGCTGCCTCTTGAAGGCCTCTAGTGTGGGAGAGCCCACAACCTCCCTAGGTAACTGATTCCATTGTCATACTGCTCTAACAGTGAGGAAGTTTTTCCTGATGTTCAGCCAGAATCTGGCTTCCTTTAACTTGAGCCCATTATTCCGTGTCCTGCACTCTGGGAGGATAGAGAAGAGATCCTGGCCCTCCTCTGTGTGCAATTGTATGAAAAGGGGCAATTTCTGGTAGAGAATGGCGAGCTCCCATGCAGCTCAGTTCCCACATTTGCTGAGTGCTGCCTGCTCAGCCCTCTTTCAGCTGAGCCGGCCCAGTGAGCACTCAGCGTTGCATGCATGCGAGGTTTCTGGAAATTGGGTAATTCCCACAGCCCACCATTAGCTTTCCAGGGGAAATGCACAATTTCTGAAAGCCTTGGATGAG
The DNA here is from genome assembly GCF_023053635.1 of Elgaria multicarinata webbii. Taxonomy (NCBI): domain Eukaryota; kingdom Metazoa; phylum Chordata; class Lepidosauria; order Squamata; family Anguidae; genus Elgaria; species Elgaria multicarinata. The sequence continues at coordinate 115,984,437 of NC_086176.1, read as the reverse complement.
ACCTTTCCCTCCTTCCCTCTCCCCTGGCATGCTAATGCCGGGCTGTGGGAATTACGCAAATTCCGGACGCCTTGGATGCATGCACCCACTTTAAAAGGACCCTTCTTTCAGAGGACCCTTCTTTCAGAGGACCTTTCTTTCAGAGGACCTTTCCACCCCAATGGGCAAGGGAAGGGAGGAGGCATGGGAAAGCCTGCTTTCCACACCTCCAGAAAGTGTGCAGATTCTCCTGGCCATGCTAATGGGAATTACACAAGTTCCAGAGGACTCTTCATACAAGCACTTTCCCGCACCTCTCCCCCCTCCCTCGCCCATTGGGACCCACTGTAAGTAACTGGTGACACCCTTGAAGAAGGCCAGGTTGCTTTGGGTGTTCCCGGTAGGTCCAGGTAAGGGGTGGGGAGTGAGGTGGTGGGAGGGGGCACAAGCAGAGCCTTAAGAGGCCCTTTCAGGCAGCAGACTTTTAAAAAACCCATTAGCAGAGTGGGGAGGATTTACACTGTTTCCCTAAGGCTGACCATGAACCATAGGGTGAAAATCCACCAGAGGAGCCCGAGGAATCCACCAAACTTGAAGGCCCCTGTGGATTTTCCACCCATCTCTAATTTCAGGGTCTTCTTCTTTTCACCCAATTGGCAACCTACTTTCCAGTGGTGTTCCCTCCCCTCTGTATATTCATGTGGCTACATTCAAAGATCACAACAGCCAAGTGGATTTGTAACCAAGCCACTGGACACTTTCAAACCGGGTTTTTAAACAGGAGAGAACCCTACATGAACCCTCAAACAACCCATTAAATTTTAACTTGAAGAATACCCCCTGTGGTCTCCAACCATTCTGCACCTGTGGCACTTTGAACCTTTCACAAGCCCACACAAGCTCCTCTCTCCAAATGTATCCGACATATCTGGTTGAGAATGCCCTGCACAGCTCTAGGAATGATGTGTGAATGAGCAAAGGAAGAATTAATTGAGGTTCTCCAAATTAAATCTTGAAGCTCGGTCCAATTTGTGTCCATATCAGATTGCAACCTTGATTTTTGTTTTGTTTTGTTTTGTTCTTTTCACGTGAATATTCACGGATATGTTGTGCGTATTTTTCCCCCAAATGAAAGCATCAATTGTGCACATTTTTGAACTGTACACATTCTTCTCCCAGTGATTAAAACATGTTTGCATGCATTTTTTTCAAAAGAACATAGTTTGTCATCCTTTTCCAAGCTGACCACTAATAGCATTTTGTGTCATAGAATCATAGAATCATAGAATAGCAGAGTTGGAAGGGACCTACAAGGCGATATGGCTGCAAGAAAGGCAAATGCTATTTTGGGCTGCATTAATAGAAGTATAGCTTCCAAATCACGTGAGGTACTGGTTCCTCTCTTTTCAGCCCTGCTTAGGCCTCATCTAGAGTATTGCGTCCAGTTCTGGGCACCACAATTCAAGAAGGATGCAGACAAGCTGGAGCGTGTTCAGATTAGGGTAACCAGGATGATCAGGGGTCTGGAAACAAAGCCCTATGAAGAGAGACTGAAAGAACTGGGCATGTTAAGCGTGGAGAAGAGAAGATTGAGGGGAGACATGATAGCATTCTTCAAATCCTTAAAAGGTTGTCACACAGAGGAGGGCCAGGATCTCTTCTTAATCCTCCCAGACTGCAGGACAAGGAATAACGGGCTCAAGTTAAAGGAAGCCAGATTCCAGCTGGACATCAGGAAAAACGTCCTGACTGTTAGAGCAGTACGACAATGGAATCAGTTACCTAGGGAGGTTGTGGGCTCTCCCACACTAGAGGCCTTCAAGAGGCAGCTGGACAACCATCTGTCAGGGATGCTTTAGGGTGGATTCCTGCATTGAGCAGGGGGTTGGACTCAATGGCCGTGTAGGTCCGTTCCAACTCTGCTATTCTATAGTTCTGTGATTCTATGACACAAAATTGGGTGGAATAGCTAGTACCCTGGAAGACGGAAACAAACTTCAAAGTGATCCTGATAGGCTGGAGTGCTGGGCTGAAAACAACAGAATGGAATTTAATAGGGATAAATGCCAAGTTCTACACCTAGGAAAAAGAAACCAAGTGCACAGTTACAAGGTGGGGGATACTTTGCTCAGCAGTACTACAAGCGAGAAGAATCTTGGAATTGTTGTAGATCACAAGCTGAATATGAGCCAATAATGTGATGTGGTTGCAAAAAAAGGCAAATTCTATTTTGGCCTGCATTAAGAGAAATAGCTTCCCAATCGCGTGGCGTACTCATTCCCCTCTGTTCAGCCCTGGTTAGGCCTCATCTTGAGTATTGCGTCCAGTTCTTCAAGAAGTATGCAGACAAACTGGAGCATGTTTGTTCTCCGGCTAACAATTTGATTAATCCTCCTACACCCTACTGAGATGTTCTCTTGTGCAACCCCATTGAAACAACTTCAGCTATCGGGTGGTATAGAAAAGTATTAAATATATGAATGGAGGAGGAGCACACATTCCCCCATGCTCTGATTTGCACATGTGCTTTCCAGTACAATGAAGGTTGTGGAGACAATTTGGGTGGACCATTACTCCCACCCCATTTCCCCCAATCTTAACATTTGAAATGTTGCCTGTAAGAGACCTCAGAGAAATTTGCCCAAAGGCATTGTGTGATGATACTTTGACTTTGTATCTTTGAACTTCCAAAGACCAGAAATGTAATTTTGCTGCAAGTTCCAATAATAATTAGCAATAGAGCTATCTAATTATTTATTGCTCGCTCCTTCAGAAATTCCATTTCAATCATTCTGAGGAAAAAAGCCTTTGTTTATTTATTGCTAACTAGCGTGAAACCCCCAATTTATACCATGAAATTAAAAACTGAAGTTGGTAGGAGCTCATTTGATTGTGAAACTCCTATCAGGGAGAGAGAAAGCAAACAGAGATGCCATGTTACTGTTTGTTAATTAATAATAAAGCGCTCAAGCATCGCACTGGTAAAAACAAAACAAAAACGAACCTTGGTTAGTGGAGTCCACTTTGATATGTTAGTGTATATTCATGTATTGTGTGTGTGTGTGTATTGTGAGCAAAATCCTGAACTCCAAGTCCTGATAACTGAGGAAATGGTGGTTGCACTTGATTTTGGGATGAAAATGGGAGCATTTCTAGGACTGTGCAATCAGCTGCATTCTGATTTGTGTAGGGCTATCTAGAAATACTGTCTATTTGCAAATCTATCCACATTTTAGGATATACCCATAGCATACAAACTCAAGCAAAACAGAGTTCCCTTTTGAATGCTATTCCTGGAAATAAGAGCCATGTTGAATCAGCCCAAAGTCCATCTAGTCCAGCACTCTATTCACACAGTGGCCAACCAGCTCCTTGTGGGAAACCCCCAATAGCACTCTCCTACCCATTTCCCCATCAACTGGTGTACATTAGAACATAAGAACATAAGGTTGTGGCCTCTCCCACACTAGAGGCCTTCAAGAGGCAGCTGGACAACCCTCTGTCAGGGATGCTTTAGGGTGGATTCCTGCATTGAGCAGGGGGTTGGACTAGATGGCCTTGTAGGCCCCTTCCAACTCTGCTATTCTATGATTCTATGATTCTATGATTCTATGATTCTAAGAAGAGCCCTGCTGCATCGGAAGAAGGGTCCATCTAGTCCAACACTCTATTCAGTGGCCAACCAGCTGTCAACTAGGGACCCACAAAGCAGGACATGGTGCAACAGAACCCTCCCACCCATATTCCCCACCAACTGGTCAGATAATGAATGTAAACTAAAAAATATTAATATTATTATTAATAATAATATTGTTGAATCTCAGACCGGCAGTTCAACATTGGATGTTCGGGATTCTCCAGATGGCCATGACACTTACCTGCTTTGTAATGATTCACATTTTCCCAGCTTTTGTAGAATTTCTTTCCTGTTTTGAAAGTTAAAATGTCTTTCCTAAGTCTTAAGTTACTGAAAGGAAGAACTCTAAGCTAAAATATGCTGGGTGTTCATATGTTATTTTATATTTTATACTTACTGCTGCTCCCCGCCTCGATCAAAATGGAGAAGTAGGTAAAAAAATATTTTTATCATCATTATTATTATTATTATTATTATTATTATTATTATTATTATTTTAATACCCCACCCATTTCGCCTTTGTCCCAATGTGGGCCTTGAGAACTTCTCTAAAATTGAATTCTGACCTTGGGCTAATAGAGGTACAACACTCCTATATATATGATCCTACAGCCACCTCCCTTTCCTTCCTTCCTTCCTTCCTTCCTTCCTTCCTTCCTTCCTTCCTTCCTTCACCCTTTTCTGTTTACCTCCTCCTCCTCCTCCTTCAACTTCTTCATCTTCTCCCACCCCTCCTCATCTCATAATGGTGCTCCTAGGGAGATACAATAGTGTGAGTGAGTAGTGCTCCTAGATGAGCTGGCATTGAAATGGATCCCATGGGTTGTACTGCTGTCCATTCCAAGATCAACTTTCTGCTTTTCCTCATTCTTCTGCACTCTCAATAAAATGCCTTTGAAATTTTAATAAAAGTGTTAATTAAAAAGTGATTTGATTAAGACTCATATATCACGTGGAAATATTTCTGAGTCTGCCCATGTCATTTTCTATCTTTATAGGGGAACCGAAGAGTGATTTTTTTAAAATGCTAGGAAGGGTCAGGATCAGCCTGGGTTCCATTTTTGTTGACGGACTCAAGCCAATGCCATGCTCTGGAACTACTTGGCCTGGAGACGTCAAGCTGGTCAAGAGGATAAGGTCTTTTGTCTTTCCTCCCCCACTTCAGACTTTACCCGGAATCTTTGGAGCGGAAGGAATGAGCCTTGGATCAGTAAATCAGTGAAGCTTGGACAGATCAGCCAGTCAGTCAATCTTAAGCGCAATTCATTCTTGGATTTGTGGATACAGTGTAAAGAGGATTCTTCGAGAAATCTAGGATAGCGTAGTTATTAAAAGAGATTAAAGGGTATTATCTAGTGCCTCTGCAAGTTATGATTAAAAAAAAGAAGAAGAAGGAAAAGCCAAGGAAACAGAAGGCTAATTTCTCCAGTCACTGAAATTTCAAGGATAAGAAGCATTATGCATTGTTATAGCCTTCAATATTAATTATACAGTATTTTTTTCCCACTTAACAGAAGGACTCAGCCCCTTCATTCCAAATTCCCCAGTTAATTTCTGTATACACACAGCATTGCAATACAATGCATTTGCTAATTAGAGAGATGTCACCTACTTGGAGACAATTTAGAAGCCTCTAGGGATGGGGTTGGGTGGGGGCGGGGATGGAGCATCGATTGCCCCGTGGAAGGAATAAAGCTCCAGCTCCTAACCTGGAAAGGGGAGACAATGGGATTGTTTTGATGATGGAACTACGGTATGCACACCAGGACAGGCAGGGTTAAGGATGTACAGATGGTATAGAATCCCTTTGCCCTGTGCTTCCTGGTTTGTCACGTGCCTTTTGCTCTGTCGTCCACCCATCACCTGAATCCGATTTTTCCAAATTTACGCAAATTTGCACTTGCAAAAATGTGAAAATTCTCCCCAAATGAGCACTTTCACACTTTAGGCTATGGGGGAAATTAACATTATTGGCTGGTTGTTTTTTGGGGTGGGTGGGTGGTATTTTTCTATGAAAAAAGACTTTTTTGGGGGGGGGATATTTTCTATGATAAAATTCCTGAACATTAAGAAAAAACATTCCATAAGTCGACAGAAACTGCCTGGTGGTGGAAATCTGCCTTGGGTGGGGGTGGGGGGTCCGTTGCAGACTCCATGGCTCAGCTTCGTAAAAATCTGAACTCATTTGGTTTCATTGAAGATTTCTCTGCTATCCCTCGGCAGGAACCACAGCAGTGACGTGCTGGGAATGGGGCACGCAAATGAGATATGCTGACAAAAATCCCTGCAATTTACATACTGTATGTTGGATGTACCTAGGTAACTAAAGGACTGATACTTGGCTCTGAGAATGACTGACTGTAACTGGCCCAGAGCTTTCCATAGCACCACTTCAGAAAAGAGGTATAGAATCATACTATAGAAGAGTTGGAAGGGGCCTTTAAGGCCATCAAGTCCAACCCCCTGCTCAATGCAGGAAACCACCCTAAAGCATCCCTGAGAGATGGTTGTCCAGTTTCCTCTTGAAGGCCTCTAGTGTGGGAGAGCCCACAAACTCCCTCGGTCATAGGTTCCCTTGTCATATTGCTCTTTCAGTCAGGAAGTTTTTCATGATGTTCAGCCAGAATTTGGATTCTTTGGACTCGATGGCCTTGTCGGCCCCTTCCAATTCTGCTATTCTATGATTCTATGATCCCTCCCTTGCCCCAGGATAACTGGAACAGCTTTAATCCCAACTTTTCCAACAGTCTTGGGACCGTCCTGAGACTGTGGGGCTTGTGAGCAGCCATCCCAGTTTTGTCCCTGCTCCTTGCAAGTAACCACGAGGAGCCAGGAACTGGGCACAGGGCCCATTGGGGGTGGGGTGGGGGAGCAGGAGTGTTGTTGTTTTTTAAAAAAGTTACCTTTTCGCTGGAGCGCTGGAGCACTCATCTTCAAAAAGGAAATGGCAGGCGTAACGTCCTCCGTCTTCCTGGCACGTCGTGCACCACATGTAGACTGCAAGGGAGGATCTTCTGATCATCATATTGTGAGATCCTCCCCCTTCTGTCGGTAGGTCTAGCCGTGCCCCAGGATTCTCTGAACATCGGCTTGCTGCTCAACTCTTCCATGAGTCCTTTTCAGCTTTTGCATTCTCTGTGTGTTCTGTGAGAACGGGAAAATGGTGCAGCGATCGAACGTTAAATTTGCACGACTTTCCTGCATAGATCGAAGCAGGGCTGATTCAGTTTGCAGGGGAAAGTTGCACAAATGAGGAAAGTTGTGTAAAATGCAACTGGAAGGTTTGTGCAAATAGAACACAAGCACAGGTCCAGCAATTCACAAGGATTTTTTGGCAGACACGCACTCGTGTTTGCCATCCCATTCAGGGCTTTACACAGGACACGTGGCCTCTCATTGGCTGCATTCTAGGCAGGCACACTGCCTGAACTCACTAGTAGGAGGGATGTTGTAAATCTGCTCATTTCTATCCAGGAAGGAGAGTGGAATTGGCCTTGAAACTAGGGTTGTGCATCACTTCTGGAAAAGATTGGGCTGAGGTAGTTCAAAGCATCTTGGTCTGCTTCGGCCCAATTTAGGACGATGGTGAGTTGCTGCCCCTGGCTGCCTGGAAATAGCCCTTTACCACCTCCATAATTTGAGACCTTAGACTTAGGAAATACCTGTCATGTTTCTCAAAACCTTCCACCTTCCTGGGAGACAAGAAAGAGGTCTGCCACATATGGCTTTGCTAGACCTACCTGTTATTCCGGTGGGGAGTAGGGGCGAGTCCGCGCTGCAGCTAGAGTGGGCTGTCGCCCCAGTCTACACGTGACACGTGATGGGGTAATTTATTTATTTATTTTATTTATTTATTTCACTTATATACCACTCCCATAGCCAGGGCTCTCTGGTCAGTTTACAGAAATTCTAAAACTGAGATAAAAACAAGTATACAAAATTTAAAATTCTAAAACACAGAACATACACACATAAAGCATTAAAAACCATTAAAAAACTAAACATGTGGGTGGTTAAGATGTGCCGCCATATGCCTGGGCAAAGAGGAAAGTCTTAACCTGGCGCCGGAAAGATAACAGTGTTGGTGCCAGGCGAGCCTCATCAGGGAGATCGTTCCAGAGTCTGTGGGCCACCACCGAAAAGGCCCTGACCTCGTTGCCACACTTCAAACCTCTCTCGGAGTAGGCACCCAGAGGAGGACCTTAGATGTTGAATGTAGTGACTGGGTATATTCACATCAGGAGAGGCGTTCCATCAGGTATTGTGTAAGGGGTAAGGGAAAGCCCCATCGCGTCGGCCATTTTTAAAAAACTTAAAGGGGCCATGTGCGCAGGAACGCACCAATGACAAGGTAGGTCTTTATAAAAAAGTGTTCCCTGCTCCCCCCGCCCCCTATTCCCCCCCACCATGTCGATGCCCCCCGCTCACCCACCATGTCTGATCCTCCCTGCCCCTGCTAGCTTACTCGCCCGCCTGCCTGCCTGCTCGCCATGTCCGATGGCCCCTCCGCCCCACCCCGTCCGTGATCTCCGATCCCCCCCCGGCCATGATCTCCCACCCTGGCTCCACTCTTCCCCCATCTCTCCCGCCGGGTCCACTCTTCCCCCCCCGGCCCCCATCTCTCCCCCCCTCGATTTCCCCCCCGCCCCTATGGGCACAGTGCTCCCAGTGTGCTGCTTCTCTCGGCTACTTACGACTAAGCCGCGTAGCCGGGAAAAGTTGCAGAACTGGCTCGACCTTTTGCAGCCCTGGGCTCAGCCCGGGGTGGAGGAAATACCAGGCCACAACTGGTGCCGGTTATCCTGGGCCAAGGGAGGGTTTAGGGATCCCCTGTGCGTCATCTGGATGCACAGGAGTGAGCCCGGGTATCATCCCAGGCGAAACCCTCGTCTAGCAACGGCCATAATCTACAAAGCTTTATTCAGGCAACAAACTTCTCTTCCCACCTGAAGAAAGTCCAACCTCTAAGAACTTTCCTCTATGCAAAACTATGCAAACTAAGGTAGACAATTGTCCTTTCAAGAAAAATGGAAGCCTTTGCTCAGAATGCTTTAACTTCAAGGAGACTGGTTCTGAAGAAGCCTTTGGCAAGAAGCTAGCTGGGCTCAACTTCTCTCACATTCCCTTAGCTCCACCCATTTTAGTCTGCCACATACTCTAGGATCAGCTAGCCCTGAAGTGCCCTCCCCCTAGGAAGAATACTTATTTCCCACAGACTGTGTGTTGTCAACGTTTTCGGAGATAAGGTCTGGTGAAGGTTCATTTCCAGCTGGTGAAGAGCCTGTGAGAGTCACCTCTCCCACTCCCCATATAGGCTGGTATGTTTCTGGTGCTATCTTTTCTGCTTCAGAATCTGATTCTGATTGATCACCTGAAACTCCATCCCCCAGCCTAAGGGGAACAGGCCTAGTCATGACAATGCCATTGTCTTCATTGTTATCTTCATTGAAAATAACAGCTCTCATTGAGGATGGGTGGCTACCAGACAGCTCAGGTAAGTCCCATGGGCAGGCAGGGGCAACGTCTTCAGTTGGAGAGGTGATCTGGGATGGGGCAGTCCAATGAACTCCTAGTTGGCCTTGCACTTAGCTTTCTGAAATGCTCACTGAGCATTTGCTTAGTGGGTGCCCAGGAACCCACAATGGCCATCCGACTTTGGTTGTTCAGATCCAGATCTAAAGCATGTTGACCTTGGCCTGAAGCACCGCAAGTCTAATTGGGCCCAGTTTGGAAGCCCTGATTTCCAAAGCAACTCACATGGTCTGTGCACAGCTCAACTTGACACTACATAGGTTCCCCCTACTACTTAAGTTCCTGCATGTTCCTCTTCATAAGTATGGGTAAAATGAAGAAATTCTGGTCAAAAATGAACTGACATGATTGGGGAGTATCCAAGGCCATAGCTAGACCTAAGGTTTATCCCTGGATCGTCCAGGGGTCAAATCTGTTCATCTAGGTGACACACAGAGAGCTCCAGCTATTGGGCGGTATAGAAATGTAATAAATAAATAAATAAATAAATAAATCCAGTGATCAGGCAGGGGCGAACTCTGGATGATCCCAGGATAAACCTTAGGTCTAGCTGTGGCCCAATTCAGTCATTCCATTAGAGCTTAATGATGTTGTGTTAACAGGAACCAGGTTCTGAACTATGCACAAGAGCCAGTGTGGTGTAGTGGCTAAAGTGTTGGACTGGGAGTCAGGAGATCTGTGTTCTAGTCCCCACTTGGCCATGGAAACCCACTGGGTGACTTTGGGCCAGTCACAGACTCTCAGCCCAACCTACCTCACAGGGTTGCTGTTGTGAGGATAAAATGGAGAGGAGGAGGATTATGTATGCCACCTTGGGTTCCCTGGAGGAAAAAAGGTGGGATATAAATGCAATAAAGAAACAAATAAATAAAACCCAACGGAGTTATGTTTGTGCAAGTGTGGTCATGTATTACACTGCCAGTAGCACAAGTGTAACGGGCAGCCATTTGTGCAAGTGAAAGATTGAACACAGTTCCACTTGCACTATTTCAGTTTGCATATTGACACAATTGGATACTGTCCAAGATCTCATATATCTCTAGATGGGAGTTGTAGTTCAACAGTATCTGAAGGCCAACATGTTCCTCACCCCCAGGTTAGAACTTTCTTCTGGTAGCATTCATTTTCCCTTTGACTTTAGTAGGATTTTGCTTTATTATAATTACGAATTTAATATGGGGGACAACTGAAATGTTCTCCACCAACACCTGTATTTTGAAATGGGACAGTCCAGGAGCAGATGTTTGAGTGACACATGCCAATCATGTGTTTCAGCTCTCAGTGTCCTCCCAACGCAGAGAAATCCACCTCATTCTCCTCCATTTTTCAGAAGCTGGATTTGTACACAGGGCATTAACATTCATGACCATTGCCCCCGTTTCATTTTTCATAAACCGCATCCAGGAAGAGGCATGCGATTGATTAACACCAGTTGGCCACACAGGAGCCATGCGTAAGTCACTAATTCCTTCCCTTGCATTCAAGCCACATTCAACCTTTAATTAAGAATCTTCTGCTCCCTGTTTGCCATTATCTCTCAGTGATCCGCTATAATGACCAGGTCCCCAAACCCCTGTAATGCCACGTGGCACCAAGGGCCCCATTCTGTATGAACTGCTCTTCTGAATGAGCCTGACACAGCTTGGGTTTGCAAAGACCCTGTTACTCTCCCAGATCCCAGCCCTGCAAGGTCACTTCATCAAACTGAAGCTCATTAAAAGGAGAGAAGAGAGGTGATCTAGCATTCTGACCTCAGATATTGTAGCTGAAAAAGGCCTTTGCCATTTATATTTCAACTTCCAATGAGTATGTGACTTGGGGCTGGAAGGATTTGTAGCTGACACTCAATAGAAGCCGCTCTCGGATTTTTGACAAATCCCATCTTGAACCGAGAAGAGAAACAGATATTGATCCTAAGTGTACCTAATTCATCTCTGCACTTGTAATCCCAAAAGAAAATGCCTTCTATGACCAGAGGGCGTTCAATATTTTTTCCATCTTGTAAAATAAACAGCAGTTATTTTGGTGTGTCTTCATGCGTCAGGAGCAACATTGTAAGTAAACAAAGCACTGATTTCCCCCTCCCACAGACTCACACACGTTCCCTTCCTCTGCTCTTTATTATGTCCCTTTCTTTCTTTCTTTCTTTCTTTCTTTCTTTCTTTCTTTCTTTCTTTCTTTCTTGAGTTTAATTAAAGTGTATAACATACTTTTGATAGATCAAAATCCCAAGACGATTGCTTCAGTATTTGGGTGAACCTTAGGGGATGTCAATTGCTCCTTGATCCTCCCAGAGTGCAGAACATGGAATAATGGGCTCAAGTTAAAGGAAGCCAGATTCCAGCTGGACATCAGGAAAAAACTTCCTGACTGTTAGAGCAGTAAGACAATGGAATCAGTTACCTAGGGAGGTTGTGCTTCATGTCGGGAGAGTTGTTCCATCAGGTATTGCGGTCCCAATCCATGTAAGGCTTTATAGGTTAAACCAGCACCTTGAGTCGGGTTCGGAAACATACAGGCAGCCAATGCAAGCGGGCCAGAGGGGTCTTATATGTTCAAGCACAAGTTACAGGAAGCCAGATTCCGGCTGGACATGAGGAAAAACTTCCTTACTGTTAGAGCAGTACGACAATGGAACCAGTTGTCTAGGGACGTTGTGGACTCTCCCACACTAGAGGCATTCAAGGGGTAGCTGGACATCCCATCTGTGAGCAGGGGTTTGGACTCAATGGCTTTATAGGCCCCTTTCTACTCTACTATTCTATGATTCTATGATCATTTTGGCCACTGCATTTTGTTTTTGATCAGGAATTACCAAGAGTGCATCTTCTGGATTAAACACAGACTCAGGTCCAACCTACAAGTCCTAAAATGTACATCTGAGTCTATGTATATTTCTGGGCAGTCTTGATAGGGGAAATCCATGTTTGTTTGTTTGTTTCTGATGGAGTGAATTCCTTACACCCCCCTAGATTCTGTCCTCTCAACCCTTTGAAATACACACTCAACTGCATCCATTTCTTATCTCCACTCTTGGGCACTCTGTCTCCTCCCCACCTGCCCCCCCCCCCACTGACTTAGTAGTAAGTACCCTGAACAGGAGCTAGGTTGTACACTCTGTCTATAAATATGGATATGCTAAATTACTGAGCAGCATTCTCATCTGAAGAACAGGAATATTATTCATGTTGGAACAATTATATAGCTACATCTGCATCTATAGCTACAGATATTGATAATGTAGCAGAGAAATATGCCTAATGACAGGCACAATAGATTTGAAAGAAAACTGTCTGGCAGGAGAAATGTCTTGCATTGTTTTGGGGACACCTGTGGTTAATTATTGCCTCTGAATACATTAAAGTCACTTTGTGAGCCTATATATCTTCATAGACCATTTCACGATATTAAGTGACAAAGGCTTAATAATCAAAAGTCCTGAGTTAGCAAATGTTTTCTAATTTTAATAACTTCTTGTTGTAATTACCAAGTCTTGCAGTGAAATGATTTAATTAGAAAGTAATCAAGAAGTGTCTACTGTTAATTGAAGGAATTATAAAAGATCTACATTTTTAATATATTTCCGGAGTAATAAAACTATAGTTTACCGTAATTATTTTTTAAAGCATGCTGATGAGAAAAGTTTGATACCTAAAAGGGAGATACTGTACCATGTTCAATGTGTTTAAGAGTGAGTTGGGAGGCATTTGTCTTGTTCCACATACATTTTGGATGGAGAGTTGTGCAATGTGATCATTTGCCAACCTGCCCTCAACATCTTAAAGGGCACTTACTCATTATCATTGGAGAATCTGGTGTGAAAATTCAAATGGAGGAAGCTTAAAAGGAAACTCCACCCCACCCCAAAGATCTGCCCTCATTTTTGAGCTGGGCTGGGCTGTAGTCAAATTAGGATCAATATTGCTTCCTCTACCATTTCATACAATCTTCCTGGACAGCCAAGTAATACATACGTTACCTTCAGGATGGGATTATCTAGTGATGTGGAGGGATTTTGGTAGAACTGATAATTACACTGAGGTTGACTATAGTAGAGGTCTCTCTCAGGATAACTCCAGTTGCTGAAACTCTAATATGCTTGTCAGTCCCATAGTCAGCTATACCAAATAATATTTATTAATTGCATTTAAATACCACCCCATAGCCAAAGCCCACTGGGTGGTTGATACAGATTAAAAGACTGAACATTAAAAAATCAATATACAAAATTTAAAACCATAAAAACAGCTAACATTTAAAACAATTTTTAAACTCTCAGCCAAGCCAAAGCTAGTTCTGGAGTCAGTTAAAAACGTAACATACATTGTTAAATGTCTGTGAGAAAAGTCTTGATTTGACACCGAAAAGATAACCATGTTGGCACCAGGCGGGCCTCATCAGGGAGATAGTTCAAAAATTGTGGGCCACCGGAGAAAAGGCCCTCTCCCTTGTTGCTGTCCTCTGAGCTTCCCTCAGAGTAGGCACCCAAAAGAGGAACTTAGATATTGAACATAGCGTACAGGTAGGTTCATGTCAGGAGAGGTGTTCTGTCAGGTATTGTGGTCCCAAGCTATGTAAGGCTTTATAGGTCAAAAAACTTGCCAATCCTACCTGCCTTTGCTCAGGAAGTGATGAAGGGGAGGATGAAATTAACAAGTTCTTTGACAAGTATGGAATATGTAACTACTGGGCTAACCAAAATAGTGTGTGGCGAGGATGAAACTGACAACGATATTTACAAGAGGAGAATATGCCTCTGTGGGGCTATGAAGCAGACAGGCGGGCTTGTGATCATGTGTACTTGTGTGGGACTACCAGTAAAGATTTTTTTTAAAAAAAAAATCATTGCACCACCTACAAACATTTAAAGGACACCTGTCCAATCTACCACATTTTTATCCATATATAAAAGGCTTGTGTTTTGAGCTTTGTATGGAGGGAGATCCAGTCTGTTGAGTCGTCGTCCCTCACACACTTCTGTTTAAACTGGCATAACCCTGTCGTAGGTTAACTACCTCACTAATGGAACTAGGCCTCTGTTCCATGTGTGCATTTTAGCTTGAAATTTCCAAATGACTCCCATCGTTGTTGTTTTTCTCACATGTACCTAACCTCTAAAACTAAAACTCCTTCTCTCAAGAAGTATCCTTCCATAATTGAAATCTCCTCATGTTCAAGAACATCTGTATAGGGTTTGTTTTGTTTAGTGTGTTCCAGTAATGACAACCTCAAAGTGGGGCATCTGTTGGGATTAATGAGTAGCTGTTGTTAATGGCCCTCTATTGTACGTTGGGCCATCAACTCCTCCAAACCCCTCATTAATCCCCAGAAACCAGCTTGATTTTGATCATTACTGCTTGAAAACAAACACTTCTAGGGACCTTAGAAGGTTCCTTTTCATTTATATTCTATCCAAATCCATTCATAGGAGTCAGGCCTTCATCAGAAGACAGAGAAGCTGGAGTCTTAGAGATAGAGGGGGTGGAGGACACTTTGCTGTGAAGACATATTATATCTAAAGAAATCCAAAGACTCTTGAAATGTTATTTTTCCAGAGTTTGCTTTGAGATTTGTATTTTTGGACATAATGAGCCCTTCGCTTTGTAAACAGCTACAAATTGCTTTAAGGGCTTCTGTTGTCATTGATTCAAGTTCAATGCAAGGAACATTTAAACTGGTGGTTGCTGACTACATAGAACTTTAAGTGATATTGGGTCAGCAGTTACTAAGAACATATTTCCCCATGGTTTTTGTTTTTATTCTAACTTTAAAAAAAAACGGGCTTTTTTGTCTGGTGTAAAGTTTGAAATGTTGGTTCAGGACAACATTAGTTAAGGCAAAACTATGTCAGCTAAACAAAGCAGCAAATAAATAATCTTAAATGCAGTGCTGTTCATGGCAGTCAAGTCACTAAAAGAACAGCACACAAATGTAGCAAAATGTGGTTGGTCACGGAATTATAGAAACATACTGCAGATCTGAAATTCTAGAAATGTCTCTTTGCAGCAGTTGTGGAGGAAAAGAAATTCAGATGTTGTCCATGCTCCCTACTTTACAGAGGATAACTAGATATTTCAAGGGTTGCCAGAGTGCAATTCTTAGTTTGAAGATGTTCTCTGTTTCAGGGGTGCATAACGTCTTCAGTCCTTGGAGCCTCATCAGGAGTCCACGCTGTTGGTGGGGACCGTAGTTCCATGTGCACACTTGCATACAACTCATGTAAACTACTGGCCCCATTCAGAAGACACTTTAAACCATGGTTTTAACCATGCTGGTTAAGCTAGAAAGCCAGGCTGTGTTCAAAAGATACCTTAAATCATGACTTTAACTATGGTGAGTCAGGCAAAAAGCCTTATTCCCTGTCATTAAAGCCATGCCTTAAGGTGTCTTCTGAATGGTCCCTGGCTTTCTGACTTAACCACCATGGTTAAAGCTGTGGTTTAAGGTGTCTTCTAAATGGTGAAACTCTCACAAGCCCCAGATCCTTATTTTGCAGTAGCAACATCAAGGTACTGAAACCTATCCCAACCACACGAATACAATCAGAGAGAGAGAGAGAGAGGATTAAAAACTAGGGATGTGCTCTGCTTCTAATCGGACCGGAGAAGCAGGAGCGGAGCGGGGGGCTTCGCCTGCCCTTAAGGCGGAGGCGAAGAGGATTGGGGGGCCGGCGGAGCGTGGTGAAGAGGATCGAGGTGAAGGCGGATCCTTTGCCTCGATCCGGAGCTCCGCCGGAAAGGTAAGTGGGGTTTACCGGGCCCTGCCGCTGTCGCTGTCGCCCATGCGGCGAGGGCAGAAGGGCCCGATAATGCCCCCCGCCCTCCTCTCCCTTACCTGCCTCCGTCCGCGGTCCGTCAGCGTCTCCAATTGAGCCCGTGGTTCCAGCAGGAAGTCTGGGCCGCACTTGCGGCCCAGACTTCCTGGTGGAACCACGGGCTCAATTGAAGACGGTGACGGACCGCGGACGGAGGCAGGTAAGGCCCCCCTCCCCCTTGGTCCCTTACCGGGCTCTGCCGCCGTCGCCGCATGGGCGGCGATGGTGGCAGGGCCCGGTAACCCCCTCCGCCCTCCTCTCCTTTACCTGCCTCCGTCCGCGGTCCGTCAGCATCTCCAATTGAGCCCGTGGTTCCAGCAGGAAGTCTGGGCCGCACTTGCGGCCCAGACTTCCTGGTGGAACCACGGGCTCAATTGAAGACGGCGACGGACCGCGGACAGAGGCAGGTAAGGCCCCCTCCCCATTGGTCCCTTACCGGGCTCTGCCACCGTCGCCGCATGGGCGGCGATGGTGGCAGGGCCCGGTACCCCCCCTATGGGGCGGGACCGGAGCTCCGATCCGGATCCGGAGCTCCGAGCGGAGCGGAGTGGGCACAGGCGGAGTGGGGGCGGGGCGGAGCGGGCCGATCCGAAAATGGTGGATCTTAAAGTGAAGCAGAGTGGGGGGGCCGTGCACACCCCTATAAAAAACCCCATCTAGGAACAGATTCTGTTGATCATGTCATAGATCAGGAACCTAGAGAGTCCTAGGCAGTAGGCAGGAACACTCAACCATAGTTTCCTGGGATGCTGTAGGAATAGGTTTCCTGAGAGAAACCACAGAGAAAACCCTTTTCTCCCATTACTTTTTCACCAGCAGGTGCTGGGTGTCTGAGGGCTGCCAGACAGGGTTTTTTGGGGGGACACACTTTTTGCACCCTTGCTCTATTTGAAGGCCTGTCCAGCCCAAGTCTAGTTTAAAAATAAAGAAACATAGAAAGGGAGACCAGGTCCTTGACGTTGGCCATCTAGAGTTGCTGTCAGAAACAAGGTGTGCAGCAGTCGACACAGGCACACATGCCACCGTTTTGGTGAGAGGCTCCTTCCTTTTCTTTTCTTTGTTTTCATTCTTTTCTACCAAAAGTTATAAACCACCTTACATCTGAGAAAATCCCCAAACAATGAACTGTAATGGGGGAAAAAGAATATCAAAATACAAAGGAATAAGAACATTTGAAATCTAATGGTATCAATAAAACCATGGCTGCGTTTCCACTCAGGAAAGGCTTGTTGAAATAAGAATGGCTTTAGCGGACATCAAAAAGCAACACAGGCACCTGACTGACATCAACTGGCAGAGAATTCCACAGAGAGGGAGGTAATATACACTAAAAGCACTACTCAGAGCAGGCTCTAAATTGACCTCATCCCCATAGAAGATGACCAAGAGCACCTCATCTGATGAGCTCAGTGACCAAGCCGGTAGATGAGGGAGAAGGTATGCTCTCAAGTATCCTGGTCCCATGTTCTTTAGGGCATTATAAATTAAAACAAAACCTTAAAGCCCATAACAACGTGGCAACTAGTGCGGTTACCTCAATAAACGGGCTACGTGCTGAAAAAGGGCAGCTCAAGCTGCCTCATTCTGATGTTGCTGTAGTTTTCAGACTCCACAGAGCACAGTGTAGTTTTGAGGTAACTAGTCGTGATGGACGGACTCACCTCTATCCATGCTTGCTTGGCATTTACCAAACCACCGCCCACCACTGCTCAGGGGAGACATGATAGCACTTTTCAAATTCTTAAAAGGTTGTCACAGAGAGGAGGGCCAGGATCTCTTCTCGATCCTCCCAGAGTGCAGGACACGGAATAACGGGCTCAAGTTAAAGGAAGCCAGATTCCAGCTGGACATCAGGAAAACTTCCTGACTGTTAGAGCAGTACGACAATGGAATCAGTTACCTAGGGAGGTTGTGGGCTCTCCCACACTAGAGGCCTTCAAGAGGCAGCTGGACAACCATCTGTCGGGGATGCTTTAGGGTGGATTCCTGCAGTGAGCAGGGGGTTGGACTCGATGGCCTTGTAGGCCCCTTCC
This sequence comes from Elgaria multicarinata webbii, assembly GCF_023053635.1. Taxonomy (NCBI): domain Eukaryota; kingdom Metazoa; phylum Chordata; class Lepidosauria; order Squamata; family Anguidae; genus Elgaria; species Elgaria multicarinata. Next base: position 115,966,442 of record NC_086176.1, on the reverse strand, counting down.
AACTCTGCTATTCTATGATTCTATGATTCTATGACCACTGGACAGGCCAGTGAGCACCACAGGAACGCCCGTCCCCGTAATGTGCCGAGTGAGCTGCATTTAACATAATAATGGCAGCTTGGGGTTTTCCAGAAATGTAACGTTGCAGAAATGGCAGCTGTAAAGGGGGCATTTTAATTAACTATTGTTTATTTATTTATTTAATTTCATTTCATTTCTATACTGCCCAATAGCCGAAGCTCTCTGGGCGGTTCACAAAAATTAAAACCATGAAGAGCATAATAAAACAACCAACAATTTAAAAACACAAATACAAAATGCAATATAAAAAGCACAACCAGGATAAAACCACACTGCAGAAATGGATATAGGTTAAAATATGAAATTAAAAGAGCAGAGTTTAAATTTTAAGTTAAATTAGGTGTTAAAATACTTAGAAAATAAAAAAGCTCTTCAGCTGGTGACGAAAGGAAAACAATGTAGGCGCCAAGCGAACTTCTCTGGGGAGCTCGTTCCACAGCCGGAGTGCCACAGTGGAGAAGGCCCTCCTCCTAGTAGCCACCTGCCTCACTTCCTTTGGCAGGGGCTCATAGAGAAGGACCCCTGTGGATGATCTTAAGGTCCACGCAGCCACATATGGGAGGAGGCGTTCCTTCAAATAACCTGGCCCCAAGCTGTTTAGGGCTTTGAATGTTAATAATTGTTGCTTTTATAGCATTGTATTGACAATTCTGCTGGTCTTGTGACTGTAATGAAATTATTGCTATTACTAGGGGCCATTATGCACCATTGCAGGTGTAAATAGCACCTTTACCCCACCCCCCATTTAATGTTGCATAAATGGTCCCTTTAGAAGCCACCATTTATGTAACTTGACATTTCTGGAAAACCCTGGGCTGCCGTTATTACAGAAAATGGGGTCGAATGGGACTCATGTTCTGCACAGCACTTGGTGAACTGGTCCGGTAGGTGCACAGCAGCAATATGTACAGCAGTCCAGGAGGCCAAGTGGCAGGGAATCTTAGGACTCCACTCCCATCCCTAGTTACTAGCATTTGAACCCCAGTGGACAAGGCATCACTGTCCAGCAGAAGCCATCGTTGGCACTCCAGGCAAACCTGGCAGCAAGCACTCTGAGCTGCTGTGGCCATTACAGCCTCCAGCAACAGAGATGGTTCCATGAGTACTCCACCCCCACACAAGACAATTTTTTTCTTAGAGGGCGGACAACCTTATCTCGGACTCGGGAAATCCACAGGATCCGTTTCTTGCTATGAATTAACTTCAGTGTATCAGCTCATTCAGCCCACAGGGCACCAGGCACTGATCCAGAGCTACCATTTCCTCACCTGATTCAGATATCACAGAGAGATAGAGATTTCTTCTTAAATTTTACTGATTAGTTTGAATTTATTCAGATTTCTATGAACCTGATCTGAGGATTCTGCAGTGGAGAGGAATTTTAAGAATGTAAGAATGTAAGAAGAAGAGCCCTGTCAGATCAGACCAAGGGCCCATCCAGCCCAGCACTCTGTCCCTACAGTGGCCAACCAGCTGTTGACCAGGAACCCACAAGCTGGCATCGGTGCAACAACACCCTCACACCCATGTTCTCCAGCAACTGGTTGGCTTAAAACTGGTTTTAACCTTTTAGAATGGTAGGTGAAAAAACTGCACAAAAGCCAAGAATCTCTCAAACAATCATTTGTCCAGAGAAAGGGGGTGGGGACAAAAGAAGGTGGTGGTTTCTTCTGGGGAACCCCCAAAAGCCAGATTCAGCCCCCCTGATTGGGGTTCTTTGACCCTGTTCTAAAGGTTGTCACACAGAGGAGGGCCAGGATCTCTTCTCGATCCTCCCAGAGTGCAGGACACAGTATAACGGGCTCAAGTTAAAGAAAGCCAGATTCCAGTTGGACATCAGGAAAAACTTCCTGACTGTTAGAGCAGTACGACAATGGAATCAGTTCCCTAAGGAGGTTGTGGGCTCTCCCACACGAGAGGCCTTCAAGAGGCAGCTGGACAACCATCTATCAAATATGCTGTCGGGTAGATTCCTGAATTGAGCAGGGGGTTGGACTCGATGGCCTTGTAGGCCCCTTCCAACTCTGCTATTCTATGATTCTATGACTGGATTGGCTGCTTTCTGAAACAAAGTGTTGGACCAGATGGACCTTTGGTGTGGTCAGTGGTGCAGATCTTTTTAAGCCTCAACTCACACTCAACTCACATTAATGGAACAGGATGTTAGTCCTTTGCTTTCTTTTTCATGGGAACAGTTGTCAGCTCAACTGTTTGGATCTGACAATGTCTCATATACGTACATTTCTGAAATGCATTTTCCCCTTCCCATTTCCACCTACCCTTTACTTCTGCACCCCCTTTCCCTTACTCAAAATATAATAGAATCACCACTGCCAAGCCCTTCAGCCCAATGGAGTGAAAACCATTCATTTGCTGTCTCAATTTTTAAGATGCCAGACTCAGAGTGCGAGAATATTCTCCATGGACGTAATGGGACATTTAGCAATTCATTCATTTTCTACACATGCTACTTATTTAGACGCTCAGCGGTTGGCAGCTTTGATGTGGAGTGGTGGAAATTATAAAGACATTACGTACCATAAAAATATAAATGAAAGAAAACACACGGCCTATTTTATATCAGGGTAAATTGACTAGTGTCAGATGCGGGATATTTTCTTTTATAAATTATAATAATTGTCAGAGGAAGGTGGTCCCTTGGGTTGAAACACTACCTGGCTGTAATGAAATTGAACAGATTTTGAATTCTGGTGTGTGTGTGTGTGTGTGTGTGTGTGTGTGTGTGTGTGTTTTAAAGAGTTTCTGGGATCTTTGTACATGCCCCCCAGCACCACATGCACATAAACACAAAGTGTTTCTTGTATATGTATTTAAGGTAGTTTGATGTTTCCATCACTTTTAGATACTGAAATGATGTTATGCATACAGTACATACCATAAAACTCCTCTAGGAATTCAAACAGTTCAAAGTCCATTGTGAATGGGACATGGGGAGTATCTTCTCCAAGGGCTTCCCTGAACAATATCTCATTTTGGTGAAAAGCTAATATTTTGGTGATCAGCTAATATTGAGGACTAAAGAGTAAGACAGAACCATGGGGAAAACCAAGAGGCAGGGTTGAGCGGGAACGTAAAGTTAGGGCAGAAGAGGAAGTCGGGACTTGAGCATAAATTGGATGGCAGGATCAAAGGGGCAAGAGCAAAGTCAGGAATGGAGAATATCCAGGAATACATCAGAACTGGGGAAGACGTGCCACTTCCTGCTAGTAACAGGAAGCCCTATCAGTTCAGGAAGATCCAATGGCAGCCTGGGTGGGTGGAGTCAGACCAAGGCCCGAGGAGACTTCACTGAGAAGCTGTCACCTGCAGGTCAACTTATGGGGGATCTTCCTACAGATTCAGCAGTTCCTAATAGTATCTAAGTCATTATGGCCTTGGATGGGGCATTCTTTAAGGTGCTAATCCTACAGGTCACACTAGAGATGAGAGCCTCCCCATTCCATCTCTTTTTTGGGGCCTTTTCAGAGGAGGGGGTACGGTTTCCATCATTATCACCACCACCACCACCACCACCACCATCATCTTATAAGAATATAAGGAGAGCCATTCTGAATGAAATCAGAGGTGTATCTCATCCAGCATTCTGTTCCCACAGTGTCCAACCAGCTGCCCTATAGGCATTCCAGGAGTATGACTGCATAACTACAAGAGAAAGGGTGGTGGGGGAAGACACCATATATGGGGGCCGGGAAGATTCCAGGTACACAGGAACATATTTCTTGATCCTAACCAAGATCAAATATCCAAGTTGATTGTGCCCAGGAGTGCCCCTGAAGAAGGTATTTGAGATGTGTTGAGCTCAATAAACATACTTCTATATATGTGGAGAGTCCCTCCTCATCCACCATGGAGGTTTATTTCACAATAAATATGTTATGAGGCTTTGTAGTATCTGCTAACCCTCTGGAACACCCACCACAACAATGGCGGGATAAAAAAGAGGAATGCAAATGGATAACTGGACGTTCTTGCAAGGTTTCTGTTGTTGATGGAAGTCAGTTCAAAATAAAGCAGGAGCCAACCTATTCTGCTGGTAGCACCTGCTGTTTTGCTCCTGCTAGAATTTTAGCACTTGGTTCTTCCACAATATTGGGGGTGGGGTCGAGGCTCAGACAAAAAATACAAATGAAGCCCCCCTTGCAATCATAGAATCATAGAATGGCAGAGTTGGAAGGGGCCTACAAGGCCATCGAGTCCAACCCCCTGCTCAATCCAGGAATCCACCCTAAAGCATTCCTGACAGATGGTTGTCCAGCTGCCTCTTGAAGGCCTCTAGGGTGGGAGAGCCCACAACCTCCCTAGGTAACTGATTCCATTGTCATACTGCTCTAACAGTCAGAAAGTTTTTCCTGATGTCCAGCCGGAATCAGGCTTCCTGTAACTTGAGCCCGTTATTCTGTGTCCTGCACTCTGGGAGGATCGAGAAGAGATCCTGGCCCTCCTCTGTGGGACAACCTTTGAAGTATTTGAAGAGTGCTCTCATGTCTCCCCTCAATCTTCTCTTCTCCAGGCTAAACATGCCCAGTTCTTTCAGTCTCTCTTCATAGGGCTTTGTTTCCAGACCCCTGATCATCCTGGTTGCCCTCCTCTGAACACGCTCCAGCTTGTCTGCGTCCTTCTTGAATTGTGGAGCCCAGAACTGGACGCAATACTCTAGATGAGGCCTAACCAGGGCCAACTAGAAGGAACCAGTACCTCATGTGATTTGGAAGCTATACTTCTATTAATGCAGCCCGAAATAGCATTTGCCTTTCTTGCAGCCATATCGCACTGTTGGCTCATATTCAGCTTGTGATCTACAACAATTCCAAGATCCTTCTTGTTTGTAGTTGGGTGACCATACACCCGGATTTGCCCGGACATGTCCGGAAATCCCTCCCCCAAGCGGGATCCAGGGGGAGATTTCAAAATCCCCCCAAATGTCCAGGGAAATCGCGGTCCTGGGGCCTGCGTCACTGGTGGGGGGGAGCTGAGAGACCCGTTCTCCAAGAATGGGCCTTGCAGCCACCGCCTCCCAGTGACGCCCTCCCCTTCTCCTCTGTGCTGACGCATAGCCACTAAACCATACTATGATGATGATGATGATGATGATGATGCCTTGGGTGAGTAAGTATTGTATTTTTGATGTTATTTTATTGTTTGCCTTGGGGGGTGTTGCTGTAGATTATTATTATTTTGCCTTTGGTGAGTGTGGGATGGATTTATCCCCCACCCCCAGTTAAGTATGTGCGGAGTCTTGATTTTTTTTAGATTGTCTTGGGGAGGGTGTGGAATTTTTTTCCATGCTGGGTGAGTGTGTAGGGGTGTGTGGATTTTAATTTTTATTGTCTTTGATGAACATATGTGAGGTGTGTATTGCTGTTGTTATTTTACCTTGAGTGTGTGTGTGAATGAATTTTTATTTTTGACTTAAGGCTCATCTACACCAAGCAGGATATTCCACTATGAAAGTGGTATATAACATGCAGGATCTACACTACTGCTTTATAGTGGTATTGAAGTGCACTGACAAATGTTGGGGCCCATTGACATGTACCATATACTGCTTTCATAACCACATTTATAATACAATATCTTGCTTGGTATAGATGTGTCATGGGCCCCAACAGTTGTCAGTGCACTTCAGTACCACTATAAAGCAGTAGTGTGGCTCCTGCCTTTTATACACCCATACCACTTTCATAGTGTTATATCCTGCTTGGTGTAAATGAGCCCTATGTCTTTGAGATTATGGTTATTTTACAGTATTGCTTTCTTTTTATTGTACTAGATTTTTCTGCTTCATTTGTTCAGTGCTTGCAGTATTAGGGTGACCATATGAAAAGGAGGACAGGGTTCCTGTATCTTTAACAGTTGCATTGGAAAGGGAATTTCAGCAGGTGTCATTTGTATATATGGAGAACCTGGTGAAATTCCCTCTTCATCACAACAGTTAAAGGTGCAGGAGCTATACTAGAGTGACCAGATTTAAAAGAGTGCAGGGCACCTTCAGCTTTCACTGTGGTGATAAAGAGGAAATTTCCCCAGGTTCCCCATATATACAAATGACACCTGCTGAAATTTCTTTTTCAATACACCTGTTAAAGATACAGGAAAGCAAGCAATATGAGATCTTTCTCATTTCACCTTTGCTGTTCTTATTAGCACACAAAACCCAGGACCTGAGATGGTTTCCACACCTGACCTTACTTCTGGTACGGTGGCCTAAATAATTTGCAACCCTGTCCAGTTCTGCATCATCAAGAGATAAATGGACCATTAATCTGACCAAGTGCAACAGCACGTAATACACCCATGCGTGCCATCAACAGAACACAAAACGATTCCATTTGGGCCGTAGCCTGCCATTTAAAATGGCACTTGTCACTTAATTATAATCAAATCCCTGTGCAGAGAAGGTGCATTTCCTCACCTCTCAATTTTCCAGGGTGTTCAGAACAGTGCCACAAGTAAGAAAAGTAGAAACTGATTTACCTGGGATTAGTGTGGGAGAAGGCTAATTGCTCTTTCACCTTATTTTTGCTGTCATTCCTTCGGGGATTAAGCTAAGCCTCGGAGTATGTTTCATCAGGGTAGCTTGGGGATTATATTTAGTCTCTCTGTCTGTCATCCAGACACTTCCTGTAATGTTGACTAGGATTTTATAAGCCTTACAATTCATCATGCAAGTCCTTTTTAGTCAAATTTGGTATATTATTCAGGTTACCCAAAGCAGATGCGCTTGGCTCTAATAGAATTAACTAGGCGATGATGCTAGGTGCCTCCAGTGGGAGAGTAGAATATTCTGCAGGTTTCATGCTCCCATCCCTCTTTTCTATCCCTTGCTCCAGGAAAGTGTATCCTACCAGGTTCCTCTCACCTATGAATGGAAGAAAAGTCACCAGATCTGGTATAGGAACAGGCCACCTTCTCTACAAAGAATTACACCATCAGCACAATTAGGTACTGCAGCACTTGCTTGACTGTGCCAATTTGTATCTCAGCTTTGGGAAGTTGCCTACAGTTTGCCTATTCCAGGGTATAGACAATGGTGGTTCAATGGCTTAATGAGGATGGCAAATCGATAACAGATGACAAAGAAAAGGCTGAAGTGCTCAATTCCTACTTTGGCTCAGTCTTCTCCCAAAAGCGGCTCTATGACACCCCTCCCCCTAGAAAAAGTGAAGCACAAGTTGAGGGGGCAGGATTGCAGTTTGAGATTGATAAACAAATGGTCAAGGAACACCTAATCTCTTTGAATGAGTTCAAATCTCCAGGGCCTGATGAACTGCATCCTGGAGTAATGAAGGAGCTAGCAGAAGAACTCCCAGAACCGCTATTATCTTTGCAAAATCATGGAAGACGCGGGTTGTGCCAGATGACTGGAGGGGGGCTAACATTGTCCCTGTCTTCAAAAAGGGCAAAAAGGAGGAACCTGGGAACTACAGACCAGTCAGTCTGACATCCATCCCTGGGAAAATTCTGGAGCAGATTATAAAGAAATCAATCTGTAAACACCTTGAAATCAATGCGGTGATCACTAGAAGCCAACATGGATTTGTCAGGAACAAATCCTGTCAGACTAATTTGATCTCATTTTTTTGATCGGGTAACCTCCCTTGTGGACTGTGGGAATGCTGTGGACATCATATATCTTGACTTCAGTAAAGCTTTTGACAAAGTGCCCCATGACATTCTGATTAACAAACTAGCTAAAAGTGGGCTAGATGGAACAACTGTAAGGTGGATTCAGAGTTGGCTACAGAATCAGACTCAAAGAGTGCTTATCAACAAAACCTTCTCATATTGGTGGAAGGTAAAGAGTGGGGTACCGCAGGGCTCAGTCCTGGGCCCAGTGTTCTTCAACATTTTCATTAATGGTTTGGATGAGGAGGTGCAGGGAACGCTGATCAAATTTGCAGATGACACAAAATTGGGTGGGATAGCTAATACTCTGGAAGACTGAAACAAACTTCAAAGTGATCTTGATAGGCTGGAGTGATGGGCTGAAAAAAGAATGAAATTTAATAGGGATAAATGCCAAGTTCTACATCTAGGAAATAGAAACTAAATGCACAGTTGCAAGATGGGGGTACTTTGCTCAGCAATACCATAAACGAGAAGGGTCTTGGAATTGTTGTAGATCACAAGCTGAATATGAGTCAACAATGTGATATGGCTGCAAGAACGGCAAATACTATTTTGGGCTGCATTAATAGATGTATAGATTCCAAATCGCGTGAGGTACTGGTTCCTTTCTATTCAGCCCTGGTTAGGCCTCATCTAGAGTATTGCGTCCAGTTCTGCGCTCCACACTTCAAGAAGGATGCAGACAAGCTTGTCATGTTTAGCCTGGAGAAGAGAAGATTGAGGGGAGACATGATAGCACTCTTCAAATACTTAAAAGGTTGTCACACAGAGGGGGGGGGGGCAATATCTCTTCTCGATCCTCCCAGAGTGCAGGACACGGAATAATGGACTTAAGTTACAGGAAGCCAGATTCCAGCTGGACATCAGGAAAATCTTGCTGACTGTTAGAGCAGTACGACAATGGGACCAGTTACCTAGGGAAGTTGTGGGCTCTCCCACACTAGAGTCATTCAAGAGGCAGCTGGAGAACCATCTGTCAAGTATGCTTTAGTGTGGATTCCTGCATTGAGCAGGAGGTTGGACTCGATGCCCTTATAGGCCCCTTCCAACTCTAATATTCTGTGATTCTATGAAATTTGGGACTATCCTCCACTGACAGCCATGCAGCTCCAAGACGGTGATGCACATTCGGGCAAAAGAAACCAAATTCAAGTATAACCTAATGGGATCTGAGCTGGCGGTGACCAAACAAAAAAGAGATCTTGGGGTTGTGGTGGGCAGCTCCATGAAAATGTCCACCCAGTGTGCGGCCACTGTAAAGAAGGCAAACTCTATGTTAGGTATTATAAGAAAAGGAATTGAGAATACAACTGCCGGTATCGTACTGCCCTTATACAAATCTGGTCACCACACCTAAAAAAGGATGTTATAGAGCTGGAGAAATACTGTTGTTTTTATACTATTGTTTTTATGTTTCTGATGATTTTTAAATTTTATTATTATTATTATTTATTTATATAGCACCATCAATGTACAATGTAAATTTTGTATACTTTTTAATGTTTACTGTTTTTAACTTCTGTAAACCGCCCAGAGACCTTTGGCTATGGGGCAGTATATAAAAGTAATAAATAAATAAATAAATAAATAAATAAATAAGGCAGAAAGGGGCAACTAAAATGATCCAGGGGCTGGATCATCTCGCATAGGAGAGAAGGTTACATCAGCTGGGATTGTTTAACTTAGAAGAAAGGATGGTAAAGGCAGACATGATAGAGGTGTACCAAACTATGCATGCCATGGAGAATGTGGATAGGGAGACATTTTTCTTCTTCTCTCCTAATACTAGAGCCCAGGGACATCCCATGAAGCTGATTGAAGTAAGATTCAGGACAGTTAAAACAAACTACTTGTTCACACAGCACATAGGTAAACTATGGAATTCACTATCACAAGATGTTGTGATGGGCTCCTGTTTGGATAGCTTTAAAGGGAATTGGATAAATTCCTAGAGGAGACGTTTATCAATGGCTACTAGTTATGATGGCTGTATGCTATCTCCAGTTTCAGAGGTAGTAAGCCTGTGAGCACCAGTTGCTGGGGAACATGGGTGGGGGGTGCTCTTGCAACATGTTCTGCTTTCCTGGTCCCTGGTTAACAGTTGGTTGGCCACTGTGTGAGCAGAGTGCTGGACTAGATAGACCCTTGGTCTGATCTAGCATGACTCTTCTTATATTCTTATGTTCTTCTTAGCCACAGCATAGGATACCATACCATATAATCATGACCTAATTGATCCAGGCAGGATGTCCCTGGCTATTGATATGATCACTCCCAAATATCCCCAACCTACCGGATCTACACTACTGCTTTAAAGCGCTTTATAACAGTTATAAAGCGCTTTAACTGCTTTAAAGCGCTATGAAACTGTTATAAAGCGCTTTAAAGCAATAGTGTAGATACAGCCCTAGTTGTAGAACCATGTCAGCTCCTTGGCATTCCAAGGATGAGGACAATGAAATGACTGTGTCGATCATTGGAGTCCAAAAAGCGGAAAACTCATAATGAATTTGACCTTTGTAAACCACCCAGACAGCTTCAACTATTCAGTGGTACAGAAATTTAATAAAGGGAAACGGAAACGAAATGATCACTAGTAAAGATCCATTTGCAAATGTATTCTGTGGCAGTGGTGGTGGTGGTGAAAAATCTAAGTTCTCTGCCACCACTGCATATGCTCAATGTCACCTGGTGGAGCTCTTTCAGGTGTTTGAAGACCTCTTGGGTGTAGGCTTCACAATATCTCAAATCCTCAAAGGCCCACTGTGAGCAATTTGTTAGACATTTTGCAGATAAAGTCACTTGCATTTGAGGCAACTTGGATGCCATTGTTTTGACAGAGATGGATGGGGCTAATTCACCATCTAGTCATGTTATGGACACTTTTCAGCTGGTGTGCCCTGAGGATGTGAACAAACTGCTTGGAGGAATGAGGCCTATCACTTGCTCTTCGGATCCTGGTCCATCATGGACATTGTGAAATCTCCAAGAGCTAGCCTGGCTACCTGGACCTCCAAGTTGATTGATGCCTCCTTGAGGGATGGTGAGGTCCCCATAGCTTTGAAAGAAGCAGTGGAGACACCTTTTTTTGAAGAAACCAAATCCAGATCCAATTCTATGTATGAAATTTGCCATTCTTAGGCAAGGTGCTGGAGTGTGTGGTGGCCTCACAACTCCTAGTGGTTTGGGATTATACTGATCACTTAGATCCATTTCAATCAGGATTCAGACCTGGTTATGGGAAGGAAACAGCCATTGTCACCCTGGTTGATTACTTACAATGGAGAATGTGTTGGAGGAGTGCAATGCTGTTGGTTCTCCTGGACCTCTCAGTGGCTTTGATACCATCAACATGGTATCCTTCTGGATCATTTATCTGGGTTGGGCTTGGAATGCATGGTTTTGAAGTGGTTCTGGTTTTTATGAAGGAGGGTTTCAGAAGGCACTGCCAGGGGGCCTTTTAAAGCCATCCAGATTGGCGGCCATCACTACAGCAAGTTGTAGTGAGTTCCATAACTATGCACTGTGTGAACTATGCACATACTTCCCATAAAAGTCCAAGTGCATAGTCTATGGCCACAGCTAGACCTAAGGTTTATCCTGGGATCATCCAGGGTTTGCCCCTGCCTGAGCACTGGATCCCCTGTGTGTCACCTAGATGAACAGGTTTGACCCCTGGATGATCCAGGGATAAACCTTAGGTCTAGCTATGGCCAATGAGTCTTCCTGGACCATACACTAACTGGGGAAGTCAAGGCAGCTGTGATGTCCAGGAGTGCATCTTACCAGTTCAGACTGGCAAATCAGTTGTGGACCTATCTGGAGAAGATGGACATGAACTCAGTTATCTATCCACTAGTGTCATCCAGGCTGGACTATTATCATTTGATCAATATGTGGAGTGCAAGCCAGAGGGAGCATCAGTCACAACCAGGATCAATGCTTGGCAACTCAAGTTAAAAGGGATCAGGTCCGGCTTGACATCAGGAAAAACTTCCTGACTGTTAGAGCAGTACGACAATGGAACCAGTTACCTAGGGAGGTTGTGGGCTCTCCCACACTAGAGGCCTTCAAGAGGCAGCTGGACAACCATCTGTCAGGGATGCTTTAGGGTGGATTCCTGCATTGAGCAGGGGGTTAGACTCGATGGCCTTATAGGCCCCTTCCAACTCTACTATTCTACGATTCTATGATTCTAGGTAGCAACAGGTGATGTGGAAGTCCTCTCCTGCTGACAGCTAGACTAGACAATAGTGGGCTAAAAGGTCAAAACAGTTTATAGAAAGTTGCTAGCTTTTATCAACATTTCCAGGATGGTTTACAAAAGGAGGTAACTTTCCAAAAAGTTATTTTTCTCAGCATCTTCATGGCTCTAGTCCTTAGGCATGTGTGAACCTGGAAACTGTTCATTTGTCTTATGTAGCATATTTGGCAGCTATCAATACTCTTTGGATTTTTCAGCAGAGAACGTTGTCACTTAGAACTTCCCTTTAGATATAAAGAAGCTCCCTAAGAAATGTTGTCATTGCTTACTTATTTGCTTTCTCCTTGCTATTCCTTCCAAAGGGTCCGTGAGAAGGGTTTACAAGAATACAATTATAAAATGTCTACATATTCATTCATTGCATTGCATTTATATCCTGCCTTTTCTCCGCCATATTCAGTAAAATAGTACCAACAGCATCACAATGAATTACTAAGGTAAGTTACTGAAACAACATCAAAACATGGAAAGCCACAAATGGTTCACAATACAGCAGCTAGGCTGTTGGTATGGAGCAGTTTGAGCAGCCATATAACATGGGTCCCTGCAATGTTGAACTAGTTACCATTCAGTTTCCAAACTCAATTCAAATTATTATTAAAAAAACAAAACCTTTTAAGACTAAAGGTGCTTCAAGACTAACAATCAATAGAACTCTCAGTTTTGCTTTTGCTTGGAAGATTCATAGAATCATAGAAAAGCAGAGCTGGAAGCAGCCTATAAGGCCATCGAGTCCAACCCCCTGCTCAATGCAGGAATCCACCCTAAAGCATCCCTGACAGGTGGTTGTCCAGCTGCCTCTTGAATGCTTCTAGTGTGGGAGATTCACATTTGAATCTTTAAAACCCCAAAATCTTTCCATCCTGCTTATGAAGAGATTTGAGAATTTTGGAAGGTTATTAAAAAAAAATATGAAACACAATATTCTCAGCCATCTGCACTGCAGCAGCACACAACTTCCTAAATTCCTTGCTGAGCTGCCATTTTGTATAAAAGTGGCCGTGCAGCCTTCTTTCATAAAGGATCCTTTTGCTCAAATGATAGCCGTGAAAGGGGGCATTTTGGGGAGCTGTAAAGGGGACAAACTTACAGGTGTAGATCTTCTATTTTCTGGCTTGGCAGGCAAGTAGGGTCTGCTACACTTACCCCAACTTGGTACATGGAGAGTTGGGCCTGGGGAGTGGTATGCAAATTCCAGTCTAGGGGGCTGAGCTGGTGAGACACCACCCAAGCTCGAGCCCAAAACAGATGCCTGTGAATAGAACCATAGAATAGCAGAGTTGGAAGGGACCTACAAAGCCATTGAGTCCAACCTCCTGCTCATTGCAGGAATCCACCCTAAAGCATCCCTGACAGATGGTTGTGCAGCTGCCTCTTGAAGGCCTCTAGTGTGGGAGAGCCCACAACCTCCCTAGGTAACTGGTTCCATTGTCGTACTGCTCTAACAGTCAGGAAGCTTTTCCTGATGTCCAGCTGGAATCTGGCTTCCTTTAACTTGAGCCCGTTATTCCGTGTCCTGCACTCTGGGAGGATCGAGAAGAGATCCTGGCCCTCCTCTGTGTGACAACCTTTCAAGTCTTTGAAGAGTGCTCTCATGTCTCCCCTCAATCTTCTCTTCTCCAGGCTAAACATGCCCAGTTTTTTCAGCCTTTCTTCACGTCCCTACTCCATTCCCATTGATCTTAATGGGGCGTAGGCACACCTAGCTTTCTTGCAATCACACCCTAGATTGCCGACTGTAATTATCTGTGTCTTCCCTCCCCTAGCACCAACTCTATATCCTTCAATCCCTGGCCTAGAGAAATTATTTTATAGGTTCTTTCCCTCCACCCCCTTCTCTCTAATTAAACATTTTGAGCAACGAGTCATTATAGAAGTGATTTATGGCGCTGGCTCGATTGCCAATCTTTGCAGTGTATTTTTTGTATTACTTAATTGTTTTAGTAGCGCTTCAGCCATTACTTTCTTAGTTCAGAAAACAGGAAACGGGAACCTTCTATTACAGATGTTTGGCTAATTAGCTAAGAGGCTGTCTAATGGGGGCTATTAAAAATGCAAATTAGGAGTGATCAAACAGAGGGAAGTTTTGTCTTGACAGTATATACTAATATGTTTCAGCAAAAATAAATAAAAATAAAAAAGAAAGGTGGCTATAATAAGCAAGACAGGATTTTAGTCTTCGTTATAATAATTGGGAAGATCACAGTGTTAAAATGGTAGCAGCTGAAAGAAGTGTAGATATGGATAATACTAAAGAGGAAGGGCACCTTGTAAGGTGGATTAACTTATTTTATTTATTTATTTATTTATTTATTTATTGCACTTATATACCGCCCCCATAGCCAGGGCTCTCTGGGCGGTTTACAGAAATTCTAAAATTAAGATAAAAATGAGTATACAAAACTTAAAATTCTAAAACACAGAACATACACACATAAAGCATTAAAAACTGTTAAAAAAAAACCCTAAACATGTGGGTGATTAAGATGTACCGCCATATGCCTGAGCAAAGAGGAAAGGCTTAACCTGGTGCCAGAAAGATAGCAGCGTTGGTGCCAGGCGAGCCTCGTCAGGGAGATCATTCCATAGTCTGGGGGCCACCACTGAGAAGGCCCTATCCCTCGTTGTGACACTCCGAGCCTCTCTCAGAGTAGGCACCCGGAGGAGGACATAAGAGGTGCCCTGCTGGATCCAACCAAGGGTCCATCTAGTCCAGCACTCTGTTCACACAGCAGCCAACCAGCTGTCCACAGAAAACCTACAAGTAGGACACAAGTCCAACAGCACTCTCCCACCCATGCCCCCTAGCAACTGGTGTACACATAGCCATACTGCCTCTGATATTGGAGGTAGCATATAGCCATAAGGACTAGTAGCCATTGATAACTTTATCATGAACAGCTTAGGTTGTTGGGTGGTATGTAATAAATGATTTTAAAAAAAAAATCTTCCACTAACTCAAAGTAGAAGAAGCTGGCAGAAGAATAGTCTATATTAGAGGTGTTCACTGACCACAAAATTCAACTTCGATCCTGGTTGGTGCTTCAGGAAATGGCCTGATAATGCTTGGATGAACTTGAGGGCCGTCAGCTTCAACTTTCAGGTACCAAGCCCATGTCGGCATTTGGAAATTTCAGCTTCATATCTCCCACTGTTTAACTTTGAGGCTCGACTTCTGCAATGCACTCTACATTGTGCTATCTTTGTGCCTATTCCGGAAGCTTCAACTAGTTCAAAATATGGCAGCCAGGCTGGTCACTGGTACACCTAGGGGGGACCACATTACACCAGTTTTAAAATCTCTTCACTGGCTGCCAATTAGTTTCTGGGCGAAGTATAAAGTGTTGGTTATCTCCTTTAAAGCCCTACATGGGTCCAGGCTACCTGCGGGGTCGCCTTCTCCCGTACAATTCGTCCCGCACGCTCAGGTCCTCTGGGAAGGTTTCTCCAGTCAACAAAAACAATGCTGACAACTATTACCCAGAGGACCTTTTCTTCTGCCGCTCCTAGATTATGGAATGACTTGAATGGGAGAGATTCATCAATTTAACAGTCTTCCGGATTTTAAGAAAGCTATAAAGACCGATATCTTCTGGCAGGCCCACTCAGTTGAATTTTAGGATGCCGTTTAATAATGTGCTGCTTTTAATGATGTATTAGTTTTGAATGTTTTAATTACATTAATTTTATGGTACTTGCATTTGTGAGTACCCCAGCTTGATCCAGAAGGAGAGGCGGGTAACAAATAAATTTATTATTATTATTATTATTATTATTATTATTATTATTATTATTATTATTATTATAAATTAATAATGGCTGTAACTTTTTCTGTTTATCAGACATAGATGGAATTTGCAAGCATAGTAGTGCACTAGGAGGACATCAAGCCTTTCACAGTTTAGTCTTGGGTAAGTGTATCCATTAGGCATGTGCTCCGCTCCGATTAGAAGCGTAGAAGCAGTAGCGAATTGGCCTGCTCCGCCTTGCCCAGAGGCAGAGTAGAAGCGGACCGCGGACCCCTAGAAGCAAGGCGAAGAGAAGCGCCCATTTTTGGAGCACTTCTCTTTCCGCGGAGCGCTCCGATCGCCATCTTGAAAACATTTCGCCCATAGGATTGCATTGCGGAAAATAATCGCGGATAACTGGGTTGTTTTTGAAGCTATCGTTCTGAAAATTCTTGTGCTCAGAGAGTCATGGATGGGGGTCATTTTGAGACTACTCTCACCTCTCTGCGTTGTGCGGGTTGCGTGCTATATTTTTTAAAAAAATCGGGTACATTTACAATACAAACGGTAGGGTAAACCGGCTGCGGCGGCGGGGTTTATTTGAAGCGATGACAGGCACATTCAACTCCCAATCCTGATGAGAATTGATCACCTCATGAAGCATTATCCTCCAATCCCAGCGTTTGAGGCGGGGACTAAGCCAGAGTCACCCTCACAGTCAGAGAGCTCTCAGCCTCTTGTGGGTTTAGCGTTCGTTGGGAGAGGGTCTACTTAGTGAGCTGCTGCTGTGTACTTTGAAGATAGATTAGGATTTTAGCTTGGCGTGTGTGTTTGTTTGCTTCTTTCTGATTTTAGCTTAGTTTGCTCTGTGTTTTTCCCTTACTTTGATTTAATATAAACTTTATTTTTAAATTTTGGAGTGTGTGTTTGTTTGGTTGGTTGGTTGTCCCCCCCTCCCCTCTCTTAAAGCCTGATTGTGTTTGATCTTCCTTCTGCTTTTTTGAAAGCTTTTTTTTGAAAGCATACACACACTTCTTGTCCCATTTCCCTACATTTATTAGTAATATTCTTAAACATATTAATATATTCTTATACATATTCTTAGTAGTATATTAGTATATTCTTATACATATTATTAGTAGTATTAATATTTTATTCTTCTTATACATATTAGTAGTAGTGTTTGGTTGGTTCGTTTCCCCCCCTCCCCTCTCTTAAAGCCTGATTGTGTTTCCTTCTATCTATATACCAAAAAACACCAAAAAAATACCAAAAAAATATTATTCTCTTTTTCTTCTCTGTGTAACTTGGACTGTGAGTGTGCTGTGTGTGCACTGCTTTTGTGAAGTGCAACAGCCACAGATTGAGCATTTTGGGGAAAGCATACACACACTTCTTGTCCCATTTCCCTACATTTATTAGTAATATTCTTAAACATATTATTATATTCTTATACATATCCTTAGTAGTATATTAGTATATTCTTATACATATTATTAGTAGTATTAATATTTTATTAGTCATCATGAGAAGAGGGAGCAGGCGTGCTGAAAGCAGCAAGGCTCAGGCTGGCACCAGCAGTAAGCAGCAGGCTGCCTCTCCTGCTGTGAAAATCAAACGGGCAACTCCTTGGCTGGCTGCTCCGCAACAGAAGCAGGAGAAGGAGCAGGCAGAGCCACTCTCTTCTGCAACTTGTGCCCGGCGTTCTCTTTTTGAGGGTGGGAATGGGAAAAGTGCCCCTTTGCAAGAGGCACATGGCAGCAGTGCCATTAGAGGAGGAGGAGGAGTATCCCCAAATCCTTCATTATCCTTTGAGCCCACGAGCCCGCTGATGGACCTAGACGAGGTCCTCAGCACAGCGGAGGGGGAGGACGAGGAGGCGGTGGTCCTCCAGGATGTGGGGGCTGAGGAGGAGCAGCAGCAGGCCAAGGCTCTCTCCCCAGTCTTGTCCCACCCCTCTTCCGCTGCCACCCCTGTTTCTGTGGCAACACCAGAGAGCTCAGGCGGGCAATTGGTGGTGTCACCACGGAAGCGAAAGACAAGCATCGTTTGGGACCACTTTGAGGTGGGAGCGGATCCCCGCTTTGCTGTCTGTCGCCACTGCAAACTCAGCCTAAGCAGGGGTTCATCTACAGGGCATTATGGAACCAGCAGCATGAAGATGCATCTTCAGAGGCAGCACCAGGCGATCTTGCTGGGGAAAGAGGCGGGCAAGGCGACTGGTTCCAGGGGAAAGCCGAAGGCTGCTGCTGCTGCTGCTGCTGCTGGCACTGCCACTCTAAGCTCTCCATCTCCCATCCCCACAAGGGTTAGGCAGGCAACCCTGCAGGACATGGGGTGGGGGAAGTATGGACCCACAAGATGGCGTTTTCCAACGCCCACCCAGGGTGCTACTGTGGTGGGGCATCTGCCGGGACTGACTCCTCCCCAATACTAGATCTATGACATGTCACTCTGCCTGCCCCTCTGCTAGCCTGTCCTCCTCGGTGACCAACTCGCTGGGATGGTTTGCATTTGCAATGCGTGACTAACTGCAGTGCTGGCTTAGAAACCAGCCATCCTTGCCTCACTTCCTTGTGCACCCAGAAATGCCTGCAGCCTGCCTGCCTGCCTGCCTGCCTGCCTGCCTGTCTGCCCGCCTCCCCCAGGGTGCAGCTGTGGTGGGGCATCTGCCAGGACTGACTCCTCGCCTGCTCTGCCCGCCTGGTGCCTGGGAGATGGGCTTTGCGGTTCGTGCCCAGCACCCTCCGGCACGCTTGCTCCCAGTCGTCCTCCTCTGTGCCCCTCAATGTGTAACTGCTGGCTTAGAAAGAAACAACCAGCCATCTTTGCCTCACTTGCTCCTTGCGCCCGCTTACAGGTTGGTTTGCTATGCGTTAGTGCTCAAGCCATCCTTGCGGCACTACAATGCATGCTGCCTGCCTGCCTGCCTGCCTGCCTTCTCTCCCTTCTCGCCTTCCCTCCCTTCTCCCTCACCATCGCAGGGATGGTGTATGTGTCTTGCTTTGACTCAGGGGAGAAGTCCTTCCTGCACTCACTTAGACTTTATCAAGTTCAATAATCCATTTTTCAAATGTGGAAGAAGATTTAGGGTTATCTCGTGGCATGTTGGGATTTCCTTTGAACTGGCCCCATTGAGCTGTCTGCATTGCAACTTTAAATCCCTGACATACTGGAGTGCCCGATTTTCAAAACTTCCCCTAACATCAGGGGATGATGGGATTGCCTTGAAACTTGGCGTCCATGTGGACACATGGGTAAGCTGTCATGGGACCAAAGGATAGGTTTCTGACATGCAAATTGACGTAGTTGTAGAATGGGACAATTTGGGGTGAGTTAAGCCGCGCCAAAAATCAGGGGATGATTGTACTGCCTTGAGTCTGGGCATCCATGTGGACACATGGATAAGCTGTCATGGTGGTGAGATTGAGGTTTCTAACGTGCAAATTGACGGAGCAATCCCAAGGGGTCTGAATGGGGTGCCCGATTTTCAAAAATTCCCCAAAAATCAGGGGATGATGGGATTCCCTTGAAACTTGGCGTCCATGTGGACACGTGGATAAGCTATCATGGTGCTGAGATTGAGGTTTCTAACGTGCAAATTGACGTAGTTGTAGAATGGGACAATTTGGGGTGAGTTAAGCCGCGCCAAAAGTCAGGGGATGATGGGACTGCCTTGAGTCTGGGTGTCCATGTGGACACATGGATAAGCTGTCATGGTGGTGAGTTTGAGGTTTCTAACGTGCAAATTGACGGAGCTATCCCAAGGGGTCTGAATGGGGTGCCCAATTTTCAAAAATTCCCCAAAAATCAGGGGATGATGGGATTGCCTTGAAACTTGGCTTCCATGTGGACACGTGGATAAGCTAGCATGGTGCCAAGTTTGAGGTTTCTAACGTGCAAATTGACAGAGCTATCGAAAGGGGTGTGAATTAGGGTTATGGGTGGTGCGTTAGAGGTTAGAGCCGCGCCAAAAATCAGGGGATGATGGGACTGCCTTGAGTCTGGGCGTCCATGTGGACACATGGATAAGCTGTCATGGTGCCAAGTTTGAGGTTTCTAACGTGCAAATTGACAGAGCTATCGAAAGGGGTGTGAATTAGGGTTATGGGTGGTGCGTTAGAGGTTAGAGCCGCGCCAAAAATCAGGGGATGATGGGACTGCCTTGAGTCTGGGCGTCCATGTGGACACATGGATAAGCTGTCATGGTGCCAAGTTTGAGGTTTCTAACGTGCAAATTGACGGAGCTATCCCAAGGGGTCTGAATGGGGTGCCCGATTTTCAAAAATTCCCCAAAAATCAGCGGATGATGGGATTGCCTTGAAACTTGGCGTGCGTGTGTATACATCCATGAGGTGTCATGGTGCCAAACGTGAGGTTTCTAACTTTTTTAGCTTTCAATGCAACCCTATGGGGGGGGGAAACGGAGCTCCGATCCGGATCCAGAGCTCCGAGCGGAGCGGAGCGGAAGTGGGCAGAGCGTGGGCGGGGCGAAGCAGCCCGATCCAAAAATCATGGATCTGGAAGTGAAGCGGAGCGGGGGTTCCGTGCACACCCCTAGTATCCATCCCTACCCAATAGCTGAAGCTCTCTGGGTTGTTTTTACAAATATTAAAAGACCTTAAAATACAACTTTATACATAGTAGACAAACTGTTTACTTACAATCTTAAAAATGTACAGCACACATACAAGTGTACACTCACGAGCGCACACACACACACACACACACACTCAAACCTAGCAATTTTAAACAATAATGAATAAGTACAACCCAGAACCTGATTAAAATCTTATCATATGCTGCCAAACTCCTGAGAGTCGAGAAAGGTCTTAACCCGGTGCTGAAAAAGTAACAAAGTTCATGCCAGGTGGGTCTAACTGGGGGGCATCATTCCATAATTGGGAGACACTACCGAAAAGGCCCTCTTCTAGAAGCTCTTGAATTCTTCACATTCAAGAAGTCAGTCCTACTTGGAAGACAGTGTTTTCAAACCCAACATTGATTCTGAAGAGATTGTGAGGAGAGAGAAAGAGACAGAGGCCTCATCTATACCTAGAGGGCTTCCAGGATGGTGGGGTGGACAATCTTGGGCTTAACTGCTTCCGGGATTTGCCCTCTGCATCTAAACACCAGTGTGTCATCCCGGAAGTGAAGAGGGATGTTCCTGGCACAGCATTGCTTTTTTTTAGTGAGACAGTCATTCAGCTGCACAATTGTGGGGCCCCAATCCAGCACCTTGGTGAGTTTTTTATTTGTTTGTTTTTAAACAATCGGAAAAATATGGCACTGGAAAACACTGTCAGTCATCCAAGGGATGGCAAAAATGCTTTCCCCTCCACCCCCAATGGACACGGAGCTTCCCAACCGTCCCCGAAGCCCTTTGCCCGGCTCTCCTTCCCTCGCCCCCATCCCCGATGCCCTGTCCCCGGCTCTCAATCCCTCGCCCCCGTCCCCGATGCCCCGTCCCCGGCTCTCCTTCCCTCGCCCCCGTCCCCGATGCCCTCTCCCCGGCTCTCCTTCCCTCGCCCCCGTCCCCGATGCCCTGTCCCCGGCTCTCCTTCCCTCGCCCCCGTCCCCGATGCCCTGTCCCCGGCTCTCCTTCCCTCGCCCCCGTCCCCGATGCCCTGTGCCCGGCTCTCCTTCCCTCGCCCCCGTCCCCGATGCCCTGTCCCCGGCTCTCCTTCCCTCGCCCCCATCCCCAGCTCTCCTTCCCTCACCCCCGTCCCCTATGCCCTGTCCCCGGCTCTCCTTCCCTCACCCCCGTCCCCGATGCCCTGTCCCCGGCTCTCCTTCCCTCGCCCCCGTTCCCGATGCCCTGTGCCCGGCTCTCCTTCCCTCGCCCCCGTCCCTGATGCCCTGTCCCCAGCTCTCCTTCCCTCGCCCCCGTCCCCGATGCCCTGTCCTCCGGCTCTTCTTCCCTCAGCCCCGTCCCCGATGCCCTGTCCCTGGCTCTTCTTCCCTCGCCCCCGTCCCCGATGCCCTGTCCTCCGGCTCTCCTTCCCTCACCCCCGTCCCCGATGCCCTGTCCCTGGCTCTCCTTCCCTCGCCCCCGTCCCCGATGCCCTGTCCTCCGGCTCTCCTTCCCTCACCCCCGTCCCCTATGCCCTGTCCCCGGCTCTCCTTCCCTCACCCCCGTCCCCGATGCCCTGTCCCCGGCTCTCCTTCCCTCGCCCCCGTTCCCGATGCCCTGTGCCCGGCTCTCCTTCCCTCGCCCCCGTCCCTGATGCCCTGTCCCCAGCTCTCCTTCCCTCGCCCCCGTCCCCGATGCCCTGTCCTCCGGCTCTCCTTCCCTCAGCCCCGTCCCCGATGCCCTGTCCCTGGCTCTTCTTCCCTCGCCCCCGTCCCCGATGCCCTGTCCTCCGGCTCTCCTTCCCTCACCCCCGTCCCCGATGCCCTGTCCCTGGCTCTCCTTCCCTCGCCCCCGTCCCCGATGCCCTGTCCTCCGGCTCTCAATCCCTCGCCCCCGTTCCCGATGCCCTGTGCCCGGCTCTCCTTCCCTCGCCCCCGTCCCTGATGCCCTGTCCCCAGCTCTCCTTCCCTCGCCCCCGTCCCCGATGCCCTGTCCTCCGGCTCTCCTTCCCTCACCCCCGTCCCCGATGCCCTGTCCCTGGCTCTCCTTCCCTCGCCCCCGTCCCCGATGCCCTGTCCTCCGGCTCTCCTTCCCTCGCCCCCGTCCCCGATGCCCTGTCCCTGGCTCTTCTTCCCTCGCCCCCGTCCCCGATGCCCTGTCCTCCGGCTCTCCTTCCCTCGCCCCCGTCCCCTATGCCCTGTCCCCGGCTCTCCTTCCCTCACCCCCGTCCCCGATGCCCTGTCCCCGGCTCTCCTTCCCTCGCCCCCGTTCCCGATGCCCTGTGCCCGGCTCTCCTTCCCTCGCCCCCGTCCCCGATGCCCTGTCCCCGGCTCTCCTTCCCTCGCCCCCGTCCCCTATGCCCTGTCCTCCGGCTCTCCTTCCCTCACCCCCGTCCCCGATGCCCTGTCCCCGGCTCTCCTTCCCTCGCCCCCGTTCCCGATGCCCTGTCCCCGGCTCTCCTTCCCTCGCCCCCGTTCCCGATGCCCTGTCCCCAGCTCTCCTTCCCTCGCCCCCGTCCCCGATGCCCTGTCCTCCGGCTCTCCTTCCCTCACCCCCGTCCCCGATGCCCTGTCCCTGGCTCTTCTTCCCTCGCCCCCGTCCCCGATGCCCTGTCCTCCGGCTCTCCTTCCCTCACCCCCGTCCCCGATGCCCTGTCCCTGGCTCTCCTTCCCTCGCCCCCGTCCCCGATGCCCTGTCCTCCGGCTCTCAATCCCTCGCCCCCGTTCCCGATGCCCTGTCCCTGGCTCTCCTTCCCTCGCCCCCGTCCCCTATGCCCTGTCCTCCGGCTCTCCTTCCCTCACCCCCGTCCCCGATGCCCTGTCCCCGGCTCTCCTTCCCTCGCCCCCGTTCCCGATGCCCTGTCCCCGGCTCTCCTTCCCTCGCCCCCGTTCCCGATGCCCTGTCCCCAGCTCTCCTTCCCTCGCCCCCGTCCCCGATGCCCTGTCCTCCGGCTCTCCTTCCCTCACCCCCGTCCCCGATGCCCTGTCCCTGGCTCTTCTTCCCTCGCCCCCGTCCCCGAT
This sequence comes from Elgaria multicarinata webbii, assembly GCF_023053635.1. Taxonomy (NCBI): domain Eukaryota; kingdom Metazoa; phylum Chordata; class Lepidosauria; order Squamata; family Anguidae; genus Elgaria; species Elgaria multicarinata. Next base: position 115,943,126 of record NC_086176.1, on the reverse strand, counting down.
GCCCTGTCCTCCGGCTCTCCTTCCCTCACCCCCGTCCCCGATGCCCTGTCCCTGGCTCTCCTTCCCTCGCCCCCGTCCCCGATGCCCTGTCCTCCGGCTCTCAATCCCTCGCCCCCGTTCCCGATGCCCTGTGCCCGGCTCTCCTTCCCTCGCCCCCGTCCCTGATGCCCTGTCCCCAGCTCTCCTTCCCTCGCCCCCGTCCCCGATGCCCTGTCCTCCGGCTCTCCTTCCCTCACCCCCGTCCCCGATGCCCTGTCCCTGGCTCTCCTTCCCTCGCCCCCGTCCCCGATGCCCTGTCCTCCGGCTCTCCTTCCCTCGCCCCCGTCCCCGATGCCCTGTCCCTGGCTCTTCTTCCCTCGCCCCCGTCCCCGATGCCCTGTCCTCCGGCTCTCCTTCCCTCACCCCCGTCCCCGATGCCCTGTCCCTGGCTCTCCTTCCCTCGCCCCCGTCCCCGATGCCCTGTCCTCCGGCTCTCAATCCCTCGCCCCCGTTCCCGATGCCCTGTGCCCGGCTCTCCTTCCCTCACCCCCGTCCCCGATGCCCTGTCCCTGGCTCTCCTTCCCTCGCCCCCGTCCCCGATGCCCTGTCCTCCGGCTCTCCTTCCCTCACCCCCGTCCCCTATGCCCTGTCCCCGGCTCTCCTTCCCTCACCCCCGTCCCCGATGCCCTGTGCCCGGCTCTCCTTCCCTCGCCCCCGTCCCTGATGCCCTGTCCCCAGCTCTCCTTCCCTCGCCCCCGTCCCCGATGCCCTGTCCTCCGGCTCTCCTTCCCTCACCCCCGTCCCCGATGCCCTGTCCCTGGCTCTCCTTCCCTCGCCCCCGTCCCCGATGCCCTGTCCTCCGGCTCTCCTTCCCTCGCCCCCGTCCCCGATGCCCTGTCCCTGGCTCTTCTTCCCTCGCCCCCGTCCCCGATGCCCTGTCCTCCGGCTCTCCTTCCCTCGCCCCCGTCCCCTATGCCCTGTCCCCGGCTCTCCTTCCCTCACCCCCGTCCCCGATGCCCTGTCCCCGGCTCTCCTTCCCTCGCCCCCGTTCCCGATGCCCTGTGCCCGGCTCTCCTTCCCTCGCCCCCGTCCCCGATGCCCTGTCCCCGGCTCTCCTTCCCTCGCCCCCGTCCCCTATGCCCTGTCCTCCGGCTCTCCTTCCCTCACCCCCGTCCCCGATGCCCTGTCCCCGGCTCTCCTTCCCTCGCCCCCGTTCCCGATGCCCTGTCCCCGGCTCTCCTTCCCTCGCCCCCGTTCCCGATGCCCTGTCCCCAGCTCTCCTTCCCTCGCCCCCGTCCCCGATGCCCTGTCCTCCGGCTCTCCTTCCCTCACCCCCGTCCCCGATGCCCTGTCCCTGGCTCTTCTTCCCTCGCCCCCGTCCCCGATGCCCTGTCCTCCGGCTCTCCTTCCCTCACCCCCGTCCCCGATGCCCTGTCCCTGGCTCTCCTTCCCTCGCCCCCGTCCCCGATGCCCTGTCCTCCGGCTCTCAATCCCTCGCCCCCGTTCCCGATGCCCTGTCCCTGGCTCTCCTTCCCTCGCCCCCGTCCCCTATGCCCTGTCCTCCGGCTCTCCTTCCCTCACCCCCGTCCCCGATGCCCTGTCCCCGGCTCTCCTTCCCTCGCCCCCGTTCCCGATGCCCTGTCCCCGGCTCTCCTTCCCTCGCCCCCGTTCCCGATGCCCTGTCCCCAGCTCTCCTTCCCTCGCCCCCGTCCCCGATGCCCTGTCCTCCGGCTCTCCTTCCCTCACCCCCGTCCCCGATGCCCTGTCCCTGGCTCTTCTTCCCTCGCCCCCGTCCCCGATGCCCTGTCCTCCGGCTCTCCTTCCCTCACCCCCGTCCCCGATGCCCTGTCCCTGGCTCTCCTTCCCTCGCCCCCGTCCCCGATGCCCTGTCCTCCGGCTCTCAATCCCTCGCCCCCGTTCCCGATGCCCTGTGCCCGGCTCTCCTTCCCTCGCCCCCGTCCCTGATGCCCTGTCCCCAGCTCTCCTTCCCTCGCCCCCGTCCCCGATGCCCTGTCCTCCGGCTCTCCTTCCCTCACCCCCGTCCCCGATGCCCTGTCCCTGGCTCTCCTTCCCTCGCCCCCGTCCCCGATGCCCTGTCCTCCGGCTCTCCTTCCCTCGCCCCCGTCCCCGATGCCCTGTCCCTGGCTCTTCTTCCCTCGCCCCCGTCCCCGATGCCCTGTCCTCCGGCTCTCCTTCCCTCACCCCCGTCCCCGATGCCCTGTCCCTGGCTCTCCTTCCCTCGCCCCCGTCCCCGATGCCCTGTCCTCCGGCTCTCAATCCCTCGCCCCCGTTCCCGATGCCCTGTGCCCGGCTCTCCTTCCCTCGCCCCCGTCCCTGATGCCCTGTCCCCAGCTCTCCTTCCCTCGCCCCCGTCCCCGATGCCCTGTCCTCCGGCTCTCCTTCCCTCACCCCCGTCCCCGATGCCCTGTCCCTGGCTCTTCTTCCCTCGCCCCCGTCCCCGATGCCCTGTCCTCCGGCTCTCCTTCCCTCACCCCCGTCCCCGATGCCCTGTCCCCGGTTCTCCTTCCCTCACCCCCGTCCCTGATGCCCTGTCCCCGGCTCTCCTTCCCTCGCCCCCGTACCCGATGCCCTGTCCCCGGCTCTCCTTCCCTCGCCCCCGTCCCTGATGCCCTGTCCCCAGCTCTCCTTCCCTCGCCCCCGTCCCCGATGCCCTGTCCCCGGCTCTCCTTCCCTCGCCCCCGTTCCCGATGCCCTGTGCCCGGCTCTCCTTCCCTCACCCCCGTCCCCGATGCCCTGTCCCTGGCTCTCCTTCCCTCGCCCCCGTCCCCGATGCCCTGTCCTCCGGCTCTCCTTCCCTCACCCCCGTCCCCTATGCCCTGTCCCCGGCTCTCCTTCCCTCACCCCCGTCCCCGATGCCCTGTCCCCGGCTCTCCTTCCCTCGCCCCCGTTCCCGATGCCCTGTGCCCGGCTCTCCTTCCCTCGCCCCCGTCCCTGATGCCCTGTCCCCAGCTCTCCTTCCCTCGCCCCCGTCCCCGATGCCCTGTCCTCCGGCTCTCCTTCCCTCGCCCCCGTCCCTGATGCCCTGTCCCCAGCTCTCCTTCCCTCGCCCCCGTCCCCGATGCCCTGTCCTCCGGCTCTCCTTCCCTCACCCCCGTCCCCGATGCCCTGTCCCTGGCTCTCCTTCCCTCGCCCCCGTCCCCGATGCCCTGTCCTCCGGCTCTCAATCCCTCGCCCCCGTTCCCGATGCCCTGTGCCCGGCTCTCCTTCCCTCGCCCCCGTCCCTGATGCCCTGTCCCCAGCTCTCCTTCCCTCGCCCCCGTCCCCGATGCCCTGTCCTCCGGCTCTCCTTCCCTCACCCCCGTCCCCGATGCCCTGTCCCTGGCTCTTCTTCCCTCGCCCCCGTCCCCGATGCCCTGTCCTCCGGCTCTCCTTCCCTCACCCCCGTCCCCGATGCCCTGTCCCCGGTTCTCCTTCCCTCACCCCCGTCCCTGATGCCCTGTCCCCGGCTCTCCTTCCCTCGCCCCCGTACCCGATGCCCTGTCCCCGGCTCTCCTTCCCTCGCCCCCGTCCCTGATGCCCTGTCCCCAGCTCTCCTTCCCTCGCCCCCGTCCCCGATGCCCTGTCCCCGGCTCTCCTTCCCTCGCCCCCGTTCCCGATGCCCTGTGCCCGGCTCTCCTTCCCTCACCCCCGTCCCCGATGCCCTGTCCCTGGCTCTCCTTCCCTCGCCCCCGTCCCCGATGCCCTGTCCTCCGGCTCTCCTTCCCTCACCCCCGTCCCCTATGCCCTGTCCCCGGCTCTCCTTCCCTCACCCCCGTCCCCGATGCCCTGTCCCCGGCTCTCCTTCCCTCGCCCCCGTTCCCGATGCCCTGTGCCCGGCTCTCCTTCCCTCGCCCCCGTCCCTGATGCCCTGTCCCCAGCTCTCCTTCCCTCGCCCCCGTCCCCGATGCCCTGTCCTCCGGCTCTCCTTCCCTCGCCCCCGTCCCTGATGCCCTGTCCCCAGCTCTCCTTCCCTCGCCCCCGTCCCCGATGCCCTGTCCTCCGGCTCTCCTTCCCTCACCCCCGTCCCCGATGCCCTGTCCCTGGCTCTTCTTCCCTCGCCCCCGTCCCCGATGCCCTGTCCTCCGGCTCTCCTTCCCTCACCCCCGTCCCCGATGCCCTGTCCCTGGCTCTCCTTCCCTCGCCCCCGTCCCCGATGCCCTGTCCTCCGGCTCTCAATCCCTCGCCCCCGTTCCCGATGCCCTGTGCCCGGCTCTCCTTCCCTCGCCCCCGTCCCTGATGCCCTGTCCCCAGCTCTCCTTCCCTCGCCCCCGTCCCCGATGCCCTGTCCTCCGGCTCTCCTTCCCTCGCCCCCGTCCCCGATGCCCTGTCCTCCGGCTCTCCTTCCCTCACCCCCGTCCCCGATGCCCTGTCCCTGGCTCTCCTTCCCTCGCCCCCGTCCCCGATGCCCTGTCCTCCGGCTCTCCTTCCCTCGCCCCCGTCCCCGATGCCCTGTCCCTGGCTCTTCTTCCCTCGCCCCCGTCCCCGATGCCCTGTCCTCCGGCTCTCCTTCCCTCACCCCCGTCCCCGATGCCCTGTCCCTGGCTCTCCTTCCCTCGCCCCCGTCCCCGATGCCCTGTCCTCCGGCTCTCAATCCCTCGCCCCCGTTCCCGATGCCCTGTGCCCGGCTCTCCTTCCCTCGCCCCCGTCCCTGATGCCCTGTCCCCAGCTCTCCTTCCCTCGCCCCCGTCCCCGATGCCCTGTCCTCCGGCTCTCCTTCCCTCACCCCCGTCCCCGATGCCCTGTCCCTGGCTCTCCTTCCCTCGCCCCCGTCCCCGATGCCCTGTCCTCCGGCTCTCCTTCCCTCGCCCCCGTCCCCGATGCCCTGTCCCTGGCTCTTCTTCCCTCGCCCCCCGTCCCCGATGCCCTGTCCTCCGGCTCTCCTTCCCTCACCCCCGTCCCCGATGCCCTGTCCCTGGCTCTCCTTCCCTCGCCCCCGTCCCCGATGCCCTGTCCTCCGGCTCTCAATCCCTCGCCCCCGTTCCCGATGCCCTGTGCCCGGCTCTCCTTCCCTCGCCCCCGTCCCTGATGCCCTGTCCCCAGCTCTCCTTCCCTCGCCCCCGTCCCCGATGCCCTGTCCTCCGGCTCTCCTTCCCTCACCCCCGTCCCCGATGCCCTGTCCCTGGCTCTTCTTCCCTCGCCCCCGTCCCCGATGCCCTGTCCTCCGGCTCTCCTTCCCTCACCCCCGTCCCCGATGCCCTGTCCCCGGTTCTCCTTCCCTCACCCCCGTCCCTGATGCCCTGTCCCCGGCTCTCCTTCCCTCGCCCCCGTACCCGATGCCCTGTCCCCGGCTCTCCTTCCCTCGCCCCCGTCCCTGATGCCCTGTCCCCAGCTCTCCTTCCCTCGCCCCCGTCCCCGATGCCCTGTCCCCGGCTCTCCTTCCCTCGCCCCCGTTCCCGATGCCCTGTGCCCGGCTCTCCTTCCCTCACCCCCGTCCCCGATGCCCTGTCCCTGGCTCTCCTTCCCTCGCCCCCGTCCCCGATGCCCTGTCCTCCGGCTCTCCTTCCCTCACCCCCGTCCCCTATGCCCTGTCCCCGGCTCTCCTTCCCTCACCCCCGTCCCCGATGCCCTGTCCCCGGCTCTCCTTCCCTCGCCCCCGTTCCCGATGCCCTGTGCCCGGCTCTCCTTCCCTCGCCCCCGTCCCTGATGCCCTGTCCCCAGCTCTCCTTCCCTCGCCCCCGTCCCCGATGCCCTGTCCTCCGGCTCTCCTTCCCTCGCCCCCGTCCCTGATGCCCTGTCCCCAGCTCTCCTTCCCTCGCCCCCGTCCCCGATGCCCTGTCCTCCGGCTCTCCTTCCCTCACCCCCGTCCCCGATGCCCTGTCCCTGGCTCTTCTTCCCTCGCCCCCGTCCCCGATGCCCTGTCCTCCGGCTCTCCTTCCCTCACCCCCGTCCCCGATGCCCTGTCCCTGGCTCTCCTTCCCTCGCCCCCGTCCCCGATGCCCTGTCCTCCGGCTCTCAATCCCTCGCCCCCGTTCCCGATGCCCTGTGCCCGGCTCTCCTTCCCTCGCCCCCGTCCCTGATGCCCTGTCCCCAGCTCTCCTTCCCTCGCCCCCGTCCCCGATGCCCTGTCCTCCGGCTCTCCTTCCCTCGCCCCCGTCCCCGATGCCCTGTCCTCCGGCTCTCCTTCCCTCACCCCCGTCCCCGATGCCCTGTCCCTGGCTCTCCTTCCCTCGCCCCCGTCCCCGATGCCCTGTCCTCCGGCTCTCCTTCCCTCGCCCCCGTCCCCGATGCCCTGTCCCTGGCTCTTCTTCCCTCGCCCCCGTCCCCGATGCCCTGTCCTCCGGCTCTCCTTCCCTCACCCCCGTCCCCGATGCCCTGTCCCTGGCTCTCCTTCCCTCGCCCCCGTCCCCGATGCCCTGTCCTCCGGCTCTCAATCCCTCGCCCCCGTTCCCGATGCCCTGTGCCCGGCTCTCCTTCCCTCGCCCCCGTCCCTGATGCCCTGTCCCCAGCTCTCCTTCCCTCGCCCCCGTCCCCGATGCCCTGTCCTCCGGCTCTCCTTCCCTCACCCCCGTCCCCGATGCCCTGTCCCTGGCTCTCCTTCCCTCGCCCCCGTCCCCGATGCCCTGTCCTCCGGCTCTCCTTCCCTCAGCCCTGTCCCCGATGCCCTGTCCCTGGCTCTTCTTCCCTCGCCCCCGTCCCCGATGCCCTGTCCTCCGGCTCTCCTTCCCTCACCCCCGTCCCCGATGCCCTGTCCCTGGCTCTCCTTCCCTCGCCCCCGTCCCCGATGCCCTGTCCTCCGGCTCTCAATCCCTCGCCCCCGTTCCCGATGCCCTGTGCCCGGCTCTCCTTCCCTCGCCCCCGTCCCTGATGCCCTGTCCCCAGCTCTCCTTCCCTCGCCCCCGTCCCCGATGCCCTGTCCTCCGGCTCTCCTTCCCTCACCCCCGTCCCCGATGCCCTGTCCCTGGCTCTCCTTCCCTCGCCCCCGTCCCCGATGCCCTGTCCTCCGGCTCTCCTTCCCTCGCCCCCGTCCCCGATGCCCTGTCCTCCGGCTCTCCTTCCCTCGCCCCCGTCCCCGATGCCCTGTCCCCGGCTCTCCTTCCCTCACCCCCCGTCCCTGATGCCCTGTCCCCGGCTCTCCTTCCCTCACCCCCGTCCCTGATGCCCTGTCCCCGGCTCTCCTTCCCTCACCCCCGTCCCCGATGCCCTGTCCCTGGCTCTCCTTCCCTCGCCCCCGTCCCCGATGCCCTGTCCTCCGGCTCTCCTTCCCTCGCCCCCGTCCCCGATGCCCTGTCCCCGGCTCTCCTTCCCTCACCCCCGTCCCTGATGCCCTGTCCCCGGCTCTCCTTCCCTCGCCCCCGTACCCGATGCCCTGTCCCCGGCTCTCCTTCCCTCACCCCCGTCCCCGATGCCCTGTCCCCGGCTCTCCTTCCCTCGCCCCCATCCCCGATGCCCTGTCCCCGGCTCTCCTTCTCTCGCCCCTGATGCCTGCACTCCTTCCCTTGCCCCCATCCCTGATGCCCATTCTCCTTCTTCCCCCCTCTCTCCTGCCGGGTCCGGCCTTCCCCCCCCCGCCCCTCTCTCCCCCCCAGGACCCCCCCCAGCCCCATGGGCACAGCGCTCGTAAGCGAGTAAGCGAGCAGCCGCAAAAAGCCACAGATCCTGCTAGATGTTCCGCAGCCCCGGCCTGAGGCCGGGGCTGCGAAAAAGCCGAGTCATAAGTGACTTCGCTTAAGCCGGCTTAAGGCAGGTTTTAGCACGGCCTGACCCCGGATTCCCCTGTGCGTCATCTGGATGCACAGGAGGGAAACCAGGCCTCACACCGCGCTAACGCCTGGTCTAGCAAGGCCCTAATTAGCAGCCAGTGAAGAGATTTTAAAACTGGTGTAATGTGGTCACCCCTAGGTGTACCAGTGACCAGCCTGGCTGCCATGTATTGGTCTAGTTGAAGTTTCCGGCCTAGGCAGAAAGGTAGTCCTATGTATAGAGCATTGCAGAAGTCAAGCCTCGAAGTTACCAGTGCGTGCACTACCATCTTTTGGTCTTCCAACTCTAGGAAGGGGCATAGCTGGCATATCAGCCAAAGCTTATAGCAGGCACTGCTGGCTTTCACATCTATCTAAGCGAAGTCTTGCCTATTCTTAGGCTGTGATTTGAGACAAAAGTAGCTTTGAACCCAAATGCACGTTCTGCAAGACAGCTGCCTTCTCCACTGAACTTCTGAAATCCCCTCCCCATTGTGATGTGGTGTGTTGCTCCAATAGAGCCTCTCTTTGTATATCATGCTTTCTGACTTCACATTAGTATTAATATTTTTCCCCAGCTCAATCATTATGCCAGAATAAAGGAAAACCTTTGAATAGAGTGCCTTCTATCTTAGTAAGTGTTAGATTCTCTCTCTATTTGACCTCTGTCCTTAATTCATTTCCTTTTTGTCTTGGCAAACTAAAAAACGCTCACATCAGACGTCTCCTGCAACTGCTAAAATTCTGATCTGCAGCTCTATATCAAGGCTTCTGTCACTTTGCTCAAAGTCTGAAACAAAAGCCTGGTTGTGAATTTCTGCCACTTCGGCCAAAAGTGTTGAACTCTAGTACAGTCCCAGTCATCTGATCACACTTCAGCATTCTTTGAATAATGAAAGCATACTAGATTTTTGTCTCAATATCTTTTGTGGCTAAAGGTCCTCCTTCCATTATTGTTATATGTAAGGAGTTTTTGTGGGGCGGGAGGGGACAGACCGTCATTTTCTCACAGCCAGAAATTCTGTGCTGTTTGGTGACAGACTCCCTTAGTTCTCTTTGCAGAAAGAATAGCATGAGCCCTGTTCACACAGTAGCCTTACACATGCATAATGAGTTGTACGTAGGAAGACAGCTCTGTGTTGCTGCCTCTACCCTCAGTGATGGGTGTGCTGAATGTCTCACCTCTCAACATTCCCAGGTTTGGTGTGGGTGCCCCTATGGCAGCTAAAAGACTTACACTATCCCATTGGAAGGTAGTGTGGTGTAGTGGCTAGAGTGTTGGACTGGGCGTTGAGAGATCCAGGTTCTAGTCCCCACTCGGCCATGGAAACCCACTGGGTGATTTTGGGCCAGTCACAGACTCTCAGCCCAACCAACCTCACAGAGTTGTTTTTGTGAGGATAGAAATGGAGAGGAGGGCCGTTGCTAGATGAGGCGTTAGCGCAGTGTGAGGCCTGGTTTCCCTCCTGTGCATCCAGATGATGCACAGGGGAATCCGGGGTTAGGCTACGCTAAAACCTCCCTTAAACCAGCTTAAGCAAATTCGCTTATGACTCGGCTTATGACTCGGCAGCCTCAGGCCGGGGCTGCGGAACGTCTAGCAGGATCCGTGGCTTTTTGCGGCTGCTCGCTTACTCGCTTACTCGTATGAGCGCTGTGCCCATGGGGCTGGGGGGGGTCCCGGGGGGGAGAGAGGGTCGGGGGAGAAGGCTGGACCCGGCAGGAGACAGGGGGGAAGGCCGGACCCAGCAGGAGAGAGGGGGGAGAAGGAGAACGGGCATCAGGGATGGGGGCGAGGGAAGGAGTGCGGGCATCAGGGGCGAGGGAAGGAGAGCCGGGGACAGGGCATCGGGGACGGGGCGAGGGAAGGAGAGCCGGGCACAGGGCATCGGGGACGGGGGCGAGGGAAGGAGAGCCGGGGACAGGGCATCAGGGATGGGGGCGAGGGAAGGAGAGCCTGGGACAGGGCATCGGGGATGGGGGCGAGGGAAGGAGAGCCGGGGACAGGGCATCGGGGCCGGGGGCGAGGGAAGGAGAGCCGGGGACAGGGCATCAGGGCCAGGGGCGAGGGAAGGAGAGCCGGGGACAGGGCATCGGGGACGGGGGCGAGGGAAGGAGAGCCGGGGACAGGGCATCGGGGATGGCGCGGGGAGGGGACAAGGCCGGGTATCAGGGATGGCATGGGGGGGGAGAAGGCCGGGCATCGGCCATCGGGAATGGGGGAGGATGGGCGAGCGAGGGGGGAGGGGTCATCGGGCATTGGGGGGAATCAGGGGCAGGGGGAGCAGGGAGGCTTTATTGTTTTTTTTTAAAGCACTTACCTTCTCCGGCGCACATGGCCCCTTTAAACAAACAAAAAAAAGGGCCGACGCTACGGGGCTTCCCGTTGCCCCATCGCGTCGTGTGTCTAGAAGCTGGCGACGGTGCGTGCTAGCTCTAGGGCGCCGTCGCCCCTCCTCTCTGCCATCTTATCTGGCAGGTCTAGCAAGGCCCTCTGTTTATGGGCAAAGTATAAAGTGTTGATTATCACCTTTAAAGCCCTACATGGTTTGGATCCAGGCTACCTGCAGGATCGCCTTCTCCTGTACAATCCGACCCGCACACTCAGGTCCTCTGGGAAGAATTTACTCCAGTCAACAAAAACAAGGCTGACAACTATTACCCAGAGGACCTTTTCTTCTGCCACTCCCAGGTTGTGGAATGGCCTGCTGGGAGAGATTCATCAACTTCAGAGTCTTCCAGAATTTAAGAAAGCCATAAAGACTCAACTCTTCCGGCAGGCCTACCCAGTTGAATTTTAAGATGCCTTTTAATAATGTGCTGCTTTTAATAATGAATTAGTTTAAAATGTTTTAATTAATTATATGTATTTTATGGTGTTTTGCATTTGTGTTGTACCCTGCCTTGATCCAGAGGGAGAGATGGGTAATAATAATAATAATAATAATAATAATAATAATAATAATAATAATGATGATGTAATAATATTTTGGATGCTTCATCCATGTCTGCCCACATTCAGGAAGTTATTTCTTAAAACCTGGCTGTAGCTGTGGTGGGGTGGGGGGGGTGTGGCCTGGTTTTTCTGCAGCCCCGGCCCCAGGCCGGGGCTGCGGAATGTCTAGCAGGATCTGTGGCTTTTTGCGGCTGCTCGCTTACTCGTGAGCAGCCAGGAGAAGCCACGGACTGGGCACAGCACTCATACAAGCGCTGTGCCCATCGGGCCAGGGGGGGAACCGGGGGGGGGAGATAGGGGCCGCGGGGGAAGGCCGGACTCGGCAGGTGAGAGGGGGGGAGAAGAGCGGGCATCGGGGATTGCAAGGGGGGAGAAGAAGAGTGGGAGACAGGGCATCGGGCATGGGGGGAGGATGGCCGAGCGAGTGGGCGGGGGATCAGGAATTGTGGGGGGGTTCAGGGGCAGGGGGAGCGGGGGGGCTTTATTATTATTTTTTTAAAAAAAACCACTTACCTTCTCCAGCGGCTCTCCAGCGCACATGGCCCCTTTAACTAAAAAAAAAATGGCCGACACCACGGGGCTTCCCGTTGTCCCTTCGAGTCATACGTGTAGAAGCCAGCGACAGCGCACGCTAGCTCTAGCGCGCCATCGCCCCTCCTCCCTGCTGGCTTATCCGGCAGGTCTAGCAAGGCCCGAGGAGGAGGATTATGTATGTCGCCTTTGGTTCGTTGGAGGGAAAAGGACAGGATATAAATGCAATAATAAATTAAATAATTTAATGTGGAATGAGCTCCCTAAGGAGGTTCACTTGGCACCTACATGATATGCTTTTAGACAACAGGTGAAGACCTTTTTATTCTCCCAGCATTTTAACAGTCTATAAATAAATTTTAACTAGGGGCGTTACTAGACGAGGCTGTAGCGCACGTTACCTTCCGCAGTCGTGTCGAGGCTTCCAGATGACGTTCACCAAGATCCGTCGTTATCCTGCGGTGAAGCCTCTTTCTCCCGACTTTAAAAAAGTGAGTTCTGGTGCGCCTTTTCCTGCTGGCCCGCGCTAATTCAGAGTAGGTGTGGGAGGATGTGAGGTCACTGCGGTCCCCACTGGTCAGGAAAAGACGTGCTAAGGGGAGTGGCCAGCGGCTTCGGTCAAGCCGCCTCCGCCATTTGCGCCCAGCCCGCAGCTGGGGCAGCACACCGGAGCGGCTTTTTTTAATTTTCCACAGTGACAGTTTGCGAGGGAACGGAGGACCGGAAAAGTGGCTGGTGTGCTGCTGGGGGTGTGTGGGGGATGGGTGGGGGATGTGCACCTGTTTTTTCTACTTCAACCTCTGCGTGGGTCACTTTTCGGAAAGGCGGGCATCCCACAGTCATGGGAAGTTGGTGACTCCTCGCGGTGGGCAGCCACAGCGGCCGCATAATGGCGGTGCTGTACGCTGTGCCGAAGATGTAAAGGCTAGCAGGGACTGAGGGGGACGGTCCAGGCATGAAGGGCTGTGTGCCTGTTGGTGTGGGTACGCGGCTGGAAGAGGGCACAGCTGTTTCTGGGCTGCTGCCATGCCTACGCCCAGATGTGGGTTGGGTCCGTGGGATGGGGGGAGGGCACAGAGGCGGTCATCGCCACTGACACTTCAGAGGCATGATGGGAGATGTAGGCACAGAGTGCCCATGCAGACGACTGACCTCGGGTCATATTACACCCGCCACGACCCCCATCAGGAAGTGACCGCATCAATGTTGACCCTCAACACCGGCACTTGCTGGTGCCTGAGGGGGCTGGTACGCAGCAGCAGCAGCAGCACTTCAGCTGGCACTGCCACTGCCGGTGCCGCCACTGGTGCCGCGGCGGCATCGCTGACGGCTGCGCAAGCGATCTACGCTGTTTGCGATCTTTCGGACTTGCGCAAACCGTGTGGCGAGCGAAAAAACCCCCCACGGAAATCAGGCCGGTGTGGCTGCGCAACCGTGCTCGAGGCGGCAGCAGCACAACCGGCGCAAACTTCCGCCACAAATCGAAGGCAGGTGTGGATCATGAGGCGTCACGGCTGAACAGGAAAAGCCGCTTTCACCGCTCCTCAACGACGGAACACCCGGTAGGTCTAGCAAAGCCCTAGGTGTTTAAAATTTGTAATTTTGCATTGCTGCTGTTTTTATCTGGTTGAGCTTTTCTATTGTATTTTATATTATGGTTTTATACTGTTATACTCTCAGTATTTTAACATTTAATTTTAACTTAAATTTAAATTTTACTGTTCGAACTCTGTATTTTAATCTTATATCAATTTTGCTGCGTGGTTTTAGCCTGGTTGTGCTTTTTATACTTTATTTTGTATTTGTGCTTTTAACCTGTTGGTTGTTTTATTATGGTTTTAATTTTTGTGAACCGCCCAGAGAGCTTCGGCTATTGGGCGGTATAAAAATGTAATCAATCAATCAATAAATAAGTAAATTCAAGAAGAAGTGTTTTGATCAAAGCAAAGAGAGAGGGAGGGTTGAAGAACCTTCAACCTATCGTAATTCTCATTCTTCCATAAATATATGCAATATATTCTGAATCTGAAGAGATGAGATCTGAATCTCCATCATTTGGGGGCAGGAAGCTCCAGAGGGCTATTGTTGCTCTCATGCACTCTTTATGGACTTCCTGGAGGGATCCGGTCAGCCACTGTGACAAACAGGATGCTGGGAAAAAATGGAGCTTTGCTTGGCCTCTCAAGGCTCTTGTGATTATCACAAGCTTAGCTTCTGATGACCCTGTGTATTAATCCTAACGAAGTATTTTGAAAAGCGAAAGAAATTTCGCTTCTCCGTGAGCCCCTGCCAAAGGAAGTGAGGCAGGTGGCTACTAGGAGGAGGGCCTTCTCCACTGTGGCACCCCGGTTGTGGAATGAGCTCCCCAGAGAGGTCCGCCTGGCGCCTACACTGTACTCCTTTCATCGCCAGCTGAAGACCTTTTTATTCTTTCAGTATTTTAACACTTAATTTTAACTTAAATTGAAATTATACTGTTTTAACTCTGTATTTTAACCTTATATCAATTTTGCTGCGTGGTTTTATCCTGGTTGTGCTTTTTATATTGTATTTTGTATTTGTATTTTTAATTTGTTGGTTGTTTTATGATGGTTTTAATTTTTGTGAACCGCCCAGAGAGCTTCGGCTATTGGGCGGTATAAAAATGTAATAAATAAATAAATAAATAAATAAATGGTGGACATAGTGGCAAGGGTGGCTCAAATTAGAAACTGCTTGGGTCAGTGACCAACAGTGACTGTAGGCTCATCTACACCAAGCTGGATATTCCACCAGGAAAGTGGTATATACAAGGCAGGCACCGCACTATTGCTTTATAGTGGTATTGAAGTGCACTGGCAACTGTTGGGGCCCATTGACACAGGCCACATACCACTTTCATAGTGTTACATCCTGCTTGGTGTAGATGCGTCATGGGCCCCAACAGTTGTCAGAGCACTTCAATGCCACGATAAAACAGTCGTGTAGATCCTGCAGCACACTTCAAAACCACTATAAAGCAGTAGTGTGGCTCCTGCCTTTTATATACCACTTTCATAGTGGAATGTCCTGCTTGGTGTAAATGAGCCCTAACTCTTACCTGGACCGTTATTGTGCCTGTGACTGTTTCCGCTGTGTTATCCCAATTTCCCCTGTCCCAAATTCTTTCTGAGATGGAGGGTGAGAATTCTCTTCTATTTGGGGGGAAATCACTGCATAGCATTCTCCCTTCCCATTTGCAGAGCTGAAAAATTGAAAGTGAGAAGAATATTATTGTTGAACGCTACCCTGCCGTTCTCTCTCAAATCTCTTCTAATTGCTTCTGGCTGGACGGGGAAAATCAAGTGTTACAAATGGAGAGAAATTTAACTCGGTTCCAATCATGATACGAAATTGAGTTTTACGTCCGGGAGTGAATCACTGGAGCCTTACAAAGATATTAAAATGAATCAATACGAGTGGAATAGGTGTGCACACACACCCTACTGGGTCTCTCACTTTGGGACAGTCATGCCTAGCAAGGAAGCCCATATAATGGTTCCCTCGCCAGCATGAAAAAATCAAACAAGATTTATCCAAATTAGTGGCTTTAGTCTTTCTCCAATTATGTAGCTGCCACAAAGAGGTGAGCTGTGTCTACATTTCTTGTTTTGTGTATTCTTTAAAAATAAAAAATAAAACACTCACTGGCTCTGATGGTCTGGCAATTTGTACAGTAAATTAGGTTTAATTTGCCCTGAATACCACTGAGTTTCTCAAATTGTTCCAAGAGACACTACGTACACTATCAAATGAAGGAAGAGAAAAACCAAGCAGACAGGACTCTGTAACCTATCATCTAATGCTGTGCTGGAATCCAGCCTCCAATGTCCTGAAAATTTTCTTCCCTTGTAAAAGATGCATCTGATTTTATGTGTCATTCTCAGGGTGCTTTAGAATTCCTTTAGAATTTCTTTTGGTGGTGTTTTTGAATTTAATTGGTCATAATGTCTTTCTCTGGGCTTTAACTGAAATACAGGAAGTCAAGGAAGCTGCAGTCTGCTGGAGTGATATTTGTACCATGGAAGATGAGACACTTTCCCACCCAACTCTTGGCCAACGTATCACAGAATCATAGAATAGCAGAGTTGGAAGGGGCCTACAAGGCCATCGAGTCCAACCCCCTGCTCAATGCAGGAATCCACCCTAAAGAATCCCTGACAGATGGTTGTCCAGCTGCCTCTTGAATGCCTCTACTGTGGGAGAGCCCACAACCTCCCTAGGTAACTGATTCCATTGTCGTACTGCTCTAACAGGAAGTTTTTCCTGATGTCCAGCTGGAATCTGGCTTCCTTTAACTTGAGCCTGTTATACTGTGTCCTTCACTCTGGGAGGATCAAGAAGAGATCCTGGCCCTCCTCTATGTGACAACCTTTTAAGTATTTGAAGAGTGCTATCATGTCTCCCCTCAATCTTCTCTTCTCCAGGCTAAACATGCCCAGTTCTTTCAGTCTCTCTTCATAGGGCTTTGTTTCCAGACCCCTGATCATCCTGGTTGCCCTCCTCTGAGCATAACTAAGCTAAGCCCATTAACCCAACACCACCCAAGTGAATTTCACCAAACTTTTCTTTGAATCCTCACCCCAAACACAAAGATGGAAAGCAATTGGTCCCCCCCCCCTATCAAATTGAATGATGTACATCACCTTGGGTTCCCTGGAGGGAAAAAAGGTGGGATATAAATGCAATGGTAATAGATAAAATATTAGCCATGATTGCTAAATGGAACCTCCAGGTATAGTCATGGTTAGGGTGACCATATGAAAAGGAGGACAGGGCTCCTGTATCTTTAACAGTAATGTAGAAAAGGGAATTTCAGCGGGTGTCAATTGAAGAGGGTGGAATTCCCTCTTCATCACAACAGTTAAAGCTGCAGAAGCCCTGCCCTCTTTTGTATCTTGCCACTCTACTATAGCTAGTGTGGCTTTAACTGTTGTGATGAAGAGGGAATTTCACCTTCTTTAATTGATACCTGCTGAAATTCCTTTTTCTACATTACTGTTAAAGATACAGGAGCCCTGTCCTCCTTTTCATATGGTCACCCTAGTCATGGTATATCTCTCCAAGTGAAACAAGAGCAGAAATCCATCACTAGACACATCCTGTGATGCTGGCCTGTGGCTGTCAGGGTGCTGTGAGGTTCTTCAGTCTGGTTTGCACACCTGACATCTCATGTTTGCCTTGTGACGTAAACACAGGGTAATTTTCAGGAGGGAATTACAGCTTCAGAAATCCCACCTTCCAGGCTATTCTTCCCACCTCCCACCCACCAAGGCTGAGTCTGGGTTTAGCTGAAGGGTGGAACAGACTAAATAGGGTGACCATATGAAAAGGAGGACAGGGCTCCTGTATCTTTAACAGTATTATTGAGAAGGGAATTTCAGCAGGTGTCATTTGTATATATGGAGAACCTGGTGAAATTCCCTCTTCATCACCACAGTTAAAGCTGCAGGTGCCTTGCCCTCTGGGCTTCAGTTAGAATCACTCATTGGGGAGGTCCTTTAGAGTCCTGTTTGGTTCTAACTGAAACCCGGAACTGATTCACCACCTCATTAACATTGGAACCATTGGCCTCCACTCAGAAAGGATTAATCCCACCTCACCTCCACGCACCCTAGTCCATCCTGATCCTGATGAGGAGCGTGCACCTATTATTTAGAGATTTTGGGAGGATGTTAAGCATAAAATGCATTCGGTGAAATACGTGTGTGTGTGTGTGTGTGCACGCGCGCGCCTCATACTTTATGGGGTTTCCTACACAACCCAAATCTTCAACATGTACCCATCAAAGGATCATGGAGTCATAGTTGTCTGTAACCATGGCATGTGGGAGAAGGAGGAAGTGATTCTAGGTCAAAGCACAGTACTTCCATGGGAGCCTTTCATTTTGACACGTTCAATTTGACAACTCAAAGAGACACACACCCTGCCATATTGTCCTGTTCCACTCCTCTCTTGCCATCCTCTACAAAAGAGAAGCGAACAAAAATGACTCCTTTCCTTCCGTTTGCCTCACAGACGTCTCCACATCCCTTTCTCCTTCCCCTCCCCTCCTCCTCTCCCCCTCCCCTCCCCCTCTCTCTGTTTTTCCCCTCCCTCCCCTCCTCCTTCCCAACCTCCCACCGTCTTCTTCTCTGCAGGGGGATCTTTCTCCCTAGCTGTCAGAAGGCTGCACCACTGCGTAAAACGCGGCCTGCTCGCTGTGGCATTATCAGCACAGCCCTCCATGGTAGTTTAAAAAGAAATTATGTCAGTTATAAAAAAATTTAGACGAGAAAAATAACAACGGTACCTCACAGGACAGTTGCAATTTCCCCCCACACCCATTGAAATAATGATGGTAGTAAAGTCTCCACAGAAAAGTATCAAGAGCCAAAAGTATCGTTAAAGGGGGAAATGTGGGGGTGGACAAGGAGACAGGAGGAACGTCCCCCCCTCCTCTATTTCAGGCTTTTTCTTCTTCATATAATTACCGTTAACCCACTATTAGACTTCAAGGACAAAAATAACTCTTACAGCCTCTAGATTTCAGATCCAAACTGGTCTTTTTCACCCCGGCAGCAGTTTGGGGGGGAAATGATTTCTCAAGGCACCTGAAGTCGATAATTGTTGACATCACTCACACCCCTGCAGTATCCCAGGCAGGTGGTATGTACACTGTGATTATACCTCTTTTTTTCCACACACCCCTCCCATTTTCCACATATGTCTTCAGCGATCGCTGTTGCCATGTAGACTCTCAAGGCTGGGAAAGCATAAAGCCGTCATGTTGCCCCCTTTACTCGTTTGAAAATCATTAATTAATGAACCCAAGGAGGAGGGCACTGAAAACAGACTGGATCTACTTTGAAGGCCGGATGGGGTGCGTTTATGATTGGGTTTTCATATTGTCTTGTTTGAACCAACCAAGGTGGTTTTCAGAAGGGGAAAAAAAATCAAAATTACAAAAATCATAAACAAATAAAAATATAGTGAAATGTCGAAAACTCCCACTAAAATAGGCTGATCCTATGAAAAAGAGGACAGGGCTCCTGTATCTTTAACAGTTGCATAGAAAAGGGAATTTCAGCAGGTGTCCTTTGTATATATGGAGAACCTGGTGAAATTCCCTCTTCATCACAACAGTCAAAGCTGCAGGAGCTATACTAGACTGACCAGATACAAAAGAAGGCAGGGCTCCTGCAGCTTTAACTGTTGTGATGAAGAGGGGAATTTCACCAGGTGCTGTATGCATACAAAGGACACCTGCTGAAATTCCCTTTTCTCTACAACTGTTAAAGGTACAGGAGCCCTGTCCTCCTTTTCATAGGGTCACCCTAACTAAAAACCACACTGATGGTGCTATATAAAATAATAATAATAATAATAATAATAATAATAATAATAATAATAATTGTCTCTCTTGAACATGAGGGGACTGTATTCATTGTACTGGTTTGACACCTCTCCACCACGAAACCCCACGCCATCACTGGTCTGTGGTGGCAGCAAGGTGTCCTTACGATGAGAATGAGTGTGGGCTTTCCAGCAGCCATTAGACTCACTGGGCATTCCTCCTCCCCCTTCCATGGCCAATAGGAGGCCAACGTCCACTTGGGAATGCCCCAGCGAGGACAGACCGGCAGAAGAGCTGGGCTGACCTCACTCTGACTGGAGAAGTTAGGGAAAGTCCCCAACTTTTCATCCACACGTCTTCGTCTCTTTGCCCCAGGTGGCTTTGAATCTGCGGCTGCATCATATAAACAATGCGGTGTGGATGTGGAGCCAACATGGGGCAAAGATGATGTCAAGACAGCCCCCCAGGGGAGTGTAACTCTGGTGGAAGTGTGTTCCAGGGCTTGGGAGCAACAGGGAAGAACACATCCCTTCCGATGTGCCTGACAAACAGGCCTCTGTAAATGAGGGTGTCTTCAAAAGGGCGTCTCCGACTGATCTTAGTAACTGAGTAATTTTGTACTAAGACAGGCAGTCCTTCAGATAGCCTGGCCATATGCTGTTCAGAGATGTAAAGGTTTTATGTGGCTGCCACTGAAAACGGCAGCTGCACAGCTGCCTTTCCTCTCTCCTTCCATGCTGTCTTCTCAAATTGACCTCCTGTTATGATGTAACAGGGATTTTTTGTGTGTGTTTTTTTGCCATACCTTGCTCCGCAGCATTGGGTTCCAATACAGGGGAGCAGAGAGATGTAGGCCATGGCTAGACCAGGCCTATATCCTGGGATCCTCCTGGGATCATCCCTGTACATCCAAATGACACACAGGGGATACCGGGAGCAGGCAGAGACAACCCCTCCATTTGCCTGGGATTATCCTTAGGTCTAGCTAAGGCCGTAGACTATAATGACATAACAACACAAGATGTAGATTAAAATGACATAACAGGACAAGATAAGTGTTGTATTTTGTAGTCAGAATTGTAATACACAACATATTGCAAGAAAAAAAAAAGACCTTCCAAAAACGGGGGTGGGGAGAGAAAAAATGTGACAAATAAAGAAGAAAACCGTACACTGAGAATGGGAAAGGGAGCTAGGAAGGAAAGCTGGGAGTGTGAAAAAAAGATAGAGGGAGGTGCTGAAGTCCACACATTCCTTCGAAATGACAAGCCCAGTCTTTGACTGCTGATCTCTCGTTGTGCCATCAACCTAGAAAGAATCGCCTGCAGGACTTCACAAACCTCCTTTAAGCGGGGCAGGGGTTCTTAATGGGCCTGCAAGTCGGTCCTGGCATTTCATAATAAGACACCTAGGCCTGTAATAGTCCCCTGGGAGCAATAGGTTGGGGAATTGACGGCATTAGGTTGACAACCGGGAGCCATTTCGGAGGATAAGCAAAGGTTCAACGATCTCCAAAATCCCAGGTCGGGCATATCTTTCCAAGTTCAGGAGAAGAGCAAAAAGGGAAAAGGTGAGAAGGGGGGGAAAAGCCTCCAAGTTATAGCAGCTATCAGCAGGGCCAATTAAGGTGATGCTAATGTTGGAAGGCATTTTGGTACTGCAGGAAAGCAAGTGAGACTTATCCTTTGAGCAAGGCTGAACTATTTGTTATCTAGAGAACATCCAGTCCTAATCCAAGCCCTGTGCAGGCATTTTGCCTTATCAAGGGTACGGAGGCATGTGTCAAGGGTACAGGGCCTACTGTGCCAACTATGCAGGGGCTTCTACTCCTATCTATTCAAGCCCCCTTCAGACTTTCTCCCTCAATGTAGAAAGGACAAGGATGGGGTTGTTCAAGCGCTGCACATGAGGCCCCATGAGAAGAAGAGAGAATAGGCAAAACAGTGAACTCCCAACTTCCCTTCCTGTGTCCTCTGCTGCTTCCAAATTGTAATACCTCCTTCCCCTCAGCTGCCTCAGCAAAACCAGTCTTAAAATGCAAACTCTTTGGGTTTCAGGTATTTATTTTAGATAGTGTGGGGTGGGCAACTGAAAAGAAAAGGGAGAACACATAGTTTCAAACTAAAGGGGTTCTTGTGTTTGTGTGTGTTTTAATAATAATAATAATAATGTTAATCGAAACCTTCAATAGCTGGACAACCATCTGTCAGGGATGCTTTAGGGTGGATTCCTGCATTGAGCATGAGGGTTGGACTCGATGGCCTTGTAGGCCCCTTCCAAATCTACTATTCTATGTTTCTATGAATGGATGCAACCCCCTCCCCCAAAAGGACAATATGAGCAATAGTGTAGTAAAATAACCAGGGATAAACACATCCAGCTATCTGAATTAGATTGTGTCCCTGTTTTATTCAGTTCCCTTATCTAGAAATGTCTGTCGCTTGGAAATACAGGCCTTTTTGGACTCACTGGACTGCCAACTGAGCCGTTTCCTCCCCCCCCCCTCAAAAAAATCAAGTTGTTTCCCCCCCCGTGGTTATTTATTTATTTGATTTCCATAAGTAGAAATTTTCACAAATGGCAGGGATAATTTGTGCAAATGTCTGTTTACTCAAATAAAAAGAAAATACAGGAAAATCCGTGAACTGGCCCAACACATTGCAAATTGAAAAAGTTATATGAACCACTACTATGACCATAGTTAGATCGGGCAAAATCCCAGGGTGACCCCCAGGATCATCCCTGTGCATCCAGGGATGCACAGGGGATCCCGGGATCACAGAGGGGTGATGCCTCCCTTGCCCCGGTATTTTGCCCTCCCCTTTAGTCCCGGTTTGGCCGGGCACTGCGTATTGATCCAGCTCCTCATGATTCCTCATGAGGAGCCAAGAGCTGTGCCCATCAGGGGCAGGGTGGGGGGAGTGGGGAAAATAATTTAAATTAAAAAATACTTACCTTTTGCGCATGAGCGTTTGTGCGCTGCTGTCCTTTTAATAAAAAAATGGTGGGCGCAATGCCTCTCCTTCTGAGGTCATTGCGCGTCACATGTAAACAGAGGAGGGATCTTGCGATAAACACATCATGAGATCTTCCCTCCTCCGTCGCATGCTAACAGGTAGGTCTAGCTAAGACCTATGTCCCATTGTAGCCATGGGCTCACACACAGAGGGACTAGGAAGGCCGCAATGCATTTCTTTGCAATGAAGGAGCCAAACAATTTCTAATCATGTTCTTGTGCTCTCTCTCTCAAGAGTTACTATCCAGAGTCTCCATTCACGTTATGGTGGCCTCACCACATGGCAAAGCAACAGCCAAGGAGTCCTAGGTGGCCACGGATTCATATAGTAACGACCACATCTCCAAAGTGCTTGCTGGGTTTAAATCATCAAAGAGAGCTGCTGGTATAATTTACAAATTAAGGAAAAGGGGACTGTGTGTGTTTGGCAGGGCACATAAATTACCACGGTGAAATCAGCTCAGGGGCCAATAATGAAGAGGGAGGATTAAGTGGCATTAGAGACAGGACATGTTTTCTGATGATAACTGGAAAGAAGGGAACAGGCAATAAGGGAGACATTTTTATTTTATTTTTTGCCAGCTTTGGGGCTGGAGAACTGTGCATACAATCCTATGTACGCACACTCACACAGAACCAGAATACTGGCTGTAAGAGACAGTGAGTGTCATCACACAGGGGGGAATCGTGTTTGCTTGCCTCGCTTCTCCACCCACGCGTTTGTCCCTCATTACTTCCTCTTTTGAAAGAGGGAGTAAACAAGCAGCTTCCTAGATAGAAAACACAGCTTTCGACGAGGACGCTGCATAGAAAAAGTGTCAACCTTTGCTCCTGACGAAGAATCCTGGTATCCGAAACATTGAGCTTCTTGAGGTTTTTTTTTTTTTTAAAAAAAGTCTTATCTTTCGATAAATACTGTTAGAGATTCATCATCCTTAACAGCGCCAGAGCCAGTCTCCCTTCTCACATCATTCTGTGGACAGCAGGGTGGGCAGAATTTTTTTTATTAGCTAAATTCCCCAAGACTAGAGGGAAATTGAAGATATATTCTGGAAATAGGTGTTCACGGGGCTCCAAGTGGCCTGAATTCCATTGTGTCAGACCCACCCCCCAAAAAAACTGGACATCAGGGGGGTCACCCATTCCTCATTAGCACAAATGTACACTTGTGCTAATAGCCACTTACAGATTTGCAAAGAGGAATAAAATTCTCATACATCCCTAAAAACTAGGGATGTGCTCCGCTCCGATTAGGAGCGTAGAAGCAGTAGCGGATTGGCCTGCTCCGCCTTACCCAGAGGCGGAGTAGGAGCGGACCGCGGACCCCCTAGAAGCAAGGCGAAGAGAAGCGACCATTTTTCGGAGCTCCGAGTTCAGTCGGAGCGCTCCGGTCGCCATCTTGAAAACATTTCGCCATAGGATTGCATTGCGGCAAATAATCGCGCATAACTACGTTGTTTTTGAAGCTATCGTTCTGGAAATTCTTGTGCACAGAGAGTCGTGGATGGGGGTCATTTTGAGACCACTCTCACCTCTCTGCGTGCTGTGGTTCACGTGCAATATTTTTTTAAAAATCGGGTCAACCGCGGGGCTCAAACTGCGTTTCGGCTTTTCGCCCATAGGATTGCATTGAGGGAAAGAATCGGGGATAACTGGGGGGGGGTTTAAGCTATCGTTCTGAAAATTCTTGTGCACAGAGAGTCGTGGATGGGGGTCATTTTGAGACCACTCTCAACTTTCTGCGTGCTGTGGTTCACGTGCAATATTTTTTTAAAAATCGGGTCAACCGCAGGGCTCAAACGGCGTTTCGGCTTTTCGCCCATAGGATTGCATTGAGGGAAAGAATCGGGGATAACTGGGGGGGGGTTTAAGCTATCGTTCTGAAAATTCTTGTGCACAGAGAGTCGTGGATGGGGGTCATTTTGAGACCACTCTCAACTTTCTGCGTGCTGTGGTTCACGTGCAATATTTTTTTAAAAATCGGGGTTTGGGTTTTTTTTTTTTATTATTATTATTATTTTGGAAGCGATGACAGGCACATTCAACTCCCAATCCTGATGAGAATTCATCTCCTCAGAAAGCATCCTCCTCCAATCCCAGCGTTGGAGGGGGGACTAAGGCAGACCCACCCTGAGAACTTTCTGTTTTGTGTCTCTTTGTGGGTTGGCGTTCGTGGAGGGAACACTTACTTAGCTAGTGCTCCTGCTTTGGAGATAGATTAATTTAATATAGGTTTAGTTTGGCGCGTGTGTGTGTTTGTTTGCTTCTTTCTGACTTGTAGCTTAGTTTGCCCTGTGTTTTCCCCTTACTTTGATTTAATATAAACTTTATTTTTGAATTTTGGAGTGTGTGGTTGGGTTGGTTGCCCCCCCCTTCCCTGTATTAAAGCCTGACTGTTCTGCTTTTGTGAAAGCTTTCTTTTGAAAGCATACACACACTTTTTGTCCCATTTCCCTACATTTATATTCTTAAACATATTTTATTATATTCTTTCACATAGTCCATTAGTATATATTCTCATACATATTATATTAGTATTCATATTTTGTTCTTCTTATAGTAGTGGTTGGTTCTTTTTCCCCCTCCCCTCTCTTAAATCCTGATTGTGTTTCCTTCTATCTTCTATATACCAAATATACCAAAAAAATTGGATTCTCTTTTTCTTCTCTGTGTAACTTCGACGGAGTGGGCTGCTTTTGTCAAGTTCAACAGGCAGCCACAGATTGAGCATTTTGGGGAAAGCATACGCACACCATTTCCCTATTCTTAAACATATTATTATTATATTCTTTGACATAGTCTTAGTAGTCTATTAGTATACATTCTCATACATATTAGTAGTAGTATTCATATTTTGTTCTTCTTATAGTAGTGGTTGTCCCATTTCTTGTCCCATTTCCCTACATTTATTAGTAATATTCTAAAACATATTATTATATTCTTGTAGATATTCTTAGTAGTATATTCTCATACATATTAGTAGTAGTATATTTTATTGTTCTTGTCCCATTTCCCTACATTTAAACATATTATATTCTTCTTATACATATTCTTAGTAGTACCTTATACATAGTATTAGTAGTATTAATATTTTGTTAGTCATCATGAAAAGAGAAAGCAGGCGTGCTGAAAGCAGCAAGGCTCAGTCTGCCAGCAGGGCTTCCTCTCCTCCTGTGAAACTCAAACGGGCAACTCCTTGGCTGACTGCTCCAAAACAGAAGCAGGACAAGCAGCAGGCAGAGCCACTCTCTTCTGCAACTTGTGCCCGGCGTTCTCTTTTTGAGGGTGGGAATGGGAAAAGTGCCCGTTTGCAAGAGGCACGTGGCAGCAGTGCCATTAGAGGAGGAGGAGTATCCCCAACTCCTTCATTCTCCTTTCAGCCCACGAGCCCGCTGATGGACCTAGACGAGGTCCTCAGCACAGTGGAGGGGGGGGAGGAGGAGGAGGCGGTGGGCCTCCAGGATGTGGGGGCTGAGGAGGAGCAGCAGCAGGCCGAGGCTCTCTCCCCAGTCTCATCCCACACCCCTGTTTCTGTGGCAACACCAGAGAGCTCAGGCGGGCAATTGGTGGTGTCACCACAGAAACGAAAGACAAGCATCGTGTGGGACCACTTTGAGTTGGGAGCGGATCCCCGCTTTGCTGTCTGTCGCCACTGCAAACTCAGCCTAAGCAGGGGTTCATCGACAGGGCATTATGGAACCAGCAGCATGAAGATGCATCTTCATAGGCAGCACCAGGCGATCTTGCTGGGGAAAGAGGCGGGCAAGGCGACTGGTTCCAGGGGAAAGCCGAAGGCTGCTGCTGGCACTGCCACTCTAAGCTCTCCATCTCCCATCCCCACAAGGGTTAGGCAGGCAACCCTGCAGGACATGGGGTGGGGGAAGTATTGACCCACAAGATGGCGTTTTCCAATGCCCACCCAGGGTGCTACTGTGTTGGGGCATCTGCCGGGACTGACTCCTCCCCAATACTAGATCTATGACATGTCACTCTGCCTGCCCCTCTGCTAGCCTGTCCTCCTCGGTGACCGACTCGCTGGGATGGTTTGCGTTTGCAATGCGTGACTAACTGCAATGCTGGCTTAGAAACCAGCCATCACTTCCTTGTGCCCCCAGAAATGCCCGCAGCCTGCCTGCCTGCCTGCCCGCCTCCCCCGGGGTGCTGCTGTGGTGGGGCATCTGCCAGGACTGACTCCTCGCCTACTCTGCCTGCCTCTCTGCCCGCCTGGTGCCTGGTTTGCTCCCAATCGTCCTCCTCTGTGCCCCTCAAGGCGTAACTGCTGGCTTAGAAAGAAACAACCAGCCATCTTTGCCTCACTTTGCGCCCACTTATGGGTTGGTTTGCTATGCGTTAGTGCTCAAGCCATCCTTGCGGCACTACAATGCATGCTGCCTGCCTGCTTTCCATTGATGGTGCTATATAAATAAATAATAATAATAATAATAATTCTCCCCTTCCCGCCTTGCAGCGATGGTGTATGTGTCTTGCTTTGACTCAGGGGAGAAGTCCTTCCTGCGCTCACTTAGACTTTATCAAATTCAATAATCCCTTTTTCAAATGTGCCAGAAGATTTAGGGTTATCTCGTGGCATGTTGGGATTGCCTTGGAACTGGCCCCATTGAGCTGTCTGCAATTGCAACTTTAAATCCCTGACATACTGGAGTGTTCAAATTTCAAAAGTTCCCCTAACATCAGGGGATGATGGGATTGCCTTGAAACTTGGTGTCCATGGGGACACATGGGTAAGCTGTCATGGGACCAAAGGATAGGTTTCTAACGTGCAAATTGACGTAGTTGTAGAATGGGACTTGATTTGGGGTGAGTTAAAAAGTTTAAGCCGCGCCAAAAATCAGGGGATGATGGGATTTGCTTGCAACTTGGCGTGCATGTGGACACATGGATAAGCTCTCCTGGTGCCGAGTTTGAGGTTTCTAACATGCAAATTGACGGAGCTATCCCAAGGGGTGTGAATGGGGTGCCCGATTTTCATAAATTCCCCAAAAATCAGGGGATGATGGGATTGCCTTGAAACTTGGCGTGCATGTGGACACGTGGATAAGCTATCATGGTGCTGAGTTTGAGGTTTCTAACGTGCAAATTGACGTAGTTGTAGAATGGGACAATTTGGGGTGAGTTAAGCCATGCCAAAAATCAGGGGATGATGGGATTTGCTTGCAACTTGGCGTGCATGTGGACACATGGATAAGCTCTCCTGGTGCCGAGTTTGAGGTTTCTAACATGCAAATTGACGGAGCTATCCCAAGGGGTGTGAATGGGGTGCCCGATTTTCATAAATTCCCCAAAAATCAGGGGATGATGGGATTGCCTTGAAACTTGGCGTGCATGTGGACACGTGGATAAGCTATCATGGTGCTGAGTTTGAGGTTTCTAACGTGCAAATTGACGGAGCTATCTAAAGGGGTGTGAATTAGGGTTATGGGAGGTGCGTTAGAGGGTAGAGCCGCGCCAAAAATCAGGGGATGATGGGATTTGCTTGCAACTTGGCGTGCATGTGGACACATGGATAAGCTGCCCTGGTGCCGAGTTTGAGGTTTGTAACATGCAAATTGACGGAGCTATCCCAAGGGGTGTGAATGGGGTGCCCGATTTTCAAAAATTCGCCAAAAATCAGGGGATGATGGGATTGCCTTGAAACTTGGCGTGTGTGTGTATACGCCCATGAGGTGTCATGGTGCCAAACGTGAGGTTTCTAACTTCAACGGAAAAAAAGTTGTTTACTTTTTTAGCTTTCAATGCAAGCCTATGGGGGGGCAAAAACGGAGCTCCGGATCCGATCCGGAGCTCCGAGCGGAGCGGAGCGGAAGTGGGCGGAGCGGGGGCGGGGCGGAGCGACCCGCTCCGAAAAATGGCGGATCTGCAAGTGAAGCGGAGCGGGGGGTCCGTGCACACCCCTACTAAAAACGATCTGATTCTGATTCAGTCGATGATTAGACAGCAGAACCACACAAAGATGGAATCCGTGAAATAGACAATCCCCAAACAGCGACAGAACAGATTTACCAAAAACTGAACAGCCCTAGCAACAGGGCTTTCACACTTCTAAAATTGACCCTGGAAATGAGCAGTTATGCTGCTTCTGGACTGGGACAGGTCAGTAGAACTCCATTCTATAAGCTCCAATGACACGATCGCTAATATGCTCCTCTCTCATCTCACACTATTGCCCCGCTCGTGCTCTTCGCTCCTCTGATGCCATGTTTCTCGCCTGCCCAAGGGCCTCTACTTCCCTTGCTCGGCTTCGTCCATTTTCGTCTGCTGCCCCTTACACCTGGAACGCTCTTCCAGAACATTTGAGAACTACAAGTTCAACCACAGCTTTTAAAGCTCAAGTAAAAACTTTTCTTTTTCCTAAAGCTTTTAAAACTTGATGTTGTGCAGACTTCTACTGTTACTTTCTACTGTTAGTTTTTCCCTACCCTGTGCCTGCTTACCCTACCCTGTACCTGTTTGCATTCTCTTCCCCTCCTTATTGTTTTACTATGATTTTATTAGATTGTAAGCCTATGCGGCAGGGTCTTGCTATTTACTGTTTTACTCTGTACAGCACCATGTACATTGATGGTGCTATATAAATAAATAATAATAATAATAATAATAATAATAATAATAATAATAATAATTTGAAAAACACACAAACAACTCATATTTTCAAATGCACGCAAACACACACTTTAAACAATGAGAGAAGAATGCAAAAATGTGCACAACGGATGCATATATTTGGGGAAATACACATGGGCATACACAGGAATTTTCATTCAAAATAAAAAGCAATGACCACAATCTGATGGGAGCATGAGTTTGAATGAGGTTTGAATTTGGAGACCCTCAATGAGCTCAGGTTTTGCTAATTGCACATTGTTGTTGCAGTTATTTACTATTTAGAAATATGTTTCGATTCCACCCAGAAAAAGATGCCAATCAAAAGTTAAGAAATCTCCGTCCTAACCCATTGGAACACCCTGATACCAGCCATCTACATGGGAAGATAGGTAGCCTATGTAGTAGCAGCCGTTTCTCCATATTTGAAGGATATTTATTAAATCCATATTTCAAGTATACCCGCTCGCCACTTTGTTTGCCACAGTAAATTTACGAGCATGGGGTTGGTTCAGTCTTGAGGATTAAGGTTTTGGAATGGAAAATGAGTTAACAAACCTCTTCACTGTTACAGAAAACCATAAATTTAGGCTCCTTAAAGCCCCTACAGTGGCATATATCCTGGCTTTGGTCTCACTATCTCAAGTGAATTTACTGTGTCCCATTATATGACAGGCCAGCCAGCTAAATTATCATAGCTCTCCATTAAATAACAAAGATATGATTGGTCAAGTATTTTACATTCTCCAGGCAGTTTTCAAAAGCCCCGAGTGGATAATTGTCACTTAATGCTTTTAAACTGTGACCACCTTGTATGACTTTATTAAAAAAGTTCAGGCCTGCCATGGGTGTGAAGATGGCACTAAACTGTAGTTCACTGGGGTCGGCTTCTCGCTTTGGTGATGAATCTATGTGTCAGAGAGCCAAATAAGATGTGATGTCAGCAATCCCAGTTTGGATCTCCTAACATCTTTGTCTTCAATTTGGCTTGGGACCACGGTTCTTCAATTGAGACCTTGGGAGCTGTGTTAACTCTTTCCCCTGCACTGTTTTACTGAATTGAATTGTCCTCCAAATCTGCAATTAGCCACTGGAGGAAGAGGCAACAGGTAACTTTATTATGCCTATCTCTCCCTGCACCCAAAGCCATGGCTCCAGCTTTGGGATGGGTTGATTGAAGCCAAGAAAACAGTGAGGGGATGTATGAAAAGGAGGAGCTACCTAAATACAATTGTACGCATGCAGACCAGGGCTGGGCAACTCTGAGGGGTCAGGGGCCACATTGCCCTCCCAGCTTCCACTGGGGGACACACCCATGCTCTCTGCCACACCACCACCAAATGAGCCACTGAAATTTGGTGGTCCGGCAAAGGCAATCCCCTGCAATTTTGCTTAAAAGCAGGATGAGCAAGGAAACAACGGTCTCTTTTGTTGCTGACACACCGCCATATTTTCTAAGCAAATAGGGTGGTGTGGTTGCAGCAGGACATTGCAGCCCCTGGCCTGTGTGTTGCCCAGCGCTGTAGGAGGATGCTTATATTATCAAGGTCCAATTGCAAGGAGTTCCTGCATGTATATTACTTTTCACCTGTCACAGTTAATGCTCTAATGAAGGGCCAACAAGACATGATCTCACTCGCCTCCATGCACTTACTGTATGCAGGGAGTTTGTGTGAATTGGGCTCTAAAATTATCCTCAGTTCAAAATCTACCTGGCAGGCTGTGCATTGCATGTCAACTAAGTATGTGTGCATGTGCATTGCTGTGAGTGTGATCTAGTCATAAGGTGCATCCATTCCTGACTCAGAGATGTTAAATTCTGACTGAAGACCCTGAGGAGGGAGCTAAACCCTGAAAGAATAACCACTCATAGGCCCAGGTCCAGCATCAAGCGAAAGGTAGGCATGGTTGACCACCTGCCAAGGTCCCGTGCCCCAG